>NC_090935.1:787929969-789179969 GCF_040938575.1 Ambystoma mexicanum | reverse complement strand
CCAGTGAGGTCCCACTTGCCTCTACCCACCCCTAGGGTGGGTATTACGAAGTGGGCTCACCTCCCTAACCTCACAGGAAGGGGCTCCACCTTGGGGAGCAGGGCGAATTCCCTCGATTCGTCACAGAACTCGGGCAAAAAAAGGTCTCTGCATCCTAGTTTTGTTTACTTTTTTAGTGCTTGAACGAGAAGTATGGGGCCTTTCCCCCGAGTTATTAAATCTCCTAGCAGCATTAAATACAGAGACTTAGTTTGCGAAAAGGTCAGGAAAAGAAACGGCTATGAGGAATCGTTTTTTAAAAGTTCTGCTGAGTTGATTTAAAAGCATTGCGCCTTCTCCAAACCTGCCAGAGACCAGTGAAAACCTGAAAGAACTTTACCTTAACTGGCAAGGAGATCGCTTCACTTCAAAGAGAGATTGCAGAGTCCTGAAACTTGTCGGAGTCAACTGGCAAAGAAGCTTTTGCTTCATTTGAACCTGAATCCCAAAGCTCCTTGGAGCTCAGCAGAGGCTGTGGAAGCCTCTTGGGACAACAGAGGGGACTTGCTTCCTCTGAGTTCCAAGAAGCTTACTAAGTCTTAAGGTAAATTCTCTGCAGGTCTGTGCAAAACTGTACATCCCTCTGGTCCACTTATTACCCTGCCTGAGACCTGAATGGGATCCTGCTTAACAGACCCAGATACACTTAGAACATTTTTGACCATTGCCATTGCTTTTACTGGGCCCTTGGAATAAAGTTAGGTAGGATCCTCTATAGAACTACTATTGGATGGATAGCTTTATTTGTATCCGTAGATCTCCACTGTGGTTTACTGTAGCTAGTGCATGTTTACATTTGCTTTACCTACGTTCGCTTGAACAATTTGCATTGTGCTTGTTGTTTATTACATGCCCAGGCTCTCCTCCAATACTTCATATCTGGACACTACCAAACATGAGCACGTAGCAAGGTGAAGGAAGTAGACGCGACACAGACTTGGCCTTTGAAGTTCTTTATTTACGGAGCTCCCCGGAGCCTTCAACCTGCTCCTCTCAGATTCATATCTCGCCGCCGTCAACCGTCTCCCCGTGGTCACGCGGCTCTTCGCTCCGAACACTGACACAGAGCGCGCGTGACCACCGCGAGCCGAAATCATTACATGCAATTCCCTACACATCTTCCCCTTTATAATAGAATAAAAGATTTTAACCATCCAAAGAAAAGACGGTCACAAACTAACTAATGTAACTGATCAACCTGAAACATAGGAGAATGCGACAACTCCTGGTAATTATTAAAATGTTAATACTAATCTTGCATTTGTATTTCTCCTTTACGTACTGAGATCAAGGTATTTTAATTTTCATAATCCCTCATCCACACAGGTTTTGATCTGGTCCTATGCGACCCTCCTTCTTTAGTTCTCTCCTCATTATCAATTTCAACATTTTTTCCGTCTACAACACCTTCTTTCCTCACCTTTTCTAACGTACTGTGTCCCTCCTTCACCACACCTTCCCTTACTCTCTCCTCCGACCTACTGACATTCACATCACCAACTTTCGCCAACCTTCCTTTTGACCACACTTCACCTCCCTCCAAAACCACCACATTACTTTTTACTGCATTTATCTTCTTCGGTCCCAGGAATTTACTTTCCACACATTTGTTTACTAATCTAGGATTCTTAACATACACTTCTTCACCAACTTTCCATTCCTGTTCTTTCACCCTCCTCCTGTCATCAAACAATTCTTTGTTTCTCTCTTGACTTAAAGTAATTAGTTTCATAATGTGTTCTCTATCCACATTTACCACCTTGGCCATTCCCAACCATCCTGGACAAAGCCTTGTCCCAGGTTCCCTGCCTTTCAGTGATACGAAAGGAGACACACCCGTCACAGAGTGTGGCGTGGTGACATAATTCCACGTCAACAACCTTAATACTTCCCTCCACGGTTGTCCAGAATTCATGGCCATCTGTAGACCCCCTTTTATGTACCTATTTATTCTTTCCACAAGACCATTTGCCTTAGGATTATACAGCGCTGTCCTTGTGTGTTTAATGCTATAACCTGCAAGAAATTTTCTCATACTCTCGGATACAAATTGTACCCCATTATCAGACACAATTTCACTAGGCACCCCCTCTTTAAGGAACAGTCTCTCTAAAAAACAAATCAACTCCTTGGCTGTAACCTCTCTCACCGCTTCCCACTCAAACCATTTCGAATGAAAATCCACTGCAACAAATAAGAACTTTTGGCCACCTCCCAGCCCTGCCACTGGACCCATAATGTCCACTGCCAATTTGCACCAAGGCTGGTCTGGCACCACATTTGGTATCAAAGGGGCCTCCCTCACTACTCTGCACTTGTCACTCATTTGACAAGTCATGCAATCTTTGACAAATCTTTCCGCACATCTATCGATTCCCGGCCACCAATAATTTTGCCTCAATTTTCTTTTCATGGCAGCCTCTCCCGGATGACCCTGATGAGCCAAACTAACCAGCACTGACCTGATAGACTGCGGAGGAACAACACATCTTCCTCTTCTTAGCCTGTCTCCACACAAATTCAATTCATCCCTTATCTCCCACCAATTATTGAATTTACTATCCAAATCTCCCTTTGCAGGCCATCCCTTCACGGTCCAGTCCTTTATAAGACTAAGCTCCTCGTCAGTATCCTCTTCTCGTATCCACTCAACCTTGCTAACTGCATTCATTATTTCTGCCACAACTGACTCCTCCTCTGTTTCTCTGTCTTCTGCAAATCCACCACTTACTGGCAACCTGGACAAACAGTCCGCCACCACATTTTTCTTTCCCGGCAGATAGCTCACATCAAAGTTAAAATTTTGGAGCCCCAGACCCCATCTGCTAATCCTTGGAGAACCTAACGCCCACCTTCCACTCTCAAAAAGTTGAACCATGGGCTTATGATCCGACCTAACCACAAATCTTCTTCCCCACAAGAAATACTTGAAATGATTCACTGCCCAGAACATAGCTAAGATTTCTCTTTCAATAACAGAATATTTGCACTCTGCACCCCTCAACGTCCTAGACGCAAACGCAATAACTCTTTCAGTATTATCCCTGTCATACTGCACCAATGTCGCTCCCAGTCCCAGCATGCTCGCATCAACCACCAAAACAATTTTATCCTTATTATCAAACCTTCCTATGGATGGTGCCTCGCTCACCGCTTGCTTGATACACTCAAAAGCCACACCACACTCTGCTGACCATTCAAATTTTGCACATTTCTTGAGCAAACTTCTGAGGGGAATCGATACTTTTGCAAAATCCTTAACAAACTTATGGTAATATTCGGCCAAACCTAGGAACGATTTCACTTGTTCCTTACTCTCTGGTACCGGCGCAACCTTCACTGCTTCAACCAAATTCCTCTTAGGCCTCACACCCTTTTCATCTATTTCATGACCAAGAAATTCAACCCTGTGCACTCCAATCTTGCACTTGCTCCTTTTCACCGTTAATCCTGCCTCCCTTAATCTATCTAACACCTTTCTCAACACCCCCTCATGTTCTTCGGTGGAATTCGCATATATCAGAACATCATCCTGAAAAATAATAATATTCTTCACCCCGCACAGCACAGTCTCCATCACCCTTTGGAATACAGCTGCCGCCGAAGCGAGCCCAAACGGCATCCTGCAATATCTAAAAGTACCAAACACTGTAATGAATGCCGTCAATTTCTGACAATCCTCCTTCAGTGGAACCTGATGATATGCTTGAGAAAGATCAATGACTGAAAATATTTTAGCATTGTTCAATACAGATAATTCATCACCAATTATCGGCAGGGGGTGTCTATCAATCAAGATATTTCTGTTCAAGTCTCGTAAGTCTACACACAGTCTTATATCCCCGTTTGCCTTCGCTGCTACTACCACTGGCGACAGCCATTCAGAGCTTTCACTTTTCTCTATTATTCCCCTTTGCAGCAGTGATTCCACTTCCACTCTTAACTTTTCCTTTAGTTCGTGAGGCACTGGCCTCACCTTGTGCACTTTTGGAGTGGCTCCTGTCTTCAGCTGAATCTGATGTTCAAATTCCTTCAACACTCCTAATTCATCTTGAAACACTTCGGGGTATTCCTTCTCCCACCTATCCTTCAGCTCCGCCACATCTATAGGCCTTTCCGCATTCGCTTGGATTCTAATACCCAACTTCCACTGTTCACCCCATCCCAGGAGTGTCGAACCTTCTTGAGTAACGTATATCTCCGCTTCACAGCTTCTTCCTTTATAGTCCACTGAAGCCTGGAACATGCCTACAATTTCAATCTTCACATTCCCATACGCATACGGTTCGATCTTATGTTCTTTCAGTTGCTTCACATCTCCTTGCATGCAACCTAGAAATGTTGCTTTCGAGATCAAAGTCCACGGCGAACAACTGTCCACCTTCATTGTAATTGCCTTCCCGTTGACTTTGAATACATCTAAAGGTGCTCCACCCTTATTAGATACCTCTGACACTTCTAGTATATGCTTTGTCTGGTTGCAGATTCCTTCTGTATCATCTTCTTCTTGCTCGGGCACCCTACTTCCTTCCTCAATATTCTGCACCACTCCCGACTCACGACAAACTTTCGCAAAATGACCCTTTTTCTTGCATTTAAGACAAGATATGTTTCTGGCTGGACAGAACATGCTGGTCGAAATGTGACGGTTACTTCCACACTTGTAGCATCTTATCTCCTTGTTGGGAACTCCTTTACGAAACCCCTTCACTACCGCCACTTCTCCTTCCAACTTCTCTCCCTTCATCTTAGTTATGTACTTCTGGGTCTGTTCCATACTTCTTGCCGTTTCGATAGCTACTTCCAGTGATGCGTCTTTGGACAATAGTCTCTCTTGTATCTTTACGTTATTAGTACATCGCACTAACTGGTCCCTTATGAGAGAGTCTGTGAGCAGTCCAAATTCACATGTGTGAATAAGGGACCTCAATGCTGCCACAAAATTCTCCACTGGCTCCTGTGGACCTTGTGTCCTTTGGAAAAACTTATGCCTCTCAAACGTTATGTTCTTTTTGGCTTCAAAGTGTATCTCCAACTTCCTTTCCGCCATGGAATATTGATCCACTTCTCCTTGGCCTAGCTGTGGAGGATCAGGTAATCCATCATACACGCTTCTGCCTTCAGTTCCCAAATTGTGGAGTAAAATTGCTTCCTTCCTAGCTGATGCGAACTTGTCCCCTCCAATGGCAACCAGGTACGTGTCAAACAACCTCTTCCACCTGTCCCACCTTATTGGTGGTGCCCCAGGTTCAGCCAGGAACGGTGGTGGGGGTGCCATGCTAGCTGCCGCCATCCTTATGTATGTCTAGGTGCTTTAAGTTCCCTTAAATGTCACTTAGTTCACGGCTAGACAAGACTGTTCACTTCTTCAGGTGCACTAATCTCCCAGTGATTAAGCTGCACTGTGGCACATCATAATTATATATTCACTTTCCCCAACACCATCCTTAGTTCTGCCTCCTCCTTGCCTTTACAAACTCTCAATGTGTCCGTGGAGACGCTCCCACACTGTAATTGCCAATTATTGTTCACCTTAATGGTGAACCTCCCCCTCTGGTTGTGTCCAACCCCCCTTTTCCTTGCTCCTCACCTCTTTATCCAATGAGCCAGGGTGGGCGGCACCAACCAGAAACTAGCTGTCTGCTTCTTACAGCTACTCGGGCAAGAGAGAGGAGGGGCGACTGTCCCCCTGCAGCGCACACTTCCCAGTGCCGCCGAGACCGCTCCATTCCCCTTAACCTCGGTTCCTCGCACGTTTGTCGCGGCCCAATCTCCTCGCTTCTGGCGGCAGCGCACTTTTCTTTCCTGGCCGTAAGGAAGACGTCACCAGGCTCCGCGGCGAGCTCCGTATGTTTATATCCTCGTCGCCACTTGAAGGAAGTAGACGCGACACAGACTTGGCCTTTGAAGTTCTTTATTTACGGAGCTCCCCGGAGCCTTCAACCTGCTCCTCTCAGATTCATATCTCGCCGCCGTC
Source organism: Ambystoma mexicanum (assembly GCF_040938575.1). Taxonomy (NCBI): domain Eukaryota; kingdom Metazoa; phylum Chordata; class Amphibia; order Caudata; family Ambystomatidae; genus Ambystoma; species Ambystoma mexicanum. The sequence goes on along the minus strand of NC_090935.1, from coordinate 789,173,953 downwards.
AACCGTCTCCCCGTGGTCACGCGGCTCTTCGCTCCGAACACTGACACAGAGCGCGCGTGACCACCGCGAGCCGAAATCATTACATGCAATTCCCTACACAAGGCTCTATTTTGTATTTCAAGCTTATCCTGCCATTGAATAGCTGATAGAATATGTCTACACTTTATTCACAAAAGGCCCCCCAAGAGCGGGATCATGGTAAAGGTAAAACTTTCTACTTTGGTATGAGAGCTAATTTTTCCACCCTCAAGACTTTAATTTGACATATGGACCGCCCATTTGAAAAGGGAAGAATCACCCTGAGATGAGCCAGCCACTTTACATCGCTTTATGGGAGACCCTTGAATTTATCCCTTCAACAATCCTTTAAAGTTCATTCTCAGAGCCTTAAGGAAAGTGGTGTGTGCCTCCCACTTGACCATAAGCAACTGCCATTTTGTGAATACTAATAGCGGGGTAGAAGTCCATATCTCACCTGATGCATAACAGAGCCTGCTTAATAACACAGTAAGAAAACACATGCACACATACTGGTGACCTTTGAAAAAAACATTACAGCAGAAAAATTCACAGATGAAAAACTTCAGATAAAATTAAACTCATGCACCAACGCTAGTAATGTAATTTCAACTTGCAACAGTCCTCGTTGACATAAAGATAAAGGAAGGAAAGGGTACAATTCTTGTAATCTTACTTCATTGAGGGAATCTTCATTATAGTCAAACATTTGACTATCTCCAAGTTTTATCCACGAACACATTTTAAATAAAAGATAATTCACTTAGATAGCCCCATCAAATTTCACCAATTAATCATGGAAATTCCTTAATCTTTTTCTTTTTATCACAAAGTAAAAAGGAGCAAAATATGTACAAGCTATATTGTTTTACAGCTTGCATGCACTTAAGTGAAAACAAACTAATAATATAGAAAAAAGGCTCATAATGCGCTGTAAACACAGCATACTGCACCTTCGAGAAAAGCAACACTCTCAGAGACCTATAATGTGCTGCAGTGGATGTTTGCCCGGTGTTAATGTTTCCAGTAGCTTAGAAATTAACTTTCATTCATTGAAGGTCTGAAGCCAGAAAAACAAATACCATTGCCCTATTTCTATGCAAGTGTTCAAACAGCTGGCAGGTAAACTTAGTTGTCATGCTTCTGGAAGGTCTCCCAGCAACACCCCCACCAAACTGACCAGCGTGGAAGACAAGAGCCATCGAGAACATTTCCCTGCTACCTGTGAGCCGGTGCTTTTTACATGAATCCCAAACCTAGCATAAGAACAACAGAAGACTAGTGAAAAATAGTTTCAATACAAGTGTACTTTTCAAAATAGTAATCCTAACCTGTAAATGACTAGTAATTAAACTAAGAAAAAAACACTGCTAAAAGTGGACAACCATGTTACAAATGAGCCCATAAAAAGGAATCGAAGCCATTAAATACAGTGATGTGTATACTCTATCTTCAGGTTACATATCACACAATCCATCGCTGGTAGTTAGCCACTCATACCATATCAATTTTCCAGCATCCTCTGTGCTTGCTAGTGCTTCAAGTAGCTTGGTCTTCTCAGCTTCAAACAATGAAGTTCCATAAACTATTAACAGTGCTGTCCATCCATCCTCAGATTTTGCACCAGCTTTATACACTATCTTCATCACATCTGTGGGGAGACTTTAGAATAATAAAACACAAATTTAGACCACCATGGGAAAATAACTTTTTCAGAATTAGCAGAAACATCAAGGGTGCAGATAACTATCAAGATTCGCCACATACTTAGTCATGAAAATGCTTTATGAACATGTCAACATTCATCAACGAAGTTCACAGCTGAATCAGTGCACGTTTTGCTACAAAGCAAGCACCTACATTTCACAACAAACATGTTGTTTGTATGACAAATACACATACGCCCTTCACATCGCCCCATCGTGAGCTGCCACCACACTCATTAGCATACGCAAACTCCACACGTGGGTGCCAAGGCTCTTGAGTAAAAAAAAAAAAGAAAAACATACCACAAGATTCCTAAAGCTGTGCTGTTCCTCTGCAGTTCAATTTTCTTCTTAATGACGTCATAGTCCTCATCATCAAGGAAAACAGACTTTCGAAATACAACACAGCTTCAGTAATCGCAGACCAAGTTTGTTTTTCTATTTTATTTTAAATTAAGTTAAATGTTATTTATTGAAAATGTCATAAGCAAGATTACATATGGGTGAATTAAGAAATTGATATTACAGAAGAGCTCATTGAATAGAGTGTAACAGTAAAGTTTAAATATTAATATCATGTATATTCTTAGATCAAGTACTTATTCTAACAATATTAAGTAATTAAAATTGCTAAAGCTATGAAGTGTAATTTAGGCTCACAGGGGAAGACAAAATGAGCAAAGTGGGAAATAATAGAGAAGAGGAGGGGAAGTATTGTAGAATATAAAATGTAGCATAATTCTATGTTAGCTATGCAATAAAAGCATTCCATTTGTTCTTAAATGTAGGTAAAGTCCTCTAGGTGAATGCATACATGTTCTCTATCCTGTGAAAGGAACAGATGGAATTCCACCATAGATTATAAATCAATTTTTGTCTGGTTTTCCAATTTGTCACAATTATATGAAAAGCAACAAACAAAAAAGAAGAATAGGTCCAGAGATAGAATGGACATCATAAAGGGATTAACCAAAAAGCCGACCATCAAATTACCCAGAGTTAATGGTTCATGAAATTAAAACATGTGTTGCAAACATTTCCAAATATTTTACCAATAGGTATGGACATATTTACATTCTAAAACAGAATTAATATAATCTGCTGATGGAGTTTGGCAAGACCAGCATATATCAGAAATAGCATTAGAAATGTTCGATAATGGTGTCAGATGAGCTCTATGCAAAATGAAATAATGCGGCTTAGTGAGGTTAGCTGCAGATGACGTCCTACATTTTTTTTCTCCACATTTTAACCCATACATCAGGTGAGGGATGCAAGATCCAATCCAGTTCCCATTGTCTAATGATTCTGGAGTTAAGCGGGTCATTTTCTTTGGATTAATTGAGGATAGAATACAGTTCAGATGCTTTGGTGGATGGCGAGTGCATTAGCAATTCTATGTGTTTAGAAGGCATGTTTTGTGAGTAAACGGGCAGAGCTGTAGCAATTAAATTGATCAGGATGGTATATCCTCTGTGACCACAATCATTACGATTAAAATGCAAACTAAGTTTTGGAAATGGGATAGCTGTACGATTATGAAATATGTGATTGACTTGATGAATTCCAGCCGAAAATCAGTTTTGCAATAAATTATATTTAGATTTGAAAGGGAAGAATTTAATAAACCATAAAAAGACATTGGTAATATGTACAACAAAGGAACAATTGAACAAATAGTTCCAAGGGTTTTTCATAGAATGCAAAAGAGGTAATTTCTTAATACCCGACCAAGAGGAAGTTTAAAGGAAGTGAGAAAAAGAAAAGGGTGTAATTAGTTTAGACGCTAATTTAATCCAAGCAGGAGCATTAGATAGTTCTGACTCATTATGACAATTTATTATAATTTGACGTTGTAAAAAGGCTTTTTGGTATTTGGGAATGTAACACCACTATTATCTATACTAGTTGTACGTTTGTTAAGAGCTATTTTGGGAGTCTTATTATTCTAAAGAAACATATATTCATTTGTCCTTTTTCAAAGAATGCAGTAGAAGAACTAATTGGGACAGAAAATTTGAAAGAATAGGACCAAGTGTCAATTTAATCGAGTCAAGACGGTCCCACCAGGAAGAAATAGTAGCGACAATTGGTTAGTTAATGAATTCATCTTATCTAGAATTATATTCTCATTAAGGGTTAAAGTGGAAGGGATATCTTTTGATATAAGGATGCCTAAATATTTAATGGAAGATGTACACCATGTCATACCTTGCAAAGAAAAGTCAAAAGCTGTGCAGGAGTTGGTTAATGGCAGAATTTCTGATTTATTAAAATGTAATTTATATCCCAAAACTTCATCAATCCAGTTCATCAATGAAGGGATAGATTAAGAGGGTTCAGATAAATAGAGAAAAATATCATCAGCATAAGTAGAGAATTTAATTGAAATGTCTTTGATAGTAATACCTTTAATATTATTAAAGATCATGTTTTGTAAAGGGGCTCTAGGGACAAAAACACAAGTGGGGAAAGTGGGCAACTTTGTCTAGTACCGCGCGTAATGGGAAATGATTGCAAAAAGGAACTATTAATGAGCAGATGAGTAGTGGGGGAGGAATAAAGAATTTTAATAAACATAGGAAAGGAGAGACAAAAACCATGCCATTTTAAAGATTTGAACATAAAAGCCCCTGCAAGACACTCAAACGCTTTCTCAGCATCTAGCATAAGGAGAGGGAGAGGCTCGGACGATTTGTGTGCATAAGAAAGGACATTATAAAGAAGTCTGGTATTTGAAGAAGCAAATCTGACCTTAATGAAGCCTGACTGATTTACATTCACAAGTTTAGGCATTACCCCTTCCAATCTATTGGCAATAATTTTGGCAAAATGTTTTGACTCAGTGTGAATGAGAGAAATGGGGTGATCATTTTTGACAAGAGAGGGATCTTTATCCGGTTTAGGAAATAGTTCTGGAACCTTTGGTGAAGCCCTGTTAATCCTATGACCCTGTGACAAGAAAATTGAATAAGTCAAGAAGTTTAGTGGAAAGTAGATCTGAAAAGGAAAGGTAAAAATCAATAGAATAGCCATCTGGACCAGGGGCTTTACCAATTTTAAGATCTAGTATTGCATTTTGAATTTCTTAAAAAGTAATGGGAGACTCTAGGGAGGATAGATCCACTGGGCTATCAATGACAAATATTTTTATGTAGAAAGTTATTATCATTATTAATGGTATGGTCAGATCTGTAAAGTTCAGAGTAGAATTCATAAAATGAATTAATAATTTAATCCAAAGCGGTAACTCTCATATCTTGCTGATTAAGGATAGAATTAATAATAGTTTTCTCTTTCTTTTATTAAGAAACCATTGATTTACTTCATTTGTTAGAACCCCATAGTATGTGGCTTGTGTGCTTAATAAAGAGGAGCAAGTTGTATTGGTATTGGTTTTGTTAAACTCAATGCGCTTAGCTAAGAGGTGTTTAAGGAACAAGTTACTTTACTGTAACTGTTGTTCGCCAGCATGGGTCTGGAATGGAATCACATGCTCATGAATATTCCCTGGCGTCAGGTTGGGAATCCTCGGTAAAGAAAAAATCAGTTTCAGTTTCGTTTCTGAACTGTCTTTCTACTAGTAACCAATCACTGATCTCTGGGTCATACTGCCCCCAGCCAATGACTGCCCTCTACCTAAGCCCTTCCCTCTGGCAGCCAGTAGCACGTAAAGTGGCAGTAGGACCAAGAGAAGAGCAGCAGAGGGGTAGGCGGGAGAGTTCGCATGTGAATCCATGCCAGACCCATGCTGGAGAACAACAGTTACAGGTAAGTAACTTGTTCCTTCTCCAGCATGGGGTATGGCATGGATTCACATGCTCATGAATACAAGAATACATAGCAGTACACACATGCACAACCACGGGAGGTGGCAAGACACAACATTAGGCATTTCAACAACTCAACATTAAGCATCTCTTACCTCCTCACCAGGCCCACCTTCAGGCGAACAGGTTGAGCAGCACTGCCTGGCCGTCCCTTGCCTCCTCCCTGGAATCCCGGTCGATGCAGTAGAATCTCGTGAAAGTGTGCGTCAACCTCCACATAGCAGCCCTGCAGATGTCCAGCAGGGGCACACCAGATAGGAATGTTGTGGTAGCAGTGATCGCTCCGGTCGAATGGGCTGTGGGACGGCCGGGCAACAGTCGGTTTGCCAACTGGTGACAGTGCATGATGCAGCCGGAGAGCCATCTGGAAATGGAAGCCTTCGAGAGAGCCTTCCCGTGGTTCACAGGTCAAAAATTCACAAATAGCTGTGATGTCTTCCAAAAACTCTTTGTGCGGTCCACGTAGAACTTCAGCGTTCTAGCCACATCCAGCAAGTGCAAAGTTCTCTCAGCCGGCGACGAAGGCGACGGGAAGAAAACGGGTAACACCAAGGGCTCTTTGAGATGGAAGTCCGACGGCACCTTGGGAATGAAGGAGGGGTGCGTCCTCAGCACCACCCTGATCTCGTGGAATGTCAGTTATGGAGGTTTACAGGAGAGGGCCTGGATCTCTCCCACTCGTCTTGCGGAGGTGATGGCCACAAGACACGACAGGAACTTCAACGGAGTCTAATGCAGTGGCTCGAATGGCGACCCCACAAGCCTGGTCAGCACCATGTTGAGTTCCCACGCCGGGGCCAGGGCCTTCACCGGTGGGAACGATCGGAACAGTCTTTTCATGAACTCTTTCACCAGGCGATGAGACCATAGAGATGACCGCCCCGTAGTTCTGGTGTAGCGGAAGATAGCCGCCAGATGGATCTTAATGGAGGCATGTGTCAGCCCCGCCTTGGCCAGCGATAGCAAGTACGGCAGCACTTGAGGGGCCGTAATCCGTAGAGGGTTAATCTTCTGTGCACGGCACCAGATAGAGAACCTCTTCCATTTGTGTCCATAGCATTTTAGAGTCGAGGATGTCCTGGCCTTTGCAAGCACCTCCTTGAAGTCCGCCAGGATATCGAACCCTCCGAACTCGATGCCTGCAGGTTCAGCGACCCCAGGTCGTGGTGGAGGAGGGCGCCTCCTTCTCTGGCAAGAAGATCCGCGTCCGTTGGCAGTTTAACTGGGCGGGGGGACGCTGACATGTTCAGAAGGTCCGGGAACCATATCTGCCTAGGCCACGCGATGAGGATCATCCTGCACCAAGACCGTCTGAGTTGAGTGATGAGTCGCAACAACAACAATAACGGTGGGAATGCATACAGGAACAGGCCGTCCCAGGGGAATGAGAAGGCATCGCCCATGCTCCCCGGCTGGGGAAACCTGCTGGCAAACCTCCAGCAATTGGCGTTCGTCGCTGTTTCAAATAGGTCGATCTGGGGATTGCCCCATCGTCGGAATAGGCTTGATCCTGTCGCAGCTCCCACTCGTGGCACGAGCGCAACTCCCTGCTGAGTGAGTCGGCAATGGTGTTCTTTATTCCTGCCAGATGGAAGGGTACCAGAAACATCCCTTGGGCGACGGCCCAGTGCTACAGATCCTGCGCTTCCCTGGATAGGGCTGGGGATCTGGTGCCGCTTTGCTTCCGGATGTAGAACATCGTGGTGGTGTTGTCGGTGAAGACCCTTACCACCTTGACCTTGAGGGATGGAAGGAACGACCCGAGGGCCCAGAATACGGCTCGGAGCTCCAGGACATTGATGTATAGTGACCTCTCCTCCGGGAGCCAAAGGCCTCTTAGGTGGAGATCTCCGGTGTGCGCTCCCCATCCATCCAGGGAGGCGTCTGTCGTCACCGTTTCCTGATGTGCCGGTGTCTGGAAGTCCATTCCCGCCGCCAGATGCGCGCGGGTGCCCCACTACCGGATCGCTTGGCGGATAGTCTCGTTGAGTTAGATCCTGTCTTCGAAGCTGCCTGCCGCTTGCATCCAACGGGCGTCGAGGAACTCCTGCAGTGGTCGCATCCGCAGCCTGCATAGGCGCATGAGGTAGAGGAGCGGGCCACTTAGCGGTACGAGGAGGAACCGCCGCCGAATCCTTTGTAGGCACCTTGCTTGCCTCCAGTGTTCGAAAAGGGCGTCCGTCATTGTTGAAGAACACCCAAGGCCCGAGTCGTCTCGGTGTCCGCCTTGATGGCCTGTAGTGACTCGTCCACTGTCTTGCCGAACAGGTTGTTCCCGTCGAAGGCCATGTCCAGAACCCTGGTCTGCACGTCTTGGCGGAAGTCGGTGGCCTTGAGCCAACCGCGCCGGCGAAGGCAAACGCTCTTGCCCATCTGACGAAAACCGGTGTAGGCGATGTCTGTGGCCACCATAATGGCGTGGTCCGACGCCACTTCGCCTTCCTGTAGGATTTCCAGGGCCTCAGCCATCTTGCGTCCGGGAGGAAGTCCAGAAAGGGAGCGATCTTGAACCACAGCTCCCTGTCGTAGCGTGGCATGATCGCAAGGGCGTTGGCCGCTTTAATCGTCATCGCTGCCGACGAGATGACCCGTCGTCCCATTACGTCCAGCTTCTTCCCCTCACCGTCCGGTGGGGATGTTGAAGTTGAAGCCGTCGCCCCCGCCGCTTTCTTCTTGGCCGCCGCAGAGACCACTGAATCCGGGGATGGCTGTGTCCTGAGGCACATAGGGGCGGAGTCCGGGACCCGGTACTACTTCTCGTACCGGTCTCTCTTGGCAGGGGCCGTGGAAGGGTTCTTCAGGAGCGCCAGCCCCTCGTCCCAGATGTCGTCCAGTAACAGGACTGAGAGGACTGTCTTGCTCTTGGCCTTCCACCGTTGGTAGAGGAAACCTTCCTTCTGTTCTTCGAGACAGAGCTGGAAGAGCTCAGATGCCCTGGTGATCATGGCGTGGAAGGAGCCAATTTCATCGGGGAGGGGGCCGAGGAGGTGGTGAGGGAAGGTCATTCCGTCGTCACCACAGCCGTCGTCTGTGTCGTTGATGTCTCCGTTCCCATCCCATCCCTCGGAGGAGGGGATGGGGGTGAAGGCTGGAAGGGGGAGGAGGATGGACTCGTCTCGGCTTATTAGGAGGGCTCCATGACAGGCCAGGTCCCGCTGGGTCGTTGGTGGTGGGTAAGGGCATCCTTTTCCTTATCTCCACACACAGGGTCTGAATAGCCATCAAGATAGCTGAATTGTCCTGTGGTACGGGTACCGGCTGCAACGGGACCGACGGTTGGGGTGTGGGGTCCTCCGCGGCCCTATCTTCCTCGTCAGCCCCCTCCGTTGCTCTTCTTGTCGGCTTCGTCGGGATCCTTCCTGTGGGCCCTGGATTCCTCAAACTTCTTGTCCAGGATCCATTGGACGCTCGCCAACTCATCCTTGGAGGTGGTATCCGGCTCTGTTATGGCTACCGTGCCCCCCCTCTTTCTCCTGCTGGGGTTTAATGGGGAGTCTTCTCGATAGGCAGAAAAGATGATTCCCTCCGGGGTGGCAGGGAATCTCTAGCCCCTGAAGTCGTCTCTGTTAGGGAGAATTCTCTGTTTAGGCTGAATTTCCTAACCTAGTGAGTCCCCCAGCAGCTTTGCTGGATTTTTGGGGTTTATTTTTTTCTCCTGCCAAGAGTGAGACTCTTTTACCCTCACTCTTGGGCATGATTTGAGTGTGTTTCTTTGAATCTAGATGTGTTTAATGGGCTATGGGGTCTTTTACTCCATAGGGCTTCATGTGTTTTTGTGATGTGTGTTACACAGCACCCTCAGTGCAGTGACACAGGGGTGTCATAGTGACCCCCCAGTATAGACTCCATACCCTGGGACTGACTACTGTCTCCCAGGGCATGTAAAGTCACCATTGACTTTACTAGTCTTAAATTCTGAACAGAACCAGTACAAACCATCATATTGTGGACGTACTAGCTGGGGCAATTCAATTGCCCCAGGGTCTGTTAGTCGAGGGGGCACGTTTCCGCCCCCCCTGATCGAGTTTTGGCTGGTGGCAGTGGATACTACTTTTTATTTTCAACCGCGAATATTTTCCTATGGGATTTCCCATTGTTTTAGGCTACTATCTTTATTTAATTATTTACGGTAGCCTCGAACATACCGCCGGTTTATTTAATTAATATTAATTCTCCGGTTGGTATTTTTTGCCAAAACTTGATTCTAAAATGGTGTTTGTGTTCTCTTCTGTGACTCCAACCCAAGTCGAGTCCTTTGTTCCAATTTTTGGCGGGCTTCTCCACAGAAGCCCTCCAAAGTGGTGCCACTCTGTCTGGGGTACTTAGGAGGGGTGGAGGGGAATTTAGGCACCCTGGACTGAGTTGCCTAGGCAACTCAAGTCGCACTCCATCCTGATTGGCCCAAGTGGTGACCCGGCCGGCTCACCACTTAGCATGTTTGAGTGACAGCTAGGCTGAGTGAATGGGGTTTTGCTGCATAAAAGCCGGGCTTTGGGGACTGGAACTTCAGAAGTCGCCACAGGACCTAAGAATCCGACGAGGGAGAAGCTGAGCCAACCTGCCACGACACCACCACCGGTGGAGCCCTGCTGGACTGCCTCACCACTTTTCCCAACGACAGAGGAGATCTCCTGCCGGAGAGTCTTCTTCCTTTGACTGGTGGGGATAACCAGTTTCACCGTCTTTTCGCTTTCCCGACGTACCTCGTGGCCGCCTTGCCTGTGCCAAGCACCCCGGCCACCGGGATACCACGTTTTACCACGACCGCGAAACCAAGGTACCACCTTTAACCGGAAAACTCAGCGGCTGGTTTCTTCCCTGGTAGTGCAACGACCTTCATCTTTCCTCCAAGTCGAGATCATCTCTTCCCCTGGACGATGACCCAACTTGCACCCACTACCAGGAACAACTGCCACCGCTGGAGGATCCTTCCCACTTAAGGTACCGTGTCCCGCCTGACTTCCCTTGCTACCGACTGTACGGGGTAGATTTAGCCCCCGGCTTTCGAACCTGAGTTAGCCTGGGACACCTTGGCTAAACTTTTCTAAGCCTCTCTAAACTCTTTTTGAACCCTCTGCAAGACTTTCTAAGCCTAGTGTAACTGTGTGATCTTGGGCGCATTTGTGCTCTGCTCCCTCTAAGAGTGGGCCCAGCCTTTGGACTTTGGCTCACCAGTGACTTTTCGCTCTCTGCCTTGCTAACAGTGTTCCCGAATCATAGAGTGGTGTAGTTCTTCATATTCTGTTTTTTTCCCTCCCTTTCTCACAAACTTATTAGAGGGCAATCTAGTTAAGCGCTCACCTCTGTATGAAAATAAGTGGTGTTTTACTGTGATTTATCTAATAGGGAAAAAGGGGTGTATATATCATAATAGTAACTGTGTTTAGAATATTTTACAATAAGAGTGCTGGAGTGTTTCAACTGTGTGTTTTTAAATAAATAATTATATACTTTGATACCAAAGCTCTGGTCAGTGTTTGCTTGTATTATTGTACCTGAGTGCCTATTGAGTATAATTTGCATACTGCCTAACTCTTCTTGAGGGAAGTCTGACTGCTCAGCCACAGCTACCTGGTAAATCTGGGTGGTGCAGACTGCTACCAAGTGGGTTTACTGCCAAGGTTTCTGCCTAACAGTCTCCACTGGGGAAGCCTCCGTACGTTTCGCCAGGGCCGCCACAACTCCTTCAATCGAGGCCTTAGCCGGGTGAATCAGGTCCTTCACGACCTTGGGTGTGCCTGAGGCCTTCACATTGGGGGGAGGGTCACTGCCTCGCTCCCCCTCGGCTGTCTCTGTCAAGATCGACCGGGGCTTCTCCTGAAGCTTACCCGGGTTCTCCGACTTCCTCTTCACCAAACCAGAGCGTTGGCTCGTGGTTGATGGCGTCGGTGATAGTGCACCCTGTCTGGCAGCCGAGGAGTCCGACTGATCAGCGCTTCCGGTGCCCGTGGACTCACGGTGCTTTGCCTTTTGTTGGGCCCCCGTCGCCGGAGCGTCCTCAAAGGTCTTATACGACCGCTCAGATTTCTTCCTCTTCTCACCTGCTGCTGGGTTCTTCCCCTCCAGCCAGTTGGTGAGGCGAATACGACGATCCTTCAGTGTCCGTTCGAACATGTTCTTACAAAACGCACAGTCCTTCTCCACGTGCGATTTGTTGTCGTGAAGGCAGTAGAGGCACCAAGAGTGCTCATCCTCCTTAAAGACGTTCTGAAGTCCGCATCCAGGGCAGCTCCTGAACATCTTGGATCCAACAGGCATCATGCTTCCCTTGTCCTGGGCCATGTCCACGCAGGGTAGGCCTCAAAGATCTTCTGGAATCCTCTGAGAAGTGGAAAACACGATGAAAAGATGCCCGTGAGGGGCGTAGAAATTTCCAAAAACAGGTCCCCGTTAGTCGGAAGTGAAGTCGGTCGAGCTTGAGGCTCCATTGACCGAAAATATAAGAGTAAACTCTTCGAAAAAATCCAAACGCAGTAAAAGCTCGAGAGCTACAGCACGAGTACTCCCAACACTTGAACGTGCGGTAAAAATCTGAAGATGGCTGCCAGAGGAGGGGCTTAGGTAGAGGGCAGTCATTGGCTGGGGGCAGTATGACCCAGAGATCAGTGATTGGTTACTAGTACAAAAGACAGTTCAGAAACAAACAAACTGATTTTTTTCTTTACTGAGGAGTCCCAGCCAGACGACGGGGAATATTTATGAGCATATGGTGAATCCATGCCAGACCCCATGCTGGAGAATTACTCTTACCTCCTCATCAAGCTCACCTTCAAGCGAACAGGTTGCGTAGCACTGCTTGGCCGACTCTGGACTCCTCCCTGGAATCCCTGTTGACGCAGTAGAATTTTGTGAAGGTGTGCGTAGACCTCCATGTAGCAGCCCTGCAGATGTCTAGAAGGGGCACACCTGATAGGATCGCCGTCATTGCAGCTATCGCTCTGGTGGAATGGGCTCTCAGACAGGCAAGCAGCAGTCGGTTTGCCAACAGATGGCAATGAGTGATACAGCCGGCGAGCCACCTGGAGATGAAAGCCTTGGGCAAGGCCTTCCCATGATTCACAGGACCAAAGTTCACGAAAAGCTGAGCGGTTTTCCGGAAACTCTTTGTGCGGTACACATAAAACTTCAGCGCTCAAGCCACATCCAGCAAGTGCAAAGTCATTTCAGCCAGCAACGAAGGCGTCGGCAAAAACACAGGTAATATCAAGGGTTCATTGAGGTGAAATTCTGACGAAACCTTGGGCATGAAGGAGGGGTGTGTCCGCAACACCACCCTTGTCTCGTGGAAAGTCAAGGCCACTTACAGAACAAGGCCTGGATCGGGAGGATAGCTCAGGGACAACATGCTCGTCTTGGAAGCAAGACGACACGGAACAACACAGGTTAGATCCCCAGGTCCACGCTTAGAAACCTCTGGGTATTAAGCACGTTATAAATAAGGAACAAGTTACTTACCTGTAACTGTTGTTCTCCAGCATGGGTCTGGCATGGATTCACATGCTCATGAATATTCCCCGTCATCAGGCGGGGAATCTTCGGTAAAAGAAAAAATCAGTTTCATTTCTGAACTGTCTTGCTACTAATAACCAATCACTGGTCTCTGGGTCATACTGCCCCCAGCCAAGGACTGGCCTCTACCCAAGACCCTCCCTCCAGCAGCCATCTTCAGATTTGGTAGCATGTAAAGTGGCAGTAGGACCAAGAGTAGAGCCACAGAGAGGGTGGCGGGAGGGTTCGCATGTGAATCCATGCCAGAGCCATGCCGGAGAACAACAGTTACAGGTAAGTAACTTGTTCCTTCTCCAGCATGGGGTCTGGCATGGATTCACATGCTCATGAATACAAGAATACATAGCAGTACACACATGCACAACCACGGGAGGTGGCAAGGGTCAGCATTAAGTATCTCTTACCTCCTCACCAGGCTCGCCTTCAACTGAATAGGTTGCGCAGCACTGATTGGCCAACTCTGGACTCCTCCCTGGAATCCCGGTCGACGCAGTAGAATTTCGTAAAGGTGTGCGCCGACCTCCACGTAGCCGCCCTGCAGATGGGGCACACCTGATGGGATCGCCGCCGTCGCAGCGATCGCTCTGGTCGAATGGGCTCTCGGAAGGCCGGGCAACGGTCGGTTTGCCAACCGGTGACAGTGCATGATGCAGCCGGAGAGCCATCTGGAAATGGAAGCCTTGGAGAGGGCCTTCCCCTGGTTCACAGAGCCAAAGTTCACAAACAGCTGTGATGTCTTTCGGAAACTCTTTGTGCGATCCACGTAGAACTTTAGCACTCTAGCCACATTCAGCAAGCACAAAGTCCTCTCAACCGGCGACAAAGGCGATGGGAAGAAAACAGGCAGCACCAAGGGCTCGTTGAGGTGGGCGTCCGACTCCACCTTGGGCATGAAGGAGGGGTGCATCCTCAGCACCACCCTCGTCTGGTGGAATGTCAGATACAGCAGTTTACACGAGAGGGCCTGGATCACTCCCACTCGCCATGCAGAGGTGATGGCCACAAGAAACGCTGTCTTCCACAACAGGAATTTCAGAGGTGTCAAATGCAACGGCTCGAATGGCGGACCCATGAACCTGGCCAGCACCACGTTGAGCTCCCACACCGGGGCTGGAGCCTTCACTGGCGGAAACGAGCGGAACAGTCCTTTCATGAACTCCTTCACAAGGCGGTGGGACCACAGCGATTACCTCCCCGGAGATCTGGTGTAGCGGGAGATAGCCGCCAGGTGAATTTTGATGGAGGCATGGGCCAGCCCTGCCTTGGCCAATGACAGCAAGTACGGCAGCACTTGAGGGGCCGTAATCCATAGAGGGTTGATCTTCTGTGCCCGGCACCAGACAGAGAACCTCTTCCACTTATGTCCGTAGCACTTAAGAGTTGATGACGCCCTGGCCTTGGCAAGTACTTCCTTGCAGTCTGCCGGGATATCGTAGCCTCCAAACTCTAGTGCTGCAGGTGCCAGGCCTGCAGGTTCAGCGATCCTGGGTCGTGATACTGGATCGCGCCTCCTTCCCTGGCAAGCAGATTTGCGTCCATCGGAAGCTTGACTGGAGGGGACGCTGACATGTCCAGAAGGTCTGGGAACCATATCTGCCTCGGCCACACCGGTGCGACGAGGAACATCCTGCACCGGGACCGTCTGAGTTGACTGATGAGTCGCAGTAGCAGTGGCAACGGCGGGAATGCATAGAGGAACAGGCAGGAGAAAGCATCCCCCATGCTCCCCGGCTGGGGAAACCTGCTGGCGAACCTCTGGCACTTGGTGTTCATCGCTGTTGCAAACAGATCGATCTGGGGACTGCTACACCATCGGAATAGAAGATCTACTAGATCCAGCCGAAGCTCCCACTAGTGGCAAGAGTGCAGCTCCCTGCTGAGTGAGTCAGCGACTGTGTTTTTCACTCCTGCCAGGTGAAAGGGTACCAGGAACTTCCCCTGGGCTACGGCCCAGTGCCACAGATACTGCGCTTCCTTGGATAGAGCTGGAGTTCTGGTGCCCCCCCCTGCTTCCGGATGTAGAACATCGTGGTGGTTTTGTCGGTGAAGACCCATACCACCCTGCCCTTGAGGGAAGGAAGGAAGGACTTTAGGGCCCAGAACACGGCCCATAGCTCCGGGATGTTGATGTGGATGGGCCTCTCCTCTGGGAGCCAAAGGCCTCTTGCGTGAAGATCTCCGGTGTGCATGCCCCATCCCTTCAGGGAGGCGTCCGACGTCACTGTTTCCTGATGTGCTGGGGTCTGGAAGTTCATGCCCGATACGAGATGCGCACCGATCCCCCACCACCGTATCGCTTGACGGAAAGTCTCGTTGAGGGAGATCTTGTCTTCGAAACTTCCCGCCACTTGTATCCAACAGGCGTCGAGGAATTCCTGAAGTGGCCGCATCTGCAACCTGCACAGACGCATGAGGTAGATGCATGACGACATCATGCCGAGCAGGGACTTGATGGACCTCACCCTGGCTACTTCCATGGTCAACAGCCGTTGTACCTTGCCCAGAATGGCCTTTATCCTCTCCTCCGACGGTGAGGCTAGCCGCACCACCATGTTGAGCCTGGCTCCTAGGAATAGGGCGTCTTGCGATGGCACCAAGCAGGACTTTGCAAAGTTGATTGAGAACCACAGTTCCGTGAGCAGGTGGACGGTTCTCACTGTGTGGTCGACAGCAAGTTCCCTTGACTTCGCTTGGCTGAGCCAATCGTCCAGATTGGGGTAGATGTGTCCCTGCACGTGTTGAAGGGTGACTATCCGGAATTTTGGGGATTTTATGTACCTGTTGAGGCGGCGTAGGTCCAGGATAGGACGCCAGCCGCTGGTCTTCTTTTGGACAAGGAAGTACCGTGAGTATACTGCGGAGCCCCGGAGCCTCTTCGGGACGAGTTCTATCGTGCCCTTTGCCAGCATTGCTCGTACCTCCAGAAGTAGTTGTGGGATTTGGTCTTCTTTTCTGGCCACCGGTGGAAAGTTTGGGCACCTCCTTTGTAACTCCAGAGTGTGCCTCTGGGCCAGGGCATCCAGCACCCAACGGTCGGTGGAGATGGAATCCCATGCACTGACGAATTTCGCCAGCCAGCCTCCTACCAGGGTGCTCTGGTGGGGGCCCGATGTCACGTCCAGTTCAGTCCTGCTTCGCCGAGGCCTTGCCTCATTGGGCCCCTTGGCGACGTTGTCCACCGGCCTTGCTACGGCCTCTGTAGGCTTCTTGCGACGAAGAGCTGCCGCCGAATCCTTTGGAGGCACCTTGGGACTTGTCTCTGGAGGTCCGTAAGGATGGCCTTCGCTGACGAAGAGTGCCCAAGGCACGGGCCGTCTCGGTGTCCACCTTGATGGCATGTAGTGACTCGTCCACTGCCTTGCCGAACAGGTTGTTCCCGTCGAAGGACATGTCCAGTACCCTGGTCTGTACGTCCTGATGGAAATCGGTGGCCCTGAGCCACCCGCGCCGGCGAAGGCAAACGCTGTTGCCCATCTGGCGAAAACGGTGTCAGCAATATCCGTGGCTAGCGTGATGGCGTGATCGGAAGCCACCTCGCCCTCCTGCAGGATCTCGAGGGCCTCTGCTCTCTTGTCGTCCAGGAGAAAGTCCAGGAGGGGGGTGATTTTAAACCACAGCTCCCTATCATAGCGGGCCACGATAGCAAGAGCGTTAGCTGCCTTAATGGTCGTCGCTGCCGACGAGATGACCAGTTGTCCCATGGCATCCAGCTTCTTCCCCTCGCCGTCCGGTGGGGAAGTGGAAGTAGATGCCGTCGCCCCTGCCGATTTCTTCTTGGCCGCCGCAGAGACCACCAAGTCCGGGGACGGCGGCGCCCTGAGGCACATAGGAGCGGAATCTGGGACCCGGTACTACTTCTCATACTGGTCTCTCTTCGCAGGGGCCGTGGACAGGTTCTTCAGAAGGGACAGTCCCTCGTCCAGATGTCCTCTAACAGTGGGACCGAGAGTACGGTCTTCCTCTTGGCCTCTCGTCGCTGATAAAGGAAACCTTCCTTCTGCTCTTCAGGGCATAGCTGGAAAAGCTCAGAGGCCCTGGAGATCATGGCATGGAACGAGCCAATTTCGTCGTGAGGGGAAGCCTGGAGAAGGGGCGATGGGAGATCCGTTCCGTCGTCTCTGCCGTCGTCCGTCCCCACCGTAGCCGTCTCAGTCTCATCCCTCGGTGGAGGGGAATGGAGGTGAAGGATGGAAAGGTGGAGGAGGATGGACTCGTCTCCGCTTGGGTGGAGGGCTCCGGGCACCGCTTGATCGTCCGTTGGAGTCATCACAGCCTGTAAGTACTCAAATTCCAAATCTGTAACATTGTAAGCACAGAGCCTGTTCATAAAGACAGCTGCCAGGGAATGCTTCTCCAGGTTAGGCCATAAAAATGGTGCAGGAGTTGTAGTCCAAACCATATGGAGGACCAGATACATGAGGGTTACCCAGAGCAACGCCAGTGATTGTGATTCATTCAAAACAATCCAGACATCAACTTCAGCTTTTATTTCAACCAGATTGGGATGGTTACACCCAGATGAGAGTCCAGACCTTGTGTGTCTAGAGACCCATGGTACATCTATCCAACTATGCCCAATGTAGCTGAAACATGCCTGGGGTTACTTGTGGTCACATGCAGAAGGGATGTCCAAAGGGTCTTTCCCCTTCTATAAAGGCCTGGCAGACTGAAAAACTAAGGTCTGAGGGTTGCTCAGAGCAATGTCAGTGGTTATGACTGAATAAAAACCTTCCAGCCATCAACCTATAGTTTTATGTCACCGCTTGAGAGATGCTCAGAGCAACACCAGTGGTTATGGCATATTCAAATCATTCTAGGCATCAACCATCACTTTTGTGTGGGTCTAATTTGTATCATGTCTGACTCACGCTGCAGCACAAAGGCTAACATCCATGTTGTATGATGACTCACCACCACCAGAATTACCTACTACACGTGAGCATTCTAACATGTTTACAGAGACCACATGTGCCTGCCTTATGGCATAATTGTCTGGAGTGGCTTGTAGGCCACCATGAAATGGAATTTAATAGGATGAAAGAAGCCTTTCTCACAGAAAGTGGGGGAAATCCATCATATATATAATTCCATCTTGCCCAAAGGAAGTTCAAATGGCCCAGATGATGATAGCTCATCTGGAACGAGTCATGGGACTGACCCAGAAGGCCTTTGATCCACCAGAGCAATGGTCCTGCTTGACAGGGGATGCGTCCAGGAGGAATCTCAGGTAGGCCCTTCGACAGAGCTAAAGTGGGGTGTAGTTGTCATGCTCAAATGAATAAGAACCCCTGAATAATTGGACTGCACATCCTTACCCAGAGTGGGGGAGGGGTTTAGTGAGTACCTCTGATTTTATGTAAGTAAGCCCCGTGGATGCAGAGTGGAGTACCCCAGGCCTGAGATAGACGTTAAGGTGACAGCTATTCTGGAAAGTGTTGCACACATGTTAATGTTAAAGGGCAAGACCATGAAGCCCCAGAGAAGAGGAATGACGGAGCAGGGTAGTCAAGTCTGGACAAACTGCTAGACATCAAAAACATCCCTGCAAACGGCACATTTATGGCTTTTTATAAAGGAGGCGGATTCAGCATTCTCAGTGGAAAGGGGATCCATGGGAGCATACTACCTACATAAAATCTTATATGAGAAGCCAAATCTGAGGGACATAGCTCAGGGAAGGTTTGATATTCCACAGGAGTCCCCTCTCTTTACATTAGTGGTGGTGGCGAGGTTCGAGGAGTATCCAATCTCCAAGGCCTACAGGTGGATAGCATCGACAACTGCAAACCTTTGTCTGGACTTCGAGTCAGGTCGGAGGGAGATCTAGGTCTGCTGGATGATGGAGATTGGGTAACTGTGCTGGGATCTGCGAGGGATATCGCGATTAATGTCCAATAACGGATGATGCACTACAATATCCTCTGTAGAATATACTACATCCCACAGAGGCTACACAGAATGGGTAGGAGGGAAAGCGAGGAATGATTTCGGAGTGCTCCACGATTTGTGCCTTCTGCGGGGAATCATAACACCCTTAACAGGGTTCTGGTAGAGGAGATGGAGTCAGACCCAATGCTCTGTCTGTTGGCGGTCTGGAGAGATACTAATCCCTCCTTGCACAAAAGGGCACTGATGGGCCTGCCTTGTCGGTAGCCACCCCCTTGTTAAATGAGTGGGAGTTGGCAATGTACAGGAACATGGAGCAGGAAAGGCTTGTATACAAACATCGAGGCTGTCCAGAAAAGCATGAGAAGGTATGGGGCATGTAGGCAGAGTGGAGGGGAAATTACTAGAACTTAGGCCGTACATGGCGAGCAGGGATGGGAGAGATGTAGGGGGAGCAGTAAGCTGTAGCTCTCAGACAGAGGAGAGGGGGAGGACATATAATGGGGCAAGGGGTTAGGTTGAGCTGTATGTTGTGCCTGTTTGTTCATGAACAAAAATAAGAATAAAATGAGTTGTAAAAAAATATCCCTGTAGAGAACAGTAAACACCGGGGAACAGTTCATCCTGGCAGGGTGGGTACAAATGGCAGTATGCCTCCTTGGCAAAGCCAACTTGTCTGACAAACACAAGGAGTGCTAATGTGAACAGACTCCCAACTAAGCGAGTTGGCAACTTTACAGACAGGCCAATCAGCCCAATGCCTCCTATACGTGGTGGCCTGGAGAGGACTGGGAGCCAACCAGTACCGGCAAAAACAGAAATCGGACTCCTTCCAAGCCAAAGGCTATGTTGGCTCCTGCTGCAGTTGAAAGCTTGTCAGACAGCCAACTACAGCCACGCATGTGGGTGTTACAAACACAAAGGAGGTGGGGGATCGCTCATGGGTGTTCTAAGCTCAGAGGGGATGGAGGCACTCAGATCTATATTCCCACATCCAGGTCTCCTTTCGGGATGCTCGGGTATGTCAGATGTGAAGGGGCTTTTATCTTGAATTTGATTGCCACCCACAGGCATCACAGACTCCATTCCCCAGGCATTTCCCACGGGAAGAATTGGAGATTATGGATCAGAAGGTGGGTAATATGGAGAAGAAAAGGCCATTGGGCTCACAACTTGTCAAACCTGTTTTGTCAGCAATGTCTTACTTGTGAAAAGGAAGCAAAATATCAAACCAATCATCGACTTTGGTTATTTCAACTACTTTTCTGCATATGCCCATTTCAGGATGGAGGGCATCCATATACTTAGGGGTATCCTCATCCAAGAGACTGGCTGGTTTCCTTTGACCTCCAAGATGCAATTCTCCCACTCTTCAGCCTCATCGCCGCTTTTTACAGATTCAACTAAAAGAGCATTTCTGTGGGATCAAAGCCAGCTGTTCAGACTATCAGCAGAATCCTGGAGGGCTGGTGGGGAGCAAGCTTTGAATGAGCATACTGCTCACTTCCGGTATTGATATAAAAGGAAGATTTTCCAAAATACATTAATGAAATAGTACTGATTCTATTAAAGACACAGCGGTAAGCATTATCCCACCGGGATGACAAACACTCCGTGAGCAGTTTGACAGCATACATTTGGCATGTATTAGTATTGTAGTATGAGTGCATTACAAGGTCGGCGTTATGACCAATTTTTACTCAATGTTTAGATGCTGGTATGCATCCATGTATTCGCTTCATCTTCTTTTCTCAGATCCTTGTATTGTGTGAAACATGGTGTCTGATTGTTACTAATCAAAAATTGCCCTCAAATATAAGTATGCTTTTGTCCATTGCCCCTTAGAATCTGTGTGGTACAGGCCTCATACAGTGAATGCGCACAGTGGCTTACAGTGAGTTTACCCCATAGGGTTCCCTCCGTAAACCTCATTTATATGAGGAGGCTATGGCTCATGTGTCCAGGCCCTATCACTCAGTTGCTCCACTCACCACCAGGTTTTGCCTCTTCCAGGCAGCTACTTAAGAACTCCAGGCCTGCCAGTGTGCAGAGTGCGTACCTGGAAGACCAGGTCACAAAAGGTCATGCACAAATGCATGCAGTTGCCCGGGCTTGAAGGTACACGCTCTGCAGAGCGCCAAAGGAACCAGGAACTCAGAAGCTGCAGGCCAGAGCTCCAAGGAGGTAAGTGGAAGTGGGGGCGGGTGAGGGACGAGGGTGCAGGATAGCGGCAGGGGTTTGGGAGGTACCCCCATCGACAAGGGAGGGGAGAAGGCCGCGCACAAATGTTTGCACCCGTGGAATTGTGGCCGTTTGTGCTGCAATCGCAGGTGTGACCTTTTGTGCATGGCCTATACAAATAGAACCTCCAGGCCAGCTCCAATCAGACAGCACTGAGGAGGCTGCTAGTCACGTGGCCAGGCCCTCCCCCTCAGCCTCTACGCCCACCGCCTATTTAACCAGTCCTCCCTGGGCTTCAGCGCTGGGGTCCTCACCAAAACGCTGGACAAAGACAAGGACCTCACTTGTTTGTGCCAGATTTATTTATTGGGTATTTATAATGTGCCTCTACACAAAGGTGTTGCAAGGCACAACAAGACAAAAGAGCGGGGTGTAGGGGACAGGGAT
Source organism: Ambystoma mexicanum (assembly GCF_040938575.1). Classification (NCBI taxonomy): domain Eukaryota; kingdom Metazoa; phylum Chordata; class Amphibia; order Caudata; family Ambystomatidae; genus Ambystoma; species Ambystoma mexicanum. Next base: position 789,152,376 of record NC_090935.1, on the reverse strand, counting down.
GAAGAAAAACAAAAACTGTCCTACTAGGCATTGTGTCATTCGGATCGTGTAAGTGCAGTAAAAGAAGTGCAAGGGAGAGGGAAGTTCTGGTCAGGGCAGAGAAAGGGCCCATGGGTTAGGCGAGTGCTAAGGACAGACAGGTGGATAAGTGCCAGGAAATGAAACAAGTGCAGGGGAAAGAAGGTCCACCTGCTAAGTGCGAGGGACTGGGCTGGAAGGGCACACAGGGAGCAGGCCCAGCCAGGCTAGTGCAGGGGGAGGGGGCCTGGAAGGGCAAGTGCAGGTTAGGGGCTTGGGGGAGGGTAAGGGGAGACCAAGTGCAAGGGGTGGACTGGTCGAGGAGTGACTGGTGCCCTGTAAGACTCAGAAGGAACCAGGCAGCCAGTCAAGAGGCAGAAGAGGACATTAGCTTGTGGGGGGAGAGGGAAGGAGGAAGAAAAAATGAGGGTCTTGAGAAGCTTCCGGAACTTACGGTGATCTGGCTCAAGTCTGTGAAGGTCAGGGAGGCCATTCCAGAGGAGAGAGATCTATCCCCACCTCCCCCCACTCTCTGCTTGGAAAACCGTCTGATCTGCAGAGACCGAAGGGCTCTAGCAGGGAGGCATTTAGGGAAAGAAAATTTGATGTAGCGGGGACCCATGCCCCAGAAAACCTTGAACTTCATCCTTGCAGCAACTGGGAGCCAGTGGAGAGATTTTAGGGCTGGAGATACGGTCCCTGGGCTTCAGGTCAAGTATAAGTCTTGCAGCCCTATTCTGGATTAGTTGAAGGGGGCAAAGGGAGGAATTAGGCAGATTGAGGAAGAGGCTGTTTCAGTAGTCCAGCCTGAGTTTCTAGGGGAAGGTGAGAAAAGGGAGAATGTCCCTGAGGAGGTGCAGCTGAAAGTGGGCCTTCTTGGCAAGGTCGGGGTTGTAAAAGAGAAAGTGGAGTCCAAGAGAACAAAGGTTTTTTTGCCTCACAGGAGAGCGGGGGAGGGGGCCCATGAAGGGCTACTACCTTCATAGTAGTCGCAACTACTACTACTTGCCAAAAGATATCACTATGTGCCTCCTCCCTCCACAGCCTGCTCCCACTCTCAGTAGGTTTCGAATGGCCAAGTGCCCTGGGCAGCCACAGCAAGGTACCCCATCGAACTTCATCAATATCACCCTTGTCCCAATTGAACACCCACAAACCACACACACGCCCCCTCATGCTGATCAATGCTCGCTCAGCAGTTGCTCACACTCCAGAGATTGCCAACCTCATCTCGTACAACAATCTTGACATCCTCTTCATCAATGTAAAACGGTTTATCCCATCCTACCCCCAAGTTTTCAATGTCCTCCTACCCCCAGGCTACTGCATCCAGCATGCCGACCGGCCAGGAAGGACAGGAGGAAGAGTGGCAATTACCCACAAGAGCAAACGGCAATGTTCCATTAGCCCCTCTCCCAGAAAATGTTTGTTCGAATCACTCACTTGTCTGTTTCCGTTATTTCACAAGGAATATAGATCACTTCCATGTTATCTACAGACAACCTCCCAGGAGTGACTCTTTCATTGTTGACATCGCCAGTTTACTCTCCTCTGCCAAATTATCACACACTAATAATGTATTTCTCTGAGATTTTACCATCCCAGAGTCTCATGCAGACAACCACACTACACTTTTCGCACTGAGTTAGACATTGGAACTTAAGTAAATTGTGCTCTCCCCCACGCACAAGAAAGGCAACACCCTAGACTTAGTCTTTACATCACCTCCCCTCATCCTGCACAGACCCTTACCTACTCGACTGTCTGACCATGCCGGTGTCGATCACCCACTTGACGACGGCCCACAAAGGTCAGGGTAAACACCCCATCACTCAGCGCAGCTAATTCAAAACCTTCCTGATCAATGATCTAGAAGCAAACTTTGCAGACTTCCCCACCAAAGGGAATGCCTCGGTCCTCCAAGAATTGTTCAACACCTTCACTATGAAACTTGCCAACCCCCTAAGAAACAGCTGCGCTAAGACCAAACCATCCACCGCTTGGGCACTTCCGAGTTCGCCTCCAACTAACTCTCAATCAGAGCCTAGAGAAACAATGGCACAAAAACCATAACCCTGGAGATCTCACCACTCAAAAATGTCTCTCTGCCAACAATAGGATTCCGACTATCAAGACCAAAGCTGCTTATTACTCCACCACCATTATGGCAGCCTCGAACAGGACCAAAGCCCTCTCTAAGTAATAAAGCATTGTAGCAAACCCTCAACTGACCCAGAGGTGCCAGCAACTCAGGAAACGTGACGGAATCAACAAAGTTTTTATTGAAAAAATAAAGAAAATCTAAAAAAGAAATGTGTCAGATCATGTCATCAACCTCTCACAGCATTAGCCCCCACTGCATACCTGTACTGTATAGTATAAATATCACAAGAATCAGGATGAGAGATCCTACAAGCAAAATGTGTGGTTCTGAACATATACATTTATTTCAAGAACATATTTTTCTTAGTTTACACAACGAAAGTGAATGACAAATGGACAGGTATAATTGTATACAATGGAAATACAAGGTAAGTATCAACCTCTGTGATGTTGAGGTAAAAGCACCACCTAAGGGCACAGACACACATGACAGTCGAAAAGACCTATACTTAAAGTACACCCAGGACAGAAGATGGTTCGGGCGTAGTTAATACAAGGTGTACACAACAATATCTACAGGACATACACAAAGAAGGGTTTTTGCAGTTGTGTCACGGGGGATCTACACGGGTGTGCTTCGGACATGGAAGGCTGGATTGTAGCCTGTCTTGTTGTTGGCCTTCATCAGGATTGATACCAGTAGTGGTGCTGTCCGGAATATCTGCTGCTGTGATAGCAGTGGTGTTGCTGTATGTAGACAATCCTTGGATTGTTGCTGGATTGTGGGTGCAGAAATGCACTCTAGGTAAGCCGTGGGTGTTAGGCAGAAACCTGTGCAGTTCCCTTAAGGACCACTGCAAAAAGTTTAAGACTACAGCTGTTGGCAGTAAACCCAATTGGTAGCAGTCTGTACCACCCAGATTTACCTGGTAGCTGTGGCTGAGCAGTCAGACTTCTCTCAAGAAGAGTTAGGCAGTATATAAATTATACACATTAGGTACAAAAATACAGTAGCACAAGCAAACACTGACCAGAGCTTAGGTATAAAAGTATATAATTATTTATTTAAACACACACTTGTAAAAATACACTGGCACTAATATGTCAAGCAAGTTCAAACACAGTCATTAGAAATATATACACCTCCCTGATTAATTATTCGACAAGTCTTAGGAAAAGAATATCACTTATTATCAATACAGAGTTGAGTGCTTAGCCAAGATGGCACTCCAATAATCATTTAAAAAGGGAGGGAAAAGGCAGAATTAGGAAAGCACACTATACCAACACTTTTAAAAGAACCACAGCAAGTCAAGAAAGGCAGAGTCTACTGTAGAGCAAAAAGTTCATAGGGCAGGCCCACTCTTGGAGAGAGCAAGGCGGAATGTGCCCAAGATCACACAGTTGAAGTACACTTTAAAAGTCTTTGCAGATAGTTCAAAAGGAGTTGGATCAGTTCAGAAAAGTTAGTTAACAGGTCCCATGTCACCCCAGGACAGAGAGTCAAGGATTTACGGGACACCTTGAACAGTCTGTTGCAAGGGAGACCAGGCTGGACACAGTACATGAAATGGTGAGAAAGCTCCAGCGGGGGCAGTTGTTCCTGGCAGCGGGTGCAAGTCGGTGCTTCGTCCAGGGAGAAGAGAAGATCTCGACGTGGAGGAAAGCTGGAGGTTGTTGCACTGCCAGGGAAGAAACCAGCCGTGGAGTTTCCCGGTTAAAAGGTACTACCCTTTTATTCGCAGTAGTGGTGAAGCGTGGCTATACGGCCGCCGGGGTGCTTGGCACGGGCGATTCGACAACGAGACGTTCCAGGAAGGCGAAAAGAGGGCGATCTGGTTAACCCCACCAGTTCAAAGGAAGAAGACTCTCCAGGATGAAGATCTTCTCTGTTGTCGGGAAGTGGTGAGTTGGTTCAGCAGGGCTCCACCGGTGGTGTCGTCGTTGTAGGTCAGCTCAGCTTCTCCCTCTTCGGATTCTTTAGTTCCTGTGGCGACTTCTGAAGTTCCAGTCCCCAAAGCCCTGCTTTTATGCAGAAAACCCCCATTCACCAGTCCGAGTTGTCACTCAAACATGCTAAGTGGTGAGCCGGGCGGCTCACCACTGGGCCAATCACACAAGAGTGTGACTTGAGTTATCTCCTCTCTCTCCACAAGACTGCCTAAAAGCATTTGCCTCCCTCATTAACTGTCTACTCAGACAATACCTTCCTGGCCCCCATAATTAAACAATTGATGGACCCAGCTCTCAACACAATCCTCCGCATCATTAATGCCTCCCTCACAAAAGGGTCATTCCCAGGCACCCATAGGACTGGTCTAATATGACCACCTTTGAAAAAACCAACCCATGAACCAGAAAACCAGTTCAACTACCAGCCCATTATGAACCTCTGATTGATTGGCAACATGTTGGGAAAAGTAGTCTACACAACTACTCTTCAGAATTGAACAGTTACACCTCCTAAATGATTACCAGTCAAGGTGCCCCCCCCAAACCCCTGCCGAAGCGTAGCATCGAGACAGCCAACAGCCAGGCGTGGATGATGCCCTCTTAATCATGGATAAGGGTGATTCATGCCTCCTTGTCCTGCATTCGACATCGACCACTGCATCCTCTTTTCTTCGCCATCAGGATGGGATTCTCCGACACTGTTCTGAATTTGTTTACCTCCTACCCTGCAGGCAGACAACAGGCCGTCCAGATGAACATGTTGCATTCTAACCGACTCCCAGTCTCCCGTTGAGTCCCCCAAAGCTCCATCGTCTCAGTGATATCCTGAGAGTAAAAATCCCACAGGACATCAGTCTCCGCAATTAAATAGCAATCATCCAGCCCTGGATATCAGCTGCATGGCCTCAAACCTTACCCATCTAAGACAGAATTCGCCCTCATCGGTTTCCCACTAAACAACAACTTGTCCAACAATATCTCAATGATATGCCCCTAGAAGTATTTGATCCGCAAATCTCAGATTGTCCAAAATACATAGGCTTCTCCATTGACAGCAGTCTGTCCTTCCAGAACCGCATAGACAAAAAGGGACAAAGGGCCTGACCCCAAATCTCCACACGTAGCAAAATCAAACCTTTCATCCTGTCACATAACTTCCAGACTATAGTGCTGGCCCAAGTGGTCTAGAACATCGATGGGGCAAATGTCCTCCCAACTGGGCTCTGAGTCGCTTACTTGGATCCTCTCAAAGCAGTCCACCACGCTGCAGCATGTATTACGAGTGCGTGGAAATTTCATTAAATCACCCCTGTCCTACGCAAACTACATTGGCTTCCTCCCCAGGCCTGGATACTGTTCAAGACTGCATGTATCATCTACAAAGGAGGCCAGAATACCTTGCCGCAAAGCTCCACATAGAGGGACAAAAAACAATCCTTCTCTTGTCACGCACCCACCCTCTGGAACTCGATCATGGTCTCAGCTTGAAATGCCCCCACAATTCTCCAATTTCAGAAATCTCACAAAACATGGCTTTTTCAACAACACCAGACCAAGGACTAATCCCAATGGATGCACAGACCGGTGCACAGGCCTCAACTCACAGTACAGTGCTACTGTTAAAAGATGGCAGCCAGAAACACTGGCTACTCACACACTTTAAATCCCACCACTGCTCTCAAGCTAGGTCTGCACTATAAACAATACAATTAAATTGAATACATGTCCTGCAGTGTACCTGCCATAACAATATACCCCTATGAATGTGTACTGCCCACATTCAATCTCCTATCACTCACACACCACATATGGCCTTCCCCACCCACCAAATTTTACATGAGCTGCACTAATCCTCTTTTTAGGGGCTGAGTGGGTGAGGATAATGAAACACAAATTAAAGAAAATCCCACAAATCAGCTTCCTTCCCTTGCCGCTCAGAGTGAGCCGACCTAGATGTATGTGTACTTATCTTTAACACTTTCATACAAATGTGTTTCTAGAACCAGCATAGAATTATATCTTACTACCGAGGCGCAGTTGTTCATAGCGAGCGGGACGACCGGTTGCAGATACATCGCGAGCGGTACGACAGGTTACAGACATATCCATGAGATTACGCCTTGGGCGGTTAAACGAGCGGTGATGAAAGATGAAGTTCCCCCTATATAAATGAAGGAAACCCTAAGGCAGTAGCCATTACCTCTTGGATTAAGGCTGCAAACTAGTAGGGAGACGGCCCTCACCCGTGACATAGAGAACACAACCGGGAAAATAACAGTGCCCGAACGGTGTAAATATGAGTCCGCTCGATCGGGTAAAAGATTGAAGACCCAGCGAGAGAAAGATTGCAAATTGTGGAATACCATAAAGTGTGTGAAAACCATAATATGAACTAAGCCCGAGTGCCCTGAAGACAGTACCAGCAGGATTCGCAATAGGGATTATTTGCCTCGCCTATTCTTAAAGATATAATTCTATGCTGGTTCTAGAAACACATTTGTATGAAAGTGTTAAAGATATGTTGTTGAGTATGTGTTTGGAACAGTTGTAACATTGTACATTTGAATTGATAACATGTTGTGATAAATATTAAAATATGTGTATTTTTCGATAATCACATGGTGAAGTGCGCTTTGTTTGGGTTAAAAAATGCAGTACATCTAGGTCGGCTCACTCTGAGCGGAAAGGGAAGGAAGCTGATTTGTGGGATTTTCTTTAATTTGTGCTTCCCCACCCACCTACAGTAATATATCCCTTAGCTCACAATTCAGAACCACCCAAGCAAATCCAGCACATCCAAGACCCCATGATTCATTACTGCATGCAAAAGAACTGCCACAGAAAAAAAGAGGCCCGATTCTAAAAAAGGACTGTTTATATGCACACGATACAGGTGCCACTGCATTCAGCCACAAAGCTAAGAAAGATATTCAGATTTCCATCAGCTGGGAAGCAAAGATAGACACGAGACAGGAATTTTTTCTCTCGCTGGTCCCGATTTCCCTGGTGAGTGATCCTCTAGCTCCCCACTTGAAAAACAAATTTGGGAATAGGGGTATGTCAGTGGTCATTATGAGCCATGTGGTTTCTGTATGTGGAAAACAGATTATTGTATGCTAGAAATCCTCTTGATAACCCACCCTGTACGAGAAGAAATAGATATAGTTGGCCTGTTGTGTGAACTGGGACAAGGCATGGTATATGACAAGTTGTTCCTGTCTTGGCAAATGGCAGTTAGGCAAGTAGACTGGCTCCACCCAGTCTCCAAGATGGACTTGCCACAATTTTAAATACTTTGAATGTAGCTATACTACTCAAAAGCAGATCTACTGAAATACACAATCTTGGAAGGGATCGAAACGTTGAAGGGCTCAATTGAATTCTGGCACTGAAAAGGTAATTCTCCATTGTGATAACAGTGGCCTTTTAACAGAGCATACTACTGTGTTATATTTCAAATACCCACAAACTCTTAGTGCAGACATTTTCAAAGGTCCAAATTACATGACTGGCAGATGTGAAACCGAACAGTTGGCTGGCCATGAATAAGTTCAAATGAACCCCCCCCCTATGAGATGAGTGGGAGTGAGGGGTGAAATGACCAGACTTGAAACTGCATTGCTACAAGATGCTACTCAGTGGTCTAACAACTCACGCCTACAGCAAAGAAATGCCTGTTGAGGAACAGGGTGTGTCCATGCAAAATGTAGAAACTGTTCCAAATCCCCCAAGACATCTACCATGCCATAACCAATACTTGTGGAAGCTGTTAGACTTGGTGTGCCATAAAGCAAAGTTGCACACCCTACATGCCACATGCCCTTGTTGTGCAACAAAGACTTCAACAACTTGAATAAAGCTACTTACCTGTAACCACATGTCTCTAGCATTGGTATCTTTACAAGATTCATATTCTTTCAATACTCCAAATTGTCAGTTGTACTTTTACATAAGCAGCAATTGTAAAGTTAAAAAATTGCAGCATCCCAAATAGCCTATGCACCAATCGTTTTCTCCAAAGGCAATGAGTTGGAGCAGTCCAAACTCCGCTCCCAAAGACCATGTTCAGATTTAAACCATATGGAGTGACTGCATACAAATCTAGTTGAGCCGCTGTAGCAAACTAGAAGAAGGACTAGGACCACCCACTAAAGATGTTCTAAAGAATCTTTATTTAAAAGTAAAAGAACTCTTAGCTTGCCCCATTTATATGAGGGAATTCCCTACCTAAAACTAAGGGTGATTTGTTATCGAAAATAGACCTTGGTCAAAAATCCTATTCAACTAATTTGGCCCTATCACTTAGGAAAACTGAACTAAAAAGAGAGGTCGAGCAATGAGCTCTTTTTTGGCTTCTGCCTGCCCCATACACTTGGGTGCTCTGTTGATGGTTCCAAGTTTGTTAACACCAAACCAAAAAAAACAAGTACTCAGCTTTTGTTAGTCCAAATAAAAAGTTCCTCCTTATGGTTCCCTCTTCCTCAGGAAACAAGGTTTCTCTTAAGACCTCTCCAGGGTCTCTTGCCTCAGTTCTCTGTACAGCTGTTTTATGCCTCTGGGACGTCCCAAAGTCCTACGGCGTTCCCACAGACTTGTTTTTTCTCAATTCAAGTAATACACACAGGGCGCTTGCCCAATCGGAATCTCGAAGGTTTCCACAACCTGGTCGGCTTTCCCAACCTTTACATACATTGTTCATAGATCTTTCACTCTGGTTCACATTGGGTGCTTGCCTGCTCAGGTTTCTAAGGCTTACGTAAATTTGTCAGCTATCCCTGCCTGCATATGAAGCATCCGTACTTCTTAGCGGTAGTCTCTCCGTGGTAGCGTTCATCTCCTGGTTGCTGCTCATTTCCACAGCGAACGTCCTCTGGGCAGACAGCTTGAGAATCCAGGCTCCTCCCAGTGAGGCCTGTCTGTGATAGCACCACCAAATAATACAGGCACCTCTCCGTCTCTTCTGCCGATCTGGACTGCAAGGTCATAGAAAACGACAGCCTTTCGGCATTGGGCTAGCGTTGGCCTCGATCTCCACGCTCCAGTGGGCTCTGCGGCCAAGTGTTGCTCCACCCCTTCAAGACGTCTCCTCCAGAGGGCTCTGCTCTGTATAGGAATCGCACACCGCCTACATAGAGTTTAATACTCCACATTCACAGCTCCTCTCCAATTCAAACATATCACGTACAACAAAGGTGTGTCTTTAATGCTTAGATGAAATCAAGCATTGCCCGATGCCAACAGGATGGAGGGTCTGACACTGGTTGTTGTAGTCAAAACAGGAATACAATTAGGTTGCACAAGTCCCAGGTTCTTATCGGACTGGGAGTCCCTGTCCCGGAGAGGGGCGTCACTCCCAGTGAGGTCCCACTAGCCCAGACCCCGAGTGAGGGTCTTGCAGAGCGGGCACACCTCCCTAGCCTCACAGGCAGTTGCTCCCCTCTCAGGAAAAGGGACGACTTGACCAGATTTGTCACACTGCACAGCAATAAAGGTGTGTGGATTCTACATCAATCTATGAAAGATGCCAACGCTGAAGAACTGTAGTAAGTGACTTTCTTTCTTTGGCATTGGATCCTTCATAGATTCACATGCTTTCCTTCCTGCAGACGACAGTTGCTAAAGAAAGTACATACAGTCACTGTTTTGTTTAGATGAAATTCAGTGGGAACTTTAGACAAGAATTTTCGGAATTGTTCATAATACTGTGTCCTTAAAGAAATACATATATGGTTCATTGATTGTGAATGCTAATATTTTTCCCTTTTGCCTTGCCAATGTAACTGCTACTAAAAAATACCCTTTCCACTCTCAGGTTTTAATGTCTGCTTCGTGTATCGGCTCAAAAAGAAGGCCAATCAGGTTGCTTGAAATAGTTTTCAGTTGCAAGATAAGTATAATATTCTGGATCAAATGAAAGAAACAGAACAGTCCTTTCATTCATTTTTCAATGGTTCTTTTTTTAGCAAAACGTCATGTGTTGAGCTCACTGCACTCTAATAGAAGCATGGGCTTGCCCAGGGTCAGCAGTGAACATAGTATTTGTTGAGGAAGCGCTTTGAAGAGGTGCAGATGTTGCACTAACAGCAGAGAAGTGCTTTAACTTTAATTAGTATTTTCCTTCTTTATTGACGTAGCTCTCGCTGAAAGAAAAAAGGAACAGCAATCCTTAAAACAGGTTTTAAGTGCTCATGCTCTGCAGACTCAGGAGCCATACTTTCAGGGTTGAATACTGCCAGGTTGTGATGGTACACCCAACTCTTGTCCCTGGACACTAGATCTTGCATTGGATGCAGCGATATTGGTACACATGCAGCAAGTTGCATTAGGTCCGGGAATGATGGTTGTCTTGGCCCAGCCGGTGCTATTAGAATCAGACAGCATGAATACCTCCCCTCTCGAGCTCTTCGCTCCTCTACCTCCAACTCACTCAGGGTCAGTCGTTTTTCTAAGAAACAAGCTGGGGGTAGATCTCTGTCTTCGGCTGGGGCCTCCCTCTGGAACAGCCTCCCAGCCACTCTAAAACTTGAGGAGAACCATCTCCGGTTCCGGAAGCACCTCAAGACCTTCCTCTTTTCTTCTGCTTTCGCTCCCCGTCTCCCCTGTCGATCTGTTCTCTCTTGGCACCGTGCACCTGCCCACCCACTGTCTTTTGGGCCCAGGTACCTGCTCATCCGGTCACCCTCCCGCACTGCCTCCGGGCAACCCCTTGCACTGGGGTCTGTATCTGTACCCATACAGCCCCCCCTTTTTCTTCTTGCACTTATCGGACCTACCCTGTCTGCTGCCTTAAACCTAGCACTTGCAAATTGCTGGCTGCATTACCACTGTTGGTTGCCTTTATTATTTATTTATTGTTATTTATCTGTTTCTCCTCTGCTTCGCACTTTCCACCTCTCCCCCCTTCCATGCACTTTTCCCCTCCCCCCTCTCCCATGCACTTGCGCGTTCTCAATGTCACTGGGCCTAGTAAGATCGCTGTTTTGTTCTCCCATGTTCCCCTCCCTTGCCTTGTCGCGCTCTGAAACACTTGTGTACGAGCGCGATAGAAATAAAATATCAATCAATCAATTGTAAATCTCTGTGGTTAGTACTTTGATCAGAGGAATCAAAGTAAAAGCCTATGCTAATATTCCTATCCAAGGAATCAAAAAACAAATATCTGATCGCTAAGCAATGGCATTTACAGTTCTGTGCTGTTCCAAACATATCCACTTCTGGTGGGCCCCATATTTGAATGATTTGTACCAGTTGATGGTTCAGTTCACACTCATGGCATATCCCCTTGATAGAGGTAGGGAGCAGAGCCTTCCCAGTTTCCTGATATAATACACCCTGATGTTATTGTCGATGAGGGCCGGGAACATTTTCCCTAAAATAAGAGGTATTTAGAAGATAAGCGCCCACCTCACTGACCACAAAATCATTCTCAGATAGCAGCAGCGTCCAAGACAGCTTTAATGTCTTGCAAAACAATACCAGGACAGCATGTTCACCGTACTAGAACGAACCCACAACAAGCTGACCCTCTTAGCAGACCTTCAAGTTTGCAGGTCATGTCTGCATGACCTGTTGAAAACCACCGCAGAATATTCATGAAACGAAACTTGGATATTAGAGATAGGGAAGGAAGCCTCCCTGAACTATCCATTTCATAAAGGTGGGCAGATACGTGTCGTTGAAGCAGTAGCTCTTACAGAAATGACCTGCTAATTTCTTCTAGAAAGCTCCTGCTGGATGATGGGCAAAATCACCATCTTCTCTTGTTAGACGTGCTGGTTTATCTGTTTTCCCCATCACCTCAGAAAAGTTAATTCTCTCAACCCGCTTTATCAATAACATTCCAGTTCCACACACAATACAAAAATGGCTTACAGAAGGAGTTGATACATGCAACATGATTAAACGCCATAGAATTACTTTCGATTATGGAGTCCAAATGGATATGAGCTGAAGGAAAAATATAGCGTGACATATAGGCAATGGCACAAACTGTTGAGAGTTGAATATTCACAGGACAGAATAAAACCAGAATAAAACTAATATTCCACTGCACTGGAAAGTGAACTCCGCTGTGTCTCATCCATCGACCGGTGACATTATCCCTTAAGCCATTGAAGATGGCCTCTCCACCCTTTCACAGACGTGTCTGATCACTTATCTCACGCGTGTCTTGAAAGGTAGCTCCACGAGTTAGGTTCTCCTCATGACAACAATAGTCTCCGAAAAATGTCATCCATTAGAATCCTGTACTCCTATTGCCCTGAACATTTGATCGCCTGCAGTCCAGATTTTAATTGGTTGCATATGTAATATGGTATGAGGGTGATGCAGGAGAAGAATCTTCCCGAAAGCCATATGTACATCTCTATAGGTTCTTGATGCTTGTTCAAGGTCTGGGCCATGCGAGAGATAGTGAGGAGTTTCTAAGAACAATCACAACCGTGTTGAACTGGGCACCGAAATGACCCTCTGAGGGCGAGTGGGTTGCGATTTTTCCAGGTTGATAGAGAAATCCAGGAGAGATGATTTCTGTAGTGATACTGTTTCTCTATTTGTCCTCTAACCAGCCAATCATTGTGATACAGGCATACATAATGATCCATCCACCTGCGGCGCTCCACTTTGCTTCAACTCATTTTATGAATATACTGCGTGTAGACCTTAGTCTGCATATGAGGTGGTAAGTCAGAAGGAGTCGGACAAAGGAGTGGCTTTTTGGTTCAAATGCTGTATTTCACAAAGAAGAAAAAAGCCTTACTTTCACAATCACTAGAGGTTTGCCCTACCTAAATGAATAATAACTCGGGTGCTTTGCATCAGGGTGGATGTCAAAGTAACGATATTGTCCTCTGTCCAACGCTCTCCTATTCTGACCCTACCACTAATAACAAAAGGTTTTAACAAACAACGCCAGAAGAATGACTCCATTCTCCTGGTTCAAGAGGATCAACCTCAGAAAGCAGGCCTAACAGTTTTGTGCAAAAGTTCTTGATAACAAAGGTGAGGCCAGGAGAAGGGCTCCATTTTCCTGGTCAACTGGGGCAACCTTTGGACTGACTTCCAACAATCATTTGAAATAGCTTCTGATTCAAAAATGGGAAAATCAGGAGAATAATTCCCCTCTCCTGGTCAAACTGTATTCGCCACAGAGGCTGTTTTCAGACAGTCTCTTGTAACAGCCTTTCCTCCCAGGGACTTTCCTCAATTTGACCTTTTTAAACACAATATAAACTCGCAGGCTTCCCTGGCCTTCTCCTTGAGTATGGATTATTTCACTATTCATAATAGCACTATTGGCAGAGAGACCACTCTTGCAACTACCAGATTCTGGATGCCCCTCCTCTGACTGTTGTGACGAGGGAGATCACTCCTGAGGCCCTCTTCACTATTGAGCTCTTTCATTTGGTTCCACTGAGGAAGAAGATACCCTGCTCATTCTTGGAAACTTTGGCACTGTTACTGTGATGAGGGAGATTACGCCCGATGTATTCATCACCCTTTTCCAAGGCCCTACCGGGTCTACCTTAGCTCCCGTTACTTTTTATTTGCTGGAACCATGTAGCTGGTTCTTCCCAAGATGTTGGGTTAGCTAGCTCCCTTCGGCTGCTCGTCATGACACTCTCGTCGCTCCGTGCTGCTGCGGCTCCGCAGGAGCTCCGGTCTCTCAGTGTTGGTGTTGTTAAAACAATCATGCGGTCCACCTCCCTGAGGTCACACCACCATCAGCCCTTCTCCTTTGGAGGATTCCTCTAGCACAGATCACAGAATATACTCAGAATAGCTCTAGCACAGATCACCAGTGGAGGCGAACAGCAGCCGCAAACCCCCATACACAACCTCAGCCTCCCGCACTCATGCTGGGATTACAGGCGCGCGCCACCACGCCTGGCAAGGAGGATTCCTCTGACTTTTCCATGGCGTCCACTCGACCGAGGACTTGCTCCCTCTTCAGACTTCCTCTTTCCCAGGTTTGAACTTCCCGGGGCTGTCAGATTACATGTCGGCTTCCCCATTCAATGAGTCTTTCCTTGCTTTTTAGGTCCTGAAGCTGGGTCGTCCCCAGCGGAGTACAACAGTCTTTCCTTTGTGTCTTTAAAGTACTCTTCATGCTTCCTCAGAGCAACCTCTTCCCAGTACTGCCTGGAGCTGTAAAAGGAGTAGTTTGCATAACTCCTTCAATCTTCTTCCTCTCAGTGCTTTTAGCAGATGATTCAGTATTGCTTTATCTGTTCCTTTCCTTCTTCCTCGTCTTGGTGGAGTCAAATCTTATCTAAGGAAAGGAGCAGGTATTGCAACAACAGACAGTAGCCCTCTCAGGTTGCTTCTTTGAAGACCGAGAGGATTGCATGGTCTCAAAGGTAAGGGAGTTCCATCACGAAACAAGAGTCCTTGTCCCCATGAGGGAAGTGTCTCCCTGCGACGTCCTGCATTCTGCCACCCCTAGGGGGGTTGTTGCATAGTGGGCCCACCTCTCCAGCCTCACAGGGAAGGGTTCCCCTCTGTGGAGAAGTGACGAGATGCTGTGAATCATCACAATAAGCACTTTTAATTGATAGTGTTGATCAGGGTCTTGACCTTCCCAAGGGTAGCAGGGGGGACAGGAACCCCCTCCCAACCTAGCGCAGGCAGCCTACTAGGGTGTATGCCTGAGCCAATCCTTCCCCATATGTAAGTCGGAGAGTTGCAAGGGCACCAGCCTCTGAACCCCCTAATTGCACCATGCATAACTGAAACCTTAGCACCACTGTCTGTTGCACCATGCCTTGCGGCCTCTTATCTGGCAGACATTCTCTCGTGTGTCTTGCAGAACCCCCTGCTCCAGGATGCAGTTCATCCCCAGTGGGAAACTCAGTTTGCCAAGTCACCAACTCCCGATTACCGGACAGAACATCAACTCCAGTGGATAGCAGGAAGGTGATGCAAACGTCTGGAAACCATGGGTCACAGCAAACCCACAAATGCCTGTGCAGAGAAGAACGGGGCTAAAGAGGGTTTCTTAAAACATGGGACCCGCTGCCTAGGCCCCCACGAAAAAGGAAGCAAATTACTGGTCCAAGAGGTCAGGATCAGCAGAGAGCGACCAGTTGGAGGAAGAGGTCAGGAAGGCCCGGGATTAATGAGGGGTGTTTGAGTGAGGTCAGGAAAAGAGATGGCAGATTAATCCACCAGGCAGAGGACAGAAGCTGAAGCGGATTGGCGAGGCCATGTTGAGAGACTGTGCAATAGAGTGCAAGTGAGGTATGGTGTCAGAGAGAGAGTGATACCAAATATGAGAGAATGGAGTGACTGTTGTTGGAGTGAGTGTTGGAATGGTTGTAAGAGAGAGAGTGTTATGTCCACACAGCTGTATAAAGGGGTTGATCCACTGGATCCTTACCTGTACCGAGGTGGACAAAGTGGAATTAGGGGTGCTTTTCTGACTCCACACCTGTCTCTGGGAATGAATACCAGTGACCAGGGTAAGGCCAGAGAAACCCTGCTGGGGGAAAAAACGCAAAGGGAGTGTTGAGTGCCGTCCGCTGGCGGAGGAAGCTTCAAAGGGTTGAAGGAAGGCCAGCAATAGTTTCCAGGAAGGCAAACGTGTTCCAAATGCTGAGGAATTAGACACGGAGCCCCATGAAACCTCATCTGTTCGTCAAATGGACGCAGAGGGCAATAAATGGATTACACAAACGGTTCACTCTGTGAAAATTATGAGAGTATTGTGATACTTCAAAGAGAAAAACAGATACGAGCGGCAAGAAATCCTGTGTTATTGGCAGGGGTGTAGAAAGATTGTTAGGAGACCGTGGGTTGTGGCAGCGGTCGTAGAAACTTGTGGCATGAGCCACAGAAAGCCCGATTTGAAGGGAGGTATTGGGGAACGTGTTGCGCCTCAGATCCGGAGATAGATAGGAGGCAATTGGACTGATCTGTAGCAGAATAATGTACAGATAGGAGAGAAACAAAAGAAAGGGAAAGTCAAACAGAAGATGGGGAGGGCAAATCATATGTAAAAAGGAAAGGAACAAGGGGGGCTGCAAGGAGCAAAGTAAAGCATACACAAAGGAGCGTTTGGGTCAAGATAGAAGCAACGCACAGCGTTGTGATGTCAGAAGCTATTTGTACCAGGGATTGGTAACTTTCTTTCAGACAAGAATGTCGGCGGCCATATTGGGAAACGCTAGACGGTGTCTCTGTAATTCTTTCTGTCAACCATTCTGAAGCCATTTTGAAGTGGGCTTTTAACATAACCCATGCCTCTTCTCCATTTCCTCCACAGCGAATATCTTTGTATGACAGAGAGGGCGGGAGAGAGAGTGAGTAAAGGATGACTAGAAGAAGAGATTTGGTCAGAAAGAGTGAGTGAAAGCAAGGTTGAAAGAAAGAGGAGACAGTTGTAGCCAGAGAGTGGTAGGAGAATGGCAGGGAGTGGTAGATGAGTGAGAGGGAGCAAGGAACAAGTTACTTATCTGTGACTGTTGTTCTCCAGCATGGGTCTGGCATGGATTCACATGCTCATGAATATTCCCCATCGTCAGGCTGGGAATCCTCTGTAAAAAATAAAAATCAGTTTCAGTTTCATTTCTAACTGTCTTTCTCCTAACAACCAATCAATGAGCTCTGGGTCATACTGCCGCCAGCCAATGACTGCCCTCTACCTAAGCCCCTCCTGTGGCAGCCATCTTCAAATTTAGTAGCACATAAAGTGGCAGTAGGACCAAGAGAAGAGCCGCAGAGGGGAAGACGCGAGGGCTTGCATGTGAATCCATGCCAGACCCATGCTGGAGAACAACAGTTACAGGTAAGTAACTTGTTCCTTCTCCAGCATGGGGTCTGGTATGGATTCACATGCTCATGAATAAAGAATACATATCAGTACACACATGCACAACCACGGGAGGTGGCAAAGGCTCAACAGAAGCAATCTCTTACCTCTTCACCAGGCTCACCTTCAAGCGAACAGGTTGCGCAGCACTGCTTGGCCAACTCTGGACTCCTCCCTGGAATCCCTGTCAATGCAGTAGAATTACATGAAGGTGTGCATTGACCTCCACGTAGCAGCATTACAGATGTCCAGCAGGGGCACACCAGACAGGAATGCTGTTCTAGCAGCGATTGCTCTTGTGGAATGGGCTCTCGGACGGCCAGGCAGCAGTCGGTTGGCCAACCGGGGACAGTGAGTGATACAGCGAGAGAGCCACCTGGAAATGGAAGTCTTGGACAGGGCCTTCCCATGGTTCACAGGACCAGTGAGTGCAAAGTCCTTTCAGCTGGGGACGAAGGCGTCGGAAAAAAAACACAGGTAACACCAAGGGTTCGTTGAGGTGGAATTCTGACGGAACCTTGGGCATAAAGGAGGGGTGCTTCCGCAGCACCACCCTCGTCTTGTGAAAAGTCAAGTAAGGCTGCTTGCATGACAGGGCCTCGATCTCACCTACTCGTCTTGCAGAGGTTATGTCCACCAGGAAAGCTGTCTTCCACAACAGAAACTTGAGCGGAACTGAGTGTATAGGTGTGAATGGAGCCCTCATGAGCCTAGTCAGCACCACTTTGATTTCCCACGCCAGGGCCAGGGCCTTCACCGGCAGGAACGAGCAAAACAGTCCTTTGATGCACTCCTTAACTAGACGGTATGACCACAGAGAAGACCGTCCCGGAGATCTGGTGTAGAGGGAAATAGCCACCAGATGTATCTTAATGGAGGCACAAGCCAGTCCCGATTCAGTGAATGAAATACAGAAGGATTTGAGGGGCTATGACCCGCAGAGGGTTGATTTTCTGAGAACGGCACCAAATAGTAAAGCACTTCCATTTGTGTCCGTAGTATTTTAAAGTAGATGACGCCCTGGCAAGAATCTCTTTGCAGTTCGCCGGAAGATCGTAGCCACCGAACTCTAATGCTGCAGGAGCTAGGCCTTCAGGTTCAGAGACCCCAGGTCATGGTGAAGAATGGCGCCTTCTTCCCTTGCGAGAAGATCCGCAACCAGTTGTAAGAGGATTCAATACAGCACTACAGCTAAGTCAATGCCTAGTATGGGATACTGAATGGAAACCCTTATTGATATATCTTTATGTCCAGTTCATGAGTTCTGGATGACTACCCCTATATAACACCCCTCTCTTGGAACCCCCCTGACCCCACTGAGCCAAGAAGTAGTTCTGTTTTGCAAGTTTAAACGGTTTATTTGAGAATGTAAACAATATATATATATCACACTTTATAATAAATTAATAATTAATATCACACTTCAGAACATGAGCAGTTAACAACAATGGGTAATGTTCTACTAATAAACTGATTTGATTACCCAGGAGTAGTATAAAGGATGAGGTAGCACGCTTGGGAATAGGAACAGAAGAATAAGGTGGTAGAGAATGCTTTATCTAGTTTCAGATGGATGCAATGTTGAATGAAAATGCAATACAGAAAATACTCAATATGATTTCAACAAAACAATGTAATCACTTTTCTCTGGCAATCCACTACCCCCCTTATGCAATGTAAGGAAATGAAGAGGAGAGCACACAGTTCTTAGAAATGCAATCAAATGTAATTCAGTTCACCCTAGCAAGCTTAGACTACAGAAGTTTGAAACACAGGCCCAAAATGCTTTTATATGTGCTGGCAATGAAGTGAGGAATATGCTGAAAATGGTTTTAATTCCCTTTAGGAGGTTCAGGGTGAGTGAAATATACTTGGGATGAGTTCAGGCTCACTTTAGCAAGGATCTAGGAGTAACTAGCAGGTTAAACGAATTTTTGGCAAAGGAAACCAAGGAAGCTGCTGTTTTCACACGTGGCTGGATTTTTAACCAAATCGCGAATCGCGGCAAAATTCGCGAATGCGTGAATCACGATTACGGCAAAAGTATAAGGAGTAGCAAGTCGGTTCTAAGCTTGTTGAAAAGCCGAGATTCTGAGCTTTCAGAGGAAAGTTAAACCAAGTTCCTAGCCCAAACGGTTCCAGAGATACGGACGATTAAATAAAGGTAGTTTTTCGGATTTGAAATTTTAAAAGTTCAAAGCGACAGGTTACAGCTTGCAGCTAGAAAATGACAGGTGACAGTTCTACTTAGGTTAAATAGATTGAATTATATCATATTAAACTAAGGGATATGTTCTGAGTTTTGCTGAGTACTCGCAAGAGATTTTGGACAGGAAGGCGACTTTGTCACGGATCCGGTCACTGCGCACAGCACTTCACAGCGATCTGGTCTCCGGTTCCGAGTACAGCTCTGCTTTCTGGGTCACCGGCACTGCTCCTGGATCTTGGGTTCTGCTGGTCTGGTCTAGCACCGGTCTGCACGGCTCCTGGTCCCGCTTTCTCCGGACACAGCAATGTTCTAGGCAGGGAATTCAAACAGCTCGCCCGGCTGTTGATAGTCTGCAAATGATTTTTGGGCCTGCTGACAAATACTTTTGCTTGCAGTGGGCCTTCTTGGTTCAAAGTTCTGTAGTCTCTGTTTAGCTTGGAAGTCTAAGTGTAGGATCTCTGGATGTGAAGTCGTCGGTCAGCATGCTCCGCAGCAAATGGAATTGAATGTCTCTACCTGTCCCAGCAGTCTCTTTTTATGTGTTTTGAAAGTGGGTGGAGAGGCTAGCTTTCTAGGCCCAACCCCTTCAGAGTTCTGATAGGTTGGAGAATTCTTTGCGTTCTCACTGGAGAACAGGATTGTGTGTCAGAATGATGTCATTTAATGGCTTGCAGAAAGGACACTCCCCTGTCAAATTACACACAAATCTATATTTGACCTAAAGACATATTTCATAGATACACAGTGGTTTGAAATTACATGCACCCACCACGGATCACATGAGGTATACTCTGTTCAAACTCTGATGTTTCTAAGAGCTCGCATTCAGAACTGGCAACATTTTGCGTTTTTTAACTGGTTTTGCAACATTGGTTTTTCATTAACAATTACACATATACACGGCCTGTCCATACATACTCCAGTAAATTCCCATGTCTCTAGCTTAAACACAGAGTCTGTGGTGTCAATAAATAGCGGGGTTTTGCCCCAGAACATCACACAAATTCCCAACGCGTCTTAAAACGTGCACCGAAAAATCACAAGAATTATGGTATCATTTAAATAATTTTGACAAGTCCGCACTGTGAGTTATACATCTTTCTTAGAATCATATTCTGGCCAACAGGGGTGTGTCTTTTCAGGTCACATGGTATAGAAACCAGTTTATACAGTTTCTGCCAAGCTCAGAGACCCTGCCCCTCCCAGCTTCTGCCAAGAGGAAGATGTTTTACGGTCCCCCCAATAAACCATCTGCCTGAGTCAAGGCAGGGCTTTGTTCAAAAGGAAGCCATTTACGACCACCCTGATAAACCATCTGCCTGGGCCCTTTCTTTATTTTCTTGCAATCCCCTGGTAATTCAATCAGAGAGTGTGTGACCTCCTTTTGGCAGGAGCAACAGAATGCAGCCAGGCCTGGGAATGCATTTGTTGGGCAAGCCCCCACTCCTGTTGGGGGTAGCTGTCTGGCAGAATTCCAGTTTCCTTAAGCCAGGTTTCAGGTAAAATGTCACTTTTTGTTCCCCAGTTTAAGTCAAGACAATTTTTACATATGCAGCTAGAATGCTGATTCTAAGTTCGAAACTATGACATTTTAACAGTTACAAACTATGTGACACTCAAAAGTAGGTCACTCAGTTAATTTAAACATTTTCGATTTTTGGTAGTTTTAAATCCAGTTTCAGTTAGGCTGCTGCAGAGCTCAGCCAGTCTTGTTATGAACATTGTTTTGGGGCTCTTCAACTTCCCAGATTTAATATGCACACATACTTCATTCTGCCAGATGTCCGCTGGTGTTCAGTGAGATTTTTGGATGTGTTGCAATGTTTGAAAATAGGCATTTTGAGCTGGCATTCAGAGAAACCAAAGGTAATTTTAAAGTGCGGTTTTTCCTTTGGCACACATTTCACTCATGGCACCCCGGCCCATCCTGCTCGCACTGGTAGGTGGCAAGTTAGGCAACCATTTTAGTGTGCACAAACTGTGTGGTTCTCCTGGATTTTGGCGCACATGTGGGCTTTTTGGCCATCTTGGATTTTCTAAGCCCACAGCACCAAAGGTTGCAGCATGATAGCTCAAACGTGGGTCAGGACACCCAACAAGGCAGAACCTTGACTGGCAGCAACGCTGACATGCTGAGAAGGTCCGGGTACCAGAACTGCCTCGGCGACGCTGGTGCAAAGAGGATCATGCTGCACCGGTACCGTCTGTGTTGATTGATGACACGAAAAAGCAACAGCAACGGAGGGAATGCAAACAGAAACAGGGCTTCCCAAGGGAATGAGAATGCGTCCCCCATGCTCCCCGGCTGGGGGAACCTGCTGGCAAACCTCCGGCACTTGGTGTTCGTCGCCGTCGCAAACAGGTCGATCTGGGGGTTCCCCCATTTGAGGAAAAGGTATTTCACTTGATCCTGCAGAAGCTCTCACTCGTGGCAAGAGCAAAGCTCCCTGCTGAGGGAGTCGGCAACAGTGTTCTTTACTCCTGCTAGGTGAAAAGGAACAAGGAACATCGCCTGGATGAAAGCCCAGTGCCACAAGTCTTGCGCTTCTCTGGATAGCGCCAGGGATTTGGTGCCCCACTGCTTCCGGATGTAAAACATTGTGGTGGTATTGTCCATGAAGACCCTCACCACTTTGCCCTCGAGGGACAGCAGAAATGAATTGAAGGCCCAAAAAACCATTTGTAGTTCCAGTACGTTGATGTGCAACATCTCCTCCGGTAACCACAGGCCTCTGGCGTGAAGAAGGCCGGTGTGGGCTCCCCAACCTTCGGAAAGTGTCCGTCATGACAGTCTCCTGGTACGGGGGGCGGTCTGGAAATCTGTGCCTCCGGCTAGATGGGAGCGCACGCCCCACAACCTGATCACTCAACGGAACTCATCGAGCGCAATCCTGTCCTGGAAGCTTCCGGACACCTGGCCCAACGGACATCCAGGAACTCATGCAGCAGGCACAGCAACCTGCAGAGTTGTATGAGGTAAATGCATGACGACATCATGCTGAGAAGAGACTTGATGGCCCTCACCGTGGCGATCTTCAGTGCTAACAGCCGTTGCAAATTGCCCAAGATAGCCGCTATCCACTCCTCTGACAGCGACACCAGGCATGACACCGCGATGGCGTCAAGCAGGACTTTGCATAATTCACTGAGAACCCCAGATCTGTCAGTAGGCGGACGGTCCTCACCGTGTGGTCGACGGCGATGTCTCTTGATCTGGCCCAGATGAGCAAGTCGTCCAAGTAGGGGTAGATTTGGATCCCGTGCAGTCATAGATGGGCCGCCACCGGCACCAGGCACTTGATGAGCACTCTGGGCACAGACTTCAGTCCGAAAGGAAGGGCCTTGAATTTGTAATGCTTCCCCTGAACAATGAAGAGCAGGAACTTGTGATGTCCTTTGTGAATGGGGATGTGGAAGTATGCATCCTCCAGGTCCAACGACGACAGAAAGTCTCCCTCTTCCAGTTGTCCGAGGACGTGTTGAAGAGTCACCATTCTGAACTTCTGGGACTTTATGTATTTGTTCAGTCGTAGTGGGTCGAGAATGGGCCTCCAGCCCCCGGTCTTCTTTCGTAAGAGGAAGTACCTTGAGTAAACTCCGGAGCCCCGGAGCCGCTTTCGAACTAGCTCTATCGCCCCTTTCTTTAACATGGCCCAAACCTCCAGCAGCAGCTGGGGGACATTGTTTTCCTGCCGGGCCACCAGTTGTATTTGGGGACACTTTCGTTGGAACTCTAGAGTGTGTCCCTGGGCGAAAGCGTCCAGCACCCAATGGTCGGTGGAGATGGTCTTTCACACGCTGACGAAGTTCGCCAGCCAGCCTCCCGATGGGGTGCACGGATGAAGGCCAGACATCCTGGTCGGTACACTCTTGCTTGGAGGTGGACTGCTGCCCTGCGGTCCCTGACGACGACGAGGGTGACGACGAGGGTGACCGCTCCTGAAAGCCTGGGAGCGGCCCCTGTTCGCCTCTTGGGTGGAGGAGCGTGAGGGCTGGTGGTAAGAGGAGGAGCCCCCGCTGAAAACCCTCTAAGACCGGCTAGACTTCCCTCCTGAGGAATGAAAGGACATTCGTCATCGTTGTAGCGTGCCCAGGAGTGCTGTCTCAGTATCCGCCTTGATGGCCTGGAGGGATTCATCCACAGCTTTTCCGAACAGGTTGTCCCAGTCAAAGGGCATGTCCAAAGCCCTTATCTGGACCTCCTGCCTAAAGTTGGTGGCCTTGAGCCAGCCATGACAACAAAGGCAAATGCTGTTTCCCATCTGGTGGAATCCCGCGTCCACAATTTCCATGGCCACCGTGATGGCATGATCTGATGCCACCTCACCTTCTTGAAAGATCTCCAAAGCCTCAACCCGCTCGTCGTTGGGGAGGAAGTCCAGGAAATGAGCGAGCTTAAAAAACAGCTCCCGGTCGGATCTAGCCACGATCGCGAGGGCGTTTTCAGCCTTGACCATACTCGCCACAGAGTAGATAACCTTCCTACCTATCAAGTCCAATTTCTTCCCCTCGCTGTCTGGAGGGGGTGGATGAAGCAGAAGACGTCAAGCCCAATGATTTCTTCCTGGCGGCCACCAAGACCACCAAGTCTGGTGACGGTTGAGACTGCAAGCATTTGGGTGCAGCATCCGGAAACCTGTACTACTTCTCCAGCCGTTCTCTCTTCGCTTGGGCTGCAGAGGGGTTCTTCATCAGAGCCAGCCCTTCGCCCCGAACATCGTCCAGCAGAGGGACCGAGAGGATGGTCTTCCGCTTCGCCTCATGGTGCGGATACAAGAAGCTTTCCTTCTTCTTTTCTTCTGGCGTGAGCTGGAAAAGCTCCGATGCTCGAGCGATCATCACATTGAACGATCCTATCTCGTCCGGAGGAGAGGCTCTGGGCGGAGGCGACGGAAGGTCCCCCATCACGCCATAGTCATCCGCGCCCGTCGTCGCGTGTCCGGTTCCATCTCCCTTGGGGAGAAGGGGCAGCAGAGAGGGTGGAGAAGGGTGGCATGGAGGCATCAGGTGTCTCCTCCTCTTCTTGGCTGGCAGTTCCCCCGGTGGCAACGGGGCGACAGACACTGGCACCGCGGGAGGGGCGAATGGCAGGATCACAGGTATCCTCCTCTGCAACTCGGACACCAGCGAGTTGAGCGCTGAGAAGATGTCCAATGAAAAGTCTCTAGGTGGCCACTAGGGCATAGGGGTAGAGCCTGGACCCCGTCGTCACCTCCATCAACGGTATACCAGTTGTCATTGTCGTCGCCAGAGTCCCTGGCGTCTCCTTCGACGCCATCACGCCCTCATGGACGGTATGGACAGAATTTATCTCATCCTCATCAGCCGAAGAAATGCCAGTTCCCTGAAGGTCTTCAACACCCCCCCCCCCTCTCCGGGTCCAGAGGGGTCGGCCTTGGGCAAATGTCCGGCATCCTCTTCTCTGGAGTCTTTTCAGTGGGTATGTTCGAAGCCTCCCTCCTGGGAGGAAGGGTCACCCTTGCCGTCGCCGGAGCACCCTGTGGGTCCGCCCCTATGGCCTTTGAAAGCCACCACCACCTTGAGGGAGGGTGAAGGTTTCGCCTGGTGTACCTGGGCCTACACGGCGAGGCCATGCTGCTTGTCTTGCTTGGCCTTGCCCTTCCCGGCCGTGTCGGAGGTATTGTCCCGCTTGGCCCTCTCCTTCAGGGCCAGATCAGACCTTTTGTCTCCTTTGGCCTTCTCCGTCGCAGGTAGGTCAGACACCGCATCCTGCTTGGCCTTCTCCTGCCTGGTCTTCTCTGGGTACTCCCTTAGTTTACCCGGGTTATCCGACTTTCTCTTGGAGGAGGAACCAGAGCGTTGACTGGAGATCGACGCAGATGGGGATGATGGCCGCGCCCTGACTGTCGCGGGACCCGCAGCAGCGACGACCCTGATGAAAGCGGACTTGCAGTGCTTAGCCTTGTGTTGGGCCCCCACGGGTGGGGCGCCCTCAAAGGACTTAGAAGACCGCTCAGCTGTTCCCGATCTGGGAGAGGCATACCCCTGCAGATGCCTTGGCCTGCAGCTGTTGAAGACGGTCCCTCACGTGCGCTTCGAGAAGCCACAGCAAAACACACAATCTTCCTCCTTGTGTGTCGGGTACAGGCAACAAAGACACTGGGAATGTTTGTTGTCCATGTATACATTCCGCAAACCACAGTCGGACCACATCTTGAAGAGGGAAGTTTTGTCCTCCTTTTCGTCTGACATGATCCACGTGGTGTAGGCCTGAAGAATCTTCTGGTGCCACCAATTAGAACACTCGACGAAAACAGCCCTTGAGGGGCGTTGAAAGAAGTTAGAAAATGGGTCCCCGTTAGTCAGAAGGATGATCGATGGAGCACACAGGCTCAACTGACCATTCGAAAAAAGCGAAAACTCAGCAAAAAGCTTGAAGAACAAAGCATGAGGACTCCCAACACTTGAACGTTCAGTAGAAATCTGAAGATGGCTGCCAGAGGAGGGGCTTAGGTCATTGGCTGTGGGCAGTATGACCCAGGGCTCAGTTGTTGGTTGTTAGGAGAAAGACAGTTCAGAAATGAAACAAACTGATTTTTCTTTTACTGAGGATTCCCAGCCTGACGACGGGGAATATTCATGAGCATGTGAATCCATGCTGGAGAAGCAGGAGTGTGAGAAACATCAGAGGGTGAGGGAGAGGGTAGAGGGAAGGGTGAGGATACCAGAGTGTTTGGCAAAAGAAAGAAGAGAGAACAGGAGGGAGTAGAGAGGGGGAGAGAAAGTGGTGTGGCAATAGGAGTAGAGTGGATACTGAAGGAAGATCAGTAGGAAAAGGAGAGAGCAGGGGGATGAGAGAGAGAACTGAGGGAAGACGAGAAGAAGAGAGTAGGTGAAAGAGTAGGAAAGAGAAAGAATAGGGAGAGGAGAGAGAGTGCAAGAAGGAGAGTGTGGAATGAAGGGAGAGAAAAAGGCCTACCATGACCTTATCTTTGGAAAAGATCAGACTAGGTCGTCGTTGGACATTTCTGGAGAGAGCGAGACAGAGAAGACTTTGGGCCCTCATTCACAGACCTAAGAGGCAATAGACAGTAGGGATTACCTTGCGCTAGTCCTGCCGAACAATCAGCTGGGAAACAAGGAAGTAGGGAAGTCTGGGCTAGCATTGATGGACCCCACACAAGGGTAAAGACTAGACTAGTGAATCTTCTTAGTTTAGCCAGTCTGCAAACTAGCTTTCAAAAAGTATTAAAATAAATTGACAATACATTCTTGAACTTATCTAAGCAAATTGTGGAATTATTGACAGCATCTGCGACACTCCACACCATGGCAAGAGTGGAATGGTACACGTTTTTTTTTCTTTAGGCATATTGACGAAAAGAAAACAAATATATTGTGCTGAGGTACTCAGTGAGACAATGGGGCTTGCATCAAGGCAAAAGGTACATTGTGTGCCGGATGTTGTTATAATTGTAAAGGACAGGTACTGAAGCACAGGTCTAGAAAGTGGTTTCTTACTTTACTGATGCCACACTCTTTTTCAGACATATTTATATCTTAGAATGTTAAATAAAAGAAGTGTTACTCAAACAGAGGAGTAGGGAGAGCTCCTTTCAGACAACCTTTAGAATACAGTCCAAAGGGATTTCATCTTCAGGAAAAAAGAAGCCTTTATATGAAAAATTCAGATGTAGCAGAAGACATTGTTAATTGAAGTAGAATAAACCTTCTCAACCATTGAATGAACTTCTAGTGTTGCCAAGCATTCTTTGCAGCACCAAGTGCAACTGAAACCTGACCAGGACTTCTGTGGGCAGAAAACTTTCAACAAAGTAACTTAGAAAACAGATTGCAGCAGTGAGCAACCATTGATGGGCATTTTACATCAGATCATTATTGAAGAGCAGCCCCTTATAAGATATGGGAGGTTTGCCCCTCATTTCAATTAAAAAATGGATAACAATACATCTTCACCAATGCAAAAACATACTGTGGTCTATGTACAGCTCTAAAGGCATGGAACCATTTGGAAAAAGGGTGGATGATGTCCAAGCAACGGTGTCTGAAAGCCGTTGGTGTTCATACATTCTCCATAGCCTAGAGTTCCGGGAATATCAAAAAGTACACTGTGAAAGAGAAACAAGAAGTGGAAAACATCTCTAGACAGAATAACAAATGTGTGCAAGCTAAGAAGAGACCTATGTGGAACCCCTTCCTCTGCGTTACAGCATATTGAAAAATAACACATTATGAGAAAAAACAAGAGCAAAGCACAGTCTACATTACAAATGCCTTTGTTCAAAGAAGTATACGCAATTCAAAAAAGGAGGCAAATAAGGTTTTGACAATAAACTTTATAAAAGAGGCCAACAGCCGTCCACCATAAGATCAAAAAGTTGGAGTACCACACAGTCACCCCACAAATCCCTGAGCACTGCAACACAACACACACTGTCTGATCACAAGTTGGGCGTTAGCCCTTAAATGCAGCCGTAACCCTGTTACGGCTGCATTTAAGTGCTGACCCTATCACGAGTCTGGCGTGTTTACCCTCAGCGCAGATCTGGGCGTAAACACGCAGAGAAGATGCCCATCTTCGGCACAATTACCACCAGTGGTATTACTGCACGGTAATTGCACCAGAAATTCCCCATTGTGTCCAATGTCCCAATGGGGACTTGCAGTTAGCACCTAACCCGTGATCCGCCGGTAATACTGCCGAACGGGTGGGCGCCAATGCTAATAAAATTGGGTGGTATCCCAGCGAGGATACCACCCAACTCGTGAACAGGCCCACAGTCTCAGAGAACTACAATCTAACAAAATCTGCCTGGGACACGGATTTCACCAAGCCACACCTCCACAGTAGCAGAACTAACAAAACAGTTTCAAACCTTGTGCTTACCAAACACGTCCCCTATTTTGCCATCTATGTCCCTGAAGAGAACACAGCTATACTGTAACTCAATTAAGATTGGACTGATAAATGTCTTCGCTGCCTCCAAACACAACCTAGAGATCCACAATATATGCTGGAAGAAAGATATTGCCATATCTTAGACATTACAGAGACATAGTTCACAGCAATGCAGAAGTACTTCGAGGATGTCAGGTCACAACATTGCTCACAGAAACTAGAGTATCAGGATGGTCGCAATAATACATGAGGAGATTATCACATGCTCCAAATCTCAATTACCCAATACTGATCACACCATGACACTCCAGCCCAGTCCTTCATTTACTCTGATTGTACTGTTGGTGTTCTAGTTATGAGGCCTCTGGTGCTACTGCTGGCGCTAACTCGCTTCATGCTCCACTAGCCATTCTGGCACTTATGTTTAATTTTCCATTGGCCCAGTGCTCTGGGGTTTAATGTAGAGGTAATCGGAAGCAATCCGTCAGCACCACCACCAAGTCTGTTTTTTTCCGAGATCCTTGTAGGGTTGCATGGTTGCAAGGGATTTACACTGTTACTAGTGTTCTGCTTCTCTGAAAGTGTTTTAGGGCTGCAGATTAGAGAGCAGAAAAACACAGGTAAAAGAAGCATCTAGCTGTTAACACTGCATGCACATGAAATATATAAGTCAGTGTGTGTTAGGGGAAAACGGACAGCAAGAGCTAAAGACTTTTGGGGAAGTGTATGGTGCAGTGCAGGTGCTAATATGGACACATGTGGATTAAGCAGAAAGAGCTAGTAGAAATGCAATGGTAAAGAATCACCGGAACAAAAAAGGGAACAAGCTGCACATTAAAAGATATATACTTTCCTTTAGATTGGAATGTAATGTAAGACATTTTGCCATTCTGCCAGCAGCACTGCTCTGCTGGTACCATCAATTTGAAAATGTCCATGGAGTTTTGCAGGTGAAAGCATAGGGCAGGAGGCTCCTTTATGTCTGTTTTCTATTTTTATTGGGAAGATTATTCTATGGCGAGACAGGAGGCGAGCATTATGCCTTTCTTCTTTATTACTGTACCCACAGCAATTCAACTTTAACACATTTTTACTTTCTTTAAAAACTTTGATAACACATTTTTGTTTCCTCCCAGGAGTTCAGGGGTCAAAAACAAAACAGGGATAGTAAAGTTTTGAAAATGAAATAAAAGTCTCTTTAAACCACGAATCCCCATGATCCTCTGGGTTTATGTAGTCCTGGATGTCTCCTTTCATCCAATCAGGCTCTGACCATATGAATAATAGTCCCCTCTCTTGAGTCCCACTCCTTTCTTTGTTGCTGTCCCACACGATAAGTGCTTTGTTATTCGTTTTATCTCTAGTGCTTTGTATGGGATTTACCGAATTTAATGGAGTGCATTATTAGTATTGTTTATAAGATGGTATTCAATGAGAAAGTGAAGTATATTAGTGCCGCGTGAAGAATTGTGAGCGGCTTATTTTTGTTTTGACATTTACGTACCTGCATTTAATAGAACGTAGGGATCAGTTCCTTTACAGTTACGCGAGCCGTGTTGCGTGCTTAGGCAGGATAGCAGGAGCGGGCCGGAGCTGCGAATGATCGCGCTCGCGTGAGGCAGCCGGCCCGCCGCCTCAGATCGCTCCGAGCGTGAACGCTCCTCCCAGCGGGCTTTAGGACCCAGCGGATGCGGCTGGAAGCTCGAGAGAAGCGCCCCAGCAGCCACCACGCCTTTCAAACCATTTTTTCACTCAGTGCAGTGAACAGAAACTGCGGCGCAATGTATA
This sequence comes from Ambystoma mexicanum, assembly GCF_040938575.1. Taxonomy (NCBI): domain Eukaryota; kingdom Metazoa; phylum Chordata; class Amphibia; order Caudata; family Ambystomatidae; genus Ambystoma; species Ambystoma mexicanum. Next base: position 789,122,616 of record NC_090935.1, on the reverse strand, counting down.
TAGTTAACTCTTTCATTAAAAAAAAAGAGAAATACGAATTCTAACGTTGCCTGCAGCTCAATCTGCCTGCTGTCACACTGTGATAAGACACCTCGTGGGCTGATACCAAGGCTGAGGTTCCACAGCATCCATATGGCACAATACAAAGAGCCCAGAGGGTCTAGGTCCACCACGCCAGAGTGGTGTTCTGGTGAATGGCAAGAAGAGCCTGTAGGAGAGGAACAGGATCTCTCCCTTAGTTTTAAGAGAGTCCTGGGAGACTCATTATCGCAGGCAGTAGCAGAGGAAGTATTGCCCTTGTCACAGAGGCTAGATAGCCTTGAAGCTATGCTTAACCAGCAAAAAAAGAGCAGGAAAAGTCCAGGAAGAAGAGGGTGCTTAGCCCCAGCGAGGGAACCTCAGCCAGACACCCCGACTCAGGGGTTGATAATCAGGGCAGTAAAAAGGCTCGGAAGAGTAAGCACTCTTTGACGCGCCTGAGCCATCCTGAAGGGGTAGACTTGAGACCCCAAGAGCCAGTGGCGAGGCTGAAAGAAGCCTTATTGAAAAGCGTGGCAGTGCCAGGCTCTCGACCGCCTGCCACAGGGGTGTATAATACAGGGGAAGTGGAGGATGCGGGGTACACTCCAGACAAGGTGAGTGGAGAGGAATCTCTCCAACCTGAGGTACCAAAGCATTCCCCAGTGGATGAAAATCTAGCAGACACGTTTGATACGGAGGCCATAAGACACCCGAGGTCTACAGACTGGGTGCCTTCGCCCAGAGTGGCACAGTACATCGCGCAACGCATAAGAAAACGTCTTGACAGGGAGGTTCAATCCAAAATGAGAACAGAGTGCCCCAGGCCGGAGCTGACAGGTAAGGTCACAGACACCCCCAGACCTCGACCCGAAAATGGTCACCTTTGTCACCAAATCATCTAAGGATGTGAGAAAGGGGTGGACAGAGCATGGAGAGGGTGTCAAGACAAGCTCTTGGACCTCTTGGGACCACTCGCTAAGATTATGGATTTAGTGGAAAGAGCCATAGACACCGGCACCCCGTTAGACCACCGAGCCCTAGCGAATTAGGCCCAACGCACGGTTTGCTTACTAGAAAACGCAAACTGCGCACTCTCGTCCGAGAGAAGAGGGGTACTTTTGAAAATAGATAGCAAACTGAATGACTTGTCATACGAAGCAGGTGAAGGGGCCAAAGGAATGCCGTTTGGTGAAACATTCGCCAAGGAAATTAACCAGTTTTTCGGAACATACTCAGCCCTGGAGAAGGCGCTGAGCTCGATTAGGAGAATATTCCCTAGTCAGATTTTTTGCAGGGACCGAAGGACAGAGGAGTCGAGCGTCTGGTCGCTTTACAACACACAGGAGACCCCACGGACAGAGGGCCCAATACCGGGAAAACTGCCAGCAGGATAACTTTTTTCCTGCAAGAAGCCGTTACCCCAGGAATAGGAGAGGGAGAGGACCCGACAGGCAGCAAAACGTGGAGGCGGTGAGTACCTTGAAGTCCACCCACGAAAGAGGGGGCAGGACAATTTGGTTTTTGCAAGCATGGCACGATTTGTCCAACGATGCTTGGGTACTTCAAGCAGTGTCAGGCATGCATCTAGAATTCCTAGGAGCTCCCACCCAAGCGCGAGAGCCAGCTCCAATTTGTATGGCACAAAGCGAGCAGTCACAGTTATTCAGTGAGCTGCGCAGCTTAGCGAGCAAGGGAGCAGTAGAATGGGAGACTCAAGAAAGCCCGGGCTTTGTCAGCAACATGTTTCTAGTGCACAGGGGGGAAAAGGTCATGCCAGTGATAAATCTGCACAGTCTGAACAAATGGATCATATACAGACACTTCATGATGCAAGGCATTCATCTGCTCCGAGACCTTCTCAGAACAGGAGATTGGCTAGTCTGCCTAGACCTCAAAGACGCCTACCTGACCATTCCCATAGCGACGGAGCACCAAAAGTATCTCTGCTTCAGATGGGACACGGAACTATGGAGGTTCACATGCCTCCCCTTCGGCCTCGCTTCGGCACCATGGGCCTTCACCAAGATTATGCCGCCGGTAGCAGTGGCCATTCGTGAAAGAGGCATACGAATGATAATTTACCTAGACGATATACTGATTCTAGGTCTGAGCGCAGCCCAGTTACAGGATCAAGCAGCCTGGGTAGGAAACTTGGTGTCATCTCTCGGTTTTATTATAAACACAGAGAAAACAGACTTCCAGCCCGCGCAAAGAATAGAGTTTCTGAGTTTCGTGATAGATACCAAGAAAGCCTCACTAGAACTTCCAGCTCAGAAGTTTCGAGCAATAGGGAAAGAGCTCAGAGCAGTAGTAGCGAAGAAAGTAATTTTGCTACGCAACCTAGCGCGTATTCTGGGCCTCCTCGCAGCTTTGATTCAAGCAATATTTCCGGGGCCTCTACATTACAGAGCCCTACAGAGACTGAAGATCAGGCATCTCAGGGGAGGGCTAGGTTACCACCAATTCGTTACCCTAGACGAGGAACGGATCACAGAGCTACAATACTGGTTGCAGAACATGGAAGCCTGGAACGGCAGAGCAATTTTCAGGGATACCCCAGACCTAGTGATAGAATCAGATGCCAGCAGAGCGGTCTGGGGGGAGCGATGCGGATATCTAGAGACAGGAGGGAAATGGTCCCAGGAGGAGCTTCAGCTCCATATAAATTGCCTGGAACTCCTAGCAGGGCCTTTTGCAGTGAGGGCATTCACCAGGGATCGAGCCAACTGCTGCGTCCTTCTAAAAATGGACAACATTTCAGCTGTCCGGTTCATAAACAAACTGGGAGGCACGTCCTCCAAGATGTTGGCAGAATTGGCAAAGGATTTTTGGCATCATTGTCTGCAGCAGCACATATCAGTTTCTGCAGAGTATTTGCCAGGGGCTAGGGGCTCAGAACATAGTAGCGGATTGGAATTTGCAATATCTGGTAGACTGCAGCGACCGGAGACTGCATCCAAACATCTTTGCCCAGATTCGCCACCTCTGGGGACCCATGGAAGTAGATCTATTTGCCACCAAGCTTAATATGCAGATCCCCAAATTTTACAGTTGGAGAATAGACCCGGAAGCAGTCGACGGGAGCAGTGCATTACGCATTTCCTCCATTCATCATGTTGATGAGGGTGTTAGCGAAAGTAAGGAGAGAACAGGCAGAGCTAGTGCTCATAGTTTCCAGTAGTGATGGAACTTTCTACGGATTTCCCGAGGATACTCCCTCACAGAGAGGACATTCTTCAGGATCCGAACGGTCGAGTTCACCCGCTCATAACAGAGGGAACGTTGCGCCTGTTAGCTTGCAGGGTTTCAGGCAGCGCTGGCAGCTGCTGGGCATTTCACAGATCGCTGCAGACTGCATCAGAGACTCATGGGCACCTTCCACAATCAGGAGCTATGGTGCAGCTTGAAAGCGTTGGTCCTCATTCTGCACAGTTCTCAGCATTGATCCTGTTTCAGCCCCTCTAGTACTCATGTTGAATTTCTTAGCACAAAGATTGGAGGAGGGCTGTGCTTACAGGACGCTAGGGGTCTACAGGTCTGCGATATCAGCAGGGCACAACAAAGTAGAAGGGCACCCGAGAGGGGAACACCCAGCCGTTCTCTGGCTTTTGAAGTAAAGATACGTAAGCCACCCAAACCCAAGTATTCAGTATTCTGGGATGTGCGAGTAGTGTTTCAACTATTCCTATCTTGGCAGGAAAACCGAGAACTAGCTCGATCCCAATTGTCGGGGAAGTTAGCCATGCTCTTATGTCTCATAAATTGCAGAAGGGTGTCAGATGTCAAAGCAGTGGAAGTAGACAGAAAGATCTTCTACCCAGAAGGAGTAGCCTTTAATGTAGCGAACAGGACGAAATCAGATTCCTCAGTTATTTCCTATCCATACTTTCCAGAGAATACTAAACTATGCGTTGCTCAGTGTATTAAGCATTATGAAGAGGCCACGGCACTGTTAATTGCACGTAGGAGACCTTTCCATGCAGTAGCAACGGCCACCATTGCAAGATGGGTTAGAGAAGTCACGCACTGGGTAGGAATGGATCTATCCCAGGTTGGTGCACACTCAGCGCGAAGGGTTATGGCATCCTGAGCATTCGCACCAGGCATTTCCTTGCAAGATATCATGAGATCTGCTGACTGGTCTAACGAATGCACATTCAAGACCTTTTATTTTAAGCCTGTTTCGCAGATAGCGAATAGAGGGATTAGTAGCTTTGAACAAGCATAATGCTCGCCTCCTGTCTCGCCATAGAAAGAAGATTGTCCATGCTTAAAGCGCAGGCCAGACTTGATTCTATTAAAGACAAGGAAGCGAGCATTATACCCCACCCGAGTGGGCCATGAACAGACAATCTCAGTATTTGTTTAAATATGAAATGGGACAAGTATTTGTGAAAATATGTGGTTGGATAAGAGTATGTTAATGACGGACCCACCCTCATCATACGTTTTCCTTTTCCTTTTAGGAGAAGACCAGAAAGCAACCTGAGTGTAAACAAGAGGATGTGGGAGACTAAACCCAGAGAAGGAGTGCCTTTCACCTTCACAGAGCCAAAGTTATGGCAAAGTTGGCCTATTGGAATTCACGCCAGTTGGTTAAAGTTGACTGTTGGATTTGTTCACTTATTTTGGTTGACTGTCAAAGAAAGAGGAGTGGGACTCAAGGGACTCAAGAGAGGGGACTATTATACATATGGTCAGAGCCTGATTGGATGAAAGGAGCCATCCAGGACTACATAAACCCAGAGGATCATGGGGATTTGTGGTTTAAAGATACTTATTTCATTTTGAAAACTTTACTATCCCCGTTTTGTTTTTGACCCCCAGAACACCTGGGAGGAAACACAAATGTGTTATCAAAGTTTTTAAAGAAAGTAAAAATGTGTTAAAGTTGAATTGCTGTGGGTACAGTAATAAAGAAGAAAAGCATAATGCTCGCCTCCTTGTCTTTAATAGAATCAAGACTGGCCTGCGCTTTAAGAGTGTACCATCTTCATTCTCCCTTCTTTTGGGTTGGAGGTATCCGCTTATTTGTAGGAATAAAAAGTGGTCAGTATGACACTTCTCTCTAGGGGTGGGTGGACTTGTGGGGTTCCTTGGGAGCTGCCTGAGGTAGTCTCTGCAAGGCATAGCTCTCAATGTAAAGACCCAACAGTAACCCTGTACGTGGCTGCATCTAAGGGCCTATGCCATGGTCTTGCCAGGACTCCCTATTTGGGAATCTTGAGGGAGCAACATGCTAAATTGCAGCACTTTGTCCTCTGAAACATTCTATATACATGGACACTTTTAAACCTGCAACTTAGATAAACTGTTACCAGACTCAATCCTATCATTAATGTTTCACATATTTTAAACAAAAAGAAATGTCAAAACGGCAGAAGAGTAGGCGTACAATAAAGAAACACCAATACAACAATGTGTCAATATCAGTTATATTGATTATAAAGCGCAATACTAAAGTTAACACAAATGTGTTTGACAGATCTGCTAAATCTTGCACCGATTCAATCACATTTCGAAGAGCGGGGAAGACACTGGGAATGCCTACTGTAAATAAAGGAAAACATACTCCGATTAGAGCATCACCTCTCACTAGATGGTCAGCAATTACTGGCACAGTAACCACTCAACTAGAGCACACCAGATGTTTGCAATGTGGGAGCCTCTACATGTTACAAACCTGTCATGGGTGAAATATGAGGCCCAGAATGTGGATATAGACTACCATGTTTTATCATCCATGTTCCTCTAAGAGAGGAAGTTGCAAATAAAAAAAATGTGGTTTTAGACCTTCCGGAGTGGGCACCTTCCCATAGAACAGGTTATTTGGCTGTGGTTGTTCCCGTTAGAGGGACTCCTAGAATATTTTGTGCATTTTTAGGAACTTTGGGTTTCATCCTAAGCTACGCAGGGGAATCCAAACATGGACCACTTGCTCACTGTGTGAAGAGAGGCTCAGCTTCACCTCACTGATGAGGACTGACTAGGCCGAAACACGTGTCTGGGGTTGCTGTTGGCACTGTTGTTAAGAGGAAAATTGCCTAGCATTTCAGTGTTGGACTGACTAAGTGGGTGGGACCAGACTGATATGCAAATTAATATTTCTCTTCTGTGAAAGGTACAGTGAGCTAAAAATGGTTGTAGACCCGCCTGAGTGGGCACACCTTCCCATCGAACAGGCTATTTGGCCATGTTCATTCTTGGTAGAGGGGCTCCCGGACATTTTTGTGCAAATAATTTTGTTTGTCCTGCAAAATAATTATGCAGACTGTATGCACAGTCGTTTTAAATTATTTATTTTTATAACTTCTTACTCCATGGTTCAATTTTGTTTATGATGTACAGCACAGACGTTGTGTTAGACAGCTGACACGTGTTTGGTGCCAACAAGCTTTATTTATCAAGGCTGGTAATTTGTGGTGTTTGAATTACCAGATGTCATAAAACGAGAGAAAACATGTACAGAAAAAAACAAACAACTCCTATTAATATGACAAAGGAATCAGAACTTCAACTCGTTACTAATTTTCTAAAGGTCCAAAGCATATCCATAAGTGGAGAGACCCGGTGTGTTGCTGAATAGGTGCAGAAGACAAAAGTGTTGCATCAATGACTTCCACAAGATGGCGGTTTTCTTGTTAAACAATGGGATCGAAGACTTGGAAATATATGAGGCATCGATATAGTTGCCCGAAGAAACAGAGTCGAGTAATGCTAAGGTGTGTTCTATATGGGTATCCCAGGATATTCGTACTCTCAACCAAGAGAGTGACTGGTTGCATGGGAGATATAGGTGATGGAATCATGGGAAGGACTAGTATTGGGCTTGCCGTTGTCTTCTCCAGGGACAGCAAGCCAGTTACTTTTCCGATGGTCATGGCAGTCGTACAGGACGGTATCCAGTGATAATGTTGCCTGGGAAAAAGTAATCAGCGGGCGACATTCCCCAAATTCGCACTCCCATGAAAATCAAGCACTTTTCCCAAATATCCTAGGACTGGAATTAGAATAAAACATTGTACCCATCCTAGAATATGTGGGGGAAGGCTTTTAGGGGTGCAGGGAAAAAAGTTGCCTACTTGGCGACTTTTTTCCCAGGGGACATTATCGCATGGAACCTAAAGGACACGGACCAAGGTAATGCCCTGCTGCTCTGCAATACAGACCTAGGCGAAGCGAACACCAGCATTTCTTTTCCGTCTCAGATAGGGGTCCTCCAACAGCTCCTAGCTGCATGTGTTCTGGACCAGGATCCGGATTGAGGCAGGCAAGGAAGGGTATAGTGTTGCCCTTGAGTAAGCACGCTCCGTTTTCTGCTTTTCACATCTTCTCTCGGATAGATGATGATGGATTTGAGGGACATGTTCCAAGCATTAACTGCAGGGAGTCTGGTTCGGGTACATGAACAAGCTTGCTTTTATATTCATCATGCAGCCATTGTGAATCTGTGGCCAGCTGGTGGAAACAACTGATGTAGGTTATGTCACTAGAACAATGTCTTATCTCACCCCTAGACAGTTGTGTGCTTCAGATGCCAGGTTTGGGGATTCGAAAACATCCATAAATGTTTTCTCGAATACTGTAAAGTCCTCCAGATTCGGGCTGTTGGCAGAAACGTACGGGGCAGCCGATGCAAGTGCACTCCCTGTCAAGTTTCCCAGGAAATTCTTTCTTTGCCTTATCATGAGTGAAATGTGAAGGACAGAATATGAGTGGTTGTAAAACTCTGCAAACTTTGTGGGTCTCCATCAAACTTCATGGCTGTGTGCGCCATGGCACTCTCCGACTGAGAAACAGTGTTACCCTGTTTTACAGCTTGTTTGCGTGGCGTTTTCTTGTCTGAGAGTACCCACTTCCAAACAAATGGCTAAGAGCTCATCTTGGAATTCTTGAATGGCCTCCATGTCCGGATCGGCGTTAAGGCATTTCAATGGATGTATACGATTTGGGCGTGCCAGAATTCTTCGCGGCCAAATTGACCACAGTGAATTCGGCCGCGAACACAATTTTGCTGCGCCCATATCCCACCAAATTTTAACCCCCCACATCTTCCAATACATCCCCCCCACCTACCCTGTAGTTACCTTTTGACGTCCGGTTTTCTTTTGACCCTGCAGCGTCAGTTCCGTCCCTCCTACGTGGGTTGGATCTGACACTGCAGGGTCCCCTTTTCTTCTTTCTTCCCCCGTCACGTTCCTCAAAACCTGCAGAAGCGGGGGACACCCCTGCTACCCCCAAACACCATCACTACCAAACATGGAGAGCAGGAGACACCCCCGCTCCCCATGTTTGGTAGTGATTACCCAATTTGATAGTTTCAAATTGATCTAATGGTACTGGCCGAATTCGGTCTCAATCTGTCATGCAAAGGGTCACGCTGGCCCAGAGTACCCGTTTACTGTTAAAGTTGCTGTGTTCAACAACCCAGGCTTCTGGTGAGGTAGTGCTGATTGTGCAGATCTTGCAGAGGGACAGCACTTCCCAGATTTACATGGCGAAAGACAGCACAAGCACTGGCAAGGAAGACCACTCCAGGTGTTGAAGGTTGGGAGCGTGACAGACATACTCTCATGTAATGGCAGGCAGGAAGGGGCGCTGGTCAGATGTGGGAAGGACATAGCTGGAAGGCTTGAAGAGAAACGGGACTCCAGACAGGCAGAACCAACACGAGCAACCTCATTAGTTGGGAAGGTTGGCAAGGAAGGTCGGAGAGGCTGGAATAGAGAGTTGTCAGGCAGACTGCAAGAACTGGAGCCAAAAGGATTATGCAAGGGACTGGATCCAGGCGGTCGAGCAAGGAAAGAACCCAGAAGGACTGGCAGGGAACAGGACCCAGGAGGACAGGCAGGAAACAGATCCAGAAGGACTGGCAGGAAACTTAAGAAGAAGAAGATAGGAATGAAGGCATGGTCAGCAGCTAACCGCGTTGAGACTCGGTTTCTTGGGCATCATTCTGCATGGCTTAGATAGGCCCTGAAACTTCATAGAGAGGCTTTGAATGCAGGCCAGAGTTGGGGTGGCAATCCGCAGCACACCCCGAACTGTGCATGCACAGAACGCTGAATTCAATTCAAACGTCTGTGCATGTGCAGGTGTTCCAAGATGGTGATGTCCATGCGCATTTGTGGCCAAAGAAGCCCGATGTCATAAGGATAGAGGTGCCACGAGGGATCCCAGGCAAAAGGTGTGACAAAAACATGCTTTGCATTACCTCTAAACATTTTTCACCACTTGACAAACAAATAACCACAGCTAAACCCCTTGTTCATACTGAGCATACATGGCTCTCTATTTTTCGTTTAATAGATACATGTATTTTTCTCTGCACAGGAGTATTTTTGCTACGTACTGCTATGTACTGTGGCAGCTCTGAAGTGTCAAATTGGTTTTAGATGGGCACTGTTAGAATCGCCTATAACACATTCGTTTTTTAGCCAGCATGTTTGGAACAAATGCTGCAAAATTTGGTAACAATTGCAGTAGTTGTTCAGAGGGAAATTCCCTTCCACACTCCTTTCAGAGACTAATGCATGCTCAACTAACCTCATTACTCATTTGTGCACATGAAAGCTTAGGGGAAAAATATTTAGGCAAACATTGCTTATAGCCAAAACATTTTCGTTTGATTTTCTCATTGTAATTCACTTTAAGTATGACAGACAGTGGGGTCCCAAAAGGCAGTCCTGTCTAAGGCACCAAATGCCTGCATGTAAAAGTCACATTCTGTATCATCTAATCTATTCCTTCAATAAATCAGAAACAGAGAAGCAACATCATCTAAGCAGTTTTCACTTTTAAAGAGAGAAAGATGTTAGGAAGAGGAGTCAATCACTTCATGCACACTTTGGAATACAATAGGGATTTTCTCAGGTTAAAAATAAAATATACTTGGCGCCCCTGTTATGCTCACGATGCCTGTATGTTATATATTATAGAACTCAATATTTGCATTACCTTATTGTCCCGTTAGAGACCATCCACTTGCCAAATAACGTAAGTGCTTTTGAGAGACAGCTCTTACAACCATGAGAACAGGCAAAAGATAGGAGTGAAGTCCGGAGCTCTCTCTCTGATAAGGTACCCTCATCAGTCCAGGTCTGGTTATTGATTGTGCTGTTTAGCAGCGTCAAGACATATTGCTAAATGCACAACAGGAAAAAACAAGATCACATAAGCATTTCAATTAAACACAAATCAAAACCAAGAAACAAAAAACATGAATGAAAGTGCAACATTGTCCGCACAAAACCCTATTCATTTGGCCTGTTCCTAACTCGCATTGCATGAGCTATTTGATGCTCTAGTCTTGCCATATAGTGACTGTTTACGTTATGTAGCCTCAGTGGCCATACCATTCTAAGCAACTCAGACAGAAATAGAGATTCACATAGTGATTTTACATTGCAAGACATAACCAAGGCTGCCCTTGTTATGGACAAAAAACACGATCAACAGGTCATGTCAACAAAGCAGTTCAAATCTGATTGCATAACACCTGGAAACACCCACATAATTCCAAAGAGGCCCAACAGTGAATAACTTTATGCAAGCAATAAAAGTGGCTGTTCCAAAGAAACAAGAGAACAAAAACAAGATAACATAACAGAAAGCACTAACTTCACAGCTAAGTAATTCCTGCTATCTATGGATGTAGGAGGAATCTCTCTCTAATTTCCTTCCCACTTCCTGTCTATGGACATTATGCTCCAGATTGATCCCTCTGGTCTGTGGCTTTCTACTGATCTACAGACCAGCAAGCCATGATGGCGACCTGCCTAACAAAGTCACTGACATGTCTCTAAATCTTCTGCCAACCAACCACAAGTCACCTGTGGTTCTTGGCAACGTCAGTGTACGGTACGAGAATCATTTTTCCCCTTAGTCTCTTCTCTTGATGATTATTTCACTAGGGCTTGCCTACATTTTAAAAATGGCTCTAGCCACAATAGAGGCCAAGGCTTGGATCTCATTTTCCTGTGGAGCACAACAGATTCATCCATCATTTCCTACTGTCATCTTGTCAGATCATCTTGCCAGATCATCTTTCCATCTCAGTTGCTACTCTCCCAGCACCACCTTCTTGTTCATAATCCCTGCCTTCATGTTTGGGCTAATCATGGGGTAAAATGGACATTTCTGTTCTTTCCTCGTCTTTGCTCTCCTCCTTACCCCACCTATGATTTGGATGATCCGGCAAACCTGCACCCCTCTTTTCTAGTTTTTTTTTATTATTAATGACACTCGCAAAGACATTTAATCCAAACACATAATAACAATTAACATATCCTCTAACATATTAACAGCTAAATACAGCATAGTGCCAACATAAAGAAAACATTATAATAAATAAAATAAGCATTAAAAGCAGCAGTCAAATGTTATTGGGCACAGACTCTCTCTATATGGCATACATTACTCACCGTAATCGTATTTCTGATGCTTGTATCTGCTTAGATTCACATGCTATGCATAGGCCGACATCTAGTGGAAGCTGCGGAGTATTACAGTTATTGTTTTTGAAATTCGAAAAGGGACGCCGACAGGGCGTGCCAGTAATACTATCCCTAGTGTGACGTCCGCTGTACCCATTGTCCTTCACACGTCGAGGTCCCTCAGATTGTTTTGTTTCTGACATGAGGTAGCATTAGGTGCAGCGTGAGTACAGGTGTATTAAAGCACATATGTATCGGACAAATCTCATATAAACATCTATGCATCTTCTTTCCAAGGGGGGTAAGGGTGGGCACATGTGAATCTAAGCAGATACAAGCATCAGAAATACAATTACGGTGAGTAATGTATCCCTTCTGAGGCTTGCGGAATCTGCTTAGATCACGTGCGATGCATAGATTAGTCAGCAGTATTAGGAGAAGGTGGTGGGTTGTTAGAAGGACCAGGGGCAAATAGATATTTTAGAACCGCTTGTCCCACCTGTGTATCTGCTTTGGAATGAGTGTCAATGTAGTAGTGCTGAGTGTAAGTGTGCACTGAGCTCCATGTAGCTGCTTTGCAAATGGTGCCCAGCAGGACATTTGCGATGAATGCCGAAGTAGCTGCGTTAACCCTTGTGGCATGAGCTCTTGGTGTGAAAGGCAGCGTCTTACTTGATAATGAGTAACAGTATGCATCTGACTATCCATCTGGAGCTGGCATTCTTGGAAATGCGGTCTCCTTCTCTGCCTGGTGCTACAGAGACAAACAGTTGGTCTGTTTTTCTCAGCGGTCTGGTCTTGTTTACATAGTAAAGGACCGACCCTCCTTACATCTAGTGTATGGAGTTTCTTCTCAGCTGAGATGGTTTGGTTCTGAAATAAGGCCGGTAGCTCAATGGATTGGTTCACGTGAAATTTGGAGATGAACTTAAGTGAAAATCTCGGGTGTGTTTGTAAAACCAATTTGTCCTTGTGGAGCAAAAGAAAGGGTTCTGCACTTACAATGCTTGAAGTTCACTGACCCTTCTTATGGAAGCGATAGACACTAAGAAGGCAGTTTTGTAGGTAAGGTGTTTAAGACTTGCCTTATGCATAGGCTCAAAAGGAGGTTCCATGAGCTTTGCAAGAACTACATTGAGATCTCAGCCTGGCGGTGGGATTGAAATTGGAGGGTGAAGTCTCTTTACTCCCTCCATGAATGCTTTGATGACGGCGACTTTCCACCACGATACCTTACTCTGAGAGGTGGTGTAAGCTGATAAAGCCGCCACGTGGACCTTTATAGAGTTGAATACTAACCCTGAGTCTAACAAGTGGAGCATATAATGAAGAATGAAAGATGGAGTAAATGCTACAGGGTTTATTTGTTTAGACGGGCACCAAATTACAAATCTTCTCCACTTGTCGAAATAACAGTGTCTGGGGTTTGGTTTACGCGCCTCCTTGAGGATGTCCATACAGGTTAAGATGTCCAAACTCTATGACCTCAGGAGTCATGCTGCAAAGTTCATTCAGTGAGGTTGAGGGTGTACTGTTATTCCCCCGTGTTGTGTCAGTAAGTTGGTCTGGCACGGGAGTTTGATGGGCTCACACATCAACAGTTTTCACAGATGTGGATCCAATGGTTCTCTCACCCACATGGGAACAACTAGGATGAGCGTCATTTGTTCTCTGTGAATCTTGTTCACCACCCTGTTCATTAGAGGAGTTGGGGGTGAGGGGGAGCGTAAGCAAATTTCCCTGACCAGCTCATCCATACGGCATTCCCCTTGGAGGCTGGTTGGAGAAACCTGGATGCGAAGTCTAGGCATTGCTTGTTTTCTCTTATAGAGAACAAGTCTAGCGTGGGGTAACCCCACTGTGAGAAGACGTGGTCTACAATATTTGTGTCTAGTTACCATTCGTGTTCCTCTGGTAGGGGATCTCTGCTCAGCGAGTCCGCTAGAGTGTTGAGTTCCCCTTCTACGTGTTGGGAAGATAGGAACATCCCCTGTCTGAGTGCCCATTTCCATATTTTCTGTGCTAGCTGGGGCAGATTTGGAGAATGTGGGCCCCCCAGCTTGTTGATGTAAAACATTACAGTGGTGCTGTTGGTGAGGGTCTGTACCGATTGATTTGTCAGCTGTGCTTCGAATGCTTGAAGCGCATTGAACATCGCCAGAAGTTCTAGCAGGTTGATGTGGTTCTGTGCCATGATGCGAGTCCACAGACCATGTGCTGTGTGATGAAGGTGATGTGCCCCCCACCCGGAGAGTGACACATCTGTTATAACAACCGCTTGCACCACTGGATCGTGGAAGGGTTTTCCCTTCAACAGATTCTCCTTTGTCCACCAGCAAAGGATTTCTACGTGTTGGCGAAACGACCACTAGATCGTCCCACTGACCGCTTGCCTGAGACCCTTGTTTCGCCAACCACTCCTGCATAGGGCGCATGCGCAAACGTGCATGTGGGACCAGGTAAATGCCAGATACCATCATGCCGAGCAAACGCATTGCTTTGCGTACGCTTATCTGATGACAGGCTGGATACTGAGGTGTTTGCAGTAGCATGTTCTGAACTCTTACCTTTGATGGAAAGAATAACCCTTCTTCCATGTTTATGACAGCTCCTAGGAACTGTTTTGTTGTGCTTGGAACAAGGCTTAATTTTTTCTTGTTTATTGAGATATGGTTTATGGTTCTTTGAGTTTTTTGCCTGCAAAGTTGGGGTGGCTCCTCTGTAATCAGCCAGTCATCCATGTAGGAGTACACTGGGATTGCTTCCCTGCATAGGTATGCTGCCACCACGCCTGTACCTTGGTGAATACCCTTGGAGCAGATGCTATTCCTAAGGCTAGCACCTTGAATTGGTAGTGCTGGTTTGCTATATTGAAATGCAAGAATCTTCTGTGCGCTGGGAACATTGAAATATGAAAATAGGCATCTTTCGTATCCAATGTTGCCATGTAGTCCCCCTGCTTTAGCAGAGGGATTACTTATTGTAGCGTTGTCATGCAGAACTTTGTGGCTTGACATGGGTGTTTGCAGGGTGTAGGTCTAATACTGGGCACATTGTTAGATCTTTCTTTGGCACAAGGAAGTATGTTGAATAGATACCCTTGTTTACCCCTGGTTCGCTGGGACGATATCGATGGCGTCCTTCAGTAACAGCGTTGCGACCTCGGGAAGGATGCGTTGTTCTTCCTTCGTGGTTGTCTTTTGACGCAGGGGAAGGTTTGAAGGCCACTGAAGAAGCTCCACGCAATAACCACCCACTACGGTCGATAGCACCCACTTGTCTGAGGTGATTCCCTCCCATGCGTGGGTGAAGCGTCTAATGCACCCTCCTACTGGAGAGGCATGGGAGGGGACCTGAAGCGGGTGGTCATTGTTTTGGAGGTGTCGCTCCACCTCTGGAAGTGGAGGACTTCCCCCCCCTGCCACGAGAACAGCGTTGGCCTCTCTGGAAACCTTGTGAGGCTTGGCCCTGTTTATTTCCCCAAGATGAGCCCTGACTTTTGTTATAACATGAACCCCTTGGTGAGCTTTGACCTCAAAATCGATAAAAAGTTGGCCTGGTGGATTATTAGTTAGCTGGTCTAGAGATTTCAGAGTGTCATACTCTTCTTTGGCAGATTTTAATGCGTCCTCTACGACCTTCCCAAACAGAACATTGGGTTCTACCGGCATGTTGAGGAGCGTTGCCTGTGTTTCAAGTTTGAATCCAGACTGGCAAAGCCATGCATGGCGTTTAATGATGGTTCATTCGGCAATGATCCTGCATGCATTATCTGCGGCATCTAAGTTGTTTTTTAAGATGGAGCTGGATACTGCCTTGCCATTTGCTACTGCTAGGCACAGTTGAGATTTGAGGGGTTCTGGAGCTGAAGCCATTAGGGTTGCAACCTCATTCCACTTGTAGCAGTTGTAGCTTGCCAACAAAGTGGCTTTATTTGCAATCCTTGTTTGAAAGGCCGCCGAGGTGGCCACCTTTCTCCCCAGAGTGTACAGTTTTTTTACTTTCCTTATCGGGGGGTGCTTCCGATGAGGCTATCTGGTTTTAAATAACCTCCGATATACATTGGGTCTGTGGGTGCAGGGCAGAACAGTTTTTCAATACTTGGGTTGACTGCCCACGTCTGGTTAGGGGTCTCCAGAGAAGGTTCTATCCTTCTTTGAATGGACTGAAGGATTGGTATAAATTGGGTGACTGCTTTCCTGTCCCCCAAAATATCTTCCACAAAATCTTTATCTACACGAGTTTCTTGGGTCTGAATTTGAAATTGCTCAGCTGCCTTCATGAGCATATCGTTATAGAGGTGTTGATCGTCCACTGATGAATCTGCCACTGGTGGGTCTAGGTTAACGGGAGAGGGTAAATGGGAGAGGTAAATTGCACATCCTCTTCATCGTCATCGTAGTATTGGTCTGCCTCCTGTATTGCATCATAGTCTGTATTTGGATCATATAGATCAATATGGACTGGTTCTTGTTGAGGTGAAATAAAAAGTGCGTCAGGACGTGACCTCTTTGGTGGAGGCTGAGAGGATGATGTAACAGTAGTTGGTGCCGTTGTTTTGTAAACTTTGGATAGCTTGGGGTTTTTTCTCAAAGAAGTCTGCCATGAACGTCATTCTTCTCATAACCCTATCAATGTTCTCAGAACTTGGAATGGACAAAGGGTTCTGAGGTGTAGTTTAACCCGGAGCTGTAAGCTGACGTTTGTTCCTCAAGGGTGCAGCTAAGGAATCCTATCCCTGGGAATCAGAATGTTTTTCCCCCGTGACGAGTGCTAGACTTCTCCTTGTGAGAGTGATGGCTCTTTGAGGAGTGTTTATTTGAAATGTTGGCCTCGAGTAAGCTTTCAGAGAGATGTTTTTGCACCTAATGAGCTATACTTGAGCTTTTGGTGTCTTTGGACGGTTTTGATGTTTGGGTAGATTATCGAACTTTGGCGGTAGTGAGAGGCAAAGTCGCGTCTTCCGATGTTCCGCTGATGGTTTAGACATGGCGTCTGCATCATCTCTTGACTTTGGGGGCCTGTCGTGTAGTGATCAGGACCTTGATTGCCCAGAGGACAGTGAATTGTGGACATCCCCCTCGACGCCGTGTGGACGACGTTGTCGAATCTCGGCCCTTGGGTATGTGTTTAGTGTGGGCTGTAGTGTGAGTGCTGCTGCCGCTGGGTATCGTCCCTGTATCAGAGCCGCCGGCCTGTCTATTGGGGTCAGGGGTTTGCACTTGGGAATGAATCGGTTCCCCCTCGCCTCCGTCACCTGAAAAGACGGCGATGCTGCCATCACTGGAGGCACCCTCCATGTCGGCATCGGCCAGCGCTTGAAATTACGGTCCTTGAGTGTCTTCGGTTTGAAGAGCTGACAAGCTTGACAATTCCCCTCGTTGTGGTCGCATGGGAGACAAAGGTTGCACACCAGGTGCTTGTCCTTCCAGGAGAACTTTTTATTACAACTTGGGCAGAATTTAAAAGGTGTATTCTCCATTCTTAGATGGAAGGGAAGCCAGGCGAGACTAGAGAGGGGAAAAGGGAATATGCATTCTCATAGAGCCCTAAGAAATGTCCACCTCACACTCTCCCTACTGTATGGGCCGAGGCCCGGTGCAGCCTTCCAAGCCCGAAGGGGTCCGTCGAATAGGGGTTTTCGTTCGACGGCCGTCCTCCTTCCCACGAGTAAAAGGATAGAAAGAGTAACTAACTCTAATTTAACAAATATCAATGGCATTAGCCGAAATAGGAACCCTGCGATTAAGCGTCCGTCTGTGATAGCAGATAAACAATCTGAGGGACCTCAACGCGTGAAGGACCATGGGTACAGTGGACGTCACACTAAGGATATTACTGGCACGCACTGTCGACGTCCCTTTTCAAATTTCGTAAACAACAACTGTAATACTCTGCAGCTTCCACTAGATGTCGGCCTACACATAGCATGTCATCTAAGCAGATTCAACAAGCCGCAGAAATATATTTATTTTTTCTTTTTATTTACTTACTTATCAAGCGGCGGAGCCCGCAACCATCAGGGCGCTACACATAAAACAAGACAAACACAAAAACCAAAGCAAGTGAAACATAAGGGACAAGTTACACACCTGTAACTCCTGTTCTCCAGATTGGTATCTTACATGGATTCACATGCTCATAATTATTCCCCGTCTTCAGGTGGGGAATCCTCGGTAATATTAAAAGCAGTTTCGCTTTAAAGCTACAAACTGCTTGTCGCTTATACAGTCTATTGCTGTCACTTTGGGTCCTATTGCCCAAGTCAATGGCATTCGTCCTCCTAGGCTCCACCCCTAGAGGACATCCTGGCATTACAGGCGCATGTGAAGAGGCAGTAGGAACCAAGAGAAAGCACAGAGGGGTAGCAGGGAGGGCTGCATGTGAATCCATGTATGATACCTCTGCAGGTAAGTAACTTGTTCCTTCTCCAGCAAGGGATCTTACATGGATGCACATGCTCGTGAATACAATTATACAGACGTACATACACAACGAAGGGAGGTGGGACAGGCTCAACAGAAGCAATACAATAACTCGCCTCTGGAACACACCTCAATTAAACTGGTTGCGAAGCACTGCCTGGCCGGCATAGGACTCTACCCTGGAATCCCTGTCGATGCAGTAGAATCTCGTGAAGGTATGAGTCAACCGCCACATAGCAGCCCTACAAATGACCAAAAGGGGAACTCCTGACAGGAAAGCCGTAATAGCAGCCACGACTCTGGAGGAATGGGCTCTCGGTATTGCTGACAACTGTCTGTTTGCAATCCAGTTTGCAATCCAGTGATACAGCCAGAGAGCCACCTGGAAATGGAAGCCTTGGAGAGGGCATTACCTTGCCCCCGAGGTGAAAATGTCACAAACAACTGGGAAGTTGTTCAAAAAGCTCTAGTGCATGTGACATAGAACTTCAGAGCACGCACCACGTCTAGCAAATCCAAAGCCTGTTCTACAGGAGAGGCAGGATTTGGGAAGAAGACTCGAACTAAAGACTCATTCAAATGAAAGTGTGACGTCTCATTGGCATGAAGGATGGATGAGTACGTAGCACCACCTTGGACTGATGGAAAGACAAATAAGGTGGTTTGCAAGCGAGAGACTGCAACTCTTTAGCACGGCTGGCCGAAGTGATAGCAACCAGAAAAACAGTCTTCCGGGATAAAAACTTTAGAGAAACACTGTGAAAAGGTTCAAATGAAGGACAGAACAACGTTGAGCTCCGAAGCGGGGCTGGAGTCTTGACCGGAGGGAATGCTCTGAACAGACCTCTTAGGAATTCTTTAACAAGTCTATCAGACCACAAGGAAGACCTACCAGGCATTGGAGTGTATCGGGAGATAGCTGCCAGGTGTACCTTGATGGATGCGTGAGCAAGGCCTGCCTTTGCTAGGGAGAGCAGGTACGGCAGGATTTGGGGAGCTATTATGTGAAGGGAAGAAAACCCCTGCGAATTACACCACACAGAGAAGCGCTTCCATTTGTGCTTATAGAAAGCAAGGGTAGACGGTGCCCTAGCTTTAGCCAGACTATCTTTACATTCTGCAGGCAATGAGTAACGGCCAAACTCTAGGTTAGCAGGAGCCAAGCCACCAGTTTCAAGGACGCTGGGTCGTGGTGGTGTGGTGGAGGACAGACCCTCCCTCTATGGAGAGCATGTCTGGAAGAGGATGCAGCTTGATACAAGGAGCCACAGACAGGTGGAGAAGGTCAGAGTAGAAGATCTGCCTTGGCCACGCCAAAGCCATGAGTATCTTCTTGGAATGGGTCTGTTTGATTGCCCTTATCACTCGCAGAATCAGGGGAATTGGAGGGAATGCATAGAGAAATCAGTCCACACAGGGGAATGAGAGGATACCTTGGTTGCGGGTACAGGCTGGCAAACTTAGGGCAATTTGCATTTTCTGCTGTGGCGAATAGGTCGATTTGAAGGTGATCCCACCTTGAGAAGACCAGAACGACTTGATCCTGATGAAGCTCACACTTATGGCAGGATAGCAGTTCCCTACTGAGTGAATTTGTGATGGTATTGTGAATGCCTGCCAGATGGAGTAGAATGAGAAACATCTGTTGCAACTCGGAAACAAAGGTGTGCAGGATAGACAGGATGTCCAAGGACAAGTCTCTAGGTGCTGTTGCCATGCAAGCTTCAGGCAACAGCACAGTTGGTGGAGCTGGTTGAGGAGGTGCGGGCAAGGGCACAGTTGGTAGGGTGGGTCAGGGCTGCAGAGAGCGACGAGGAGTTGTGGTTGCTGAGAGCGATGACTCCTAGGAAAAATGGGGTCAAGAGAATCCGCAATCTCTTCCAGATCAGAGGAGAAAGACCCTGGAGGTTCGTTGTCTGAGGGAGTTCCTGCATGGAGTAGTTGAGCAGGTTGCAACGCTCCTGGTGAACCCACTGATGACAGGATGAAGAGCGGTTTTGCCTTGGGAGACAGGAGAGAGCTGATGCGTATCTCCTCGTCCACATTCAGACCCATGGGGAAGGAGGCGATGACAGGAGTTTGCGGTGTTGTCGATGGAGCCAAAGATGGGCGGCTGTGGGGGTAGAGCAACTTTGTGGATGGTTACTACAGTCATTGACAATGTTGTTCTCGTTGTTGACGTAGTGGGAGCTGTCGAAGAGAAGGTAGACAGAGGAGCCGTCAATGAGGTAGACTAAGATTTTGGTCGATGGACCAGTGACAATGTCTTTGTCATAAACTCCAACAGAGACTTGAGCTTTGATGATGCAATAACATGAACATGACCCCTTTAGGATGAACAGTGAGACTACAAATGGCTTTTTTTGGATCTGCTTATCATGAAGACCCCAACTGGACATCTGGAGACATCCTTTTTCAGGAAAGAAACCGATAAGAACACCTAGCTCCAATTTGACAGCTTCCATTCACTGAGCCTAAGAAACAACCTTCCAGTGGGCCAATTTCTGTGAGTCAGAAGAAATTGCAGCACCAATGTGGATTTCGAGAAACACAGCGCTGACCTAGCAACCATATTGAAACAAAGAGGATATCCATCCAGAGTAGTCCTGAATGTCCGGAAACGAGCTAAGCATACACCAATGGCACAATGGTTCCTCGTGACAAATTCATCATAGAGGAAAAAAAAAAAAAAAAAATCACATGCATATCTACCTTCAGCCCCATAAGTAACAACCTTCAGAGGACCATATTGAAAAACTGGAAAATGATACACAGAAAACCTCACACCAACAAGACCAAGGTTTGGATACAAAAGACAGAGAAACCTTAAAGATATTTTAGTACACACGTACGAATATGCAAAGAAAACAATCACTGAACAGCGGACATTATGGGCCCTACCACCGGTAATTGGACACTATAGGTGCGGGTGTTGCTTCGTTTGCCCTCTGACACAAAACATGAAAGAAGTGGATCTTAATGGACACATGTGGCAACTGGGAACTTTCACGAACTGTAAAAGCAAATGGGCATATATGGAATTAAGTGTCCGTGCAACCTCCTATACATCGGGAAGACAAAACGAGAAGTACGAAAAAGGATCTGTGAGCATCGCTCATGTCTCAAAAACAAGGTAGAAGATAAACCTATGGTAGCACATTTTACCCATAAAAATAATAAACCAAGTGACCTGTTATGGTTCTTCATTCAGATTGTGGAACCCACTCCAAGAGGTGGTGACAGACGCCCAACGCAGGTGAGCAGAACAAAAATTGATCTTTAAATTAAACGTTTTAATCCATGGCATCAACACCAGTGTAGAATGGGCACTATTTATGCACCAGAAGTAGGCGTTCCAACCTACAGTTTTTTCCTTGATAGCATGACAGGAACAGCCACCAGATGGACCCTGATTACTAGGTATGGACGCACAATCTAGATAAGCAAAACATTTTGTGGCCTTCCCTGAGCAGCATATATATTTTTCCCAAAAACCATTTGCACTTCTAATGTACCTCAAAGACATCCACCCTGCTAGACATGCCTCTGATTTATCTGCAAGTAGTTATGGTGCCTGCAAACCTAGGTTTTCTTTTATAAGGCAGAATCCCTGGGGTATCCCACCACCTATGAAAGAGAAAATTCTACAACTAAAGATTTGTTTTGGAGTAAAGTAATTACACAAAGAAAGTTTTTTCACAATAGTGTTCAAACATTTTTTTTTAATAAGGTCACTCATCCAGACCGACAGTATATTAAGAAAAAGACTGATGTACATGTCACGTTTTGTCCCCACAATGCGAGATCACCTTGGTGTGCCCCCTGCGTGTGTGTATTGTTGCGCTATATATAGTCACAACACTTCGGCCGTACATTGAATATGATCGTGCTACGATCACCAAGGCAACTCTGAGCCGACAGGTGTCGCCATCCAAGCCTCGTTATCAAAACGATGCCTGGCTATGCGGTTGCCAGGGCCGGATCTACATAGAGATGCTAATGTAATGCCATGTCTACAGCGATACACAGCAAGCGGCCGGAACAGCAGCGATCCTCCCTTCAATATGATAGTAGGTGAGTGTAAATTGGACTGATTTTATGAGTATGCACTATTGCATAACGAGGCGCACACAAGTGCTGAGTGGAAATGTGCATGATCGCACAAGAACAATTTTATTGCACACATTAAGCTTCATTTGACAGAGCCTTTTGTTGTGCTGCACACATGACAATGATTGCATGAGACTGTCTTTAGTATACGCATTGGGGTTCAGGGATCGGAGCCCTCCGTTTTGCTGCAACCTTGTAAATACTCACATGCAGATAGCCCGCATTAGTATACGTAATTAATGAGGATGCAGAGGCCATAATCTAAAATAGGGCAGAACAGCCAGTATACCATGTGGAGAAAACACAGAATTCCGCTTTGTGTCATCACAGATTCAAATCTATCCCGGCATTAGTATGTAAGTGAAGACGATGCATGAGAGACCCAGATCTGTAAACCCACAGATCCACAAGTATAGGTAGGAACTCATTATTTTCTTCCGTACTTCCAAACATCTTGTAAAAGTTGTTGCTTGGTACAAACTACAAGTAGACAAAAAGTTATAGCTGTGGCATTTGGGCAACAGACCAATGTGTGTCTGTGTCTTGCCCACAAACAGAATAAATTTGTGTGTTGCAACTGAAAAGAAATTAGGCGACTGAATACGTCCCGACCAGCATCAACAGCCAGTATCTCCCTACTTTACCAGCCTTAATTGAAGGTAGCACTTTTTCTTTTTTTCGAGTTAACGTTATCAGCAGAACATGAGAATTGCAATAATCACAAATTGGTAAACAATCCCTGGGGTTTTTGTTTATTGTGTATTGTAGTTCTTGTGAACAAAGGTGTTACCATCTGATTTAACTTGCTTAATGAATGAATATATGTCCTGAAGATGGCTCTATAAGCAGTATATCGTGTACACGGGGGTACACACAAACAGAGAGCCGAAACATGTACGAGAACCTAGATGAGGAAACTGTGTCGTTTTACTTATCTCGTGCTCTGAACAATGAATTAAATATTTCATTGTCTATTAAGTGTCTGAGAAAACGACATAGGATCACCAGAAGTCACTATATGTTGTGGTTTTAAGTAGAACGGCCATAGGAGCAGAATTAGGTATTCACACTAGATTAATGTGTGTGTAAATGTTTATTTATCTCGGATTTGCTATGATGTTCATGTGGCTAGATGTACAAGAACCTAAACATGGCTTTGTAAATAAAATATGAATGTATATTTTGTGTACTTTTAAACTCTCTCGTAAGCTGGAAGCTCAAATGAAAGACGACAGCAAAGTAATTTAGAAAGGGTGAGCATTTGTTGTGATTTTATGAGCAAGGGAGGGGTAACCAGTCTCCCCTAGACTTAAAGAACTATTTAAGCAACACCTTAGGGAAATACGAGAAACCAAAACAAGACAGGAACAACCATCAGATGCTAAAAGTATGACCTATTTAAAATGATTACAGCAAACTTCTTCATAGAAGACCTCTATTAATCTAAGTGTAGATTATTAAAGTTGGCCCAGATTTGATCGTAAAGTTCTTGCACAGGTTGTATTTGCATCGGTTATAATGCATTTGTTTGTACATTGAGAGTAAGGAAATGTCAACAAACCAGTTGTCTATTTTAGGGCATACCATCCCCTTTCAAACCATTAATATTTGCTATTTAACAACTATCAAAGCTCTACACATCCATTGTATTTGTGCATTTCAAAAATCTTTTGCGTCAATTAGATAGTTTTAAATAGCCAAAATGGGCCAAGGGTGCGTGCTAGTCGGGACCCCAAGACCAAACCTAAACAATCATATATGTCCCGCCAAAAATTACACACCTCAACGCATTCGCCAAATAGATGGTTTTGAACATTAACTAAAGGTTTTCAGTGAATTTCAAGGGTTTTGTTATACCATTGTTTATTCAAGTGCCACTAGCCATGGCCTTCGGCCGTGGCCACTATATATATTCCACCTATAGGTTTCCTTGGGGCCAACTAGCCATGGCCTTCGTCCCTGTCCAGTGAGCTCGACCTTGGACGTGCTCACTGTATATTGTAAAGCACTAGATTTTTTTCAAGCCCACTAGTCGTGGCCAATGCACATGTTGCACCAATAGGTTTCTTTCGAGCCCACTAGCCATGGCCTTTGGCCGTAACCACTGTACGTGCTGCACCAATAGGTTCCGTTGGACCCACTAGTGTGGGATATATTGACCCACCCAACAGTATTTCACCACATCACCAAGCTGCCTGTCTGCAGAAAACAGCAAATGGCTGTGCTGGCTCCTGTGAGCACCAGAACCTCAAAACTGCGTTTTTGCAGCAACAAAAAGATGGCTGCACCGTCCTGCCAAGAACACTTCAGGCAGGATGGCACAAGGGGATACACTGAAGGAGCGTATGTTCTGGAATAAATGGAATAAAGTGAAAAGGCAGCACTGCTTTGCTGAAAAAATCCCCTTCAAAATGAAACTTTTTCACCCTTTAAAAATGCTGCTTTGACGCTAATTCCATCTGTTCATTCTGAAACCACTGTGATTAATAAGGCTGCCATGCCATGCTCAAATCAACTCTGAGAGAAACCAACAAGCCACTTCACTTTTTACTCGCACGGGAACACGCGTTTATTTATTTCCAGAAGTTTCCAAAAGCTCAGCAGTTCAAAGAGACTATCTCTCTGAGCCAGGTCAGTTTCAATATATCTGTGCTTCAGACAAAACTCCTGCTTTCAAGAAAATGACTTTGGCTGCAAAGACAGTGTGGGAATCTGATGGAGCTGCCAAACCAAATTTAAAGGAAGAAATGCTAGCAGTTTTCAACACGTGTAAAAATTGTCTTTTGCAAAACTAAAAGAGAAAAATGCCTATTTACTTTTTACAATGTTGAAGGAAAGCCTGCCATTATTTAGCAATGTGAAGGGGTTGTGTTGTTGGTGATAATACACATATGGGCTATTTTATTCCAAAGGTTTGTTTTAATTCAGGACCCAAAATAAGAAAATACACATTTTAAAACTCATGGGCTGAATTTGCAAGCTCCCAAAAAAACAGTTATTCCAGTTGGCAGCCTTGAAACCTCCCCCTAGGAAGGGAGTCAGATCATAAACTCTCAGTAGAGACTAACACCCCACTGATAATTACAGGGTGGGAAAGAATCTAGGCTAGACTAAACCCACTAACAATGGAGCTCTCAGGGCCAGGAAGTTTGAACTGTGAAGGGGCAATAAAACTTCAATCAGGCTGAGAAACCCCACCTTACTTTGAAGGAAATGACAGTTGGTAGCAGTTGAAGGGAGGTAAAAAAAGGATCATCTGGCAAGGACTGCCATTTGTTTGCAAAGACTATTTCATAAAAACACTTTAAAGACTTTTATCTCTGCAGCAAGACTTTGTAAAAATGTAGAATTTTCGCAGTGTAAAAGTGATTTTTTTGGGCTTTCTTTTAAGACTTGGTAGAATTCATGGACACCTTGGGGGACAGAAATGGCAAAATATGGCAGATTACAAGAAAAGCATCCATGTTGCAAATGCACATTTTTGTACATACATCCCTTATGATAATCCATACCCATGTATAAAGTTCTAGAATTTTGAGTAATATAAATCCCATTGAAAAGGGCGAAAAACTGGTAGAAGGGCGAAACAAGGTATGACAGACTGGAGGATTGGACTGCAATGTGCTGCACAAAATATGCAAAATGTGTATATAATTTGCTAAGAGATTGCAATTGTATAAATGTATGTTTGTGGCAAAATCGGATTTTATTTAAAGTAACTGTGGGAGGTTTTTGAACATTGTAAAACTCACCTCATAAACCTGACATCATTTTTCTGAAAACCAACCAGCAGAGAGCGAGGTGGAGACTATCACCCTGTTCCAATCCCGTTGTTAGAGGCGTGTTTAGTTAAGCCTGCCCCGGTCATATACTTTGATGATGTCACTAGGCATTATAAATAAGAGTCCCTGACAAGACTCTAGAGACAGACACTCTTCCTGATTTTCCTGCGCCGGCGTCCTGTTCCATTCATCATCCAGATTCCATATCCCAACTGCAAGGCCAAAACATTGCTGACCCTATTCCAGGCACCACTGCAAAACCCAAGCATTGCTGATCCTTCTCCAGCAAGGCCTCAATTCTGAAAACCCACTAAATTCCCAAATAACCAAAGGGGAAAGCTGTGGTGTTTTTGGGAAGCATCCCGATACCACTAACTGCATGCTTGCTGCAATCCTGCCATCCAGCTGATCTTTAGTATCCAGTGACCAGAATTCCAGTCCAGTGCCATCTGCTGACCAGAGCTGCCCAGCTGTTTGCAAGACGCCCTGCCCTCTAGTGACCAGAACCGTTGACTGTCCAAAATCCCAAACTAAAAGTGGACTGTGAGTACTTCACTAACATGTAGAAACCCATAGCCTATCTTGTATTTGTCCTTATCCTACTCTCTAAGTCATCCACTCCTGCTAACTTGTTAAAACTGTCAGAATCATTCTTGCAACCCTATCCTTGATTTCTAGTGCTAGCACCATCTCTTTAGTCAGGTTTGCCTTTTGTAATCCTAAACCATTAGTCCTATATCAAGTGATCGGACTGGTTCCGCCAAGGTTGGGCGTTGGGGTGAGGGAGTTGAACTCGCAAATCAACCCTGGAGCTTACTGTGTCCCTCTTTGGTGGCCTAGCTTGAATACTCTAGTGTAAAGTAAAACTGTTCTTGTCACAACTGATTTCCTTTCCTTTTCTTTTGCACAGCTACATGTTTTCAAAGCGCACCTTTTTAGATCTTGCATTACTTCTTCTTTTACCAGCTAGAGACTTTCTTTCACTTCCATATTGTACCTGTGATATATAGCTACACCCCAACCAAAGAACTTTCACTCCAAATCAGTGTATTTCACCCGTTTTCTTTATGAAAAAACGTTTGGGTAATTTCAGGCAGGAATTGCAAAGTTTCCAACGTGTCTTTTGGCTGCAATCTGTTTTAAACTTTCCACTAATTTTCAAACTGTATGCTTTTGGTAATCCATTCTTGGTGACTGTTAGTGTATTTGCATTGTTGCTTTAGTGAGGAATTACATTTGCTTCAAGGTTTTTAACACACATTCATTATTTATTTGTCAATTTCCGAGTGTCATTTTATAACATTGCAAGGGGTTTAAAATCTGTTTCTCTCTCTTATTTGGGGAGGGAAGGTCAGATTTGGATTCTGTTTCCTAGTTCTCATTCCTGATTACCTGCTACTTCTTTTTATCCACTCAGAATTGATTATTGGTAGGTTGAGGGAACATTGCAGGGGGAAATTCTAACTTGGGCGCTAACTTTCCTAAATCAAAAATTGCTCCTATTCCGCTGTGCTGTGTCTATGTTCCACTAGCAGGTTAAACCCAGTGCATTGCTCACATTCTCATTGTAATTATCACCCCATTGGTGATTGCTGCCCCATATTAAAAGTATGATTTCTTTTGAATTTTAAAATAAATAAATATTTTATTTTACCAACCAGCCTGGTTCATGGTCCATTGTAACCCGGGGTATTTGAAAATGGGGTGTGATATGAGTGGTGTACCATCTCAATATTTAATCAATATAAAAAGATAGGCATTTCAGTCGTACGCAGCATACTAGGCCGAGACCAAGGTGTGTGTCGCCTGATTGAAATCCTTAACACTAGGTATAAGATTTCTTGTTTTTCCCACTCTCTTCCGATTCTGGCTGGATTGACCCGATAATTCCCTGATAATGGCAATCAACTACAGATACAGCAGCAATGAACTACTCATGCCCGCAATATTATGCTGAAGCACATTGAAGCGTATCTTGTGCTAGATGGAATTACAATAATGGTCACAACCAAATAACCGGACAGACTCAAGGAAGATGGCAAAGTACTACTTTGTTCTCAGTTTAATAAAGTAGGTTGTTGTGACGAACATCGGACTGATGCATGCACACTCACGCCTAAGTTTGTTTGCACGGAGGTCTTATACCGCAATATACGTCATCTATGACATCATACTACGTGGCAAAATACAAAACCTATTGAGGGGAGGGTCTAGTTAAGGGAACATGTCCATTTATACAATATATATGGGTTAGTGTTTCATTGGTTCCCATGTCGGTAGGGCATACCTTTTACTAACTTCTAAATGCATACAGTACTGATTATAGTGGACAAAACATCAGTGGAAGTGGATTGGCTCTTGCAACCTTGTGGGTTAGGTTGTACCCCAACCCGACTGATTGGTTGGCATACTATCCCAACCTTGGACTTTAGGCTTCTTCGCAGCACGTACGTTAAACAAAACTTAGGTGTTTGAATCTGTGAGAAACCAGAAGGTGCCTCACCCACTAGTCCCCGGGCATGTCATCCAGGTGGCCAGGACACAGCCATCGCTTTTGGATCCAGTTCCTGCGGGTGGACCTGTGCGGGAGGATCACCTGGGCGAGGGGTCTTCGCTGAGTGGGACACATGATGGTGAGACGTAGTATCCATTTCTCTTTAACACCTTTACCCTATTCTACCAGGTAGGATATGTAGGAACTCTACCCCTCCTTTTACAACATGAACACTTTCACAAAGACAACCATCTATTGGAGAAAACAAACTTAACACTCGAGCAGTATACCTATACCTGACGTGTCCCAATACAATGGTCAGGTGAGGTCAGGCAATTACTGACAATCACACATATCTGACTTCCATTAAGCTTCCCCACACGGATAAAAGGCAGAGCACGAGAGCACACTCTGAGTGATGCAGGGCACATCAGGAAACAACAGTTTGAGACAGCAGCTGAACGAGAGAAGAAAGACAGCAGAACAGAAGGGGATCGCAAAGAGGGAAATTCCCATGACCTTTTCGACAAGGAACCATTACATTTCAGAGACCTCGAGAGTAGAAGGCGTAAGACCAGAAAACCAGGCTGAAGAATCCTGCACTCTGCGTCAATTATCAAGCAGGAGCCGCTGTGATACCGTCCTTGGCTCCAAGAACAAAGCAGCGTCAGTGAACTCAACAAAGCTGGTGAGTTGGGGAGACCGATACAAGACCGGTGTGCGTTGAAGCCAAGATCACAAGCAGCAGCACTGTATGGGGAGCGCTGAAACAAACATTGTTAAAATGCGTGTGATAAGAGACAAAACTGTTGATAATTGAGTGAACTTTAAAAACAAGATCCAATACCTTTGACAGAGTGGTCTGGCACCACGTGGGTGCTCAATCAAAGGTCTCTGTAAAGGTATCCAACTGAGAAGTGGCAAAAGTAAAAATGAGAAAAAGGTTATATCAAGAAGAGAACGAGTAATTGTGGATCCAAGTGGTCCTGCGACGGGTCAAGCAAAATCCTGCACACAGTCGAAAGTCTTCGGTTTTTTTGAAGTAAAGAAAGTTTGGAAAAGAAGATAAAGTGGGTTTGAGCCCGGCAGAGGGGGAGCCAGGGTGAACAGAACATCACCTGAGAAGTTGTTTATGTGAAATCCTAAGAAGGAAGGACCTTTAGTGTTTGTTGTGTTGCTCAGGCCCTCTGAAATAAGAGACTTTGAATGGCAAAGAGACTTTGGCAGAGAAGGCCCTGATGTTGAGGATTTGAACTGCATCCTCGTGCTAGAGAAGCCATAGTGTGTGCTAAGCTTGAGTGTGCCGCCTTCTCCCATGCTGAAAACGTGGGGAAGGGAAGCCAATTGCTTCAATATCCAGACACATCATTTCTTGAACACTTTTCCTTTGCATAATATTATTTCCCACGCTACTTGTATTTAGAAGTCAGGATTGGCAACAGGTTTATTAGTATAGGCCTATTTATTTTGACAAGACTCTACTAGGACTGCGCTATTATTTGATGGTCATAGCTTGCTCTAATCTTTAGATGTAGGATTAGATCGGCGTTTTTCAAACCCAATTGAACTGTGATCACTTGTATCTGTTTTACTGTTTGATACCAGGCCTTCCTATCAGACTAGTCCACATTTTCCCAATTAGTGCATCATCTCTCATCGGCAGACCACAAGCCAAAGTCTCTCGTTTGTAATTTGACCTTGTTCCTGCTCACTGTCCTGGAACATTCAAGGGAGTGTGAGCTGTGAAATACCTTAGGGTGTCTCACCTAGCACACCTCAAGAGTCCCTTATTCACGTGGCCAAGAAAGGGAGGACCTTCGCTTACTCTGACCCGAAAGGCAGACGAGCGGCAAAAGATCATCTGGGTAGGGAAGCCCAGGGTTATGCTCAGGAGAATGGCCAAAGGGAGATGCAGTATCTTGCCAGAGAAAGAGAGGGAGGGCGAGCAAGCTGAGGCTTTTGTGGGCTGTATTGCATTTGCCTCCCGTTAAAACTCTCCCCTCCTGGCCCGATCCAACATCCCCCCCATACACAATCAATCCTCTAAGGTCCCAAACCCCGTTAAACCCAAAAAGCATAACTCTCAGAATCAGTGTTTCACCAGTCTCCATTCGAATACTCCCCATCCTTTTTCTTCCCGTCCCTCCGATTATCATTTTCCGCATTCCCAATCTGCTTTGACATCTCCCTACCGTTCCCACAATCCCCTCTGTTCTGTTCTACATCCCGGTCATTCTCGTCCATTTTGCAAACCTCCCCCATCATGACCCGTAGGATACTCCAACCTCTCCCCTTTCCTATGTAAAGACTATAATTTCTGAAACCCACTTTTTCCCGATAAAGAAAACCACAGACTTGTAATAAATCTGTTTACCTGACATGTCCTGATGCAAGGGTCAGGCAATTAACTTGAATCACGCACCCCTGACAACCTTTACTTTTCCCCACATGGATAAAAGGTGGAGCGAGAGAGCACACTCCGAGCACGGCAGACAGCATGACGAGACGGCTAACCAAGGGCAGCAGTTCAAGAGAAGGAGGAAGGTGGCGGGAAGCGAGAGGGTGGCGAGGAGAGCAGCGACCTTGCCATTTTCGTCCCAGACCCGGAGAACCTTTGTGGAGGAGAACCTAAGACCACGGACAATAGCACAAGTGTCTTGCAGCAGATGTCAATGGTACACAGAGTGTGTCGACGCTGATAAGCGGGAGCGAGGGAAACTCCTGCTACAGTGTTACCGGCCTTGACTCCAATAAAGCAGAAAGCCAAGCAGTTCATCACAGCCGCTGAGTCAAGGGCAGAACCGATAAAAGCTGTGTTGTATGAGAAACGCAAAGTGGCAAGTTTCAACTGCATTGAACTATGAAAGAGCTGTAAAAGTGTTGAGGGTAGACCAGTTACAGAGGGAACTGGCACCACGTGGGTGTCGCTCCGAGAGACTCTGGTCGATCCCTGTTTGAAGAAAACTACAGAAACCAGAAGCTGTAGGAGAGCCACCAGAAAAGGTCAAAGTGGTCATACTAGAGGTCTGGTAAAATCCTCGTACAATCGAAAGACGGATCCACAAACTTGAGAAAAAGGGAAATGAATCCTGGATGGTGAAAGCAAAAGGGGAAGTGAATCCCGTAAACATTACAAGTGAATGCGAAAGTGAAGTTGGCAAGAGTGAAACCAGAAGAGGGTTGCTAACGAGAAAGGGGCAATGTCTATAAAGTCCCGAGAAACAGTGTGTCGACAAAGTAAGGAATGTCCACTATGAACTGTTTGAAAAGATATTGAGAAGCTAAGGAGGGGGCAGGATACGTACACTGTCCCGCTGGTTGTTTTGGAATCCAAACCCGACGGAGGGAGAAACCAAGAGAGACAATAAGACAGGAGAAGTACAATGTCCCGCTTGTCAAAGAAGGGTCAGCCCCTGAAGAGGGGGACCAAGGGGTGAGTCGTTATCACCCTGATCAAGTGAAGCAGAGAAAGGGAGGTTCACAGTGAACTGTTAAACAGACTTTTGTGAGAACCATAGTAGGAAGACTTGTTGAAAGCCATAAGGAACCCAGCAGAGGGAGGCCAACAGTCGAGATGGTTTCAAACCCAACAGAGGGAGATCCAGGGGTGAACTCATCACCCAAAAGCCATTAAGAAGTGAAACTTTGTTTGGAGGGTCAGCCCCAGAAGAGAGGTACCCAAGGATGTAATCTTCACCCAACAGGAACTGCAACAAGAGCTTTTGTTTTTGTTTGTTCTGTGAATACCTCAGGCCCTCGAAGGCAAGAGACTTTCAAGAAGAAACGAGACTTGGCCATCAACGGTCCTGATTGCTGCTATTGGAACTGTTAACTCGTGCTGGGAAATCTTCTGTGTGTGCTGTGCTCCAAGCTCCCATCTTACCCGTGCTTCAAACGTGGGGGAGTTCTAAGCTACCGCATCCTGACATATTATTTACTAACACTTCTTTCTTTTCTTAAAAACTATCCCACACCCTTTTTGTATTAGTTGTGAGGCTTGGCAATCTTTTTTTTTTTTTTTAAGTATATGCCTTTATTATTTGACAACACCACAGGGACTGCCTTATTTTTCATTTGATGGTCAACGATTGTTCCCATCTTAGATTTAGGTTTAGATTAGGCGTTTTTCCACCCTGCATACAGTTAAATAAACACCCTTGAACTGTGATCACTTGTGTCTATCTTACTGTTGTCACCATGTGTTCCTCACAGAGCCCACCACTATCTTCACTTGAGGCTCTAATGAATAGCCTTTGTTTTCGACTTCTGAGTCACGTGTGAGTAGACCACGAATCTGTCCATTTCAGCCTTCCATTTACCGATATTTGATTTAATTATGCAAGGTGCTGTTGCTCCTTCTGGGCTCTAGAGACTTGCTCATTATCTCATATGAACTTTCTACGTGTTAACTGACCAGTAGTCTGGCTCTCACAGATGTTTATTTCTTCTTCATTTAAAAAGAATGTCTCACATTCAGAGGTTATTCCACGTACTCCCTTTGTGCTCTATGCTTATCCTTTAAAAATGGCATCTTTACTCTGGCCAACCTTGACTCATCGTCTGGTCTGCTCATGGGGCTGCCTTTCCATGTCTCCTGATTCTTACAGCCTTGGCCTGTTTTTGAGATAGCTTGGTTACATTCAGCACAAACAGTTGGACATTTCCCTGATATGGCTGCCCTTGCTACGTTATATATTCCTCTAGAGCAAGCTTCTATACGTTGTCTTTCTACCTTGCGTTAATGCATATTTAGTTATTGGTCAGTAAGTTAATTCATCTTATTTTAGATCCATGATCACTTTTAGATTCAGGTTCATGTTAATCTTAGTGCGTCAGTTTCTTCATTACTTAGTATTTTCATATAGTTTCAGCATAAGTTAATATATCTTCTCCATGGCATCACATTTTCCTTGTCAGATTTCATTTAACGTCCATCCACGATATTCACTGATGCATTCTGACATCTTGGCAAACGAAATCCTTCCATGTAACTTTCTTCCATGCAATATCCTTCCATACTTTCAGTGCGAAGGTACATTCTGTATGGCTGCGATGCAGTATTGGAATGGTACCCGTGGTCCCAGCTATAGCTCTTCGACTGTTCCAACATGAGGGTGGCAATGGGGTGGGGACTGACAGGATAGGGACCTATCTGCTCTTCTACAGTACTAGCACTATAATACGAAAATGCTGGAAAATAAAACTATTCCCTGCCCTCTCAGGCACTCACCAAGTGCCTGTTTCCTCTTTGAATGGACCCCCATTCACCGTAGCTGCCTTTTCCCTCCCTGGCCCTCTCCCATTGTCCTCTTTGCTTTGCTTGAAACATTTTCTTTTCCGAGCGAGTCTTGCGTTATTACCGCAGGAATCCCGCAATATTCCCCTGATAACCCGAGAATGTTCAAACTGGCTCCCCAGACCACCCCCGAACTGTCCAATTTCACGTGGTATCCACTTTCCCCCTCCCCACCTCTAACCTGATGTCATTACCTCCTTTTTCCTCCTCCAAATAGCTTTTTTCACATTCCCCTGGTATTACTGTGGTAATTGCTTACATCGAGCCATAAAACGTCAGATTTTTATTTCTGAAAAGTGTCTTTGCTGCAAAGCACCATGTGAGATATAGCTATATTTTTCGGGAGAAAGGTATCGGGGAGAATTCTCATAAATGGCCGATTTCCCTTAGCTAATGAGTCCCTCAGCAGCTTTGCTGGATTTCTAGGATTTACTTTTGTCACTTTAAACCACAGACCCAGTACATCCCATCTTACATGGGAGTATTGGAAAGGGTCAACTCTTATCCCTTTTTGTCTGTGTCTCTTGGAGCCGTGTTTCGCTCCCTTTACATTAAGACTTGGCTGGTGGCAGTGGTAACTACCCTAACTTTTCTACCGCGATTATCTTATATAAACGTGGTAATGTTTTCAGCTATTATATTAGCCTCGAACATAAACCCGCTTGACCAAATACATTTTATTTTGGTTCCGGCTGGGTTTATTTGCCATTTCTTTTTGTTAAAGTCTTTCTTGTGTTTTTCTCTGTGCGCCAAACCGGGGATGATTCCTTTGTTTGCTGTCTTTTCGCAGGCTTTTGCACAGAAGTCTTCCTTAAGGCACCAGAAAGTCTAGGTAGGCAGGATGTGAGGGAGGGGTCTTCGGACCCCTGCCATGGGTTCCCTTGGTAACCCAAGTCGCACTCCTATTTGATTGACTAAGGGGGGCGGTACTTGCCAGGACAGCCACCCTGCTGTGTGATTGACAGATAGGCTGTATGAATGGGGGAAAACTGCATAAAAAGCAGGTCTCTGGGACTGGAAAGGCAGAGTCGCCACTGGAACGAAAGAACGAACGAGGAACTGGAAGAAGAGGACCCCTACAACAATTGAACCGCCCGGTGAAGCCCTACTGCAGGTCCGAATCTCTCGAATCCGACAACAGAGAGGATCCTCCAGGAAACTTCTTCCCTTGAGCTGGTGGGACCAACCAGTTGGCCCAAACTACAAGCCAGGACCCCTCCTCTGGTCAAATTCGCTGTACAGAGCTACAGTGGGCCGGATAGCCAGGAAGGTCGGGCCCTGCTTGGGTTTTAAGGAGCACACCTTTTATTCGTTGTTTTGCTCTGCTGCTGGTTTCTTCCCTGGGTGGCGAAGGACCCTCCAGTCTTCCTACTTCATGTCAGTCCAACAGTCGCTTCAGGAACCGTGAGCCTCCAGGAACCACCAGGAACGTCCGCCTCAGCTACAGCTCCCTCTCCGTTTTAAGGTACTGTGCAAATCCGGTTGCCCGTTTCGTTCAACCGCGGTAAAAGTGTTTTAAATATTTTGCCAATCCGAGGGCTTGTCCTCCTCTTCTCTTTGAACTAACTTTTCTACCAACCAATCTCGTCCGGAATCTGTGCCACAAACTTTACCGCCAACTACCCTGAACTGTGTGATCTTGAGCAAAAGACTTTTGACCCATTGACTTTGGCCCTAAGCCTTTTCTAGCTGATCTCCTCACTGAAGTTCCTCTTGTTGAATTTCCCTGAGTACTTACCTGTTGGTTTGCTTAATTTCTAATAACTTTGTCTTTTCCTCCCTTTTAAATTGCTGGAGTGCCATTCTGCTCCCACTTCGTTTTGTGAGCTTAACTTGTCTGGAATTTAGGGGAAGTGGTGTATTTATGATTGTGATTCTTTAACTTGCTTATAATAATGAAATGTTATACAACTGTTGAGTAAATAAATATATATTCTTTCACTTAGCAACCTTGAGTCAGTTTGCCTGAATCATAGTAATTGCTGTCTTTGTGTAACTATTTGATAATGCTCACTTACTTTTGAGATAAGTCTGGCTGCTCTGCTACTGCTACCACTTTAACTGTGTAGTGCAGGCTTGTACCAAAGGTGAAATTGTACTGTCACTTGTAGTCTTAATTGTGTGTAGTGTTCCCATAGGGTATTGCATATAATTCTGCCTAACAAAGGGTGCACAACCTTTCCGGTCAAATGTTTAAAAACCTACTGGTTGGAATAACCCTAGACTTGTCCCGGAAATTAAGTCAACACTTCGTACCTAAGTTGTTTCTTAATTGTTCCAATTCCATTCAGTGGTTTTTGCGCTTTGGCTTGATTAAATTTGGACGTTTTCTCTATGGGAAACTTAATGGGAGTAGGCGGAAAACATTGCTTTCGTAATAAACTTTAATTTCTTCATGAATCTTTACCATAACTTCCAGTCCGGGTGGGTGGGGGCCCGTGACAGTCTGTGTTTGGAAAATGTCTTCCAAATCCATCGACAAAGTTAATAGCAATAGAATTTTAGGATTTTCTATGGCTCATATCACTCACCCTAACAATAGGGCAGCGATATTAAAAAGCCTGCGGTAGCAGACCTGTAGTTATGGTTAAGTTGCTCAACCCATAGGAAGAGCAGCTTCAAGGGGGCTTATAACTTTGGTGCCGTTCAACGAATTTGCATGAAACTGCAAAAATGGCCACTTCTCAACACTCTTGCAAAGCTTTGTGTCGTTTCGTCAAGAGGGGGGGCAAAGTTATAGGGGGGTGCAAACACTTTAGGGGGGTCTCCAAAACATTTGAAATCTGGATAGACACGAATGGAAAAAAAAGGTCACAGTCAAAATGGTCGAAGATACAGTGGATTTACTGAACATTGAAGAAGAAGAATACTATACCTAAGAAATTTTTCTGGAGGAACAAGGTATTCAAACAGATCTAATGGAAGAAACCAGCTTAAAACCAAAATCAACATTTATGCCAACTCTATCTTCAGAAAATGTCATAGATGTATTTCATAAAACAGTCAGCAACAGTTTACGGAAAGACTATCTAAGCAAAAAACACATTAAGACAAGTTATAATCTAACAAAAGAAGAAAAACAGGCAATAAAAGAATTATCTAAAGACAAATCAATAATAATCAAAGCTGCAGATAAAGGAGGCAAAATTGTCCTTTTTAATAGAATTGACTATATAAGAGAAGGATTAAAACAACTGAATGTAAAAGAATGCTATGAGAAGATGAACAACAACCCCATCCCCAATTTGGAAATCTTCTGGAATACAAAGATAAAAGCCTGGCATGATCTTAGCCTTCTAGGTGATAAGGAATCTCAAAGCTTAATCAACAAAAATTCAATTATGGCAACAATATATTTTCTACCTAAAATCCATAAAAGCTATAAAGACTTTCCACCACTTCGACCCATCATTAATGGCATTGGCTCAATAACAGAAAGAACCTCACAATACATCGATTCCCACCTACAACCATTGGTAGCAAATCTAGCCTCATATGTTAAAGATTCAAAACATATCATTCAGCAACTAAACTCAATACCATGGGAAACAAACTACTACTTTGTTACATTGGATGTGGTTCAATTATACACAAGTATACCACATCAAAAAGGTTTGGAAAGCACAATGTATTTTCTCAAAACTCGATCTGTTTCATTTCTTGAACAAAACAAAATGATAATTGAAATGTTACATTTTTGCTTGCACAATAATATATTCATCTTCAATAACAACATTTATAAACAACTTCAAGGAACCGCTATGGGGTCAAAATTTGCCCCTTCCTATGCTAATTTATTTATGGGTCTTTTTGAACTACAGCATGCTTGGAAACATCCATTCTTTGAACAAAACATCAGATTTTGGGGACGATTCATAGATGATATTTTAATAATCTGGGAAGGCAACCTACAAGATCTGGACATATATGTTAATCATCTTAATAACAATTCTTTCAACCTGTCATTTACCAAATCAGCCAGTGCCACAAATATAGAATATTTGGATCTTGAACTTTTTGTTGAAAATTCACAAATACAAACTAAATTATTCACAAAACCTACAGCTGGAAACAGTCTTCTTCATGCAACATCCTATCATCCTAAACATACCATCCACAGTATTCCATATGGAGAAATACAAAGAATAAAAAGAAACTGCAGCACTATTTCAACCTTTCAAGACAATCTTCATCGAATCAATCAAACATTTTTTCAGAGAGGGTATGGAATGAAAACTATCAAAAAAGCAATTACTAAAGCGGAATTGGTATCAAGAGATTCTCTATTGGAAGACAAGCCAAAATCAGTAAAGACAAGTCCCAAAACTCCATTCGTTACCACATTCAGCACAAAAACTTGCAGGATCAAACAAATATTCAGAAAGCATTGGAACATTCTTTTGACAGATTCAAGTCTACAAAAACATCTGGATAATCACCCTAACATTTGCTATAGAAAAGCACCAACAATCAAGAATATGATTAGCCCAAGCTTCATGGGTCCACTATCCGATGAAAGGAAAATCTTTTTTCATATGGCAAACAATGGTACTTTTAAAAGTGGGCACTGTAAACTATGCCCGTTCATAAAGCTAGGAACTAAAGTAATTACACTACCAAATGGTGAAATCAACCATATTAATCAAATGATTAACTGCAACTCAACTTTTGTTATTTATGGAATGGAATGTATTTGCAAAAAGTTATATATTGGGAGTACTGTCAGAAAATTGAAAATAAGGATATTTGAACATATTAGAGCTATCAGAAATAAAGACTTGAGATCTCCCATCTCAGTACATGTTATTATGAACCATCCTAACTTTGATATCTCCAATTTGAAAATTTTTGGTCTCGAGAAAGTAATGTTATCTCCAAGAGGAGGTAATAAGGAAGAATTACTAAGAAAAAAGGAATGCAGATGGATTTGTAAAATGGACACATGTATTACAGGTCTGAACTGTGACACGGAAATGTATAATTGGCTTTAGATTAACTATATTGTTTATGCTGTACTTTTTATTTGGTTCGTAAAACATGTGCGTGATGACGTCATAGCGTTAGACAAAATCATGAGGGTGCGGGGAGAAGACGTCGTCACGGCATAAGCATGGCAGTACATCCTAAAAAATGGCCCTCAAAAATGGTCTTTAAATATGCAAATATGCAATGACGTCTTAGCACACGTTTTAAAAAAAGATTAGCGTGTTGCTAAAAAATCACAACAATAGGCGCTCTAATTTAATAATCTTTTCTCTGTTACTTGATTTAAAATTCCATATTATTAATTTAGAATGGAGTTGTTGGTCTTAGTTAAACTCATCCCAAAATGGCCGCCGGGTCGTAAACACGTGCGTGATGACGTCATCGCGTCACGTAAAATCCCGTGGGCGCGGCGTGATGACGTCATCACGGCACGATCGCGACATAAATAGCTGGAATCAGCTTAAGTTAGACATCCTCTCACTTGGATGCTTATCACGGCATAGGATCAATTATATAAAAAAGAAAACAAGGTAAGTGAATGAGAAGCCTGTACTCTCCCTGGATCAAGTTTCACTAGAACTTGTATTCAAACTATGACCATGTTTTCCTTTTTCATAGACTATCAACAAAAAGTTTTATTTTGTCTTTTTCCTTTATTCTCCCCCTTATAGCTTTAACCTGGAACCTTTCCCACAAAATTGAATTAGGATAAATATCCTTATGAGTATTAGCGAGACTCGAGTATATAAAATTCGGAAAAATAAGCAGGATACATGCTAACAATAAGAAAATTAGAAGGGTGAGTCATTGTAGCAAAAACTATATTTTACTTTTTTTGAAAAAATGTTATGGCATTACTGAAAATGAGAAATTTGGTTTTTTCTTTCTTTTTAGTACAAACACTTCCTCTCCTGAAGAACCATTGAGAGTGTCAATGGGGAAACACGTGTCGAGAGAGAGAAACATTTGAATTATAATATATTGGTGTGAAGCAAAAATAAAAGAAAAAAGTGACATTTAACAGAAATGTCTCTTTATTTGGAATGTCTTTTTGGAAACCATTTATGAAAGGAAAAAATTATTAGTGTGAAGAAACAATAATACAATTTAAATGACTGTTAAGACTCGCCTGAATATATTTACATAAGGGGCTAGCGCATTTGAGTCTACTTTCCCAAATCTCTTTTTTCTTTTTTCAAGGAAAAAAAAGGTTGCTTGCGGCTACAGCCCAAATCACTGGACGGATTTGGACCA
Organism: Ambystoma mexicanum; assembly: GCF_040938575.1. Lineage (NCBI taxonomy): Eukaryota > Metazoa > Chordata > Amphibia > Caudata > Ambystomatidae > Ambystoma > Ambystoma mexicanum. Next base: position 789,082,813 of record NC_090935.1, on the reverse strand, counting down.
AATTTGCGCGAGGAGCGTCAGCCTGGTCCCGAAAGCATGCGGCACCGGTAGTCCACGGACATCGTGGTAAAAACATTAAAAAACCACCAAAATTAAAGTTACTCACAATAGTTACAGTCCTTAGTCCCCTTTCCTACATACTTGTGGGCATCCCCAAACATGGGGACGGTACCGGAACCTTCGGCAGCGAAACAAATTGAGCTTCCCCTTTAAATTTAGTACAGTGCGCTCACTGAGGCCCCACCCTCCAGCGCCTCAGCTCAGTCCCCTTTTAACACATTGGGCCTCATTGCGAGTATGGAGGTAGCCATGGTGCTAGTAGCGCCATGGCTACCCCCATACTGCATACCTGGTCCGGGTTCCCTGAACAGAGACTTACCGGGTCATTCCAACCTTAGAGGACCCAGTATTTCCCCACTCAGGGAACCCATCCCCATTCGAGCCCCCACAGGGCTCAATGGGAATGGGGAGGGAGCTAACAACTGGCCCGTTAATAACAGGCCCGTTGTTAGCTCCCTGGTCCTGTAGCGGCTCCAGCTAAGGGACCTCGTAATGCAGCGGTAAGGGGTTAACGGCACCGGCATCCTTACCGGTGCCATTAACCCCTTACCGCTGACCTCGTAATGAGGCCCAGTGATGCTTAAATACCTGACTACAATGAATATATTAGCCCCTGGCATCCTAGCGGGGTAAGATGGGTGGGACGTATGGAGGAAAGGGGACTAATGATATTAAGTACTCTAGCCACTACAGAGAATAACTTTAATTACTCATAGGAACAAGACCAACTGGTTTGCCCAGTGCCCTATAGGCCTCTGAAATAGCGTGGGCCATCCAACAAGCGATAGAAGCTTTGAAAGCGTGATGAACAATGACTTCCTGAAGGATTTCGTCAGAAAGAGATAGAACTTGAGGGCTTTCTTGAGGTCCAAGGACTGTAACGCCCTTGCTGCCTAGGACTGCGGGTTTCAGAAAGAATAACGGCAGGCAGATTTCTTGATTCAAATGGCACAGAGAGACCACCTTGGGTAAAAAGTTTGGATGAGGGCGCAAGAGGACCTTGTCGTTATTAAACGTGGTGAAGGGCTCGCATGATGACAAAGCCTGAAGCCCGCTGATTCTCTGCACAGAAGTGAGCAACCCCAATAGCACGGTCTTCAATGTCACCAGTCGGATGTCCACTGAGGCCATCGGCTCGAAAGACCTGCGCTGCAAGGCCGCCAGAACCACACTGAGGTTGCAGACTGGACGTGGCCTATGTACTGGAGGGAAGAGGCCGGACAACCCCTTAAGGTGAGCCTTCACCACCGGGTTGGTTGCTGAAAAAAAAATGCTCTGGAGAATTCCTGTGGGTCTCAATGAACGAGTCAGATGCGCAGAAAAGGCCAGCACGTCGTCCAGGCAACAGGTGATGGGGTCCGGCCCTTGTCACGAGCCCAGTGGCAAAACCTAGTACACTTGCTCTTATACTGGGATTGGGTAGACGAACTCCTGAATGATGTCCCAGTTGTCATCCAAGAACTGAGCATGATGTAGTCTCAGGTGGCCGGGTATCAGGCTGCAAGGGCCAGCCTGGCTGGGTCCGGGTGCTCCACTGCCCCGACCTGCTGCATCAGGAAGCCCCTGCTGGGTATCGGGAGATGGACAGGCCCTTGGGAGCGCAACTGCAGCAGATCAGAGAATCAAGCCCTCGAGGCCAGTGGGGGGACAATCAGGATGTGGTTGCAGCCCAATGACGTCCGGAACTTGCAGAGGGCCTGCTGGAGCAACGGAAGAGGGGGAAACGCTTAACACCAGCGCTGTGCTAGCGGATCTCAAAGGAGTCTCCCAGAGACACCTCACCCTGCCCTGCCCATGAAGCAATCTGAAGGCACTTGGAATTCAGAGGAGATGCAAATAAGTACAGATCCGGAAACCCCACGTGCTGTAACAGTGGCAACAAGGAGCTGATGTGTAACTCTCACTCGTAGATGTTGAACTCCAAATGGCTCAGTTGGTCTGCTTCCGTATTGCTGTCCCCTGGGAGACGGGCCGAGGAAATCCATATCCCCTCTGTCAGGGCCCATTCCCAGATCAACACCGCCTCCATAACCAGGAGGGGTGGGGGTCGGGTGCCACCCTGCTTGTTCAGATAAAACATTGTTCTGGAGTTGTCTGTCCTGACCAGAATTGCCTTACCCCTGATGAGGGGCCGAAAAGCCTTGACCGCCAGGGCCACTGCCCTGAGTTTGAGCACATTGATATGCAGGAGGGTTTCTGCCCTGGATCATGCGCCATGAATCGAGTAGTGCTCCAGAGTAGCCTTACCAGCCTGAAAAGTGATGAGTATGTCGTCACCAACAGCAACAGTGTGGGTTCCAACAGGGTAACAGGGTAAAGGGGGCTCCCACAGCCACATTACAGCCCAACAGCCACCAGTGAAGATCCGGAAGGAGGGACAGGGGAATTGAGACCCTGTCCGACCGTGAACTCGTTTCCTGGTTTCCTGGTTCCAATTGGCCGCCAGGTGGAGCTGGAGGCGCCTCATCTTGAGGCGGGCGTGCGGAACCCTGAGCACACAAGACACCATCAGTCCCAGAAGGTGTTGGAACCACCATGCCGAGGTGGTTGAGTTGGCCCAGAAAGTGCCCAAATGCCTTGGGCAGGGAGATGAGCCTTTCGGGTGTGGGGTACACCCGCTGCACGGCTGTGTTACATTGTACTCCAAGGAACACCAAATCCTGTGTGGGAGTCAACTGCGACTTCCGCCGATTGACGGAGAAACCCAAACCGGCAAAGAACGTCAGCCATTCTTAGTCAGGAGTGCACCGCCCCGTCGGGCGAACTTGCCCTCACCAGCCAGTCCTTCAGATAAGGGTATAAGTGATGGCACTCCTGGGGGAGGAGAGCTGCCACCTCATTCATCATCTTCGTGAACACACGAGGGGCCGAGTTCAGGCGGAAAGGCAGCACCTTGTACTGGAAGTGGTATGACATAATCGTGAACCACAGAAACTGCCAATGTGGCTGGTAGATGGGGACATGAAGGTATGCATCCTTGAGGTCTGGGGAACACATCCAGTCCCTACGTATAGAGACTTTGCTATGTACGTGGGAGTAATCATCTTGAAGCTTTCGAGCGTTAAAGACAGGTTGAGAAATGACATGTCCAGTACTACTCTCAGGCCAGCCTCGTTTTTCTTGGGTCCCACAAAAATTCTGGAGTAGTAGCCAGAGCTCCTGAAAAATGATGAACCAGCTCCACCGCCTGCATCTCTAGAAGAAAGATTATCTCCCGTAAGAGGGCGGGGACCCTATCTGAGGCAGAGGAGTAGAGGAAGGTAGAGGGAAAGGAAGAGGAAGACTGAAGCCTGTGTAGACTACAGAAAGGATTCAAAGACTCTTAAAACAACGCAACGTTTGAAATCGGTCCTGCCCTGGGACTGAAGGAAGGACTTCTGCCCCGGTTTAGTCATGATGGCCAGGGACTTGGCGTGTCTGCGTAGAGGTCGTCTTTTTTGTCAGTTTGTCATCAGTGGATGAATGATAAAGATCTGACCCATCAAACGGAAGATCCAGGATCCTCTCTTGTACATCAGAGGTGAATTAAGTGGCATGCATTCACGCCGTAGGTCTCGTCTCGACTCCCAGGTGTCGATGTGGGAGACACAAGACTCCATCAGGTCCTGCGCTACTGCTCGTGCATCTCCTAGGCCGGCCATGAATGAGCGCCTCTCCAGAGAGAGGTCGGGCAGGAACCCCCCCGATCTGTCGCCACAGCTTCTGGTTTGCCGCGGCCAGGAGAGCATCAGCGCTGGCCTGCTGCAAATGCAGTCCAGAGTTAAGGTAGTAACGCTTTCCAAAAGACACAAGAGTTTTGTCATCTTTGGAAAGACAACTGAAGGCGGCCCTTGCAGAGGAGGACGAAGATGGTTTAGAATACAAGGAGGCTGCCGACACCACTGAAGAGTGTGACTGGGGATGGGAGGCCAGGAGGACTGGCTCCCCATCCAAAAGCCTGAACTTACTAGGAGCTGTTGATCTACCAGATCGAAGGCCTTGCTAAGGTCAAGCAACATCAGCATCTCTGTTTTACCTCTCTCAACTAGCTCAAACATATAGCTTTGTAGGTCCAACATGGCCGTTTCCGTACTATGGACGGCCCTGAAGACTGATTGTTGTTGATGAAGTTATAACTGATCTTCTATGTGCTTCTATAATTGATTTGTTGCTATTTTATCCAATATCTTTAGGATGAAATTAGAATTAGTAATTGGACGAAGATTACCTGTGTCCTTGGGGTCAAGAGGTGTGATTGAGACTTTCTTAATTTCCTTAGGCACTGATACTTCTTTAAATGATGCATTAATTATTTTGAGCAAGACTGGTGCAAATAATTCCTTGTTTTCTAATATGACTTTTGAAGGAAAGAGGTTTTCGAGCTGTGCATAAGGCGACCAACTATTTGGGCGGAAAAAAACAATCGGAGGGACCTCGACACATGAAGGATTTTGGGTACACTACACGTGACATTAGGGATAGTGTTACAAACACGCCCATGTCGACATCTCCTTTCGATCCTCGAAAGAAAGATGCAATACTCTGTGATTACCACTAGATGTCGGACTAAGCAGATTAAGAAGCATCAGAAATATATATATTCAGTAAAAAAACTTTGTTAACGGGACGTTATGGTTAAGTTGCACAACTAAAAACCTATGAAATTCAGTGAAAAAACTTTGTTAAAGGGACGTTATGGTTCCAAGTAAAACCGAAAAACCCCTGAAATTCGCCAGTTATGGTAAGCTAAGCAACCATAACTCGCGCCACCACCGTGCACTGCTAAGCCTAACACCCAGGACATCAAAGATGACATCATAAATGTCATGGATGACATCACTGATGACATCACATGTCTGACTCTCCCTTTTTTCCTTTCCTGACATATCTAGGCCACATGATTTTCTTCAGTAACAGTCAGGAACTAAAAATTGTAAATGTACTATATTCGTAGCCTTATCCTTCAAGTATGTTCTTACAATAATTCCCTTATGGTCCAGTCATATCATATGAAACATATACATAGGGGAAGACAACCTTGAAAGACAGCAATCCTTTTTGTGCATTAAAATTATCAGTAGATTTCTCAGCACTTTCTGATAGTTTTGATGTTTTTTTATTACTGTACTTTCCCTGTATATGCTCATATTTGTATATGTTGTACTCACACTATTTTCCTTAGGGTCCAAACACATCATGTGATATATATAGATAGGGCAAGTAACAGCTTTATGATATGATATGATATGGCATTTGTAACGCGCCTATACACAAGTGTTTCAAGGCGCGACGAGGCAGGGAGGGAGGGACAAAGGGAGACAGACAACGATCCTACTGGGCCAGGTGTCATTCAGATCGCGCAAGTGCAAGGTTAAGGGGACGGGAAAAGTGCAAGGGGGAAGGGAGAGGGGAAAGTGCAGTACACGGTTAGTAACGAACAAGATAAATAATAAGGGCCAGCTGGTGGCAAGTGCAAGATAAGTGCAGACAAGTGCTGGGAAGAGGGGCTGTAGGGATACAGGGATACAGAGACAGTCCCGCAGTGCAGGGGTTGCCGGGAAGGCAGTGCAGGGGAGAGTGGCTGGGCCAACGACCGAGATTGGTGAGTGGCCCAGTTGCTGATTTAGTACAATTTCAGTGATTTAGCAGGGGAGAGAGGGAGAGAAAGCAGAAGCAAAGAGGAGGGTTTTGAGGCGCTTCTGGAACCGGAGATGGTTCTCCTCAAGTTTTAGGGAGGCAGGAAGGCTGTTCCAGAGAGAGGCCCCTGCAGCAGAGAGAGATCTCCCACCAACTCGTTGCTTAGAGAAGCGGCTGACCCTGAGGGAGTTGGAGGCGGATGAGCGAAGTGCACGAGAAGGAAGATATTTAGGAAGGAAGAGTTGAAGGTATTTTGGCCCCAGGCCCCAGAAGGCCTTGTGGACAATGCAGAGGGTCTTAATCCTCGCAGCCACAGGGAGCCAGTGTAGCAATTTCAGTCCTGGAGAGATACGGTCCTGGGGCTTGAGGCCAAGGACAAGTCTCGCAGTCCTGTTCTGGATGAGTTGCAGAGGGCGGAGAGTAGAGGCAGGCAGATTTAGGTAGAGGCTGTTACAGTAGTCCAGCTTTGAGAGAACCAGGGCTCTGGAGACAGTGAGCTTCTGGGGGAAGGAGAGGAAAGGAAGGATACCTCTCAGGAGGTGCAGCAGGTAGTGTGACTTCTTAGAAACGTCAGAAATGTGAGGCGAGAAGGAGAGAGTGGAGTCGAAGAGGACCACAAGGTTTTTAGCCTTGCAGGTAGGAGCAGGAAGAGGGCCAAGAGAGGCCGGCCAGAGAGCTGCAGGGAAGGAGGGAGTGGGTGGGCCGATGAGTAGAATCTCGGTCTTACTGGCATTAAGGCAGAGGTCGTTGGCGGCACACCATTCCTGGATAGCAGAAAGACAGTCAGAGATGAGGGAAGCTTTGAAACAGAGCAATCATTTCTCTGCATAAAGGTAATCAATTAGGTTATGAACACTTTCTGCTACTATTGCTGTTTTTTTTTTCTCACTTCAATACCCTTGTATATATTCATATTTGTATGTGGTGTTATCTCTTTGTGATTTGTCTATAATAATGCAATTATGTCGTAAGTGGGTTTCATTACCTACTTATCACAAGTTTCACTGTATGCAAAACTCTAATATGAAAACAGTTATCATTTCACTATTCAACATGGCAAGTTTATGAATATTGCATCTCCATCATGTATGCTGCACACAATGCCTTTGTTTCTACACGAGTATCTTAGTATACTGGATTGAAATTAATAATAGAATGCTATTTATATCAATGCATAGCTTAATACACTGATTAGCACTTGATATTTATTCCAATAATCTTTGACACTTTTTTTATTAACATTACACTAAGAATCCCTTGTACAGGCTTTTCATGAAAGGTAAATGCACATGTGATGTCATCAGTGATGTCATCAATGACATGTGTGATGTCATCTTTGATGTCCTGGGTGTTAGGTTTAGCAGTGCACGGTGGTGGCGCGAGTTATGGTTGCTTATCTTACCATAACTGGTGAATTTCAGGGGTTTTTCGGTTTTACTTGGAACCATAATGTCCCTTTAACAAAGTTTATTCACTGAATTTCATAGGTTTTTAGTAGCGCAACTTAACCAAACGTCCCGTTAACAAAGTTTTTTTACTGAATTTCATAGGTTTTTAGTAGCGCAAGTTAACCATAAACTCCCTTTAACAAACTTTTTTCATTAGCACGCAGACAATATACAAAGATGGAGTGTAAAAATCTATTTCTCAGCGATGGCGTTACACAGAATGTTGCAAAGTAAGAATTTATGCTCGTTCACAGTGAAGGTCAGCTGCTTCCATTTTTTGCTCGCGGGCCGTAGTGGCCCACGACTCGCACTATAAGATTCTATTGTTTTTTGACCGTGACAGACAGGGATCGTCCCAAAAGACTTCTTTTGAAGGAGGGGTGCAAAAACGTAAGAGACGATAAGGATGAAATTTCTGAAACTAAACCGCTATTATATATTATATCACTATGAGAAAGATCGTTGGCACAGACGGAGTCGTATTTAGGGACTGCATTCCGCGTAGACAATGGAAAATGGCAATATAATGTAAGTAACCCTTTAGATTATTTTATACCGGAATATAATAACAATAGCGTGGCGTTAAAGCCCGGTTAAGTTGTACTTGTTCGTTCAATGTGACACATTGTTTTGTACCGCGCACTATCACCGCCCAAGTGGTGCCCTGGTGCTCAGACGGCTCTGAAAAAGGCAGAGGAGAGAGGGTGGGTTAGTGGGAATAAGTTAACATACTCCGTTGCACTATCCTCGCTAGCAAATAGTTTCACGCCCTAATAAATAAAATTAATATTTTTTATGAAGATCGGCTTGTGAGACTAATTTATGTTTTTAAAACAGGTACATCCTTCCCTAGTGTCAATGCCAGGATTTTCAGACCCGGCCAACGGATTGTTTAACTGCCAGGTGCAGCTACTTCTAAACAACTTCATGACCCTCACCATTTAATGGGACCAACGCGGTACTAGCGGCTAGAAGCAACATACCAACCATTATGGTGGTCTAATGCCTCGTTGTTGGAACAGCCTTCCGATTATCAGTGTGACCATAGTGCTTCTTTTATCATAAACCAACAGCCTGTGTACCGCAAAGGAATAGCGCGTGACTCAAGATGAACTTTTGCGGATCGACAGCAAAGACAAATGCAAATCGCTGAATATTCTCTAAACATTTGATGTCAAATAAAAGTACTTTACGAAATGTACAATATTGCTGTTTGCTTTTAAATCACAGTTTCATATTCCGAATTGTGACGTGCTGTGTTGTGAGATGATCTGTGTTTCCCGGGTTCTGTGTAAAGTCGCGTAGGACTGGAGACGACTGGGCGCGTTTGGCTACGCACTGTGTAACGTCACGGAGAGAGACAGGGAATATGAATGCTTTGATAATGTCAGGCTTAGGGACGGGAGATATGATTTAGTGTCGCAAAAGCAGGTCAGCCAGGTCGATGAGGCAAGTGATAGGATTATCACATAATGTCGGCGCACAGTAGCCTGATTTATCGTTTGTTTAGTGGACAAAAAGTCGGGTAAGGCCCATAGGAAATTGTAATGTCAACGGACATAAGGAGGGTTCTTAGAACACTTTCAACCTGACAACGAACAATACGAACAGCGTTCTCAGAACACCCCTATTTTGTTTAATTGCAAACATTACCTCCACGTCCACTCTTCCTCGTCCCAGTACTTACTTCATGAGGCCCCTGCCTCCGACACAGGACCTTCTTCTATTTCTTTAAATTCCTATAACTCCTCCCCAACATCCACATCACTCAGTTTCATATTACCAAGCCGGAGCATGGGACCTTCCCCGCAGGGAGGGTGAGGAGGGTTGTCAGTACTGTGACGAGGAAGAGTAAGACTAGGAGTAATGAAGATTACTGGTAAGTAATCAGAGCATTTCAGGACACCGCAAGTGTTCTTAGAACACATTCAACTTGCCAGAGTACAATATGGACAGCGTCCTCAGGACACCCCCATTTTGTTTATGTACGAACATTTAAGGACACAACGCGAGTGTTCTTAGCTCAATTTTAGCTTGCTTGCGACCAAAACGGACACATACTCCGTCCTCAGAACACCCCACCATTTAGTTTATATAGAAAATTTCAGAACAGCTGTGTTGTCCGCAGACAAATCTAACACAACAAAAGTGTCTAGCACATAAAAAAAACATAACATTGAACCTATCTCATACTCCCCCACCCTCCCCAAACACTCACCAACACACTCCACTAAATACAATTTTTAATCCAAGTTTCACCGCGCTGTCCGGCGAATGCAAGATGGCGGGCGCCACAGAAAATCTGACGCGCTTCACGCACCACGCCGTCCAATCAGCGAACACGTTGCATGTCCGCGGACATCACGCAAGCCGCTCGGCCAATCAGGGCACTGTCCGCGGAGCGAACCGGGAAGTCCGTCCGCGGAGCGAACGGAGATATCACTAATTTTTTTGCCTTACATTTTGGTCATTTTTAAAAAACTACTGGACGGATTTACACCAAATTTGCAAAAGCACGCTTTCGGGACTAAGCCCCCGCTCCTGTCGCAAATTTGGTGTAAATCCGTCCAGCGGTTTGGGCTGTAGGCGTGCGCAAAGTTTTTTCCCATTATGTCTATGGGAAAAAAAAAAGTTTTGGGACCCCCCTATAACTTTGCCCCCCCTGGACCAAACCTCTCCAAACTTTGCAAAAAAATTCAGAGTGGGACATATACTTATTTTGCAAAGTTTGGTGAGGATTCGTCCAGAGGGAGCGAAGTTAGAAGCCACCCAAAAAATGCTCTTCCTATGGAAACACCAACTTAACCATAACTACATGGACGCTACCGCGTCCATGTTATATATATATATATATAAATGCATACATATATGGGATACATTACTCACCGTAATCGTATTTCTGATGCTTGTATCTGCTTAGATTCACATACTGTGCATAGGCCGACATCTAGTGGAAGCTGCAGAGTATTACAGTTTGTTTTTCGAAACTCGAAAATGGGCTTCGACACAGGGCGTGCCAGTAATACTATCCCTAGTGTGACGTCCACTGTACCCAAGATCCCTCACGCGTCTAGGATCCTCAGATTGTATTTTTTCTGACATGAGGTAGCATGAGGAGTAGCGTGAGTACAGATAATCCAAGCAGATAGATAGAAAGGTAAGACTACAAGCAACCATGCGCCTTCTCTCAGAAGGGAGGAAGGGTGGGTCGCATGTGAATCTAAGCAGATACAAGTATCAGAAATACGATTACGGTGAGTAATGTATCCCTTCTGAGGCTTGTGGAATCTTCTTAGATCACATGCTGTGCATAGATTAGCGAGCAGTACCTTAAGAAGGAGATGGGATGTGAGAATGGTCATGAGCAAATAAGTGTCTTAGAACCGCTTGTCCCACTTGTGTATCTGCCTTGGAATGGGTGTCAATGCAGTAATGCGGAGTAAAAGTGTGAATAGAGCTCCAAGTAGCTGCTTTGCAAATGGTGTCAAGGGGTCATTTGCAATGAAAGCCAGAGTGGCCCCAATGCCTCGAGTAGAGTGGGCTCTTGGCGTGAAAGGCAGAGTTCTTTCAGAGAGTGAGTAACACAGCTGGATACAGTTAATAATCCACTTCAAGATGGCACCTTTAGTGACGCGATCCCCCTCTCTGCCTGTAGCTACGGAGGCAAACAGTTGATCTGTTTTCCTTAGCGGTCTGGTTTTATTTACATAGTAGAGGACCGCCCTACGCACATCTAGGGTGTGTAGTTTCACCTCAGCCGAGCTTTGAGGGTCCTGGAAGAAAGCCGGAAGCTCGATGGACTGGTTTACCTGAAATTTAGATATAAATTTAGGTGAGAACCTAGGGTGTGTGCGTAAAACCAGTTTGTCTTTATGGACCGTAAAGAAGGGATCCTGCACTGACAAAGCCTGAATTTCACTGACCCTTCTTATGGAAGTAATAGCTACTAAGAAGGCCGTTTATTAAGTCAGGTGTTTGAGACTGCTTTTATGCATGGGCTCGAAAGGGGGTCCCATGAGTTTAGATAGCACCACATAAAGGTCCCACCCTGGTGGTGGGTTAGAAATAGGAGGGTGAAGTCTCTTTACTCCTTCCATGAAGGCTTTAACTACTGGTACTTTCCACCACGAGACCTTGTTATGGGAAGTGGTGTATGCCGACAGGGCTGCCAGGTGTACTTTCAGTGAGTTAAAAACCAATCCTGCGTCTAGCAGGTGGAGCATGTATGTAACAATAGTGGAAGGAGTGCAATCAACTGGGTTGATTTGTCTACTCTGGCACCAGATAACAAATCTCTTCCACTTGTCAAAGTAACAGTGCCTTTTGTTTGGTTTCGTAGATTCCTTTAGGATGTCCATACACCTCTGTGGTAAATTGAGATGTCCAAACTCTATGACCTCAGGAGCCATGCTGCCAGGTTCATTGAGTTGGGTTGTTGGTGCACTGTTTGACCTTGGTGCTGGGACAGTAGGTTGTACCAGGCTGGAAGATTGATGGGCTCGCACACCGCCATCCTGCGGAGGTGTGGGAACCACGGTTGTCTTGCCCACATGGGAGCAACTAGGACGAGCGTCATCGACTCTCTGTTCATCTTGTTCACCACCTTCCTGATGAGAGGAGTTGGTGGAAAAGCGTACGCAAAAATCCCTGACCAGTTCATCCACAGGGCGTTCCCCTGAGAGTCTGGTTGGGGGAACCTGGATGCAAATCCTGGGCATTGTCTGTTTTCGCTTGTGGCGAATAAGTCTATAGTGGGGAAACCCCACTGAGAGAAGATATCTTCTACGACCTCTCTGTGTAGAACCCATTCGTGTTCCTCTGGGAGGGCATCTCTGCTTAGAGCATCCGCTAGGGAATTGAGCTCCCCTGGAACATGTTGTGATGACAGGAAGATGTTCCGTCTGAGTGCCCATATCCAGATTTTCTGGGCAAGCTTGGACAGATTTTGTGAACGAGTCCCTCCTTGTTTGTTCAGGTAGAACATGGCTGTTGTGCTGTCTGTCCGGATTTGCACTGACAGGTTTAGTAGGTGGGGCTCGAACTCTTGAAGCGCTCTGAATACTGCCAGAAGCTCTAGCAGGTTGATGTGGTTCTTGGCCACTGAGGGAGACCAGAGACCCTGAGCTGTGTGGTGGAGATGGTGAGCTCCCCACCCCGTCAGACATGCATCGGTAGTGACTACTGCCTGTACTTCGGGATCGTAAAAGGGTTTTCCCTGTGCAAGATTCTCTCTTGTCCACCACTGAAGGCTTTGTACTAGTGTTGGCGAAACGACCACTAGATCGTCCCACTGACCACTTGCCTGAGACCACTGTTTCGCCAACCATTCCTGCATGGGACGCATGCACAGGCGCGCGTGGGGGTCCAGGTAAATACATGACGCCATCATGCCCAGTAAACGCATTGCTTTGCGTACCGTTATCTGGCGACCGGACTGATATTGCGGAATTTGCAGTAGTATATTCGGAATTCTTTCCTCCTAAGGAAAGGTCAACCCCTCTTGAGTATCTAGGATTGGTCCTAGGAACTGTTTGGAGGTGCTTGGCACCAGGCTTGACTTTTTCTCGTTGATTGAGAAGCCTAATTCGTGGTGGAGGTCGATAGTCCTTTGAATGTTTGTCCTGCAAATTACTGGGGTTTCCCCCGTTATGAGCCAGTCGTCCAGATAAGGGTACACCGGGATTGCCTCCCTGCGTAGGTGTGCAGCCGCCACCGCCAGTACCTTGGTGAATACCCTTGGTGCCAAAGCTATCCCGAAAGGCAGTACCTTGAATTGATAGTGCCGACTGTCCACCTTGAAGCGCAAGTACCTTCTGTGCGCTGGGAACATGGAAATATGAAAATAGGCATCTTTCATATCCAAGGTTGCCATGTAATTCCCCTTTTTTAGGAGGGGGATTACCTCTTGTAGCGTAGTCATACGAAACTTTTGGGGCTTGACATATTTGTTGGCAGGCCGTAAGTCCAATACTGGGCGCATTGTCAAATCTTTCTTTGGCACAAGGAAGTAAGTTGAATAAATACCCTTGTTTACCTGGTGTCCCGGGACGAGTTCTATCGCGTCCTTTTCTAGCAGAATGGCGATCTCCTCGAGGAGAATCTTCTGATGTTCTAAAGAGTGTACTCTTTGTCGTGGAGGATGGTTCTGGGGACGCTGCAGTAGTTCTATACAGTACCCTGAGGATACTTTGACAGCACCCATCTGTCTGATGTGATCCCTTTCCAAGCCTGAGTGAAGTTGGAAATGCGTCCCCCCTACTGGGGTTGCGTGAGAAGGGACCCTGAACTGAGCGTCACTGCTTAGGTGGAGGCGTGCCGCCTCCTTTGCTGGGGCTGCCTCTGCCTTTACCACGTCCTCTCCTATTACCCCTGCCGTAACCCTGGGTAGACTGTTGGCTGTTGTTCCACTGTGTACCCTGCCCCTGGGAATAGTTAGATCCTCTCTGGGAATTTTGGCCGCGTGGGCGACGAAAATTACTATTCCCTCTCTGGTTAGGGGGTTTATTGGTTAACTGGCCAAGGGACTGGAGTGTCTCGTATTCGTCCTTGGCATTCTTTAGTGCGTCCTCGACCGCCTTACCAAACAACAGATCGGCTTCCACCGGTTTGTCCAATAATGATGCCTGGGTTTCTGCCTTAAAACCAGACTGCCGTAACCACGCATGTCTCTTGATAACAGTACCTTCTGCTATCAATCTGCCTGCGTTGTCCGCGGCGTCAAAGGTTGCTTTTAAAATGCAACCAGACACGGCTCTACCCTCTGCGGAAATCCGATCTAACTGGCCCATTAAGGGTTCCGGGGCAGAGGCTATGAGAGCCGCGACTTCTTCCCACTGATGGCAGTTGTAGCTGGCCAACAGGGTGGTGGAGTTTGCAATCCTGGCCTGATAGGCGGACGTTGAGGCTACTTTCCTGCCGAAACCATATCGTTTTTTGCTCTCCTTATCTGGAGGAGCTTTGGACGATGATAAGGGAGTTCCAGCCCTCTTACGAGTGTTAGTGACAACTAGGGAGTCTGGTTTCAGATGTCCTCTTATATAGAGAGGGTCAGACTGTGCTGCCCTGAAAAGTTTTTCAACACTTGGATTGACTGCTCTGGTGAGGTTTGGGTTCACCAGGGACGGGTCTATTCTCCGCTGAATAGACTTGAGGATAGGGATGGTCTGGGCAACAGGCCTCCTTTCTCCCACTAACTCTTCTGCGAAGTCCCTCTCCTCCTGGGCACCGTGGGTGTCAATATGGAAGTGTTCTGCTGCACGTGCGAGAACCTCGTTCAGGAGGGGTTGGTTATCGACAGGGTAGTCGGTAACCGGGGCTTCCTTCTCTACCGGGGAATCTGCTCTGTAGGTTTCAGGGTCTTCCTCTTCCTCTTCTTGGTCCTCATCGTCCCCATAGTAGCCCGTCCCGGTTTGCTCTTCTACCATGCCAAAATCTTGGTCCTCACCAAAGGGAGTCTCTCCTTGATATAGTGAGTATGGTCGTGAGTAAGGTTGTACCTCGAAGGGGTCTGTAGACCTCATCGGTGTCTCAAACTGGGGCTTTTTACTCAGGGGGATAGGATCATTAGAGCCTGAGGGTGTAGCCCCTTGTGGTTCATATGAAAGGAAATGTTCTGGATTTTTATCGTAAAAGTCTGCCAAAGAAGACATCCTTGACATGATCCTATCTATGTCATCACTGGACCATTTTTTGGAACTGGGAATGACTCTCTCAGAAAGTTTTGGAGATTTCTCTTGAGTAGATTTTCTCTTTGAAATATCAGCAGACCTGGTCTGGTCTTGTCTGCCTGTCTAGGAGGAGTGGAGTGTTTCACAGGTGTGGAAGAGTGCAGAGGCTGCTTCTTCTGCTGTTTTCCCCCCTCCCCGTGAGTGGAAAAGTGTTTTCCCTGTCCCTTAGTGGTTCCGGAGGTTTTCGACGCCTGGCGTCGAGGATCGGGGGTAGAGTCCCTGTCCTTTGAACGTGGGGCCGTGTTGATCCTGTCTGCGGGCTCCGACTCCTGGAGTGCGGCCTGGCCTAGGGAGCGAGGCACTCTTGGCAAGAGTGGATGATTGCCTGGAGTCATGCAGCAATCTCGATCTCGAACGCCCAGAGGACACTGATTCGGACCGTTCTGTTTGTGCCTCTTTCCGAGCACTCGACGTCGTCGAGTCTCGGTTGGACTTCGTGTGTTTAGTGTGGGTGGTGTGTGAAGCGCCTGCGTCGCCGGGGGTCTTCCCCATAGCCGCCCTGCCGGACGACCTTCCGAGGTCGGGGACCTGCGCTCGGCTGTCTTTCGACGCCGTAATGCCCTCGCCGTACGAAAGCACGGTGTCGCTGCCATCGCTGAAGGCGCCCTCCGCTGCCATGGCCGCCTGCCTGGCATGGTGGGCCCAACGCTTCGTCGAACGGTCCTTAAGTGTCTTAGGTTTAAACCTACTATACGCTCTGCAGTTCGCTTCGGGTGGTTCCTCGGCAAGCAGAGATTGCACGTGGCGTGCCTGTCGACCCAAGGGTATTTGCGATTGCATTTGGGGCAGAATTGAAAAGGGATACCCTCCATACGCACCTTGAGGCAGCGGGCTGTTAAATGTAGGAAATGTATAAGGTGTACCTATATACAAAGAGTGTAGAGTATGTCCAACCCCCCACTCTCCCTACTTGCAGGGCCGAGGCCAGAGGCCTTCCGAGGCCCAAATCCGTCGTGCAGCAGCCGACGGTCGATTTCTTCACCAGCTGGCATCGAGTGTCGAAGTTCGACGTTGGGATGGGGATGGATGTCAATTAATTAATATTTTAGCAAAAGTATGGCTAAGGCCAGGGGACTCTGCAAAATGCTTCCGACCAGTATGGCGGAAAAAAACAATCTGAGGATCCTAGACGCGTGAGGGATCTTGGGTACAGTGGACGTCACACTAGGGATAGTATTACTGGCACGCCCTGTGTCGACGCCCATTTTCGAGTTTCGAAAAACAAACTGTAATACTCGGCAACTTCCACTAGATGTCGGCCTATGCACAGCATGTGATCTAAGCAGATTCCACAAGCCTCAGAAATATATATAAAACACAGCAACGGTAGTGGCTGTGTAGTTATGGTTAAGTTGCTAACCCCATAGGAAGAGCACTTTTTGGGCGGCTTATAACTTTGCTCTCCCTGGACGAATCCTCACCGGACATTGCAAGAAAATGATATGTCCAACTCAGAATTATTTTGCAAAGTTTGTATGAGGTTTGGTCAAGGGTGGGCAAAGTTATAGGGGGGTCCCAAAATGTCTTTTGACCCATAGACTGAATGGGGAAAAAACTTTGCTCACGCCTACAGCCCAAATCGCTGCACGGATTTTCACCAAATTTGCGGCAAGAACAGCGGCATGGTCCGGTAAGCGGGCTTTTAAAAATGTGGTAAAAATCTGTCAAGTAGTTTTTTTTAAAACAACCAAAAAGTGGGTCACAAAAAATGTGTGATATCTATGTCCGCTCCGCGGACACACTTCCCTGTTCGCTCCGCGGTCAGGACACTGATTCTGTCACAACGTGTTCACTGATTGGCTGGAATGAATCGTGAGGTGCGTTGTATTGTTTTGATGTGCCCGTCATCTTGGATCCGCTGACATCCGCGGACAGCGTGGCGACGAATGGGGAAGAAATACAACTTTGGCATGTGTTGGTGTTTAAGAGTGCTTGGGGAGGTTGGGGGAGTAAGAGATGGGTCAAATGCTGTATTTGTTTAGGTGGCAGGCACCCCTGATGTGTTCATCATGTCCGCAGTCACCGCGGCTGTCTACGGTCACCGCGGCTGTCCACGGACATAAAAAATGCAATGCTGTAGCCCATATAGGCAGTTAAAATATTTGATTCTATGGGTGTGATATGCTGCGATGGTTGTGGCCAGGGCCGAGAGTCTTGGGTGCGTGGCCGAAGACCTTAGGCCATGCACCCAAGACTCTAGGCCCTGGCCACAACCACCGCAGCATATCACACCCATAGATCACACCCATAGAATCAAATATCTATCAACTATTTGCAAATCTACAGTTTGTGTACTATTTTGTTTGTATGTGAAGTTTTGACTACGTCATGTCATTAAGACTGTAGAGTTTGGTAGCAAGCACTGCAGTATAACATATCCATGGAAGTATACATTTTGTATTGTGGTGTATGGTTAGAGGTTTGCTTCAATGGTTGTGTTATGGAGCAGAATTTATGAGTTGTATTATAATATACATACTGTTTGATTTTTTGTGATTGGATATATTTTTTTCATGACTTGGGTAACTGGAGCAGATATTCTTTTTCAATTTCTGTGATAAAAAAAAGATCATGTTAGTGTAGGTAGTTTTATAAAGACTTATTACATTGCATAATAGACATTTCTGCTTTATTTTGACCCTCATATTATACTTTCTAAAATGTTGGCGTATGTGAGGTCTGCAGACTGGCACATGTTTTCTGTTAATTCTATGTATTGGAAATGTTGCCAAAGGTTGACATTTCCTATGCTGCCAACAGTTTTACAGCTGAGTTTGTGCCCTAATGTTTTAAAAATAGGTTCACCTTTCACTGGTGTCAATTGAAGATCTCCGAAAACAATAATATGTTTTCCTCCAAAGAGCTCTTCGTAGTTTGTTTTGAGTACTTCTTGTAATCTGAGGTGAATCAAAGCCAACATTAAGTTGGAGACCATGCTCACTTCATCTATTAGTAGCACTGTCATTTGTTTTAACACTCTGCGTAGTTCCATTGCAGCTTCTGTAGAAAGTTTTTAATATTCCAATTTGTTTTGATGTTCTACTGGAAGGAGTTGAAAATCAGTGTAAAGTGACACTGCCTATGTTGTAGGCAGCTAAAGCTGTGGGGGCAGTTACAACAGCTGACAGTTTGTTGTTTGTCAATTGTTGAAGGAACTTGTTGATGATTTTGATTAAGAATGTTTTGCCTGAACCAGCTTGACCACTGACGTATAGTAGTATAGGTTTGTAATTTTGACAGGTACAGTCTTTATTTTCATGTTGTACACCATGTGCAATTTCTTTTGTTACTTCTTGAAAAATGCTACGCTGCTCATTGTTCAGTTTTGATTGCAGTACAGTTAAGTCTTCTGTATCTTCTTCATAGTGAGACATTGTGTTTTATACTTCTGTCATAGCTAATTCTGCCTCATTTGCTATTAGTGGCTGTCCGAGTGGTTCTTGGCTTCCTGTTATAGAAAGTTTACTACTGTTGGGAGTATCCTTATCTAGTTGGGCCTGGAGTAGTTCTTCATGTTGCTGTTCACTGTGCAACATAATTGCGTACTGTGTAAAGTTCACATCGGTTATAATGCTTTGAAAGCGTCTTCATAGGAGTCATAGATATCTAGTAACTCTTCTTCTTTTTTCCATGGTTTAAAAAGTTGTAGCAGGGACATGTAATATAGTTCTTTATGTTGAGGAGTTTTTAATGACAATTTGATATGATTAATTAAGCTTTGTTTGGCAAGTTTCACTAAGCTGCCTTCACAATTTGTCACTCTGTAACTACCTTTATTTTCATCGGGTTTTATATTATTTTTGTACGTGACGTTTTGGGCTATGTGGTATAGACACATGTTTTCCAAAGTGGCACTCCTGTTTGGGTAGTATGTGTCTAGTGAATTGTACTTCAAAATGTCTTGGCTGTTAGGATCATTTTTGGCTATTGTTTCTATGGCGTCGTATGATTTGAGAACTCTTTTTCTAGATTTAGCAGGACCAAGACTTAGCCATACTATATTTTCAGATTTTCCATACAAAGCAGTACCGGTTAAACGATCTGCAGCTTCATAGCAGCCACATTCTCTACGAGAGAGCATTTTTATGCCTAAACTGTACAATTTCTGAGACAGTGTTTTGTCCGATGATTGGTCATCCCAGAGGTCTTGAAGCTCTTTTTTTTCTGCTTTGGTTAAGTAGGCTGTAACATATCGTGCAACTGCAGTGGAATTGTCTGCAACATACTGCACATCTATGTTTGCATTCCATAAGAGGGCAATGATTGCATGGTAATCATTGATATATTTTGCTTCTTCTGTTCTTTTTATGTAATATTTGTTCTTCAGTGATTTACCTTTAACACTATGTCTAACTGAAGACATGACGTTGTTTACTTGTCCTGTTGCTGTAACTGGTCTAGGGAAACCAAAGCGGTATTTGGTGTAGTATTTCCCTTTGTTTTTGTATTTGCAACGACAATATTTCCCGCATTTGTGTCTTTGGAATTGTAAAATTTGTGCATGAAGATCACCATTTGTTGCTTCTGATGGAATTTCACAAGTGACATAATTTTCGATAAATTGTAAAACAGTGGCATCACTGTCTTGACCAAATTTAGGAGCATCTTTAATCTTTAATCCATAAAAGCATGTGGATATTTGGTGCTCCTCTTGCTTGCTATTCTTTTCTCGAAAAGAAGTGTTGCACTTCTCCGAGGGGAGGAACAGTTTCATTACAAATAAAGTGTAGCATAGCAATGAAGCGATGATGGAAATATCTGGAAACATTAACAGGATCTAGAGAGCAAAGTTTTCCAGGTGTTAGTATATCCATGTTCGTTTTGTTTTTGTTTGATATGCATAGGAAATCATGTAAATCTTCCCATGCATATTCTGCACAACTTAATGTAACAAACCAAGTGGGTGGGCCAAGGTTTCTTATCATACAACGTACATCTCCGTGATGTCGGAACCAGTACTCTTTAGTACCACGCATGTTTGCTAACAGATTTGTAGTGCTTGATTGTAAAACCTCATCTTTTTCTTGCACTTTTTGTAGTAATTGCGTACCTGACATATTTTGAAGGTGGGTACCTGATTTCAATGTGTGTGCAACTCCGTAGGCATAAAGTTGGTAGTTCACTTTCAAAGAGTAGGTGGAATATGTATTCCACATTTTGTCTAAATCTGGGATCTTCAGAATACATTCGTAACGAGCGGTATTCTGATGCTGTTATCTGAGTGGGTCTATCATTGTACCTTCCTCCGTTCTCAGTAGGAAAGAGTAGAGAAAAAGCTTGTGCTTCTATACTTTTTTTCCATTTGCTGATTGGTGATCCTTTGGTTTGTCGAATTTGGTACATTTCTAGTGCATCATCTATGGTGTCTTTAGAGTGTAATGGGTGAATTGTATAATGGTTTAAAATATTGGATACTGTAGTTCAAATTGACCAGTTTCTGGTGACTCTTGAATTATTTTAGTGGTTTCCCTCAGGTTTACTTCAATATTCATTTCTTTGTAGTATTCATTATTGTCTTTTAGATATTGCAAGGCTTGTCTAACTTTATGTAAGTCTACGAGTTGTTGCCAAATTCTTTGGTCTTTTGTAGGTACACCATTTACGAAGACAATTAAATATTGCTCTACTGGACATTGCACTCCCAGAGTGTGCACATTTTCTTTCAGATCGAATGGTAAATAAACTACTTTGCCACGAATGCCTTTCACTAATTCAGAGGGAGGTAATTTTGCTGTTTTTGGTTGAAGGCGTATTATTGCATGAAATGGGTGCACTGTTTGAATTCTGATGCTCTCATATAAATTGAGTTGTTGCAGGGGTTTTGGTAGTGGGAATAATAAAGTTATTTGTGAAAGCACGTGAAGGAGTTTGGTTGTTGTCAAGTTTTGTAGTGCAGTAACTGCAAAGTATTAAGGGGTCAGTTATTTCGTATTTGTTTTCTGCTATAAGGTATAGAGCTAATTCAAACCATTTGGAATCTTCATTGTCTTCTATTTTGTATGTTACATCTACTGTTTTTGTGTTACTTTTATAAAAAGTTCTGCAGCAACACACACACACATGGTTTGGTACTTCAGCGGATGTACTTTTACATTTTAGTATTTCTTTTTTGTATGTGTGCAGTAGAAGGTTGCCATCTGTACAATTGTTGCTAGTCTGTTGTAAAACTATTGCATTTTGTAAGTGGTTTTCACTTCCAAAATATTTTCTCTGGATACGATTTATTTCTTCGAGTAGGTCTTTGGCTGTACCATGTAGAAGATTGTTATTTAAATTGGCTAGTGCTAAAGCAGGACTTTTAGCATAGTACAGTTTATAGAGTAGATTTCTTATAGTTGAATGTGTTGTTTTCATTTTGATATGATGGAAGGTGCTTTTGCAAATAGGTCCTGAAATGCAGCCTAATGAATGTCCTTGTAGTCCTGTGTATTTGCGCACTGGACAGGTATCCATATTTTGTAGTAGTTTCATTTTGATTTTGTCTTTGCCTTTCACATACTGATAGAGGAACTGGCATAAAGATTTGAAAGATTTGTTGGCAATGTTACACATGACGTTACACATGACGTTCTGGTTCAGTCCAATGGAGAGGTGATACTGAGTTTTCTGGGGATATGTTTGTAAGCAGTATTTCTTGTTCCATTATGGTATTATTAAGTTTTTCATACCCTCGTCCACTGCTATGTATGGCAATTGTGTTTGTTTGCTTTTGTTTGTATGCTTCTTCATTGAAATATGGTTATGTGCTCGTGGTTTGACTCCATTCACCTCCACAGATATTTAAGAAGTTATTTTTGTTGACATTCCGTTTATTGAGAACTCTTTTTTGTAATTAAGTAGTTAGTTCTGTTCGTGGTTTCATTCTGTTTAACACTAAAATAAATAACGTCCTTTTGAGAAGGATTGCACTGTCTATGAGAGCTTGTAAGATTAATTTTCTACGGTAAGTTTTAAGGGTTGTGCATGATTTCTCTCCTGTTTTAATACGATTCTGAAGGACTCTGTGGTGGAACAAGTTTTCTAAAATACTTTTTTGTTATGGTTACTTGGCACTACATCAAGATTTATAGGAGCAGTGTTAGCAGTAGTGGTAGCTGAATTTTTGTTAATCACTTTCTGTTTCGTTTTACATTTTGAAAGAGGAAGGAAAGTTTTTGTACTGGAAGCTTGTTTTGTCTCGCTTAATGACTATTAGATCTTTTGTTTGAACTTTTTGTACACATTCTGCTGGAGATGGATGCTTATTTTGGACACTTATTTTCATTTTTGGTAGGCAGTCTTTGGGGTCTGTTGTGTGCTGTCTGCATGAGTGTCTGAGTATGATGTTAAGGATGTATGTGGTGGTGTGTGATTGTGCATTTGGCAGCTAAAACTAGTTGGGAAGGCTATTCTTGTATTTGTGTGTTAGTATCGTGGGGTTCAGATGACAGTAGACAGTAAGCTAGTGGTGAGGAGAAGCACTAATACTAAATCTAATGGTACAGAATTAAAACAGTTCTCTGTTCTGCCATACTAACATTCTAGGGGCTGAGTTATGTCATTTGTGCGCTGCCGAAAAACCCTTGTTTAACAAATGGGGATTTGTGGGCAGAATGGTGCACAAATCTCTGCTTTTTGGAGCACAAATTCCATTAATCAACCCCACAGTGTGTTTGAGTAACAGTAAGAATATTATGGTAGTATTGTACTTACTTTTTTGTTTGGAATAAGCAGGTTTCTTCTGAGTTGTTGTTTGTACTTCAGATGCTGCTTCTTTTCAGGAGAGGGGCCTTCACTGCAATTGTAAAAGAAAGAAGTTAGTAATTTTGCGCGTTTATAGCACTGATGTTAATTTAGACATTGATTTTTATGTTTTTGTAGTAGAATTCTTGTATGATAACTGAACATAGTATGTGCATGCAGTTTCCTTTGACTATGTGCAGCCTTTATATTCTACTGACAATATGATAGCTCAACATGCTCTGCAAATGAGTAGAATAATAAGTATATGAAACTCACTTGGTTTCTTAGGCTGTGTTATTGCATGTTATGAGATAGAAGAAATAATGATGTACTTGTTTTGCAATTTATGTAAGGTAAATGGCAGAAACTATATAGAAAAGCATAGAATGTATGTGTTTGTGAAGGCGTGGGTAATAAAGCAGAAGGTTGTGATGTACAGGGAGTGGTTATTTCAGCTGTGAGCTTTTCAATGATAGTGTCTATCTGTGTGAGTGTATAAAGATGCATGAACTTATCCTGGCTGTGTGTAAGTTTATAATACACTATTAAGTGTTTTTTCTACAATTATACTGTTATTACTCTCATCTTTTAAT
The DNA here is from genome assembly GCF_040938575.1 of Ambystoma mexicanum. Lineage (NCBI taxonomy): Eukaryota > Metazoa > Chordata > Amphibia > Caudata > Ambystomatidae > Ambystoma > Ambystoma mexicanum. The sequence goes on along the minus strand of NC_090935.1, from coordinate 789,059,647 downwards.
ATTCTAATTTTTTAGATAGTTGTGTGTGTAAAAAAAAATAATTTACATAGACAGGCTTGGAAGTGACAGTTCATTATAGCAGATGGGAAAAATAATAGTAAGTTCATTTTATTGGTTATACAGGTTAACTGACAGTTACTCTGTTAATATGCATTTATACGAGTTGTACATGTACTGTGCATAAAATATGCATACCTGTAGTTTGTATTCATGCATGTGGATATGCATGCAGCTGCAAGTAGAAATCTTGGAGACTTGTACAGTAGTTTTTGTAGTAGGTGCTTTCCAATGATATGAGACTTGTACTCAGAGTGATCAACAGTACATTTGAAGTGCTGAACTCTGATGATAGAGTTAGATGTAGAGGTCGTGGATGTGATTGGTGGATGGTTGTGTGACTGCTTAGCTGTATCCAATGAGGGAATGGCAGAGAGAGTGAAGTGGAAAGGGTAGAAGGGCTGTCTAAGAGTTACGCGGTCCGTAGACACTGCGGCTGTCCGCGGACAGGGCTTGCCACATCCACGGTTTTCCAGCAAATCCAGCATGGAAAGGGGACTGTGGGGATTACCCAATGATGTGTTGAAGTTGTGGATTTGCGTTGAAAGAGACTGTGTGCAGTGAAGATGGCACAGGTGGAGAAAGTCAGGGTGTTGGTGCTTGGAGATATGTTTTTGCTCAATGCAGGCATGTGGCAAACAATTTTGATGTTAAAGGAGTGGAGGTGGTGTGGAGCACTGTGCCTGATTGTAATGTACAGGGGATTGTACAAGTTTGCGAAGATATGAGCAGGATGAACAGTCCCCATGCGGTAGTTTTGCACTATAGTGCTTTCCATTTCGGCTATGTCAGTGCCCCTACTTTGTTGGCAGATTTGGAACACTTGGTTCAGCCAGTAATGAACATCCTTCCAAATGGCAAACTTATTTTTTCTGGATTAGTGCCTAGGCCTAGGGCAATATGGGACAATAGTTCTGTTTTTTGTCCTCAGCAAAACATTGCTAGGTGTGCAATCAACCGAGGCATGTGTGCTTTCATGCTTAGAGCTGGTATGTTCTTCTGTAATAATGAGAATATTGATACCAGTAATGCTGTTTATTTTAAAGAAAATGGCATTTCTTTATCTTTTATGGGAAATGCCATGCTGTTCTGGAATGTAAGGGTTGCTTTGGAGAAGGTTATGTGAAGATTTTAGGAGTAAAGTAAGAAAAAAAAAGAACACAAAATACTAAATAACAGGTCTGTCAAGCATCTGCAAAAAAAACAAAAACAACCCTCTCTTTTCAGAGCCAAATCAAAGGGCAAATGGGGCACACTATTTAAATTTACATTCACCACGCTCAGATTTTCAATATGTCTGTGGACATGGCGGTAGTCTGCGGACATCGCGTATTACATAAAGGGATTTTGGGGTGGAAAGGCATGCGAATGAGTAGAGCAAGGGAATAGTCCATAAAGTTTACTGGGTGTGTTGTGTAAGGAGAGAGTTTGTCAGAAAGTGTTTTTTCTCAGAGAAGAACCGATAGCTATGGCTGCGTGTTTCAGAAAACAGATTATCTGGATTTTGGGAGACTCATGGATACATTAATTGGAGGGTGCATGCAGAACGCTGGGGAGTAGCTGCAGATTTTGGATTCCCTTATGTGGAATTGCATTGGCATGGAGTGCGTGGAAAGAAGTGGCTGGACTTGGTACCTCTCTGTGCTACTTTGGAGAGACAGCATCATCCAGACATAATTATAATTCATTGTGGAGGGAACAGTTTAGGACATGTGTCTGGAATTTCTTTGGCATTTGCAATGAAAGAAGGACTTGGGAAGGTCATGGACATGTTTCCAAATTCTGAAGTATTTGTTTCTCGCACTGCGCTGAGACAAATGTGTCTGCGTTCTTCTTCATTTGGTCCACAAATGGAGAAAGCGAGGTGCAATGTCAATAAGGCTGTTTCTGCCTTTTTAAGAGATGTTGGCATGTCCTCTTTTCACAATGAAAATATGTTTCGTAGCACATACTTTTTTCGCAGAGATGAGTCCATCTTACTTATGCTGGCAATCAGATTTTTCTGAGAAATGTACAAAATGCATTGCAACCTTTTTTGGAATTACAGCCATCCATTTTGCAGTAGGTGTTGACCATTTGAAATTTTTCAAAAACAAACCAACACCAACAAAAAGCTCTTTTCAGAGCCACCACTTCTTCCCAGCGAAAAGTGCAATGGTTTTGATAGGGGAGCACCCCAAATTTTAGACGTCCGCGAACTGTCTGCGGACTTCTAAAAAAAATGCACAGGTCCCTGCTCCATTTATTTGCCACTTCTATTTTTAAACTGCGAAAAACGGTCTCTGAAAAGAGCCTTTTTTTGGGGGGGAGGGGGGTTTGTTGTTTTATATATTTTTTAGTTTTTTTACTCACGACACACTAGGAGAGGAGGGGAAAGGAGGGTAAGGAAGGGACACCAACCACAGGGATAAGAAAGGGCAGGTGGAGAGAGGAAGATGTAGGTTGGGCCTTATTTAGGTAGGTAGCAGACCTTCTCATGCTCGTTGACCGCAGTCAAGCACTCCGTAGACTCCCCCCCCCTACAGAGTACTGCATCACAGTACATACACAATATTGTGACCCTCGAAAGGTAAGGGTCAACAGCATCATGGATGGCCTGTGAGGCAGCTGGAGGGATGCGCTGTCCCACAGGAGTGTCTCTTGTGGTGACAGGAGCGGAAACGGAGGATGTTGTAGAGGAACTCCACCTACTATGTTTATCACAAGGTACAACCTTGCGAATGGCCCCACCGTGGAACGACCTTAGGTGTCGCTTCATGGATGTCGTACCAAAGCTGTACGAACCAGGCCTCCCACGACTCAGCACCATTTTGCACTGGTTGCAGGTGACCTTGTTCACACGTGCTTTTGGTACATCACCATGAATGGTAAACAACTGCAACACCCAAGACTCACGGCAAGTGCTGGTAGTAGGGACTTCCACTACCCCATCCTCTTCATCCTCCACCTCTACATCCTCATGCCTGTTCCCCTCTGCAGGCCTTTGGGGAGGTGTTGGTGGTAGAGGGTGTGGGGGTGGTGCTGAGGCACTAGTAGCACCAGTTGGAGCAGCAGCAAGCATAGATGCCATCAGGGTTTATGGGAAGCAGCAAGAGCAGCAAAATCAGGAAGATCAGCAGCTAATATAGACAATGCTCTCTCAGGTAGCCAGAAGCACAATGAGGATGAGCTCTGGGGTGTGGCCTTTTATAGGGGTACAAGGGTGCGCTCAGCAGACAGCCGCACTGTCCGCGGACAGATTGAACACCCCAAAAAGGCTCAAAAAGTATGCAGAAAGCCAGGGTCATTGTCTGGGACATGTGCAATGATGAATTCTTACTGTAAAATACTTTGGATTGTCTAAAAAAGTACTTTTTAAATGTTCGGGGGCCCGGACAGTGTCCGGAAATCAGGACACACGCTCAGGGTGGGTGCGGTCACATGATGATGTCGCAAACACATCCGCGAATGGGACGGGTGTCCGCAGGACACCAAATGCGTAGGAACGGTCCTGCGCATGCGCGTGGGTGTTCTACGGACGGTGTTCGGGTCCTCAAACTAATTAAAAGTGCGACACACGTAAGACGGACAGTTATGGACAAGCACGATGTTCGTAGGACATATGGGTGTGGTGCGCATGTGCATAGATGTTCTACAGACAGTAAGGTATAGTGCCCTTAGGACACCTCCATTTGGGTTGATTGTGGACATCGAGTGTGTTCCAAGAACAGTTTCATCTTGCCTGCAGACAGTACGGACAGGTATAGGTCACCTCCATTTTGGTTAATTGCGGACATTCCAGACACCAAATGTGTTCCAAGAACAGTTCCATCTTGCTTGCGGACAGTACGAACAGGTATATTGTCCTTAGGACACCCCCATTTTGGTTAATTACAGACATTCTGGACACCCGCACTGTCCGCCGACACCCCAACTGCCTTTTTAAAAGAAATAAGACACAAAGGACTGAATTAAAACACACATAATATATTTTTTTTATTCTATACAGATATAACATTTATGAAAGAGAGGGGGAAGCAGAAACTGACAAATACAGGGAAACTAGGGGTTTGGAGAGGATGGATGGGAGGGGATGAAGGGATGGAAGTCTCATCATAACGTTTTTCTTGGTGGTGAGGCTTTGGGGATAGTTGAAAGGGACATGGAGAGGGGGAACAGGTGCATGTGGGACAATGATATTTAATTTTTTCTTTTATGTGGTCATCCACAAAATGTTTCAAAAGATTGAAATTTTCCATAAGCATATCCATTTTTTGTTCCATGCGCTGCAGAGTATTTTCTAATGTCTCTTTTGCTGTATTATTTTCAATGTTTGTATGGTCTGTTAAAAAAATATATAATGTTAAGTAAACAAAGTAATGATTATTAATTTGCTTATATAGAGAAGTGTCTACCATTAGTATCACTGTCTTCAGACATTTCCTCACGTGGGAAATGTTCTTCAAGCCATTCCAAAGTACTGGACATTTATGTGTAAAAAAAAAAAATATTACTTTTAGTGTACCAAATACAGAAAGTTTAGAAATATATAAGAAAAATTAAGTTTACTTACTAGTCTCTGGTAAGTTGTGTTCTTACTGTTGTGTAGGTCTGCTGTTGCTGCTAGCTGTGCAGTTACTGTGAGGTAATTATGTTGGAAGCATATCTTTTTTGTTTTGGTATATTCCATTTTAGTACATATGGTATTTAAATGGATGGTTGATGTGTTACATATATAGGTTGCACTTCTTATTTATTATTACATATAATGTGTTTGTGCTGCTTTATGAACTTGTTCAGTGTTTATATGGCATGATAAAACAATTTAAGATACCCCCTGGAGTTTTTGGGTAGTGTTGATGTTGTCCGCGCCCGTCCGCGGGCATACGCACAAGTCCGCGGACATCAAAATCACTAGCAGGGGATTCAGCATGTTCTTTGTTATATGTATATAAAGTAAGGGAATCCTAGTAAACATCTATCAAATTCACACTATATATATGTATATTCAGTAAAAAAAAGTTGATAAAGGGACGTTATGGTTAAGTTGCGCTACTAAAAACCTATGCAATTCAGTAAAAAAACTTTGTTAAAGAGACGTTATGGTTCCAAGTAAAACCGAAAACCCCCTGAAATTCGCCAGTTATGGTAAGGTAAGCAACCATAACTCCCGCCACCACCGTGCATTGATAAGACTAACACCCAGGACATCAAAGATGACATCACAAATGTCATTGATGTCATCACTGATGATATGACATGTCTGACTTGTTTTTTCCTGTAGTGATATTGTCACGCTCACCTGAAAACTCAGCAGGAGCGATGGATTCTCTCGACCTCTGCTCTCCTATCTGAATTCTGTTCTCTCTCTCTCGCCTGGGGTTCTTTCTGTAAGGGTAGTTAAAGAGCGGGTTAAATACTATACAAGGACCTGATAAAACACCCCTACCAGCTCCCTGAGTGAGTGCAGTGTTTTGGGGCTCACCTCCTAATGTGGTAAGGCAGGCTCTCTGTCCTGGCTCAGCAGGGGCGCTATGGAGCGGGGCTGGATGGCTGTTGTGCTGTATGGGATGCTGTCCCCGTTTTGTGAGTGTTGCGGTGGAAGACCGCCTCTTCGAGTCTTTGTTGTTCCGGAGAGTCGGGAATTAGTCCAAGGGCAGTTTATTCAATGACCCTCAAATGGCTGTCCAATGTCCAAGTGTCCGCCGAGGCCTAGTTACTTCACTAGGTGCAGGTAAGGATGAGGCCCAGTTACTTCACTAGGCGCAGGTAAGGAGAAAAGAAGTATGTCCTTGGGGTCTTGTACCAGAATTGTCTATAGTGACCAATCCGCTTTTCTTTTGTCTTTTCCCCAACAGGTTTGTAAAGAAGTACCTCTGCAGAAAGGAAATCCGGATGAACTGCAGAAGCCAGATGGTCCGCGTGATGAAGATCGAACTGGAAGGACGATCGGACCGCCGAAGAACAGGTGAGTAGAAAAACAAAGCTTACTAATGCTTTCTGTTTTCCTTCTTGCAGGTGCGAAGCTCCAGTATGCGAGGTTGTCGTCCGGACAAGGATCGGGACTGCGGGAAGCCGCAGAATGGCTCTGGAGACTGGACCAGGTAAGCACATGCTCACTGCTACAGAGAAAACACACGAAGCAAGTTCTGCTCTTTGGGCGTGGCCTTTTATAGGAAGCCTCCCCCAAAGACTAGAGCTTTGCATCCAATCCAGGTTGCCACAAAGGAAGTCATGTAAAATGAACAGGAAGTCCCTCACTATTCTATGGGGGTAAGCGGTTTCTAAATGGAATCATGGATATTAAGCTGACCTTGCTCTCCAAGCTCTTACCCATACTGCTCCCGCCTGATTCCTCCTCGTGTTACCATGAGCTAGGTATGAAATCGACTGGCCTGTTTGACCTAACCTAGTACCCATGACAGATATATCTTAAACAGTAATAGCTAGGAACAAAGAAATCAAAAAGTACTATATTTGTAGACTTATACTTCAAATATGTTCTTACAATAATTCACTTATGGTCTACTCACAGCATATGAAACATATACATATGAAAAATACACACTTAAAAGATAGCAATGCTTTATGTGTATGAAGGCAATCAGCAAGGTTATCAACACCTTTATTGTTCTGCTGTTTTTTTATTACTGTACTTTCTCTGGATGTGCTCATATTTGTATTTGCATTACTTTCTTTAGGGTGCAGTCACATCATGTGATATGTGTAAATAGGGAAGTAGTAGGTTTGAAGCAGAGCAATCCTTTCTGTGCATAAAGATAATCAGTTAGGTTTTGAACACGTTCTGCTTCTACTGCTGCTTTTTTGCGTACTCACTTTCTCTATATATACACTCATATTTGTATGTGTTGTTGTGTCTTTGTGTTTTGTATGTAATAATGAAATTATGTAGTAAGTGGTTTTATTAGCTACTTATTACATGTTGCACAGTACACAAAACTAATAAGAAAGCATTTATCATTTCACTATTCAACATGGGAAGATTAGGAATATTGCTCCTCCATCATGTATCATTGTATGATACACAATGCTTATATTTATACATGAGTAGCTTAGTATACTGTAAAGAACTTCATAATAGAATGCTATTTATATCAATGCATTGCCTAATGCACTACATAGCTCATGATATCTATTCCAATGATCCTTGACACTTTTGTCAACATTATAATAAGAATCCCTTGTACAGAGTTTTCATGAAAAGTAAATGCACATGTGATGTCATCAGTGATGTCATCAATGACATTTGTGATGTCATCTTTGAAGTCCTGGGTGTTAGTCTTAGCAATGCATGGTGGTGGCGCGAGTTATGGTTGCTTAGTTTACCATAACTGGTGAATTTCAAGGGTTTTTCGGTTTTACTTGGAACCATAACGTCCCTTTAACAACATTTTTTTTACTGAATTTCATAGGTTTTTAGTAGCGCAACTTAACCACAACGTCCCTTTAACAAAGATTTTTTTACTGTGTGTTTGTGTGTATATATATATATATATAGATATGTATGATAATATGATACATTACTCACCGTAATCGTATTTCTGAGGCTTGCATCTGCTTAGATTCACATGCTGTGCATAGGCCGACATCTAGTGGAAGCTGCAGAGTATTACAGTTTGTTTTTCGAAACTCAAAAATTGGGCGTCGACACGGGCGTGCCAGTAATACTATCCCTAGTGTGACGGCCACTGTACCCATGATCCCTCACGCGTCTAGGACCCTCAGATTGTATTTTTTCTGACACGAAGTAGCATGAGGAGTAGCGCGAGTACAGATGATCCAAGCAGATAGAAGATAGATAAGATAAGACTACAAGCATCCATGCGCCTTCTCTCAGAGGGGAGGAAGGGTGGGTCGCATGTGAATCTAAGCAGATACAAGCATCAGAAATACGATTACGGTGAGTAATGTATCCCTTCTGAGGCTTGTGGAATCTGCTTAGATCACATGCTGTGCATAGATTAGCGAGCAGTGTTAGAAGGAGGTGGGATTTGAGAAGGGTCATGAGCAAATAAATGTCTTAGAACCGCTTGTCCCACTTGAGTATCTGTCTTGGAATGGGTGTCAATGCAGTAATGCTGAGTAAAAAGTGTGAATAGAGCTCCAAGTAGCTGCTTTGCAAATGGTGTCAAGGGGAACATTTGCAATGAAAGCCAGAGTGGCCCCAATGCCTCTTGTCGAGTGGGCTCTGGGCGTAAAAGGCAAAGTTTTGTCAGAAAGAGAGTAACACAACTGGATACAGTTGACAATCCACTTGGAGATGGCACCCTTAGAGACGCGATCTCCCTCTTTGCCTGTGGCTACGGAGACAAACAGTTGATCTGTTTTCCTAAGCGGTCTGGTCTTGTTTACGTAGTAAAGGACCACCCTACGCACATCTAGGGTGTGTAGTTTAACCTCAGCCGAGCTTTGTGGGTTTTGGAAGAAAGCCGGAAGCTCGATGGACTGGTTTACATGGAATTTGGAAATAAACTTAAGTGAAAACCTAGGGTGTGTCCGTAAAACCAGCTTATCTTTATGAATAGTAAAGAAAGGATCCTGCACTGACAGAGCCTGAATTTCACTGACCCTTCTTATGGATGTAATGGCTACTAAGAAGGCAGTCTTATAGGTCAGGTGTTTGAGACTTGTCTTATGCATGGGCTCGAATGGGGGCCCCATGAGTTTAGATGGCACCACGTTCAGGTCCCATCCTGGTGGTGGGTTAGATATAGGAGGATGAAGTCTCTTTACTCCCTCCATGAAGGTTTTAACCACGGGTACCTTCCACCACGACACCTTGCTATGTGAGGTGGTGTACGCTGACAGTGCTGCCAGGTATACCTTCAGTGAGTTGAAAACCAACCCTGCGTCCAGCAGGTGGAGCATGTATGTCACGATTGTGGAAGGAGTGCAATCAACTGGGTTGATTTGTTTATACTGGCACCAGATAACGAATCTCTTCCATTTGTCGAAGTAGCAATGCCTCGTGTTCGGTTTCCTAGACTCTTTTAGGATGTCTATACACCTCTGTGGTAAATTGAGATGTCCAAACTTTATGACCTCAGGAGCCATGCTGCTAGGTTCATGGAGTTGGGTTGAGGATGCACCTTCTGACCTTGGTGCTGGGACAAAAGGTTGTACCAGCCCGGGAGTTTGATGGGATCGCACACCGAGAGTCTGTGTAGGTGTGGAAACCACGGTTGTCTCGCCCACATGGGAGCAACTAGGATGAGCGTCATCGACTCTCTGTTCATCTTGTTCACCACCTTCCTGATGAAAGGAGTTGGTGGAAAAGCGTACGCAAACATCCCTGACCAGGAGTCTGGTTGGGGAAACCTGGATGCAAATCCTGGGCACTGTCTGTTTTCGCTTGTGGCGAATAGGTCTATAGTGGGGAAACCCCACTGAGAGAAGAGATCTTCTACGATATCTCTGTGTAGACACCATTCGTGTTCCTCCGGAAGGGGATCTCTTCTCAAAGCGTCCGCTAGAGAATTGAGATCCCCTGGAACATGTTGAGATGACAGAAAAATGTTCCGTCTGAGTGCCCATATCCAAATTTTCTGGGCAAGTCTGGACAGATTTGGCGAACGAGTCCCTCCTTGCTTGTTCAGGTAGAACATGGCTGTCGTGCTGTCCGTCCGGATCTGCACCGACAGGTTCAATAGGTGGGGCTCGAACGCTTGAAGTGCTCTGAAAACTGCCAGAAGCTCTAGCAGGTTGATGTGATTCTTGGCCACTGTGTGAGACCAGAGACCCTGAGCTGTGTGGTGGAGATGGTGAGCTCCCAATCCTGTCAGGCATGCGTCCGTCGTGACTACCGCCTGTATCTCGGGATCGTAAAAGGGTTTCCCCTTGGATAGATTGTCTCTTGTCCACCAGTGGAGGCTTTGTACAAGTGTTGGCGAAACAACCACTAGATCGTCCCACTGACCACTTGCCTGAGACCACAGTTTCGCCAACCATTCTTGCATGTGACGCATACGCAGGCGCGCGTGGGGGACCAGGTAAATACATGACGCCATCATGCCCAGCAAACGCATTGCTTTGCGTACTGTTATCTGGCGACTGGTTTGATATTGCGGAATTTGCAGTAGTATATTCCGAATTCTTTCCTCTCAAGGAAAAGCCAACCCCTCTTGAGTATTTAGAACAGCTCCTAGGAACTGCTTGGAGGTGCTGGGCACCAGACTTGACTTTTTCTCGTTTATGGAGAAGCCCAATTCGAAGAGGAGGTCGATAGTTATTTGAATGTTTGTCCTGCAAATTACTGGGGTCTCCCCCGTGATGAGCCAGTCGTCCAGATAAGGGTACACTGGGATTGCCTCCCTGCGTAGGTGTGCCGCAGCCACCGCCAGTACCTTGGTGAATACCCTTGGAGCCGAGGCTATCCCGAAGGGCAGTACCTTGAACTGGTAGTGCTGACTGTCCACCTTGAAGCGCAGATATTTTCTGTGCGCTGGGAACATGGAAATATGAAAATGGGCATCTTTCATATCCAATGTTGCCATGTAATCCCCCTTTTTTAGGAGGGGAATTACCTCTTGGAGAGTAGTCATGCAAAATTTTTGGGGCTTGACATACTTGTTTGCAGGCCGTAAATCCAGTACTGGGCGCATTGTCAAATCTTTTTTTGGCACAAGGAAGTAAGTTGAATAAATACCCTTGTTTACCTGGTGTCCCAGGACGAGTTCTATCGCGTCCTTTGCGAGAAGGATTTCGATCTCTTCGAGTAGGATCTTCTGGTGGTCTAAGGAGTGTATTCTTTGTCGTGGAGGGTGGTTTCGGGGACGCTCTAGGAGTTCTATGCAGTATCCTGCGGACACTGTGGACAGCACCCATCTGTCTGATGTGATCCCTTCCCAAGCTTGGGTGAAGATGGAAATGCGTCCCCCTACTGGGGATGCGTGAGAAGGGACCCTGAACGGAGCGTCACTGTTTTGGTGGAGGCGTGCCCCCTCCTTTATTGGGACTGCCTCTACCCCTACCACAACCTCTTTTGTTACCCCTGCCATAATTCTGGGTAGACTGCTGGTTAGTGTTCCATGTAGTACCCTAGCCTTGGGAATAGTTAGAGCCTCTTTGGGAGTTTTGTCCGCGAGGCCGACAAAAATTGCCATTCCCTCTCTGGTTAGGGGGTTTGTTGGTTAGTTGTCGTAGGGACTTGAGTGTCTCGTACTCGTCCTTGGCATTCTTTAGTGCGTCCTCGACCGCCTTTCCAAACAATAGATCCGGTTCCACCGGCTTATCTATCAATGATGCTTGGGTCTCGGCCTTGAAACCAGACTGCCGCAGCCAAGCATGCCTCTTGATGACCGTGCTTTCAGCAATTAATCTGCCAGCGTTATCCGCGGCATCGAAGGTTGATTTTAAAATGCAACCTGATACAGGCTCTCCCGTCGGCCGAAACTCGTGCCTATTGGCTTTTAAAGGTTTTGGGGCGGAGTCTATGAGAGCCGCGACTTCTTCCCATTGATGGCAGTTGAAACTAGCCAGCAGGGTGGTGGAGTTTGCAATCCTTGCCTGGTAGGCGGAAGTGGAGGCTACTTTCCTGCCCAAGCCATAAATCTTCTTGCTCTCCTTGTCGGGGGGAGCTTCGGACGATGACAAGGGTCTTCCCGCCCTCTTAAGGGTGTTTGTAACAACCAGGGAGTCCGGTTTGAGATGTCCCCTTATGTATAGTAGGTCAGATTGGGCTGCCCTGAAAAGCTTTTCAATTCTGGGGTTTACTGCCCTAGTGAGATTGGGGTTAACAAGGGAAGGGTCTATCCTCCTTTGTATTGACTTAAGGATAGGGATGGCCTGAGCAACAGGTCTCCTCTCTCCCACCAGTTCCTCTGCAAAGTCCCTCTCTTCCTGAGCACGTTGGGTGTCAATGTGGAAGTGCTGTGCCGCTCTGGACAGGACCTCATTCAGGAGAGGTTGGTTGTCGACCTGAGAGTCGGTAACCGCGGGCTCTTTCTCTACTGGGGAATCTACCCTGTATGTGGGAATAACTCTTTCCTGGAGTGCTTTCTCCGTTTTATCCTGGATAACACTACAGCATCCATACGCCTTCTCCCAGAGGGGAGGAAGGGTGGGCGCATGTGAATCTAAGCAGATACAAGCATCAGAAATACGATTACGGTGAGTAATGTATCCTTTCTGAGACTTGTGGAATCTGCTTAGATCAAATGCTGTGCATAGATTATTGAGCAGTGTTAGAAGAAGGAGGTGGGATGTGAGAAGGTTCATGAGCGAACAAATGTCTTAGAACCGCCTGTCCCACTTGTTTATCTGTCTTGGAATGAGTGTCAATGCAGTAGTGCCGAGTAAAGGTGTGAAGTATGCTCCATGTAGCTGCTTTGCAAATGCTGTCAAGGGGGTACGTTTGCAATGAAAGCTCCAGTACCTCTTGTAGAGTGAGCCCTTGGTGTAAAAGGCAGTGTTTTATTTGAAAGGGAATAGCACAGTTGGATACATCTGACTATCCACTTGAAGATGGCATTCTTAGAGACGCGATCTCCCTCTCTGCCTGGTGCTATGGAGACGAACAGCCGATCTGTCTTTCCTAGCGGTCTGGTCTTGTCTACATAGTAAAGGACCGCCCTCCTCAAATCTAGTGTGCAGAGTTTCACCTCAGCAGAGCCTTTGGGTTCTTGGAAGAAGCCCGGTAGCTCAACAGACTGGTTAACATGGAATTTGGAAATTAACTTAGATGAGAACCTAAGGTGAGGGGGTAAAACCAGTTTATCCTTATGAATAGTAAATAAAGGATCATGCACTGACAGAGCTTGAATTTCACTGACCCTTCGTATGGAGGTGATGGCTACTAAGAAGGCAGTTTTATAAGTCAGGTGTTTGAGACTAGATTTGCGCATGGGCTCAAAGGGAGGTCCCATGAGTTTAGCAAGTACCACATTAAAGTCCCAACCTGGTGGTGGGTTAGAAATTGGAGGGTGGTGTCTTTTTACCCCTTCCATAAATGCTTTGTCGACTGGCACTTTCCACCATGACACCTTGTTATGGGAAGTGGTGTCGGCTGATAAAGCTGTCAGGTGCACTTTAAGTGAGTTTAACACTAACCATGCATCCAGTAGGTGGAGCATATAGGTGACAACATTAGGAAGAGTACAATCAACTGGGTTGGTTTGCTTATTCTGGCACCAAATAACGTATCGTTCCCATTTGTCATAGTAACAGTGCCTCGTGTTAGGTTTTCTTAACTCTTTCAAGATATCTATACATCTTTGGGGTAAATTGAGATGTCCGAACTCTAACTTCAGGAGCCATGCTGCCAAGTTCATCGAGTTGGGTTGAGGATGCACTGTTGGCCCCTCGTGCTGGGAGAGTAGGTTGTACCGGCACAGGAGCTTGATGGGGTCACACAGCACCAGTTTACATAAGTGTGGATACCATGGTTGTCTCGCCTACATAGGAGCAACCAGGATGAGCGTCATCGGTTTCCTGTGGATCTTGTTCATCACCTTCCTCATCAGAGGGGTTGGTGGAAAAGCATAGGCAAATATCCCTGACCAATTCATCCATAGGGCGATCCCCTTGGAGCCTGGCTGGGGGAACCTGGATGCGAAGTCTGGGCATTGCCTGTTTACGCTTGTGGCGAATAGGTCTATAGTGGGGAAACCCCACTGAGAGAACAGGTCTTCTACAACTTCTTCGTGTAGTTGCCACTCGTGTTCCTCTGGGAGGGCATCTCTGCTCAGAGCATCTGCTAGCAAGTTGAGTTCCCCTGGAACATGTTGGGATGACAAGTAAATCTTCCATTTGAGTGCCCATTTCCAAATTTTCTGGGCAAGCTTGGACAGATTGGGAGAACGAGTACCCCCTTGTTTGTTTAAGTAAAACACTGCAGTCGTGCTGTCTGTTAGGATCTGCAATGGCTGGTTGGATAGGAGGGGTTCGATTGCCCGAAGGGCTCTGAAGACGGCCAGAAGTTCTAGCAGAATGATGTGGTTCTGAGCCACTGTGTGAGACCAGAGACCCTGAGCTGTATGGTGAAGGTAATGGGCTCCCCACCCTGCTAGGGAGGCGTCTGTTGTGACAACGGCCTGTATCTCTAGATCGTAGAAGGGTTTTCCCTTCGTAAGATTCTCTCTTGTCCACCAGCGAAGACTCTGTACTAGTGTTGGCGAAACGACCACTAGATCGTCCCACTGACCATTTGCTTGAGACTACTGTTTCACCAACCATTCTTGCATGGGTCGCATGCGCAGGCGCGCGTGCGGAACCAGGTAAATGCAAGATGCCATCATGCCTAGCAAACGCATCACTTTGCGCACCCTTATTTGGTGACCGGCCTGATATTGAGGAATTTGCAGCAACATATTTTTAATTCTTTCCTCCGATGGAAAAGCCAACCCCTCTTGGGTGTCTAGGACAGCTCCTAGGAACTGTCTTGAGGTGCTTGGCACCAGGCTTGATTTTTTCTCGTTGACTGAGAAGCCCAATTGGAAGAGGAGGTTGATTGTTCTTTGGATGATGAATCTGCAAATTATGGGGGACTTCCCTGTAATGAGCCAGTCATCCAGATAAGGGTACACTGGGATTGCCTCCCTGCGTAGGTGCGCCACCACCACTGCCAATACCTTGGTGAATACCCTTGGCGCTGAGGCTATTCCGAAGGGCAGCACCTTGAACTGGTAGTGCTGGTTGTCTATTTTGAAACGCAAGAATCTTCTGTGCACTGGGAACATTGAAATATGAAAATAGGCATCTTTCATATCCAATGTTGCCATGTAATCCCCTTTTTTAGTAGGGGGTTACCTCTTGTAGTGTAGTCATGTGGAATTTTTATGGCTTGACATACTTCTATGGCGTCCTTTGCAAGCAGAATGGCGATCTCCTTGAGGAGGATTTTCTGATGATCCAACTAGGGTGCCTTCTATCTCGGAGGATGGTCGTGGGGGCGCCCTAGTAACTCTATACAGTATCCTCCGGACACTGTGGACAACACCCATCTGTCCGAAGTGATCCCCTCCCATGCGTGGGTGAAGGTGGAAATGCGCCCCCCTACTGGGGATGCATGGGAGGGGACCCGAAGCGGAACGTCACTGCTTACTGGGTGGCGTACCACCTCTGGCGGGGTGCCTCTACCCCTAGTGCGGCCCCTGCGCTGCCCTCTGGGGAAGCCCTGTGATGATTGTAACTGATTGTTGCCCCATGAGGTTCCCTGATTTTGATAATAGTTTCACCCCCTCTGGGAGCTTTGGCCCCGAAAGCGACGAAAATTATTGTTTCCCTTCTGTCCTGAGGGTTTATTTGTGAGTTGGCCGAGAGATTTTAGGGTCTCGTACTCATCCTTAGCTGTCTTTAAAGCTTCCTCCACTGCCTTGCCGAATAGTACATTCCGCTCTATTGGCATGTCTATAAGAGTGGCTTGGGTCTCAGGCTTGAACCCTGACTGTCTTAGCCAAGCGTGACGCTTTATAACCGTGCCTTCAGTGATTAGCCTTCCAGCATTATCTGCTGCATCAAAGATTGTCTTTAGTATGCATCCTGATACAGACCTTCCATCTGTTGCCAGTTCAGCCAACCGGCTCTTTAGGGGTTTGGGTGCGGAAGATACTAACGCAGCTACTGCTTTCCACTGGTGGCAATTGTAGCTTGCCAAAAGAGTGGCACTGTTGGCAATACGTGCCTGATAGGCGGTGGTGGAAGCAACTTTTCTACCCAGGGCGTTTAGTTCTTTGCTCTCCTTATCAGGAGGTGCTTCAGAAGAAGCAAGCAGTGTACCTGGCCTCTTTCTGGTGGTTGTTACAACCAGGGAACCCGGTTTTAATTGCACCCTAATGTACAGGGGGTCGGAGGGTGCGGCACGGAATAGTTTCTCGACTCGCGGATTAACCGCACGAGTGAGATTTGGGGTTACGAGCGAGGGATCAATCCTACACTGAATGGATTTTAATATAGGGATGGCCTGAGTAATGGCTCTCCTGTCTCCTAGGATCTCTTCATCGAAATCCATATCTTCTTGGACACCCTGCGTGTTAATATGAAAATGTGCTGCTGCTTTAGCTAGTACCTCATTGAGGAGAGGTTGATTATCTACCGGCGAGTCATGCACCGGGGCGTCTTTGGGAATCGGGGAGTCGAGATTGTAGGCCTCAGCCTCATCCTCCTCCTGGTCCTCCTCATCCCCACAATAAGAGACTCTGGTCTTCCACCGATTGTGGTTCAGTTTCCTCACAATATAACAGTAGTCGCAAGATTCGATCACCAAAGGGTCTGGGACCAAGCTCTGCACCGGGGCATCAGGGCGGGGTTTTTGAGCAGTGGGCTGAGAGTCCTTAGACCCCGAAGGGGCAGAGGTAACCGGGGTGTTGGCATAGCTTTGAATGTAATTGGGGTCTTTTTCATAGAAGTCTGCCATAAATGACATCCTTCTCATAACCCTATCAATATCAGCTGAATTCCATTCTCTGGAGCTAGGAATAACATGTTCTGGTTCCTCCTCCAGGCCCATATCCTGAGCAGTGGGAGGAATGACTTTCTTTTAGTGGTAGGGTCAGAGACCTTGGACTTTCCTATAGATTTTGGGGTGGGGGGCCTGTGCGTGGGTGTCCGAAGTCACCCCTCTGCCCTCACCGTCCGATTCGGCGGCGTTGCTGCCATCGCTGAATGTCCCCTCCACTTCCATGGCCTCTAGCTGCCTGGCGTAGTGGGCCCAGCGTTTAGTTGAGCAGTCTTTAAGGGTTTCCGGCTTGAAGAGCTTGCAAGCTCGACAGGTAGCCTCGAGATGGTCTCGTAGGAGACACAGATTGCACGTATTGTGCTTGTCTACCCAGGGAAACTTCCTGTTACACTTTGGGCAGAACTTAAAAGGAGTACTCTCCGTATGTTATAAAATTGCAGCGGGCGGGTATATGTAGGAAAACATGTGGAAAGAACCCTTTTATGACCACCCTCCACTCTCCCTACTGTACAGGGCCGAGGCCAGAGGCCTTCCAAGGCCTGACGTCTGTTGTGACAGTCCTCAACGGCTGGTTTCCCCGATCTTCACCGGCCTCGATCTTCGGCATAAGGTGGAAGTAAACGGGGACGTTTTTTAACGATAATTGTAAGAATAAATGGCTAAAGCCAAGGGAACTCTGCAACATGCGTCCGACTAGTATGGCGTAAAAAAACAATCTGAGGGTCCTACAAGCGTGAGGGATCATGGGTACAGGGGACATCACACTAGGGATAGTATTACTGGCACGCCCTGGTTCGACGCTCCTTTTCGAGTTTCGAAAAACAAACTGTAATACTCTGCAGCTTCCACTAGATCGGCCTATACACGGAATGTGATCTAAGCAGATGCCACAAGCCTCAGAATATATATATATATATATATATATATATATATATATATATATATATATATATACACACACACAGCACCTATAGCTTATGTACATCAAGTTTTCAATGCAGTATCACCAGATCAAGACATCTGCTTACAATTCTGACTGAACAAAAACAAAAAGGTCTCTGGGTTACTGGAAAGGTTGGTGAAGGTGCAAGGGATCTGTGGAAAACTCCAAGAATTGCCGAGCAGGGGTGAGGAGGGAAACCCTGGGAAAGAAACCCAAACACAGGTCTGGAATACCACACCCAAAAAACAAAGAGGAGTCATCCATGTCATCTTCTTCGTTACAGTACCTGACAGGGGAGTGTACCAGGTCTGCCAGAAACCAGAGGGACTGTTGCCAGTCATCTTCTTTGTGGCAGTACATGGCAGGGAAGTGAACCAGGCCTGTCAAAGCCTAGAGGAACCTTTGCAAAATATCTTCTTTGTGGCATTGCATGAGTGAGAAGCGCCAGGGGGAGGGAGGCATTCTCCCGGCTATTCTGAATTGTACTAAGAAGCCTAGGAAAGGCCAGGGTAAGGGAGACATTCCCATAACGGTAGTGAATTGTACAAAGAAGCCTGCAAAGGGCCAGGGGAAGGGAGGCATTCCCCAGGCACACCCTTGAAGGCACGCCCTGCATGCTCACACCAGAAAAAATACAACCCTCCAGGGAAAAGTGGCCAAGACACTTGCTAGGAGAACACGTATTTATTTCTACAAAATAGAAATGCATCAGCAAAGAACTCTGCTGCCGCCGAACGTTCTGAGCTTCGTAGGCATGTGCAGCACATTATAAGTACAAACAACATCACTGATGACGTAATTATATATAGTATAATTTTAAAACCCTAAATGGAAGGACTCTATACATGTAGGGCCATCTCTATATGGGATGCCAAGCCATTGGTCCATCTTCAACTGTCCATCACCATCCACGTGGGTGCTGCTGGGCTTGTCATTCGAGGTGAAGTTGGCCTAACAATTAATTGCCTACTAACACAATCAATGTTATTTTATCTTCCTGGCAGATACAGGGATAAGCTTGGGGTAAGGTCACACTAACTCACATGCTCCACTCATTTCCCACACAGATCAGCAACTCCCAAGGTTATCCACCTTCATTTTGGGCTATAATTTGCTGCCACTCTGCACCTCACTGCACACATCACTTGACCGATTTGTGAAGGCGTTCAATTAGTGTTCAATTGAGGGATGTAAACGTTTTATGGTCAGCGGTCTGGGTTTGGACGGTCTTGTGGCATGCATGGGTGTCAGGATAAAATCATTGCAAAGCTGTATTTCTCTTGTGGGGATCGTTGGGGACAGGAGGGCCTTGCTATCTTTCATGTGGGGTGGTGCTGCCAGGAGGCGCGTTGCTGCCTTCTCATGATCTTGCAGGGCGCATTCTTCCCTGTGCGCGAGGGCCTGTAACTTTTTAGAACCATGGAGGATTTCATGGCCTCTGAGATACCTGGCCCCTGTTCGGGGGTGATGTTCACGCTCATGCAAGGGATCTAATACTAAACCACGTAATGCTGTTCGCCGCACTTGGGCCTAAATTCTAAGATGGCTGCAATTCGCCGAGATGGCGTTCAGACTCGCATCTACAATATAGCTTGTAATGCATGTGCGGAGGTGATCGCACACTCACCTCTATGCGCATCACCCTGGCCCATCATTTGGATGTGCTCTCTTAGTGGTTGTCATTCGCTATCACCTAACGGGGTGGGAACACCCTCTCTCCTTCCCAACACCCTTTTGAGTTGAACTGAGAACTTTGCTGCTTATTGACTTTTCAACCTGAAACTTTCTTTTGGACATTTGAAGGGATTGAGGCCAGTGGAAGAAAGTAATTCCCTCTGGTAATGGTCCCACCTACAAATGGAACTGTAATCCATTGTCTAGAGAAGCGAGTCATTCTTCTAGGTAGGGAAAGGTGGGTTTTCTCTTTATTTTCTAAGATAATAAAAGTTTATACCAACAACCATGCCACCTGTGTGTCGATCTCCTTCTGCACCCTTACAGAAAATAAACTAGAGGACGCAGAAAACCATTCCTGCATGAACAATATGTGCATACGGGGAATCCCCCTGACAGTGCGTGATAATGATCTAACGGACTGTCACAAGCCTCTTTCTGTCATACTTTACCTTCCTGCTGATGATTATTGAACTGGATAGGACAGACTGGACGGGACCCTGTACCTCCACACCGCAAGAGAAACCTCCAGACGTTCTGACGAGAGTGCACATTTTCACCATGAAGGACCGCATTAAGGCGGCGGCACAAGCCACTCCCGTAGTCACCTTTAGGAGCACGACCCTCTCGCACTTCCAGGATCTGATGGTCTCCACCTTCGCCAAGAAAAGAGCACTATGACCAATGACTGAATGGTTGAGGGACAAGAAAGTGACATACAGATGGGGGGTTTCCTACCTTTCTCTTCTCGTACCAGGGAAAGCGATGGGCCATCAAAACTATGAAGGAAGGGGAGGGCTTGCTAAGGGATGGGGCGTAGAGGACAGGGAAGGGAGTGAAAAAAACTGGACCTGCCTCATGCCCTGTAAGGTCGAGGAAATGGTGTGGGGAAAAAATAGGAAGGTGAGGAGTCAGCCTCGTGATGCGTGAGAACACTTGATTTCATGGGGAGAGGTGGAATTCTCACGACCAGGCTCAGGTTCACATACATATCTGTACTACAGTTGTTGGCAACAGTGGATTGCTTTATGATCAGATGGGTGATTGGGAGTGTTAAGTAGGAAGGGATTTCCTAATTATTGTTTATTGAATCCTTCCAAGTTGGAAAACCCAATAACCAAGTCTATTGGATAGGCTTATATTGTTTGATGTGCCATGTATTATGTTTCAAGGTTGCGGGGCGGGAGGGGGATAGGAGTGTTTAGTTAATGTTCAAATGTTGCTGTGGGCCAGCCTATTTTTAATGTGTCACACGTGGAAGATGTTAGCTTTGGGGGTTCTCTGGTGCTGCAAAGATGTATAATACTGTGGCCATGCCCCTGACAATACCCAAGGCTGAGAGGGATGCAATTATCCAACTGGAAATGTTCAGGGTCTAAACTTCCCAGGTAAGAAAGTTAGTCATGAGAAAGCTGGTCGAACTATCATGTTCGATTGTATTTCTGCAGGAGACTCACCTACACCAGAGAGATGAAAAAGAACGAGACACCGGGACTACCCGTAGCAGTTATTTGACACATGGGGTGGAAGGGAACGTGGGGTGGCAATCCTGCAAGGGGAGAATGTCCCACTCAATAGGGTTAAACTCCTGTGAGATCCCCTGGGTTGTTCTATCTGTGTCAAGGGTCTCTTGTCTAGCTGCCCCGTCACCCTGATATCCCAGTATGCTACAAGTAATGGTCAAGATCATTTTCTCAATTATTTTGTTCCATAGGTACTGGTCTTTGCAAAGGGTCAAATAGTGATAGATGGCAACTTCAATTTGGTTCCCAACCAGTTAGTGGAAAGAAAATACCTACCACCGGCCAGAAGTGACTATACGCATGCCATCTCATTTGCTGCATTGATACAGGAGCTGGGCTTGGTGGAGGTGTGGCGATTATTTCATGGGGAGGAAAGAGACTTCTCATACATACAAAGGGGCTTTTCTAGGCTTGGCAGTTGCAGGTGGGCTGCATCGATGAGATGTACCTCAAGTTATATAACCCAATTATGAGGGACCAGGTACTAACATTTCAGTAGCACTAATTTGGGATGCTGTGAAGGCAGTGGTTCGAGGGGAATGGCTTAGCAGGAGGGCTGCCTATACTCGGGAACGCAGGCTGATACAGAGGCAGAGGTAAGGTCAGATGAATCTGAGCACAAGAAACTGGGTTCTCACTCTGCACTGTATCATCTGAAGGTTGTACGCAAAAAATTGGAAGCGCACCTAGCGGAAAAACTAAGCAACACTATTAATGTTAAGAAAAATAAAACCAATCGCCTTCTTGTATATAAATTGAAAAAGCTTAGGACGCGAAATATCATTCCGGCCCTGCACGATAATCAAGGGGTACTTCATCGAGCTGAATCAAATAAATTAGAGATACACCAAAATGATTTCACATCAGTATTCTCGAGGGAGTCCTTATCGGGGGAAAAACAGGCTTCCTTTCTTGCGGAGGCCATGGTGCCGCATTTGCAGAGGCAGCTTAGCAAAACCGCTAGGGTCTCATACTACATTCCGAAGTAGAATGGGCTATAAAAACCTTGAAATATAAGGCACCCGGGACCAAACCGGTTCACAGCTCCTTTTTTTATAAAATATCTTGTACCCTGCTTGTTCAGCAGCCCATTAATTCATTTTTGAGAACCGGCGGTACCACTCCCACCATGGGGATGTCTATAACCAATTGAATTCCCAAACCAGGGAAAGACCCAACCTTCTGTGATTCCTATTGCCCAATTACTCTTACAAACAATGATGCCAAGCTGTTTTCCAAAATCCTGGCTCGCCGACTGATGGAGGTCCTCCCGGGCTCGTTGATGAGGACCAAACCAGATTTAGAGTAGAGTGTAGCACTCATAACAACATCCAGAGGGTACTCTATATGGTTAGCCACGTCACAGGGGTGGAGGTAGAAGTGGTTGAACCGGATGCCCACAAGATGCTTGACGGTGTGGATTGGGGTATATATTTGGTGCACCCTGGAAACCTTTGGGTTTGGCCCCAATTTTGGCACTTTAGTACTCTCTATCAGGCACAATCAACCTCGCTCAAAATAAATGGCCAATACTCTTCGGATTTGGCTATCTCAAGGAGCACAAGACAGGGTTGTCTTGTCCCCTTGTCTCCATTGATATCCGCTTGACCATGGAACCATTCGCTTGTCGGATTAGAAACAGAGAAATCAAAGGGGTAACTAACTGTGGGCAAGAGGGATAATACGACTTCATTATATGCACATGACGTACTGCTGACTTTCCAGAATCCCTGCATAACCCTGGAGGCTTTATTCATTTACTCATTCATTCTGTCATTTGTTGTAGTGCCTTTCACCATTATTATGGTCACAATGTGCTTTTGGGTGAACGCCCTTGGAGGGACCAGAGTCCAAAGATTTGGGAGGTGCTATTATGCATGTCTGCATTTCAGCCATTAAAGGTATGTGAGGGTGGCCAAGACCCTGGAATTCATTCATGTCTCAATGAAGCGTGTATGGGCTCAGCGGATGAATACTATGGGCTAAGAGGGGGATTGTGTTTTAAGGTGATCGAGATTTACGTGGGAAGCTACAGTTTGAATGTTTGTTGTTAAAAGTAGCTTAATTCTTATGGCAGAGATGATGTGCAAATGTGTTTGTGTTGAATGTGTGTGCAGAGTGTGTGGAGTGGGACCTTGCCTTGCGCTAAGTTGCTAAGGTGCGGTGTGCAAGTGGTGAAAAGGGTTAGTTATACAAATAACAATGTCAATTTCCAAGGTTTCATCGATGTACAAGGAGCAGTGCTGCGTTTCGCAGGCGATCTAAGTGCTTGACGACTGCATAATACCCCCCCTTCGGAGAGGTTCTTGGAATTAGAGATTGCCATCTCCGATTCCGTCTGGTGCAAGGACAAAGGACCCATTTCATGATTACATGTGGCAGGCTGGCCCACCATCCTGTTCTTAAGAATTACCTGCCGTGCCGAACATGAGCGAAGGGTGCAAGGTGCCTGGTTGTTCTCCTATGGGGTGATCAGCGTGTTTTTCCCAAGGTGCATTTTAAGTGCGATGCACTGCTCCCACCAAGTCCATGTGTGTGTCATACCTAGCCCACAGTCAGGATTCGAGTTGCTGGAGTGATACCAGAGTCCTCAATGTGTGTTAGCGTCCCACAAGGAAGGTTGGCTGCCAGAGTAAAGCGGATGAAGGAAAAGAAGAGGCGAGTAACTGACAGATGGGCGAGTGTGTCGGGGTGGAGGGACTGCTGAATGAGATGTGTGTGAAATAGGCAGGGAGTGGGCGCATTGAGAAGGGGGAATCATGAAGTCGAGTGGATAGTCCGGTTATGAGGGCTTTTCTGAAGGCGCCAGGTGCTCCTCTATGAGGCAGAGCGCAATGGGGACGGAGTTCCAGGAAGTTGGTGCCAGGACAGAGAAACAGGCACCTCCTAGTCTGGAGAACTTGAAAGGAGGGACTAACAGGAGGTGTGCAGAGCCTGATTTGAGGATTCTGGTAGGGCGGAAGCGAGTGAGCTTTATTTGGAGGAAATTCAGGCCTTTCTTGTGGATTGTGTGGTGGGTAATGCATATGGCTTTGAAAGAGGCTGGTTGGCTAATGGTGTTATGTACGGGCATAGAGGCAGTGTTAAAACACGGGTGCGTAGCCCTTTAAGGACGTTGCAGCCAGGTGCCTGGAAGCTGGCATGGCAACACTGGCATCCTCTCTATCCCTCCTACAGCTGACGCCGAACTGTGCGCACCGTTGTCATGTGACCTGTTCTTATTAAGCACCTCCCTCACTCTTGCTGGTGCTTCTGATTGAGAATTGGTGGCGCTACGAAAACTTTGTGTTCTGTGACCCGATACCTTGCGGCTCACCACTTAGCATGTTTGATTGACAGCTAGGCTGAGTGAATGGGGGTGTGCTGCATAAAAGCAGGGCTTTGGGGACTGGAACTTCAGAAGTCGCCACAGGACCTGAGAATCCGACGAGGGAGAAGCTGAGCCGACCTACCACGACGACACCACCGGTGCAGCCCTGCGGAACCGACTCACCACTTCCCGATGACAGAGAAGATCTCCCGGCTGGAGAGGCTTCTTCCCCTGACTGGTGGGCACAACCAGTTTACCTTCTTCTCTTCGCACCCCAGCCTGGCCTGTGGTCGAATTGCCCGTGCCAAGCACCCCGGCAACCGGATTGCCACTTAACACTGGACCGCGAATAAAAGGACTGCTCCTTTTACCTGAGAACTCCGCGGCTGGTTTCTTCCCTGGCAGTGCAACGGACTCCTGTCTTCCTCCCCGACGAGATCCTCTCTTCCCCCGGACGAAGCACCGACTTGCATCCGCTGCCAGGAACAACTGCTCCCGCTGGAGTATTCTTACCACTTTAAGGTACCGTGTCCGCCAGGCCTCCCTTTCTAAAGATTGCTACAAGGTAATAATAACCTTCTGGACTGGGCTGGCCGCCTTGACCCTCTAACTGGTCCCTTTCTTTGGTCCAACTCTTTTTGAACCTTTACAAGACTCTTGTGCACTGCAACCGTGAGACCTTGGATACATTTCGTTTTGATCCCCTTAAAGTGGATCCGGCCTACTGACTCTAAACTCACGGTGTTACTTTGCCTTCCTCTCTTGTTGTGTTTGCGAAAAAGTGGGATCTGTTTCAATTTATTCTCTGCTTTTCTCTCCCATTTAAAACGAATTATTAGAGTGCCATCTATGTTAAGCGCTCACCGCTGTCTGAAAATAAGTGGGGCTTTACTTAAGACTTGTCTAATATTCTTCTAAGGGAGTGTATATCTTTTAGTGACCGTGTTTTTGAATTGCTTACTATTAGTGCCTGTGTGTTTTTCTAGATGTGGTTTTAAATGAATAATTATATCTCTTTTACACCAAGCTCTGGTCAGTGTTTACTTGTTCTACCATGTTCTTTTGACCTATTGTGAATACTCTGTATACTGCCTAACTCTCATTGAGGGAAGTCTGACTGCAGAGCCACAGCTACCAAGTGAATCTGTGTGGTACAGACCGCTACCAAGTGGGTTTACTGCCAAACACCTGTAGTCTTAAATCTTTTGCAGTGGTCCCAGAGGGAACTGCACAGGTTTCTGCCTAACAGATGAATAGACAGTAATGGAACGAAGAGAGAGGGGGAGTGCATTCCAGTTTAAGGGTGCTAAAAGAGAGGAAGACTGAAAAGGAGATTGAGCACAGGGTGGACGGGGAATTACAAGAAGATAGTGAGAAGCAGACCGAAGTGGAAAGAGAGAGGGAAGATAAAAAGAGACAAGAGAAGAAAGATAGGGAGGAGCAAGACCATAAAGAGCTTTAAAAACGTAACATAAAAAAATTCAGTTTAAACAGTGATGAAAAGAGAGGCATCCAAGGTGAGCCAAGGAAGAGGAAATAGAATCACGAGGAGCCAATAGACAAAGAACACAAATAGAAGCATGAAATCCAGATTTCAGCTGAGCTAAATGAGATATAGGAAGTCCACTGAGTGCAGAGGAACAATAGAAAAGGGGACAAAAGATTAAAGCAGACACCAGCAACTTTGTCGCTTTAAAAGTCATGAACAAACAGGATTTCCGTATGTTGTACAGATGAAATCGACAGGAACGAGCATATAGTGAAATATGATGAATGAAACTTACCTCAATGTCTTTAGCTTTGCTCTGCTCAGTTAAGACTTGCAGTGGCTACTTTTGTTAGAGTTGATTTCAACGTTGCTTTCCACAGGTGCAACAGCTTGTGACCTTACAAGTGATTTCTACAAAACTCTCTAACTTTGTACAAGACTTTTATTAACTACGAAGGGCCTCAGCTCCATAGACTGTGCTCCAATTGACTTTGGCTGTCCTAGCTCCCTGCAGACTCTTCTAGTCCATTGACTTTGTTATTTTCTGTCCCTCAGAGGTGATAACTTGTTTTTAGACTGTTATTGCTGGGAAAGATTTTGTCTACACTTCATTGGAAGATTTAAGTATACTCACATGCCCCGAGAACCTGTTTAACCTTTTTCCTTCCTTTAACCTTTCGTTTCTGCAACCCCAGAATCTGCAAAGTGTACTTGTGATATACAAATGGCATTACTGTCCATGTGAATGAAGTCCCCTCCGGGTGTATGAAGTGTGTAAAAAGCATCTCTAAAGAGTATCTACTAAATGTATGCTGATTCTGAAAAAGTATTTTAAAGTATATTCGATTGTTACATATCTTGCCCTTTTTAAAGAAAACTTATTTAAAAACTGATGTTAAATACATAAATATTTATTTATAACTGAAAACTTGAGTATACGTGTTACTTGGCTACTTGTATTTACGAATTTCATTGATACAGCTCTGCAGCTCACAATGACCCCTCTCGAGAGGCCTGGCTGCTCAATCACACTACCAGCGTGTGTAGTACAGCCCTATACCAAAAGGTGGGTTATCCAATACCAAGTAGACAAGTGTTGTGTAGCCTCACACAGTGTTACTACATCAATTTGTGTCTAACAATCATCAATAAGGGAAATTGGCAGGCTAAATTTACCAAGCTCAGTCTTCCCATGTTAGAGCCAATGCCTATGGCGGTTCAAAGATTACAATGTTAGGCTGGTTTCAAGCATCAATTCAATGCAAGGGAGAAAATACAAGAAATAAGGTATGTCTCTGACAGAGGTGGTTGCCTATTAGGCTGATACCAGCAACGGGACATTTTTATTTTATTTATTTATTGTGCATACTTCAACTAAATTGTGTTTCAAAGCTCCAGGGCAACAGGGAGGGAACATAGAAAAGAAAGCAAATAAAACAATGAAAGATAGAGGCAGACCTACTACGCCTTGTGAGCATTCCATACGTGCAAGTGCAGAGAGAGAAGGGCTGAGTGAGTGCGGGGGTAAGTGCTTGGTGTACCAAACAGGGAAGTGCTAGGGAGTAAGCATCTGCTAAATGACTTGGTGAGAGTGGTCAACTGCCAATAAATAAGTGCAGGCCCATGGTGGCATTGTCCAGTGGGTGACCAGGCAAGTGCTGGGAGCGGGCGGAGGCTGAAGGCGATTGGGTGTGGGTGGCCAGGACCAAGGAAGACACATAAGCGCCCTGGTCACCAATCTCAGCAACTGTGGGGTTAGCGAGGGAGGAAGGGAAGGAGGAAGTGAAAAGGAAGGTCTTGAGGAGCTTCCGGAATTGGAGCAGATCCGGACTAACAACCAACCCAAAGGTTCTGGGTTGTGTTGCTACCACCTCTCCAGAAGTAAACATGAGAAATGTATTTAGGGATTAACTTGGTTGCCTCAAAGGTAAATGTCACATAATTAGGTTGAAGAAAGGTTCTCTTCCAGTTATTGCAAAAGCCAGGTATGTCCCAATTGCATTAAGAGATGAAGTCACAAAGCAAATTAACCAATTCATTGTGAATATCATTGAACCTATCGAAGCATCGGAATGGTGCTCTCCAGTAGTGGTTGTGCGAAAACCCAATGGAAGTGCCCGCCTATGTGTAGACCTCGGGGCACAGAATAAGCATGTGGTGGATTGATCACTTTCCCCTCCTAAACATTGGGGAAATGGTCAGCCCCACAAAGGGAGCCACTGTTTTTTTGCACCCTTGATCTGGTGTCAGCCTCTGACCAGATGTTAGTACACCCCAAACCCAGAAACGTAACTACATTCATTACACAGGATGGCACATTCCAATTCAAAAGGATGCCATTTGGCTTGATTCCTGCTGCTGCATTCTTTCAAAGGATGATGCAAGAAATACTGGGCGACATCCCAGTGTATTATTTTATCAAGATGATATTTTGGTAATGGGGACTTCGACGAAAGATCATGATGACAAACTCAATATAGTACTGAACAAGTTAAGTGATGCTGGACTCACTTTACAAGAAACTCCCATATTGACTATCTGGGTCACCGACTATCAGATAAAGGGAGATCTCCCAGGGAGCTTTTAGTTTCTTTAAATCTCCAAGCAAAACCCTCAAAAAACAGACAAGTGGTCTTGTCTTTCTTAGGTGTAGTAGAGTACTGCTCGAAGTTCATAAGAAATCTTTCTGAAAAATGCTTCAAAATCAGGAAACTGTGCAAGGAAGGTCAACATTTTGAATGGAATGCTGAGTGGGAGAATGAATTTTCTGAGATAAAGACGTCTATTGTGAATGCACCTATTCTCTCACCATTTGACCCTAGCAAGGACACTTACATTATGACAGGTGCTCGCAGTCTACGGCACCCCACCGGCATTTTCCTTTCCAGTTTCTGCTCGACTCCAGTCTGCTTACAGTGGCTGCATAGCGTGGAGGAGGAGCCACACAGACTTGAAATAACCAACTCGGCCGCGGAGCTGCTCGCTGAGGTGCTCGCAGTCTACGGCACCCCACCGGCATTTTCCTTTCCAGTTTCTGCTCGACTCCAGTCTGCTTACAGTGGCTGCATAGCGTGGAGGAGGAGCCACACAGACTTGAAATAACCAACTCGGCCGCGGAGCGGCCGCGGAGCTGCTCGCTGAGGTGCTCGCAGTCTACGGCAGTCCACGGCCGCCCCGCGGCCCTTCCGACGTCGCAATGCACGAGGGCGAGGCAAGCGGGGAAGGACACTGGCTGCGAAGCCAGAGAACGAAAAGCGAAGACAGTGGCCTAGAGAGACGAAGCCCCTTAAAGCGGGCGAGCCACCTGAGAAAACCTCACTCGCTGAAAGACTCGGCAGCCATGACAAAACCCAAAGCACTTAAAGTGCCCTTCCAAATGCCTCAAAACAAAAGCAAAAATGGCTCGAAAACAAATCTAACTGACCAGAAACTCTCACCTGCGAAATCAACGGAGGATATCGAACCACTAAAGAGGGAACCGAATAACCAGCCGCTAAAGGAAGTATTGGAGGCTCCGTCTAAGCAACAGACTCCTCCGAGCCATAATTCATCAACACTCGTCTTATTACGCTATGGTGAAAAGCCAACACGGAGACCCACCAGCCCGCAGGTCCATGAGAAGAAGGACCAGTCCACTCGGTCCCCAGGCGGAGTCGTTGTGGAGAGACGGGCTGGAGAGCCCGCGAGCGAAGACGCCGGCCTATGCCCTGGAGACCGTCAGATCACCCAGAGCGGATTTCTCCCTCCTCAACTGGGAGCAGTCTCTGGCCGGGAGCTCGTTGCGGAGGCGACGAGCCCTGCTGCCGATGAGCCGCGCCGAGACCAGAGAAAGGGAGAAACTGCAAAAAAGGTCGAAGAGCCGTGCCGGGAGTGGAAAGAGGAGGAAAGCACAAAATGGACAACTGTGGCCAACGTGCCAGCCCCGCGGACCCCTCGGCACTCGGATCCTCCACTGCTCCGGACGCTAGCAATCTTGGAACAGACCTGTAAGAAAGACGGAGAGCCCTCTCAAAGTACCACACCCACAAGGAACATAAAATCCAAGAAAGTACCTAAGCCAAATGAACTCCTAGAGCGGGAGGTGTTCGACCTCAAAACCACCCCCTCGAAAGCTCCAATTCCGCAGAACCCATTGTCAACAACTTTGTCGCCCAAAAAAATAGTTGCCCAGGAGAAAAAAGAGATAGTCAGAGCACAAATCCATCGCCCGCCAAGTTACGAAGAAGCCACCAGCACAGAAACCAACAGACCGACGGAAAACAGCAACAGCGACAATTCGTACTCGACTGTCGACTATTCGGAAGACGAGCTGGAAGAAGCGACTAAATCTCCTACAATTCAACTAAGACTTAACTTCTCAGAAACTCATTCAACCCCGATCGCAGCAAATCCTACAAAATGCACAAATTCTATGAATACAGGTAACACCAAACCAAAGCCTCAGTCATGCTCAACGTCAGTCGCCACCTCTACGGTAGAGCCACTGTGCAGGAAACTGCTGATAAAAGGAAACGCACCCCCACGGACCCTTAAAGGTAAAAAAACATTTACAAAAGGATCTATACCCAATTTTTTTGCAATAAAAAACAAAGTCCCATGTGAGAAAGATACAGTTGAAATATCAGACGCAGAACTACTCGAGGGATCCCATTTAGATCAGAACTTAGAAAATGACAAAGACTCCCTACGTAAGCTTGACTTCCTGAAAAGATGGCATATAAAAGCACAAAGACCTAAATCGGGAGACTCCCTAAAAATTACGGACCTCAATCGGACAACGAGAAATGACCCCGCACACTCGGAGCCACCTCAAGGTCTACTTGGCCCGATCACCAGCAAAACTAATGACGCTCGGGCGCCACGACACCTGGACGATCATGAAAAGCAGAGACACCAAGAGGAAGCTTTGAATAAAGCGCAAAAAAACTCTACTATCCTAGAAATAAGGCAAGAGATTCCACCTGCCGAGAATCTACAACAAGAGAACCTCCCAAGTGGCTGTCTCACAACTAACGCTTGTCAATACTCAGCAAATGATACAATCTCAAATCAATCCTTAACTACCAAAACTACAATTGGACTACCATCTCCACCATCAAAAAAGAAAACAGATCTCTTGGCCCTTATGTCATCCTTAACAATAGCACTCGCGCCGTTCACCAAATTGTATGAAGCACTGAACGACTCAACAAAAGACCAAGCATCTATTCTGGCGCACATACAAACGAGACTCACCTTTATTGAAGGATATATAACAGCAAAGGAACGCACCCACCAACCGTTAGAGCAACCCCTACAGCAGTTAGACCATTTCGCAGACCGTCCAAAGTGCTCGAGATCTACCCAAACTGAGGCACCAGTTTTCAAAACCTTTAACTTCACAGGGGCCTCGGCTATACCAATAGCGATAGACCACTCTAACAGTGATGAAAAGGCTTTACTATACTCTCCAACAAGTACAACACAGAATGTCACTATAAACAAGCCTCGGGTTACGAAGCAAAAAGAAAAAACAAACTTCTCGAACATCAAACTACAGTTAGACCACGAAAACAAGCCGAATAATATTATTGAAAAAACAAGACCCGACCTCCACTCAAAAAACGGATGTGCATCTTGGTCAGAAGACCGATCCATTCAAAAAGACGACCCCGCTTTGAGAGGCACCGCAAAGAGAAAAACAAGTAAGCCTACAACCAGACTAAAAACCAACGAAAGCTACCAGCCAGCTTCCCTTAAACAATCTTACCTACATTTCGAGCCAAAACTAATTGACCACACTACTCTCCTACCACCGAAGTCCCCAACAATACCGAGTGAGGAAAAGAAGGCCGTAGAAGATACCGTGTGCTCAATTACTGAAAGCGAGCTGATGGATGTAGCTCTAAACACAAGAGAAATGTGTGAGGATTGGGAAGAGGAAGACCAGACGCCGGTGAAAAAAAGAAAGAGAAACGCAAATAGTCAATCCCCAGCGGTTCTGGCCGACCCCTTGGACGAGAAACAAAAAAAAGAAAACAGAAAAACTACAAGAAATAACAAACCATCAGCTCAAGAGCCAGCAAGTCCAATTTTTCTGACATTGGAGGAAAAAAAACTAAAACTTTTGGAAAAAAATAAACATAGAGAAACTTCCCAGTACTCGCCTACAATGAAAATGGAAACGCTCCGAGCACGGGACAACTTTAGATCACCTCCTTCTAGGAGGACGCAACCGTCGAGTCAGGACGCTAAACACACATCACAGGAATGACCATTAGCGCTCACCTCACGTTGGCGTTCCAGAGTGCACAAAAGTTCACAAAAAGATGAGCGTCCACCCTCAAAAACAAGAAGTCCAAAAAGATTCCATAAACTAGAAT
This sequence comes from Ambystoma mexicanum, assembly GCF_040938575.1. Lineage (NCBI taxonomy): Eukaryota > Metazoa > Chordata > Amphibia > Caudata > Ambystomatidae > Ambystoma > Ambystoma mexicanum. The sequence continues at coordinate 789,027,896 of NC_090935.1, read as the reverse complement.
ACAGACCGAGATCTTCATCCCCATCAAACCACCACTGTACGTCAAGGTCCAGAGGACGCAGAAACCAGAGGCACCCTCCTACACAGAGGGGTAAAAGTAAGGACCACCGAAGAAGAAGAGACCTCATAAACCGACTGATAGGGTCTACAAAGACTCGCTCCTTCACTCTGAAAAGCATCTGGAAGGAAGATCCATCATTCATCCTAAACAGAAAAATGATTCTAAAAATACTACACCTAGTTCCAGCTTTAAAAACTCTATCCACAGATGACATTACAATCGTGGAATTCAGGGGAAAAAAAAGAGTGGACAGTGTCTACTTACACATTCAATCTGAAACCATCAAATCGGCTTTAACTAAAGAAAAAAACAAACAGAGCGCTGGGCTATGACCTTACAGATTACATAAGACCCAAAGAGCGCACTGATTCTAAACAAGACCCACCGAACTACCCAGTGAGATGTCCCCAGGAGAAAAAGACGAAAGATCACGTAAAGAGCGAACCTACATACCGGAATGACCAGACCCCGGTACTGAATGACAAGCACCTTTCAAGATCGACTACACGAAAGCAGACAGAGCTCCACCGACCAAGCTCTCTAGAATTGGAAAGGGTACCCTCGGGCCCCCAAAAAAATTGGTTCATCACAATTGAGCAAGATATTCCGCTAAAAGGAAAAGAAAAGCTAAACTGGGAGAAGAAGCAACAAAGTACAAAGGAAGAAGTCAATCGCTGGGCATGGCTGCCCAAAGCATTAGCAAAAAACAATAATCAATAGCAATCAAACAAATGCCAGCCAAATAAGAGGTACTCAGGCCATTTACTGAACATAGATTCGGAGATCAACATAACCCTAGGTTCGTGGAACACCCGAGGCTTCTCCCATTTGATGAACTCCTCAGACGTTAACCTAGGATCCACAGACATTTGGTGTCTACAAGAAACCTGGATCCAACATAAACCGTCGATAGAAGGTTATACGATTGCTTTTTCACCAGCCTTGAAAGGAATATCGGGGAGACCAAGAGCAGGCTTACTCACAGCAATAAGAATCGGAGCTGACCTTCACCTTCTCAAAGTGTTAAAGACAGAGCCGCACATCCTGGCAACATTGATACAGAGAAGTAACAACCAAAACAATCTGGATAAAAGAAAAAAAACGATATACCTCCTGATTAACTTATACTGGAACCCGGTAGAATGTGAAACAGACACCTTTCTATTGAAAATCGAAAACCTTTTAAAAGACGCCATATCAAACGACCTAGTGGAAAGTATAGTTATTTGCGGAGACCTAAACGTCAACATCAAGAAGAATGGACAGGAGCCTTACCAAACAAAACCAAATCGGCCACAATTGCCGGAAAACTCACAAGATAGAAGAAATAAATGGTCAAATCTGATGGACAACAACGATCTACACAACGCACACTTCTTGGGAAAAGCATCGCAACCGACTATCCCGACCTGGGAATTAGCCGGAAGGAGCGCCACCTTAGACCACATCTATCTGTCCAGAAATCTCCTCCCGCTGGTCACCGGCTTTGACATCACTAGAACACTAAACAGTGACCACAACCTCCTGAAACTGACATGGTCAGCTTATTGCTTCAAAAAGCACGAGAGTGACGTGGCGCTGAGATCGACCAACATGGAGACCTATGCAAATTCCACGCGCTTAAGGATGAACACCTCAGCAGTAATGACACTAACCTCTAACTACTGCCAAATAAAAGCACAGGCAAATGCTAAAGAAGATAAACTTCTTATGGACTACTGCCCATTACTCCAACCATATTACATTAAAAAGACGGGAAACAGGAAACAAGCAAAGACCAACCATTACAACAACGAAACCCTCAGGAACAAAAGACGGGAGATGAGAAGAGCAGTGAGAATGGCCAGGAGCTCACCATCACGCGTTAACGTCGAAACAGCTTCGAAAGCCACCAAAGCCTATAAGACCTGGTTGAAAGGCTTTAGACTACAACTTCACCAAGACGACTCAGAACAAATGCTGCGAGTGCTGGCCGGTAAGCAAACAAAATCATTCTGGTCGCTGGTCAATTCTAACACCTCATCAAGCAAAGACGCCTTAACATCAAGCGTAATAGAAGAAGCTTGGATAACACACTTCGCCACCCTTTTTGGCCCAGTGGACAACGAGATAAAACCCAGGAAAAACAGACCTAACCGATGGGCAATAGAACCTGACCCACTCAGCATTGAAGATAAAATTAAGAGTCTTAAATCATCACGAGCTCCGGGTCCTGATGGTCTGTCGAATATGGATTTAAAATCTAACCCAAAAGTCTGGTCAACTTTAATAGCTGAAATTTTCAAATCCTGTTCAAACTCTACATCTGTTCCGAAGTCCTGGAAAACAGCCAATGTAGTCCCCATCTATAAATCTGGAGACAGAAGCGACCCCAATAACTATCGCCCAATAGCATTGTTGGACTGCATTGGGAAACTCTTCGGTTCATTTTTACTGGACAATTTCAAAACCTGGATAGAGTCCTCTGAAGGATGGGATAACTTTCAAACAGGGTTCAGGAAAAACTTGAACACCATGGCGAACATTTTCATCATTAACATCTTGAAAGCCAGAGTGCAGGAAGGAGCTCCTCCCCTTTGCATGGCATTTATCGACTTATCAAAAGCCTTTGATAAAGTAAACAGAGAAAAACTTTGGATAAAACTTGCCAACTGGAACTGCCCCGAGAACCTTTAAGACCCAATTCAAGAACTTTACTCGGAAACATCCATGAGAGTTAGACTGAATGGCACTGGGCTACTATCGGCAGTGATAAGAACATCTAGCGGAGTTAAGCAAGGATGCCCTCTGGCACCGGCACTTTATAACGCCTATACTGGTGATTACCAACACGCCGAAAAGAACGTTAAAGCTTTCCCGCCCTCCATAGGATCCGAGAAAGTCAGCAGATTATTCTATGCGGACGATATAATTCTTATTGACCAGACAAGGATAGGGTTACAGCGAAAGCTAGACAATCTGAATGAATATCTCCACATCAACGACCTTGAGAGCAATACTACAAAAACTAAAGTGATGCGACTAATGAAAGCGGCCAAACGCAAAACTTCAAAGGCTTGGTTTTTTAACAACATTCGGCTGGAAGAAGTCGACACCTTCAGATACCTGGGTACGATGTTCAGCAACAACAGAAACGAGCAACCTATGCTAGACCTACTGACCAACAAACAGAAAACTTTACTAAACCAACTGATTATAGTGGACAAAAAATTTGGCCGCTTCTCAATAAAAGCGGCGACAAATTTTTACAAGATGAAAGTGGTGCCAGCACTCACTTATGGGACAGCTGCATTCTTTGGTATTCCCGATTCAACATGGCCCAAATTGGAAGGCGCACTCTGGAAAAAAGTGCTCCGTTTACCACCCTCGATTCCAATAGCCTTGATAAGAAGGAAATTGGGCCTCACTTCTCTACTAGGAATAGTATCCATCAACACCTTGATGTTTTACAGAGAAGTCAGATTATCGGCGGAGAAAATATATGCACTGATTCGAGAGGAAATTGGAAAAGGGTCTAACAAAACTCTCAAAACCTGGTGGGAAAAAAATCAAAAGCTCCTTGTTACAATTGGAAGCTCAGACGAGGAGCTTTTGGCAAACCCGAAGAGAACGGCTAAAAAACTCAAAGATCTAGATTGGTGTGAGACCCAACAAACATCAGCAAACTACAAATCAGTAGCCCACTTGCCGGCGTTTGCCCAAAAATTGAATGAACCTATCGGCTACCTACTTCAATTTCCGAACAAGACCCACCGAGCCACCTTCCTAAGAGCAAGATTAAACATTCTAAAGACCAACGAGATACTGAAAATTAGAGGAAAATCCAAATCCGATGGCTGTAGATTCTGCCGGAATCCCGAGCTAAAGGAAAGTCTAAGACACCTGATCATCCATTGCCCAGGGACTGTTAGCAAACGGAAAACCCACCTGGACCACCTTTACTCAAACTTTTCAAAAGATGGACGAGGACTACTGGTGGGCGCACTTGATGAACGGGCTAAATCGCAGACCGGTCATCGCGGTGGTAAACTTTATACACAGTCTGAAGTTGGACGCCATCGGGGAAGGTTCAGAGAGCCCTTAAAAGACTTAGCCGTTTTTGATGAGAATCACTTCACTTTTGTAAAAACTGCTAACAACAGTTAAATACAATAAAAAAAAAAAAAATAAAAAAAAATTACGACAGACGCCAGCAGCACAGGCTTGGGAACTGTCCTCATGCAAGGTTCCAAACACGGGAACTAAATCATTGCATTTGCCTCTGCAGCACTCAAAGAAGTGGAGCAGAGATACTTTGTGGTAGAAAAAGAAGCTGTTTCATGGTCTAAAATTCATATGGGGCAGGACATTTTCCACCGTCACAGACCATAAACCTTTAGTCTCTGTATTTATGTCAAAATGTTTAGTTGGCGTCTCAAGAAGAATAATGAATTGGGTGACATCGATACAAGGACATGACTTTAGCATTAGTCAGGTTTCAGGTAAGGAAAATGTCATAGCAGACTACCTTTCAAGGTTTTCAGTTAAAACATGTGATGAAGATCCAGAGGAACCAGTACAAGAAGTGTTCTGGCTATGTGGTGATTCAATAACTTAGGATGAATGGCAACTTAGTTGCGACAACGATCTCGAACTTAAAGTAAAGGAATTCATGCTCAACGATTGGGCCATTTGGTTACCTGTTGAGGGACTAGGAGTTTTTGTAACGCTCACCTGACTCCCACGGAGGCGCTGGTCTAGTCTGGGTTGCTGTGGCCTCTTCGAGCGTGATGCGCAGAACTCGGAACACCGACTGAACAGGACCCTCAAATCTTGCTCGTCTGGCCCGTAGGAATATCCTTCTGCAGATGAGAAAGGGGATTAACAGTCTGCAGAATAATGTGCTTGCTTCCCCCTTCCCCCCTTCGTTCTTCTCTAACTTCCTCCGAAATCCCCGGTTGAAGCTCACCTTATGGTTTGAAAGGATGAACTCTCCATCCTGCTTCTGGTGCAGGGGCGCGTGTTTGTCCAGTTACTTCACTGGTTTTCAGAATGGCGCTGGCAAAATCCACTTGACTTTTCCGAGCGGAACGCCGTAAGTATGAAGATTACAAAAGTTCAAGTGTTGAGCCTCCTTTTCTGTTGCCTTCCTAACCTGTGATCTGTCCTTTATTTCAGGTGCAGAATGAAGGTGATGCGTTGAGGGATTGAATTGCCGATGGTAAACTCAGGTGAGTTAGCGATGGGGGCGATCCCTCTTAATGTCTTTATATTCCTCCAGTAATGTCTTTTGTCCTTTCCCCATAGGGGCCGGGGTGCGGTACCTGCCAACGAAGCGGCGCCGACCCGAAATGAGGAATGGTCCACCAACAGAAGGCCGGTAAGTGTTATGGCGGAAAATTAGGCTTTCCTCATATGTTCCTTCTGCTCACCTTTTGTCTCTTCTTCTCTCCCCTGGGTGCAGAGATGTGGCGACCGGTGCAGACAGTTGCGGTGGAGCCAGAAGAACTCCCGAGGACAGGTGAGTGAAGCGCGGCGCTGCAGCGACCAACGCGGTGCTTTTAAATGAAAGTCTTTTCTCAGGAACGCTGGCGTGAAGGTTCCGGATGCAGGTAAGAAGTTTGATAAAATTCTTGGTTTTCACCTTTCTCTTCTCTTCTTTCCTTACAGGTGTTCCAGGATCGAGGCGGGCGTGGCTGGAGACCAGATGTAGGAGCAGACACGGTGAGCGTTCAGCTGCTTGGATGCAGAACAACGCGAAGTGTGAGCTACTGTCTGGGCGTGGCTTAAATAGCCCCTAAAGTAGTTCCAGGTAAGTATCCTTCCCTGGCCACGCCCGAGTGGCAAAATAGTCCCAATGAAAAAATAGTCCCTTTCAGGTCTCAGGGAGGCCTGAATCTTGCAGTATGGTCTGCATCAGGTAAGTGCACAAAACACCTTCCTTTATGAGCCTGGCGCCAAAGGCGTCAGGCCAAGTCCAAAGAGCCCCTATAAGGGGCCGCTGGGCTTTTACCCGGGGGCATGATGCCTGCTCCCGGGGGTGCTGTGCCTGGCCTGGTGCTTCATGACAGTTTTTCATAAAATAAAAAACGAACTTAGCATTGAATACATTCACCTGGTAAGAGCAGGGAGAATCATTCCCCTGGGCGGTGAAAGAAAACAACTCATAGAACTAGCTCATGACAGCCACATGGGTATGTCCAGAACAAAGGGTATGCTAAGTGGAGACTGTTGGGGGCCAGGGCTGGATTCTGAAGTGGAGAAACTTAGTAGAAATTGCAACAATTGTGGATCCTCAGACAAGGTTCTCAAAACAAACATAAAACCATTCAAACCAATAGAAATGCCCAACACATCCTGGGAAAACATTGCTCTAGATATTCTAGGTCCATTAGCTTCCAGAGAAGGAAAAAATAAATATGTGATAGTCATTGTGGACCTTTACTCCAAATGGGTGGAGGTACACTCCATTTTTAAAGCAGATTCTAGAGCTGTGATAAAAGTATTAGCTGATATATTCCAAAGGGAGGGCATACCAAAGAAAATACTTATGGACAATGGGGTCCAATTCACATCCAAACTCATGAAAATGTTTTCAGATAATATGGGAATTGAACACCATAAATCATCAATATTCCACCCCTCCACCAATGGTACAGTGGAAAGGTTTAACAGAACGTTAATGCAAAACCTTTGCATATCAATCCAGGTTGGCAAGAATTGGGAGAATGACAATGAGAAACTTGCTAACAAACAGACTAACACCACATGCCACAACGGGGTTAATTCCGTTTGAAGTGTTAAGGAGGAGAAAAGCTGCAACCCATGCCCCCTGGTTGGGTAGAATAAAATTCATTGAATGGAATGAAACAGAACTAAAGAGAAGAATTCAGAAGAAAAGTGAAGCAGCAATGGAATGGTATGATAAATTCCACACAAGATTAACTAGGGTTCAGCATGGGGACCAAGTGCGGGTTCGCAGGCCGGAGGGCATACTCAAGTGAAAGAGTAAATTCTCTGTTCCATTCAGGGTGGATTGCTGTTTAGATGATGCAGTTATACTAGATGATAGGGGCAAATCTGGAATAAAAACAGAATAGCAACCTGACCCAAGTAAGAGATATATAGATGAAGGGAGGTGTGTTATATCCCATTCCTACTTTTAAAGTAATAGTGGATTTCATGATAATGATGTAAATATACATTTACCTTATATGGTCATTGATTATTGTTGACACCTCAATGCTTAACTGTTTTGGCAAACTTGTTATGATGCATTTACCATAAATGGGCATAAAAATCCTGGCAGATGAACATGTTTTGGTTCTGCCTCCAACTGTATGCATAATCATGTTCTGCTCTCATGCCAGGTTTAAAGTTGCATCTTGTTGTTGTCATGTATGTATTAAATATCAACAAACATGTTTGTGGTCTCCTAGGAGATATGGAATCCTTTGCAAGGTTCCAATGTGCTATATATATTTGCGCCCATCTCACCAGATGACTCGACTCATCTGCAGCAGGAGGGCTTTGTTATTTTATGAAAATAAATACTTTTTTTGGACAACTCACCTGGCTCCTGGAAGTCCCTCACTTCAATATTACTACACTATAGTTAAGTATCACGTTCCATAAGAAACCCGAAAATTGAATTGCTAATAACTTTTCACTCACATGACGGATTTGACTGATATTTTGCAAACAAACACAACGAAACCTATTGGGGCAACATGCCATGGGAACACGTGGAGAGGTTGTGGCCAAAGACCACGGCTAGTATGTGGAGAAGAAACCTTGCGGTGTGTCTATGGCTGACGGCAGGTCAAAACCAGGTGCAGTTAAGTTGTGCAGATTTAAAGCAACAAAACCCTTGAAGTTCAGCAGATGTGGAAAATCATGACCAGCTTAACTCAGCATGTTCCCGTTGCAAAGCCCATGAGCACATACGTATCTTAAGAGAAGGGATTCACAGTGGTGTACAAAATGGCATAATGGGGGGTTATCAACGGGAACGTGCCGAGTTAAGCTGGTCATGACTTCCCACCTTCACAGAATTTCAAGGGTTTTGTTGCTCAAGGCAGGAGTGGTTTTAAAGCACTCCATTTGAGTGCAAGGTTGATGGTCACCCAGGGAGTGTGTTATGGACTAGGCTGGTCCAGCTTCTGCCCAACATCAGTGGGCGACCCTGTGTATTTCTCAGATCTGTGCCTGAACTCTTGGAACGCTGCTGCTGAAGATGGACTGCTGCTAAGGATCCTGGTGTGGCCATATTGTCTGGACCCCGGCTCCTTTGTACTTGCACCTTACTGCTCCCCTGCAGGTGGAATCTCCATTTGCTTGTTGCCATCCTCCTAGCTAACCAAACAGAATTAACTGTATTAAGGTGGATGTCGCAATAACAACCGCTCATTACCAGATGATTTACAGAGGGAGATATAGGTTACTGGAAAAGATCAGTTTTAAGCTCTTTATGGAATGTTAGTAGAGAAGTAATCGTTCTCAGACCCCGAGGTAGAGTTCCAGAGTTGTGATCCAGAAACAGAAAAACGCCCATCTCGACTATGGGTACAGTGAAAGTGTAGCTTTTGATCTGCAGATCAAATTAATCTGCAGATCAAAGTGATAGAGGGATGATAGAGGGAAATCCTATCCGATAAAAACACAGGAGCAAGTCCAGTTACACATTTATAGACTAGGGAGAGGATCTTGAAGTTAATTCACATCCGAAGTGCTGACACTTATGAAAACCTAGATGCCCTAAAAAACAATCTGACGCCCACATTTTGGACTAATTGCAATCGCTGTAATTATTGCTTAGTAATGCCTGTGAGAATGGCATTGGAATAAACCAGTTTTGAATTAATAAGCAAGCCAGCTACCTCAGGGAACTCCCAGGGAGCAATTAAAGGCAAGGCCGAACGTAGCTATTTTAGTGGGCAATATGCCAATTGCACAGAGGCCCCAATTTGTTGATCCCATCCCAAATTAGACTGTCAACAGCATCCCAGATTCTTTAACTTGGTGGCAATTAGTTCAAATCAAGTCAAGTGAAACAGGTGTAGTAGTATATGGCTAGCAGTCGGGTCTTTAACCATTTAGGGCCTCAAAACATAATATCAGTTTTTGTAGGGTTCAACTGTACTTTATTTAATGTCATCCATTGAACTGGCTCATTGGTACATCATAAACTATTTGCAAAAGATACCAATGGATTTTAAACTCTAAAGTAGATTTGAGTATTGTCTGCGTATGAATGATATGAAAGATTGAATTTAAATAGAATACTCATCAGAGGTTGAATAACTATGTTAAACAGGATAGGCGACAATGAGGACCCCTGTGCATCTCCATAAGGAACAGAGATGTCTTGAGAGAAATATTCTTAGCTTCACACATTGGCAGTGATCTGTCATAAAAGAACAAAACAAGGCAGCGCTTGTTCTAAAACTACAGCCATGGTTGAAAGCCTGGAAAGCAGAACATCAAAATCTACTGTGTCAAATGCTGCAGAGAGGTACAATAGATCAATATCGTCGGGACCACATCCTCAATTTTCAAGATATCATCCCATGTTGCAACCAATGCAGTGTCCGTACCAATGAAGCCAGATTGAAATGTATCTAGTATTTGATGTTTGTGCATATGGGCCAGCAGCCGAGAGGTCACTACCCTTTCCAGCACTTTAGCTGGCCAAGATAGGCCTGCAATAGGACAGTAGTTATGCTGGGATTTAGGATCCACTGATGTTTTCAGCAATGGTGTGAGGGTGGTAGTTTTCAAAGCTGAAGGAACAATCCCCTGGATTAGGGAAAAGTTGACAAAAGACAAGCTTTAATCTGCACAACACAGGAGAGAATGATATCAAACAGATATTTAGTGGGTTTGAGATTTTGAAAAAGCTTGTAAATCATGTCTAAGGCAATCAAAAGAGCCTCTAGTTGGTAGATGTTCTAGAGGTATAGTCTTTTGCTTAGCAGCATTTTGAAGATGGGAAGGGTCTTCCTGGCTTGGAAATCCAGCTGCTTGCTGCTGCTCTGCCTCTGATCCATTTTTGGAATGTCTAGAGTCACCTCCTGCCATTTCCCCCATCATGGGAGCTTTCCTTCTTCCCTTAAGCCAACCAGAAACCCTGGTTTGATTCTTCCATGCTCCTGTTGCACTTTTTGTGGTTTTGGTGTTTTCTGCATCTTGAGTCATCCTCTCTGATGACCAACGAGTTGCTCTCTTGGTCATCAGGGTCCATGTTGGGTCATGTGTTTGGCTTCCCTCTAATCAGAGTGCCCGGCTGAAGCTAGCCAGATGTAAACCCAACACCCAAAGTCGTGTGGATCTAGGAGTAGCATCATTTTGTGTCTCTCCTTCCCCCACCATTGAATACAATTTTCTTCAGAGTAGGCCTTTGGCTCTCTCTTCAACCAATAATTCCTTATCAACTGTTTCTCAAACCCTGTGTTGGAACTCTTCCAGAAGGTCCCCTCTGGTGTCCCCTCTGGTTAGGTGCCCCTTCTGCACCTGTGCAGTAAAAGGGGAGCTTAACCTACGTATTCCTATAACCACAGCCGACCTATGGAATTTGGTCCCATTATTTCCTATGTGAGAACCTCTGATGGAAACCAACTCATTTAAAGTAACTTGCTATGGTACTTTCCAAAATGAGGACATTTTCACTGGTCCCTCATAAGGCCCTGGAGTTTTTAAAACATTTAGACTGTACTATTGTATTATCATAGTTATAAATAGATAATTGCAGTTAATTGTGTGTACAGTAAAAAAACGGGGATTGAGTAACCACAATAGCTCTCCTCCCTCTTTTTTAGGGCTTCTATCATTCTCAACACCTGTTAATGTACACACCTATGTTATGTAATGTTGTACAAACAATACTCTTTCCGTTTAATCTTTTTGCTGCACAGCTGATTTTGTTGATACATTTTGAAATCCTTATTTGAATTTTTTTGTAACCACAATGCAATCCTAAATTAATTAAATAGTATTTAGAGTATATTATACATGGTTTATTTTATTGTGTATGTGACTAATTGTACTTACGTACCAGCCAATCCCTTCCTATGATTAAAGCCTGGGTGCTAGGCTATGCTACCCACTGAGAGGTTTGTTCTAACACCCAGTTCTTCCGCTCATGCTAGGTTTCTTTGCACCCCTCAGCAGAGAGCGATAGAAACCCCCTCCAAACAATTACACCCTCTATTTTTTCCTTCCTTCCACTCTGTCTCCTTCCTCCTGTCTTTGATGTTCTGCCTTCTGCTTTCTTTGCTATATCTAGTTGCTCCTTTCTTTCCTCAAGATGATACTTGATTGCCTCATTTCCCTCCTCCAATGTGGTCTTTTGTCCCCTCTTCTCCTCAGTCTTTAACGGTATAACACCCTTCCCTCCTTACTGTATATTCGGTGCTGCTTAAATGTTTCACCATCTCCTTCCTTCCTTGATGTTTACCACCACCAGCTTAATCATTCTTTGTTTTCGTTCCAATCTCTTGTCCTTGCTCCACTGTGACCGCTCCCTCTGCTCTCCTCCTCCAAACTCCCTCCCCTTCGCTAGCTCCAACCCCACTCATTGCTCCCTCACTTGCCCTCACCCTCCATACTCTTGTGTAGTCTACCAACACCCTTATCACCTCCCTCTATGCAGGTAAACTTGTATATGCTTCGTGTTCATATAATTGGATAAGCAGGAGACCCGCTGTAGCCCAGCCCGATTTAGGAGTGAGCATCCTGATTTGTTAGAGCAGGTGTTGACTACAACTTCCCCAGCTGAATGGATTATTTCTGCGGGCCTTTGTGCTGCTCTGCGTTCTAAATCCATAAAGAGGCTTTCAGTCATCTTGGAGTCAGAGTGCTCACTTCTCGTCGGCAGACCCAGAGATGGTTCAGCAACATTGCAAGGCCTGGAGAGTCTTCGCATGGTACGATCTCTATATGAAGACAAAAAACAATTCTTCCAAAGGCCCGGAGGAGTTAACTCACAAACTCTTCCATTTGCCATGCTTGCTTATTTCTCAAGTTGAATTTTACAAATGGCGTGTTGCAGCCCTGGACTTGTTAGCAGGGATCTTTATTTGCCAAGGAGACTCCATTAAATTACAATTTATGAGCAAGGCTGGGCATCTCAAGAATACATGGTCACCATACCAAACTAGGCTGTGGATGGTGTGGAGGCCCTGGGGATTCTCCATGTACCATTTCTGGGACCAGCATTGCAGTGTGGGTGGAGGTTGCCGTCTCTAAGGGACTACCAAATCCCATCCCATTGCTTTTTCAATGAGATCTTCTCACACCCACCAAAATAATCAATTATCGTACAAAACTCTGCTGAGAAGGAACCTGGATATATGTATCCTGGATGTGCAGGGTCACTAACCAGTCGTCCTTCCCCAGCACTTGTGAGATCAGGGCAAAAAGAGAATTTTTTTACTTTTGGTTCCACTGGAACATGTTCAGCAGGTTCAATTCATAGACTACTAGTCTTGGCCTTGGTGAACCAGAATGCACAATGAGTACTTGACTTCACGCACCTTGTAACGGGCGTTGAAGATTACATTATTTTATTATTATATAGGGTCCCGGACGTATATATGAGCCATGGATCAAGCTAAGCCACACCCATAATTTGATGGCGCGATAAGTCGCCGCCATGATTAGGGAGGTGTCACAGAATGAATGGCGAATGACTGGCATGCACACAAGTAGTGCATCTATGTCAGACTTGGTCCAGGGGTTAGGAATGCCCAGGTACGCCAAACCATCTCTGTTCTCATTGTATATGTCACAAATGCAGGTTGGTTAAGCAGCCGGGAACATGAACAGAGAAGCACATGAGCAAAGAGCTGCTGAGTCAACTACCATTATGTTAAGAAGAAAGACTCGCAGGAGGAACGGTGTACCACATGGCTCAGCAAACAGAATCGTGCATCCTGAGAAGTGCTGCAAAGCCAGGCCCCCGCCCCCCCAAGGCTAAAAGATGCGTGGATAGGAAGTTCATTGTTAATGTAACCGAATAAATGTATCACAACTGACTTTTCTGCATTGTGCAAAACCCGATAAAAACTCTGAGGTTTCTATTCTTAAGGATACTACACTATTTGGAAGAGGATAATATGCCAGTTTCTGCATAGCTGTATGGACAAGCTTGGTAATCACCCCCACAAAGAAGAGTATCCGCAAAAGAAAGCAGGCAAGAGAGGTGAGGGGCAGCATTCAAAGGAGCTGGAGGCTACAATCTTATCTTGAGTGGGTCCGCTTTCCCTGCAGAGTCAAAAACATCAATGCTGGTGCTGTTCCCCTTGAACCTGGTGTACAGCACCAGCTAGACCTCTGAGAAAAAGCATATGCTCTGAAAGCCCACCTCCTAGAGGAAAATGGTGGAGTCAAATCCAGAACTGTAGAGGCCCAAGCACTTGAACATTGCTCTGTAAGCTTTACATTTCTCTAGAGCCTCATCTGCCAAACATGTGAATACCATTGAATCATTTATCCAATACCTTGGCTTGCAAATTAGGTGTGAACACCCTTGTCTGTGTCCATAACTCATCTAACCATGCCACCTTTACTCAGAGCAGGGAAGCACAGTGTTCAAACCTGAATATGCTTGGTGGGCTCCCGAGCTAACACTCTTGTGGTGGGGTTGTAACTGGCCAACGTACAAGACTCATTAGCTACACAAATCACTAACACATTGAAACAAAGATTGCATTGCAAAAGCCATCAATTGTATAGATTCTATCACAAGACAGGAGGCTTGCATTATGCTTTACGCTCTTTAATTACTGCGATTCAGCGTTTTCAACAAAATATTTAAAACCGTAACATTTGCTCTTTTTTTCTCTCTTATGTAAGAAATACCAAATATGAGAGGTTTTAAAAGTTCTAAAGTCGCTGTTCTTTGTTGCACTACCTCCCCCATGATCCTCCGGGGTTTAGTAGTCCTGACCTCGCCTGATCCACCTATCCGAGAGCAGGTCGCAGTATAAGAAACCCCCCATGATAGTCCTCTGCCTCTTTCTTTTTGCTGCCATTTTGAGATAAGTACCTGTCTCTTATTTAATGATACGTTTCGCGGAGTACTTAAAAATTCAGTAAAAATTATTATTTGTACTACACCTGGTCTTCTAGACTTATTTTAGTTAGAGTAATTAATGTTTACCTCACGGGAGTTCAGCACGCGCATGCGTCTGTAAAGTATATATATTATTAACATGCAAGAAGTTTTAGAATTTTAATAATTCAGAATTTTAATATAACAGGACCGGGTGCCGGAGACGCGAGCGAACGTGCCCGCCTTAGGCTGCCGGCCTCGCTCCGTCAGGAGACGCCGAGAGCGCGGCAGTCTCTAGGACCCAGGGGAGCGGGGGAAAATATACTTCCCGGCATTTCCTGGGGGTACCTCAACGCTCCCGCCTAACGTTTTCATTTCGTCCGCGAAGCGGAGAGTGACAGTAAGCCTCCACAGCACAGAGATAAAACAAATAAACAATCCTGAATTTTACCGTACAGAGGGGAGAAAGGGATTATCCTGCTAAAACTAAGGCCGTTACTTCCACTGCTTTTGTGCAGCCTTCCCACCCCTCAGTGCTGACAAGCTAATAGTTGGCCCTGCCAACAGCAGTGATGGCTGCATACAGAAGCCCAGGCCAAACACCATCAACTTCTCCTGAATGGAGTGCAGAAGAATGGGAGGAAGATCCCCCCCCACCAGGAAGCTGATTTATCCCAGAGGTTTAAGAAAGTGCTGCTTACACAAGCGGTCTCTCTAGGAGTACAACCTATAACACAGAGGCTCTAGATTTTGGAGGCTATGATGGCAGAAAGGCAGAAGCAGGTAACTGCCAAGAAAAGGCGGGCAGAGAGCCCAGATGAAGGGCCGTCAGCCAGACACCCCACAGATGGGGTTGAACCAAAGGGGCGTAAGGTAGCTCGGAAGAGCAAACACTCTTTGACCCCCCCCGAGCACTAATGAAAGGGAGGATGCTGCTCCCCAAGATGTAAGCGACCCCATTGCTAGGCTAAAGAGAGCCTTCCTGGATAAACTGAAAGAGAACCAGGACAGACCCCCTACCCCAGGGGTGAACAATTTAGGGGATTATGACGAGGGCTACTCGCCCGATGATGAGGGGGAAGGAGACTAAGACATCTCACGACAATTCGAAGAAAATGTCGACCCTCAAGATTTGGAGAACACCGCTGACATGTTCGACCCAGAGACTATCCGACACCCAAAATCTTCTGAATGGGTGCCATCACCCAGAGTAGCAGCATACATGTCCCAGCACATAAGAAAGCCGTTGGAAAGAGAGGTGCGATCACGCATGAGGTCGGAGTGCCCTAGGCCAGTGTTGCCAGGGAAACTGGCGGAAACTCCGGACCTAGATCCCAAGATGGTCACGTTTGTGACTAAGTCCGCGCGTGATATTAGTAAAGGAATTGACCGCGCCTGGAGGGGATGCCAGGACAAGCTGTTGGACATAACAGGTCCTCTAGCAAAAATAATGGACCTGGAGGAGAAGGCGAAGGACACCGGAACTCCAGTAGACCCCCTAGCTCTAGGAAGCTGGGCCCAGAGGGCAGTGTGTCTTCTGGGAAATGCCAATTGCGCACTTTTGTCAGAAAGGAGGAGAGTAGTCTTATTGAAAATTGATGAGAAATTAAGCGATCTAGCCTCTTATGAGGCAGGGGAAAATGCCAAAGGCCATTTTGCTAAAGAGATGGCCAGTTTGTAGGCACATACTCGGCATTATAGAGAGCTTAGAGCTCAATAAAGAAAATATTACCGGCACGTGTTTTTTCCGGGACCGGACGACACAGGGGCCGAACGTCCGGTCGCTACAACTATCAGCGCAGGCCCTAGGGACAGCGAGCCCAATACTGGGAAGGGAAACCTCAGGATACCTTCTTCCCATCCAGATACAGATTTCCAAGAGGTCGGAGAGGGAGAGGATCTTATCGACAACCCAGTGCCGCCGCCGGTGAGTACACCAAGTACGAGAGTAGGAGGGAGAACTCTCCAATTTTTGAGCGAGTGGCGAGCGTTGTCGCGCGATGCATGGGTGATACAAGCAGTGGCAGGGCTGCGGCTAGAGTTTGTAGGAAACCCCATCCAGAGAGTAGAACCTTTGCCCATATATATGGCAAGCGAGGAGTTAGAGTTGTTGCACAACGAGCTCCTCAGTCTGGTAAACAAGGGAGCTATAGAGCGAGATATGCAAGAAGACCCAGGTTTCCTCAGCAACATGTTTCTGGTCCACAGGGGAGACAAGACTCGACCAGTCATAAACTTGAAGAGTTTAAACGCATGGCTCGAGTACAATTATTTCAAGATGGAAGGTATTCACCTTCTGCGCGATCTCCTGTGCAAAGGAGACTACTTAGCGCGCCTGGATCTCAAAGACACTTATCTTACAATTCCGATAGCTCAGGAATTTCGGAAGTACCTGCGCTTTCGATGGAAAGACCAGATTTGGCGTTTCTCTTGTCTCCCATTTGGGTTGGGGTCCGCCCCGTGGGCCTTCACCAAAGTGATGAAACCGATTGCAGCCGCCATAAGAGAGAGAGGGATACGTATTATTATATACCTAGACGATATTCTCGTACTAGCCGCAGACAGAAGTACTCTCATCAAGAATGTACAATGGATATGCACGCTCTTGTCCTCTCTAGGGTTCTTAGTAAATTGGGACAAGTCACAACTAAGGCCAGTTCAGAGACTGGAATTTCTGGGCTTCACCATAGACACAGTGAAAGCAACCCTCGAGCTCCCTCATCACAAAGTGAGAGCAATAAAGAGAGAGCTCAGAGTAGTGATAGCGAAGAAGGTTATTTCGCTTCGATGTCTAGCCAGAGTAGTGGGATTGTTAGCGCCTCGATTTAGGCGATATTTCCAAGCCCACTCCACTACCGAGCTCTTCAACATCTCAAGATCAGGCATCTACAAGGGGGCGCAGGGTATCACCAACTGGTGACGTTGGACAACAAAGCGCTCCCCGAGCTCCACTGGTGACTTCAGAATATGGAGGCGTGGAATGGCCGAGCCATTTTCGGAGACGCGCCAGAGTTGGTCATAGAATCGGACGCAAGAAGGTCAGGCTGGGGAGCCAGATGCGAACACGTAGAAACAGGAGGAAAGTGGTCAGAGCAAGAGTTGCATCTGCACATAAACTGCCTCGAATTGTTAGCAGGTTCATTTGCAGTGCGAGCCTTCACAAAAGAAAAGGCAAGGTGTGTTCTGCTCAAGATGGACAATATCTCTGCAGTTCGCTACATAAACAAACTGGGAGGGACAAAGTCCAAGCTACTAGCGGAATTGGCGAAAGATTTCTGGCATTATTGCCTAGGCTGGAACATCATATTGCTGTCACAGCAGAATATTTACCAAGGGCTCTCAACGAGGTAGCGGATTGGAACTCGAGGTATCTGATTGATTCAAGCGATTGGAAACTACACCCACGAGTTTGAGAAGCTGCAGAAGCGCTGGGGCCCACTGCACTTAGATCTACTTGCGTCCAGACTGAACGCTCAGACGCAGACGCACTTCAGTTGGAGGATAGACCCGGAAGCAGTGGGCACGGACGCATTCCTACAGCCTTGGCACAGTGTGATTCATTAAGCATTCCCGCCATTTGTCATGATCACGAGAGCGTTAGCGAAGGTTTGCAGAGATCACGCCGAACTCGTGATGGTACTACCGCTCTGGAAATCTCAGCCTTGGTTTCCAGTAGCGATGGAACTTTCTTCGGATTTTCCCGAGGATAGTTCCACATCAGCCGGACCTTCTACTAGGACCCACCGGCCAGATCCATCCCCTGATATCAACGGGCAAGCTGCAGTTGATGGCCTGCAGGATTTCAGGAGAAAATGGGAATTGCCAGGGATTTCGCAAATCGCTGCAGATTGCATCAAAGACTCCTGGGCGCCTTCCGCCATTAGAAGCTATAGCACTGTATGGAAAGCCTGGGCGCGATGGTGCACAGACCAGTGTCTGGATCCCGTTTCAGCCCCTTTAGTGCAAGTTCTTAACTTTCTGGCAACTAAATTTCAAGGGGGAGCTTTTAGAATGATAGGTGTTTACAGATCAGCAATCTCAGCGGGACATGATAAAATAGAAGGGATCGCAGTAGGCGAGCACCCAGCGGTCATGAGGCTTCTCAACGGAATAAAAATTAGGAAGCCCTCAGAACCGAAGTACGCAGTCTTATGGGATGTCAGAATAGTGCTCGAACTTTTCCTTAGATGGCCAGCGAACAAAGACCTTTCTCGCTCTCAGTTATCAGGTAAACTGGCAATGTTATTGTGCCTTACGTCATGCCACAGAGTATCGGACGTTAAGGCATTGGAAATCGATAGAAAGATCTTCTATCCAGACGCGGTAGCTTTTCACATAGCGAAAAGAACGAAGACGGGATCGCGAGTGATTTCATACCCTTACTTCACAGAAAATGAGAAGCTATGCTTTGCCCAGTGCATCAAGGATTACGAAATCTCCACAGAGCACCCTAGGCCGCGAGGGGTTTCCCAATTGCTTATAGCACGCAGAAAACCTTACCACGCAGTTGCTGCAGCCACTATCGCTAGATGGGTGCGCGAGGTCATGCAATGGGCTGGAATTGATCTGTCAGTATTTGGGGCACATTCTACGAGGGGTGCGATGGCTTCTAAAGCATTTACAGCTGGGGTATCTCTTCAGGACATTATGAAATCGGCAGATTGGTCCTCAGAGTCGACTTTTAAAACCTTTTACTTCAAGCCGGTTTCTAATATAACTAATGCAGTGGTGGCTAGCTTTGAACAAGCATAATGCGAGCCTCCTGTCTTGTCATAGAATAAAGATTGCCCACGCTAACAGCTCAAGAAGTCTTCATTCTATTAAAGACAAGGAGGCAAGCATTATATCCCACCCAATGAAGTATTTTAAAAATCTGAACCTGTATGTGTATATGTAATTTTGATGTTCAGATGTTGTTGGCCTGCGCTCATGAAGTATTTTACATTTCTCGTAGGAGAAGACCAGAAAGCGACTTGACTCCATGCACAGATCAAAGATATTGTGAAGTTCGCTCAAAGTGGTCCGGAGGACCTAGCAAGTTACAGTTGAACAGTCAGTTCCAGTTTCGTCCAGGGTCACGGTTGATCAAATAAAGGACAGTTTCGAGTTCAGTACACACTTGAGAGGAAAAAGAAAGTGGCAGAGGACTATCATGGAGGGTTCTTATACTGTGACCTGCTCTCTGATACGTGGATCAGGAGAGGTCAGGACTACTGAACCCCGGAGGATCATGGGAGAGGTTGTGCAACAAAGAACAGTGACTTTAGAACTTTTAAAACCGCTCATATTCGGTATTTTTTACATAAGAGAAAAAAAGAGCAAATGTTACGGTTTAAATATTTTGTTGAAAATGCTGAATGGCAGTAATTAAAGAGAGTCAAGCATAATGCTCGCCTCCTTGTCTTTAATAGAATGAAGACTTCCTGAGCTGTTAGCGTGGGCAATCTTTATTCTCTGTCAGATAAAGGAAAGGTGTAAGGCTTGGATCCAATGCTGGATTCCAGAACCATTAGTCTTTCAGGGGTTAGGGTGTGTAGACAAACTCCAGATCTCCTGGTGCTGGGAGAGGATTCTGGGCAAATTTCTTGCAAGCCACCAAAGCTAAGGAAGGGAATGCCACAAAGACCGGACCAGTTCCATAAAGGATTCACTAAATAGGAGAAGGAGCTCCTAACGAGAATCCACCTTCAGGATGTCAATCAGTGTATACAACTGTCTTCCCTACTGGGGCAGGCACGATCAGAGCGTTAGCCACTCTACCCACCACCTTGTAGAGCAAAGACATTTTGCTACCAAACATAGGGGGAAGAACAGCGAACACTGAATTAGGGGATGTATCTAGGTCTCTTGCTTTTTATAAGACCTCCACCAAAGCTTGAAGCCAGGGTGCTGAGAAAGGTATAGGCTCTACCATCCACTAAGTCACTTCCATTTAGATATTGTCAAGTTCCAGGCCAAAAGGAAAAATCTTTGCTTCATTTAAATAAATACTCTTAAACCTGGCCAGGGACCCATTGCTAGAAGTCGGAATCAGTTTAGGGCACCCTGGATCAGAGATAGGAGATGCAAGGTGATGAAGTCCCTACAGCACAGCAAAGTGGTCACAATCCTGCAGCTTGGTATCCAAGGGTGGGAGTGGCCCAATGGATTTTAGGCCTAGAAACCGAGTTGAGGGCATACTGTGGACTGGGGAGGTCAGTGTCTGCTGTCCACCAAAGGAGGAGAGGGCAAAATCAATGGTGTATGGAGTGAGAGGGGCAGGTGCCTGCTGGAAAAGCTGAAGCACAACTGTCTAGAGAGATTCCCACTCATCAGTAATGGAGTAGGCATTAAGGATTTCTAATCATTTACTCACCGGAATCAAAATAGGTTCTGCTTCCTCTGATGACAACCTCTCTGGTTTCAGGGACTGATGGCGCAGCTTTCTTGAAGAGAGAGGATTTGTGAAAGTGCAAGACTTGCTTAGAGAACAAGACCTTTCCCCTTTTCTTTTTATTCTTTCTGTGTGTATGTATATGTATCTATATATAAATGTCAGGTTATCTGAAGGGCAAACCTAGCTAAGAAGCAATGACTCACTGAACATAGTTGGAGCAACAATATATAAAGACGAGCTTTGACAAAGCCAACTCCAGGGGTGATAAATCTCAAAGAAAAATCAACCTCATGTTAGCAACGAATCCACTGGAAAGGAAACCCAGGTAAGAGGACATCCAGAGCACCAGACCAAAGTTTCATCTGTCCAACCTTCGCTGGAGCCATACTGAAGGATGGAAGTAATGTGAGAGATGTGAAGGAGAGTGGACTGCTGCCCGTGTTTATTAGACCCCAGTGCTTACATGCGAGTGGGAGGTCAAAGGAAAAGTGTGAACATCTGTGAGACCTCAAGCAGCCCAGCTAGCAATGGGGGAAATGGGAGCACGGGAGCAGAGTCATTGAGGCAGCAGCATGGAGCCAGGGGAAAGAGGAGAGTTCCACCAGCAGACAAAATGGCCAAAGGCCATTTATTAGTTCAGGGCAATGTGGGCCACAAATAGTCAGTCCCTACCAGGGTGAGAATCCCAGGAAAGAGGCATGGCCTATAAAAGGCAGAGCCAACTCCAAAAAAGGGAGGCAGGTGTGGGAGCAGGAAAGCAGACGGTAACCAGAAGGGGAGAGCAAGGGAGCCAGAATGCAGAGGCAGATTGAAGGAGCAAGGGTTGCAGCTGCATGAGAAACATTCTTCCAGCAGCACTCAGAAGGGCCCTAGTGTCAAGTACCCTTAAGTCCCTGAAACAGCTAGCCTCACAGATGTGGAAGAAAACAGGGAGGGGACCTCAGTTATTGGACCCCCTCGACACCTCTGCCCCCACCAGCCCTATGCTGGCTGTGCATGGCACTAGATCACTCCTGAATGAGAAGCGCACTATAATGCCTCAGAGAGCAAGCATGCAATGAAGCACACTCTGGTATGTAGGGCACCATATCCCTCCTGAGTGAGAAGTGCACTACAACCATTAGGGTGAAAAAGGGTAAGGGCACTCTTACAGTATGAAGGGTACTACATCCATTCTAGAGAGAAAGAGAAAAGAGGGAAGGACAGAAATGTAAGCAATCCCTTTAAAGAAAGAACAGGGCAACGTAATTCTCAATTAACTCGATACCTGGATCTGGAAGAAGTGTGTTTATTGTAGAGAGAGAGAAAGGCACCATATAATCTGCCCAAGAGCAAAGACGCGTCTAGGCGCTACACCCCTGAGATTGTGAACTAGGAAAGGAAGCATTTGGGCGCTACACCCCAGAGACTGTATTGCGAGCCAAGAAGTCCCTCACTGTTCTAACCCTCAGACTGTGATGTGCTTTAGGTTACCTGGGAAGACCCATATACCCATGATGGAGAAACCCTTAACTCTTAATTGTTTATTCCACATTTAAATTCAGACCCAAAACAGAGAAAATATTCTTATTCAGTTAGATAATTCCCTCGTTCACACAGGCATTAAACCTATCCCTTTACTGTGTATGAAAGTTTAAAAGACATCAATTTACTTCGCATAGTTCTTGTAAATCTGCCACCCCCACCCATCTAAGTTCTACAGGACTGGCGGTTGGAGTTTGGGATCCTTAAGTCAAGGGGTGGTATGAAGTAACTGATAAAAGGCTGTGTGCAACTTTTCAGCAATGTGCTGTTTGAACGAGACCCGTTTGGAGTCGATGGTGAAATCCAGCGATTTGGTACTCGGGGCTAGTTTCAACATGAACCCACTAAGATTAATGCCGGACAGCCACATTTGGATGAGATCTTCTTTACTTGGGTTGAAGATGAGCACAAACTCTGTTTTGGTGCGATTTCTCCTCTTCTCTTCAGTGTCGACGTTCACTTCTTAAGTCTCCAAAACCAGCACTGAGCCTAGCAGGTTTGTGAAGCACAACGATAACCTTCGCCTAGGACTCCATTTTAGCCTTTAAGTGCATTGTGATGAATCAAGCGCTGTCATCACTACTTCCCTAGGGAAAGTCTCTCCCCATGCGGCCAGGGAAGGAGGACAGAGGCTACCTGACTAACCCCGGGGGTGGCTTCCTGGGGGAGGACCACATGGGGCGAGACAATCATCATGGGAAGGGAACGGACCCACCAGATGAGACATGGTAATCCCCCTTTTCCCTCAGGGAATAAATGTAACCTAGTAATTCCACAAGCCCCCATGGCAGATTGTAATGTTACCCTAGAGCATCCAATAGTAACTAATAGCCAAACCTTTGTTTACCCTGTGAGAAACCTGATGTTTTTTTCCCCCCCAAGTAGACCTGGTGAAACTCTTATTCAGGTGGCCAAGGGAGGGCTGGCCCTCTCAGAACCCAACCCTGGGGTGGACGAGCGAGAATGCCCCAGGGGAATGCCCCAGGTGAGACGCATTATGTTCCCGGGGGAGAAGATGAGGAGAGTGGGATCCCGAGACCTTTATGGGCTGTGCCACATCTGCCCCGCTCTTCTTCCAATTAGAGCTCTCTGGCCCAGATCCAACAACCCCTCTGTGCGTAAACACTACGCTAAGGTCCCAAACGCTGTTAAACCCAAAAAGTTTAACTCCCAGAATCCTTATTTCACCGGTCTCCATTCGAATAACCCCATCCTTCTTTCTCCCATCCCTCTGCTGATTATTTTCCGCATCCCCAACCTGATCAGAAAAAACACTACGGTTTCCACAATCCCTCTTGTATATTTCACGGCCCCAGCTTTTCCGGTTTACCCCGCAAACCCTACCAATCCCGTCCCTCGGATTGTCATCTTCCAAAATCACAACCTACTATGACAGAATACTACTGTTCCCACACTCCCTTATGTTCTGTTCTCCATCCCGGTCATTCTCGTCCATTTAACAAACCATCCAAAACCTACCCTTCCGAGGGCACCCCAAACCCAAATACGAAGGCTATAATTCAATGTATCACCTGTTTTCCTTCTGACCCTATAGGATGTTTGGAAACTCTACCAGCTGCTTTTTTCTGATACTCCAACCCCTTCCTTTTCCGACATGAACACTAATTTATAGTCTTGTAATAGAACTGTGTACCTGACATCTCCCGACAGAAGGGTCAGGCAAATTCAGGCAATTAACTTGAATCAAACACACCTGACGGCTCTTCCTTTTCCCCACAGGGATAAAAGGTGGAGCAAGAAAGCACAGTACGAGCAAGGCGGACGCGGCAGACAGCACGACGAGACGGCTATCACGCGGCTGATCAAAAGAAGGAGAAGAGCGGCAGGAATTGAGAGGGTGGCGATTAGGCAAGTGACCTTCGTGGAAGAGAGCCTAACACCGGAAACAATAGCACAAGTGTCCTGCAGCAGATGTCAACTGTACACGGGGCAAACCTATGCCGATAAGCAGGAGCGAGGGAGGCTACTGTGCCCGTGGTACCGGCCTTGACTCCAGCAAGGCAACAGCCAAGCAGTTCGACAGCTGGTTAGTCGAGGGGAAAACCGGGCTGTGATGAGTGAATCACAAAGTGGCAAGTTTTAAACCAAAGCAGAGGAACTTTGATTGAACTGCAAAAAGTGTGAAGGGGAGACCAGCAGCAGAGAGAAACAGGCACTACGTGGGTACTAACGTCAGACTCTGGTCAAGCCCCATATGAGAGAAACTACAGATACCAGAAGGCCATAGAAGGGCCAGTAAAATAGGTCAAAGTGGTCGTACAGAGGGTCAAGCAGAATCCCCGTATAATCTAAAGACTTTGATCTACAAGCAGTGTGAGAAAAAGGGAAGTTTATCCCACAGTAAAAGTGAACATTGAGAAACCAAGGGAAATGAATGCTGTTAAAGTCAAGAGGGGTCCGAGCCCGACCAAGGGAGATCCAGGGGTGAAGCCATCACCTGAGAAGATAAAAAGGCAAGACGGGTCCGAACCCAACCGGAGGAGTTCCAGCAGTGAAGCCATCACCCAAAGTTGAATGATGAAAGAACTGTGGTATATTTTGGAATACAATATGAGAAGGGTCAGTGCCCACAGAGGGGGACCCTGGGGTGAAATCATCACCCTACATGAAACTCTGATAATTGATTGAGAAGGGTCGACTCAGGAAGAGAAGGACCCAGGGGTGAACCCATCACCCAGCGAACATTGGAAACAAACTTTCATTTGTTAAAGGAACTTTTGTTTTTGTTAGCGGAACACGCCAGGCCCTCGAAGGCAAGAGACTTTCAAGTGAAACGAGACATGGCCATAAACGGTCCTGCAAGCTGCCACAGGAACTGTAGTCTCGTGCTGAAGGAACCCGAGACTGTACTGTGCTACAAGCTCCCATCTTACTCTGTGTGCAAAATGTGGGGAAGGGAGACTAAAGCCACAGCATCCTGACATTTTATTTAAGAACACTTTCTTTTTTGAGAACTATCCCACACCCTTTTTTGTTTTAGTTGTGAGGTTTGGCAAAAGGTTTCTTAGTATAGGCCTTTTTATTTGAGACAACACCACTAGGACTGCCTTATTTTTCATTTGATGGTTGACGCATGCTCCCATCTTAGATTTAGATTTAGAATAGGTGTTTTTCCAACCTAGATACAGAATTCATTGTTCAATAAACACCCTTTAACTATGATCACTTGTGTCTTTTTTACTAGTCACCATGTGATTCTCACAACCCTCAGTTTAAAACATGGGACAGTACTAAAATGAGGAAGAGGGCCGGAGTGACTAAGATTACTAGAGGCGTAAAATCAATGGCGCGCTCTAGTGGTTTGAAAATAGCAGCTGGTGCCAGGACATTTAAATGCACCAAAGAAGAAGGAAGAGGAGGCGAGTAAGGCACAGCAAGACAAGGCACAGCAAAAGAGAGGGAGAGACTGCAGCTGAACCTGACTTGTTCTGACACTGGTGGGACACCAGATCCGATCAGACTGCAGGATGCAGCACAGAGGCCGATGAGAATGGTGTGCAGAGAGACAGAACCAAGAGAAGATTGTTGTACTGTTGCCACAGGCAGCTGGAGCTGCCAGAAACAGAGGAAGGCAAATCGGGAACAGAGCGGCTAACGGAGAAGAGACATAAAGAGGCTACGAACGTCAAAGCCACCAGTGAAGACCGGTAAGTCCAGTGAGAGCGAATGGGATGCTGGGGCGCTTCAGGGCGAATACTGCGTACGGTTGACAGCGGGAGAGAGCTTAATTAAAGGAGCTGAAATAACTGATATGAACATTGTTAAGAGAGGGTCGGTGACCCAATATTTGCAAAGCGAGTGCAAGAGAGTGAATGGAGAACAGAAAAACCCTGGCAGGATAGTGAACCTGGCAAACAAGGAATCTTGGACTCACACCCATGAGAGGACATAAAAAGCTGTGGCAGGAAAACAAACCAGGCAGTGTGCGAGTCTGGGAGCGGCACCCAAATGTGATACCCTTGAAGGAGAGCAAACCAGGGATAAGAAAAGACTATAAAGACAAAGGGATAAACACCCTACTTGAATTGTGAAATGCGTATGAGTAAGGACAAGGCAAGATCATATCCATTGAAAGTAGAAAATATTGGAAGTGTAATTCAGGGGAAGAAAAAGCCCCCTGAAGTTGGTGAAACCTTTATGTTGGAAAGTTAAGAAGTCCTGGCAGGAGAGTATATCAGGTGAAGAGAGGAAGCAAGTTGTGAACTGTGTAAGAACAAGGGAAGACCCTATTCCCCTTTCAAACGGAATCTAATGGAATACGTCAGGGGAAGGGAAAGCTCCCTGAAGTTAAGGAATCTCAATATTGTTGTTTTTGTATAGAGGAAAAGGCAAGGGAAGACTCATATCCCATGGAAGCGAAATGGTTAAGAGAAAAAGGATTTGTACAAAAAGGGAAAGACCATGCCCCTTTGAAAGATAACTGAGAACAAGAGTAGTAATAAAGCTGGTAGTACCCTGGCAGGAGCTTACACCAGGGGCAGGAAAAAGACTGAAAAGATCAGGGTTCAAAAACCCCTCCTTGAAATTGTGGAATAGTGACAATCAATGCAAAAAGGGAAGAACCATACCCCTTTAAGGATGATTGCGATCCAGTGAGCGAGAAACTGAATATTCAAAAGAACTGTTGAAAAGGAGACTCAATGGAAGAGACTTCCCGTTTGAACAAAATAGGACTGTGATATAGTGACATTTGAACCACCAGAAGAAATCAGGGGATGTCATGGTGGACCTTTATTTCTTTTCTGCACCTTAAAACAAC
The DNA here is from genome assembly GCF_040938575.1 of Ambystoma mexicanum. Lineage (NCBI taxonomy): Eukaryota > Metazoa > Chordata > Amphibia > Caudata > Ambystomatidae > Ambystoma > Ambystoma mexicanum. The sequence continues at coordinate 789,001,124 of NC_090935.1, read as the reverse complement.
ATGTTTGGAACTTTGAAAGTAAGTTAAAATGTTATAGCTTATAGAAATTCCTGAGTTGCACGAAAGGGTCAGTTTAGGGTTTTGGGCGGATGATGCTTTTTTGTTTAACATCCCGACACAGATGTTCCTTAGTTTTGTTGAGTCAGGGATACCCCTCTTAGGATCAGGGATAGATCGGATTTATCCCAACCCCTCTTATTATTTTGTGACAAATAAAAGGCAATAACCAACACTACATGCCTGTGTCCGAGTCCTACTCTTGATCCCTTACAGCATGGACTTTACTTTTTAATGTATAACACATTTTATTGGTTTTAAACATGTAACAAGATTAAGCACTTCATCGACAAACATTTAGGCAGACACATACAGCAGGTATGTAATCATTAATATGACCATCCTATCCACATTCCAAAAAAGTGCATGGATAAACTTTAACTGGCTTCTTCCCATTTGTTCAACATTTTCTGGGACTTTGCAGGTTATCCCTGTGCATTATAAACTCTCTTTTCCAGGGACATACATAGGTCTACATCAGAAACCCATTTGTTGTATTTTGGGTTCTCTGGTTTTCCCCTCATCACAACAATATTATGCTTTATTAGGATGATTGCGGTGCACAAGAATAATTTTTCCAAACGGTTATATGAAGTTTCACCACATGTCTCCAACAACAGCTTTAGTTCGAAAGATATGGCTGCCCCATGGCTGTTGCTAATATGTTGGTCAGTTCCCAGAAGCAGTGTATTGTGGGCATTCACATATTATATGAAAAAAGGTACCGTCCAAGCTTTTACACCACAAACATTGTGGGTGTGCACCCGGGACACACCTAAAGAGCAACATGTGTGCATACTATACTGGGATGAATCCTGCGTAGTCATCACTAAACCCCAGCCTAAAGTCTCCTCCCATGTGGCCACGAGAAGGCAGCCGCTGCCTGATCCTAACCCTGGGGGTTGGTATCAGGAGGGAGGATCACATGAGAGGAAATGGATGTCAGGGGAAGTGGTGACTCCTTTAGGAGAAACGCGGTTTTCATCCTTTTCTGAGGACAGGAATCTTATAAATCCCGAATACCTAATGGGATGCTGTCATTGTTCAATTCCTTCCCAAGAAAATGCCCAAAGAAAATGCTGTGAAAAGTCATCTAACCAGAATAAAGTATGCACCTTCGGAGTTCAGGACTCCTCCAGTTGTCATGATCCTGTATTAAATAGAGGTCCTAACTCCAATGTTAGAACACAAACCTTTTTCACAACATTCCCTAACTCTGACAACTCTCAGTTTACAAAACAATCTAAACTAAATAAATATCAAAGGACCAAAAACACTATGGACTTCTAGATTCATAATGTTTGTGGTACTGGGACGAGGAAGAGAGGCCCAGAGTTAGTAAGGATCCAAAATGCTATTGACCATAATGTGCTGTCTAGTTGTTGTGAAGGAAAACACCTAAGAGGGACATTTAAATTGAGAAATGAATTGCAGCTGGGGAGAGGTCGGGACGGTGTAGCTGAAGCAGACCGGAGTGCTGAGGTCACAGTGAAGGCAGCAGGGAGCCCAGCTGATGCCGTGCCGAGAAGGGCAGCAGTGCAGAGTATGCGCAGCGAGAAGCGGCATCAGAAAGGCCAGCTGAATGGGAGACGTGCTCCCATTCAGGCGAACAACGCTAAGGTGTGCCAGAAGAAGCAGAGGATCAACTGAGCTGTCAGAGCTCCGAAGAAGGAAGCCGTCTGCTTAAATTAAACTGACGCTGTCAGTCGAGAGGGCAGGACACTCGGGAGGTTGGTGTCATCAGCTAACAAAGAAGCGGAGACGCCAAACTAGTCATTGAGCTGGCCTAAATCCAAAGGTGTCCCCGGGCACTACGTGAAGGCCATTTGATAACAAACGATGAATTTGAATACCGAATAAAGAAAGTAATACAAAGGCGAACACAGCATAATTCCCCTTTCATGGGACACCAATTGGGGGAAAACTATAACCTGTATTGCAGACAACCAATAGGCTGTAAAGAAACAGCACAGAAGAAACCAGGGCGCAATTCTAATTTTATGAGACACCAATTGGGAGGCTGTAAAGAAATATCACAGCAGCAAGGGCGTAATTCCTCTTTTTTGGCACATCAATTGGGGGAAACATGTAACCCATATTGCCAAGAGTCAAGAGACTATAAAAAAGAGGCAGACATTATTCAACCCTCCTCACATGAGATACAGGTGTGGGGAATCTTGGAACAAATATTTCCACTAAGAGCAAGTGTAGTTGTAAGAGGTTTTTATCCTGGCAGGCGTGTAAACCAAGAAGTGATACATAGCAGTTAGTCCTGGCAGGAGAGTGGACCAGGAAAGAAGATGCAGTTTTGAAACAATGTGTTTGTGGCAAAATATGTGGTAGAAAGAAAGTGGTCCCACTATTGACATTTTGACAAACTGTTGATTTACAAGAATAAATTGTTATGCTATCCTGACAAAAGTATTCAGTTGGAAGAAAAAGTGTGATATGCTAAAAATTGCTTTATATCCTGAAGAGAACCGTTTCCTTGGTTTATAAACTTTTGTTTTGTGAGAAAGACACTGGCCTTAACAAGGATATCGTGGAATATATCAATTGCTTTCAATATGAACAAGTGTGCTGTGAGAAAGACATTTGCCTTACCAAGAAGGATAGTGGGGAAGTCAACAACTGCTTTGCTTTTTGGAACAAGTTTTTATGAAAGACATTTACTTTATCAAAGGAAAGTTCGTATTGGGAGGAAAATAACTTTTGTGGTAAACTGAATAGAACTGTGTTGAATCAGAACTTTTCCACAAGTGTTCCTGCATTGAGGCAGGGGAAGGTAACGCAACCCTGGTCACAAGGTGTACTCTCTAAAACGTATACGTTTGAACTTTTACAATGTGGTGTTGAATTGAAGATAGCCAAATATTCTTTTTGTTATTTTGTTGTATGCATTAGTGTGAGGGTCAGAGACTTTTTGGACACTAGGTCATCCTTCTTTAGTTGCAAGGTAGGGACATCTTCGATAGGATAGGGAAAGACAGGCGTTTATCTCATCCCTTTTTATTTAATAAATGGCAAACTTTGAGAAAACTATACTTTTGTGTCCGTCTCGCATTTCTGACCCCTCACAATACCCTACATAGAATTTTGAATTTGACAAGGCACAGTCTAGCATCAGCACCTCCACCCACTCTTCCAGATTTACTGGGCCTATGTATTTCCCCACTTAGCCGTGAGGTTGAATAAGTCCTGGGTCGTTAAAGATATCATAACCTGGCACAAAGTGGAGGTGACCTTTGAGGGAATCGGTTCCGAAAGAGGTTTGTGGGTGGAAAGGACTTTTGATGAAGATTCAACACCTGCCGGTTACAGTAGCTGTAGGGCTTAACTAAGCTTTGTAGAGGGGACAAAGTTTTACAAAACATATGTGAAGACATTGGATGCTGTTCTAGTTATTGAGGCTCTAGATGTTGAGAATCAAACTATCCCTGTCAGATTAAAGGAAGGGAGAGCCTGGAGCAGGGTCACTCTGTTCAGTAAGGAGCAGAGCTTTGCTTTCAGGTGGACAAGGTGTCAGCACCAGAGCTTCTAGCAAGAATCCTTCAGGGTCATCACCTTCTCCTAGTTGAACCTGTAACAGGCTTTTTCCTAAAAGTTGGAACTGCCTATTGACTTTGTACCATTACCTCCTGTAGATAACCTTTCTAAACTGTTCTAAACATTACCAAAGTATCTAAATGTGTTGGCTACCGGTAAAACTGGGTTGAATGCTTGTTTAGATTGTTTCTTGTGCCTTGCGTATGTTTTAGAGAACATTTAGAATGTGTATCTCTCCTTTTCCAATTTAGAAGTGTGAGCTCCTCAAATGTAAATCTTTTCAAACTCCCTCAGAGAAGATTTTTTCTAAGCAGCAATAGAAAGCTTGGTTCACAGAATGGGGTCCAAAAGCTCCCCATTAATGCTATCCTCTGTGTTCAGTAACAAAACTCAAGCCAAAAGAAAGAGGATAGCAAAGAATATACATTTCGGAAATGCCTTTTGCTTGCTTGAACATCTCCATCACAAATGTAGTATTCAGCACACTCAAATAAAATGGTAACTATTGATTTTAACCAGGAGACCCACAGCATGATCACACGCACTACTAACACAGCAGTGCAAGTACCTGCAGTGCATAAGGAAGCAGACATACCTCTCACTCTTTCACTGGGACATCTTGAACATTTGGTATCCTGTAATAGAATTGTCAAGGAAACTGGGAAATGAGTTACAGTCTTCAGGTGAACTTTGAAAAAAGTATCACTGTTGACATTTAGTTAGGATCCCAAAAGCAAGTAGAAACAGGGGGTTCCCACAATCAGTTGTAAAAGGGGATTTTTGACTTAACAGGTATGCTGGCAGCACTCCTAGTGATTTCTGCCCACCAATGTCAGGCAAAAGTGACCCCAAGGGCCTCATTACACGGTAGGTGGAAGACCAAGGTGCCATATAAAACAATTTAGGCTTGCACTGCTGCCACCAAGTCCAACCAAAACCAAAATGCATGCTCAACACTTGTCCAATGTCCACAGGGTTAGAAGAAAGGGAGGAATATTTAAAAACTTTATTTTCCAACATTGGAGCCCCTTTCTGTGATGGGCATTTTATACTTGTGGCCGGAACATGATGGTGCCGACATCTGCATGTAGTACATTTAGAAGAAATGTAGAAGTTAGCCTATGTACAGCGTTTAGATGAAATGTGAAGGGTAGCAAATGTATTGCATTTAGTTAAAATGTGGAGGTTAGCCTATGTATTGCATCTAGGTGAAATGTGGAGGTTAACCTATTCCACTCCGAAATGCAAAGGTTAGCTTTCAAACTGCACTTAGAAGAACTTAGCAGATTTGCAGGTTACCCTATGAATTTCATCTGGAAGAACTGCGTGGGTCGTCCTGTGTGTTGCACTTGGATGAATTGTGCAGGATGGCCTATGCATTGCATTTAGAAGGAATGTGAAGCTCAATGTGTATGGCACGTAGATAAACTCAGAAGCATAGTCCTCTACTGCTCCTGATGAGGCTTGTAGGTTAGCCATTGCTTTACACCCGGAAAATGTACATGGTAGCCATGTACTGCACTTAGAATATGGTAAAGCTAGCCTAGGCTTAGCATACAATAAATCTAGGAGAATAGCAAACACACCACACTTAGATGAAACACGAAGATAGCCAATGTGTTACACATGGATGATTTTGAAGGGAGCCAATGTGTTGCATTGTTTACTAATAACTCTCTAACTTCCTAAAACTCAGCATATCCACCACACATTACATAACTAACTTGACACAAACCTCCAACACAAGACACCAAAACTACACTCTCCCATCTCTCCACAACACCCAACACACACCTAAAACAAAGGCATACAACAAAAGCCAATTCACCATCTCCAAACTGAAGCTAGCAACAGCACATCAAAGCCCTTTTGTGCTTGTCCCACTCTTCCCCACTAACCTTCCCCAGCCCCCTTCCTTTTCAGATCTGCCAGAGAGCCTAGAGACCAGGAAAAATGCCAGCGGTGCACAGAAAAGTCCCAATAACATAACATTAAAAGAATGAGGAGTCCGTTCCTAGTCATACGTTTGACTTGGGAGCCTATCACCCCCACATGATATACATCCCTAAAAATAAGAACCATTCATGACATACAACCAAGGTATCCCACCATATCTCAGTCCAGCTCATTGTTTTTTCAAGAAATTGTAAATATCACAGACTGATATGTGCCATTACTTTCTTTTACTCCCCAACGCCCCCATTTTGTTTTCCTTTCTCTTCCCTCACATAAGAGGTCAATGGCCATTTGGTTCTTACTATAGATGTACCATTTGGCGAGCGTTGGTTTTAAACCTATTTACTATTCTTGCCTTGAAATGGTTGACAAGATTCTGTAAACTGTGTTATGTCAATAAAACAAAATATATAGATTAAAAAAATAAAAATTGGAACAGTTACAATCCCACGATGCATCAGTGACCAAGTAGATTTATAAAAAACATCGGATCAAATTTAAAATAATGCAATTCACTGGTCCAATATTACCCCCCCAAACCCACCTGGGCATGTATTGTCCAATAAATTACCCAAGTAAATGAAGAATGCAAATGGCTCCTCTTGTCAGACATACAAGATGTCTCAAGAACAATAAAATATCTGGTAAGGGTGGGGGCACCCAGCCCTACAGATAAGGGGTTTATTGGCCTCTTTTACTTCCTAACAATAGGCAAATACTCCCTAAAACTAAAAATAGGGAGTACAAATACTCCCAACAAAAAATAGGAAACGGACACAAATTCTTGTCCCCCTGCTTTCACCCACACATCTCCATGGATATGCTGGGACCAGTTGTGCACGTAGTACGATTGGAAGAAACTATTATTACTACTTCCTGATCAGAAGTAAACATATCTTTTAATGTACTTGAACTGGGTGCAAAGAGATAGTACAAAAACAGTTTTCCAGTTGAATCCTATTTTTACCCGCTTATAAAATACTCCCATTGCGAATTGGACTTACATTTTGACTCCCTAAAAAAAAAAAAAATTACTCCCAACTTTAAAAAATAGGGAGAAAAATATTCCAACCTCCAAATCTTATCTGGAGCACTGGGGGCACCCATCCTATAACCAGGGTATGAAACTATTCAAAGCTATACCATATAAGGGGTGTTCCAGAAGATCCACAGCAAAGAGCTTGTTCACCTCATAAGTGAGGAGTCCTTACAAAATGATAGTGTATGTCAAGATATCAAGGTAGTGAAACAGCTAAACGGCAACTGGTGAAGAACAGCACAAGAATTCTTTAAAAAAAATATACAAGAACATGTTTTCTTTGTAGTAACAGCAACACGGTTAAGACAGACAAAAAGTCATGAAAAGTCACAAACACTATTAAGCTCATCAATGACATCTTAAAACGTAATCTTCCTCAAAGTACTGTTAAGGTAGCAAGACCTTTAACCAAAGAATAAGTGACCAACGAGTTGTGCCATTAGGAAGTTAGTTAATAGATGGAAGGCAGATCTGGAGCATCTTGGTGGCATTTGCAAGCATGCAACTGTCACTTCATAACAGTGGAAGCTGCAGTTAGACAGATGGAATCAACAGTGATGAGTATTTAGTAGACATTGGGAAAACTGGCCAATTTAGGTGTCTTTTGGTGCATATTTAAGCCTGACGAGAGACTAACAGTCAATTTATAATACCAGACTCAAGAATATCAGCTTAGCGAAAACAGATAGCCCCCGGCCCCCAACATGCTTACTACATTAGTATTGGAACGACATGGATGAGCATAAGGTGTTCTCTTTAGGCTTCCTTGTGCTGTGCTTTTGATGGACATTTTTGGGAGGCACTGAAGTTGAGGACAACATTTGAAAACAATGAAAGATGTTCAAGCGCTCTACATACTTTCACTCTTCCTGACAATAGCTGCAATCCCCGCTTCTCCACAAGACCATGGATGAGGTTCAACTGGAATAGTGCCTCAGTGATCGGAGCAGTGCTGGGTTCCTTTCCAAGGTAATTAATCAGATTAAAAGCTTTCACCAGGGAGACCTTACCTATTCTATGAATTAAGAGAAGCAAGAGCAGAAGTCATTTTAGGCAAAGTCCAAAATCAACAAAGGTATGGCAAAACAGTAGAGTAGATGAGGCATGCATTGCAACTTTGCTGAAGACCATACAGACATTTGCTTAGTAAATAATACCTGCACACAAACCACACACATACTACCATAATTAAATGAACAATGACATTGTTTGCATACACTGTCTACTCCATAAAACAGATCACTAATACCCAACACCCATTTTGGATTCTTGAGAATTCCGTCTGTTAAGAATTCGCAACACAACGGGCATTCACAATTTTGATGCAATGCCAGTTGATGTGGTTTTGGTATGAACAATTGCTAAAGGGTGTAATTTCTCTGGCTGTATCCAGATTGCCAGAAAGGGCACCTAGATGGACATGGATTACAATTGCTTGAGTTCTTTCTCATATTCTAGTCACCCGCACCTTTGTTCCTGCTAGGAATATTTTTCTGCTAAACCCACAATGTCTGACCAGCAGCACGACCTCGGATATTGCCAAAATGGGTCCTTACATAGCATAATTTGAACAGCTTGTTTTTCTGATATGCTGTCAAAAACATGACTTTCTATTTCTCAGAGATTTGGTTTCCGTTTTTAAGTTAACATATCAAGAAACTCTAGCCTGCTATCAATCATGAAATCCATCAAAAGATCCTGTACAATAACACAGAAAAGTCATGTCTTGTTAAAAAAAAAGGGGCAAGGGTTTGAAAACAAACACATACACACACATATGTAACGGAAACCAATATTAGAAATTACCCAGCAAGTACAAAAATGTTGTTAATGAGGTTGGCTCGGTCTTTGTAGCTGAAGACAGTGTGATCTTTCTGCAATTGCTTAGTGAGTGCTTCCCAGTCGTCATCTCCATAGTGCACCACGTAATATCCATTCATGTCCACATTAAACTTTATCCAGCTCACTTCATCGGTAAGTGAGATGCTAGCTACAACGAAGAAGCGAATGTTAGTGGATTAAATCAGATTGACAAATTCAATAATATGCAGTCTGATGCTCGACTCCACTGGTACACCGATTGCAAAACATCACCTCATCCCTTCTTTAGGTCCTCAGCTACAGTACTCCTTGCGAGGTGATTTATGAAGCAGATCTTTTTTTCTTCTTCTATGCTTGAGGTATCTTCTAAAACACTGTTGCCTTGGACCACTCTTCTCGTGTTAGTGGGACAAACCGGTCAGTTGTGTGTAGGGTTCCAAGAATAAGGAATGCAGGTCCAGGCTCCTAAACTAAGGTACCTGGACCTGCATTGTACCACTTTTACATTGTACCATTTTTACACAACGCATTCTGAAAACTAATTGCTTTATGACGTGTGCACATTTAAATACCATATATCAAGGCCCCCTTCAGGCTGGATAGGCTCAACCTCTCGAAATGTTCACATATAATTTCAGTGTGCAGTATTATGCCACGTGTATACAGAGGCAGTATTAGAAATAGCAACATTTTTGACAATTAGTTATCACTTTCAATTTCTTGAAAAGGTAAAAGTCTCAGTGGACTTAGCGGGCATTGGGACATTTTACATACAACTTTAAAGAACATCTCACAGACAGTTCGTTTTAAGCCCTTCGAGACACAAACTGGGTTTTGTTTTCCCTCTCAAACCTGTATTCCCCACTCTCTGTACTCAAATGCACCCCCCCCATCTTCATATCTCCCCAACGGTAGCAACAATATTCTGGGCCTTCTAATTGCAACCATAATATTTAGTTTTATTACTGAATCCCCTTGTTGCATAGCGCTCCATTGGATTTCCTCCAACTAAAACCTAATACATACTCATTGCATTTTTAACTAAGTAAATGCAAGTGTTTTAGAAAGCGATATAACAACTGTAACAAATGATCAGGAAATGTATGTCATTAAGCCTGGAAAGAGGGGGACACTCCAGGGAATACGTTTGTTACTAGTTGGACTATATACTATGCTAGGAGAAAAATGTGATTGATTCTAGCCAACTACCAGATGTTGTGTAATATGCCACAGCTGCAAAGAGTGGTTGTAAACGTACTCAAACAGTCTTATACAGTTACAAATGTAATCTGACATTAACTGAATAGCAACTTGTCCTGTGACCAGTCAGAAGCAAACAACAGCCTGAATACTAGACAGTAACTACTACCATCCTTACGCCTTCGGGCCCTTCAGCGCTTTACAAATAAATAAAAATTACTGGAGACCACGGGGGGGGGGGGGGTGCTGATGAAATCAGTTGGGTGTGTTCAGTCTGATGGGTGGACACCTAGACTGGTTTCTGGCTGCGTTAGGCCTGAGGAACGCCTAAGCTAGCTGGAATGTGCTCAGCTAGCTGTGTTTTATTAGGGTGATGAGGTGTTTGTGGGTTTGTGTTCGTATGAGAACAGCTAGGCCGAATTGTCATGGCATAGCTGTGTTCTAGTTGAATGATAGTGTATAGAAGAGAGTAGGCATAGTGGTGTGATATGGTGGATATCAGTACAAGTGCCTGAGATTCAAAAATCAGAATTTAACACGGTGACGCTATTAGGCACGCTTTCCAAATTCATCTTTAACATAGTGACGCTATTAGAGCACACTCAATGATGTTGGGAATACCTTCAAATTCAAGGTTTTAGCACAGTGATGCTATTAGGCACACTTTCTAATTCAACTTTAACACAGTGACACTATTAGGCACTCTCAATGTTGTTGGGAACACGTTCTAAATTCAGATTTTGACACAGTGATGCTATTAGGCACACTTATAAAATCAACTTTAACACAGTGACGCTATTAGCTTTGGTGGAACTATCGTGGTCTGCGTGTCCGGCAGGTCGTCTTCCTTGTTTGTTCAGCACCACACCTATCGCTATAAAGCAGCTATCATCCAACAACCACACCAGCTGCACACATATCCGGTGCACCCACGCACCATACGACACTCTTTCGCTCTACTGTCTTGAACTACGGTTCCCGAGGGCGTTCACCCTACCAGCGCTTTGAAGTCATACCAATGAAAAATCAGGTGCTATATAAATGGCAAGTAACATAACATAACATAAAGCGGACATACGACTGCTATTAGGGGAAATCAGATCCATGAAGTCCACCGTAACCAAAAAAGTCACAGGCCTGCAGTCCAGGATGGTTAAAGTAGAGGATAGCGTAGAAGCACTCGAAAACAACCAACTATCAAGCAACCTCACAGTCATGAGCAGCGAAGCCCAGTTCCAGGATCTGGAACAGAGAGAAAGGGATCTGGCACTGAAGCTGTACGACATGGAAAACAAGGAATGCCGGACAAAAATTTGCATCATGGGCCTCAGCGAGAAACCAGGCGAGTCGCTATCCTCCCTAGAGAATCGAGTGAAAGCCATGATAGCCCCACTCTTTGATCCTCCAGCAACCACGAAATTCAAGTTTGATAGAATACATGAAGCCGGGGGTCCACCAAACGGCATTAGGTCAGTCGTAGCCAAGTGTCACTGCTACACACAAAAAACAGACATCTTTCAAAAGGCAAGGGAGACATTATAAGTTACTCACTGTAGTGACTAACATACTCTTAGTCCTTAGTCCCCTTTCCTGCATACTGCATGGGCGTCCCTTCCAAGGGATGGGAGACAGAACTTTTTTCACCAGAAAAAAACGTTCTTCCCCTTTTAATTTAGAGGAGCGCAGGGTGCGGCCCTGGGAGCATGCGCTGCCCTGACTCCTCCCTCCGGCACCACACCTCAGTCCCCATAGATGCATCGAAAATAGATTAACATTGCCTAATGACACCAGTTTTATTCTGCATATGGAACTGGACTCAAGCAGGCAGGACAGATTATACATTCAATTTGAAGTATCCAGAGCAATGGGGGTGAAATATTTCTTAGGTCTATTATCAATTTGTGACACCCCCCATGAAAGCATTGCTCCTTCTGAACTCGCATCCCAAGGGTCCTAATGCACTCAGACCTGGGGAAAACGGTAATGTGGCTGTGGAGAGGTGGTGGTCTAGGCCATATTTGTGCCGATATCTATTTTAACTTTGTCATTTTCAAAGTTGTTATTTTTTGCCACTATCTTTCAGAAGGTAAATGAACATGTATTACAAGAATCAAGAAAGAAATCAACAGCGCCCACTGAACGCTGTCCCTTTAGGATTACATGGTCAGGGGTGACTCCGACATCAAACCTTCATAATACACCAGGCAGTTGTAAACAAGCTATAGTGATTAGCTCACTATGCAACCTTTCACTGTGTCTGTGTTGGCTATGACATTTTGACAAAAGAAACACAATGACATGGGCTTTCAGACCACACATGAGTGACTTCTCCCTTTAATGGGATAAAGAGTTGTCAAAACAAACTTTTTGCAACAGCGAGCGGTCATGATGCCCATGCCATGTGGTTCCAAAAAAAATGCAAGTCGAGGCCAATTTTCAAAGCGATGACCTGTGACTGAGCAGCAAGTGTGCATTATAACACTTCCACTAGTCGCTCTTTAATTCAAGGCGATCAAAGAGTGAGCGCCATGATTCTGCAGCTGCCTTAGCTTCCTGGAGGATCAGCTAAAAATGGGCAGAAACCAGTTTCAAAATGCTACCTTGCTACAGCTGGAAAATCCTGCATGCGTATTTGTAAGTTAACTAGAAAGCATTGACTTGATGGTAAGTTAAAGAACTTCGAATGCAAAAAGGCAATGCAAAAAAAAAAAAGTTCTTTTTTTGGTACAAGTAGTTTCAGTTGGAGCAGTTTTTAATACCATTCCGAAAACCACACGTGCCTGACACAAAATCAGTATGTTAGCAATAGGAAGAATAAATACAGTGCCAAGAAGGAAAAGGATTTACTTTGGGTTGGCAGTTTATATATTTATAATGGATAATGTTTTCTAAACATATGGCCATGGGTGAATTACCTAGTTCTATCATTGAATTTACATATAATAAGTCACACCGCGAAATGCACTCATCTGTGCAGGTATTCCCTGCTGCCATACCAAAGGGTAACATGTCCTTGATTACTGAACACCTTTTAGTCCGCAAGTAAACTAAAGGCTGTAATGTAGAGAGAGAGAGAGCGCACAAGCGCATACTACCATCAGCCTCCATTGATCTGTGGCATGGTGATTATCAAAATGGCAACTTGTTCATCTTCACCAGTAGCCAGTGGAGGAGCTAAAAGCCTAAATGTCCACTTAAGAAAAGCTATTAAGTTTGCTTTGCCAGTCGCAGCAGGCCCCCCCCCCCCCCCTCCTCTCCAAACGTGTGTCTGTGTTTGGTGGAATTGGTGGAAGCAAGGGGTGGCATTTCAGTGGAAAGTATGTTGAAAAGCCCAATTCAAGCCCTGGGTGCCTGGTTTTGTTTGTGATAATAAATGTGACAATTTGAGACCTTTTAAGAAAATATTTGTGAAGCTTAGTTACCTCCACCTGCTATTCCGCGATAACCATGATATACCGTCATTTGGCAAGAAGGTTATCGTACCGCCATAAAACGAATACCGTGACACCCCTAGTGGTAATTGGAGGGGGAAGATTTATCCTCCTTTTTGTATTTGGGTACTACATAGGAAATCCTCCAAGATGAGGGCATTGCCATAGTGGAAACTATGTTGCTTAACAGAACTCCCAAAATTGACGACCACAGTGGCACATTCTCTTTAAACACAAATTAGTTGTCTTATTTTTTCTGGAGCTTCCATCATATCCTCAGCATCCCTTTGGAGCAATATGTAATGGTGGAATTTCAACCAATTTTTCCTCTTCTGTTGCAAGCGTTTAACCCTACTTGCAATATACATCTCCGTCATGGAGGATATCCAAAGCCTACGTATGTCCTTTCTTATGGCTTTTTTCCATGTTCTTAACCTGAATATCAAATTTGTGGCAATGATTTCTAGCTCTTGTGATCTTGCTTGTAACCTTAGGTATTGCGCCAAACACAGAGTTTGAATAGGACCCAAAGATAGATGAATAATTGGCCTTTTTATCGCATAATTAAAGCCTTCAAAGTCCTCTAGAAGTAACATGTTTAGATTATGAATGTTGTTGTTGTGCCAAGCTATATGTTTACCTCTTACGTTCGCCGTTGCTGACAAGGGAAGATACTCACTCAAATATAGACCGAATAGCCCCTCGATCTGTACTCTCAACATGGCATGATCGCTATAAGTACTTGGTAAGACAAGCAGATTTGCAGCCAAATTGTGAAGGTCCAAGTTGGCGTTTTAAGAGGATAATCCTCATTAAGCATTGACATTCCCTAACCCTCAAGAAATTTACGCCATTTCTGGCCCTGGACCATCCTCCTATTAGACGAGCCCAAAGAATTACAGTATTCTCTAGAAGAGGTCCCCTCTTGCAATTCAGTAAAGTCCCCTGTGTTCTCAGAAGTAGGATACTCAATCTGTGATAAAGTGTTCGACAAGCAATCCGAATTAAAATCCCCAGCAAAGATCATTTCAGCACCTGGGAAACTTTCAAACCAAGATTCCATTTTATCATTTACGATCCCCAGGGTGTATGCTAGGTTGTCGGACGGAGTCCAATATAGGTTCAACAAAAGAATCTTTAGCCCAGGTTTGTCTGACTCTGCAATTACTACTGCAAGTAAACCCTTTGTCACTTTCCAGGTTTCCAAAAACGTAAGGCCTCTCCGTGATTTTATGGTAATTAGAAGGCCTCCGGCAGGACGTACTCTAGGATCCGGTTTAGCTGATTCAGCTATTGCATCATATCCATCAAAAGCTGGAAGCACCAATATCCAAGTTTCTTGCAAAAGAATAATATTATGCAATCCAAGCCTACCCTCATTAGGCATGGCCAATGTGCTATCTGCCTCATTTAACTCCCCTTGTTTTGGCATGGTACCATGATAATTCCTGCCCGAAATAAACAGGATCAGATCGTAAACCATTCTTTGAAGATTAGGTGCCTCCATTAACAAGATCTTGTAGATCATACGAGAGGGTATAACCAATCTGATAATCATAGCATCTAGGGTGGATAAAATCTACCAATTTTATGTCATGAGAACTAACAAGTCTAAGAGCCGGGATTTCATCAAAGAGAGCCAATATATAGGATCTGTTTAAGGAATTTGTGCCCCCTTGATCAAACATATATATGTATAAAGCTAGGTTTTTCCAGAAATACTGGCTCTGCAATCGGAAAAATCCCTATGTATGGGACTGGGGCAATTAGAATACCCACCTTGGCCCTGTTTTACATTAAAGCCGGTATCACTCGCAATATCAGAAAAAGGTTTAGGGACAATTGAGAATTGTTTTGGTGCCTCTAACTCATGTTTCATGAGATCCTTAACTAGGAGTCCTTAATATGGGTCAGTAACACCTGGCTTTGGCTTAGTAGTATGACTGGAAGATCCGAATTTAACAGACCGTTCAAACAGATTATGCCGCTGGTCATCATTCACCTGCCATGCCTTATTGAAGTCCCTGCTTCCTCTATGTCCAATGTTGAGATCAGTCCTCCATGAAGATGTTAAATCCTTTGAACGCACCCCCGTGCCCTGGTGAGCAGTGTTGCCAGTTTGGAATGTATGCAACTGATCATGAGTCATAATATGTTTCACAATTTCTCTGATCTCTGGTTCTCTAAAATGCACGGGCACGATCAACCACTTATTGGTAAATCTGGAACCCTGGATATTTTAGTGGGGGCCCATCCCCCTTAGACTCTTTTCAATAGTGAAAGGTACGGGATTGCATTGAACTTCACTGAAATCATCTGTGGGAGGCTCTTCTATCCAAGCGTTGATCAGACCTAAAACGTCCTCCTAAGTAGCCAACGGGAACCTGAGGAAGCGGTTTATTGATTGACATGGGGCAGAATCAGTCCGCTTAAATATATCAAACAATGTGGGCTTTTTGCCCTTCACCCTTCCTTGGTGTTTCATTGTATCAGTCAATCTAGATTCAGAGTCCTTATTTACCAATATTGGGGACATGGCAACTTGAACCCGTTGCTCCCTTTGCTCATCTTGATGCGCCTGTTCATCTGACATGACCGACTGCAAATTAGATTCCCCTACCAACCTGCAATCAAAGTCGTCATCTACTAACAAAGGGGATAGGGGATTCATCAGAATGCACAAAATCCTGCAAATCAGTAAGCGCTACTAGACGCACGTATTTTCTAGAAGAAGTGTTAGAACACTTCGGTCTTGTTGTTAAATTATTTTTCTTCCTTTTGACTTTTTTCCCTTTTTCTGAAGTTATATTGTTCTGGACTACCCCACTACAGACAACCCCATTTTTGATTGCAGGACTAGGCATCATGATGGCCTCAGAGGATATACTAGTAGGCAAATTGACAAGTTCAGTTTGCCTCATATGATCATCTTGCACCTCAGGAACCACAACATGTGCTCCTAAATGTGTGTTAATAACCCTTGATAGGAAATCATCCTTTGTTTCCATAAACTCACAAATCAAAGAGGCTAAAAGAGTAGATGCTTCTTGTAAACCTTGAGTGTGAGCTTTTAATTAATTTAACACGTCCACCTGCATAGTCTGCATGATAATATTGTGTTCATAGCAATCAAAGTCCCCTTCTGAGGATACTCTTACCGGCTTATGTGCCGAGGTAAATGGCTCATCCTCCCCATTTTGTCCCTCAGATGTTCTGATAATGCTAACAGGGAAATCTCTCCAACTGAAAACAGGGGAGGAGTATTCAATAGAGAAACGTTAGGGCATGTTGGTAGAGGCTGATCCCTTGCCACCAATTGTATCCCCATTATCTGGTTCTTGACAACTTGGGGTAAAGCTCCCATGTCCTCCATAGGAATCTGTTAGGGATCACTGGGTATGTTATGTTGAACAACCACAGTAGGTGTTTTCGCTTTAGTTATAACCCCCTCTGATCCCACGCGATGCGAGATGATATCAGCAGGCTCGGGAGACAGGGAAAAAGGCAGGGCCATAGCCCGTGACAAACTATCCCGTCTTGTTGTAAAGACCAGGGGTGCACTGATAGTTTTCTTTGAGGGCGCCATATGCTCTTTCTTCCGCATTTTTCTTTAGCGGGTTATGGTGAAGCAACCAAGAAAGATTAAGTGATGTTTCCTGCAGATGAATATGAGGTTAGGTGAAAAACAATGCTCCTACCGGCCGTGAACACCTGGTAGATTGGTAGATAGCAAATTTGCTAACTTCCCAGATGAATAAAAGTTGTGATACAATAGCTCCCGCCACCACGCCACAATCCAGCAAACAGCCAACAGCACTCCGGAGGCACTCCTGGATGAGCGCGTGCAGATGCGCGTGGCCGGGGGTTCAATCACTGTGCTCAGTGGCTTGTGGGCCGAGCTTCAGTCCAGCAGTATTTAGATGCTTAATTTGTTTAAAAAAAGAACACAATAGTAGACTTAAGTCTGATGTAAAGTAATGTATGTAGACAGACCAAAGTTCATAGTCCAGTAGTCAATGTAGTTTAGGGAATCTCCAATACCTTGCGTGCAAAGGTCACAGGTTTAAACGTTGTTAACAGCTGGGCAGCCAACAGCATTCTGGAGGCAGTCTGGGATCGGGGTCCTGCTTTTGTGTCCTTCCTCCCATCGTCTAAGTCTAAGGTGTTTATTAGCTTCTGCATAATTTTAGTGTCATGATCTCTGCTTCCAAAAGGTCAGGGTTTTCCCAACTCCCTTGGAAGCAGATCCATAACCCAGGTTCCGAGTGCCAACCAGTCCCAATTGGGACCTTTTGGACCCAGTCCTGGCGCCAGTGGCACCAGGCTCATAAATATGCCCAGTCCCAGCGCTGGAAGCGCCGGGCTCATAATGCTTGGGTGGACTTACCTGCAGCAGACCATGCTGCTTACTTGCCTGCCAGTTGAGCCTCTGATCCTCTTCTGTTTGGAACTACTTTTCCTGTTGGGTGGGGCAGGAGCCACTCCCTAGATTCAGAACACTGGAACTCTTCTGGAAAGCAGGAACTCTTTTCTTACCTAGGAGTGGCTGTGGAAGGAGACCCTAAGCACTACAGGAGGCTATTTAAACCACACCCGATGGATGAATCTTGCTTTGCGTTATTCTGCATCCTCTGCAGCAGAACGCTCATCGTGTCTTCTGCATCTGATCCTGGGCCTAAGGAAAAAGGCTTACCATCCTGAATCCAGTCTTCAGCAACACCTATAAAGACAAGAAAGAACAGGTTAGCATTACGGTCTTCAGTGACAGCTCTTCACTTACCTGGTCCATCGGCTGTCACCAACGCCTCGCGCTGCATTCCGGCATCTGAAAGACAAAAGCTTACCAACTCTTCGTACGCTCCGGAGGCCTTCGGCGCTGCATAGGTGCGTTTAAAGACATTGGGGAACTTTAATACTCACTTGCCATTACTCCTTTCCACATCTAACCCAGTGGGTATTCCGGCACCCTGCAGCCGCTCCGAACTTGTACCTGCAAAATAAAAAGACATTTAGAGCGCATCGTGAAGCAGGCAACAAGCGCTTACTTACGTGCTTCCAGGCGCTTCTATTCATCACACGGGCTCCACCTTCAACTCACTTCAGCCCGTCATCCGCCATCGCCGGAACCCTGCAAAACAAGAAACATCATTACTAAAGACTTTAAAGACATTAGAATTACTCGAAACTTACCGTTCGTGCAGTAAACGACGGACAGCAGTCCTCTGAAGTCAAGAGGCCTGCTCCCCTTATCCAGTGAAGAAACTGGTTACAGCACCCTGCCCCGAGGCAGATGGAGAGCACGGCGTTCACTTACCTAAGGTGAGAGCGTTAACCTTTGGGGTTCTACAGGAGAAGAGAAAGGGAAGAAGAGAGAGACATTCAATAACCCAGTTCCTTAATCCCATATTTTCTATCTGCAGACATCTTACCCTTCAAGTCTGACATACAGTGCACAGAGGTCCAGCCCAAAGAGCCAGCCGTGTGTTACACATCACCTTTGCAGATACGGTATACGCCCAGTCAAGACCGGCGCCTCTACGGGAATCAGGTGAGCGTTACATTTAGGCAGCTTCTTTTGTAATAACCAGCATTGGCTTGCTCATTTGTAAAAGGGGTCTCTGGAAAGAGGGAGGTAGACACTTAGTAAGCTGTTCCAGGGTTAAGGCTTCCAACACCTCCAGCAGGGTTTTCTTCCCTAGCCATAGAGAGGTGTTTTGAATTCTGGCCCCCAACTCCACTGGGTTCTCCCCTGAGTTCCATTTAATTTCCTGAAACAGATTCCTGTAAACATTTTCAGTCTGTTCCACTCCGAGTAACAAGCCCTGTTTGATTTCATCAAATGAAAAGTCCCAATGGGTTGAGGGTCTGGTGGGATGACTGTAGTTCCCACTTTAACAAGGGTGCCAGGTAAAAGGTTTTTAGTTCATCCCACCTAATGCAATTGTTGGGCCAGGCGTTCAAAGTTCAGGAAGAAGCTTGCTAAATCTTCCCCTTCCCTATAAGTTTGTAGAATCCCATGAGGGAGGATGGTTCTTTGTTGGGCTATTACTATCCTGGCGATATCCTCTTGGAACCTTGCCTCGGCTTCCACCTGGTGGGCTAGGATATGTTCCAGCAGAGCCTCTAATGTACTCATGGTTTGGATCCGGACTGGTCTCTGTGAGAGCTCTTGGTCTGCGGTGGAACTTGATCGGATTGTACTCTTTATGGGGGTTTATAGTGATAATGTAGAAAACAATAATGTCGAAAGTCATTTTCTAGAAAAAAAAAAGTCGAAAAAAAAAATGTCGAATTTATTTTTCAATACGTTTTTCCCCCTTTTTTTATTTTACCCATTTTTTTTATACTTACCAAAGCCAAAAAATACATACAAATAAAAAAATAATACATTCGACATTTTTTTTTCGACATTTTTGTCATTCTAAATTATGACTGACCACCCTTTATGGGCAGTAAGAAGAAAGAAGAAAATTCAGTGTTCCAAAGAGAAAAAAATCCTCTTCAAACTTACAAGTAAACTCGGTTTCTAGGGGTCTACAGAATTCTGTCTGAGGTGTCTCTTTCGTTATTGTGGAATTTTCTTCAGAACCTTGCCACAAAGTCTCAGACAATGTATGAGGTTGTACGGGTTCCCCAGAAGTTACCTATGTTTTTTTTAAATTTGGTTTTATACCTAGGATCCCTAGTGGTGGGAGGTTTTTAAAGAGTTTAAAAACAAGATTTAACTTGTGGTTGGGTCCAATCGAGCAGTCGGACAGTCTAGCTCCGTCGGCTAGTGGACTTCCTTTGAATAGGAGATTCTGTTGTGATATTGGGATTTTTAGTTTGACTAAGAGTCATTGTTTAACCGTATAGAGGGGTTCCATTGGGGAGAATGAACTGAATCTCTTCCCCTCGTAACTCCTTAACTATTTAACATGGGGTGCCGGGTGCGGTACAAAATTTCAGGGTCTTCCACAATTTATAAAGTTGTTCAAGATCCCACCTCTAACACCAAATGTAAGGGTGCAGAAGTACAAGTCTGACACAGTGGTGGCAAAGACCTTTATTTATGTATAAAAATAAAGAAAATGAAAAACCTATCTTGCCCTATTTCTATGAGGGGTTGCCCTACCTCGAGAAAAATACTGAGGACTCTGTCAGGATATCCAGTAAAGTAAAATGTCGACTGTTCTGTGTCCAAACCTATTTCCGCCCCTTACACTCCAAACTAAGGAAAAACTGGGAGCCTTCTTGATCCAGAAGGAGGCTCCTCCTGTTCTTGATACAGATTCAAATGTTCTGTTTTTGATGAAATACCACAATGAGTGGTTTTGTAACTTAAAAGTTCTTGACGTTGGATGGTCCTCCACATGTATACAAAAACAAAAAAGGATTTAACAGGCAAATTGTCTCCCCTCTTCTTTCTTTCCCAGTCTATTTATTACAAAGAAAATAGTTCCAATTATAAGGGGAAGGGGGCTAGGGGGAGAATCTCGCCCCACTCTTCTTTTGCCAATGTAACATCAAAGTCTGGATTATTGTCCTGCCAGACTTGACTGTAGGTCTTCTTACGACAACATGCAGTTTCCAAATATCAGGAGGGGGGTGTCCTCCCCTATTCTTTCTCTAGTTCACCAATGTAGCATCAAATCTGGATCACTATCAGGACAGACTTGAACTGCAAATCTTTTCACAAGAACACAATTCGCAAGTATCAGGGGGTATCTCTTCCCCAGGTCTCAAATGTATCATCAAGTCTGGTTCACTATACTACTAGACTAGACTATAGATCTCGGAAATCCAAAAAATGTCTCTTCTTTGGGAAATGGGTCACCTTATTTTAGCTCTTTGTCCCTCTCTCCTATGTGGGTCCCAGACCCCTCTGGGATGTCTCGGGATCTCCCTGACTTGTTCTGCAGCTTGTCTCTCTTTTGTGTCGGTCCCCCACCCCTTCATATTATCACAGGATCTACCAGACATGCTCTGGGCCCCAGCCCTTTGACTCTCTGCTTCTTCGGACTTGTGTGGGTCCTCAACCATTGTGTGCTGCATTTGTGGGGCTTGCCTGACTTCGTATGGGTCCCAGACCCTGGTGTGCTGTTCTGGGTGTGTTTCCCCGACTTCATATGGGTCCCAGACGCTGGTGTGCTGCTTTTGTGGGCCCTGTGGGATGTCTCAACCCACTGGTCCAGGCCCTGCAAAATTACTGTGCATTGCTGGCAGCAGAAACCTCAGAAATGGCCACTGGAAAGCATGCTGCTTGCTAAAAATAACCCACAATTGCGCAGTAAAAATCTAAAAATAGGCCGCCATCCACTTTTGCCTATGTCAGTGGTCACACAGGAGACTACTGCCAAAACCCACCATTGGGCTACCCACAAGGTAGCCTGAGATCACTTGAAAAAGCAATGCTGATTGCCAAAAAGAAACACAGAGCTGTTTGGAAATCCGTTTTCTTGATTGTTAAAAATGTGCAAAAATCATGGCTCACAAACCACCTAATAGATCCAACATCCTTGTTGGGTGTTCCACATTATTCTACTGCAAGAATCCACAAAAAACCTATGTCAGCAAGAATCATGTGTTATCAGAACAAAATCCTCTTTTAAAGATACTTGACAGAAAGAAAGCTGTCAAAAATGGGTGTAGTACCGTTACTCTCCTCTGTCAGAAGCCGGTGATTCAAAACCTATTATGTGTAAAGTGAACATTGAACTCAAACTATGCCAAAGAAGAGAGTTCCATCAAAATGTCATATAAGAGTGTCAAACATTGATTTTCATGTTGAAAAAGGACTGGAAGTAAAGATGGGTTTGCTTATTCTAAATTTATAAATGTATTTTTTTTCACAAGGGACTATGTTACAATTGACCAGAAGGTAACCTGATTCAGATAAAACTTCCAAGAGTCCTTCTTCCCCTGGGAAATTCACGCCTTGTTCATTCCCACCAAAAAGGAGGATATCGCATTGGCATGTTAATCAGGAGGGGATGAGATTTCCCCTGCTGCCAGGGGAAAGAAACAATGGGTTCCTTGGGCTGAATAGAAAATGCTAATTCGGGGTTGTAACTCACAACAACTGCTCTGGCAGGAAGGCAAGCCATGTGACCCTCTGACTCAGCCCAGCTCTGGAGGCGGGCCAGACTGAAATTGTTGATTGAAGTTGGTGTAAATATATGTTTTAAAAAAATGCTTATAGCAAAGTGTACTGAACTGACAAAAATATGAAACTTAGAGATTGTTAAAATGAAAAATTCACTCACAGTTTAAGACTAAGTTGGAATCTGTGCGATGTTCTGAGACTGAACCCTGGAAATTATTCATATTGTAGCCATGGTGTTTATGTTAGCAACATGAAAAATTACAGGAATGTGCCCAGAGGAGACGTGCATGCATGTATACAAATTGGTGCAGAACCAACATTGAGAAACCCACCAAAAGCGTGAAAAAGTTGTCATTTATGAACCATAGCTCGCAGGAAGATGGGAGGTGAACAGAAATGTACATTAGGCAATCTGTCATGTAATTAAGTATTATGAACAACTTGTGTATCTTGGAAATATGTTTTTTGGGGAAAATAGATTTCCTAAGAAAAAGCAAAGAGGAGGGATTTCCTTTGGGCCATAAACACGGCATCATTCTGACACCTGATGACACACTGCTCCTTTATCAAATCAGGAGAGGGGAAATTCTCTGACCTATCAGATCCTTAGATGGTTGGGCATAGTAGAATCAGCCTCCCCCACCCACTTTGGAAATACAAAAATAGGGACTGCTGAGGACAGGCGGACACACTTTCTACTCCTCAACTGATTTCTTGGCGAAGCACCCTGCAGGAAGATCCAGGCTCCAGACCTAGATCCAGAGACCAGACTCTAGAACCAAACTCTAGAACTTTGAAGCAGAGAGGACTAACTCAAGAAGCTGAACCCTTTTTCAGCAGGCCTCAGAATCTTTTGCAACCTGATTCTAACCCCTAGACTTCCACAGGGCCTAACTAAACTATTCAACAGCCTGGCAGAGCTGTTTTGCTTCTAGCTAAGAACCCTGTGCTAGAACCAAGATCCAGATCCATAGAGCAGAGCTCTAACCAACCCGTCAGATCCAGTCCAAGAGGCCGCGCAGACAAGAGGGCCTAGCTGAGAGCAGAACCCAGTGCCTGAGACCTGTCCGGTGGCAAGAGAATCCCAGCCAAACCCTTGACCAGATCTTTGACGGGCCCATTCCATTCCAAAGCCATAGGAGTGAGTATTTAGTCTAGAACTGTCCATAGTCATCTCTTAGTTTAAAGTAATCCTATTCAATCCATTTTAACCTATCCAGAACTGCATTATAGAATATTGTGTCCATCCTGAGTTCTTCTCTTATATTGTCTGTGATAACTGTAGCGATAATCATCTATGCACTGATATTTTGAAGAAAGTCAAGTATCTTGGCGCACAACAACCAGAGTGGAAGGCGCCCTGTTCTGGTGATTGTCCTGTTGGGTATCTTGTACTTTCATAGCCCCTTAGTAGTATAAGTCCATATTGGTTCTGAATCTTTAAAGCGCAATCTGTCATTTTGAAATCTTGACTCTGTTTCTGAAAAATCGACCTTCACAAAAACCTCTAATTTGTGAACCGCACGTCCTAGAAACAAACCCTAAACGACATTCCAATTCCTTATAGTTTGCTGTAATCGCGTTTCCCGCATGCGGAAAAGTTGCAGCGATTTGCAATTTGGCTCAATTTAATTTCATGTAAAATAGCTATTTCTTGCTTTCCACTTCTGAATTTCGTTTTCCATCTGCTAATCATTCTATAATCATTGCTAGTGTTGACCTGAACCAATCCAAAGCAACTCTCACTAGTTCTGAACCCATTTAGCGAATTAAAATCATATTAGCATTTTCCCATTCATTGCAAATCACATTCAAAAGCATTTTTACCTGTTTTTAAAGCATTCCTTTTTCTCTCCGATTGCTGGGGGGAATCGGGACTGACTGCATTGTGATTGTTATTCCTGATATCTGTGTGCCCTCATTCCATCTCTTCATCTTGCATAGTAGAGGGAGTGAGTAGTCACAGGGGAAAGAGTGATCATATTGTCTTTTGATTGAAGTCATATCAAGTTTATTTCTGTGTTGCTTTCTTTCCTATTATTGCATTTCCTTGAACCATACCAAGTATTCTCTCCTACAGTATTCTTCCTATTGCTACTCCTGATTGATTAAAGAGATTGTTGATATTGTAATATTACCCATTGCTGATCATTGTTCATATTCATAAGTGTGATATTCAGACATTATCCATATTTATCAAAGTGTGATATATCTATTGTTCAATTCTTCAAATAAATCTTTTAATTTGCAAAACAAACCTATTTCTTGGTTCAGTGAGACCAGGGGAATTCAAAGAGAGGGGCGTTATATAAGGGTACATCATCCAGAATTAAAAGAACTTTAGACCTAAAAATATATAAATAAGGGTTTCCATTGGGCATCCCATACTAAACATTGACTTAGTTGGAGTGCTGGATTGAAATCACTTACAGATTGGGGGCTCGTAGCGGGACTTCTGGATTAGATCTACCACTTGTGCAGCTTAATACTGTGTGCTAACGGACAAGATACATAAAACCTGATGGGCTACCACGCTGTGTTACGCTGTAAAAGCACCCCTCAAAAGGGAACGCTCTAAGGAAACGGTCTATTTTGCAAAATAAAATCATTTAAAAAAACTTCTGTAAGTCAGGAAGGAAATTAATATATCCAAAATGGTGACAATGGTAGACATCAAGATAGCTATAGAACACCTTTTACATAAGTTATTTGTGAGAGGCGAGTGGACTGAGCAGGACCAGAATGTGTGGATGTAGGCAATCACACAACAGGTCACTGCAACTGGGTTAGATATCTAGAGAGATCAGGGTCCCTTGCATGTGTTCCTGAGTGAACTATATATGGCCCCTAAGGCCAAGGATGAGCAAAATAAGATTGCCAAAATAGCGGCATATTTATATTTATCTATGGGAGCCATACAGGACAAATATGCTGAAGGCCAAGATTTGGCAAGTAGGCAACTGATGGCATTAGAAAAGGCCCAATCTGATCTGGACCCTTCTGAGCAGAGGCTGCAGAAGAGCCAGGAGTCAGAAAATGAAAGCAGGCAGTATATAGGTAAAATTAAAGAGGATATGGGTATCCTGCAGCAGGAAAAGGCAGACCAGGATACCAGAATTCTGGCCTTGCAGAAGGAGTACCAAGAAAGTTTGGACTCTCTACTGCAGAGACAGAAAACGTTGGAGCAACAACTGGATTTCAACAGGGCATGCACAGAGCAGGTAGCCACCCTGCAAAGTCACCTAGATAGAGAGAAGGCAGAGAGCAATACATTGATTTTGAAAGACCTGGATATCCAGGCAGAGTTTGATGAAGAGCGCCAGAAAGCTGGTGCCCTTGAAAGACAGAGGGATGACCTGGCGGCACAGAGGCAGGCTCTTACTTAGGAAAGGCACACCTTAGGCCAGGAAGTCTATCACTTAAAAGGGAAACTGGAAGAAAATCAGCTGGCCCTCCAGGGACTGGGTGACCTCCAAAAAGAGCATCAAAACGTGTTAGAGTACACCAGGAGGGTGGAAGAGGCTCTAGCAAGGAAGGAACAGGCCGGTATGGACAGGACTCAGGAGGTAACCCTCCTGCAGCAAAGACTGGCCCAGTATTAAAAGACAAACTAGGAAGCACAGAGAGAAAATGAGGCTCTCTGTGAGAACAATGATAGGCTCCTCAGGCAGATAGCCATGCAAGAGAGACTGATAGAGACTAGTGAGGCCTTGATTGAGCAACAGAAAACTCAGGTTCTTGCATGGCAACGGGGAGCAGGGGCTGATAGAGGTGAGGTTCACTGGGAAAGGGAAACACCTGAGCATAACCTCAGGAACCCTAGTACCAGAGTGCTTCATCTCTCCCAATCCCTGGACTCTGCCACCCCCATGTCCCCTGGTATACATGAGCCCAGGGCCACGGGGATGGCAGACTACTATCCAGTTAGAAGTATGGGGCTCATAGATCAGTGCCTCCCAGGTATGGATGGGCGGGCATCTGGGTATGGGCACCCAAGTAACAAACAGAAAAGAGAGTGGGCACCACCATGTATTCAAAAATGTTCAGAATATTCAAGTAAAAATCAAATGTTTCAAAAAAGAATATACATCCAATTGAAAAGGAGCTGGCTGTGACAAGTCTGGAGACACCCGGACTTATAATTGCAACACACGCTGGAGACCAAGTAATAATACCGGGTCACACAACCGCTCTCATATGGGGCCCAAGATGGGCACGTATTTATATCTGATTCACGACAATATGTTCAAGTATCCATAATATACCATACTTCTTAGAGAAAGGAAGATGAGTCTTTCTGATTCATATCAAAAATGATTTATCCATAATAGTTCAAACAAAAAGCTATCACTAATAATCCTTAGTGAGGAAGCAGTTGCCACAATCCACATGTATTAGACTAAAAAAGCCAATGCATTTCGGAAATTATTTCCTTCATCAGGGCGAGTCTCATTGGTGTGGTCAGTGGTGAAAAACAGAACGTCCTGCGTTCATGCCCACTCAGCAGTGGGTTGTAAATGACAATATGCACAAAGGCATGGAGAAAATCCACTCGTGCTTACAAGGAAACCAATCTTGTAATACACAGAGAGAAACGATCCTCCACTGTGCAGCTGCAGGGCAGTGACTCAGACTGCACTGCCCTGCAGCTGCACAGTGGAGGATCGTTTCTCTCTGTGTATTACAAGATTGGTTTCCTTGTAAGCACGAGTGGATTTTCTCCATGCCTTTGTGCATATTGTCATTTACAACCCACTGCTGAGTGGGCATGAACGCAGGACGTTCTGTTTTTCACCACTGACCACACCAATGAGACTCGCCCTGATGAAGGAAATAATTTCCAAAATGCATTGGCTTTTTTAGTCTAATACATGTGGATTGTGGCAACTGCTTCCTCACTAAGGATTATTAGTGATAGCTTTTTGTTTGAACTATTATGGATAAATCATTTTTGATATGAATCAGAAAGACTCATCTTCCTTTCTCTAAGAAGTATGGTATATTATGGATACTTGAACATATTGTCGTGAATCAGATATAAATACGTGCCCATCTTGGGCCCCATATGAGAGCGGTTGTGTGACCCGGTATTATTACTTGGTCTCCAGCGTGTATGGGCACCCAAGTACTCTGAAGTTTAGTGGGTAACTCCAGGAGACTAGGCCCACTAAGGTCATCCTGAAAACCTCCGCCCAGTTAGGACAGTGGGGGGGTACCCATCAAATCCTGGGAGCAAGGAGGAATCTGAAGACTCCTCTGAGCACCCCAGGACACAGGAGACTAGCTTTTGAATTTCTTTGTGATTAAATTCACAGATGTACCTTAACCAAAATATCCATTGATGACCGTGTATAAATCTGTTTCATCATGTCTTACTATTTACAGATAGGAAACACTCACTTGTCTCTTGGTCTAAATGTATACAATAAGATCTGTATAAATTCTAATCTATACCTATCATTGAGTCATAGTTCCACTCCATAGAATGTGAATCCTCAAATGGAACAGCAGTATATTTGAATCTCATCAAAACCTCTCAATTTTGTAACTTGTTAATACTGTTGTTTATTTTATACCAACACATTATAAACATATAAACATATTCCGGCACTCCGTTACCTTGTTGACATGGACTGTCACTTGAATCCCCAGTAAAAAGATTTTTGGACTGACTATGTAGTTACCGTGACACTTACAATCGTGTATCATCCTGCACACGAAATATTCAATCTTTATTGGCAAAATGCATTTAACCAATAAATATGACATCGCATGACTCCCGATTCATTGCCGACATAGTAATCGCTTCTTTTGTTTACTCAATTACTATATAGTAAACAATGCCGCACTACGCGTGTGCGTTACCCGAGAGGACTACTTTTTTAAGAGCACGCATTTGCGTGCCTACGTCATTGCTATGATGGTATAAATAGTAAACACACACTGCAGGCCAACAAGCTCCAGCGCGACGGCATCAGCTACCGAGTCTGCTACAGCGTCCCGCGATTCTTCGTTTCTAAGTAAGTCCTCATGAGCATAGGCTCATACAGCCACTACTCTGTGCTTTATAAGCACCTTGCTAAAACGATACTTACTTATCTTTGCAGTTACGAGGCGTCCGCTCAGTGACACTTAGAATTTTCACATTGATCTTCCTGTTACCAATCTACCTCCACCTCCTGATTGACGTTTTTTACGTATCCCTAACAGGTTAGCCTTTCTCTTTATAAACCCGTCTTTTTACAGATAAGACTTGCTAAACTTAGTAACATAGACAGATCGAATATGCCCAAGCAATTATAAGTGTCTTATTGTCCAAACAAAGAAATGTTTATCAATTCTCTGCAATTCTTCACCACAGTAAAAGCATTATCACTATTTACTTTTGCGAAAACTTTGACTTATTATATACTTCGCTCAAGCCATTATGTGCTTTCCTTTCCATAGGCAACTACGTGCATTTGTTATACCAGTCCTTTTTTTGATGTTGAGGGACAAGACAACCAGTGGAACCTTTAAATCTACACACAAGGTTAGAAAGCTAACTCTTTTTAGATTAACACTCTCTAAGTTGTAGGATTACTTATAAAATAAATTCACAACAGTATGCATAAAATTGCAATTTACTATAAAAAAACATTTCCTTACAAAATGATTGAGATAAGATATACTATAATGAGGATACTTTGTCATTGTTTACATTGAAACATCAAGCTCTGAATGTTGAATTGTTGATTGCAAATTTTTACTTATTCTACAAAACATTTTTTCCATAGAAATGATGAAAATTCTCCAATTATGTACCCCTGATGAAGAGAGAAATCTCGAAACGCGTTGGGTGATCGCATAATGAATTAAAACCAAATTCTTGTGTGAAAATCTTGTTACTGTACTCATTTACATTATGTTTTGATTGAAAATTGTTGTTCAATCTGACCCATAACAAATTAAGAATTTATGAACTTTCCTAAAATCATATGAAGTCCTTTTGGTGACTCTAGATGACAGTGTTACATTACATTGTCTCATGAGAGTACACCTCATTGTCAAATTATTTTTCTGTTTATACAGATCTTGGATAGTGTGTAGGGGACGGGAGTTCCCCAAGTTGGGAACATCCACCTTCTTTTTTTGTCCAGTACCGACCCAGATGCCAAGGTTGAGATATTCTCCCCTGCACCTCAAATTTTCTTAAAATCAAATAACTTTAAATACCCAGAATTCTAGAAAGTTACCTTGATACAATTACCAACCTAAATAGAGGTATGCATAGTGTTGAACACACAGTTCTTGACTAGGTCCCCACATTCTGCAAGCCATTCCCGGGCTCGCAGAATCCGGGAGAACCTAGAAGACCAGATGGGCACCTCTGGGAGCAGTGCCTCTGAGTCAGAGGATGAATGGACCAGGGTTACCCGAACCAAGAAGGCCAATAAGGCAAAAAGGGCCTTGCTTAAGGACCCCTTAAAACAAATCAAGGCAATAAGGAGCGTCATCACACCTTATCATAAGAACGCTAAGTATTCTGTTTGGGAACACTTAGAGCTCTTTGAGCAAATGATGGAGACTTTCCATTTGAATGACAGCAGTAGCTGCATGCAGTATGTGAAATCGACATTCTGCCCAGAATACTCCAGTTTCTTTGCATGGCTGGAGGACCAAAATCATTCACGATGGTCCACATATAGGGCGCCATCTTGAAGCATTTTTCTGTTCACAGAAATTCCCAAGAGGCTCGCAAGGCAGCCTACAACTTGCAATATGGGGAGGATCAGGCCCCACAACAATTTGTGCAGGAGTTAAAGCGTGCCTTTGTGCAGACTACCAGAAGGGTGCGCATGGACAGCAAAGAATTTGTTAATACATTTTTCCATGCTCTACCAAAATACATCATGACCCAGCTAGTGAGAGATTTTCATGAGAAAAGATCACCAGACTGGGTCATTGAACAGGCCACCCGGATCTATGAGGTGCAAAAGCCCATAGACAACAAGAATACTCAAACAAGCCCCAAACCAACCAACACGCCTACTGCTGCTAAGGTGGCAGAGGTAAAGGTTGCCCCCATTTTGGATTTGGAGATGGGGGGCCAAAAAACCCACCTGCACAGAAGAATAATTCCAAACCCAGAAGGCCCTCGGGCCAGTCACAGACAGAGAGCCAAGGAGGTAGTCCCACCAATGGGGTCCCTCACTCCCCTGACTATGTAAGTCCAAGCTAGAAGGGGAACAGACCCATCCTGGGTTATGTGTGGACTCCTCCAGCCCAAGGTATGGGGTCCAACCAGGCACCTAACCCAGGGAACTTCCCTCCTAACTTCCCCCAGGAGGGCAGACACTCCCCAAATCCTGGACAGAACTTCTCCCCCAGGTATCCACAAAACTTTCAACCCCAAAATCATCCATCCTTCTTTCCCCAATTTCCTGAGCCCAGACAACCTAATCCGGGAGAAGGGAGGCCAAGGGTGGAGGGGTTCCCAAATCTTCCCAACCCGGGGTATTACCAGAGAAGGGATAGCTACCCTTCCCGGGATCAGCCCAGGGGAGAAAACAGAACCCTGTATCAGCCTGAGCAGGTTTCACAGTTAGAGCGCCGGTCCAAAACATGGCACAGGATCTGGGTCGCATGCCGAGGGCTCAGCAGAACCCTCAGATGGGCATGCCGGCACATAATGCCCCAAACCCTGGACCTGGTGCTCCAGAACAATGATGGGGGCAGCACCCTGACAACCCACCGGTTCCCAGGGAGGAGGCACAAGGGGAAGGGGGGTGTAAAGCCTTGGAGGAAGCTTCCTTCCCCACTTGTAAAAAGCCCCTGGAAACAGAGGAACCGGAAACAACATCTCCTACCTCTGAAAGCCTGCCACCCAAGGAGCAGAAGGGGGGTAGGAGAAACAAAGGATCCAAACAGACCCATTTTGTGGAGGAGGTACAGATCTTCCAATTTGAAGGAGAGGGGTCCTCAGAGGATCCTGGGAAAAGGATCTTCTCCTTCAGAGATGAGGGAACTCCTCCCAAAGAAAAATGGGTCCCAAAGGATTCAAATCCAGACTGGGTAGATGTGGGGACTGAGCTAGCGCCGCCCATCATCCAATCCCAGAACCAACAGCATAAAAATCCCCTGGTTCAAACCCATCCTGGTGACTGCCTCCAAGAAGGGGGAGGGGCCCAGAACCAGAACCAGGGGAACTCAAAACTTCTCCCATCTCGAGTTTCCAACTTTTCTTTTCAGATTCCCAAGACTCCCCACAGAATTCTGCCCAAATCTCTTCTCTCTCAATGTCCAAAATTAAAAAACTTACCCACCAGTTTTCCAAAAATGTACATTATCTGTGCCCCTTTGCGGAGAAGGAGGGTAGATACTATGCCCCGGTACAAATACAGGGTACAATTTTTGCACTGGTGGACACTGGCTCCCAAGCTACCCTTCTGTCCAAAAAGGCCTTTGATGAACTGAATTCAGGAAGAGGGGAGAATTATCAAATTCCTCTCACCTCTCTTCCTGGACAACTTCATAACTTTGACGGGAAGGAAATTCCCATCGAGGGGACTGCGGATTTGGACTTTAAAATTGGGCGACAAAAGGTGAAGCACCAGGTCATAGTCGTGACTCCAGAGGGCACCCCTTGTTTACTAGGGAATGACCTCCTGAGAAGGTTGTCACCCCTAATAGACTGCGTAAACAAGGTCCTCTGGACCCAGACTAGCCGACCAATAAAGTTAAAACAGAGAGTCAACCATGTTAGTTTAAACGGCACATGCCACATGGTTGAACAAAAATCTGACCAAATAGAATTTCACTTCCAGAACAACCAAATTCCAGAAGTGACAGTAATAGCAGTAGGACAGCAAACTGGTGATGGGGGATCCTCTCTATTTCTGAAAATCAACCTTCCTTCCAGTCTAAGGTGGTATTCCACACTGGAAGGAAACACTCTGAAATTCTTTACCAATCCACAATCAGATATTCCCACTCCTATAGTCCAGAAAGATGAGAAATCAGCTCAGAGCCTGGCTGATATTCAGCAAATTGGAGAGCAGTTGTTCATCCCTGTTCAGTTAAATGAAGGGAAGGACTCTGTTCTCGCCCGAGTGTGTGTGAACAACGGTAATAGCTTCATCAGCGAAGCCATGTTCCGCCAACTCCCAAAAGATCTGGCCATTCCCACATTCAAACTGATAGACAAATAGGAAATGGATCTGGAAACCCCCAATTCCAAATATCTCCTGCAAAGCAGGTGTATGCTCAAAATCTCCATAGGCAACAGGAGCATAGTTCATAATTGTTGGGTCGTGCGAGACGTCACTGCCGCCTTTTACTTAGGCAGAGATATTCTCAATCGCTTTGCCATTAGTTTGGACCTAATAAACTTCAAAGCTTGGTCCCGATTAGCGGATAATCCCATGGGCTTTGATGATCCAGAGAAAGCATTTAGGGCAGCTCAACTGCTGCCTTATGCAGTTGAAATTCGGATTTGAGAGGAAGTCACCATCCCAGAAAGGACCCGACAATTCTCCCTGGAAGTGAAAGTTAAAAGAGGACAGAAATTGAAAAACCCTGATGCTTATATTCAGCTAAATGCTTCTCTCCAACAGCAAGGGTTGGGGGTAAACCCAACACCATTAGTCAATATAGAACATGACACCATTCCAATAGAGGTGGATAACAGCGACTTAAAGAGTATCACTCTAGCCGCAGGCACCATTATTGGAATGGCGGTTGATGACTGACATTTTTCCTTAGATTTAGGAAATTAGCTGTTAGGACTAATCCCCAAGGACTGTTTTGACAGCGACAGTGATGACAACACAACACCAGACAGGATCTTTACCCGGCATGGGGGGAACTTCCTGATGTACATTCCCTGCCCTTATCGTAAGGAAGATGTGACTTGTGACTTCAGGAGGGATGAGGTGATTTTCCAGGTCCATGAGGGCTGCCTTTCCCACCTGAAGCCACCAGTCCAAATCAGCACTCTGACCAGGGACTTCTCCACCCAGCTGGAGGAGGCCGCTGAGATAGCAATACCAGAAGTCTTTCCAGGCTTCAGACAGATGGTTGAAGAGAGAGTCAACCTAGCTGATGCCTGTGAGACTCTGGAGCAGAAGCAAAAGTTGAAACAGGTTTTCTTGGATTTTCAAGATCTTTTTGCGGTGGACTCATATGACTGTGGTTGCACCGACATCCACACAACAATTCCCACGGACCCTGGCATGACTCCAGTGTTTGTGAAGCAATATCGCTTGCCTCTCGCATCAATGGAGTCCCTTACTGAAATAATTAAGAACCTTGAGTCCCGTGGGATAATCCGTCCAGTCCACAGCACCTTCAATAATCCGGTGCTGGGGATATTGAAGCCAAACGGCCAGTGGAGACTCTGCGCCGACCTTAGGGAGCTCAACAAACGGGTTCATACTTCCCAATGGCCACTTCCCTACATTGACCAAGGGCTGGCCCATATCCGGGGGTCACAGGTATTCACTGCAATAGACCTGACCAATGGATACTGGACTGTGCATGTCAGTAGGGAGGACCAATACAAGCTGGCTTTTACCTTTGGGGGCCAACAGTACACATGGACCCGGACTCCCTTCAGATACTTCAACTCCGGCAATGAATTCAACATTTTCCTACATAAGGCCATGCCCGACCTGGCATGGCGCTCAACTGGGGAGGAACACATAGCGGAGATCCGTTACGTTCTGACACAGTTGCGGGCCGCCAGAGCAAAACTTTCCTTTCAAAAGGCACAGTGGTGTAGAACCCGTGTAAATTTCTTGGGGCATGAGATTACTCCTCAGGGTCTCTGTCCCCAGGAAAAGAAAGTGGAAGCACTCCAGAAATTGAAAGACCCCACAACTCTGCGGGAACTAAGGAGCCTCCTTGGACTGACTAATTACAGTAGAAAGTTCATTGAGGGCTACGCAGAGATCACCAAACCCCCGATTCATCTTTTGAAGGGGGGGGGATCAAGTGGGAATGGGGTCCAGAACAAGCTGAGGCAGTAAGACAACTCAAAACTAGCCGCTCACAAGCGCCTTGCCTAGCTTACCCTGTCAGAAACAAGGAGTTCTTCTTGGAGACAGGGTTCTCTAATACATGTTTGACTGCAGTATTATACCAAAAGCATGACAAGGTCAATAAAGTAATCTCCTATGCGAGTAAAACTTTATCCTCTGTGGAGGAAAAATTCAACGATTGTGAGAAGGCACTCCTGGCAACGGTGTGGGCATTGAAGAATTACCGCCCGTTTATCCAGGGGGAACACATCATAGTGGAGACTCCACACCAGCCTCTGCAATATCGCCAAAGTGACAGAATCCGGGCCGGAAGTGTGATTAATTCCCGAATTACTTCCTGGATTCTGTCAATGCAAGGCTTTCCTGTAGAGGTCAGATATGGCCAAAACAAGAAGAGTCCCCTCGCGCAAGGTCTGGCTGACATGCATGATTGTGCCAGAGAAAACTGTCTCGAGGACGAAAGTCTAAAAATCAAGGACAACATGGAGGCATACCTCAACTCCCCAAACAAAGTCTTTGAAGAAGACAAGTGTGAGGGAATGCCCACTGTCTATGTGGATGGATGCTCTTACCATGTTGACAACAACGGGGAAAAAGAACTTGTGGCCGGCGTGGGGAATGCATGGGTGAATGAGACCCCAGAGCCCTCCGCTGGGTACAAGATTGGTCCCCGAAGTAGTCAAGTGGCAGAGCTGATGGCTCTGCATCAAGCCATCCTCACTGCTGTCCAACATTAACTCCACGAACTGGTCATAATCACTGATTCGGATTATGTAGGGAACAGGTTCGTGGAGCACCTGGTTAACTGGAAAACCAGAGGCATGTTATACGCTAATAACAAACCCTTGAAACATGGGAAGTTAATTCAAAACATTGATGATCTGGTCACCTCGAATGGGATGACCATTTACTGGAAAAAGATCAAGGGTCATTCCAAAGTAGAGGGACCAGACAAAACTGGAAATGACTTAGCTGATCAGCTGGCCAAAACCGAGGCCATCCAAGGGGATCTAATTAAGATCGAGTCCCTGTTGGGGGAAATCCAGGTCACTGCTATCACTAAATCCCAGACAAATGCGCACAATGATCTCTCAACTGCACAATGGAGTAAGGAGACCCCCAGATGCTGATTTGATTACGGCTCAAGAAGGGGATCCAATAATTAGTAAGTTTTATCAACACATTGAGGACCCAGAGAACTTTCCCCTGACGGATACCGATTACATTGAGAAAGAGGACCTCAGAGTGTTGATGAAATGTCCAAAAATGTTCCAAATGCAAGACGGGTTGTTGGTAAGGAAATCCCTAGCTGGCCATGATCAGTGGGTGGTTCCTACCTCATTCCGAAGCCTGATGTTAAGTCACGCCCATGATGCGACCACAGCCGGTCATAGGGGGTTTCATACAACACTTGAAATCTTAAGAGAGGTTGCATACTCGTCACACATTGGGCAGGACCTCGACCAATACTTGAAGGGGTGTCCTGTGTGTGCACAATTTCAGCCAACATCCCTCACACACCATGCTCCTCTCCAAAAGAGGGGGGTGACATTGCCATGGTCAGATTTGTAAGTAGATTTCATCGGGCCCGTGATTCGCTCCCCTAGGGGGAACAAGTACATGTTGACCGTGACATGCTTGTTTACTAAATGGGTGGAATGTCTCCCGGCCCCAAACTGCAAGGAAGAAACAGCAGCTGCCCTGATGATCAATGACATCTTTTCGCGTTTTGGACTACCCCAAAGGATCGAGTCAGACAGAGGTAGCCATTTCACCAGCGAAGTAATGACAAAGATGTGGGAGATACTTGGGGTTAAAAGGAAGCTGCACATTGCTTACCGGCTAGCCTCTAGTGGTGCAGTAGAAAAATACAATAGAACAATTGTGAGCATATTCAAAAAGGTTGAGGCAGATTCTGGGCCAAGTTGGGATATTCGATTACCTCTTGTCCTAATGGCCATCAGATCTACCCCTTCATCTGCAACTAAAATGTCACAGTTTGAGCTGATGACTGGACGCAGGATGGTGCTTCCCCAGCATCTGCTCTACAGGACCCAAGAGCAGACATTGATCAATGCCGCCACAACTCATGAGTATGTTGAAAATCTAAGAAAACACCTTCAACATGCTTTTGCCTATGCTCAGCGAAATCTAGAGAGATCAGCAGAAAGCATGAAGACCCACTATGACTTAAAGACTACTAGAAAAGAATACAATGTAGGAGACCGGGTCTACTCATACAATTTCCAAAGGAACCAGGCCAAACAACGCAAATTTTTGCTTACTTGGAGGGGACCTTTTGAAATTGTAGACAAAATCTCACCAGTCGCCTACAAGATCTGCATCCCCAAAGGCAGTTTGGCAGAAGGGGAAGATAAGTGGGTCCATATTAATCAACTAAAGTGTTGCCATCCTAGGCACACTCTGCAGCTACTAGAGGAGTCTTCTGGAACCCCAGAGGGGACCACTCCAGATCCATAAAATTCCAACTTTAAAATATTCCACATATAGCCTATAAAGTACAATAATGCAAATGTCTCCTGATTTATCAAATGTATGTGTCCGCCCCACTACATTAATAGTGGTGGGGAAATGTCTATAAATATGTTTTTGCTTTGTCATCCTAGGAGATAACCTATAGT
Source organism: Ambystoma mexicanum (assembly GCF_040938575.1). Taxonomy (NCBI): domain Eukaryota; kingdom Metazoa; phylum Chordata; class Amphibia; order Caudata; family Ambystomatidae; genus Ambystoma; species Ambystoma mexicanum. The sequence goes on along the minus strand of NC_090935.1, from coordinate 788,964,327 downwards.
TTATTGGAAACCATGGAGACTTAACCAAGGACGATTACCCGGGGACCATTGATGGACGGTCAACGTCAATCGCAAGAGGGGGGCTTGTGGGATGTCTCAACCCACTGGTCCAGGCCCTGCAACATTACTGTTCATTGCTGGTAGCAGAAACCTCACAAATGGCCACTGGAAAGCATGCTGCTCGCTAAAAATCACCCAAAATTGCGCAGTAAAAATCTGAAAAATAGGCCGCCATCCACTTTTGCCTATGTCAGTGGTAACACAGGAGACCACTGCCAAAACCCACCATTGGGCTACCCACAAAGTAGCCTGAGATCACTTGAAAAAGCAATGCCGATTGCCAAAAAGAAACACAGAGCTGTTTGAAAATCCGTTTTCTTGATTGTCAAAAATGTGCAAAAAATCATGGCTCACAAACCACCCAATAGATCCAACCTCCTTGTTGGGTGTTCCACATTATTCTACTGCAAGAATCCACATAAATACAATGTCAGCAGGAATCATGTGTTATCAGAACAAAATCCTCTTTTAAAGATACTTGATGGAAAGAAAGCTGTCAAAAATGGGTGTAGTACCGTTACTCACCTCTGTCAGAAGCCGTCGATTTAAAACCTATTATGTGTAAAGTGAACATTGAACTCAAACTATGCCAAAGAAGAGAATACCATATAAGAGTGCCACACATTGATTTTCATGTGGAAAAAGGACTGGAAGTAAAGATGGGTTTGCTTACTCTAAATTTATAAATGTATTTTTTTTCACAAAGAACTATGTTACAATTGACTAGAAGGTAACCTGATTCAGTTAAAACTTCCAAGAGGCCTTCTTTCCCATTTTAACCTATCCAGAACTGCATTATAGAATCTTGTGTCCATCCGGAATTCTTCTCTTATATTGTCTGTGATAACTGTAGCGATAATCATCTATGCGCTGATATTTTGAAGAAAGTCAAGTGTCTTGGCGCACAACAACCAGAGTGGAAGGCGCCCTGCTCTGGTGGTTGTCCCGTTGGATATCTTGTACTTTCATAGCCCCTTAGTATAAGTCCATATTGGTTCCGAATCTTTAAAGCGCAATCTGTCATTTTGAAATCTTGAATCTGTTTCTGAAAAATCGACCTTCACAAAAACCTCTAACTTTTGAACCGCATGTCCTAGAAACGAACCCTAAACGACATTCCAATTCCTGATAGTTTTGCTGTAATCGCGTTTCCTGCACGCGGAAAAGTATCAGCGATTTGCAATTTGGCTCAATTTAATTTCATGTAAAATAGCTATTTCTTGCTTTCCACTTCTGAATTTCGTTTTCCATCTGCTAATCATTCTATAATCATTGCTAGTGTTGACCTGAACCAATCCAAAGCAACTCTCACTAGTTCTGAACCCATTTAGCGAATTAAAATCATATTAGCATTTTCCCATTCATTGCAAATCACATTCAAAAGCATTTTTACCTGTTTTTAAAGCATTCCTGTTTCTCTCTGCTTGCTGGGAAGAATCGGGAATGACTGCATTGTTATTCCTGATATCTGTGTGCCCTCATTCCATCTCTTCATCTTGCATAGTGGGGGGAGTGAGTAGTCACAGGGTAAAGAGTGATCATATTGTCTTTTGATTGAAGTCATATCAAGTTTATTTCTGTGTTGCATTCTTTCCTATTATTGCATTTCCTTGAACCATACCAAGTATTCTCTGCTACAGTATTCTTCCTATTTCTACCCCTAATTGATTAAAGAGATTGTTGATATTATAGTATTACCCATTGCTGATCATTGTTCATATTTATAAGTGTGATATTCAGACATTATCCATATTTATAAAAGTGTGATATATCTACTGTTCAATTCTTCAAATAAATCTTATAATTTGCAAAACAAACCTATTTCTTGATTCAGTGAGAACGGGGGAATTCAAAGAGAGGGGCGTTATATAAGGGTACATCATCCAGAATTCAAAACATAAAAATATATAAATAAGGGTTTCCATTGGGCATCCCATACTAGGCATTGACTTAGTTGGAGTGCTGGATTGAAATCACTTACAGCCTTCTGCCCAAGCTTCACCCAATGTCCAATTTAACAAGCCTGATGTACTCCCCTGCCAGGTACTGTTCCACATAGAATATTTAGCAAAGTTTGTTGCGGTTTTCACAGTTCTTTTGCTATCCCTTTCTGCCTCTCAGGATATTGGTACGTGTCTTTTTAATCTATCTGGCCCCTTCCGTGTCCCACCAGCCGCCCTGATGTTGCGGTTTGCGGTCAGTCCTGGAAGTAGAGCAGGGATCTGTAACACATCTGCATATGGCATCCTGCCCTCGGCGGCCCTGTAGTAGAAGGCTCTCTCTCACATCCTCCACTGCGTGCCTTCTCCTTGCTTTGGCTTCACTGGTCGGGTTTCCTCATTCCCCCATCAATCCTTCTCCATGAAACTACTGTAGACACTCATACCTACTCAACAGTGTCTCCTTCTCTTCTCCTCAGGTCTCTTGCCAAAGATCCGGCGTGCAATTCCTTGCTCCTCCAGGGCTGGCTGGATAAGGTACACAGTCCTTCCTTGCTTTTTATCGCCGCGGCTGACTCTAGTAGACTGTACTGCGTATGTTGGTTCCAATGTGGGCTTTTGCCTCCTTGACTTATCTTCTATGTGTCAGTGATTGTATGCACTCTACCTGGGTAAGCCTCACTCTTCCTAGTATGATCTGTATGAATGACGTTGTCTACTCTACAGAGATACTTAGAGGTGTGGGGGACCACAGTCGACTGATTGGGGTGAGAGGAAAGGGGACAGAAATAGAGGGTTATATACCACATTCTCCCAGGGATTCCCTCCCAATGAGATGCACTCGCTGGGTACCTGTGGGACTATAGGGTAACGGCCTGACAGGAAGGAGCTTCCCCCCATGGGAGCAGTGACAATACTCTGGGATTCGTCGCAACAGAAACAGCAACATCCACCGACAATTCACATAAAATCAATAAAAAAATGAAACTGAACAGTGCTGCACGCATGCAAGATACCCCACCATCATTTATTAACAAAATAGTAGTATAGTGCTATGCAAAGCTAGCTCTACAGCTACAATACCTCTGCAAAGTAGGCCCTCAGTACAACAATTTAAAATCGCCACACAAGCCCTGGTTACTCCATTTACAGGATCATTTATAGCACACACAAACCAACACTCAGTGCATGCACATGTACTTTATTGCTCAGTGCTATTAATAGTTAATATGTGTACATTGCATGTATATCAAAGAATTGCCCTTCTTGCCATGTAACACAACACAAATAGTGAAAACATCATCCCCATTCACATTTAAGATGTACAAAAATAGCATTTAACGCACTCATCACAAACACGGACACTCACAAAAGTTATTGACAGTTATCGAATATGCATGTTTTTTAAAATACAAAGTACATGGTGTAAAAATACACACTAATGACAAGAGTACATCGGTTCCAAAGCATCATTTTAAAGTATCAACAAAAAACAAAAACAATGATTTATCATAAGGGGAATTCGCTGACCAGTCGTCACGATATATCTAACATTGGGGAAAACTCAATCTTGTGTGACTGCAATGATGAAAATTACAATTAAAGAATTTCTACAATGCAAATTAAAAGAAGCCTAGATGAGATTATCAAAGGGAGGTATACGATCTTAAAAATCCACAAAATAAGCAAGCAGAATATCTTTTGGACCCCTCATTTAATTACTGATTCGAATTTAACAGATAATTCAAACATAAGCAAGAAGAAAGGCTTTGTGTACTGCTTCTCAAACTCTCACAACACTCCATGCACCAAGCACATGTAAATGTAGTCAACCTGCTAAAATACAAAAAAACAAGTACCTTTCAGTAATTTTCCACTCTCAGCAACTTCATGTGATTAGAAAATTACTCGAAGTACTCAGTTTTGTACCAGCAGATATCAGCAGGTCTTACACACTGCGAGACATGTTCTGTCATATTGTACCACATTCAGAATCTCCAATCACTGGGCCCACGATGATCCCTAGATTCAAAGAGTTTGTTTGTACATGTCTGGAACACTGCTGCCCTGGGCTTCACAAACGAGGGGGTAATGGAGACACATTTCCCTGACCATGTTATCTAGAGGCCGTTCCCCTTGGAGCGGTTCTGGGGGTACCTGGAGGCGTAATCTTGGCATTGGGTGTTCTCCAGAGTTGCGAACAGGTCAATCTCTGGGAAGCCCCATTCTGCAAAAACATTGGAGACAATGTTTTCGAGTAATCGCCATTCGTACTCTGCAGGTAGAGGGAAGTCTCTGCTGAGTCTGTCTGCCAGAAGATTGAGTTCCCTTGGTACATGTTGTGATAACAGGAACATGTTGTGTTTGATAGCCCACTTCCAGATGTTCTGGGACAGCTTGGACAGTCCTGGAGAGTGAGTGCCCCCCTGCTTGTTCAGGTAGTACATGCCGTGGTGCTGTCTGTGAGGATCAGCACTGTCTTTCCTTGTAGATGTGTCTGGAAGGCCTTCAGTGCTTTGGAGACCGCCAACAATTCCAGCAGGTTTATGTGTTTGGACGTCACACTTGAAGCAGTCTGATGGGACAGGTGAGCCCTCCATCCTGTGAGGGATGCGTCTGTGGTTAGAGTGGCTCCCACTGAGGGGGTGGAAAAGGATTTCCCCATCACAAGGTTCTCCCTCGACCCCCACTGCAGCGAGAGAACCAGGGCTTGCAAGACAACCACTAGATGGTCCCATTGTCCAATGGCCTGACACCACTGGCAGTTGAGCCACTCTTGCATTGGGCGCATGCGCAGGCGCGCGTGAGGAACCAAGTAAATACATGATGCCATCATTCCTAGCAATCGCATGACTGAGTACCATCACCTCTCGACCGGCTACATATTGAGGGATCTGAAACAGCATGTTTTGGACCCTCTCGTTGAAGGGGAAGACGAGGCCGTCCCTTGATCGAATTAGAGCCCCTAGGAATTGCTTGACTTGGCTGGGGTCTAGACTGGACTTCTTCTCGTTGATGGAGAAGCCCAGGTGGAACATGAGGTCTATAGTCTTTTGGGTATTTGAGAAGCATGTTTCGTAAGAGTCCCCTGTTATGAGCCAGTCGTCGAGATAAGGATAAACTGGAATGGACAACCTGCGCAGATGTGCCGATGCCACTGCCAGTACCTTTGTGAATACCCTTGGCGCTGAGGCTATGCCGAAGGGTAGCACTTTGAACTGATAGTGTTTGCCTTCTATCATGAACCTGGGGTATTTCCTGTGCGCTGGCAACATTGAAACATGAAAGTATGCATCTTTCATGTCTAGTGTTGCCATGTAATCCTCCTGTGTGAACAGGGGGATTACTTCCTACAGAGTCACCATACGAAATTTTTGAGGTTTTACAAATTTGTTCGCTGGGCGCAGATCTAATACAGGGCGCATGGTTAGATCCTTTTTGGGTACAAGGAAGTACAATGAATAAATACCCTCCTTTCCCTGTGACAGAGGCACAACCTATATCGCTCCTTTTTGCAGCAGCGATTCCACTTCCTGAAGAAGGATGAGAAGGTGTTTTGGTGTGAGACGTCTTCCCTTTGGAGGTCAGAATGTCGGGGACCGGCTAAACTCGATACAGTAACCGTGGGCTATTGTTGACAGTACCCAACGGTCTGTGGTAATCCCCTCCCATGCCTGGAGAAAAGAGGTTAACCGGCCTCGACCGGGTATGCATGGGAGGGGACCTGAATTTTCGGGTCATTTAGTGACGGTGGCCGGGGAGACTCTAGGAGTAGGGCCCCGACCCCTTCCTTTGCCACGATGTTGGCCTCTCTGAGCATACGGCGTGTTGTAACCACTGGTTGCCTGAGGGGAGGATGAGTTGCTGGCTGAGGTTGTCGTTGGCCACGAAAAAAGGGCTTATTGTCATATCTGTGCTTATTGGGGGGTCTCGTGATCTGGTGCAGGGTTTTTAAGGTCTCATGCTCCTTTTTCACAGTTTCCAGTGCGTCGTCAACCGCCTTTCCAAACAAGTTGGAGTCCTCCAGGGGTTTGTTAATGAGGGATGCCTGTGTCTCTGGCTTGAACTCTGAGTTCCTAAGCCATGCATGCCTTTTAAGGAGTATGCCCTGGACTAAGGAACGGCCAGCCGTTTCTGTAGCATCTAAAGTATTTTTAATGATGCTCTGGTTCACTTGAGTGCCTTCTGTAACAGTGGCCAACAGACAGGTGCGAAGAGGTTCAGGGACTTTCTGTAGGCCTTCGCGCAACAGGCCCCATTGGGCATCAGCGTAACTAGCCAACAGGGTGGCAATGCATGTAGCCAATGCCGCCGAGGCTGTAATCCTCTTACCGGGAGCATAGAGCTTTTTCCCCTCTTTATCAGGGGGTGCTTCACCGGTGGACAGAGGAACCCTCGCCCTTTTCCTCGTGTTGGTCACCACTAGAGAATCTGGGATGGAATGACCTCTAATGTATAAAGGATCTGAGGGTGAGGGGCTTAAAAGCTTCTCAATCCGTGGATTAACACCCCTGACTAAGTGTCATGATTCCTGCCCCTCATGTCCCCAGCCTTCCAAGATGTCAGGCTGGAGCCAGGCCACGATCGCCTACATGGCTCTCAAGGGCCCCTCCATCCCTCCAAAGACCCACTTGGAGTCAGACTTGGCGCTTGTGGCACCAGACTCACTCACTCACATAGGATAACATTGGGGATTGGACTTGTAGTGCATTGATGGGGACAAGATGGATGCCCCCACATATTTCGGTTCCCAGAACTGCATGTGTAGTCTAGTCCTTTGGGTGTGGTTCAGCCCAGAGACACCTGCGATACCCAGAGACTATTTAAGTCACGGCCAGGCTGAGAAACATGCTTTGTGTTTTCTGCACCTGCAGCATGACACTCACCGTGTTCGGATCGGTCTCCAGTAGGCCTGCATCTTTCTTCTGCGCTCAGCTCCTGCAAGAACAAGAACACCATTAGGAACAGCCTTACCTTGAGGCGCTTCTGCCAATCATTCATCGCTTCTTCTGTTCTGCGGGCATCTTCGGTGGTGTCATTCCCATCCCGGCACGCCGGTTCTTAAGGAAAAGGGAAAAGAACAGAAAAAAGGCATTAGTAAGCATTCAGCAAATCTTTGCTTATTTTTAAAGACTGTACAAGCTTCAAACGCTTACCTGAATCCCAGCCGCTCTGGGGAAACTCTGTCTCCGGAACTTCTCATCCATCTGCAAGAGGGAAAAGACACTCCAGGTTAGCGTGGAAACATCTAGAGGCACCGCATACCGCGCTTACTCACCGCATTTCTTCTTCATAACCGGCATCCACGCTGAAAACATCGCGGCACCTAAAAGACAAAGAAAAAGAACTCAGTTCAATACAAATACGAAAGGGTCGCATCACGCATCGCGCTCTCACTCACCTTCAGCGCTACTCATCTGAGCAGCACATCGCCAACCCTGGACGCCGGCCATCATCTAAGGAAGCAAAGGAACGAAGTTAGAGAACTGTTCAAAAGACTCATTATACTTACCTGTCGACTCTTGCCAGTGAAGTAACTAGGCAGCAACGAGCCCGCATCAATCAACGCGCCCCTGCGCTGAAAGCAGGACGGAGAGCACACTTTCCAAGAAAACAAGGTGAGCTGTGGATCAAAGGGAAGGGTTGGACCCCGTGAAAGAAGGGGTTCAAGCACACAGACAATAGGGAGTTAAACTCTACCAATCCTTTGTTTCAGGCCCAGTCTCCAGTCGAGTAGACTCCAGGGAAGGTTTTGAGGTCGTAAGAGGTCAGAACAGGCTGAGTGACGTCCCTGTGGATACCAGGTGAGAAAGAGAGGGAATGAGGCGCCTCTTGATGGAGGCGAGGAGAGGAATGGCCTGGCTAGCAGGTGGCTTTCCTTTGATGATTTTTTCAACAAAATCAATCTCTGGGGTAGTCTGCCCCGTATCGATTTGAAAATGTGCAGCCGCCTTGCGTAGCATGGCATTAAACATGGGCTGATCGTCCACAGGTGAAGGCTCTCTGACAGGAGTAGTCTGTGGAGAGGGCAGATCTAAAGCATCAGGGTCAGTTGACGCCCCAGGAGACTGCCATGGCTGTGGGTCACACATGTCGGGGTCTTCTTCAAAGCCCCCTACAGGATCTTGTAAATCCTCAGTATCTATGAATTCATCATCTTCCTGAGTGTGAACATGTGGGTCCTCTTCAATGAGGTCATATGGGTATAGTTCTTCCTCCTGGGGGGCAAAGAGTCTTCGAACTTTGGCTAGAGGGTCTTGAGGGATTACATCCCTTGGCCTTTTAGGTGTGGTGTGCTCAAAAATGGACCCAAAGCTATCCAGCCTGTTCATACAAGTCTCAAATCTCTCCCTGGTCCAGTGGGAAGACCCAGAACAGTCTAGTGGTAGAAAGCCTTGCTCCTCAGCCTCCAGGCATCGAGATCTCCCCCACAAAATGGAGGAAAACCCCCGTTGCCCTCCGAGAAGCCTTACCGTGGGCCAGATGGTGGAGTAGCACCTCTGGGTCTCTCCTTTGACCTAGGGAAGGGTTCAGGCGTTCCCGTCGCACCTTCGCTAGCTCTCGGCGTCTCCTTGACCTTCTCAGCAGGCTTTGGGGACTCCTTCACCAGCTGTTTCTGAGAGTCTTCGGAGATGATCCTTGCAATGCTCTCAGCGACCATCCTCTCATCCAGGGGATGATCGTGAGTAGTTTTCAGCGGAGCCGGATCCTTGCAGTCGGCGGACGCCTTCTTGCGATGCATCTCGACGAATGATAGTTTAGGGGTTGTGCCCTTTGTATTCGACGGCCCGGTCGCTAGGCATGAATGCGGCTGCGGGGAGGGGTGCCGTCCCGTACGGTCGGCTGAGTCGGCGTCCCCATTGGCGCAGAGGCCTTATTCGACTTACTCGGGTTGTGTGTTTTGTGACGTGTTATTGTCTGTCAGAGTCGCCGGGGTGTACATCCCCCAAAGCAGGGCCAGAGCCGTGCCTGCCGGGGCCGGGGACAGATGGTACGGAGCGAGAGCGCTCCATTGGGGGGTCAACAACCTCCGTTACGGAGGTCGAGTCATCACTATCACCCTCGTTGCACTCGGCGGCAGCGGGCGAGGAATCAGCCTTCGACATCCCGTAGGCTGCCCACCTTTTAACTCTACGTTCCTTCAAAGTTTTCGGGCGAAGGAGCTTGCAGGACGCGCAACCAGCTTTGTTGTGCTCGAGGGGCAAGCAGCGGTTACATGGAGTCCTCTCCATAGCTGAGTACGTTACCATTGATAACGACCCGGAAGGAAAGGGAGGAGGAAGAAAGGGAAAGGCATTCTAGTATGAGCCAGAAATGTCCACCCCGACCCCACTTTCCCTACTGTGTAGGCCGGCGAGGCCGGGCTATGTGGTCGGCAGCGCCGATAGGATCACCGTCTGTTGAAAACCACCGTCCGACGAAGATCTGGTCTCGGTGGAGATGTGGAATAGCTGTCGAAAGAGGGCTGGAGGTGATGTGAGTTAACAATAATTAAACAAAATCGACCAAGGGTCGAGCAATGGCAATGTCTCTTACGAGCTCAGCTTAAGGCGACCAGTATTCTGGGCGGAAAAAAACAATCTGGGGGACCTCGACACGTGAGGGATTTTGGGTACACTACACGTCACTATAGGGATAGTGTTACAGACGCGCCTATGTCGACGTCCCCTTTTCGACTTTCGAAAAACAAGATGCAATACTCTGTGGTGACCACTGGATGTCTGACTATGCACAGCATGTGATTCTAAGCAGATTAACAAACATCAGAAATTTCAGTTTCACAAAATCTCTATTTTTCTCAGGGAAAAAACATCTTGATTTCACTAAACCCACTTATTTAACTCTTAAAAAATACAATGCACGGAGGAATACGTATCATGGGGAAACCTCAGTTCATATCCCTCTATGCTGACGATGCGATGTTATATATCAGAGACCCAGACACTTGCACCTCCCTCCTATAATGCAAAATATCACGGACTTTACGAAATATTCTGGGTACAAGATTAATCAGCTCAAGTCGGCAATTATTCCGCTAACTAAATCTGCCACACAATCGGAGGCTACTGCACAATTCCGATGGTCGCCTACCATGGCCCGATATCTGGGGATCATTCTGGCGACAGACAAGAAAACGTTGTACACCAACAATTATGGCCCGTTCCTGGCACAATTGGAGACAAAACTCAAATTCTGGTCGACACTACCACTCTACATGTACGGCCTAATATCCTTACTGAAAATGGTGATAATGCCCAAATTATTATACCTTTTCAGTGGAATCCCAATTTGGCCGGGTCCGAAATTCTTTGAAGCCATGCAGAGGCACAGCACCCACTTCGTGTGGGGAGGTTGAGCACCCAGGATTGGCTGGTCTAAATTGTGTGAACATTACGACTCAGGGGGCCTAGCAGCTATATTATTATGCGGCCCAGGCTCAGTTTGCCAGATACTGGTCCCAAGACACGGAGCAGTATGCGCACATACACGCCGAGGAGTTTGCGGCGGCACCAAAAAACCTCAAGGGCATGTTGTTTACCACAGCAAAGGAAGAGAGGGTTCTGGCGGATCCTGTACCGTCCACGGCCCGTGCATGGACGCAAATCCTAAAAAAGAGTGCGATGTGACGTCCCGATTTGGCCGCATACCCCGATCTGGAACCAACCATGGATCGCACGCTGCAGCACAGATGGGATGCAGAACACAGAGCCAAACTGGGGGACCTGTTTCCGGAAGGCCGCTCCATTACAATGATGAAGATCAAGGACAGAATCGGCACCGGTTTGATACCGACATTGCAATAGTACTGTCTGAAAGCAGCCTGGAGAGCGATTTGGCCGACTTTCACAGAGGAACCGCCAGTACATGGGTTCCTGACCAAGATCCTGACTACAACAGGGCTCAAGAGTGGCATTGCTGAAATATACAGGAAGGTGCAATTGCATACCCCTTCGACTAACACGATGCGGCGCAAGTGGGAGAAATACCTCAATATCGAAATTGACGAGCAGAAATGGATGCAATACTGCAGATTTACTAAAACTGTATCCCTTAACGCCAACCTTAGTCTTATACAATTCAAGATACTAAACCAAGTACATGTCCCACCAAAAAAGATCGCCAAGTTCGACCCATCTAAACGTGCAGCTTGCCCCAAATGCGGAACAGAGGGAGCAGACGCGATTCATATGTACTGGTACTGCCCCCCGATTTGTCAGTTCTGGGAGGAGGTGGCAGAGACAATGAGCAAAATATTGGACATCCATGTTCCGTTGACCCCGGTAAGGTACCTTTTCGGAGACATCGGAAAGGTCTCCATAAAAGTGCAAAGGCTGTTTGCAGTGGCAGGAGCTGTAGCCAAGAAGCTCATACTTCTGAAGTGGAAGTCCAGAACTCCTCCCACCACCCAATCATGGCTCCGTCACCTGATCCTCACGCAGGAAAATGAGGAGATGTATGTGAGGGATGTGCAGACTTACTCTAGGCCGAAAAACTTATGGGCCCGATTTAGGGCATATCTGCACACAGACAACTAATGACTCGGCAGAAGAAGAAGGGCAGATAGAGACTAATGATATTCACACTGTGCCATGTAGTAGACAGGTTGTTTGAATGTTGCACTGAATATGTCATTCTCGGTTGGATGAAACAAAATGTTTGATATATACCGAATGCCTTGCTAATGATAAATAAAGGTTTAAAAAATAAATAAATAAAACGCACGGAACAAGTTACTTGCCTTTAACTGTTGTACTCCAGCATGGATCTGGCAACATTTCACATGCTCATGAATATTCCCAGTCGTCAGGCCAGGAATCCTCAATAAAAGAAAAAACAGTTTAACTTTCGTTTATAAACTGTCTTTCTCCTATAAACCAATCACTGAGCTCTGGGCCATAATGTCCCCAGCCAATGACTGCCCTCTCCCTAAGCCCCTGCTCTGGCAGCCATCTTCAGATTTGGTAGCACGTAAAGTAGCAGTATGACCAAGAAGAGCCGCAGAGGGGGAGACGGGAGGGTTCCCATGTGAATCCATGCCAGACCCATGTTGAAAAACAGTTACAGGTAAGTAACTTGTTCCTTCTCCAGCATGGGGACAGGCATGGATTCACATACTCGTGAATAAAGAATACATAGAAGTACATACATACACGACCACGGGAGGTGGCAAGGCTCAACAGAAGCAATTACTCTTACCTCCTCACCAGGCTCACCTTCAAGTGAACTGGTTGCGCAGCACTGCCTGGCCGACCCCGGACTCCTCCCTGGAATCCCCGTCGACGCAGTAGGACTTCGTGAAGGTGTGCGTAGACCTCCACATAGCCGCCCTGCATATGTCCAGCAGGGGCACACCTGATAGGAACGCCGTCCTAGCAGTGATCGCTCTGGTAGAATGGGCTCTCGGATGGCCAGGAAGCGGTCGGTTTGCCAACCGATGACCATGAGTGATGCAGCCAGAGAGCCACCTGGAGTTGGAAGCCTTGGACAAGGCCTTCCCATGGTTCACAGGACCAAAGTTGACAAAAAGTCGGAGTCGGAAGCGGCTGTGATTGCGAGCGACAGTGCGGCTTGACTCTGTGGTCTCTGCAGGTCACTTCCTCTAATCCAGAGTTCGCAGGAAACGCGGAAACGCTGAACGCGGAAACGCTGTGCTCTGGGTTCCGATGCTCCGCGAAGGCTGAGGTCAGCTGTAAAGCTGTGAGGCTAGGGAGTCGAGACGCTGAAGCCCGAGGCTGCTGTGTGCACGGAAGACGCCAAGTAGGTCCCGGGGCTCAGGGTGACTGGAAGCCGAGCCGAGCCAAGTCGATAGGAAGCTGAGAACGAGAGTGTATGACCGTGTTGCTCGGCAGCGGTGTGTGTTGAACACAGGTGCTGGGTGAGGTGCTGGGCTAGTGGTCCGTGTCCTGGGCCAGACCTAGGGCTAGGACTGCTGTTGAGGTGCTTTATGGAGGCGTGTGTTGTAGTTTCCTGCCTCTAGCCCCCAGTAGTGCCCCCAACATCCTGCGGTGCCCGAGTGCTGTAGTGCACCGCCCGTGGTGCCAACCACGTACCTCAAGAACACCATTTTGTCCTGACTATCTGAGTCTTTGTGTCGGAAACGGCCTCACTGTGTGTGTAGTGGAAAGTGAGGTGCGGCTTGACACAGGGAGGCAAGGAGGAAAGGAGGCTCCCTGCATTGCTGACCTGGAAAACACCTATTAGTGGCCTACTGTATTTGGCCTCAGGTATCCCGCTGGTACCCCATACCCGCCCTCTCTGACCTGCCCACTCTGCGCTGTCGTTGCACCTGCCGGGAGAACAGCGAGACCAGAGCAGGGGTGACAGCGAGGAGTGAGAGTGTGGAGGTGGGATCAGGTGGGGTTAGTATCCCTGATATCCCTGATTACTGCTCCCCTAGGGTTCTGGAAAACAGACCGTAGGGGTGCGTGGGGAATTGGAGGGGTACAGGGCAGTAGGCACGTGATCTATACTGACCATCGGCACACCCGGCATTGGTCGTGGACACTTTGGGGTGGTGCACCGAGTAGCACTGTTACCATTGAAGTAGGACTCTGACAAAGAAATTTCCTACGGATTGTGTTGTCACGTTGTGGACATGCAGCGGGGGAAAAGAGTTCCCCAGTCGAATTATAACTTGCGGAAAGGCAAGACACCATCATTGAAAGAAGGCGGAACAGGAGAAACACCTGAGCCTACACGGCCCGCACAAAGAAGCTCAGATGAGGAATGTAATATGAGTCGCATCTGCTACATCAAGAACCTCTATCCTAGTGGAAAAAATCCCTGGTTGTCGCGATCAGAATTCTTAACTAGACTCCACTATATTCCTCAACTTCGAGTTATGAAATCTGATGACTTCTTGTTTATTGAACCCCTACAGGTCCCCAATTCCCATGTCTCTGCCATACATTGTACTTTCTTGGCTTCTGCACAAATGATTAGAAAATTTAAAGAAGAACTGATAGCGGTAGATATTGCCATTGATGTTGACCCACAGGAGAGGGACTCAAATGAGGGAACTGAGACCACTGATATACAAGCCCCCGCGTTCAAAGGAACCAATCTGGTGGCACTGGAAAATTCGGCGATGACTGAAATACAGCAAGCTCTTAAAACATTGTTGGAAGCTCTCCCGTGAATCACACAGAACCATTGAAGCTTTTCTCTTATATCCTGGAACTGTCGAGGCTTTGTCCATCTCCTGAGGCCAGAGGGATCAGTGGACTTGCTGTCTAAGCATAGTTGCATATGTCTCCAGGAAACATGGACACTGAATCCACTACTGCTTGATGGTTTTGTAGTATATCAGTCACTTGCCAAAAGAGGGGACAAGGGTCGCCCATATGGGGGTTTACTTACGGGGGTGGTAAACACGGTCAACTCTCGGAAGATTCAGTCCAAAGCCGCTGATTACCTCCTGGCGGTTGAGGTGGACTATCCAAATGAAAATGGATACTTACTGATTAACCTTTATAATACCCCTGGAGCGTTGTCAAGAGAACCACTACAAGAGGCTATTCATGAGTTATTGTCATCTTGGTCACAAAGGTCTGGTAATTTAGCGGTAGTGGTTATGGGGGATTTTAATTGCCATATGAGGGGCGATCATTTGGTTTCGCCTAACCCTGTCTTGAGTGATACATGCTTGATGTCTCATGGGAAAAGGGAGAGCGAAGGGTTAGGGTGGTTACAACTGTTTGAGACGTGGGAATTAACCATGATTAATGGTCGAACATTAGGTGACCGGCCGGGGAAACACACATGGTCCAATGGCACATCATTTAGCACTTTGGACTATATATTTATGTGCCCCGAAATGCAGTCCATAGTTACTGACATGAGGCTTATACCCAATAATTGGAGCGACCATGCGTTACTTCTTTGCTCACTCCGCCTCCCTCTCCCCTCCGCCACTCATTTGAACATTGGCAATATTCAAACTAATTGCGCAGGAACCAGAATAGTATGGTCGGAGAGAAACAGAGTGGCTACTGAAGCACTTTCTTCTCCCGCCCACGGGTCTCTCCCTCATTTCGAACAGATCGGGTCTCCATGCCACCATAAAAAAAAGACACATGATAAAATTGGGAGGTTCTACTCCCCCGTATAATAAGGGTATACGTGAGGCCAAGAGAGGGCTAAGATCAGAGATGCGGGGTCTTAGGCACTTGCATATAGCGGGAGCCACCTATTACGACAAAGTCAGAAAAGCCAAAAATAAATACAGAGCTTGTATTAGGAACATCAGAACAATAGAGAGGAATATTAGAAACCAAAAGCTTGTTAAAACCATCTGCTCTGGAAACTCCCGTAATATATGGCTACTATTAAATGAGAATAGAGAGAAGGTCAAGGGCCACTTAGACAACCCCATTGGAGAGGAAACCTGGGTTAAATTTTTATTAGACCGTAATTCTGGAGAGGCGGATGATCCAATTACATTAGTAGCGAAGGTTCCCTTTCCTCCGCCCCTTGATGTCTCGGAAGAGGCCATATTTAATAAAATAGCCACCTTGAAAGCTTCCAGAGCTCCTGGCCCCAATGCGTTGGCCAATGCAGTTATTAAGAGCCATCCTGCTTTTTGGGCACACCTCCTCTCTATACTTTTCAAAAAAGGTCTTAGCCCAGGGGACGACTCCTCGCTCATGGCAATCGGCTATACTGGTGCCGGTGTTCAAAAAGGGTAGCCGCATGGATCCAAATAACTATAGGCTCCTCTCCATGCTTGATACCACGGGAAAACTTTTTGCAGCACTTTTGCTTATGGAGCTGCAGAATTGGGTAGAACTCACCAACATTCTTAGCAAATTCCAATGTGGTTTTCGCTGTGCCTTCTCTACCACACACAACCTGTGGGTGATGGATACGCTCCGAACACGGGCGCTTAGCAAGGGACAGCCCCCGCTTTATGCACTATACATTGACTTCAAGGCTGCCTTTGACTCCATTCCAAGAGTGAGGCTGTGGATTAAGCTAGAAGCCATGGGTTGTCTGCCAGGTCTTCTTCACTATCTAAGACAGTTACATTATAATACCACAGTGTGCCTCAGATTAAATCAAGAAGGCATTATGACTAGACAGGTGAGACAGAACAGGGGGGTAAAACAGGGATGCGTAACAGCACCCCTGGTGTATAATCTATACGTTTATGATATCCCATTAGCACTGGCCAAGGCGAATAACTGCCCACACAAAATAGGGGAAGAACCGTGCACAGTTTTAGCATATGCAGACGACCTGGTTATCTTTGATAACACTATAGCTGGTATTAGGCGTTCTGCGGTGACTCTATGGGAATATGCTAAAACCAATGGTTTGTCGGTCAACCTAGACAAGACAAAGGTGATCAGATTTACGAAGAAAAGAGTATCCCGAGTCGAGCTCTGGGTGTATAATAACAATATTCTATATGCCCCTTCCTATCAGTATCTAGGTGTTGAAATTGAACCGCTGGGCGATTATTCCCTGTGTAGACAAGGGCGAATAACTAGGGCGCAGCAAGTAACAGCTTTAATTGCGTCATTCACCTGCAAGCAGGCCGGTTTTACCCTATGGGGGACGAGACATTTATACATTCAAGTGTTCGCACCCACGATTACGTATGGGCTGGAAGCCCTTGCTTCATTCAACCTGGCCTGGTTGCAAGTGATGGAGGGAAAATTTTGGCGACGTATACTGGGATTACCTCCGAGTGTCCCTATGGCCCTGATTAGGCTTGAGCTGGGTCTTCCTTCACTTAAAGCACTGGTACTTAAAAAGAGGGTGGGCTTCTATCTCAAGATGAAGAGCAGTTCTCCTAACCCATTATTGGCTACCATACATCAAGAAGAGAGTAAAAAGGATACCACTTCTCCCCTCCAGAAAGAGATGATCAAATTTCTCAGAGATATAGGGTGGACACATAGAGGGGCAACTGTTTCCCAGGACGTTTTAACAGCGCTTGGAAAAAAGGTAGACCTCTGGGACTGGCTGGAGAACTTCTCACACTTGAGTAGTTTAAAGTCATGTGCTTTTGTTAAATATAGACTCTACGATTTTATGAAACCTCAAGCCTATTTGTACCTCTGCCCCTCAACCAGGCTCAGACGGTTTATTACTCTATTCTGCCTGGAGCAATTACCGACTTTGTACAATTTAGGATCCAGGAAAAAGATCTCTACTGCTGAGCGAGTATGTCGTCTATGTAACCTCCCTGAATGCCTGGAGACCGCCAAGCATGTACTAACAGAGTGCTCGGTATTGGGATCCTCAATTACTAAATATCTTGGGGAATTTGTGCATGACCCGCAAACTATATGTGAAAGACAATTCTGGCTCTATTGTACTAATACTTCTAACATGCATCTCTATATTGCGTTGTATAATGTATGGCTACAGATCGAAAAAGTCATGGGCGCCTTGATTTAAAATGTCCTAATAGGAAGGTTTTACTAATATTCGAGTGTCTATGATTGGGAAGAGGTAATTCTTCTTCTGCTATGCAGCTAATGGGTATAGAGGCACGATGTCTCTGGTAGGGGTGTATAACTCCTGCATAACCGTCACAATGTGTGTGCTAACAGGTAGCCAAGGATAACTGGCTACATAGCATTTTGTATTTTAATTTACTCTCTTTTCGAAGTAATTTTGATGTTTGTAAAGGAACTATGTATTGATGTATATATTTATGTTCATATTTTTAAAGAGCTTATTTATCTATGTATAATATGTGTAAAGTTTGAATTACTTTCAATCTGTATCACATTAAAGTATTATTATTATTATAAAGTTCACAAAAAGCTGAGAAGTCTTCCGTAAACTCTTTGTGCGGGCCACATAAAACTTCAGCGCTCAAGCCACATCCAGCAAGTGCAAAGTCCTTTCAGCTGGCAACAAAGGTGTCGGAAGAAACACAGGTAACACCAAGGTTTTGTTGAAATAAAATTTCGACAGAACCTTGTGCATGAAGGAAGGGTGCGTCCGCAGTAATACACTCCTCTCATGGAAAGTGTGGAGACGTCCGGTGTGGGCTCCCAGGGAAGCATCCATCATGACAGTCTCCTGGTAACGGGGCTCTGGAAAACTGTGCCTCCAGCGATGTTGGAGCACACTCCCCACCACCTTATCACTCAACGGAACTCCTCGTCGAGAACCATCCCATCTTTGAAGCTTCCGGACACCTGGATCCAACGGGCATCCAGGAATTCCTGGAGCGGTCGCATCCGCAGCCTGTAGAGCCTGATCACGAAGATGCATTACAACATCATGCCGAGCAGCGACTTGATGGTCATCACCATGGCGATCTTCAGTGCTAACAGCCATTGCACTGTGCCCAAAATGGCCGGTATCCTCTCTTCCAAGGGGGTCGCCAAGCAGGACACCGTGTTGAGCCTTACCAGGAATAGCCATGGGGTCAAGCAGGACTTTGCATAGTTCACTGAGAACACCTGATCCGTCAAAAGCCGGACGGTCCTCTCTGTGTGATCGACAGCGATGTCCCTTGACCTGGCCCGGATGAGCCAGTCATCCAGATATGGGTACGCATTAATTCCCTGTAGGCGCAGGTGAGCCGCCACCAGAGCCAGGCACTTCGTAAACACTCTGGGCGCCGACTTCAGTCCGAAGGGGAGAGCCTTGAACTGGTAGAAAGAAGCGCATGTTTTTCGTGATTGGGGACGTGGAAGTAAGTGTCCTCTAGATCCAACGACGACAGGAAGTCTCCCTCCTCCAGTTGGCAGAGCATATGCTGCAACGTGACCATCCAGAATTTTTGGGACTTGATGTACTGATGTTGAGTCGTCGTAGATTGAGAATGGGCCTCCAGTCCACGGTCTTCCTTCCTTTTTTTTAAAAAAATTTTTTTACTAAAAATTATCTTGAGTAAACTCCGGAGCCCCGGAGTCACTTCAGAACCAGCTCTATCGCACCTTTTGTTAACATGGCCCGAACCTCCTGCCACAGCTGAGGGACATGTTCCTGCCGGGCCACCGGTGGTATTCGCAGACACTTTCCCTGAAACACCAAAGTGTGTCCGTGGGGGAGAGTGTCCAGCACCCATTGCTCGTTGGAGATGTTTTCCCACACGCTGACTAAGTTCGCCAACCGGCCTCCCACTGGGGTGCAGGGCTGGGGGCCTGACGTTCTGGGCGGTTCAATCCTGCTTGCCAGCTGGCGTGCCGCCCTGGGAGCCTGGACAACGACGGCGGCCACCTCCGTAGGTTTTGGAGCGTCCCCTGTAAACTTCCTGGGACGAGGAGCGATAAGAGGACGAACCCCGCTGAAGCCTTTTGAGAGTCTGCCCGACTTCCCTCCTGATGAACGAAAGGATTAACACTGTTGTTGCAGGGTGCATAGGGCACGGGCCGTCTCTGTGTCGGTCTTGATTGCCTGACGTGACTCATCGACGGCCTTCCCGAAAAGATTGTCTCCGTTGAACAGCATGTCCAGCACCTGAGCCTGAACCTCTTGCCTGAAGTTGCTAACCATACACAACAACGCAGGCATACTCTTAACCCTTTGACGGAACCCAAGGTACACAATGTCCAGGGCCACCGTGATGGCGTGGTCTGACACTACCTCGCCCTCCTGGATAATATCCATCGCCCGATCTGTTTGTCCTCGGGGAGGAAATCCAGTATCGGGGCCATCTTGTACCTTAACTCCCGATCGTACCTTGTCAGGAAATCGAAGGCGTTAGCAGCCTTCACTGTCATCGCCGCTCAATAGATAACCTTCCTCCCTACGGCGTCCAACCTCTTCCCCCTCGCCATCCGGGGGAACGGAGGAGGAGGACGACAGATTAGATTACTTCTTCCACACCGTCACTGGGTCCGGCGATGGCTGTGATCAAAGACACTTGGGTGCTGACTCCGGAACCTGGTATTTCTTCTCCAGCCGGTCCCTTTTTGCCATGGCTGATGCGGGGCTCTTGAGCAGCACCAAACCCTCATCCCAGACATCGTCCAGGAGGGGTACCACTAAGATGGTTTCCTTTTCACCTCCCAGCTTTGATGGAGGAAACCCTCCTTCTCCTCCGGTTGGAGTTGGAAAAGTTCTGACGCACGGGCAAACATGGAGTGCAAGGAACCCACTTCGTCTGGGGAAGAAGCCCTTGGCAGTGGAGAAACACCGCCATTGCAGTGTCCGTCCCTGTGTCCCTAGGCGGGGAAGGCACTGGCAGCTGGAGAGGAGGCGTGGGATGCCTCTTCCTCTTCTTCAGCGGTGGTGGCCCCGGTGTCAATGGGGTTGTTGCCGGCGTTGGCGTCGGTGCAGGCATCCTCTTCTGTATCTCCAACACCAGAGTGTGGAGGGTCGAAAGAATGTCATGCGAAAAATCTCTAGGAGTTACCTGGAGAGAAGGGGTGTTGGGCCTAGCGCCTACGTCGTCGTCCCCATCACCACCTCCCCTACCTCCTTGACGATTTTGACGTCCTCTCCCATTTCTTCCTGGATAGAGTGGACGGAACCCACGTCTTCGATGTCGGAAGACGAAATATCCGTGCCCTGGAGCCCTTCCTACCACCTCCCCCTTTTTCAGGTCCTGAGGTGTTGGTCTCAGAATAAGTGCCATCATCCTCTTTACAGGGGTCTTTTCCACTACCTTGGTCGAAGCCTCCCGCCTGGAGGAAGAGTCACCCTAACAGCTGTCGGTGTACTCTGGACCGGGTCCACACCTTTCGCCTTGGAAAGGGCAACCACCACCAGTTCGATCGACGAGGACGTATTCACCTGCATCACCTAGGCCTTCACAGGCAGGTCAGAAAACTTGTCTTGCTTGACCTTCTCTGGTTTCTCACGCAGCTTCTTTCTCTTCGATGAGGAGCTGGAGAGTTGGCTGTTGATTGAAGCCGCTGGAGATGAGGAGCGCGCCCTAATCGGCGTGGAACCCGCTCAGGCAGCGGCCCAGACGGCACTGGACTTGCAGTGCTTAGCCTTATCTTGGGCCCCAAACGGATGGAGCACACTCAAAGCACTTAGAGGCCTGCTCTGGCTGGCTGGATCCGGAAAAGGCATGCCCCTGTGAACCACACGAGGCAGAGGCCTTAGCAGTGAGCCACGCTGCCAATCTGCTGTGCCGATCTTTCATAGTGTGCTTGGTAAAGCTACGACAGATCATGCAATCTCATTTCTTGTGTGACGGGTGAAGACAAAGACACTAGGAATGCTTGTCCTCCATGAAGACATTCCACTGTCCACAGACAGAGCAGGGAAGAGCCGTCCTTCTCCACCACCATGGTGTAGGCCCGATGGCCTTCCAGAAGTTTCGAGAAGAAACAATCTACGATTCTGCCCTTGAGGGACGATGAAAGATGCCGTAAAACGGATCGCAGTTAGTCGGAAGTAGAAGTGAATGAGCACACAGTCTTGATCGAACAAATATTGGAATTTCCTAGCAAAAATGTGCGAACAACGCAGAAAGCTCTAAGAGCGACACACAAGGATTCCCAACACTTGAACGTGCAGTAAAAATCTGAAGATGGCTGCCAAAGGAGGGGCTTAGGGAAAGGGCAGTCATTGGCTGGGGGCAGTATGACCCAGAGCTCAGTGATTGGTATATAGGAAAAAGACAGTTTATAAACAGAAGTGAAACTTTTTTTCTTTTACCAAAGATTCCCAGCTTGACGACAGGGAATATTCATCAGCATGTGAATCCATAACAGACGCCATGCTGGAGAATAATATTTACACATTTACACATAATACTGCATCACTAAAACACTGAAATCACATTCCACAATCGCAAACTGTAATCAAGTACAAGAAAAAAAATACAAAACTGAAATAGAGGGCGGGTTAAGATTCCATCTATGATTGTTCGGTTGTATGTATGGCGTGTAATAATTGTTAGAACCCGCGACATCTACAACTTTTGCAGACTATACATTTTTAAATTTTGCAATCTTAACAGAAGTGGAAGAAAAGCTGTAGGGCAAATGGGAGGGATTGGAGGGAGTGTAACGGTTGTGTCTGGCATACACCACAATCAGTTATGCATGCATCTCCATAAGGCCTTGTCAAAAGGAAATGACAATCCCCTCAGCTGGGAGTGAAGAGGCCTACCAGTGAGAAATCCAGAGCCAGTCTAGTGGTTCACACAGCCTGGTACCCAGTTGCCAATGTGGAGAGAAAGTGAGAGGAAATAGACCACGAGAAAAGAGCAGCGTGTAATAGCAGGGCACAGACCCCCAAACAGATCCCTTTTACATTAGGTGAACCTGCACTAAGGCACCCTAACAACAACATGGATCCTGTGCTATACGAGCCACCATTGCTATTCTGTCTGGGAAAAGGGGTGGGGCTAGAATCATTATTTAACATCTTTGTTGTATGTAACATAGGCCCAGATTTGCAAGGGCAAGTGAGTCTATAGAAGCAGGAGGGTGGCATAAAAAGGAGAATAGGAAGCAGGAAGCTGTGGATTGTTAAGAGTGAGGACAGAGGAAGTGGAGATAGGGGTGGCAGACCAAGTGACCAACAGGAGGAGGGAAGGAGCAGCAGAGTGTGGTGGCGATTTCTGGAGAAGGTGAGATGTTTGTTAGTGAGTGCTAATGGTGTGTTGTGAGTGTGCGTGAAAGAGTAATGTGTGTTATTAGGGGAGGTAGTCTAAGGAGCAAATGTGAAGTGTTTGTGACAGAGTGAAAGGAGGATGTCTGGTCGGAGGTTGGTGGTGGAGTTGTAGTAGTGTGGAGGAGCGAGTGGTCTTGTGGAGGAAGGAGGAGTGGAGATGTGAGTAGTAGTGTGGATGCGGGAGAAGAACAATGGAGGTAGTAGTATTGGCGTAGAGTTGGTATTAACATCAACAGGGTTGAGGCAGGCCCTGAATAGAGCGAGAGACATGGGAGGGACGGAAGAGGAGAGGAAAGGAGTAGAGGTGGGCGGATTTGGAGGAGGAGAGCAGTGAGAGGTAGAGAGGGAGAAAGGAAAACATGAGCTTCATAGAAAGGAGACCAAGTCAATCAGATTGTCTGCAAGGCACAATCCCATAATCCCTTGAGAGCCCAAACAACTGGTTAGAGTAGGGACAGTTTCGGAAGTCCAGATCGAGAAGGCATTCCCTCAAGTAAGATTTTAACCAGTAGGGGTAAATAATCAGTATTTACTAACCAAGGAACAGGCATGCTAGGGTTAGGGAGGAGGCGCTTTACAATACGAGAGAGGGAGGGATGGCCGCAGGTCCCAAAATAATACAAATACAAATCCTTTAACTGTCTCAGAGCCTTGGAGCATTCTTTAAACCATCTGTTACACCTATTATGTCTAAATATTTAGCCCATCAAACAAGTTATATGTAATACCTGTTCTTTATAACACACATGAAAGTTTTACGCTGCTGTGGATCCCTTCAAGCTGTGCTTTCCACTCAACAAATGAATAACTACAAAAGAACCCATTGTTTATATTGATTATACAATGCTTTTTTTCGATACATGCATGTATTTTCCATTCCAGAGCAGTACTATTTCAATGTATTGTAGCAGTTCTTCAAGTCTTGGGCTCTTAAAACAGCCTATAAAACATTCAATTTTATAGCCAATACATTTTAAAAAAGTGTTGTAAAATACACCTTTTATAATATGTGTATAATAATTTGTAAAGGATTGCAGCCGTATGAAGGGAAGAGAAGGGACAGGCTCTTCCAAACTCCCATCTATGTATGTTCACAAAGTGGCTTGTATCATTAGTCAGGTGCACACAAAAGCAAACCAAACTCTTTAGAGGGAACATTGGGCAGACACCGGATCATTCTGAATGTGTCCCAGTCACTTTTTTGTGTAATTCTTGGCTAAAGTATTACTACTTTCGCATGATGGTTGTAAATCTGCCACATTACACAAATATTATTTTGCAGAATGATCTAAAAAAACTGTGCAAACGAAGAAAAAGCTCACCCGTTTCATTTTCCAGTAGCAATATTTGGTGACAATTAATAGAATATTCATTGCAGGTGCTAGTGTGGTAGTTTAGTGGGATATTCCACAAACGCCGACCTCTGCAAATAAATATAAAAATAAGCAAATGCCAGTTATCTGTAGAACATTGTTATTCAACCTTGCAGATATCAGTTTATCAAGGAGTACCTGCGGTGTTCACCATTTCTTAAACAAATAAGCATGTTTAAAAAGCACCTGGTGTAGGAACGCAAATGATGCTGCCACAGGTCCAAAGGCGTACGCATTCATGCATGACGGTCATAAGGGAACCCACTGCATTCAAATATGCGAACCATCACCGGGTGTGCAAAAGACAATTCTGCCGCTCCTTTTACTAGGGAGAAAACTGTAAGTCACTGCGTTTTTCCCAAGCATTGACAACCATGTTGTGGCCTCCAGGGAACACACTGCTAGCAACACTACTATTTTCCATGTCAGAAGCTTCAAATATAGGCAATGGTTCGAAATGCATATGTTCTAAAACAAAAAGCACAAGTCCCAACTAAAGTAGTATCTGTGAAATGGCATAAACAAATATAAGCATCCACCAACCTGCCTCCACATTTTTTAAAAAAAGCTAACATGCCTAATCAAAACTCCCATAAGCACCAATATTTGAAGAGGTTATATAAATGGGCCTTATGCAGCGCAACTTCTGAAATGTATATGGCCTCTTAGAACTAAGAGACCAGCAAGAAATGGGTAGGGTTTCAGGTAGTTCAGGTGGGAAGTTAGCACGACTAGTGGGAGGAGAGCAAGGTGTAATACTAGTCATCGATATGTGAAATATCCGCCAGCGATAGACTTGTTGCCCAATAGTAGAAGCTGTCTCCGTTAGTAATCTCCTGGTTGATTTGTTTCTTTTTTGCGATAGCGGATAGTCCTAAAGAGAAACTAATAAAACCTACATTCTCACCATAGTGTTCTACTAGATGGAAACCGTGCTGTTCATCACCAAGGTTTTGTCTGAGTAGAGTGTTGGTGAGGTGTTGTCTATTATTCTATTATTTACTCTTTTACTGACAAAGAGTTACGACGTAGGTTACAAACTGATTGGGTTGGATGCCTCCAAAAAAAAGATTAGCCATTGGCACTGCATTCAAATCTCACCTCCTCTGATGGATTTTTGCAGCTCCCTTTTTTTATTTTGTTGATATGTCTTCAAACAGTCAAAAACAGGAAAAAAGCAAGATCGCCAATAAGGAACAAGTTACTTACCTGTAACTGTTCTTCTCCAGCATGGGTCTGGCGTGGATTCACATGCTCATGAATATTCCACGTCGTCAGTCTGGGAATCCTCGGTAAAGAAAAAATCAGTTTGTTTCGTTTCTGAACTGTCCTTCTACTAGTAACCAATCACTAGTCTCTGGGTCATACTGCCCCCAGCCAATGACTGCCCTCTACCTAAGCCCCTCCTCTGGCAGCCATCTTCAGATTTGGTAGCACGTAAAGTGGCAGTGGGACCAAGAGAAGAGCTGCAGAGGGGTAGGAGGGAGGGTTTGCATGTGAATCCATGCCAGAGCCATGCCGGAGAACAACAGTTACAGGTAAGTAACTTGTTCCTTCTCCAGCATGGGGTCTGGCATGGATTCACATGCTCATGAATACAAGAATACATAGCAGTACACACATGCACAACCACGGGAGGTGGCACGGCTCAACTTTAAGCATATCAACAACTCAACATTAAGCATCTCTTACCTTCTCACAAGGCCCACCTTCAGGCGAACAGGTTGTGCAGCACTGCTTGGCCGACTCTGGACTCCTCCCTGGAATCCCGGTCGACGCAGTAAAATCTTGTGACGGTGTGCGTCGACCTCCACATAGCAGCCCTGCAGATGTCCAGCAGGGGCACACCAGACAAGAATGCCGTAGTAGCAGCGATCGCTCTGGTTGAATGGGCTGTCGGACGGCCGGTCAACGATCGTTTTGCCAACCGGTGACAGTGCATGATGCAGCCGGAGAGCCATCTGGAAATGGAAGCCTTCGAGAGGGCCTTCCCTTGGTTCACAGGTCCAAAATTCACAAACAGCTGTGATGTCTTCCGAAGGTCCTTTGTGCGGTCCACGTAGAACTTCAGCGCTCTAGCCACATCCAGCGAGTGCAAAGTCCTCTCAGCCGGCGACGAAAGCGACGGAAAAAAAACAGGTAGCACCAAGGGCTCGTTGAGATGGAAGTCCGACGGCACCTTGGGTATGAAGGAGGGGTGCGTCCTGAGCACTACCCTCGTCTGATGGAATGTCAGGTACGGAGGTTTACACGAGAGGGCCTGGATCTCTCCCACTCGTCGTGCGGAGGTGATGCCCACATGAAATGTCATCTTCCACGACAAGAACTTAAACGGTGCCGAATGCAGAGGCTCGAATGGCAGCCCCACATTGAGTCTGGCCAGCACCACATTGAGCACCCACGCCGGGGCCATCACCGGCGGGAACGATCGGAACAGTCCTTTCATGAATTCCTTCACCAGGCGATGGGACCACAGAGATGATCGTCCCGGAGTTCTGGTGTAGCGGGACATAGCCGCCAGATGGATCTTGATGGCGGCATGTGCCAGCCCCGCCTTGGCCAGCGATATCAAGTACGGAAGCACTTGAGGGGCCGTAATCTGTAGAGGGTTAATCTTCTGTGCACGGCACCAGACAGAGAACCTCTTCCATTTGTGTCCATAGCACTTGAGAGTCGAGGACGCACTGGCCTTAGCAAGTACCTACTTGCAGTCCGCCGGGATATCGTACCCTCCAAACTCTAGTGCTGCAGGAGCCAGGCCTGCAGGTTCAACGATCCTGGGTCGTGATGGAGGATGGTGCCTCCTTCCCTGGCGAGAAGATCCGCGTCCGTCGGAAGTTTGACCGGAGGGGACACTGACATGTTCAGAAGGTCCGGGAACCAGATCTGCCTCGGCCACGCCGGTGGGAAGAGGATCATCCTGCACCGGGACCATCTGAGTTGACTGATGAGACGTAGCAGCAATGGCAACGGGGGGGAACGCATAAAGGAACAGGCAGTCCCAGGGGAATGAGAAGGCATCGCCCTTGCTCCCCGGCTGGGGAAACCTGCGGCGAACCTCTGGCACTTGGCATTCGTCGCTGTCATGAATAAGTCTATCTGGGGATTGCCCCATCGTCGAAATAGGAGATCCACCTGATCCACTCGTGGCTTGGGCGTAACTCCCTGCTGAGCGAGTCGGCGATGGTGTTCTTTCTTCCTGCCAGATGGAAGGGTACCAGGAACATCCCTTGGGCGACGGCCCAGTGCCACAGGTCCTGCACTTACTTGGATAGGGCTTGGCATCTGGTGCCCCCCTGCTTCCGGATGTAGAACATCATGGTGGTGTTGTCGGTGAAGATCCGTACCACCATGCCCTTGAGGGACGGGAGGAACGACCTGAGGACCCAGAACACGGCTCGGAGCTCCAGGACATTGATGTGTAGTGATCTCTCCTCCGGGAGCCAAAGGCCTCCTGTGTGGAGATCGTCGGAGTGCGCTCCCCATCCCTCCAGGGAGGCGTCCGTTGTCACCGTTTCCTGATGCGCCGTGGTCTCGAAGTCCATGCCCGCCGCCAGGTGCACGCGGTTGCCCGACCACCGGATCGCCTGTCGGAAAGTCTCGTTGAGAGAGATCCTGTCTTCGAAGCTGCCCGCCGCGTGCCTCCAACGGGCGTCGAGGAACTCCTGTAGGGGGTCGCATCCGCAGCTTGCATAGGCGCACGACGTAGATGCACAAGGACATCATGCCGAGCAGGGACTTGATGGACCTCACCCTGGCCACGTCCATGGTCAACAGCTGTTGTACCTTGCCCAAGATGGCTTTCGTCCTTTCCTCAGACGGTGAAGCCAATCGCGCCACTGTGTCGAGCCTGGCTCCCAGGAACAGGGCGACTTGCGACGGTACCAGGTGGGATTTCGCGAAGTTGATCGAGAATCCCAAATCCGTGAGAAGTTGGACGGTCTTCGCTGTGTGATCGACGGCGAGTTCTCTTGACCTTGCTCGGATGAGCCAATCGTCCAGGTAGGGGCAGATGTGGATCCCCTGCAGGCGCAGCCGCACCACCACTGGTGCTAGGCACTTGGTGAACACCCTGGGCGCCGACTTCAATCCGAAGGGAAGGGCCTTGAACAGATAGTGTCACCCTTGGACCACAAATCGCAGGAACTTTCGATGTCCCTTTAGGATGGGGATGTGGAAGTAGGCATCCTCCAGGTCCAGCGACGATAGGAATTCACCTTCCTCCAGCTGTCCCAGCACCTGCTGGAGGGTGACCATCCAGAACTTCTGGGACTTGATGTACTTGTTTAGACGACGAAGGTCCAGGATGGGTCGTCACCCGCCAGTCTTCTTTCGGATGAGGAAGTATCGCGAGTACACTCCGGAGCCCCGGAGCATCTTTGGGACGAGTTCTATGGCTCCCTTTCTTAACATCGCTCATACCTCCAGAAGCAGTTGTGGGACGTGGTCTTCCTTTCTGGCCAAGGGTGGAATGCGGGGACACCTCTTTCGGAATTTCAGGATGTGCCCGCGGGCCAGGGCATCTAGCACCCAACGGTCTGTGGAGATGTACTACCACATGCTGGTGAATTTTGCCAGCCAGCCTCCCACTGGGGTGCTTTGAAGGGGGCCCGATGCCACGGCTGGTTCAGTCCTGTTTCGCTGTGGCCTTGCCGCCTTGGCCTCCTTGGCGACGACAACGGGATCCTCCTGTCTTGCCGCGTCCTCTGTAGGCCTCCTGCGACGAGGAGCGGGCCGATTGGCGGTACGACGAGGAACCCCTGCCAAATCCTTTGGAGGCACCTTGTTTGCCTCCGGAGCTCCGAAAGGACCGCCGTCGCTGTTGAAGCACACCCAAGGCCCGAGCCGTCTCGGTATCCACCTTGATGGCCTGCAGTGACTCGTCCACTGTCTTGCCTAACATGTTGTTCCCGTCGAAGGGCATGTCCAGTACCCTGGTCTGCACGTCCTGACGCAAGTCGGTGGCCTTGAGCCAACCGCGCCGGCGAAGGCAAACGCTGTTGCCTATTTGACGAAAGTCCGTGGCACCATGAAGGCGTGGTCCGAAGCCACCTCGTCTTCCTGTAGGATCTCCAGGGCCTCAGCCTCTTGTCGTCCGGGAGGAAGTCTAGCAGGGGAGAGATCTTGAAACACAGCTCTCTGTCGTAGCGTGCCACAATCGCGAGGGCGTTGGCCTCTTTGATTTCGTCCCATGGCATCCAGCTTCTTCCCCTCGCCGTTTGGTGGGGATGTTGAAGTTGATGCCGTCGCCCCTGCCGCTTTCTTCTTGGTCGCCGTGGAGACCAGCAAATCCGAGGACGGCTGTGCCCTGAGAAACAGGGGCGGAGTCCGGGATCGAGTACTTCTTCTCGTACCGGTCCCTCCTAGCAGGAGCCGTGGACGGGTTCTTCAGTAGCACCACCCCCTCATCCCAGATGTCATCCAGTAACGGGATTGAGAGGACAGTCTTCCTCTTGGCTTCCCGCCATTGGTAGAGGAAACCTTCCTTCTTCTGTTCTTCAGGGCAGAGCTGGAAGAGCTCAGATGCACTGGCGATCATGGCGTGGAAGGAGCCAATTTCGTCGGGGGGGGGGCCCGAAGAGGTGGTGAAGGGAGGTCCATTCCGTCGTCACCACCGTCGTCGTCCGTCTTTGTCGTTGCCGTCTCCGTTCCAGTCTCATCCCTCGGAAGAGGGGGTGGGGGGGATGGCTGGAAGGGGGAGGAGGATGGACTTGTCTCCGCTTGTCAGGCGGGCTCCCCGACGGACCAGGCCCTGCTGGGTCGTCGGTGGGGTTAAGGGCATCCTTGTCCTTATCTCCGTTCACAGGTTCTGTATCGCCATCAGGATAGCTCCTGAGTTGTCCTGCGGTAAGGGTACCGGCTGCAACGGGACCGGCAGTTGGGGCGCGGGGTCCTCCGCGGTCCTATCTTCCTCGTCGGCCCCCTCGTTGCTCTCCTCGTCGGCCTCCTTCCCGTGGGCCCTGGATACCTCGAACTTCTTGTACATCATGGTGCACAATCATATCAATTTCGAAATTGATATGATTGTGCACCATGATGTACTGTTTTTTCTATGTTATAAACTTGCACACGTTATCTGTAGACTTGCCCTGATGAAGGAAATGTAATTCCGAAATGCATTGGCAATTTTTGGTCTGATGAAAAATGCAAGTGGCGTTTTCTTCCTCACTAAGAAAGCATTAGTGACTTCTCATTATATGAGACTCATTTTCTTTGACAGAACTTTTTGTTGATAAAAGGATTTTGGAAAAACAACTGAACTTCAACGCTTGTCATTTTTTTTTAACATTAAACATTTTTTCTACCTTTGAATCAATTTTTGAAAGTTTGAACTACTTACACACCCTGATTGGGTCTTTTTAGAGAGCGGCTGTGTGACCCTGTATCCCACTTGGTTTCTGCTTCACGTGTATTTTGAATTTGGGTGTCTCCAAATTTCGTCTCAGCCAGCTCCTTTTTGTAATTTTTGATGAGAACTATCCGACCAGATTAACTTTTTTAATTTACAACAATGAACATTTGAGATACGTGAACGTATTACAGTGGTGCCCACTTACTTCGTCTTCTAGACTTCCCACTGACTCAATTTCTGGGACTGACTACTGTCCCCCAGAAAAGGGTAAAGTTGCCATTAACTTTACACAGTCATTTAACCACAGATCCAGTACACCCCATCTTACATGGAGTATGGGAAAGGGTTAATCATTAGCCCTTTTTATCTGTACCTCTTGGAGCATTGTTTCACTCCCTTAACATTAAGACTTAGCTGGTGGCAGTGGTATCTACCGTAATTTTCCTACCGCGATTATATTACATAACGTGGTATTGTTTTAGGCTATTTTAGTAGCCTCAAACTTTAAACCCGCTAGCCCAAATACTGTTTATTTCGGCTCTGGTTGGGTTTAGTCGCCATTTCTTTTTTGTTAACATCCTTCTTGGGTCTTTCTTTGCGCGGCAAACCAGGTTTGCCTCCTTTTGTTCGCCGACCTTTGGCGGGCTTCTGACCAGAAGCCTTCCTTTAGCGTCTGGGTGTCTAGGTGGCTGAATGTGAGGGAGGGTTGTAGACACCGCCTGCACAGTGTCTCCTTGGAGACCCGAGTCGCACTTGGTATTGATTGGCTAAGGTGGTTGTCCGGGCTGGACAACCCCCCTGCTGAGTGATTGACAGCCAGGCTGTGTAAATGGGGGATTTCGGCATAAAAGGCAGGACTCTTGGGCTAGAAGGCCGAGTCGCCACTGGAACTGCAAGGAACCGAAGAGAAGCGGAGAAGAAGACGGCTGCTGCAACCCCAAGTCCCGGTGAAGCCCTGCTGCAGCCCTGAGCTATCTACCCTTCAACGACAAGAGAAGATCCAGTCCGGAGTCTTCTTCCCTTGAGCCTGGTGGGCTCAACCAGCTCGTCTTTTCTTCAGTCAGAGAATCCTCTCCTGGGTCGAAATCACTACTGTACTGTAGTGGTCCGGATAGCCTTCAGAAGAGCCCTCTCCTGATTTAAAGGAGTGCACCTTTATTCATCGTTGTTCTTTTCACTGCTGCTGGCCTCATCCCTTGGTAGTGCAGATCGCGCCAGACGTCGTCCTTCTTGTCTTGTCCCCACGACTGAAGCCGCAGGAACCGTGAGTCTGCAGGAACTACCAGGAACAACTGCCGTGCCACCAGCTTTCTCCAACGGAATAAGGTACTGTGCATATTTGGTCATTCTCTCCGACTGACCACCCGGAATCAGGGTGAACCCTTTTCCTCCACGAAGATTTGTTCTTTCTTCCTTCCCTCTTATAACTTTTCCTTCCATCTGACAATATCTAAGTACTCGTGGCATCTCGAATCTCGAACTGTTCAACGTGTGATCCTTGGCAACTGAGCATCTGCTCCATTGACACTGGCGCAGGCCTATTGACTTTCATCTGTATCTTTGAACCAGTCCTTGAACCTCCTTGCCTTGGGAAAATATTTCCTATCATTTTTAACCCCTTTTCCCTTGTTTGAAATTCTAAAGTACAAAGTGTGTTTTAACTTTGTGAGCATTTCTATCCGCGGGTACGCAACACAGAGCTGTCAAATCCTAATGTACTTACTTTGAATTTACTGGAACAAGTGGAAGTGGTTGTGTGTGGTGTATTTTACGTGTGGTTTTGAATTTATAGAAGTGAAGTATTTTGTGAACAGATGGTTTAAAATAAATGTACTTATATTTTTTACCTGAAACCTTGAGTCAGTGTTTGCTTGAGTCACAGTAATTGTGGTCCTTTGTGTAATCTCTACTACTGCTCATTTACTCTTGAGATAAGCCTGGCTGCTCCGCTACTGCTACAACTTTAACACTGTAGTACAGGCTTGTAGCAAAGGTATTACCACTTGTAGTCTTAATTGTGTGTAGTGGTCCCTAAGGGCACTGCACAGGATTCTGCCTAACACCCGGGTTCTCCGATTTCCTCTTCCCCGAGCCAGAGCGTTGGCTCGTGGTTGATGGCGTCAGTGATAATGCGCCCTGCCTGGCAGCCGAGGAGCCGACCGATCGGCGCTCCCGGTGCCCGCGGACTCGCAGTGCTTAGCCTTTGGTTGGGCCCCCGTCAGCGGAGCGCCCTCAAAGGTCTTAGAAGACCGCTCGGATTTCTTTCTCTTCTCACCCGCTGCTGGGCTCTTCCCCTCCAGCCAGTAGGCGAGTCGAATACCACAATCCTTCATCATCCGTTCGGACATGTTCTAACAAAACGCACAGTCCTTCGCCACGTGCGATTTGTCGTCGTGAAGGCAATAGAGGCACCGAGAGTGCTCATCCTCCTTAAAGATGTTCTGAAGCCCGCATCCAGGGCAGCTCCTGAACAGCTTGGCTCCAACCGGCGTCATGCTTCCCTTTTCCTGGGCCTTGACCACGCGGGGTAGGCCTCAAAGATCTTCTGGAATCCTCCGAGAAGTGGAAACACGATGAAAAAATGCCCTTGAGGGTCAAAGAAAATTCCAAAAACGGATCCCTGTAGATCGGAAGTGAAAACGGTGGAGCTTGAGGCTCGATTGACCGTAAATATAAGAGTAAACACTTCGAAAAAATGCAAAATGCAATAAAAGCTGGAGACCTACAGCACGAGGACTCCCAACACTTGAACGTGTGGTAAAAATCTGAAGATGGCTGCCAGAGGAGGGGCTTAGGTAGAGGCCAGTCATTGGCTGGGGGCAGTATGACCCAGAGACCAGTGATTGGTTACTAGTAGAAAGACAGTTCAGAAACGAAACTGAAACTGATTTTTTCTTTACCGAGTATTCCGAGCCTTACAACGGGGAATATTCATGAGCATGTGAATCCATGCCAGACCCCATGCTGGAGAACCAGTTTAAGTTTACTCTATGTAGGCTTGAGCCAGCCATTAGCCTCATGGCTTGCTGGTCAGGGGGTTCTGTGCACTCATGGGGAAGCTGGATATAGTATTTCCATCTATCAAACTGCTCTGTTACTCAGCCCTTTGTCAACCAACAGCAGTTTTATGATGGATTTAATAGAAAATAGGCTACTATTAAACAATCTGGCCTGTGCTCAATCCTCTCCACTTTTGGTAACACAATGCCAAATAGAACCAAACCAGAGTTCCTTGCCTGTCCTTTGCAGTGATGGCTGCGCAGGCTAGGCAGCCAGATCACCCAGCATGATGTTCGGCCCTGAGGCAGCATGGGAGGATCCACTGACTAGCCCGACCACGCCATGCAATGATGAAGAGGCAGGAGCCCGCGACATTTGAATGTGCATACAATCACATGAGAGGAAGCGCTCTGCTACAGGCTTGGTTGCACAAGCAGAAGACAAAGGATGCAGTTCTGCGGAGATCCAACTTGCCCGGCTCTCCTCACTCATGCATGAGAAGTAAATTAAGCATGGCAGCTAGACCCTTTATCAGCTCGCTTAGAAGTGACATGCAGAGAGAAGGCAAAGGTAAGAAAAAATCAGGAAGGCAGCAGAATGAATCGAGCAAACAAATGTTACATAAATAACAATGATACACTCCTGAATCCTGTTAGACCAGGTAAATGAAGGAAGAAGAGGTTAGGGCCTTACTTAAGGGGAAATGTTTTGCAGAAGACTTTGGGAGTGGAAAGCATTTGGAATCAGCTAGAGAAGAGAACAGGATGCAAGAGACTGTAAAGAGGGGAAAAGGAGTGGAGAAATACGTGTCAAGAGAAGAGGAGGAGAAGGTCAATGTGGAGGAGACAAGGAATACCATAAAGAAGTAGGAGAGTGACAGAGTGGAGAGGAAGATCATCAGTCAAACAAGGTATAAGAGGAGGAAGGGAAGGGAAGCGGTGTATATATAGCACCCTTCTGCCAATAATGTTGGCCTCACTATGAATGGCTCTGTAAAGAAAAAAGGGGTAGTGGGAGAATAAGTTGGACAGCAGTAAAGGTAGATGTGGAAAGCAGTGGTGAAGAGTGCATGGTGAAAGGACCAGTTACCTGTGTCCCAATGTGAAAAACTGTGTTCCTTGGTGATAAGTATATGGGGGTGCTGCGTGGCCATAAGGGGTTTTCCCTGGTTGCAAGGTAATGGACTGAGGTGAAGAGTGGGCAGTTGTTGATAGAGGAGCATGGTTGGGAGTCTGTTAGGTACACTAGACCTAGTTGGTCTTTGATGGAAGTGAAGTGCAAGAGGTTGCAAGATTTTAAGGGTGAACAGCTAGCAGGGAGGTGGGGGAAGGGTGGAATGGAGAGGTAGAGGATGTAGCTTTCTGTGATTAGGTGTGGAGTTCATGGAGGGGTGAAAAGTGTTCCAAATTCACAAAGCAAGCAGTCACGGGCCTATGGAATTATAGCACTGAAGATTAAAAGCTGAGCCGCGACTGAAGTGTAAAAGGGTATATGATATTGAGGTGTTTATTTATCCCAAAACAGCCATTCAGGGTAGGTGAGGAAGGTGTGCACTAAATAGGGTTAAAGAAGGTAGCTCCTAAGAGTATAGCCTGTTTGCAGGAAGGTTGGGCTCCATGATAGTTTCTAGGGTTTTTGGTCCCAAGGGAGGATTCCAGTAGTGTAGCTCTGGTGTCTTTGCCATTTCTTCAAACGTGATTAGTTGAAGTGCTGTGTTCTGAGCTGTTCAATAAACATCAGGTCTTCACTTCCAGAAAGATGCATAGTCAGTGTGTCACAGACTTTCGTGGCCAGTACATAGAAAGCAGAGCCTCCTTGAAGTTTTTTCTTAGGGACTAGTGCTAAAGCAGCGTTACTGGACCTTACTCTTCTACGAGTGTCGTGTTGAAATTTCCTTCTGTAGAGAGCAAGCCCTTTGCATGGTAGGAGAGAAAAGCAATGCACAGGGGTTTGAAGTGAATCCTTTTCTTATCTGGTAGCTGGACAGTACATAATGCTTTTCATACTTGGTAATAGTCTGGCTAAGGAATTTTTGATTCTTTGTAGATTCTTCATTAGGTAGCTAGGGAGTCGAACATAAGAGGCTGTTGGCATAGTCTAGTCTGGATAGGACTAGTGATATAATTGCCATGGTTCCTTGGGGGAAGGTTAAGTAAGGTATGGTCCTACTGCACGGAGATGAAGGAAGCAGTTTCTAACTATTACTTTGACTTGTGGTTCAAGTGTGAGTTTGTTGTACATTGTGGATTCCAAATTCGTTACTGTGGTGGACAATACTGGGCATGCACCCAACTAGTTAGGCCAAAGGATTGTAGGGGTGATGAGGGCTGCTGGATTGCAGAGCATTATTTCTGTTTGTGTGGAGTAGAATTTTGGTCTGTTCAAGACATTTAAATATAAGTTGCAGCAGGTGATGCTGGATTGGATGATGGGGTCTAGTATCGTTGTTACATAGATGTTAAATAGAAGAGGTGACCTTTGTGCTTCCCTGAGGTACTCGGCTTATTAGTGCATGAGGATTTGATTTCTAGGGGGATGTGATAGTGGTTTCTGTTCTGCTTATGAGCAAAGATGTGATCCAGCCAAGAGCTGTACCCTTAAACCCAATGTTTTCAAGTCTTATTAGAAGGATCTTGTGACTGATGCTGTCAAAAGCAGCTGAGATGTCCAACTGGAGGAGTGTGCTCTCTACATTTTCATCCACGTTATTTTTGAGTGTGTCCCCGATTGCACATAGAAAATATTCTGTAACCCCGGAAAGTTTTAAACTATGCTGTGCCTCATGCAAGAGGTTGTTTGTTTCAATGAAGTTCTGGAGTTGGACATATTTGAATTTTCCCATAGCTTCCCAAGGAAAGGTGTGTTTAAGATTGAGCAATAGCTTGTTGGTTCCACTGTCCACTGTTTGAGCAAGGGTTTAATGTATCCAGATTTCAACAAAGCTGGGAATCTTCCAGTGTTAATGGAGTCCTTGAGGAAGGATAGGAAAATGGTTGCTAGTTCTTGGCGTTTCATGATCAATTTACAAACACTGGGTGGCACAGATCTTTCAAGGATCCATTTGGGTTGCAGGATTTGACTGCACAGAGTAGGACATCTGTCGAGAAAAATTGGACTGAGATTATAACAGCTCCGGCAGGAGACATTAGCGAAATGTTGTTAGTTACATAGGAGTGTGAGGGCCTTTTACAGCCCACATGTTCTTGAATATGGAGGATCTTATTGTTGATCTTCCAGGCATCTGATAGAGTTACTGAGTTGGAGTGGGAGCTGTGTTGCAGTCTCAGGTTTTTACATTCTGGGATGATTTTTAAGATTTCATGTGACTGTGTTGTGCTGATTCAATGAGTTTGGAGCAGAGAGCTTTCTTGGCTTTGATGACCTCTGCTTCTTAGAAGCATAGCAGCTCATGATAGGTCAATTCCTTGTTTTTAGTCTGTTTTTCCTCCAAATTTCAGTTCAGCTTGAAGACCAGTGAGAGAGAGGATGGAATGGTGGAACAGTTGGAGGTGGTATTCAGGGAAGAGGAAAGAGACTTGAGGTTGGAGAAGGGCTGTCAGAGCCAGAAAGGCAAAAAAGACAGAAGGGCGAGAACTGAGCCTCTGAAGGGTGAGCCTTGGAGAAGGGAAGGAACTAGCACACGACAGAAGCGAAGGAGTAACATGTAGAGCACAGAGTGAGTAAGAAAGGTGGCCTTGGGTACGAGTACATGACATGGGCAAGATTAAGTGTGGGCTGGTGGACAGTAAAGCCAAGACCCAGATACTGCAACAGTGTAACTGTCCCGATTGGCTAAGACTGCAGGCCTTTTAGAGAACATGGCTAGCTTTAACAGGGCATAAACCCAATTGCCAATAAGACAATCCAGACCCGAGACCTAGGGAACAAATTCACTGCCAAAGCACGAGCAAAGAGAAGACATCAAGAAAGCTAAAGTAAGCTTGTTTTGGGACACTTCAACACTGAGACTGAGTGGCTCTGGTTGTGCCAAGCAGCGGGAAAGGAATAAACCAGGACAAGACTTAGAGAACCCTTTTACTTGCCTTTTCAGAGACACTAATTTGGTCAGTCATCCGGGAAGGGAGCCCGAGTAGAGGAATGAACTCTTTGAGAAACTATCTTGACCATCATTAAAGTTTTTGTTTTGCGACCAGTTTCTTATTTTGCACTCTGATTTGTAACAACCCTCAAATACATATATTGAAAACTTTACCGTTAGTTTTCCAGCCTGTGATTGGTTTATGTCTGCATCGTGACAATACATGTTTGGTGTGAAAGGTCCTGCATATTTCACCAAAGCTCTGACTCCTTATTTTATCTTGTTGCTTTGAATAATCATCAAAATTATTATTTACAGAAGCAGAAACAAAATGAATGCCCTTATTTATTGAAATGTGTGCTTTTTTAAATGCATTTCCTTTGAGTCTTGTGTTGGGTTTGAGTTACGGCAACTCCCTTACCACTTGCTTAGCAAATTACACTTCTGATTATTTGAATGTATTTTCTTCATTGAAATGAGCGCCAATATTCAGGCTGTCTTTTAAAATGTCTTTTCTTTGACTTTTGGGATGAGTTGCTGTGGGGGTCAGTGTGCTCCACTATTATGGAGAGGTGTATCTCCTGCAGAGCGCCTACAGCCACCCCTGGCCTCTTGCAAGGTGTTCACACGATTTCAAATGAGCAATTTCTGTCTAGGAAAATGTCAAAAGGCCCATAGTAACAGGTACCAACAGTTGATGGCTATATTTAAAAAAGTACTCCACGAAACAATTAAACTTCAGACTATTAGGCACCTTGTGTACCCAGCTTAGCCCCATCCTACCCTGTGTAAACGACCCCATTTTGAAGAGTAATATATAGTTGTTTATCGTACTTTGCAACTCATAAGCCACTTCATCTGCTGTACCTGCCATCCTTAAATCATCATCCCAGAGAGGAGGGCCAACCTGAAGGCGATTTGGGGCACTAGATAGTCCATTACAAAAATATAGCATATGTCTGGATTTGCCTCCTCCTGTGTGCCATATAGAAAGTACACCCACAGAAGGGGATAATTTAGCATGTGGACAGGTAGGTGTTACACTACATTTGTAATTGGCAGGTGTGTTGCACTGTACACTGTAGTACAGTGGTCTGAAATCTATGCTGCTTCAAATGTTTTGAACTACGATTCCCAGGATCCCTCACCACTGACTATGGTGGCTCTGGCTGACGGTAATGGTAATTTTTAGTCCAAAAAATCTCGAGAGCCAAAATATGCAAACTTCTGCTCTGGGAGCTTGAGTTGCCCAAACAGGGCAAACATCCCCATTTACTGTAGGAGGGTAGACTGACAATTTGGGCTTTCACCATCTTTCTCTCTCTGAAATATCACTCATCCGAATGCAAGTCAAAGTGCAAATTGGGTTCTCCTAATTTTTCCACAAAAAAGAGTACATGCTTCTCAACACCAAAATTCCGGGTCATTAATTTTGGATGTATTTAAGGCGTTTGTGGAAAATAATTGTCTCCCTGAGTAAGAAAGATGAGTGAACTGTGACCCACCACAAATCTTCGATACTGTGATGCTGCTCAAATCTTTGACACAGTGATGAGGACAGCATAGATAGAGAATGAGTCCTCTACTGTGCTCGGCGACCACTCATTTGTAAATGGTGGACTGCAACGAGAGTTATGCTTTACAGTTGCCCTGTACAGAGGTTGGTGGTGAAAGGGGTGGGTTGGTTTGAACTGTAGTTGTGTTGCAACAGTACATATACTATATTTGTTAATAGGATCCATTCTATTCCAATCTGTAGGCGCTTATATACTCCTGGTTTTTGCTTTTCACTCTGGGACTTGGAATCCTAGTTTAAAAATGGAAAAAAGCAGA
Organism: Ambystoma mexicanum; assembly: GCF_040938575.1. Lineage (NCBI taxonomy): Eukaryota > Metazoa > Chordata > Amphibia > Caudata > Ambystomatidae > Ambystoma > Ambystoma mexicanum. The sequence continues at coordinate 788,925,183 of NC_090935.1, read as the reverse complement.
CTAGAACTAGGGCCTCATCACGAGTTGGGCGGTAACCCCGCCGCTATTACCGCCGGGGCGATTAGCCCTACCGCCAAATCCCCTGGCACTATTAGCGCCGGATCGCGGGTTTGGCAGAATGGTTTGTTCCCATTCCCCATTGGGCCCATTGCGGGAAATTCCCCATTAGGCCCAATGGGGAATTTTCGCGCTATTACCGCTGAAAATCGGAAAAAAACACTGCTGTTTTGCCCCCCGCTCAGAGCGGGGGCCAAATCCGCCAAGTACTTGATCTGGCAAACCCTTAAATGCGGCGGTAATAGCGCTACCGCCGCATATAAGGGTTACCGCCAGACTCGTGATGAGGCTTCGTCTTATAATGGGAAATGTCCCAGATGGCTTCAAGAACACACCAACCTACGAGGTAGGTTCAAGGGTTTGTATTAAAGATTTTGGAAGGGGGCTCGCTAAGGGCGTCTCACTCATCTAGCACTGGCGGTTCCCGCCCTAGCCCAGATATACCTCAATCCAGGATAGCCTGTAGGGATTGGTAACCCCTACGGTCTAAAATTCTGCTTGTCCGTTTGTGATGGCCTAAATGCAAATACCCTTTTTTAAATCGGTCTCCAATTGAGAAAACTCTAGGTGAATCGTAAGCTAGGTATCACAACAGAATTTCGCACAAGAATAGGTTCCTTTCAAACATTCAGTCCCACTTGGTCCCTCCCTTACACGCGCAAGCACTTCTTGGCCTGATGTTCCATACTTCCTGTCCCTTCCTTATACTCTTATCCCCTTCCTCCTCCCACTCTCAATTGTCTCTCAAGCGTTTGCTCATCCCTGCTCATCCTCTGTCGCTCTGCTCCTATTCCCATTAGCTCTTTAACACTGCAGTCCCCTCCCTGCACTACTACTACCCCCCACAACTAATATTCTCCCACTCCACACTACTACGCTTCCAACTCCACAATACTACTACTTTACACTCCAACCACAGCTTCTCCCCCTCAATCACTCTCCTTTTATTTTCCCTGTCACTTTCATTCACAGTCACTTTCTACCAGTCTCACGCCCACTCCTGGGGATGGATGGGTTTGGGAGTGAGAAATTAAACGTTACTCACTGTAGTGACTAACGTACTCCTAGTCCACAGTCCCCTTTCCTCCATACTGTAGGGACGGGACCGTAACCATTTTACCTGGCCTCAGCTCCCTTCTACATACTGAACGCTAATCTAGCCAGACATAATTATACTGGGGGGAAGACGGAGGGTTGTATGGAGGAAAGGAGACTATGGACTAGGAGTACATTAGTCACAACATTGAGTAACTTTTAATTACTCCTACATCCAGTCCCCTTTCCTCCATACTGTAGTGGCGATTACAACAGATATAGCCCTAAGAAAGTAGTGTCGCTGATCACTTAGCAAACAAATTCTTGAGGACAGCTTGTTGAAATTGGTCATCTACCCTGGCACTAACATCTAGACAGCAGTGCTTGCAAAAAGTCGATGGCAAGGCCCATGTGGCTGCCTTACTAATGACCTGCCATGGCACTTGTCTCTGGAGTGCTACAGTTGCTGCTGTACCCCTTACCACGCGAGCATGCATATTTTCACGGCACAATTTCTTCTGCAATTTATAAGACTCAGTGATGGCTTCCCCCATCCGCCTTGCAATGGACACCTTAGAGGCTTGCCCTACTGCAGCCAAACCACCAAACGTGACCAGAAGGGCGTTTGACTTCCTGAACTGCTTCGTCCTATCTAGGTAGAACTCGAGAGTCCTCCTGATATCTAGGCCGTGCAATGCTTTCTCTGCCTCCAACTTGGAGTCTGGAAAGAAGGTTGGGAGCACAATCTTTTCGTTGTTGTGAAATGACGAGACTAAGTTAGGTAGACATTTTGAGTGTGTTCTCATGACCACTTTGTCCTTGCAGATGACTGTATAAGGCTCTGACATCACCAAGGCATGGATATCGCTAATGCGCCTAGCTGACATCAATCCTACCAAAAGCACCGTCTTGAGAGTGACCCAATTGATGTTGGTAGTAAACATGGGTTCGAACGGCTTGTGCAGTAGTGCTGCAAGCACCACATTGAGGTTCCACACAAGGTCTCCTGACTGGGGGATACAACCTGGCTAACCCCTGCAACCCTTTGCCACTGGGTTGGCCGAGGGGAAAGATTGTTCTTCCGTATCCCAGTGTGCTGCAATAGCTTCCAGATATGTGCAACATGTGTCTACCTGCACACCCGTGTTGGCCAGGTAAGCCAAAAATGACAAAACGTGGTCGAGCGAGCACAATACTGGATCTACTGTCTTGTCTTTGGCCCAGTAACAGAATCTGGTCCACTTGCTTTCGTACCAGGCTGAAAGGACTATGGACTCAGGCTGAGGGAGAACAACTGGTGAGAGAGATGTAACTGTCCTATTGAGTGCAAGGGAACAAGCCCCTACACTGCCAAATTCACCAGATCTGAGTAACAGATTCTTGCCGGCCAGCCTGGCACCACCACAAACATGAAGCACTGTGTTGCGTCTTGGAACTTCCTCAACACCCTCTGCATCAATGGTGTTGGACGGAAAGCATAACACTACTGGTTGCTCCAGGAGTTTTGGAGTGCATCCCCTGGTGATAATCGGCTCTTCTCCATCCACGATGCAAACCGTCTGCACTTGGCATTGCTCTCTGAGGTTAAGAGGTCAACATCCAGGTTGCCCAAGCCCAAGAACAGAGAATCGAGGACCTTCGGGCCCAGCTCCCATTCATAGTTGCCAGTCTGAGGCCTACTGAGCCTGTCCGCTTCCATGTTGCTCTCTCCTGGCGGCAGGTGGACAGCGATGCAATGAATGCCATGCTGCAGGGACCACTCTGAGATCCGAATAGTCAGACTGCACAGAACTGGAGACTCGTACCTCCCTGCTTGTTGAGGTAAAACATTGAGGTGGTATTGTCTGTCCTGATGAGAACAGCGTTGTTCCTTATCAGTAGAAAAGCCCTTAAAGCTAATCGGATTACTGTCAATTCCAAAATGTTTATGTGTTCTTCCAGCTGTTGATGAGACCAGAGGCCATGGACTATAAAGCTGGAGTGCCCCCCCTCATCCCTCCAATGAGGAGTCCGTTGTAATGACTGCTGTAGGCTGCGGCTCGTGGAAAGGCCCCCCCCCCTTCATGAGGTTTTCCTATTGCCTCCACCAGACTAGATCTGGCCTAACCAGATCTGGTATAGGGACCCTAGCCACCCAGTAGCCCTTCTCCAAGTCCCTGCTTGATGCCAGATGTAACTGGTCTGGTGAACTGAGAAACTAAGCTGGTATAGGAGATCCAAAAAGGTCCTTCATAGTATTGTGCTCCACCTCCCGCAAGCTGCCCCTGATGAGCCTGTCGGCTAAGTAAGGATAGGCGTAGTGGTCCCTGCCTCGGAGCAACGCTGCTACAGTGTTCATTATTCTTGTGATTACTCATGGAACAGAACTGAGGCCGAAAGGCAGCACTAAGTATTGAAAGTGATGTCCCATGACTGTGAACCGCAGAAAATGCCTGTGTGGCAGCCAAATCGGGATGTGCAGGTAAGTGTCCTTTAGGGTCAGGGAGCACATCCGATCTCACTGACAGACTGTCCACGATCTGTGCAGGCATCATCATCTTGAATTTTTTTAGTAGGAGGAACAGATTCAGAAAAGAAAGATTGAATACCACCCTTAGGGCAGCCTGGTTCTTCTTGGTGATGTCAAGAATTCTGGAATAGTAACCAAAGCCCATTTGGGTCAGGGGTTCCCGCTTCACTGCTTGGATTTGAAAAAGGGAGAGAACTTGCGACATGAGAGCCAGGGACCAGATTTGTAGTAGGGCAGGGGAGACTGGGTGCGGGGAGGGTACCAGAAGGTGATAACGTCCTGAAACCACCGAAAGTACCCAATGGTTTTTCACCAATGAATGCCATTGCATCTCGTGGAGAGACAATCTGCCCCCCACCGGAGAGGGGTGGACCGGGACGTCACTCTCACTGCTTCTTAGGGTCGGGGTCAGAGGTAGAGGAGGGGGACTGGAAAAAGCCCTTAGTCGTCATCTGCTGGTGCTTACGCCTTTGCGGATTCTGCAACCTTTCTAGCTGTCTAGACCTGATTATCTTGGAATGCCCAGAAGCCTCAGGGAGACCTATTTTGTTGGTCTGACATGCCCTGAGAGATGAACGGCCTCAAAGCTGGCTTTGTGAGAATTGCCAGGGACATTGCAGTCTGTAAGCTGGCCTTTTTCTTATTTAGCTCATCATTGGTTGAGGAGTGGAATTGCTCTGCCCCTTCAAATGGGAGATCTAGTATCCTCTCCAGCACACCTGTATTGAATTTAGTCACGTGCGTCCATACAGCACACAGTGTGTCAGTATCCACACAGATACTACTTCCTGTCGTATCAATGTGCTCCACCGTGGACTCTAGCACGTCCTGTGCAACCACCTTAGCCTCTGCCAGCCAGCCTTGAACGCTGCCTGCCTGTGAGTCGGAAGATCCAGAAGAAAATCTGCTATATCTCGCAACCACCTTTGGTTGGCCGCAGCCAAGATTGCATCAGCGTTAGCCTGCCTAAGGTGCAAGCGCACCTTAGCATACACCTTTCTACCACATGCTCCTAGTTGCTTGTCCTTGCTGAAGAGTTCGGTCGCAGAGGAGCCCGATGACCCCAAGGTTTGTGGCTTTGCATACATGGATGCCGCCGCAATGACGGATGAACGAGGCTGAGGATGTGAGGCCAGGAGGATGGTATTGCCCGATATCCGTCTGTCTGTACTTGGCATCCAGCCTCTTGTTTACTGATAGTGCAGTGTGGCTTGAGACAGCTTATAGTCGCCAGCACGGACACATCCTTTTGCAGGGGTATGCCTGATCTATTGTGTATCCTGAGCGCCAAAACCTCTGCCAGCATTCCCGACTCAGGCTGCTCTCGATGGGGCACTGGCACACCCAAAAACTCTGACAGATCCTCCATTCAATCATGGAAGGCCTTGATAGATGCTGAGGTCTCTAGGCCTTCTTCATCCTCCATGTCTTTATCCTCCTGCTCTGTATTGGCCCCCTGTGGCTTTCCACCCTGGGTCCCTATGTCTAGTGCCGGAGTAGGCGCTGTTGGTGCCTGAGGGGCCTGACCACTGTCTGTTGTTGGAGTCCCGGCTGAAACCCCTCCATCCACAGGGGAGGGAGCTGGAGCGGGCTGTGTACGAGGCTGAAATAGCTCCTGCTGCATAGGCGTCGGAGTGGGTTCAGGTACCACCTTTATTTAAGGAGGCAAGTAATTTGAGGGGACTTAATGAGCCCCATGAAGGTCTCAAAGAATGTATACTCACACAAAGGTGGTGGTGGATTGTCCAGCACAGAGGGGGAACTCCCTCCTGAGGCCTGTCGTGGAGGTGCAGATCGGTGTGGGGATAGCGCTGGTCTGGGTGTACCAGAGCGTGGTGGACATGGTGGAACCATTCCACCCAGGTGCGAAGTCTGGCCTCCACGTGGCTGTAGGCTGCTCCGGAGAGCTGCTGGCAGCCAACTGGGATGCTCCTTTGTAGCTGCGTCACAACCAGGCACCATTTTGTCACTCAACACCATCTTAGTCACAGGACTTTTATCAGGAAAGCGCAGGAACGTACAGTCTGCTGCAGGGCCTGCAACCCCAAGGGCCCTCGAGTGGTAGCTTGGTGCTGGAGACTACATTGGGAGAACTCCCAGTTAGCGTGCAGCCCTAGGGCTTACACTCAGTAGCCGTAGAAGTAGAACGTGCAGGCGTCCCCTCGGGACTAGGCCCACTACTACAGGAGAATGGCCCTTGGGACGTTTCCCAGTACTAGGGCCGTGTCGCCCCTCAGCCGCCTTCTCGGGACGACAGGTAGCTTTGACAGCCTCGAAAGCTTGGCTGGTGCCAGGGTCCTTTGAACCCCTCTCGTTTGGTGGATTCCCCGGAAAGGAGTCCCATTTGAGGGGTGCCTTAGTAAGTAAAGAAGCACTTACCTTACCCGCCTTGCTCCTAGGCAGCACGAAGTCCTTGCAGTGATATGGAGGCAAGGCCATGAAGATCTCCCTCCAGCGCGCTAACCGGTTCTTCAAAGAGCGTGCTGTAAGGGTGTGGCAGGCCACGCAATCTACCCACCGGTGACCCACTCCAAGATACTGCAGACTGAGGGAGTGTAGAACTGACGCAGGGGAGCAACTATCACAATCCGAACACCTGCCATGACCTGCTTGAGCCGACATGCACTGGAAAATACAGCAGGGAAAGAAAAAGAATGTGCAAACTCATTGGAGCCTCCTGGAAGACGCTCTGACCCCATGGTAAAGGGGACGGAGGCCAGGTGCAGGAGGGCAGGGCTATGGGGGTGTGGTCACACCCATAGCCGTGCCTACATGCACCTGTAAATCAAATGGGAAATGCTCTTTTTTGAAAGAAAAAAAGGTTCTGGTCCCGTCCCTAGGGAGGGACGCCCATACAGTATGGAAGAAAGGGGAAGGGACGTAGGAGTATGGGCGATTACTTGTTTAAGCAAGGCCCTCAGTGTATGTATAGTTGCAGGTAGGAGACCGGTGTGTGATTGGATGAACCACTATTGACCAGGGCAGGGAGTTAGATTGTAGGAACCCTCAACCCAATAAATAATTCTGCATTCTCATGGCTGTACTACCACTTATTGGAACAAGGAGAGAAATTATATATATTCATATGCATATATTTAACACATGGTAAAATGAGATCGGAGGCATCCATCCCTCAAAGCACGATCTGCTTTTGCCTAGGCATTTTCCCAGTTTCCAATTGAGGAAATGTTCTCCTAACTAAAAGAAAGCTAATCTCGGTATGCCTCTCTGAACTCTTTGAAAATATTCTTGCATGAACTTCGAGGCTCAATGATTTTCACCAAGATCCAAAGTAGCAGACAATCAAGGTTTTTAAATAGCAGGAACGCATAATACACAGTTTTCAAATGCCTAGCATGCCAATAATGGCTATGGAATTCCGATAAAAGACACTGTGTATCTCAGAATGTACGCTGTAGTGCTGACTTCTTTACTGGTTGTGTTTTCTGACTTGCCATTAAAAAGAGCACCCGATACACAATATGTCTGCCCCGATTTACTCGCAAAGCTCCACCAAAAAATCAATGGCATTTCCGTTTTCTACTCTATTTAAAAGTCAGTCCTTTGGAATATTGTGGTGGACATGCATGAGAAAAAAGTGTGCTGTAGCGGCTCCCTTTTCCACACAACAGTTTACAATTGCACATATGAGAATGTGTAATGTGTGACAAAAGGCATGCACCCCCAAGCCACTTAACTACCTCATCATGCATGTGCAAGGCTCGCAGCAGCACTTACGATGTCTTAAATCAGTTGAGGCATCAGCCTTTTAACAAATGGGATCTCTCTACTCATAGGATTTAATGGCAGATATATGTGTACCACTGAAACCAATGGCTGGGAGGTTTCCACATCCATGGGATAAAAAGAGTGTTCATCATGGCATTAAGCTCTACAGCTTTGCTGTTGCCACGTGACATAATAAATAAGGTTTACATTACTTATCTGTAACTATTGTTTTCCAGCATGGATTCACATGCTTATGACTATTCCCAGTCGTCAGGCTGGGAATCCTCGGTAAAAGAAAAAACAGTTTCACTTTAAAACTGTATTTCTCCTCTAAACCAATCACTGCCCCATCCAATGACGGTCATCTCCCTAAGCCTCGCCTGTGGCAGCCATCTTCAGGTTTGGTAAGCACGTAAAGTGGCAGAATGACCAAGAAGAGCCGCAGAGGGGTTGGAGGGAGGGTTTGCATCTCAATCCATGCCAGACCAAGGCTGGAGAACAACAGTTACAGTTAAGTAACTTAAACCTTCCCCAGCATGGGGTCTGGCATGAATTCACATGCTCATGAATAATGAAGATACAGCGGAACAACATTACACAACCAAGTGAGGTGGCAAAGCTCAACAGAAGCATTTAACTCTTACCTCTGGAACAGACTCACCGCAAGCGAACAGGTTGCGTAGCACTGCTTAGCTGACTCTGGACTCCTCCCTGGAAACCCTGTCGATGCAGTACAACTTTGTGAAGGTGTGCGTGGACCTCCATGTAGCAGCCCTGCAGATGTCCAGCCGGGGCACACATGAAAGGAATGCAGTTGTCGCAACGCTCGCTCTTGTGGAGTGGGCTCTCAGACAGCCCGGCAGCGGTCGGTTCGCCAACCTTTGACAGTGCATGATGCAGCCTGAGAGCCACCTCGAAAATGGACGCATTGGACAAGGCCGTTCCATGGTTTACAGGACCAAAGGTCGCAAACAATTGAGAAGTCTTCCAAAAACTCTTTGTGCATGCCACGTAGAACTTCAAGGCAGGAGCAACGTCCAGCGAGTGCAAGGTCCTCTCTGCTGGTGACAAAGGTTTCAGAAAGAAAATTGGCAACACCAAAGCTGAGCCTTCGACATGAAAGAAGATTGTGTACGCAGTACAACCCTTGATTCGTAGAAAGTCAGGTACGGTTGTTTGCAAGATAGGGATTGTATCTCACCCACATGTCTGGCAGAGGTGATGACCCCAAGGAGAGCCATCTTCCACGAGATAAACTTGAGTTGGTGCCGAGGCATAGGCTCGAAGGGAGCCCCCAGACATTTTGTGAACACACTTGGGGCCGACTTCAAGCCGAATGGTAGGGCTTTGAACTGGTAGTACTGTCCCTGTACCACGAAACGTAGACATTTTCGATGTTTCTTGGGAATGGGGATGTGGAAATAGGTGTCCTCCAGGTCCAATGACGTCAAGAAATCACCCTTTTCCAGTTGGCCTAGCACGTGCTGCAACATGACCATCCAGAATTTTGGGGATTTTAAGTATTTGTTCAGATAGCGCGGGTCCAGGATAGGTCTCCAACCCCTGTCTTCTTTCTGACTAGAAAGTATCTGGAATAGACTTTGCAGCCGCAGAGCCATTGGGGAACTAGCTCTATTGCCCCTTTCTTTTTTTTTTTTATTCTCTTTATTGAATTTTCCAACAAGTTTAACAATCCCCATAACTCCCCCGTCCCTCCCTTTCCCCCTACCCCCAGTGCTGTTTCAAAGTCTCCGTAGGTCCCTGCCACCACAAAGTGTCTATTCGGGGTTATTCCAGATCCAAAAGTCTTAAACGTTGCGGGCGCCACCCGATCCTGAAATCATCTCTGAGAAAGGAAAGGACCTCACCCCATTCGCCTGCAAAGTTTTGTATTGTATTGTTCATTGCATAGGAGGCCCATTCCATCGCTACTATCTCCCAGACTTTACACAACCAGTCTTGAAACATCGGTATGTTCGAGCTCTTCCATCTCTGGGCTATGATTGACATTGCTGCCAGAGTGAGCATCACCCTCGCTCTTTCCCTGCCCCTCGAACTCGCCGGCCCTTCTGCTGGCCTCAAGCCTAATAGTGACCATTCCGGGGGTATGCCTCCCTCTGGCCCAAACACTTGTTCCATCGCCTGCTTAATGTCTCCCCAGAACGGGACTATTTTTGGGCATGTCCACCAAATATGTTCCGCAGTGCCCTCCTGGCGCATCCCCTCCAGCAAGTTCCTGACGAATCTGGGTAGATCTTGCGCAGCCGAGCTGGAGTATAGTGCCACCCATATAATATCTTATAACAGGCCTCCCGGGTTTGCGAGGCTCTCGCTAGTTTAGGGATCTTCCTCCATAGATTTTCCCACTCCGTCTTCTCTATTTCCCTGCCCAGAATTTTTTCCCACCTTCCCATATATGCCCATTGCGGCCTGGGGGTAGCCTCATCCAAGATCTTATAAAGCTGCGAGATAAGGCCTTTCGAGCCGTCGTTGGTCATCGGGAATTTCTCAAAAAGGGTTGGTGATCTAGTATCCGCCTCCTTATTTATGGGGTATAGAAGCCAGTGTTGCAGCTGTGAGTATCTCAACCTTTCACCTTCCCCCAGTGCGAAATCCCTTTTACAATCTACAAAAGAGCTGATCTCCCCTCCTATAAACATGTCCCGCATCCAACGGCAGCCTCCCTCCCGCCAGTTCCGGAATGCCCCTTTTTCAACCCTGGGGTAAAGATTTTATTGTTGAAGATGGGGGTGGAGGGGGACGGGTAGGTTGTAATTTCCTTACGTTGGACCAGTCTGTCCCAATTGTCTGCAACTAGTTTGGTGATAGAGCTCAGGTACATATGGCCCGGACGATGCTGTCTGGGTAGCCACAGAACCTCCCCCAATTTGTATCGCGTGACCGCTCTGTCCATCTGAACCCAGTGTTTTCCTTCTCCCTCCCGCAGCCATTCCCTAATCACCCTTAGCTGGGCCACTTCGTAATATTGACGGAAGTTGGGAAGAGCTAGTCTCCCCCCCCTTTCTCGGGGCCGTAAGTTGCATCCTACTCACCCTTGCCCTTTTTCCCTCCCATATAAACTCATTTGTTACCACCTGGAGCTCCTTAAAGAAGCTGGTCGGGACTGCTTGAGGGATAGCTTGGAAGAGGTAGAGCAGTCTCGGCAGGGTAACCATTTTAAGTGCCTCTAGCCTCCCCAACCAGGAGAACCGCAAGTTCCGCCATTTAAGGAGGTCTTTCTTAATTCTTTGCAGGAGTGGGGGGTAGTTTGCTGCATACCATCCTCGTAGAGCCGGAGTGATTCTCACCCCCGGGTACGTAATTCCCCCCGGTCGCCAGGCAAAGGGCGTCGTCTCCTTTAACTCCTCCTTCTCTTCCCCTGCCAATGTCAGGTCCATCAATTCGGACTTGTGTATGTTAATGCGTAATCCGGATGCTTCCCCAAAGTCTTCTAGTAGTAGCCTGCATTGCATACTCGACTCTATGGGATTGGTCATGGCAAGCAACATGTCGTCCGCGAAGGCCGCCACCTTGTGCTGCCTGCCCCCAAACGGTATTCCCTGTATTCCTTCAGATTCCCGAATTGCCTGCAGGAGGGGCTCCAAGTAAACGGCATATAGCAGGGGCGATAGGGGACATCCCTGTTTGTACCTCTTTGGAGTTGGAATGATCTAGATAAAGTTCCATTAACCACCACCCTCGCTCGCGGGCCCTCATAGTTCGCCTTGACCATCTGTAAATGAGCACCTCCTAACCCCATTTTTTCCATGGTTTTGAAAAGGAAGGACCACTCCACCCGGTCGAATGCTTTTTCAGCATCCAAGGACAGAAGTACTGCCGGGGTACGAGTCTTTTCCGCCTTTTCCACCAGATGGGCCACCCTTCTAATATTGTCCGCTGTCTGCCTCCCCTTCACAAATCCCGCCTGATCCTGATGGATCAGATCTGGGAGAAGCCCCTCGAGCCTATTCGCCAGGATCTTAGTGTAGATTTTTGCGTCTACGTTAATAAGCGCTATTGGCCTATAGGAGGATCTTTCGAGAGGGTCTTTGCCCTCTTTCAGAATCAGAGAAATCTAAAAAAGAGTTGAAAAGGTAGGTCAACTGTGGAACCAGCACTCCTGCAAAGGTCTTATAAAAGGACGCAGTGTACCTATCAGGGCCAGGGCCCTACCTGCGGGCAGCTTCCGAATAACCCCCCTCACTTCCTCCTCCGTTATCTTTTGTTGTAAACCAGTCTGGGCTTCCCCCTCAATTTTACGCTGGTTAACCCTTTCCAGGAATTTCTCCTGGGCCTGGCCGCAGGGGTGCTGTGAAGCATACAAGGTCTCGTAAAATTCAGCCATGGCCTCTTGGATATCTTCTATTCGAGTAACCCTTTCCCCCCTGTCTGAGTTTAGAGCCATGATTGTGTTTCTAGAGGCAGCTCCCCGAAGAAGGCGAGCCAGCAGGGCGTCCGCCTTATTCCCTCTTGCATAACATTTTTGCCTCACGAAAAGCAGGGCCCACTCCGCTTTTTTGGTCCATAGGATCCCCAATTGTCCTACTGCCCTCCTGTAGTCCTTCTGGTTAGTCTTGCTGGGGTGCGCCGCTACTCTGCCTCTCGCTTCCTCAACTTCCGCTTCTAGCCGGAACGCGTCCCATCTTATATCCTCACCTGTGTCCGCTCTCTTGTTGTTATCAAAGAACTCTCTCATTTTACCCTCTATCTCCTCCCTTACCAAAGGGTCCCTCAGCAGGTGTTCCGGGTATTTCCAGCCCCACAGCCCCCTCCTCCTCCTCCTCTTTCCCAGTTCCAGCTGCATCGACAATATTTTATGATCTGCTATTCCCATGGGCCCAACCTCTATCTCTTTGGCCTTACCCACCAGATTGGCTGAGATCCAGATGTAGTCAATTCTGGACTGGGTCCCATGAACTTCGGAAAGGAATGTGTAGCCCTCCTCGTCCCCTTTCAATTCCCTCCAGACATCCCTCAACCCTACACTCTCCACTTTGTCCCGGAGTTCCGCCGAGGCTACCGCCCCTCCAACACGGCTTTTAGTCCCTCCTGACCTGTCTTTAACCTTGTCCCATGCTATATTCAGGTCCCCCATTATGATTATCTGGCCTCTTGCCCAGTCACCTATTTTCCCCATGAGGTCGCAGAGGAAGGAGTCCTGCCCTGTGTTGGGCGCATAAATCACCCCTATTGTATACATCTCCTCCGCAATTGTGCCTTTTACCATAACAAACCTACCCTCCTTGTCCTTTAGGGTGTCTTCCAAGCGGAAGTTCACCGTGACCCTGATGGCCAGCGCCACCCACCCCCCCGCTTTCGTGGGACCAGACGCCTGAAACACCTGATCAAACCCTCTCAACCTTAAGCGACTCTGATCCTTGCGAAGCAGATGTGTCTCTTGTAATCCCAGAAAGTCCGGTTTTCCCCGCTTCGTAAATTGCTCCAGCTTTTTCCTTTTCAGCGGGGTATTGAGGCCCCTAACATTATTACCCACTTGAATTGTGATGAGACACTTGTCCCCGCCGTTCAAGTCCCCCCAGCAGCTCCCCACTCCCACTCATTTGCCCCATGTCTGTTACCTGGGTGCGTGGACCACTTCTAATTCGCCCCTCGGGCAGCACCTGAGGATCCCTCCCCCCCTTCTCCCCCTTTCTCCCGCCCCCCTCCCAACCCCTAATGACCTTAAAACTCGGTCCACCCGCCTCCCCCCCCCCTAGGCTTCCTCGCCCTTGGTGATCCCATGATGTTTGCTCTTAGCACCCTCTCTCCTCCTTGTGATCAAAAACAGCCTTTGTGTCCACCACCCCCTGAGATTATTCAAATACCCGATCAGTTCTCCTCTGGTCCAGATCACTCCACCGCCGCTGGCTCCTCTTCACCTCCCTTCCCGGGGGCCTCCGCCGCACGGGCCTCCTCCTTTTCCCCTCGCCTACCAGTGACCATTCCCATGGCCTGGTTCGGACACCACTTCCCGCCTCCGAAGAGCTGCTCGGGCCCGCCATCCTGGATTCCCCGAACAGCTCTTGATCCAGTTCAAGTTGAAGTAGGTCCGCTCCTTCCTGCATCGTGGTTATCCGTTTCTGAGAACCAGCCCACTCGAAGACAAGTCCAAAAGGGAAGGTCCACTTATATCTAATCCCCTTTTCTTTAAGCTTCTGGGTGGGGGGCTCCATTGTCGCCTCTTGAGCAGGGTACAGCTGGCGAGATCCTGGTACAGTTCAATACGTTGGTCGTTAAAGGATATCGGCTCTTTTTGTCTAGTGGCCTTGAGTACTGCCTCTTTTTGAGCATATCTTGTGAACGCCGCTAACACGTCCCGCGGCCTAGACTTCGGGTTCCTGTTGAGGAAGCCCACTCTGTGAACCCTGTCCAACTCGATCCGATCAGGTGAAGGCTCGCCCAGTAGCTCCGCAAAAATTCCTTGAACCGTTTCCTTCAGGTCCCTATCTTGCACCGTCTCCGGCAGGAGCTTCAACCTGATGTTGATCCGCCGAGACCTGTTTTCCATGTCTTCCATTCTTATTTCCAAGTTCCGTGTTGCCGTGTCGAGCCTCTCGATTGCTTCACTGTTCTCCGTGGCCTCTCTGCCTATCTCCTGCAAGCCTTTTTCGACTATGTCCGTTCTCTCCCCCAATTGACTCACTTCCTGCTTGATTTCGGCCAATGCCTGGTTGATGTCGGACCTGATTAATTGAAATTGCTCTTGAAAGGTTTTCCCCAAGGAGGCTTGGAGTGAAAGCAGCTCCCCGTGCAGATCCTGGCGTGAGATCTGTGCGGACGCTTCCGGGGTCTCAGCGTGCTCCTGCTCCATACTCCCCCTCCCCCCCTGTGTGGCCTTGCGTTCCTCGGCTGCGTCCTTGCTTGCCCAGAGGGCCATGATGGGGCCTGGGGTGTCTGCCTGCGACTGACCGCTTTTATTGGCCTTGCTCTTGTTTTTAGCCACCATAATTGTGGCTTGAAGACAGGAAGGTCCCCGCTCTGATCCTGCCCATGCCTCCCCAGGGAGTTACTCCTAACCCGACCTGAGTTCCTTGCCTGGCTGTTCTTGACCAGGCCTGAATCCCCAGCCTTGCAGTGCTTGACGTTGTCTTAGGGCCTGTTGAGGTTGCGTGTAGTAGGACAGTACCTCAATAAGGCCGCGCGGGGAGCCGACGCTAGCCCTGCAGCCCAGCAAAAATGTCACCCGGGCCCCGCTCCCCTCGCCGCTCACCACACTGCTCTGGTAGTATCCACTCGCCGCCCGGGGCTGCACTCCGCTTCACAGGCTGGCGTTCCTGCCCGGAGCTCGCCGCCGCTCCAAAGGATCTGCGCGGGCCCCCTGCGTGCGCCCGGCTCCCGCGGTGCTCCGATCCGAGGCTCCGCCGCCAGGCCGATAGCAACTCCGCCGGTGTGTCCCGAGGGTGCCTCCTTTCCCGGGGTCTCCTCCTCCTCCCCGGCTCAGCCAGCCGCGCTCGCCCGATGGTTGGCGGGAGAGCCCGCTGTGCGGCCAAGAGCACGTCCACTCCCCCAAGACCGCACCACTCTGTCCGTTGCCCGGCGTGAGGACAGGAATGGGGCTGCGATCTCGTCCCGCCTGCAGCGCCCCCTCTCCTGCCTAGCACAGTAGGCCTGATACATCTCCTTTCGCCTGCGGGCCTCCGATGCGTGCCGCGGTTGTTTTACCTTCTCCTGCTGGGTAATGTAGCAGCTACGGGTGGTCAAAAGTATGGGGGGGGGTGCCGGCTGCTGTTTTCCTGAGTTCCTCAGCTCATAAGGGGTGGTGGAACCGCTTAAGTGAGTTGGAGGTTCTGGAGCGCCGTCGACACACGTCTACCTGGTGTCGGCGGCCATCTTGGAATCTATTGCCCCTTTCTGTAGCATGGCTCGTACCTCTTCCTGGAGGGAAACCGGCGAAATACGAGGACAACTGCATTGGAACTCAAATGTAAAAAAAAAAATACTAAAACCAAACATTTTATGAAGGACTTCTTAAAACAGTTCCCATACCTATAAGACATGCTTTAAAAGTATGCATGTTCTACATTTAGTTGAAATATGGCATTCACTAGCCTCTAAAATGGCACTGATGCAACACAAGTCTTTCACTTTTGGTCCTAGAACTTCTGACATATAAGGTCCACAGCAGTGTCTTCGGCTGGCAACCGGGACGCGCTTCACTATAAAGAAATTCATGCATCTTTGCCTCCTCAACCCACCACATTGCCTGTCCTCGTGTTTCTTCCATACTAAAATCCAAGAGCAAAGCTGCACTAGGGCTGCCTTCACGGCATCAATAGCTCGCTTAGATATCTTACTTCGACGCCACCAATGTTTGTCGTCCAATTCCTGCTCAGCACTGCACGTTACAGGTCAGGAAGTTCAGCTCTAGATATTCTAGATGAACATGAGCTGGCACTCCTACCTGCATTCACAGGACAGAGCTCAGATTCCTCCTTCCCCATATTGGAAAAGAGTTCTATAGAAGCTTGGTGCGTAGATATTCGTATACACATAATTTACGTATAAAACCAACATAGTGATGGTGAGAAGACACTGGGATCCTGTATTGCATCTTGGCATGTAGTACATGGTTAGTAATTCATGTAAGCAAGAACCACTCAAGAAATAGCCATGGTAGATATCAGAGTGGCCATACTGCCAACCGTTGGCAAAGCCACGCATACAGCACTGATGGTGAATGAGTTTTCTGCAGTCTATGACAACGCAGATCGTGACATTTTGCTTACACACCAAAGAGGCTGGATCGGAATTTGGGGAATGGCATTGGAAATGGATCCAATCTTCATTGCCAAATCAGTAGACAAAAACCAAATATACGCAGCTGAATTCTCCAGGTTTAAGGTTTTTTATGGTGTGCCATATGGACAATTGCTCACCCTTGCTCTTTAACATGTAACATGCACCCATTGGCAAAAGCAATGGAACTTTCCCATCCTTAAATTCAAGATGCCAGTGGTGGATTCAGCAAGGAAGCTGGCAGCTAGAACGTGAAATGGAGAGCAAAGGCCGTGGTCACAAACCCATTGGGCCACATTTCTTTGGTCAAAGGAGGTCTACTGCAGTCTTAATTGCATAAAACACAGATCCTGGGACTGGGTGGCACAGAGAGTAAGCAATCTATCTGGAGTGGACCCCTCACATGACTAAATGAGGTAATTAAGAGTACAAACTTAGAATTAGAAAAATCAATGTCATCGCCAGAACAAAAAAAACTCTCTTTCCAAAGGGCATGTTTAGTACATGCATAACGTTCAAGACTTGTTACTGGTAAATGCAGTCAGAGAATGCTACATGTTTCCGGTTCACACTGGGGCGTGCCATACTAAATCCAACCAAGTAAACACAATACAAATATAGCGACGAGTAGCCGACGACACTAAATGCCTCCCTCTATAAATTGCAGTTGCCACCCCACCGTTAATCAACAAA
Organism: Ambystoma mexicanum; assembly: GCF_040938575.1. Taxonomy (NCBI): domain Eukaryota; kingdom Metazoa; phylum Chordata; class Amphibia; order Caudata; family Ambystomatidae; genus Ambystoma; species Ambystoma mexicanum. Next base: position 788,908,424 of record NC_090935.1, on the reverse strand, counting down.
CTTTTTTTTTATTATTATTTATTTGTTTTGATTTTAAAAGAAAGACCTTTACAAAGAAAGAGAGAAACTCATTAGTGCAAAAACAAAGAGTAGAAACCCAGGACGAGAGCCAGAAAGATGAAAACCAAGAGATGACCAAGAAATAACCAAGGGTGACCCAGCTGAGACTGACCAATGCTCTCATTTTGCTCTTACGACTGGCTCATACTTGTTGAGCTCAAGAGTATGGAACATTTTTCCAAAACTTTAACTATTGTAGCCGTGAGCATTATTTCTTGGCCTGTGATCAGTCTATCCCAAAACAGATCACAAGTTAAGCTCTCCTCTTTCGACACAAATCTTCTGAGAAACAACAATCTTGTTTCCCAGGTGCCCTCACACTCCATTAGCAAATGTTTGAGGGATTGATGGCTTGGAGGATCGCAGTGTCTGCAAAGTTTAATGGCTTGGTCACCCTGGTTTCTTCTGGCTAGTACTTCTCCTGAATATGCGATGTTGAGTCTTAGTCTCATGAAGTTACTTCTTATGGCTCTATCTGGATACTTTTGGAGGTAACGGAGAAGAGAACCCAATTTTCTATCTACTTTCAGAAAAAGGTTTGGAGGTTTAAGGTTTCTTACACCACCGTCGATGGTAAAAATACAGTCTTTTGTTTCTAGAAGCTTTTTTACTTTCATTGGGTTACAGATGAGGAGTTCTGGCGTTGTTTCAAGCCTGGTCAATATGCCTCCCACTTTCTTCTTCAGACCGTTGAGTTGCTTTGATTTTGCTTTTTTAAGATGTTCATTTACATCAGAATAAAGAGTGAACTGACCGGCTGTTATTATTTCACGATACAGAGAGAGAAATTTCCAATCGGCTCGACAGTCCAATGAGGTCAGACCCAACTCGAATCTGAGGCTCACTAGTGAGGTACACATTGGGAGGTTTAGTGATTTTTTCCACAGAAGCCCCTCGACTTTGTCCCAGTTGTAATGCCAAAGCAGAGGCTTTGCTTCTAGTCCATATAAGAGAACCGGGACTGCTTTAGCTATATAGTATTTGACGAGTGGAAGGAGTGAAAATGTACAGAATTTGCCATTCAATTTCTTCATTTGGGAGATCATATTTGTGGCTTTGTTCAGAATGACTGTGGACACATTGTTCTGAGAAGGGGAAGCTGTGATTTCATAACCAAGATAGGTAAGTTCTTCAACACGGGGGACTAATTTTTCATCCAAGGTCCATTTTCTAGAGCCCAAATTTTTTTTAGGATGTTTGAAGATGAGAATCTTGGATTTTGAAGGGTTGATTTGTAACCCATTTTGTGTAGCATATTCCCCTAATTTGGACAGAAGCCGTTGCAGGCCAATTGCCGAACTGTCCAACAGAACTAGGTCGTCTGCGTACGCCAACCAGTGAATTCTCCCATTTAGCCTCAGACAGGCCATTGAAGAGGATGCCAAGAACTTTCCAAGATCTGACAGGAATAAATTAAAAAAACAGGGGGCTCCCAGACAACCTTGCCTCACCCCTTTAAAGACCTGTATTTATTCTGACAGATGACCTAGATCATCTAGCCTCACTCTTATGGTGGTGTTCTTACGCAATTCCATGAGCATTGCTAGTAGAGAGGCTGGTGCCCCCAACTATGGAGTTTCCGCCACAAGAGTGATCTATCTACTAGATCAAATGCTTTGGACAAGTCAACCCAAGCGCCATATAGAGGAACTCCCTCTTTCTCACTAGAATTTTCACTGAGGAGGTTCAGGATAAGCCCATTGAGGCTAGTAGAGAGTCCTTTTCTGAATCCTGTTTGATGTTGAGAGAGAATTTGCTTAGAGTCCACCCATGAAGTAAGATCTTTTAGCAACAGCCGCATGAAGATTTTGCTGTCAATGACAAGGAGGGCGATAGGGCGATAGTTTGCTGGACTTAACCGATCGCCCCCCCTTGTAGAACGGGATGACCAACGCGTTCTTCCATGATGGTGGAAATACCCTAATTTGCAGGATTTCATTGAAAAGGCCGTAGAGCAGTTTAGCCCACATTTTTGGATTTTCTTTAAGGACCCAATAGGTGAGTCCGTTGGGGCCTGCCGCTTTTGATGTAGAGGATGATAGAATCAGCTCCACAACGTCCTGTTCCTCAAAAGTCAGAGACTAGTGAATATCTGGTGGCAAAGTGAGGTCAATGGACCCGGTTTGTTTAAAGTTGTTTGACATATGTGCCACCCACTCTTTCTCTGGGACCAGATTACAAAGAGAACTGTTCTGACCGCTCTCTCATTGGTTCGAAGCCACCCAAAAGTTTCTGCAGCTATTTGCATTGAGTAGATAGAGCATTTTCTCTCCATCTTCTTGGATTTTCAGATGTTTATGATTTTTTGACCAGTTTCTATAGGTATGTTTAGCCAATCTTGAGTCTTCTTTATGTACACAAGGGCCGTCCTGCCCATTTCTTATACGACGCAATGTTTGTTTTAGGCTTCTTTTTTTTGTGCGTTTCTTCATCAAAAGGGTGAAGATGTTCTGGTTTGCCTGCGGCCTTTATTGCGCTTGGCGGGCAGATGGACCAAATAAAATTTCCAAATCTCTCCGGGTGAAATTCATCTTGCCATATTGAGGGAGGAACTTCTTCAAGAAGTTTATTCAGTGTTTTTCCACCCTGTTTGTACTTTGCTACTCTCAGTTTCCCTTTGCGACCTTCAATTTTCTGCGTGTTATTGGGGTGCCCAGACTTCTGTATGTCAGAGAAAAGAAGTTCTAAGCTTGCGTGATCGCTTCCCCCCCTTCCAGTTTAGCGAAAGTTTTGGGCAAAGGACTGAGAGACCGGGAAACAAAGATGTAATCTAAAGTGGACTCTAGGGATCCTTGATGCCAGGTTGCACCCGCCATATCTTCCCCCCCTGGGATTTACGTGGATCATTTCGATATCCCAAGAGATCAGGAAGTCTCTCCACAGTTTTGCTTTTCGTAATTTACCCAGCCTTGGTTGCGTGAGCAGGCTGCTCCTGAGGTGAATGTGATCTGTATTTAGATCCGCTGCTATTAAAATATGAGCTCCCTCGTGATCGGTCTTCACCATTGTAAGCACAGAATCCAGAATTTCTAGAAACTGCTGTAGTTTGGAATTGGCGGGATTCCAATAGATGTTAATAATTACAATGATGAGGTGAGGGGCCTCCATTTCCACTTTTACTTTACAGGCTTATATCCCCATTTCGTTATTGCATAAAGGTGTAATTTCTTTAATACTAGAGTTTTTGAGTGCCGTTATCATCCCGCCTGCTGGTCTTCCTTTTAATTTTTGTGAAGCTCGTAGATTTAAAATTGTGAAGCCCTATATCTCAATGGGATTAACAAGCTATGTTTCCTGGAATAACAAAATATCATTTGAACCTAAAAGTTCCTCTTTCACTTTCTTGCTTTTCAGAAAACTTGGGCCTCTTGTGTTCCAGGAAATTACACTTAAATCCCTTTGCCTAAAGACTATTTTCCCCAGCACCCAGTTTCAGGATTATTTGGGATATGATCTCTGGGAGTTTGGCTATGAGGTTCTCTTCTAGATTTGATCCTACTGCCACGGTCCTGCCTATCTCTCTTGGGTTCCTCGCTGATGCTTCATTTTTTTGAGCTTCCTCCGCCCCTGTTGGTTTTGTGCTGGGGTAAATCTCAAATAGGCCCTCCTCACTGGTCTTATAGACCATCAGGCCATCTTTGGCAAGGTCCTCTTTCAGACCTTCCAGGATTTTGCGGCGTGAAATGGCAAATTTTGCGCCATGAAATGGCAAATTTTGCGGCACAAACCTTTATTTATTGCAGCATTTTTGCGGGACATTTTGTATTAACTGGAGGGTGTAAGATTGCTACATTGCAGGAAATAGGCAGAGTGCAAGGCTACAAGAGAGCCAGGGTATCATTATTATGTATCTTTTGTATTAATTTAATAGGAAGAGTCCCAGATGTCTCTGGCTTGGCAGAACAGTGTTTGATTTGGCTATATTTCTGGTTTAATGTTCATGCCTATTTAATAGTATTAACTAAATTGATCATTATCAATTGTAATGCTGAAAATATTCCCCTTCTATGTTCTCCAATCCCCCAAACACCCACACACCTCTCTCACCAACACACCTCACCAACTCTCCATCCCAACTTAAATTCCTTAACCTCTCACTCTGTCATACAAATACTAACGTGCTATGTCACACTGTCAAGTCACAATTTGCACTGCCCAGCCCCTGCCACACTCCAAATCATACTCCCAACTCACACCTTTACACTCTAGAATTCCTCCCGCAATATACAGTCCTTCATTCTTTTGTGCTGCTCCTGCATCCTGCATCCCTTCTCCCATTCTATCGCACTCTTCCCTCATCCTTTTTCCCAAACTGCAGCTCACTGCCTCTTTCTGGCCAACCGCTTCCTCTCTGCTTTCTGGCTCACTGACCACACACTCCCTCTACTTTCTGTATCTCTGCTCGCTCTCAGATTTCTGGCCCACCGCCTCACTGCTTCCTCTGCTCTCTTGTGCAGCGCTTCCTCCTCTGACCCACTGCTCTCCCTCTGTTTTCTTGCCTGTAACTTCACATCTCACTCATCACTCTCCCTCTCTCTCTCTCTCATAGTGTAACCATTTTTTTTATTTTTTTTTAATGTAGATTTTGACCCAGTTCCTCAAATAATGGGGCATTTAAAAAAAGAACAGAGGATATGCTATTTTCAGACAACCCATTTTTGGAAATGAGCAGGTCACCTTATTCTCAAAGGTGACCGGCGCATTTCCACAGGCTTGAGCTGTAGCGCAAATTGTGCGCTGGCCAGCTGCCTTAAATGGTGTTCTAGGTTGTTTGACCGAAGTGGAATTATTTGCGGTGGAATTGACCGTAGTCAATTTCGCTGCGAATTGATTTGCACTTCAGCCAAACAACCAAAAATGTACCTTTCACCACCACCCCACCCGCTCCCCTATTTAACTGCTTGGTCGCTGCCGCTTCCCCTGCAACCCTGCGGTGCCAGATCCGTCCCTCTAACGCGGGTCGGATCCGACTCCGCAGGTTCCCTTTTTTGTTATTTTCCTTTTTTTCTGTCCCCGCCTCCAATTTTGAGGAAAAAGGGCAAAACACTTCTGCAACCACCCTAGACCAAAAATACTGAACATTGGGAGCGGGTGACACCCGGAAACACATGTTCAGTATTTATAAAAATTGATTGAATAGTACTGGACGAAATAGGTCAAATTGTAACATTTGATAGATTTTTGTCATCAAAATGGGCAGTACTTTGAATAGAATCGCTCTCCCGACAGTGTTCTGCAAGCTCCCAGCGCCTTTCACAGGGACAGGCCCTCCAGGTGCCTGCCGCTGTAAAACGCGACCCCAAAAATGCATTTTTATCCTGTTTGAGGAACAGAAATGCAAGCGACAGCAGCGGTTCATACCTTAAAAGAAATGCACGACAGGGTCAGGAAAGACCCTGTCATGCAGTGCAGGCCCACATCCCGTGCGCGTAGGGTTGCCTACAATTTCTGCACATTTAAAAGTGCATCTTGCTTGGAAATGAGGGATGCGCTTTTAAACTGACAGAAACGCCACTTTATTAGATCAAGGAGGTGAAAAAGGCATATAAAATGTGCCCATTCATGTGTTCCTTGTGGATTGAGCTACACTTTTTTGGGGCGCAAGCAATGAGATGTGTTAGCGCATTTCATTTCATTTCATGTGTAAAAAAAAAAGGCACCCTGAGTATTATTTTTTTAAACATTCTTTTTGCAGATTACTTAAAAAAAAAAAAGTAACAAAATGTTTTTTTTTAAATGCTGTTTTTGCACAAAACGGCCGTTTTTGCGGCATTTTGCACAAAACGGCCATTTTCGTGGCATTTTGCGGGATCGCAAAATCGCTATAAGCTGGAGGGTCTGCTCTTTGTTATTAAATAGGGCTTGTTGGGCTCTGCTCGAGTTCAGACTAATTTCCACATAGAACTTATCCTCCCTTAGTGTGAATTTTACATACTCAATCACCTCTGATGAGAAAAGAAATAGGTTATGTTTTTTTTTTAACTCAGAAAGTAACGCAGATCTACAAAGTGATTTGTTTTTGTTTTGTTTGACCAATCTCAACCACACCTTTGGGATTTTAAAGTCTCCCACATCCAGTTCATCATTTTTCTTTACATGTGTAATATACGCGGATTCATCATTCCTCTGGGTGGAGAGTATGAGATTTCTATGTTTCCCTGAGCCATTCCGGCTATCGACCTCGTTTGATATAGGTCTGGAGCCCCCTTCTTCTTGGATATGAGTCGGGAGCTGGGGGACCGTCTGAGCTGTTAGTAGAGCTGATTTTGACAATGGTTTCAAAAATATTGGACCCAGTTTCACAACAGCTTTTGTAGACACTTTTATAGACTCCTGAATGAGATGGATTCTTTGTGCCTTGTTTTTTAAAAATATTGGGGTGATCTTCATGTTTCCGTGCCCTATCTTTTGACCTTGAGTCTTTAGGACCTTTTTTGGAGATGTTACAGGGTCTGTTTGCAGACCAACACTAGAAGAGAAGTTTGTACCTTTGGACTCTGGGGATCAATATTTTGATGTGAGATACCCTTTTCTTTCCCCTTTTTCCCAGTGACTAATTTGGAAGGGTAATTTTGATTCGGGCTGGAGCTCTTTGGTGAATCTGGGACCGATGTGACAGATGCTATTGTTTCTGATAATTGCTGGTCACTCGGTAGAGCTAGGTTTTTTAGGAAGGAATTTGTGCCTGTATTTTTCAAAACCAGGTTTTTTGGATTTTTCGTTTTTTTCAGAATTCTTTTTAACTCCGGAAATGATGTTGCGGGTTTTGCATTGCGCCCTCTTTTCCTTTTTTGTCTCTTTCTCCCTTTAAAATTTTGAGATGCCCTGGGATCCAGTTTGTTTGATTATAAGAGGAACCTTTTGGGACCTTATCCTTCCCTTCCAGAGAGTTATCGATGATCTCTTCCAATACATCAGTGTCCATGTTGGCCAATCTCCTGAATTCTTCTAGGATTGAGTCTGATAGTGGGGTGTCATCAAAGATTGTAGCGTCCTTGAGAGCCTCTTCCCTGATGGGCTTGCTACAAGTATAGAGGTTTAGGACTTTCCTTGGGAGATCTTTTATGAGTTCCTGTGTGGCAGTATTTCCCTTAGTTCCCTCCTTCAGTAGGGTGTAAATTTGGGTGATATCCAACCCTTGCTTCACACCTTCAACCTGTGTTTCTTTTAAAGGTAGGGATCAGAATGGTATTCATGATATTACTGAGAGACACCATAGCCGATTCATTCTTGGACATTTCCTAAATTAGTTCCAACAGTAAACCTGCTTGAATCTGCACCTCCAATTTTAAGAGTTCAAAAACTGAGACCAAGGAGTTTAAAACAAAACTAAGGGCTGCCAATGTGCTGTCACTAGTTTGAGGGGGGTCTGTAATGGGAGTAGTCACAGAGCCCTCAGAAACGACTTGAGGAGAGGCAGGTGTTGCCTCATTTTGTATATTGATGTCTGCAGGTAGAGGGATATTCTGAGATCTTTCCGGGGGAAGGGGGGATACCCTTTCTTCGCCCTCTTCGGCACAGTCGAAGGGTTGCCATGTGCTAATGGATAAATTGGTGAGGTCATTGGTGCTTTTATTTCTTTTCCTGGGAAAGTGATCATTTATTCTGCTCTGTATCTTCTTTGTTGTTATTGTGAATTCCAATCCCCGTTTCCATCCTTTTTGGATGAGGGAAGTAGCGACAGTTTCCTCCATTGTTTGTTGCTCGTACGTGTGAATGAGTGCTTGAGTGACAACGAAAGCTGGCAGGATTGGAGTTTGGGCAGGGGTATTTTGAGCGGCATTCCCTGTCTTGTCCCCTTAGCCCAAATACGAGCCTCCCTGATCAAGCATATCTTCTATGTCAGGTGAGCTACGTAATCTCATTTGGTGCTTTGCTAGTAATTAGAGAAATGTATAAAAACCAAGCTACCGGAGGATGCTTGCGTGTTGGTAGAAGGATTTTTTTTTCAGTTTTTGTTTAAAAGAAGCGTTGAGAAACGATCTTTGCCAATTTTCAACTTTGCTATGGCAGCACTTTTCTACTATCAACGCAGGGAACTGGATTAGATTTGCGTGCAGGCCAATGGTTTATTACCTTAGTGTTGCGCTCATCCAGCGCCAAACAGCCGCACAACAGTCAGCGCCCTTTACAGCCGCACAACAGCCAGCGCCCTTTACAGCCGCACAACAGCCAGCGCCCTTTACAGCCGCACAACAGCCAGCGCCCTTTGCCCTGTCGGGCTTCACGCCGCAAGGGTGGTTGTGTCTGCCTTTTAAAGTTAAGAAAAAGTCACGTGCTTTGTCACGTGCCCGCAAATCAGCTCTGCCTCCTCCAGGAAGTGAGCACTCCCAGCAAGATCCCCTTGACGGCTCGCAATGCTGGAATATGAGTAGCAGCAGCAGGTAACGTTCGTTTTGCAGCCCAAAGAAGTTCTTCACAATACAAACGCACTCTAATCAACAAACATGTATAGATTGTGGAATCTCACCTGGTGTCTGTCTGAACACTTGAATCAACTTGTCGCAGGAATCGCTCCTGCCGAACAGTAATGTTCTTTCCTTTCCTCACAACGGTCACCAGGGGGAGCCCTTCCTGAGTGGTCCACGTCCTCATCAGCTGCTTCACATCCAGACTTTCTGTGACCTAGGATTCAACCACTGCACCGTTAATGGGAGGAACGTTTACCTTTCTTTTGTCACCATGTTAGACATTTCCCCAAAACTGATCATGGTGCAAGTGCATACAAAGTGCTTATTAGCAGCCCTACAGGTAAGGGGTGTATCGGACACTTTTCCTCCCGAAAAATAGGCAAATAATTCCCATAAATTAAAACGGGGAGTGAAAATACTGCCAACAAAAACAGACACATAGAACCTTGTGCCCCTGTTTTCATTCATGCAGCTCCATGGATATGTTAGGACCAGCAGTGCATAAAAAAGAGAGAGTGAGTGAGAGAGAGAGAGAGAGAGAGAGAGAGAGAGAATGAGAGAGAGAGAGAGAGAGAGAGAGAGAGAGAGAATGAGAGAGAGAGAGAGAGAATGAGAGAGAGAGAGAGAGAGAGAGAGAGAGAGAGAGAGAGAGAGAGAATGAGAATGAGAATTCGCCCAGCCCAATAGTACTCTCCAGTCCTTCCAGCATGTCATGGCTGTTGCATAGCAGATTTGGATTCCTGGGTTTGCTACTAAAGAGCCGCCCACACGAGCCAAAACGATGTAGCTGCATTGGTGGTGCTTAAAGTGCTAACTCTAATTCATGGCGTTTCACTAAGTGGTGCCGAAACAAAAGATTGCACTACAGCGGCACCCAGGAGTGAAAATGAATGGTGGTGCTAAACAACAACCTATAAAAACAATAAGCCCCAAAATAATAAAATATGAAAAAACTTAAAAGTGACACTAAAGCACCATCTAAAAATCAAACATTAATGCTGCTGCAAAAGCACCACCTGCGACTGAAAACTAAAGAGTCTGCTGTGAACTATGACTACACTAATGGTAACGAAGGCAGTTCAGTGCCATCTGTGAGCAACGGTATGCGTAGTCGCTAGATGGCAGTAAAGCACTGCCTAGTGAAGTACACTATTGTTAATGGGTGTGTAGAGCAGGTGTGGCAACGTGGAAGCAGAGAACGTACTAAGGGTTCCCTGGCGTGCTAAGTTTTGGCTCAGGGGGGCTTTTGCGGCATCATTATTTTTGGCTCAAAGGTGGCCTTTTCAAACCACCCATCGGGAATTCACTCACTGGTGGAGGCGTTAGACTGCACAGGGGGAAGAAACAGAGCATTAAGAGGATGGCCGAAAAGAAAGAAAAAAACAGTGAAGACATTTAGGCTAGAAGTAGGAGAGGTTAAAATGACGCTGTAGAAAGCTTAAACAAGGGGGGTGAGAGGGCCTACAAAGTCAAATGCATTTGTTTAATTTGTATTTTATTGTTGATTAGTATAGCAACTTATTTTCAGAGTAAGTGTGAGGGGAGATGGGTGCAGGCTACTGGGAAAATGGGGCAGTGGAAAAGCTGCACAGTCAAGAGGATACATTCACAGTCCATAAAAGTACATCTCTTCAATATAGACCAATTTAAGGATACAAAAATGATAGGGAAAAAAAGGGAAGCCTGGGAAGGACGGGTCAGGGTAAGGAGGAGGCAAGGCAGAGTTTGCCAAATGAGTATCAGTACTAGGATATGGGTTTATTTTGTATTTTTTATTTTATATAGTTCATTACAAACTTTAAAAATGTTATACATTCATACTTTCCATTAGATTATTACTTAGAATGTCTATGAAACCTAAAAGATCAAACAATTTAATCCTTCTTGATCCTCTCAAAAAACACAATCCAGAGATTGTTTTACCAACATCAGTCGGGTAACGCATCAATTCCTTGCATAAATCTCAATCAGCCCACTCCGCTCTCCTTGACGATCAGGCTACTTTCTAATTGCTCTAAGAAGAATATTAGCGCAAAGGTTAACTTTTTATCGGTTCCTTCGGCCATCAAATTCCACCAATCGTCTCCACTTAGATATGGTCTTTTTGTAATTTCGTTACCCAGATATGTGGTTCTGAGATCTCTTACGTTTTTGCAATATATCACCAGATGTTTCAGTGATTCTTTTTTTAGGCCACAGAACCAGCAGCAATCCTCTGGATTGATTCCGTTACTTCTTAGGTTCACCACCATTTTTGTTTGGTACAGATTTAGTCAAAACTTCATAAAAGTTTTCCCTCTTCTTACCACACGGAAATGTTTCTAGGTACTTAGGTAGTGTATTTGTGGCCCTTGATTCAGGAGCAGCCTGGGCCATACACCTATGTTGAGCTCTCTGCTCTGAATTTTCACACCAATCCTGGTTCCACAATTTTTTCTTAACCGCATTCGGGTTTTGAATCATAAGGAGGGTTTCGCAGATTTGCTTCCACTTACTCAAAATAGATTGATCTGGGTTTTGTGGAGCTGTACACCGAATTTGATATTGCGGGTGACCACACAAACCAATCGCTTTCCTGTAAACTGAAAGCATGTTCCACATAACCTTTGCATTTATCGACGTTAAGCCAAGCTCATATGCAGGCAAGGGAGACTCCTCTCGGTAGTTGTAAAATTTTACTCCAATATGTGTTTTCACACCATGACCATATGGAGTACTGGCATCCCAACATTGCCTCACCGCCAAATATCAGTGATGGTATAACCTTCAATTTATAAAACTCTATTGCAGGATTCACGGTAAAGTTCCCATACTTTTTGTTTATTACTGCTCCCTGAGCGGTCAAGAATTTAGAATTTGGATTTTCTGCACCATTGGCTCGTCATTTATGTGTGAATTTATTAGCACTCCCAAGTATTGAGTCTCAGTTGTGCGTTTTATTGGTTCTTTACCAATTGACCACTTGAATTTTTTCTCGTTTTTTTCTTTCGAGCCTATTAGGTTTTGTGGCGCCAATAGCTCAGTTTTCGCCGGGTTAATCACTAAGCCATTTTTTTCCGTGCATTGTTTTAAAGCATGCAGCTTCCTCTGTAAGCCTATCTGAGTGACATCTATTAGGACGATGTCGTCGGCGTACAGCATATAGCTCAGTCTGTTCCCGTTGATCTTTGGCGCAAAGGTTCTTACTTCGTCTATCGAGCTTCCCACATCCGAGCTAAACAAATTAAACAGGGTAGCTCCAAGTGGGCAACCTTGTTTCACACCTCTCGAAGTTCTTATTGCAGAGGAGAGGGTCCCCTTTTGGTCGAGTCTGACTTTTATATCATTGTTCGAGTAGAGCTTTTTAATTGCGCAGAGCAAACTTATTGGACATTCCAGTTGTTCCATTTTGGTCCACAACAACTCGCGATCAATGCTGTCGAAGGCGTGAGCCAAATCAATGAATGCTAAATATCTTTGGCTCTTTTCCTAATAGCCTCCATTTTCAACAAATTGATTAGAAATAGATTCAACCCACAGCCAACACCTTTGGCAAAGCCTGTTTGGTGAATGACGGCAGCCTCTGTATGTTTTATCCACTTTGTTAGTTGTTTCAACAGCTGGGTTGCAAAAAAATGTTCCCTCAACATCCAAAAGTGCTATCTGCTTATAATTTTTAGGATCCGATCTTGCTCCTTTTTTAATATAGGCACGATTATAGCACTTTTCCATGAGACTGACAACCTTTTTTCTTTCACAACGTTCTGGAAAAGGTTGGTGCAAAACTCGGCCCACTCTTCTGGATGCTGTTTCAGTATTTGATTTGTCAGACAATGGCCACGGGACCCTCGAAGAACGAAGTCTTTGGATGTTTTCTAGGATGTCATTCTTAGTAATAATAATTTCTCACAGGTCTGATGATTCAAGTTGTTGGAATTCAATCTCTGTGCTCTTTTTAAACAGCATTGTCTAGTGGTCTATCCATTGTGCTTCTGACACCATATTATTTTAGATTGCTTGTTGCAGAGTCTCAAGATTCTTAATAACTTCCCAGAACACTCTTGGATTTTTCAGAGACAAGATCTTCAGCATTTGTTCTGCATCTCTCTGCAGCATAATACTTTTGTGGGAACGTAGCCAGTTCTTGTATCTTGATTTGCCTCTTTTTTGCTCTTTCCTATAATCACACTCAGAGTTGTTCTTGAGCCCTCTGATCATTTTTCTTAGCTCCCATTTTTTGGCTACAATATCAACATCATAGACATGATTCTTCTTGAAGTTGCTTGAGTTCCATTCTCTTTTTGTTTCAGTATAGGACTGTAGTAGTGTAGTATATTCAATCCGATCTGTTGTTTTGGCTTTCCTATTTCCAAATAGCATCTTTGTTAACTTTGTGATTTGGTCACCATCGAGTCTAAGTCTATTTCTCCCTGGCATTACATTGGTGACATGATTCCATTTGTCTTTGATGTTCGAATTTAAACCATATAAATGTATTTTGACCAAATTATGGTCGCTCTGAGACATAGATATAACATTTAGCTCTTTTATTTTATACGCCAAATTTTCAGAGGCATAAAAATAGTCCAGAATTGATTTGGACTTTTTGCTTCCCCTTGTGGGTTTTGGGGGCATGGCTCCCCTGATGTTCCCGTTCAGTGTTAACATTCCTCTTAACGTCAATCTCTTCTTCCCAAGCTGCCTGTATTTGGTCCTGTTGTTTATAGGGCTTAGCATTTGTTTTATTCTTGATATTTGGCAACGTTATACATTCCATGTTGAGATCTCCACATAGTATGATGTTTGCACTCTTTTCATTGGCCAATATGGAGTCAATCAATTCACCTATTAAATCAAGGAATTCCCACTCATTCGTTGATTTATGCTGTCAATACAAATTAATAATATACAATTTCACATTTTCTTCATGGATTTTTCCTGGAATTTCGATGGTCACGTTGTACATAAGGTGATGGATTTAGTGCGTTCACTATACATAAACCCTGTTCTACCTTAACCATTGTTATCAGTCCGGCCATTGGGCGACCTTTGGTCTGCTTAATGGCATGGTTCAGAGCAATTTCAAAACCATCCGCAGACAGGGAGACTGCAAGCCAGGTTTCCTGTAAGCATATAATGTTTAATGCTTCCATGGATCCCACGCTATTATTAAATAAATGAGCAAACTCTCTTGTGTTCCAGGATCCCATCTGTAGGTATAATTCCTCGTTGTATTGTTGGCATTAAGTATTGCTTCGTGTAGAGGGGGGCGTGGCTTGGCAGCCATGGACTAGGCTGCTCTTCTGACGAGCTCCTAGATCCGAGCACTGATCCAGACGAGCGCGAGCGCTTTTAACATTATTTCCAACAAAAAATCAAGACCAAGGCAATCAGAACACAAGCGGACCTTAATGACTGCAGCCGAAGTCAGAACGAACGTATGCGTGAGAAGTTATGAGGCATTGAAGACTTCAACAAGTGCCGTGGGGTTGGCAACAAAATGGCCGTGACTCCAGGACAAAGGAGCCCCTGAGTGAGAAGACTGGCACTGAACCGGAGACTCTATTGGGCAGTGAAGTTGGCGCTGCCGAGGAAGAGAGGACTGCGGAAGTGCAGGAAGAAGCACGCCCGACAGGACGCTGGAGTGCAGTGGAACGTGTCTGCCTGCACCGAAGCTCTGCGAGACAGCTGAGACAGGGGGTGACCCAAAGCGCTGTGTGAAGAGAAGCGGACCACCCCATAAGAAAACCAAGCGCGGCAGAAACATGGCAGGCAGGAGGTCGGCTGGAGCGGGCGAGAAATGCCAATAAACAGATCTCACATGACGGAGTGAGACGCGGAAGCCCTGCATGAAGCTTGAGACACTGGGCGCCCGCCCCCGGCAACGCAAACTCGAGTATACACGCAGGCATACTTCAGTTGCGAGGCTGCAGGGATCAGCAGAGGAACTGCACAGCACACAGAGAGCATAGGTGTGCAGCGCCACGACGCTAGGTAAGCGAATCATGTGCAACTTCAATAATACAAACATTACCGGATGCATAAGGTGGGAAACAAAGGCATACCGGGACATTGGGGAAGTGTCCGGAGCAGCCGCTGGAGCACCCTCCCTGTGAGCCGGCGTTCATGATATGACGTGGGCAAGGAAACTGAGGTTAAGACCACGCGATATGTACAATAAAAAGACGGTTACTGCAGGGATGGCCACCTTGAAGGTGACATAAGCCTGCTGAGAAGGAGTAACAATAATTCCAGTGGCAATCCTGGGGGACGCCCAGGCAAGGCTCTACAGCAGTTGGATGATGAGCTTGGTATAAGGCCACAGCATGCCCGGGACACAGTGGGGCTTGTGCATTGATGTCGTGACCCTACCCCGGATACACTAGCAAGTGTAGAGGTGGTGGTTGGAATAGTGGAAGTGGACAGTTCCGTAGGTGTGGCAAGCAGAGTGGGGTTGACAAACGCATGTGGCAGGGCCATCCAGATGTACTGATATGTGCCCGACTGGTTGGGAGCTGCACAACGGCTCCCCTTGAGGCAGGCATACGGCACAGAACTCCGCGGAGGGCCGGGGCACGGCGGAGATAGCAGGGAGGCTGTGCCTACTGGCCTGCAGGAACAGGCTACGGGGACATTGCCCACAGAAGTAAGGTAAGGACGTGGGAGGACACAGCCCACTCGGAATGTAACCTCTCGGGCCACCATATATTGCAACTTTCTGAAGTAAATGCTCCAGTGCCCGACTGAACAGGTGGAGGCACCACAACATTGCGGGGCCGGAACCAGTCACGCCAAGAAGGTTGCACAATGTCAGTGGAAGGTGCGAGGGCCAAGAGCAAGCAACCTACTAGGGAGACCTTCGCAAAGGCACAGCGGACTCCCTCGACCCCGGCGCAAAGTGTGGTGACGGCCTCCGCTGAAGGCACCCCAGAAGGAGAAAACCATCAGGTCCTGGCTGCCATAACAGAACTGAGTGCTAAATGGGGGACGACCATGGCAGATCTGCGGACGGCCTTGGAGAACAAAATAGACGCAGTAGGGATCAAAGTCACCCTGCTGCGACAGGATCTTAGGGCACTGGCAGAAAGGACAAGTGGCCTGGAGAGCGCGGTCAAAACTAACACGGAAGTCAGTACAAATAATGCGCAAGAGATCCACATATTTAAACAACAGGTGGCTAACCTTGAAAATCGAGTGGAAGAAGCGGAAGGAAGGGCAAGACCGAACAACATCTGTGTGGTTGGCATGCCGGAAGGAGAAGAAGGTCAAGATCCCACAGACTATGTGGAGAACATGATTTTGCAAGAGATAGGGGCAGACAAGCTCTCACAAGGGTTCACGGTTGAACGCGCACATCGGGCTCTGATGAGGAAGCCACGGCCTGGGGCCCCAAAGCGAACAATAATTGCGAAAATCCTTAACTATAAAGACAGGGAGAAGATCCTGGAGTATTTCCGAAAAGGGGGAACGATAGAGAAAGCATCCACTAACATCACAGCATATCCTGACTATACTATGCTGGTACAAAGACAGAGGTATAGTTAGGTGGCGGTCAAGAGGAGACTGCGTACGGCTGGAATCAGGTACATGCTCTTGTACCCTGCGAAACTGAAAGTTTTGCATAAAGGTGGAGCGCTCTTTTTCGATACCCCAGAGGAAGCAGCGAAGTGGCTGGATCTGCGCGGCTGCCCGGAGCAAGACGAGGAACGGGATTGCCAGAAGCACGACAAGTGAGGAGAATGTATTGAGAACATGAAGGGATAACCGGGAGGGAAGTCCTAGCATGAGGTTTTGGAACATTTTGAGGGTACTGTGTAGCTTGCGGACCCTATACCCTGTTGAACTGGAATATAGCGAACAAAATGTGCAAGTAAATTGGGTAGCACTAGGCGCAGTAAATTTAAAATAGACAGGAGCGACAGGACGAAGGCAAGCTACCCCCAGGAATTAGTAGTAAGTCGGCCATTAGGGCGACTTTACCCTGCTGAGCTGCGAGTACAGGCGTTTGCCAGAAAGGGCTAGATGTGGGGGTGCCTGAGATCCAGGGATGGAGCTGGGCAACAGTTGGGGAGGGTGTTGTTGGGGAAAGGTGGGGAAGTGGGTGGGTGGAAGGAGGGAGGGTTTGTTGTGTTGATAGTTAAGGGAAGTTTAAGTTGGGGTGCGACCCTACACAGACGAGTTAAGCGACTGGAGTTGGATTGTATAGGAGGGGAGGGAAGCGGGACTCTGATACGCCATGGGGGATCTTAAAATAATCACTTGGAATGTCAGGGGACTCAATAGTTACCTGAAGAGAAATAAGATCATGCTATACCTACGGAGACAGAAGATCGATATTGCCTTATTACAAGAAACGTATCCAACGTGGGGCAAAATGGAGATGATTGGGAGGAAATGGAAGGGAACTTTGGTGGGTTTGCCATATTCCGCCTACGCCAGAGGTGTGATCATCTGGGTGGCACCACACGTCCCGTTTAAGCTGTTACAGATGCTGGTTGAGACAGACGGGAGGATGGTGGTGGTGAGGGGATTGGTAGAAAACAGGGAAATAAGCGTAGTGAATACGTATGCCCCGAACCAGAATACTGCGGAATATTTTAAAACCCTGTGTAACAATCTTAGTATGTGTGTGGGAAGTGCAGTGATATGGGGAGGGGACTTAAACTGTGTATTAGACCCTAGGGTAGACAGATCGGATGGAAAAATGGATAGGCCTGCCCCGTCGGTTAAAACGCTACAGACGTTGCTGCAAGACTTTGTGCTGGAAGAAGTATGGAGGGTGTGCCATCCTCACGAGAGGCAATACTCGCATTATTCCGCCCCCCAGAAACTGCACACATGGCTGGATTATGTCTTTGTCACTCCAGAGATACTGACAGAGATCACGCAAGTTGAATATAAAGCTTGGGTCCTCTCGGACCACTCGCCCCTGATCCTTAGATGGCAATGTTGCCCCCCCGAGGGCAAGAATCCCGACGTGGCGCCTCAGGGCAGAGGCACTCAGAGACCCCTTTTTAGGGAGGACATGAGGGAAGAGATTGTTAGCTACTTTGAGACGAATACGGGCAGTGTGGACTCGGCAGGCACACTGTGGGAGGCTTTCAAAGTTGTGATGAGAGGAGTGGCTATAGCCAAATCCAGAGGGTTACAGGGGGGGATCTTGGAGGACCTGCAGGAAACCGAGGGAGAACTAGAAAGGGCACTTAAGGGAGAAGACAATACCGGCCAGGATGCTGATCTGATACTAAGACTGCAGCAAAAGTGTGCAGGGCACTGGGAGAGATTGTGTAACCTTAACTATAAAAAGTACATAGAGAGACAGCATGCGGGAGGAGACAAACCAGGAAGGATCTTGACATGGTTATATAAGAGTGAAACTCCTAGACCCCCGATCAGATTAATAACAAGGGAAGACGGAAAGGTGGTGGATACCTAAGAGGGAGTTAATCAGGAATTTGCAAACTATTATGGGCTGCTGTATGGGGACGACGGAGAGGATAATTGTGCAATGATAGCAGAAACACTGGAGGACATAGGATTGCCGCAGATCAGTGCCGAGGAAAGGGAGGGCTGGACACACCAATCACATTAGAGGAGCTAGAAGAGGTGGTGAGACAGTTGCCAACTAGTAAGACGCCGGGGGCTAATGGACTCCCCAGTGAATTTTACAAAATATTCAAAGGTGAAGTGCTACCCCCGCTGCTAGATATGCTGAATGAGGCGTATGAGCTTGGCAGATTGCCAGAGTCACTTAGAGAAGCGATCATAATACCACTTCCCAAGCCTAGCAAGCAGGGGCATAGCTGCAGTTCCTATAGACCTCTGTCGATGTTAAATCAAGACAGTAAAATCCTGACTGCTGTTTTGGCAAATAGGCTAAGAAGAGTCATAGGCAAATTAATACATTCGGACCAGACGGGCTATGTCCCCAATAGGAACATATCCAATAATCTCAGAAGGCTCCACAGGGTCATTGAATATGGAAATGAAAGCAAGGACGAATTGGCAATTATGTCTTTGGACGCAATTAAGGCCTTCGACTCGGTCAAATGGCCATGGTTGTTGGTGTCCCTTGCTGGCTACGGGATGGGTACAGGTTATCTACAGTGGGCTAAAATGTTATACAATGAACCGTTGGCCAGAGTTAAAACAGGGTATGTGATATCGGAAAGGTGGAAACTCTGAAGGGGAACTAGACAGGGCTGTTGTCATGATGCCTACCTCCAAGGAGCCAGGCCCAGCAACCACAGAGGCAGACATCATTTTCCCCAAGGACGTCTCAGCGGGCCCAAGTTGGGGCCTTTTGGACGCAGTCCTGGCGCCTTCGGCGCCAGGCTCATTCTGGACCCCAGTCCTGGCGCCTTAGGCGCCAGGCTCATAAAGCAAGACATGTGTGTAAGTGTTTTAATGTGCACTTACCTGAAGCAGACCGTGCTGCTACATCCAGGCCCTCTTGAGGACTGAATGGGACTACTTTATCTTTTGGACTACTTTATCACTCGGGTGTGGTCTGCGGAAGAATACATACCTGAGTGGAAGGATACATACCTGGAACTACTTTACAGGCTATTTAAACCACACCCGAAGAGCAGCACATGCTTTGCGTTGTTCTGCATCTAGCAGCTGGACGCTCACCGTGTTTGCTCCTGCATTCGGACTTCTGCCACGCCTGCCAGCATCCTGATCACCTACAAAGGAAGAGAAAGAGAGAATAGGAGAAGGAAAAGACTTTACCTGCAAGATCCGCATTCTGGAGTCAGCTCGCCGACGATCCTGCAAAGGAAGACACTTAATTTAAAAGCACATCGCATCGACCGCCTCAGCGCCGCATTCCACTCACCTTCACAGGGCGCCTCCATGTTCAGCAGCGATCACCCGGATTCGCAGCCACGCTTCCACGCCTAGGGAGAAAAAGACAAGAGCAAAGGTGAGAGAGAGAAGGGAATGAGGAAACCTAAACCTCCATATTAAGACTTACCTGTTGGGTCATTCCCTCTTCATTTCGGGTCCGCGCCGCATCCAGGCGTTTCCGGACCCCGGCCCCTATGGGGAAAAAGACATTAGCGTCAATGAGCGAATGAAAAGACATTACCCAAAAACGCTCATCAAGACTTACCTGATTTCTACAGGGATTGCACCTCGCATCTCGGGTCGGTGCCTTTTCCCCGGCATTCCGTACCCCGGCCCCCATGGGGAAAAAGACATTGACATTAGCATATTGATGCAAGGACAAAAGGGGAACCTTTCAAGGAACTTACCTGGAAGCCAAGCAAGTTTGGTTCTCATAAAACCAAGAATCCAGTGAAGTAACTGGATACCAACGCGCCCCTGCATCAGAAGCAGGAAGGAGAGCTCGCCCTTCAAGACCCTAAGGTGAGACACCATGGGAAGCACAGAAGGGTTTTGAGGAGGGTGAGAGGGGAAAGGGGGAGGCTGGTAGCATTCCCCGCAGACAGTTAATCCCTTATTCTCGCCTACAGAAGGATACTTTTGCAAGCCGGACAAGCAGGAGTTGGGAGTCCGGTCCAGTCCATCTTCTGAGCCCCGCGCAACAACTTAGAAGAGGTCACAGCAGCACGATCCTGGCCAGCGCCTCCGTGGGAGTCAGGTGAGCGTAACAGCTGTCCATGGTCCCCCATGCTTTATATATTGGTCCTGGAACCCCTAGCAATTTATTTAAGGCAACAATATGACACAATAGGCATCCCGGTGGGAGGTGAACGACACCTGATATCCCTATATGCAGATGACATACTATTGTACTTGCGACACCCGGAGGAAAACCTCCAATATATTTTGGAGGTGATGAGGAGGTATGCGGAAATGTCTGGTATAGCGGTGAACTCTCAGAAGTCTAGCATGTTCCTATTAGGTGTATATAAAGGGATCCCACCCCCCCCGAAACAACTACCGGTGTTGCAGGTGCCATGGGCAGCTGGTACTTTTCGCTATCTTGGAATAAATGTATACCACACGGTTGAAGAACAACACAAGTGCAACACAGAGGTAGCCATTAAGAAAATTGAGAATAGCATGCGGTTCTGGGTAAGGCTGCCTTTAGCAATGATGGGACGTAGTGCAATGTTAAAGATGGTGGTTTTGCCTAGGCTCCTGCGTTATTTTGGGAACATTCCGCACTTGATACCAAGGAAGTTTTTCAGTAGACTGGACAGCATGGGCAAGGACTTCCTGTGGCACGGAACACAAAACAGAGTAGCCCTCTGGAAGCTGCAGAATTTTCACGAGAAAGGGGTATTAAATTGCCCAATTATGAAGTCTATTACGTTGCAAGTCAACTGCAATATGTGGCTAAATGACTTTCGGAGGATGTAACATATGAAACCAGGCTGTTCATGCAGGATTGTGCCCCGTTTTACCTGAAGGAGGTTATGTGGTTGCCCCAAGCAGTAATGGACGGGCACCCAAAGTTGATGGTACTCGGGTGGAAGATGTGGCGTAGGGCTTGTCAATTGATGGAGAACCCATACCCGTGCTCCCCACAGGTACCACTGGTCGCACTGGCGGGCAGAGAAGTGCAGTTCAAGGAAAGTAATTAAAAACCACTGGGAGCCGGCTGGGATAGCGACAATGGGGGATATTTAGCGGGATGGGGCCATAGCAGACTTTGAAGAGCTGGGGGCAGAAACTGGGCTACACATTGGTCAATACATCACAAACCATAGACTGGTGCGGAAGATCAAGAAAACGTGGCCCGAACCGGTACTAGCAGAAGAACCAGACGCTACTATAGACATAATATATGATATAGCAGAGGGGGGGCATGAGACTTCTAGAATATACGAGATGATGATGTCCAAGGTGGGAAAGGAGGTGGCGCAGCTGAGACTAGAATGGGAAAGGGAAGTAGGAGCCCCGTTGGAGGACGGGATGTGGGAACGAGTCCAAGGGTATCATAAGAAGGTGTCGAGGAACGCAGGACTTAAACAGATGCAACTGTATATTACGCATAGAGCGTATCTGGCACCCTAGAAGATAGCTAAGTTTAAAAATGCAGGACGGCAGGCATGCTCTAAATGTGATGAGGAGAACGCGGGCATGGTGCATATGTTTTGGTCATGCCCGATTATTGAAGGCTTCTGGGGAGGTCGCACATAATCTTGCAGAGAAGGGTATCGAGATTGTGGTAGACACAGTGTGGGCCTGCCTGTTAGGGGGGTTCCCTAGGCCACGTAAACTTGGACACGTAAGCAAACTAAAAGATCTGGCATATGCGCTTGCGAAAAGGAGAATTGCTATGGGGTGGAAGACATGCCACAAACCACGGTTGGAGATATGGTGGAAAGATTTACAGAAATGGGCGGAGGCGGAAACCATGGTATGGCAAGAGGCTAGCAGTGCTGGGGGGGGGGAGGAGGCTGAGACCTTGATGGCCTGGAAACTACCGATAGCAGAACTATTTGGGTCAAGACAAGACTCGTCAGAATCCTCGGAAAGGAATATTCCATCACAAGTTGCAAGGACAGAACATCAGTAGAAATATGCTCGTAACAGGGGTGGGATAAGGGAAGCAGTGAACGTGATTGAAAAATGTATAATTGGAATGTTATTGTATACACTGCAAGTTTGGTTTGTGTTTTTTGTTTAATAATTAATAAAATTGTTTAAAAAAATCAATAAAAAAACGATTGCTTCGTGTATTTAAGTTTCCTGCAATCCAACTCCAATTTCTAAGATCATTCTCAGTACTCACAACGTTGCCATCCATTCCCGATGTTTCAACAGATCGCTCTTTACACGAGAACGTAATTGTTGTTTTTTCGCTTCTATCGTCTGTTCTTCGGGACAAACGAAATCGAGAACTCCCTCATCCAGTTTAACCACAGATCTTAGCTGAGTTTTAGGTTTATTATTCGATGTTGTTTGAGTGGTAATGCAGTCGTTTACCTTGGACCGAGGGAGAGCTTTCTAATAATTTGTTGTTTGCTTAGCTTTTACAGGTGTGTCATCTACCCATAGTTCCTTTATATCAAAGCCTAAAGAGTTCAGATCAGGAATGTTAGAT
This sequence comes from Ambystoma mexicanum, assembly GCF_040938575.1. Lineage (NCBI taxonomy): Eukaryota > Metazoa > Chordata > Amphibia > Caudata > Ambystomatidae > Ambystoma > Ambystoma mexicanum. The sequence continues at coordinate 788,885,951 of NC_090935.1, read as the reverse complement.
ATAATGATGTCACTTATGGCTCTAGAATAGATGTGTAGTAGAACATGATCTGTTGTCGTTTCTTTTACGAATTCCACAGTCTTGATGTCATTCGATGATATAGATCTCAAGTGAGGAATATGATTTAATAATTGTAAGACATTATATCTATTCAAAACTAATCAGACATTGGATTGAGAAATTCTTTCTAGCAGAAGGCAATAATTTGAAACTATTTTTAGCCTCTTCTTGGCTGACTGACTTGATGTTGTTGGAGGCGGTCTCTTGTCCTCTCTCCAATCCTCCTTAACAGCCATGCTTTTGACATCTTTTATCTCGCAAGTTTGACTATATCCCTTGTGGACCAGGGTCTCCGCTGCATGAGAAGTTCTATTTATCAGCAAGATTTCATAGGGCACCTCTCTGTTGATTCATTATTTGGGCCAATTTAGTTATAACTGACGCCCATCTCTCGTTAAGTGGTAGGAATGTTTTTGAAGTCGGCACTTGCTCGTGTTCTCGATTACTCCATTTTGTATCTTTATTTGGAGTAATAACAATCATACAAGTTCTTCTGGGCCCGGTTTCAAGTCAGTGCATCATCTATGGGTCACTATCACTGTGCCAGTCAGGTATAATTAGGTCCGCATCCTCATCCCCTTCTTCCTCTATTAAGTCTTCGCTATCTATCTCATACATTGATAGGTTTACTAGCTCTTCCATTACATGTTCCTCATAATTTTTTACATTTTCCATTGGTACAGTCACAGCTCCTTGTTCCATATTTGTCTTAGCTGTCACCTCTGCATGCTAGTGGAGTAGTTTCTGCTTGTGATCTTGCACCATTTTTATTTGGTTCAGTTTGTAGCATCACATTTAAAGATTTAATGTTCCATAAGAATTTGCAAGAGTTGTTAGAGTGCACATTATTTCGAGTAGGCATGTTTTTCCTTTTTGTCCGTTTTAGTGACAAGTGTATTTTGTCATCTTTCTTCGTCGCAATTATTCGTTTTGCTTTATCAAAGATGGCAAATGTATAATTTTTTTCCATTATGGGTGATGTTTTCTCTTTAGGCAGCGAGGGCAGCAATTTTGGAAGTCCATCAGCGTTGGCTGAAGTGGAGGGCAGCGCAGAGTCCCGCTCGTCTTCAGTTGACAAGAGAGCCGGCTGTACTATGTCAGCGATTAGCATTACATCTTCTGATTCGCAGGACAGCCTTCCACTTGTACTCGCTCCACCAGTTGTTGGGGAGTCATCCTCGTTGGCCGTCAGAGGTGTTTCAGCTATCTCAGGCTTCTTTGCTTTCTCTTTTTAAGTTGCAGTTCTTATGTGGGTTCCTCCTTCCTTGCGGCAATGCTCATTCTCAGACAAGCTATCTGCTCTTTGCTCCTTAGATGTGCCAAACCTTTAGTCGTGGATTATTTGTTATCATTTTAGAATTAATAAAGCCTCTCTCGAGACTTCGGCTGAAAGTTGTTTGTTGTCAGCATTATTCTTTAAATGATCCTTCACTTGATTAGTTAATGCTTCATTTTTCTTGATGTCATTAGCCGCTTAAAGTCTCAATTCCTGCAATAACATTTCCATGTTTATCATTTTCGAGTTCACAAGCTCCATCAGAATATTTTGATCTTTATAGCTCTCATTTAGATGTTCATATAACTTCATCAGAGGCGCAACAGTGATGGTTAATGCTGAGATTATATTTGGTCTTAATTCATTAATCATTTGCTCGACCATCTCGAAGAAATCGGGAGATGGCTTCATAGAGGGCGTGGAGTTTATTTGTCGCATGCATTAGGCATCTGACTTTTGGAAAGTCTCTTTCCAAAATCGATTAATCAGAATCTGAGGAGGTCTCATCATTAACATCAGAGGCATCGGTTGTAGAGCACTTCTGAGCGGATCTCGCTCGATTCCTATTCACTCTCTCTCTTAAAAGTGACATATCACGTTTTCCTTGTATTTCAGTAGTTGATCCTTTTCTATTCTGCGACCACAAGACTGCTGTTATTGAACGAGTGCTTTAGTCAAGTCTTCTTCGTTTATTCCGTTGACACGACTGCTGTGAGCCAATTAACACTTTTTTGCTTAATTCGTTGTTCTTACAGATTACTTTAGCATTTGCGGTTTCTTTAGGATTCAGCTGAGATTTCACAGTGTTCTCGGGTGGTTCCGAAGTGGAGGCAGAACCCGCTAACATGGCATTCATTTTAATCAGATCTTTAATTAGTTGGTCAGCCACCAAAACCGAATTACGCCTTTCATTTTTCGTGTCAGCTTGTGGTTGTAGCCCCCGGATCATAGGGTCACAAAGCACACGTGGTTCCAACTCGTGAGGCAGCTACCTTATCGAGTGAAACACTTCGTCATCCATAGCTAGGTGCGAGTTATTCTTAACACGCCCTGTATCATCAGTCTCGTTTACAGTCACATTCACACAGCTCTGCGACAAGTCCTGTGAACTGGTATTCGGAGTGTGCGTTAAATACGCTTTATTCGCTTTGACTCGCTCGACTGTATGCCAAACTAGGACACAGAGTGACAGCAACTCTGCGTTTCATTTAGAACAGTCAATTGGTTTGTTCTGCAAACACTGCTTCCTTCGTTGATTGCTACTCCAATTTTGCAATGAGCAGTTGTTTATGGCAACACCTTGTTTTGCCGCCGACAACTGCGTGGGGGAACCTCGAGGAGTACATTGAGCGCACTGAACGCCAACCGCTCCCACCCGCCCTTTATTTACCTCTTCTGACACAGACATATTACATGGGCAGCTCGCAGATGTGCGTATATGGCTGTCGGCACGAACACTGGCACACGAAGACTTGGCAATTACCAGAGGGGTCATTTGAGACATTTTAGCAGTATGTGTAGTCTGTCTAGGCGTGGGGGGCACATTCGACAGAGCTCGCATAATGTAGTTAATGTGACTAGGTTCAATTAGTCCTTTGTGTATGTGCTTTAAGAACTTACTTTTTCAAGTTGGCTGAGCAAATTTCCTGTCAGCTCTGAGCGATAGCGCCGCTGCCGCGCCCGTGTTAGAGGCAGGAGTGATAACGGTTAAGCCGGATGAAGTTCCATTTGATCGGACACGTCCAGACGTCAGGGGCCCCTCAGACCACCCACACCGAACACAAGGAACACTCCTAGACACTCTGCGACGGTCTGCGTTAAGAGTGGGGATTTTAACCAGTTCTCTCCTCCTTGTGTAGTAAAGATAGAAAAAACACTCCAATCCAGTGTTAGGCAGAAACCTGTGCAGTTCCCTTAGGGACCACTGCAAAAGATTTAAGACTACAGTTGTTGGCAGTAAACCCACTTGGTAGCAGTCTGCACCACCCAGATTTACCTGGTAGCTGTGGCTGAGCAGTCAGACTTCCCTCAAGAAGAGTTAGGCAGTATGCAAAGTATACTCAATAGGCACTCAGATACAATAATACAAGCAAACACTGACCAGAGCTTTGGTATCAAAGTATACAATTATTTATTTAAAAACACACAGTTGAAACACTCCAGCACTCCTATTGTAAAATATTCTAAACACAGTTACTATTATGATATATACACCCCTTTTTCCCTATTAGAAAATCACAGTAAAACACCACTTATTTTCATACAGAGGTGAGCGCTGAACTAGATTGCACTCTAATAAGTTTGTGAAAAAGGGAGGGAAAAAGACAGAATAAGAAGAGGTACACCACTCTACGATTCCAGAACACTGTTAGCAAGGCAGAGAGCAAAAAGTCACTGGTGAGCCAAAGTCCAAAGGCTGGGCCCACTCTTAGAGAGAGCAGAGCACAAATGCGCCCAAGATCACACAGTTACACTAGGCTTAGAAAGTCTTGCAGAGGGTTCAGCAAAGCGTTTAGAGAGGCTTAGAAAAGTTTAGCCAAGGTGTCCCAGGCTAACCCAGGTTCAAAAGCCGGGGCCTAAATCTACCCCGTACAGTCGGTAGCAAGGGAAGCCAGGCGGGACACAGTACCTTAAGTGGGAAAGATCCTCCAGCGGTGGCAGTTGTTCCTGGTAGTGGGTGGAAGTTGCGTCGTCGTCCAGGGGAAGAGAAGATCTCGACTTGGAGGAAAGATGAAGGTCGTTGCACTACCAGGGCAGAAACCAGCCGCAGAGTTTTCCGGTTAAAGGTGGTACCTTGGTTTCGCGGTAAAACGTGGTATCCCGGTTGCCGGGGTGCTTGGCACAGGCAAGGGGGCCACGAGATATGTCGGGAAAGCGAAAAGACAGTGAAACTGGTTATCCCCACCAGTTAAAGGAAGAAGACTCTCCGGCGGGAGATCTCCTCTGTCGTTGGGAAAAAGTGGTGAGACGGTCCAGCAGGGCTCCACCGGTCGTGGTGTCGTGGCAGGTCGGCTCAGCTTCTCCCTCGTCGGATTCTTAGGTCCTGTGGCGACTTCTGAAGTTCCAGTCCCCAAAGCCCTGCTTTTATGCAGCAAACCCCCATTCACTCAGCCTAGCTGTCACTCAAACATGCTAAGTGGTGAGCCGGTCGGCTCACCACTCGGGCCAATCAGGATGGAGTGCGACTTGAGTTGCCTAGGCAACTCAGTCCAGGGTGCCTAAATTTCCCTCCACCCCTCCTAAGTACCCCAGACAGAGTGGCACCACTTTGAAGGGCTTCTGTGGAGAAGCCCACCAAAAAGTGGAACAAAGGGCTCGACTTGGGTTAGAGTCACAGAAGAGAACACAAACGCCATTTTAGAATCAAGTTTTGGCAAAAAATACCAACCGGAGAATTAATATTAATTAAATAAACCGGCGGTATGTTCGAGGCTACCGTAAATAATTAAATAAAGATAGTAGCCTAAAACAATGGGAAATCCCATAGGAAAATATCTGCGGTTGAATATAAAAAGTAGTATCCACTGCCACCAGCCAAAACTCGATCAGGGGGGACGGAGACGTGCCCCCTCGACTAACAGACCCCAGGGCAATTGAATTGCCCCAGCCAATACGTCCACAATATGATGGTTTGTACTGGTTCTGTTCAGAATTTAAGACTAGTAAAGTCAATGGAGACAGTAGTCAGACCCAGGGTATAGAGTCTATACTGGGGGTCACTATGACACCCCTGTGTCACTGCACTGAGGGTGCTGTGTAACACAAATCACAAAAACACATGAAGCCCTATGGAGTAAAAGACCCCATAGCCCATTAAACACATCTAGATTCAAAGAAACACACTCAAATCATGCCCAAGAGTGAGGGTAAAAGAGTCTCACTCTTGGCAGGAGAAAAAAATAAACCCCAAAAATCCAGCAAAGCTGCTGGGGGACTCACTAGGTTAGGAAATTCAGCCGAAACAGAGAATTCTCCCTAACATCCAGCAACAGAGTTCCGAACACAAGGAACACTCCCAGACACTCTGATATGGGTTATGCCATCAGTCCAATTTGAGTGGGGGTGGGGAGGCTTTTAAGGAGGTCGGGCGGAATGGAGACCATTCAGCGCTCTTTTTTTTGTCCACATGGTTTTTAGCAAAAACTTGGACAACAAGGGCGTACTCTGCCATCAAATAAACTTCACAACACTATAAAGGTTAACAAACACCACCACAAGGTTCAAATCACCCAAGGAGGGGCCCACTTTTCAGACATGAAGGAAACTGGAGTCAAAGGTAATAAGAGTAATAAGGGGGAAATGAAAAGGGGATATAGTAACAGAAAGACAAAGAGGTAGGGATATTTTGAAAGGGTGGTGAGCAACAGACAATGCACCAGGACCATAACCCCATTAAAGAAAAGACATACCAACAACAATCAGATATCCAGCATCCCAACCAATGACTGTGTGCCCACCCAACGAAATAAGCAACAATGCAGCGAAGAAACCACTTCCTTTCAAAATGTAGGTAACATTGGCACATTGAAATGCATTAATGGAGACACAGAAGACCTTCAAGTGGGATCCCCTCCCTCCACGGCACCTCACTGGTGAGAATCCTCTACAGGACGGTCCCAGCAGCCGCTAAGTCAGTGAATACATAAGAGCGGGCCTCATTCACCACTCTAAGGCCAGCCAGGGAACACACGGATGAGGCAACACCAAGTCCAGGGCAACATTTTCTGAATCTCCAACAGTCTCTGAATTCTGGCCATCGAAGTTGCTGTGATGTTCTGAAAGAGCAGAATCCGAACGCCTATCAGCAGAGACTTAATCTTCACCACTGTCTTCAAGAGTTCTTTGAGAGTTAGGACTTCTAAGTAACAACATCACAGTGACTCCCACTGGCACTCAAACCAAAGCGGTCTTATAATAAGTAAGCTGTTTGGCCTTTTTCATCAAGAAGGTATCACCATTACTCTGATGCCCAACTTTGCGATCAAGTAGTGATTGCACATTACATTTTTCAGAGCTGACACAGGCCAGGACACCGAGGACCATGGCATTTCTAATCCTCCTCCTATTATCACCAATATCAAGATGTTGATCCAAGATGTTCATCCTTTTAACCACCAACCTCCTGAGTAATCAGATTAGTTAGAGCCTTGCTGTCAGCCATTTTCCCCCCCACATCCCCAGTTGCGTCAACCGGCATCCGGCAATGTCAGCCCCTGCTCAGCTCCAAGGATTCTTCCTTCTATACCATGCAGACCGGTTTCCGCTGGAGTCACCGACTTCTTGACTTTATTTACAGCTGCCTGCAAAGTAGTAATGGTCGCCAGACCATGCACTCCCTTGACAAAATCAAACTCCGGGGCGTGTGATCCCGCCTCTTCCAAAGGCGCTCCTCGCCGGCTTAGTGCCTCAGGTGCTAGAGAGTATTCTTTTTGAAAGAATTAAAATCACTGTTTCATCACCCTGGCCACAGTACCTTGATTTAAGTTAAGATAATGGGACTGCAGAATTGAGACTAAGTGATCATATAACAACTCTGGGAAAGCATAAATAAGCTCCCAACAGGTTGCGCAGTGCATTGGAAACGTGAATATGCGTTTCCAAAGCCAACCATTTTGGCTTTAGTATAGGCGTGAACACATTTAGGTTTGTCTATGATTTTGTGAATAATGGGTGATGGTAAATGTTGAAGGTTTGTGCTTCATTGACTTTTGTTGTGAAGTTTTATTCATCCGACTAAAAATGTATGTGGTACAATCTAAAAACAGAAGACCCAGGTGCTCATTGGATAAAGGGGCACTATGTACATATTTACCAATTGTAGCAGTATAGAATTAGGAACAAGTTACTTATCTGTAACTGCTGTTTCGCAGCATGGGTCTGGCATGGATTCACATGCTCATGAATATTCCCAGTCATCAAGCTCAGAATCCTCGGTAAAAGAAAAAACAGTTTCAGTTTTGTTTCTAAACTGTCTTTCTCCTATAAACCAATCACTGAGCTCTGGGTCATACTACCCAAGACCCTCCGCTGGCAGCCATCTTCAGATTTGGTAGCATGTAAAGTGGCAGTAGGACCAAGAGAGGAGCCGCAGAAGGGCAGGCGGGAGGGTTTGCATGTGAATCCATGCCAGACGCATGCTGGAGAACAACACAGGTAAGTAACTTGTTCCTTCTCCAGCATGGGGTCTGGCATGAACTCACATGCTCATGAATAAAAAATAAATAGCAGTACACACATGCACAACCACGGGAGGTAGGAAGGCTCAACAGAAGTAATCTCTTACCTCCTCACCAGGGTCACCTTCAAGTGAACAGGTTGTGCAGCACTGCTTGACCGACTCTGGACTCCTCGCTGCAATCCCCGTCGACGCAGTAGAATTTTGTGAAGGTGTGCGTCGACCTCCAAGTAGCAGCCCTGCAAATGTCCAGCAGGGGCACACCAGACAGGAACGCCGTAGAAGCAGGGATCGCTCTGGTAGCATGGGCTCTCGGACGGCCAGGCAGTGGTCAGTTTGCCAACCGGAGAGCCACCTGGAAATGGAAGCCTTGGACAGGGCCTTCGCTTGGTTCACAGGACCAAAGTTCACAAAAAGCAGAGAAGTATTCCGGAAGCTCTTTATGCGGGCCATATAAAACTTCAGCGTTCTAGCCACATCCAGTGAGTGCAAAGTCCTTTCAGCCGGCAACAAAGGTGTCGGACAAAACACAGGTAACACCAAGGGCATGCCGAGTAGAGACTTGATGGTCCTCATTGTGGAGATCCTCTGTGCTAATAGCCGTTGCACTTTGCCTAGGATGGCCGATATCCTCTCCTCTGCCGGTGACGCCAGGCGGGCGACTGTGTCGAGCCAGGATCCCAGAAACAGCGCCCTTATGAGCCAGTTGAACAGGCAAGGGTACACGTTGATCCCTTGCAGTCGTAGATGGGCCACCACCGGAGCCAGGCACTTAGTGCAGACTCTGGGCGCTGACTTCAGTCCGAAAGGAAGAGCCTTGAACTGGTAATGCTTCCCTGGAACGACAAAGCGCACAAACTTGCGGTGTCCTTTGTGTATGGGGATGTGGAAGTATGCGTCCTCTAGATCCAACGGCGACAGAAAGTCTCCCTCCTCCAGCTGGTCGAGCACGTGCTGCAGCGTGACCCTCCTGAACTTCTGGGTTTTTATGTACTTGTTGAGTCGTCGTAGGTCGAGAATGGGCCGTAGTTGGTTTGGAACCACCTCCATCGCCCCTTTCTTTAACATGGCCCGAACCTCAAGCAGCAGTTGAGGAACGTGTTGTTCCCGTCGGGCCACCAGTGGTATCCGAGGACACTTTAGTTGAAACTCCAAGGTGTGTCCGTGGGCGAGAGCGTCTCCCATCAGTCAGTGGAGATGGTCTCCCATACGCTGCCGAAGTTCGCCAGCTGGCCTCAGTGGGGCCCCGACGTCTTGGCCGGTTCAGTCCTGCATTGCGGTTCGGGCACTGCCCTGGGAGCCTTGACAGCAACGGTCACCTCCGAAGGCCTTGGAGCGACCCCTGTTGGCTTTCTGGGCCGAGGAGTGGAAGGGTTGGCGATAAGAGGAAGAGCCCCCGCCAAAACCCTTCGAAGACCTGCTAGACTTTCCTCCTGAGGAACAAAAGGACGGCCTGTGTTGTTGCAGGGTGCCTAAGGCACGGGCCGTCTCAGTGTCGGCCTTGATGGCCAGGAGGGATTCATCGACCGTCTTCCAGAACAGGTTGTCTCCATCGAACGGCATGTCCAGGACCCTCGTCTGGACCTCCTGTCTGAAGTTGGTGGCCTTGAGCCAGCCACGACGGCGAAGGCAAACCACATTGCACATCTGGTGGAAATTCATGTCCGCAATGTCCAGTGCCACCTGGAGGATCTCCAAAGCCTCGACCCGTTTGTCATCAGGGAGGAAATCCAGGAGTGGAGCCATCTTGAACCAAAGCTGCTGGTCGTATCTGGCCACGATCGCCAAGGCGTTGGCCGCTTTCACCATCATCGCTGCTGAGTAGATTACCTTCCTACCCATGGAATCCAATTTCTTCCCCTCATTGTCCGGGGGTACGGATGAAGAGGATGATGAACTCAACGACTTCTTCCTGGCGGCTGCCGAGACCACCAATTCCGGCGATGGTTGAGACCGAAGACACTTGGGGGCAGACTCCGGCACTCAGTACTTTTTCTCAATCCTTTCTCTCTTAGCTGGAGCTGAAGCAGAATTCTTCAGTAACTTTAGCCCCTCATCCGAGATATCGTCCAGGAACGGCACCAACAGGATATACTTCCACTTCGCCTCCCGGCATTGATACAGGAAACCCTCCTTTTCCTCCAGGGTGAGCTTGAAGAGCTCCGACGCCCGGGCAATCATGGAATTAAAAGATCCCACCTCGTTCGGTGGGAAGGCTCTCAATGCCAGTGATGCAGGGTCTCCCAGTCCTGTGTCATCGTCCGTATCCGTCATCGCTGTATCCGTTCCCCTAGGGGAGGGGGCAGCTAAAGGTTGGAATGGAGCTGTAGGTTGTCTCCTCTTCTTCGCCGGTGGCGGTTGCCCCGGTGTCAACGGGGTCACCGGCGGTGCCGCTGGTGCTGACGGGAGTCGTCGGCAACCTCCTCTGAATCTCTGACACCAGCGCGTGGAGTGTCAAGAGGATATCCTGTGATACATCTCTAGGAGGCACCTGGGAAACCAGGTCACTGGGCCCAGTGCCCATGTCGTCATCCCCGTCGGTCTCGACATTGTCATTGTTGCTGCCAACTTCGGTGGGCATCTCCTCGACGTTCCAATCATCGTCACCATTGTGGACGGTGTGGACAGAAAGTCTCTCCTCCTCGTCGGATGAAGAAATGTCTGTGCACTGGAGTTCTTCTGCCCCCCCCCCCCCTTCTTCGGGTCCTGAGGGCTCAGTCTCTGAGGTCCGGCATCTACTTCTCCGGGTTCTTCACTATCGGCTTGAACAAAGACTCTCTCCTGGCCAGGAGATATTCTGGCTGTCGCCGGAGCACCCTGGTCAGGGGTCAGCCCCCTTTGCCTTTCGAAATTGAGGCCTCCACCACCTCGATTGAAGGGGGATGTCTTGGCCTGGACCACCGGGGCCTTCACAAGCAGGTCGGCCATCTTGGCCTTCTCCTTCACGGGCAGCTTGGACACCTTGTCCTGCTTGGCCTTCACCCTCACGGGCGGTTCAGACTTACCCTTTTCCCGCAGCTTCCCAGGGGTAACTGACTTCCTCTTAGACGAAGAGCTGGAGCAGTGGCTGGAGATCGAGGCAGTTGGAGACAAACGCGTCCTGACCGTCTTGGGACCTGTGGGCAATGTTCCCTCTAAGCTGTGCGCATGTGCGCTTGCCCAGATTCCTTCTGGGTGCCGCTAAGATATTTTTTAGCAGTGCACACAGGCAATTCTCGGATTTTATAAGGCACAAGCCACAGCAAATACCTGACATGTGCTTTCTGTTAAAATAACTAGCTTGTCATGATATTCTGGTGTAGCTCATTTACACTACCCTACTATGCAAGTGTGACCTTAAAAACCTAAAAACCGTAAAAAAAGAATACAGCCTTGAGAGGTAAAAACTAATATGAAACAGTGGCTCCATGAACGGAAAAATCTAACTAAGATATGCTTGCATGCATTCACCAACTACTGTTCCCTCCCCACCCATGACTGCTATGCTTTTACTCTACCAAGCGCTTACTCTAACCTCTACAACAAAACATATTTAGATATTATCAAACAACCTTGACTCTTCCTCTCTTGACTTTGTGAAAGGTTACCAGACATGTACCTACATCCATGTATGTTATGTTTGTTGTAATTTGAATAACGTTCAAGCACAATAACTTCTGCTATTCATGGTGACTTATAAAAAGTTCCTTTTGGAAGGCCTTCCAGTGACTACCCTGGCATCCCTGAGATGTGTCCTGCATGCTGCAGCAGGACTCATGAAAAGGCTCTGGAATTCCAACCCTCCTCTAACTCCATTGGCTCCCGCTGGAAGCCCATATCATTTTCAAATCATGTTGCATCATTTACAATACTGTCACCCTGAAGTACCCAATCTACCTCACTGAGAAACTCAGCATCTCCAGAGGCCGGCAATCCAGAAGTAAGGAAATGTGAAGGCTTGAACTTGATGGAAATGTGAACCTCAATAAGTCTCTTGTTGTATTTTGTCTGGTGCAGGAAGGAAAGAAACGAGAAGAGCAGCCTTCTCTGTCTATGCTTCAAGACTCTGGAACATCCTCCCATCAACATCAGAATTTCCCTATTTCTGTTGCAGTTCAGGAAAGAGCTCAAGATCTTCCTCATCAAGGAATGGCTACTACATAACACATAGGTCCACACAACCTCCACTCCCCATCGTACCCGAGACTCTGATCTGCCCCCCCACTGTCTCCTTCCCTGGTTGCTTGTAGATCTCTTGATGCAAATTGGCCGCCGTTGCCTTCCCCCGTTAGCTCCCACTCCCTTTTTCTCTGCTTCCCTCACTGTGTTCTTCCCCCTATGATTGTAAAGCACTCCATTGATTCCTGAAGTCAGGTCCGCGCTCAATAAGTAGACTAATAATATTAATAATAAAAGCATCAACCACACTATGCAACCCAATTATCTCAAATATCAGATACTGACTGTAGGTAAACTTAGATGTGTAACCTCATCCCATGCTGCCTATTCTTAGTACCTATATCACGCAAGCGCTTTGAATGGGTCCCTTGCAAGTTAACACATTATACAACTCAAATATTAATTTCATCCCTAAGGATTTGAGTAGACAAATGTCATGCTCAGAGTCTCCTACTTTAGCATTGCTAACATTACCGTATAAGTGGAGAGAAACATTGCAATATAATTTACTTGGCCTGCAATGGATAATGAATATGGGCTATGCCAGGTATTACTCGTCTATAGCATTAGGGCAATGGATATTCAGACAGTAGAAGGCTTTTCACACAATCTGCATTGTTATTTATTTTTTATTTTATTTATTACATTTGTTTTTGCCCAGACCCGAGGGTATCACGGCCAAAATACAGGTGAGTTGTCACATTTTATACAGTGTTGTAGTACAGCCATATCAAACATTTTTGAACTAAGGTTACAACAAACATATAGTCAAATTACTTATACCAAGTTACATTTAGTCAGGTAGCCACTCTCAATTTGTTTCAGCACTACTTGCAGTTCTGAAGGTGACCCCTAGCTGTATATGGGAAAGTAGGACTCAAACGGTTAATATTTGTTGAATAACCAAGTTTTCAGTGCTTTTTTGAATCTTGGTAGGGAGTTCTAATTTTTTATGCTAAGGGGTAGTGCGTTCCAGTGCGATGGGGCTAGGACTTACTTTGAAACTACTTCCTCCTGCTCTGCTGTGTTTGTATTGAGGAACTTCTAAGAGTGCAAGTTTGTTGGATCTCAGTGTCCTACGGGAGATGTTTTTCTTAATGGAGTTGTTGAGATAGCTAGGCGCTTTGTTGGTGATACATTTGTAGACGATACTAAGGGTTTTGAATATGATTCTTGCTTCAATTGGCAGCCAGTGGTTTTCTCTTCTAATGGTGGATATGTGTTCAGATTTCTTTATACCTAGTGCCGCTCTAAGGGCTTTGTTCTATAATAATTGGATTTTGTTTAAATTGGTTTAGGAAGTTCCTAGAAAGAGGATGTTACAATAATCCAATTTCGTTAAAATCAGAGCTCTGGCCAGTGTGATACAATTTGAGGGAGTAAGAAATTGGCGGCTGAGGGCGATAAGTTTTGCTTTATAGGCTGTGGACGAGGAGAGGGCTGCTATTTGTTTGTGCATAGTGAGGTTGACATCTATGTAGACACCAAGCGTTTTAACTTGTTTAAGTACTGAGATCAGTGTACCATCAATGTTAATGTGAGAGTAGTCCGGGTGGAGGGTGCTTATTCTATTTTGGGAGCCCACAATGAGGACCTCAGTTTTCTCATTGTTAAGGCAGAGGCTGTTGAGGGCCATCCAGTTTTGGATTATAGAGTATACTTTGTTGATGGTGACGGTGTCTTGGGTGTAGTAGCCTGTAATGGGAATGAGGATCTGGGTGTCATCTGCAAAGTTGGTGTAGATGACACCCATATCGTCTAAGGCCGAGAATAGGAGTTTAGTATATGCATTGTAGAGTGTGGGGGAGAGGCAGGATCCCTGGGGGACTCCTATGGGTACTATTATGGGGTCTGCTGCAAAATGTCCAATGGCAACTCTGGATGTACGGTCCATTAGAAAGGATTTGATCCATTGTGTGGCGTTGCTGGAGAAATTAAAATCTTTTTTTTACAGTTTCACATAGTTTGTCATGGTCTACCAGGTTGAATGCTGCTGATAGGTACAGTAGCAGTAGGGTGGCTAATTTGCCTGAATCTCTAATGGAGTCCAGTTGGATTTTCAGATCCAGGAGGGCTGTCTCGGTGCTATGTTTGGGTCTAAAGTCTGATTGTCTGGCTCCTAGCAGGTTATTTTGTTCGAGGTGGGTTTGTATCTGGTTATAGGCTATTTTGTCGATGATTTTAAGTAAGAATGGGACAGTCGTTATGGGCCAGTAGTTTGTGGGCACTAGTGGATCTAGAGTGGGCTTTTTTAGTAATGGGGTGACCCATGCCGCTTTAATGCTGACTGAGACCCGATTGGTATAAAAAGTGTTCAGAGTTGCATTGGGAATAGGCCTTAACAAATTATATTGTAACTCACTGCTATACAAAAACGATTTCACTTTTCAGTTGTACAATCCTACCCAACAATATAAGGGTGGAATAAGTTGCAAACGATCATGTGTGCACTGCAAAATAATTGTGTACCTGCAGACTCATGACATTTTCTTAAAATGCATATTATATCATGCTGAGGCACTAAATAGGTTTTGGTATCAGTATGCAAATATCCCAGTGAGTATTTCACTGCTACAATCTCTAATGCTCTAATCTCTACAATCTCTAAATGTCAACCAACTAGCATTGGTGGTGAGCACAGGAGCCTGAGAGGGGGCGGGTGAAAGGGCACAGGAGAACACTCCTTGCAGGTGAAGAACAAATCAGTAACTTTAAAAAACGAAGTCAGTTGTTTCGGCAGTACAGTACAGTGTAGAAAATATGCTTGTTTGCTGAAGGAAAGCTGAAGTAACAGTCTAGAGAACTGCATTTTCTGTTTCTTTCTATGCTCAGCTGCTGAGGGCATTTCAAAACAAACATGCTTTTTGTGTTTGACTGTAGCATCCCAATTCATCTCGTTTAACTGATAATAGTGAATTACAGAGGGATCCCTAGTTACAGAAGAAGGCTCTCAAGCTGTTGTACCTCTGAGCATTGATGCTATTAACCCAAAAGTCATACATATGTGATTTACTTCAACAGGGCTCTACAAGAAACCTCAATAAGTATCTTGTTGTATTTTGTCTAGGCTGTGGTGAAGAAGGGTGGGCAAAACTTTAGGCTGTATTATGTGCCCTGTCATTTTACTTCGTACATCAGGGTTACAAGCAAGGCTTTCTACTTAGAGGGAATAAAAAAAGTCATTAGCTTTGCCAACAGGGATACTTTATGGTTATTAAAATATGTTCTTTGCCCTTCCAATGCGTCTTGAAATCACTCCAAAATATTATTAGAGTTCCTTCCTATGCCACTGCTCTGCTGGTCACCGATTTGAAAAAATCAGTGGAGCTTTGTGGGCAGAAGCCAGGGGTTGGTTCCTATGTGTTCATTTTTTCCCATTTTTATTCAGCAAATGTTTCTGTTTTTAGAGATTAAAAATTGATGGGTTAATATGACTCTTAGCTGTAAAGCTGGTTTTGAGTAACTCACAGGACACCATAATGTGGACAGTCTGCAGAAGCCAGGGAATTTTGATCCTCATTTTCTATGGTGCAGTTATTCTGATGCAATTATCATCCTTAGACAAATTATGAGAGGCATGTTCTCCTGGCCCTTGAATTGCTTCATTAAAGTGGCACATTAACTCCTATTGGCATGTTTCCTAACACATTCCTTTTAGTTGCCTATATTCCATCTGCCCTTTATTGTATCCGGTCTGATTTTTGATAGCCACATCAGTTTTGAAAAGCAAAATTTTATTTTTTTTGTAATACACATGAGTATTTTTCCAGTGGAATAAAGGACACATTTCTCTCTGCACAGTACTTTTGTTAACTACTGCAGCATATCTTAAGATCTTGAACTGGTTGATGAGTTCACTTCATAATCACATAAAATATATATTTTTTAGCCTATGTGTTCGGAAAAAGTGTTTTAAGATGCACATTTTATGCAGATTTGTAATGAATTGCAGTAGTTTGGAAGGGGCAATTCCTTTTCAAACTCTCTTCAGAGATGGTAGCTCACTACGCATTCTCACAAAGTGGCTTACCTCGATAGTCAGTTGCGCACATGGAAAATAAAGTGCACACGAAAGGTAACCAGTTCCGCACTTAGAGAAAAATAATTAGAGGGAACATTGCCCGAGGGAGCAGCAACCCCGACAGTAGAGAACTTGCGGTGCTTGGCTTTGTGTTGGGTCTCCACGGATGGAGCGCCCTCAAAGGACTTAGAAGCCTGCTCAGGTTGGCTGGATCAGCAAGAGGCATGCCCCTGAGAAGCACCCGGGAGAGAGGCTCTGGCTTGGAGACACACCGCCAACCGGACGTGTCGATCCTTCAAGGTGCGCTTGGTGAAACCACATCAGATCTCACAATCTTCTTCTGTATGCGCCGGGTGTAGTCAATATAGGCACTGGTAATGCTTGTCATCGGAATAAACATTCCGCAAACCGAGCTGGTGCACAGTTTGAAGAGGGAAGCTCCGTCCTCCTCCTCCGACATGATCCGGCGCGGTGTAGGCCTGAAGAACTTCTGGAAGCTTCCAAGAAGAACACTCAGCGATTTCTGCCCTTGAGGGGCGATGGAAGATGCCGAAAAATGGGTCATCGTAAATCGGAAGAATAAGCGATGGAGCACACAGGCTCGATTTGACCGAAGAATTGAGTTTTCCTATCACAAAAGCTCGAAGAGCAAGACACGAGGATTTCTAACACTTGAACGTGTGCTAAAAATCTGAAGATGGCTGCCAGAGGAGGGGCATAGGTAGAGGGCAGTCATTGGCTAGGAACAGTATGAACCAGAGCTCAGTGATTGGTTTATAGGAGAAAGACAGTTTAGAAACAAAACAGAAACTGTTTTTTCTTTTACAGAGGATTCCCAGCCTGACGACGGGGAATCTTCATGAGCATGTGAATCCATGCCAGGCCCCATACTGGAGAAGTAGGATATTCATTACAAGTTTACAGTAGTTACTTTACAACAATAGTTTAAAAAAATGTATCAGACCCAGAGTATCTGTTTTTCTGATCTGTATTTGCTGCACCCTTATCCGTTCCTAACTGCTGAAACAATAGGTGGTATTGTTTCCAAATATAATGTCATTCAAGGGGTTGAAAGCTGAGGCACCCCAACATAATCAAAACCTGTGACATGTGGGCTATGCTCACATGCAAACACGTGTGTGCAGCTGGCAGTCAATAATACAAACTATTTTAAAAGGCAAACATGATGTGTTCACTGAAAGTGGCAATGATGTTCGGTATTGAGCTATTATGACCACTCTACAAACGGCCTGTCAGGTGCCGACAACGTCATTACTCAAAACACAACTCCCAACCTCTCGCAAAAGTGGCACTCTCTTATACCATTTCCTGCCCTATTCCCCTCTGGCCTGGAAAAATGAGCTAACAAAATGGTACTTTTGGACACCGGAAAGGCTACACGCTAGGGGCCTTCTTGACTCGGAGGAGTGTTGGAGATGCAGATATGCCAGAGGGATGTTTGAGCATATCATCTGGGAGTGTTATGAACTAAGGCGCTTTTGGAGGAAGGTTGCGCTGAAAATGAATGAGGTTCTCATACTTGATGTGGATTATGACTATGCAAGTGTAATTCTGGACGAAGATGAATTAGTGGCTTATCTCACATACCCTCAATGATGTTGGTTATTCAGGGCATCTAACTCTGCAAAAAAAGTAATTCTCAGGAGGTGGAAAGATGTGTAAAACAGTTGGCCAGAATGGAGAGAATTGTCCTTTTCAGAGATAAAAAATGAACTTATTTGACCAGATTTGGGCAGGCTTCCTAGAACTGCTAATCTAAGAGTTTCTTTTATAACCTCCATATTTTTAGTCTTATTAGTGATGTATACCCCAATATGGCGATTCCTATGATGTACTGATGTATTGTCTAAGTTTGTTTGACTGCTAATTCTGTTGATGTATGGTTTATACTGTTTGTTATGATTGAAATCTAATAAAAATGTAAATATAAAAAAAATGGTACTAGAACAAAAAACGAATATATGAAAACTGATTCTGGCTGAGGCACATAACCACAATCACACTGACAAAGCAAGTGCAAGATGGAGACTAGTTGTGCTAGCATTACACCAGGAAGCACAGCACTCTTTTTGGTCTCTTGGTAACCAAGAATCCCTCTTGATTACTTGGCAAGCAGCACTGGCGCAGAGGATAGTGTGTTTAGCGAGCACTCTGCATGTCAGCGTAATGCTTTTGAGACAACATACATTTCTTTGAATATATACCCATATCTAGTACTTCTTTCTTACGCATTGACACAAAGCTCTCTGAAATTGCAAGTTGGGCATGCTGGCACTACTTCAATGCAAGCATAAAAGCCCAATGAATAATTGCAGCACCAGCCTGTAAAGTTGCACAACCTACAGATGACATGCCCAGAATTTGATTAAATGTCCAAGTCCCTGGTGCCTACAGTTTGCACTGCGCAGGAAGAGCTATGTGGTCAGATACCACTGCCACAGTGCCATAACAGGAGGTATAAAGGTGTTCTGTACGAAGGAGTAGACTTGAAAGCGGACATATACATATACCATATGAACATTTGCTTAGATCAGTTAAAAAGTGCTTTCACTGCCAAATGATCAAATATGTTGCTCTGATAAGCGTATAATATAGCGGTGCATTGATGGATGTTTTTATGCCGATGAAGTGCTCGAATACTACCAACATGGCCTCTTGGCACTGTTCCCTAGGTTAAATAGTGCTCGGGTTACAAAGGACTATACCCACACGCTCTAAAAAGCGGTATACCATCGTTTCATTGTCAGTCATTTTTATGACTGCCTTTTTTACGAGTACACTATTACGAAAAAATAAATTGACATTTTGGGGGTGGGAAAGGTCAGATAAGGGATTGGGGGGGGGTCGGGAATAGTTAAAAATAGGTGGGGGGGGGGGTGTTGGTGGGGGTTACCGCCGCCCAAAATAAAAAAGGCAAACTTAGATGACTTTTTTTCAGCAGAACGTCATAAAAATGACTGGCAATGAAATGACATAGAGCCCTAAAAAGCAACTATTATGGGCAGCGTGGGCATCTGTAGTCTTCACACTACAAGTTTAAGGGAATGGTTTACTGGAGAAAAATATCCTTGCCTTTAGGTGTCGACAAAACATGAGACAGCCACATGTGGCAGCATGACACAGAGATGTTTGCTGTTGCAACCTAGAAGAGAAAGCCCTACCTCCCTGCATGCTAACTTAGTTTTAGCCCTTCTATAGATTTTAAATGTTTGGTGGTGGTCTATAGCACCGGATGTTCTATAGCACTAAATGCCAATGATGTTTATACCTGAGCATATGATGGCACTGCCGGGATTATGTCATATCATGTGGCAAGATTGATTTGTAAACAGCATATATAAATAATAAACAAACAAACAAGCATGTGCCTTAGTGAAATGGCACAGACAGACTAAAAATCAAAATGCATGGAACAAAGGTTTCCCAGAGCAAAGCCAGTGTTTCATGGCACATTGTCCCTCATCTGTGACACCATCCCACAGTAGTGACAGTATAATGAATGGCATATATATGTATCTGCAATGGAAAAAAGAACAGCCCTTTGTAGCCGCAGTCTCAAAGCGAGTGCTTAAAACGGTACCTGGCACACCCATCTCTCTTAAATTTCTTGAATTCTTTCCCTGCCCCCAGAATCTCCCCCCCACTCCCTGTTAGCCTCTGCACCTACCCCCTGTGCCTCTTCTAAAACCAAACCCCAGACACTCTTTGCTACTTGATGTATTTATAAACATGCACCTGACAAAATTAATCGTATCTGGGAGCAGATGTATCAGTGATAAATCAACCGTTTCTTTCTTAACAATGCTATCATTTCGGAAATTTCACCACCAAGTGATTAAACAACAGTACTATCATTAACAGAATAAGTAAGTCTTCAAAGCCTTTCGAAATTTAATGAGAGGTTTATGTTCTCCAATAACTCTCGGAAGGCTATTCCAGAGATTTGGGCCATAGACTCCAAACCTTCGGTCTCCCTTTATTCTGGTATCTTGACCGTGGCACTTGCAGCAACATTTTATCGCAAGAGCGTAGTTGACGACCAGGGATATCGGTCTTGATTTTGTCAGACAAGTAGCTTGGTGCTAGCTGATTTATACATTTGAAGATAACGCTATGCCTTGGATTCATTTTTCTCTGGTCCTCTGTGTGAGATGGTTAGATTTTCCATGCTTTTCTCTGCACTTTGTAATGTGAGTTTGAGTTGGTGTGGAGGAATAAATGAACTGTGGCGATACGCATACCTATATGTGGTGCCACAGAGATCAACATATTAATATGCTGTACAAAGTTGCCTAATTTATTTGAATGTTTAAAGTTTGGTATTGCACGTGTGTTGTATGTAAAACCATCCATCGATCACTTTTTGGTTTTAATACGTCTCCCTTAGTGAGTGAGTAGTCACAGGTAAAGTGTATCTGGTTACTAGTGTTCCTGCGCAGAGGTGTCACAGCCTAGTAGTTTGGCTAGACTCCTCCAATGTGTGGCACAACTAAGACCGATTTGCTTGGGGTTGCGGCGGTATCGCTTCTGCAAGAATGCCAGCATAACTTGTACATTGATTCGAACAATGAAGATTACCCCTGCCGTAGCGCAGGGAGGCTTCATTCGAATAAAGACACAGAGGCGAGCATTATTCTTAAACTTTGTTATTTCTACTCTTCCAGCAGATTTAAATCTTCAAAATGTGTCTAAACATTTTGTTTTTCCTTTATACAGAAAAACACTCTAAACTTCATATCCCATGAACCCCAGTGTCTCTGGGAGTCCTATCCTGTCTCTGTGTCCCATAAGCCACTCCTTGGCCAGGTCCTTTCCTTTTCTTTGATGCCTTCCAACTGAAATCCGATATCCATGTTCCAACTAAAACAGTCCAACTGAACAACCAAACACAGGGCTTCGGACTGTGCCTGAACAGACGCCAACTGACGGGATGCTCCCGACAGCTCCAGTTATCCCTCATACGTGCGACCTCCTGTCTGCGCTGAGCTCCAGTTTTCATCTACTCTTCTGGTCACCCGCTGCCAGAAAAGAACAAGTTACTTAACCGTGGTAACGTTCTTTCGACTGGATGTTCCTCCCATGTATTCCTCATCTTATGATATCTCCATATCCAGCTTTAGCTGCTTCAGATTTTTTTTTCCAGTAAGTTGCGCTGCGCTTGTCGACTCGATGTCCCTCGAGGGCCTCCTTTTTGGTGTCGACGACATCGATGGTATAGAGAATGCGCAGCGAACATTGGCTTCAGTTCTGTTTTTACGTGCATTGGTTTATCCTATGCCCGACAGCTACTCACCCTGAAACGAGCATAAGCCGAAATGGCTTGGAAATCCTACTGCGGGGTAGGCTGGGAGGGGCAATGAGGAATCTGTGGGAGGAACATTCAGTCGAAGGAATGTTACCACGGGTAAGTAACTTGTTCTTCGAATGGATTGTGTCCTCCCACGTATCCCTCATCTTATAATAGATTCCCAAAGCAGTATTTGCATTTTTGGAGGAGGGAGTCAGAATTTACAGTTTCCAATTAGAATTTAGGAGTTACTTATTGGTCTGGGTGTACAGAATGTAACACTGGCCAGGGGCGTGGCTAACTGCCATGTAGAGCAGACGTGTCTCCTGTGAGCTCCGCGCCGATGTGCCATCATAAGCTGATGTTCATGCATTTCTGCTAACTTTTAAAAGCTGCAACTCGCACCATTCGTTGCCGGATCTCATCAGCAGTCGTTTGATCCGTCTTTCAGACGGTTGGAGACAACTAACGTCGACATACGTCGAGCGAGAAGTGCCGGAGCCGAGAACCAAAATGACGGCTCCCGCGTCCTGAGTTTCGAGGGACCGGAGCGCGCCTGCACCGCGGAGGACGTCGTCCATCGGGGCCTGCCGGGGAGCCGGAACAACCGGCCAGCCTGCACCGGGGTCGGGAGAGAGAGCAACCGCGCTCGTAGAAGAGCGAGCCGCCCCCTGAGCCTCCTTCCAGCGGCGTCCTGCCCGCGACCGCGGAGCCCAGCAGAGCCCTGACAAGACCTGCGGCCGACCGGAGCCACAAAGGTGAGCGGGGCGGGGGGTAACCAGTGACAGAGGACTTGCGACCGCATATTACCGGGGCCTCGTCCCCCCCCCGCCAATGCATATCTGCGCCTGGGAGTGTCGCCGAAGCTGACTCCACCACCTTGCGCACTTCAGCCAACACCGAGGGCGACCCAGGCCCGACGCTCCATACATCCACAAGAACTGGTGAACCCCCGGGCGGCCATAGCTCACCCTCCTCCCACGCGGCCTTCACCCACTGGACGGGGTGTGGGCACTGCCGAATCCTGACGCCTGCCTCTTCGGATGTGCGGAGCCCCACTTCGACACCCAGATATCGCCGCCTCTCCCCCCCTTCACTTTCACCTTGGCCCTGGGCCCCGTGGCAACAGCGCGGGGAACCCCACCGTGCCTCTTATTGGCGGCCTACCACCGGCGCCCCCGGCACGAGAGGACTGTGCGCTCACAAGATAGCTGGTAAAAGTAGCAGGCCCAAGCAACGGAAGACCACCCTGGACACATACGCAGCCAGCGAATCTCCAAACCCTGAGAGCACGATTTGTGTGCCCACAAATCTTCAATCGGACCATACAGCACCGACAGCACCTGAATCCAGCAACACCCAGCTCCTCGAAGCCATCAGACAAAATTGATGCCGTTGCCATTGACCTGGGCCTTCTGCGCCAAGATGTCCGCTCTCTGGCCGGCAGGACTGAGGCGCTCGAAATACAGGTCAAGGAAAATACTGAATCCAAAACGCAACTCCTCCGAGACGTAGACGAGCTCCAACAAAGAGTCAAGAACTTGGAAGACAGGGCGGAGGAAGCGGAGGGGAGAGCCCGTCGCAACAATATTCGTCTCCTTGGGCTACCCGAGGGTATCGAGGGCTCCGACCCCACTAACTATATTGAGAACCTCCTGCTGCAGGAGGTGGGAGCTGGCAAACTCTCCCAAGGTTTGTCTATCAAAAGGGCCCACAGATCCCTTGCTAAAAGACCTCCGCCGGGCGCTCCAATCAGGCCGGTGATCGCGAAAGTCCTTAATTACAGAGACCGAGAAGTGATCCTAGCCTTTTCTCGAGCAGGTGGTCAAATCAAACGAGACTCTGCCACAATTGCAATCTACCCTGACTACACCTTCCAGGTTCAAATGAACAGAGCCCAGTTTATACACACAAAGGCCAGATTGAAGGCAGCTAGGTTGCGTTACATGCTCCTGTACCCTTCAAGACTCAAAGGGCTACACAACAACAGGGCACACCTATTCGATACTCTGGCACAGGCCAGAGACTGGATGGATGGGCATCAAATTCCTGCCATCGAACAAAGAAAGCGGAAACCTAGATAACGTTTCTCGTGTCATTTCGACAGCAATCATGCAGCCTTCACCCACCACCGGCGGGCGAAATGAGCCCCCTACTCAGCTGAATGGATCCTGATATGGAGACACTCGAGTCAAGGTCAACTCCTCCCCCTGGAAATGTCTTTCCTTTTTTTTGGGTGTAGGGCACCTGGTGACCCATGCACGGTCCTTCCGAGCGGAAACGGCATTGGCATAATGAGGGTAACCTCGCTGGGCTAGTTCTATGTTTGGGTTGTTTACAGTTAAGGGAGGAGGGTGTTAAACGGGGAGTTATTACTACAGTTGGGAACAGCAAACGGGAATCACCAAGACCACGGAAGCACTTGTCATGCATTTCTGCATCAATAAGACTCAGAGTCCTGCTGGCCCCACTCGTACGACTACGCAACAACTATGGCTGACAGTAAAGATCATTACGTGGAACGTTAGAGGCCTGAACAGCTTTGTCAAACAACGACGCGTCCAATCCTACTTGAAGAGATGCAAGGTCGGAATCGCCATGCTCCAAGAGACTCACCTGTCTGCCAAAAAGCTAGACGACTTGGCCAAAACTTGGCGTGGCACCCTAGTGGGTTCCACATACTCCTCCTATGCCAGAGGGATCCTGATCTGGATTGCCCCCACTGTCCCCTTCAGGCTCACCAGCACTAAATCGGACAACGAGGGGAGAATGGTTGTGGTTTGTGGTTCTCTTGAGGGCAAAGAACTGTGCCTGGTCAGCACTTACGCACCCAACCACGACGCAACTACCTTCTTCCACTCCCTCTACACACGGCTCACCCCGTATATGGACAGAATTATGATATGGGGGGGCGATCATAACTGCACCCTTGACCCTTTGCTGGATAGATCCGACGACAAACACGACCGCCCCTCTCCTCCGGCCAAAATACTTTCCAGATTAGTCCACCAGTTGCAACTCAGTGCTATTTGGAGGGACCAGCACCCAGGGCAACGCAAGTACTCCTTTTACTCCCCCCCCCCCCACATGCCGTGCATACCAGGTTAGATTATATCTTTCTCAGCCAGACACAGCAGTCTATGTTTGTTGACGCGCATTACTTGCCGAGGGTGCTGTCCGATCATTCTCCCCTGCTGGGAGGTGTTCCCGCCTAGAACCCCCATACCCACGTGGAGATTGAGAGCCGAAGCTCTACTTGATACAGCATTCAGAGAGCACATTAGAGACGAGACCGACGAATATTGGGAGAACAACCTACATAGTGTTAAATACATAGGCACCGCCTGGGAGGCATATAAGGTGGTCATGCGGGGTGAGATGATCGCAGCAGTTGGGGGAGCCCAGAGATCCATCACAACCCTGTTGGAACAAGCCGAGGGAGACCTGCGCAGGGCAGGGTTGACTCATCTCCCGATCATTTACTTAACATTTCTGAACTCAGACAAACCTGCCTAAAGCACTGGGAAGCCCTAGGTAAACTAAGCTACGCCAAACACACGGAGAGAGTCCATGCCCTGGGAGACAAGCCCGGAAAACTCTTAGCCTGGCTCTACAAAAGGGAAACCCCCAGGCCGCCCATATGCCACATACTCGCACCAGATGGCACTACTGTGCATAACCAACTGGAAATCAACTCTGTTTTCTCTAGCTTCTACCATAATTTGTACTCTGAGACCCCCCCCCCCCACTCTGACACAGGGATCGAGGACACCCTCAACGTCATTGATTTGCCAAAACTAGACTTGCATATGGCCGAGACTCTCGATGAGCCCATCACTCCCGATGAGGTCAAGGTGGTGATCAGAACGCTACCAGCTGGGAAGACCCGGGCTCGGATGGCCTCCCAGGGGAGTTCTATAAAACCTATGAGGAAACACTCGCCCCTACATTGGCCCAGGTCTAGAACAAGGCCTTCGAGCGTGGCACCCTCCCGTATTCCCTGAGCGAGGCCGTGATAATACCCTTACTCAAACCTGGGAAGGACGGGGCAGATTGTGCCTCATACAGGCCCCTCTCCATGCTAAATGTATACTGCAAGATCCTCACCGCATTGCTCGCCAACAGACTGCGCAGAGTGATCCCACTGTTGATCCATCAAGACCAGACTGGATACGTCCCCGGACGATCCATTACTGAGAACCTGCGTAGGCTACATCACGTTATTTATAGTACCGAGGGAAGACCACAGAAACTTGCGGTGGCATCACTGGATGCCACCAAAGCTTTTGATTCCGTGAGGTGGGAATGGCTATATGCTATTATGGCAAAGATGGGAATTGGTCCCGTATTTCTGAAATGGACCCAGCTGGTTTAAGCCAACCCCACGGCAAGAGTACGAACTAATAGAACCTTTTCTGCGAAATGGTCTCTACACAGAGGCACCCGCCAGGGCTGCTCCCTATCCCCCATGCTGTACATCATCGCAGCCGAGCCTGTAGCAGCCTACCTGAGACAGGAATATGGAGATGGGGGCATCACTATAGATGGGACAACTCATCTCGTATCCATGTACGCGGACGACACCCTCTTATATTTGCAGGACCCCGAACACCTCCTACCCTACATTCTTGAAACCCTTGACAACTTTCATAAGCATACCGGGATCCAGATTAACAAAAATAAATCTTGCCTCTACCCCCTAGCCGCACTACACAGTGATTATTATGGGACCCTCTGTCCCCTAGATCTCGAATGGCAGGCGACATTGTTTAAATATCTGGGGATAACCATACATCGAACCCCAGGCGCGGAACATATACCTAACACTGTAAGGGCCAAAGACTCTCTCTTGAAGTCCATGGAATTTTGGGGGCGGCTTCCGCTTTCGGTGGCCGGGAGGGCGGGCCTCCTTAAGATGGTCGCCCTGCCCCGCCTATTGCACTACTTCACTAACATTCCCTTCTACATCCCCCGGCGTTCTTTAAAGACCTCAACAAGCTCTGTAGGGGCTTCCTTTGGCAGGGAGGCAGGCATAGGGTGGCATTGGAGACCCTCCAGAGACCATACGAGAGGGGTGGGCTGAAGATCCCCAATTTTGAACTTTATTTCCTAGCCAGCCAGCTGAGACACATTGTGCGGTGGATGGCCGACGAGAGCACAACAGACACCCGCCTCCTCCAACCGGCCCTCCCCCAGCTATTACTCAGGGATCTGCTGTGGACCAAGAGGAGTGCTCTCGAACACTGCCCTTACCTCGTCAAGCTGGGACTCCGACTCTGGAAAAGGGCCTGCAAACTGGTCGGGTCTGAAGACCCGTACTCCCCACAGATCCCCATTGCAGCACTCATGTCCAACCATTCCTGGGGGCAACTTGAGACCCGTACACAATGGGAGCCCCTCAGCGTGGCCACGCTTGGGGACCTGATCCAAGTGCAGACGGTTTTAGCCTTCCCAGACCTTAGTGACGCCACCTGGCCTCCCGGCCGGGCAATTCCTACTGCACAGAGCTGTCATACAGGCCCTGACTAGCAGGTGGCCTATTGCTGGCGACCTGAATGACGAAAACTAATGTATTGAAACGATTCTTAATGCCGCCGAGGGGGGCCATGAAACCTCACATATTTATGAGGCCCTACTATGGGGCTCCACCAAAGAAGACCTCAAATGTCGGGACAAATGGGAAACCAAACTGAATCTGGTTTTCGAAGACAAAGCCTGGGGTGAAATAACCCACTACCATAAAAGAATCTCCCGGAACGCCC
Source organism: Ambystoma mexicanum (assembly GCF_040938575.1). NCBI lineage: Eukaryota > Metazoa > Chordata > Amphibia > Caudata > Ambystomatidae > Ambystoma > Ambystoma mexicanum. Next base: position 788,859,191 of record NC_090935.1, on the reverse strand, counting down.
GCTTACAGCTCCTTCAACTGTACGTCACGAACAGAGAGTATCTCACCCCGGAAGCCATATCCAGATTTACCGCTGCGACCACCCAATCATGCCCCAAATGCAGCGAGCCCAAGGTTGGCATGACCCACATGTTCTGGGGATGCCCAGTGATTAGAGAATTCTGGACTCAAGTGAGGGATAGAGTGGCCGGTGCAGACATTGACATCGAAGTGGACGAACCCTCGGCATGCATCCTGGGCAGGTTTGGGCGCAGCAGGGAGAACAAACCCCTCAACAGGCTGAGAGACCTTATTTACATAACTGCCAAGAGGCGCATAGCCATGGGGTGGAAGAGCCCCAAAGGCCCGCCAATGCCCCTATGGTAGGGGGACCTTACAAAGTGGATCGCAGCGGAAACTGCGGCATGGGAGACTGCGATCCAAGTGCAGAGGCTTGACTCCAGCGAAGAGCTACACCGCTGGGTGACCTTAACAGTACCCTTGCTATACCCTGAATCACAGGAGAGCGAGATAGCTGGGGAAGGCGACCCAGGCCCGAGCATAGACTTTTGACGAACTTAGTACTTACTGTGGTCTTGGGGGGAGGGGTGTGAGGGGTGGGGGTTAGTTGGGGATTTAAATTTTTCTTCTGGTATGCTCAACCATCACCATCAATGCCTGTTTTACTCTTTGTTATTGTTTGTAATGAAACTAATAAAATATATTAAAAAAAAAAAAAAAGAAGGTAACACTGGCTTCCCAAAAACACCTTCTCGGCCCAAGGAAGAGTCCAGACTATAATGCTTGGTGAATGTGTGGACTGAGGACCATGTTGCAGCCACACAAATATCTTTAATTGGGACTCCCCTCTGTAAGGCAGAGGAAGTATCCATGACCCTGGTCGAATGTGCTCTGAGACCCTCAGGAGGATCCTTTCCGGCTAATCTGTAGCATTCCGAGATTCCTTGGATGATCCACCTAGATAACGTTTGTTTTGAGACCGCTATACCCAACTTATGGCATGTAACCAACAAAACATTGATGGTCTTGTCTTAATTGAGACATTCTGGAAATAAAATCTCTAATATGTCGTCTGGGAGGTCCCAAATCCTTATATCTCAAACTCTCAGAAACCATGCATGAAGGTTGAGAGTCTTCACCTATGGATGAAGAACCCGGCCCGCCTCTTGCGAGAGAAGGTCCTCTCTTTGTGGAAGACATATTGGAGGGCAGATGGACATATCCAGAAAGGTCAGAGTACCACGTCCTCCTAGCCCAATTCGCAGCAATTGGTATCATGGATTTCCCGATCTTCCTATATCTCCTGATTACATGAGCAACGACAGGGACCGAAGGAAACGTGTACAGGAGCGGAAAATCCAAGTCCACTACGAACATGTCTCGTAGAGCTCCTCTTGGGGGAAATTCCCTGGAGCAGTGCAGTTCGCACTTCCGGTTGACACTGGTCATGAACAGATCCACTTGAGGGGTTCCCCAAAGGATGAATATCTCTTGAAGGACTTCCCTAGCTATTTCCCACTCGTGGAAGACTATGCTTGGCCTTCTCAGAGCCTCTGCAGCTGTATTCTCCTCTTCGGTTAGGTGAACTGCCAATAGAGAGATTCCTTTTTGAATTGACCAGAACTAGAGCTGCATTGCTTCTTTGTACAGTGATAGTGACCCTACGCCTCCTCTCTTGTTGAAGTAGTACATGGCCACTGTGTGGACATTCTTTGCTGTAACAGAGGGCAGGAAGGCCTTCAGCACTAGTCTGATTGCCCTCAGCTCCAAAAGGTTGATGTGCAGTTGGGACTCCAATGGAGACCAACGACTGCTGATTGACAGATCGTTGGCGTGGGCTCCCCACCCTGCGAATAAGGCACCGTCACTACTGTTATCTGCTGCCATGGTTCTCCTTTTAAAATGTTGTCCTCACAGACCTACTACAGAAGGTCCTGTGTGACTCTGCTTGGAACCTGAAGGAGGTCTGCCATCCTGGCTGAGAATTAGGATCATTAAGTCCCGAGTGTCCATTGAAGGTTCTGAGGCAGGCCTCTGGCACCAGGAAAATGCAGGATGCCCTGAGGCCGAACAAACGCAAAAAATCGAAGGCCGGAAGACAGTGTGCACTCTGGAATTTGGTGACCATCTGTAGAATGTCTTGAGGCCTCACCTCGCGTGGTGAGGTTTTTCCCAAGGAAGCTTCTAGGACAGCCCTGATGAATTGGAGCCTTTGAGATGGTATCATGCCAGAGTTCTTGAAGTGGAGGGAGAAGCCCAGCTTGTGGAAGGAGTGACGGGCAGAGAGGAGATGTTCCATGGCCTGTTCAGGAGAACGTGCCCTGATCAGTCAATCGTCAAGGTAGGGGTAGGCGTGAATTCCCCCTCACATGGGACTCGCTGCCACCACCGCCCTCAACGTGGTGAAAAGACTCGGGCGGAGATCAGCCCAAATGGCAGAATTCGAAACTGATAATGAGAACCGCCAGTAGCGAACCTCAGGTACTGATGGACTGCCACATGAAAGTAAGCACCCTGAAGGTCCAATTATACCATCCAGTCCTGACGCTGGAATGTATTAAGGATCTGAGAAAGGGTAACCATCTTGAACTTGTCCTTCCAAAGGAACTTGTTCAAGTCTCAAGTCCAAGATGGGTCTCAATCCTCTATCCCTTCTTGGGGATTAGAAAGTAAGGGAAATACCAACCCTTGTTTGTCTCCACTAAAGGTACTGGGTTTTATAGCACCTTTCTCCAGAAGGGTCAAACTTTCATGCATAAGGAGCTGATCTAGAACTTTGAAAAAGCTGTTACCCAGTGGATGATCCCAAGGCCTTTTTAGAAAGTGAAAGCAATAACCCTGAGCAACTGTTTCCAATACCCAGGCATCTGAAGTAATACCCTGCCATTCTTTCAGATGCTGAGAGTCTGCCTCCCACCGGGGTCTTGTGGAGTAAGGCCTCAGAGAGGTTTTGAGGCGGCTGATGCAGCGGTTGAGGGTAAAACAGCCGATGTCTGGGCAGTCCAAGCACCTCTTCCCCATCCAACACAAGGGAGGAGGGGGATTTTCTCTGACCTCTTTGATTCGACAGTCTTCTCCTTCCAACTGAGGAGTAATAGCGAAAGGACCTGCCCCTCCAAGCTGTACTAGTGGGGTGAGATGGTTGTGGCCGTCTAATTGCAGCGCCAAGGGGTTTGACTGCTGCTTTGGAGGCCAGCAGCTTCTGCAGGCTCTCGTCAGCCTTGCTGCCAAATAATGTGTGCCATCAAAGGGCATGTTAATAAGTCTAGACTGCACATATGGAGCAAAACCAGACTCTCAACTAGGCAAATCTGCGCATTACAGTGCTAGCCGCCACAGCTCTGCTGAAACTTTCAAGTCGAGACCAGTCTGGAGGGATTCGCACATTGCATATTTCCCATTCTTGACAATGTTTAAGAAGCTGTCTCGTTCTTCCCCTTCTGGAATATGTTCAGCCACCATCGTTGTTCAATCCCATAGGGTGAAAGTGCACTTGGCCAGTCCACACGTGGCATTTGCCGATTTACAGGCCATATTCCCTGCAGAGAAACCTTTATAGACAAAGCGCCATAACGCTTGTCATCTTTTCCTGGGGGATAGTTGGGTATGCAATTTGTTTGGATGTAGAAGTGGCAGCCTGAAATGCCAGACTTTCGGAGTAGGATGCTTTGTTAGATAGCAAGGGTCACTGCTTGATGCTCTTGCTCGTCAGCTTTTTGTTCACTGCTGGCATTAATTCTGGCGTCTCCCAATTGGTATCAACTCTCGTTTGTACAGCTACATGGAAAGGAAGGAACAAGTACTTACCTGTAACTGTTGTTCTTCAGCATGAGTCTGGTATGGATTCACATGCTCATGAATATTCCCCGTTGTCAGGCCGGGAATCCTCGGTAAAAGAAAAAAAACAGTTTCACTTTCGTTTATAACTGTCTTTATCCTATAAACCAATCACTGAGCTCTCGGTCATACTGCCCCCAGTCAATGAGTGCCCTCTCCCTAAGCCCCTCCGTTGGCAGCCATCTTCGGATTTGGTAGCACGTAAAGTGGAAGTATGACCAAGAAGAGCCGCTGAGGGGCAGGATGGAGGGTTTGCATGTGAATCCATGCCAGACCCATGCTGGAGAACAACAGTTATAGGTAAGTAACAGGTTCCTTCTCCAGCATGAGGTCTGGCATGGATTCACATGCTCACGAATAATGCACAGCAGTACATACATACACCACCACGGGAGGTGGCAAGGCTCAACAGAAGCAATTACTCTTACCTCCCCACCAGGCTCACGTTCAAGCGAACAGGTTGCATAGCACTGCTTGACCGACTTTGGACTCCTCCCTGGAATCCCGGTCGACGCAGTAGAATTTCATGAAGGTGTGTATAGACCTCCACGTAGCACCCTGCAGATGTCCAGCAGGGGCACACCAGACAGGAAAGCCATTGTTACAACGATCGCTCTCGTAGAATGGGCTCTCGGACGGCCAGGCAGCGGTCAGTTTGCCAACCGGTGACCATGAGTGATGCAGCCGGAGAATCCCCTGGAGATGGAAGCCTTGGACAAGGCCTTCCCATGGTTCACAGGACCAAAGATCACAAAAAGCAGAGAAGATTTCCGGAAACACTTTGTGCGGGCCACATAAAACTTCAGCACTCAAGCCACATCCAGCGAGTGCAAAGCCCTTTCAGCCGGCGACGAAGTCGTCGGAAAAAACACAGGTAACACCAAGGTCTTGTTGAGATCAAATTCCGACTGAACCTTCAACATGAAGGAGGGGTGCGTCCTCAGCATCACCCTTTTCTCGTGGAAAGTCAAGTAAGGCCTCTTGCAGAACATGGCCTGGACCTCACCTACTCTCCTGGCAGAGGTGATGGCCACGAGAAAAGCTGTCTTCCAAGACAGGAACTTGAGCATAGCTTGATGCATCGGCTCGTAAGGGCCGCCACCCCCCCCCCCCCCTTAGCCTAGTCAGCACCACGTTGAGTTCCCACGCCGGCGGGAACAGTCCTTTAATTAATTCCTTCACTAGACGGTGTGACCACAGTGAAGATCGTCCCAGAGACCTGGTGTAGCGGGAGAAAGCCGCCCAATGCACCTTGATGGAGGCGTGCGCCAGCCCAGACTTAGCCAACAACAAATACAGAAGGACTTGGGGGGGGGGGGGGGGCCGTGACCCTAAGAGGGTTAATCTTCTGAGACTGGCACCAAGTCGCTTAATGCTTCCATTTGTGTCCGTAACACTTCAGAGTCAACAACGCCCTGCCTTGGCGAGGATCTCCCTGCAATCCCCAAGCAGCTCGTAACCACCAAACTCTTAATGCTGCAGGAGCCAGGCCTTCAGGTTCAGCGATCCTGGGTCGTGGTGCAGGATGGTGCCTCTTTCCCTGGCGAGAAGATCCGCGACCACTGGCAGCCGGACTGGAGGGGACGCTGACATTCTGAGAAGGTAAGGGTACCAGATTTGCCTCGGCCACACTGGTGCGACGAGGATCATCCTGCACCGCCTGAGTTCACGGAGGACTCATAATAGCAGCGGCAACAGAGCGAACACGTACAGAACAGGCCTTCCCCAAGGGAAGGAGAAGCGTCCCCCATGCTCCCCAGCTGGGGAAACCTGCTGGCGAACCTCCGGCACTTGGTGTTCGTCGCGGTTGTAAACAGATCGATCTGGAGACTGCCCCACCTGAGGAAGAGGTTGTCCACTTGATCCTGCCAAAGCTCCCACTCGTGGCAAGAGCGTAGCTCCCTGCTGAGGGAGCCAGCAACAGTGTTTTTGACTCCCGCCAGGTGGAAAGGAATGCGGAACATCCCCTGGGCGACAGCCCAGTGCCACAACTCTTGCGCCTCTATGGAGAGCGCCAGGAATCTGGTGGCCCCCTGCTTCCGAATGTAAAACATTGTGGTGGTATTGTCCATGAAGACCCTCACCACTTTGCTCTTGAGGGACAGAAGAAATGACTTTAGGGCCCAAAACACAGCCTGTAGTTCCGTTGTGACAGTCTCCTGGTATGGAGGGCTCAGGAAGTCTGTGCCCCCAGCGATGATGAACCAGTCGTCGAGGTATGGGTACACATGAATTCCCTGTAGTCACAGATGGGCCACCACCGCAGCCAGGCACTTCGCAAAGACTCTCGGCGCCGACTTCAGTCCGAAGGGGAGAGCCCTAGGGAAGCACTGGTAGTGCTTCCCTTGTACGACGAAGCACAGGAACTTGTGGTGTTTTACGTGAATGGGGACGTGGAAGTATGCGTCCTCTAGATCCAACAACGACAGAAAGTCTCCCTCCTCCAGTTGGCCAAGCACATGCTGCAACGTGATCATCCTCTGGGACCCGATGTACTTGTTGAGTTGTCGTAGATCGAGACTGGGACTCCAGCCCCAAGTCTTCTTTCTTACTACAAAGTTTCTTGAGTAAACTCCACAGCCCCAGAGTCACTTCGGAACCAGCTGTATCGCCCCTTTTCTTAACATGGCCCAAACCTCGGGCAGCAGCTGAGGGATGTGTTGCTCCTGTCGGGCCACCGGTGGTATTCGTGGACACTTTTGCTGAAACTCCAAAGTGTGTCCGTGGGCGAAAGCGTTCAGCACCCATCGATCAGTGCAGATGTTTTTCCACACGCTGAGGAAGTTCACTAGCTGGCCTCCCAGAGGGGTGCAGTGGTGGGGGCCTGACATCCCGGCCAGTTGAGTCCTGATTGAAGGCTGGCGCGCCGCCCTGGGAGCCTTGATGACGACAGCCACCTCCAAAGGCCTTGGAACGCCCCTGTAAGCTACCTGGGTTGTGGAACAGGAGGGTTGGCAGTAAGAGGACGATCCACTGCCGAAAATCTTCGACGACCTATCTGACTTTCCTCCTGAGGGACGAAAGGATGGACAGTGCTGCTGCTGGGTGCCCAGGTCACGGGCCGTCTCTGTGTCTGTCTTGATGGCCTGAAGAGATTCATCCATGGCCTTGCCGAAAAGGTTGTCTCCGTTGAACGGCATGTCCAGGACCCTCGTCTGGACCTCTTGTCTGAAGTTGGTGGCCTTCAGCCAGCCACAACGGCGGAGGCAGACCCCGTTTCCCATCTGGCGGAACCCTGTGTCTGCAATGTCTAGGGCCACGGTGATGGCGTGGTCCGACACCACCTAACCTTCCTGAAGGATCTCAATTGCCTCTACTCGCTTGTCCTCGGGGAGGAAATCCAGGACCGGAGCCATCTTGTACCATAGCTCCCGATCATACCTGTCCAGGATCGCTAAGGCGTTGGCCGCTTTGACCGTTGCCGCCGCAGAGTAAATGACCTTCCGTCCCACAGCATCCAATTTCTTCCCCTCGCCATCCGGGGGGACAGAGGTTGATGAGGACGGGTTGGATGACTTCTTCCAAGCTGCAGCCGAGACCACCAAGTCAGCCGATGGTTGTGACCGCAGGCATTTGGGTGCAGACTCCGGCACCCGATATTTCTTTTCTAGCCGGGGCTGAGGTGGGGTTCTTCAGCACAGCCAGTCCCTCATCCGAGACGTCGTCCAGGAGCGGTACTGACAAAATGGTCTTCCTTTTCAGCTCCCGGCGCTGATACAGGAAGCCTTCCTTCTTCTCTTCCGGGGTGAGCTGGAAGAGTTCCGACGCACGGGCAATCATGGAGTGGAAGGATCCCACTTTGTCTGGCGGAGAAGCCCTTGGTGGCGGAGAGATTCCACTGTTGGTGTCCGTCCCTGTATCCCTAGGGGGGAGGGCAGTGATGGTTGTAGTGGAAGCATAGGGCGTCTCCTCCTTTTCTTTGGCGGTGGTGGCCCCGGTGTCAACGGGGTTTTCGCTGGTGGTGCAGTCGGCATCCTCTTCAGAATCTCTGACACCAGTGTGTGGATGGTCGAGAGAATATCCTGCGAGAGATCTCTGGGGGGTGCCTGGGGAAGTGGGTCACTGGGCCCAGCACCTAGGTCGTCGCCCCCATCTACGTCATTGTCACAGTCGCCTACAGCTGGCAACTCGTCGACGTTCTCGTTGTTGTCACCAATCTCCTCTGGGATGGTGTGGACACAATCTATGTCCTCGTCGGACAAAGAAATAGCTGTACCCTGAAGCTCTTCCACGACCCCCCCTTCTTTGGGTCCTGAGGGGTCAGCTTCAGTCTGAGATCCGGCATCCTCTTTTCTGAGTCTTTTCCACTGGTTTGGCGGAAGGAAGAGCCACCATGTGCGCCATCGGGGTACCCTGGACCGGGTCAGCCACTTATGCCTTTGAGGAAGGTGGCAGCAACCTGCTTGATGGAAGAGGGCGATTTGGCCTAGATTACCTGGGCATTTACTGGCAGGATGGACACGTTGTCCTGCTTGGCCTTCTCCGGCTTCTCTCGCAGCTTCCACAGGGTAGCCGACTTTCTCTTTGACGAAGAGCTGGAGCGATGGCTGGACGAACGCGCCCTGACCGTCGCGGGACCCGCTTGCGCGGTGACCCCGACTGAAGCGGAATCGCGGTGCTTGGCCTTGTCTTAGGCCCCCACGGATAGAGCACCCTCAAAAGGAGTCAGAAGCCCACACTGGCAGGCTAGATCCGAAAGAGGCATGCCGCTGTGGACCACACGGGGTAGAGGCCCTGGCTTAGAGCCACGCCATGCTGATCCTTCATTGTGCGCTTGGAAAAGCCACTGTAGATCTCGCAATCTTCTTCCTTGTGCGTCGGGTGAATACAATACAGGCACTGGGAATGCTTGTCGTCCGTGAAAACATTCTGCAAACCCCAGCTGGTGCAGAGCTTGAAGAGGGAAGCCCTCTCCTCCGTCATGATCCGGTGCGGTGTAGGATTGATGGACTTCTGGAAACTTCCAAGAAGAAAACAGTTGATGATTTTGCCCTTGGGGGGCGATGAAAGATGCTGAAAAATGGGCCCCCGTTAATTGGATGAATAAACGATGGAGCACATGGGCTCAAATGAACAAAAATAGGGTTTTCCTAGCCAAAAAAGCACAAAAAACGCAGAAAGCTTGAACAGAGAAACACAAGGACTCCCAACACTTGAACATGCGGTAGAAATACGAAGATGGCTGCCAAAGTCAGGCTTAGGGCGAGGGCAGTCATTGGCTGGGGGAAGTATGACCCATAGCTCAGTGGGCCTCATTACAAGTTTGCCAGTCCGGTAACTACGGTACCAGTAAGCTTGCTGGTACAGCAGTTACCGGACCGGCAAACTACGATTTCTGCTTGCAGGTGCCTTTTCACCCGCCAGATCGGACCTGGCGGATGGACTGGCACCCGTGAGCAGAGCATGTCAGATGCACGACACCATTCTGAATGGTGCCGATGCATCCAAACTCCCTATTCCCATTGGGGCCCAAATGCGAATGGGGTTTAAAAGCTTCCGGCCCCGGGCAATGGGGAAATACAGGGTCTGCCAGGGTTGTAATGGCCCTGTATTTCCCCATTGCCAGGGGCCGGAAAAATGTGAAAGTTTGGCGGTAGCGTGCCATTTATACCAGCAAGGCTACTGCCAAACTTGTAATGAGACCCACTGATTGGTTTATAGGAGAAAGAGTTAAGAGTTCTAAATGAAAGTGAAACCTTTTTCTTTTACTGAGGATTCCCGGCCTGACGGCGAATATTCATGAGCATGTGAATCCATGCTGTAGAAGAATAGGGTCCTCCTGGGATACCTTATCTAAAATGTCAGTAAGGTCGTCCTGCTCAAAAAGTGGTGCAGGCCTTTTTCATCCCAGATAATCTATGACCCTAGAAATCAGCTGTCTGTAAAGATCAATCGGCAAACTATCTCTGGAGAAGGGTCCAACCCACTTACAGATTGAAGGGTTTGATGAAGGCCTTTTATTCTTAAGTCCTCTGAGATGAAGGTCTCTGGAACATTTTGTGTCCCATACGGTAACCCAAAAGGGACGCGATTCATCCGAAGATGGCTCATCATCCTCATAAATTGAGGAAAGACCTTGTTAGGCATTGGGGTGAAAGTTTTCGCGACTTCCTTCGAGGGTTTAGCCAATTGCATCGACAATGGAGTCAAGGTCTTTAACATCGTCATGGAGTTCAACGTTGAGGGCTTCGGCGGCCGTGGCATGGATGCTATTTTAGGAAGCCACTTGGAGTCTTTCAGGGCAATGGTTTTGGCTTGAAAAGAGTCTTTTCTCTACTCCAGGGAACCTTTGTGGACCTGGCTGGAATTTTTTTCCAAAGCAGCTAAAACTGGATATGGAGATATCATAAGATGAGGAAAACCTGGGAGGACACAATCCATTCGAAAGAATATTCATTAGGGAGGGTAGAAAGACAGCACCTATCCCACATCATCAATAACTCACATAACAGCCACCGCGACTTGCACTGCGTGTCATTGGGCGGGATAATGCTCGCCTCTGTGTCTAATAGAATTAAGCCTCACTGCGCTACAGCAGGGGTAATCTTCATTCTATGACAAGACTGAGAATTATGCTGGTTCAAAGCTATGCACCACTGCTGCTGCCGCATTCACTGTCAGCTTCAAGTAAATGATAACAGTTGAATGTCCTTTAGTCTCATTCGTGATGAAAAAGTTCGCTCCTTCTGGACCAATGGACTTTCTGGCCACTTTGAGGGCCTTATCAGGCACCCTCCTACAGGATAACAAACATAACAGCATCATCAACTTCCCTGAAAGCTGGTTTCTCGACAGATCCCTTTTACATGGCCAGCTCACAAACAGTTGCAAAACTGCGTCAACGTCCCATAGGTGCGCATACTTAGGGATGGGAGGAACGCTCATCTTCGCTCCCTGCATTAAACGGACTACTGCTGGGTGCTCTCCCAGCAGTGCACCACCCATCAGTCATGCCTTGCTGAGATGGCCGACCTGTAAACCCCTAATGTTCGGAACGCCTCCCCTCTTTTTCTAAGGAAACCAGAAAATTGAGCATGTGCACTAAAGGGGCTGAAATGGGATGCAGATTGTGCTGGCTACACCATAAGCACCGTGTCCTCCAAGCTGCCTCGTAACATTTAAGCGTGGAGAGGGCCCAGGATTGTTTGATAAGTTCTGCAGCTGCTCCTAAACTTCCTGGCAAACTCATCTGTCCCCGATACCCTGCATGCTAGCAGTGGTAGTTGGCCTGTCCCTGCAAGGGGATGACAATTCCCAGACAGATCCGCCAAGAGATCACTTGTGGAAAATCTGATGAATGTTCCATCATCAGATCTGTAAACCATGCCAGCGACTTCCAGTTCGAACTACTATACTTCTGCTCTCTCCCTCATACCCTTGCTAACATCATGACGGGGGGTGGAGGAGGTGTTGCGCTTGACCATGCATAAAGGAAATCTTCAGGGTCAGTAACTGTTTGTTCAACCTGGATGAGAATAGATCAGTGTCCGGAGAGCTGCTATTTGAGCGAACACCTCCTTGTGCAGCATCCAGTCGCTGGAGTTGTGCCAGTAGCGCGAGTTCCAGTCTGCTACTACGTTTTACATGCCTGGGATGTGCTCCGCAGTCACCAAGCTCATCTGATGGAACAAGTTACTTACCTGTAACTGTTGTTCTCCAGCATGGGTCTGGCATGGATTCACATGCTCATGAATATTCCCCGTCGTCAGGCTGGGAATCCTCGGTAAAGAAAAAACCAGTATCAGTTTCGTTTCTGATCTGTCTTTCGTAGTAATAACCAATCACTGGTCTCTGCGTCATACTGACCACAGCCAATGACTGCCCTCTACCTAAGCACCGCCTCTGGCAGCCATCTTCAGATTTGGAAGCACGTGAAGTGGCAGTATGACCAAGTGAAGAGCCGCAGAGGGGTAGGCGGGAGGGTTCGCATGTGAATCCATGCCAGACCCATGCTGGAGAACAACAGTTACAGGTAAGTAACTTGTTCCTTCTCCAGCATGGGGTCTGGCATGGATTCACATGCTCATGAATAAAGAATACATAGCAGTACACACATGCCCAACCACGGGAGGTGGCAAAGGCTCAACATTAAGCATCACATCAACTCAACATTAAGCATCTTACCTCCTCACCAGGCTCACCTCAGGCGAACAGGTTGCGCAGCACTGCTTGGCCGACCCTGGACTCCTCCCTGGAATCCCGGTCGACGCAGTAGAATTTCGTGAAGGTGTGCGTCGACCTCCACGTAGCAGCCCTGCATATGTCCAGCAGGGGCACACCAGATAGGAACGCCGTGGTAGCTGCGATCGCTCTGGTGGAATGGGCTCTCGGACGGCCAGGCAGCGGTCGGTTTGCCAACCGGTGACAGCACATGATACAGCCGGAGAGCCATCTGGAGATGGAAGCCTTCGAGAGAGCCTTCCCCTGATTGACAGGTCCAAAGTTCACAAAGAGTTGTGACGTCTTCCGAAAACCCTTCGTGCGGTCCACGTAGAACTTCAGCGCTCTAGCTACATCCAGCGAGTGCAAAGTCCTCTCAGCCGGCGACGAAGGCGACGGGAAGAACACAGGTAACACCAAGGGTTCGTTGAGATGGAAGTCCGACGGTACCTTGGGCATGAAGGAGGGGTGCGTCCTGAGCACTACCCTCGTGTCGTGGAAAGTCAAGTACGGGGCCTTGCAGGAAAGGGCCTGGATCTCTCCCACTCGTCGTGCGGAGGTGATGGCCACAAGAAAAGCTGTTTTCCACGATAGAAACTTCAACGGGGCCGAGTGCAGAGGCTCGAACGGAGGTCCCATGAGCTTGGTCAGCACCACGTTGAGCTCCCACGCCGGGGCCGGAGCCTTCACCGGCGGGAACGATCTGAACAGTCCCTTCATGAACTCTTTCACCAGACGATGAGACCACAAGGACGTCCGCCCCGTGGTTCTGGTGTATCGGGAGATCGCAGCAAGATGAATCTTGATGGACGCGTGTGCCAGACCAGCTTTGGCCAGCGTCAGCAGGTACGGCAGTACTTGGGGAGCCGTAATCCGTAGAGGGTTAATCTTCTGTGCGTGGCACCAGACAGAGAACCTCTTCCATTTGTGTCCGTAGCATTTAAGAGTCGAGGACGCCCTGGCCTTTGCAAGAACCTCTCTGCAATCGGCCGGTATGTCGTATCCTCCAAACTCTAGCGCTGCAGGAGCCAGGCCTGCAAGTTCAGCGACTTCGGGTCGTGGTGGAGGATGGCGCCTCCTTCCCTGGAGAGTAGATCCGCGTCCGCCGGCAGCTTGATCGGCGGGGACGCTGACAAGTCCAGAAGGTCCGGGAACCATATCTGCCTCGGCCACGCAGGTGCGACGAGGATCATCCTGCACCGTGACCTCTTGAGCTGGTTGACGAGCCGGATTAGCAGAGGCAAGGGAGGGAACGCGTAGAGGAACAGGCCCTCCCATGGGAACGAGAAAGCATCGCCCATGCTCCTCGTCTGGGGAAACCTGCTGGCGAACCTCTGGCACTTGGTGTTCGTCGCCGTCGCGAACAGGTCGATCTGGGGTGTGCCCCACCGTCGGAAGAGGCGATCCACCAGATCCTGCCGTAGTTCCCACTCGTGGCACGAGCGCAGCTCCCTGCTGAGTGAGTCGGCGATGGTGTTTTTTATCCCTGCCAGATGAAACGGCACCAGAAAAATCCCTTGGGCGACGGCCCAATGCCACAGGTCCTGCGCCTCCTTGGACAGCGCTGGGGACCTGGTTCCGCCCTGTTTCCTGATGTAAAACATGGTGGTGGTGTTGTCGGTGAAGATCCTCACCACCTTGCCCTTGAGGGACGGAAGGAAGGACCTGAGGGCCCAAAACACTGCACGGAGCTCCAGGACGTTGATATGCAGGGACTTCTCCGTCGGGAGCCAGAGTCCCCTTGCGTGCAGATTTTCGGTGTGCGCTCCCCACCCTTCCAGGGAGGCATCCGTGGTCACAGTCTCCTGGTGGGCTGGGGTCTGGAAGTCCATGCCCGCCGTCAGATGCGCGCGGGTGCCCCACCACCGTATCGCTCGTCGGAAGCTCTCGTCGAGCTTGATCCTTTCCTCGAAGCTGCCCGTCGTCTGGATCCAGCGCGCATCCAGGAATTCTTGCAACGGGCGCATCCGGAGCCTGCACATGGGAATGAGGTAGATGCAGGAAGACATCATCCCGAGGAGGGACTTGATGGACCTCACTTTGGCCGCGTCGGCCACCAACATCCGTTGCACCTTGCCCAAGATGGTCCTGGTCCTCTCCTCCGACGGGGAGGCCAGAAGGGACACTGTGTCGAGCCTCGCTCCCAGAAACAGTGCGACTTGCGCGGGCACTAGGTGGGATTTGGCATAGTTCACGGAGAATCCCAGGTCCGTGAGGAGTTGGACGGTCCTTGCCGTGTGGACCACGGCGAGCTCCCTCGTCTTGGCGCGGATGAGCCAGTCGTCCAGGTAGGGGTAGACGTGGATCCCCTCGCGGCGCAGCTGCGCCGCCACCGGTGCGAGGCACTTGGTGAATACCCTGGGTGCCGACCGTAGTCCGAAGGGAAGGGCTTTGAACTGGTAATGACGCCCTTGGACCACGAACCTGAGGAATTTTCGGTGCCCCCTTTAGGATGGGAATGTGGAAGTAGGCATCCTCCAAATCCAACGACGATAGGAAGTCTCCTTCCTCCAGCTGACCCAGGACGTGCTGGAGGGTGACCATCCGGAACTTCTGCGCCTTGATGAACTTGTTCAGACGTCGCAGGTCTAGGATGGGGCGCCATACTCCCGTCTTCTTCTTCACGAGGAAGTATCTCGAGTAGACTCCGGAGCCCCGAAGCCTCTTTGGGACGAGTTCGATGGCGCCCTTCCTGAGCATCGCCTTTACCTCCAGGAGAAGTTGAGGGACGTGAAGTTCTTTCCTGGCCACGGGGGGGACGCGCGGGCACCTTCTTTGAAACTCGAGCGCGTGGCCCCGGGCCAGGGCGTCCAGCACCCAACGGTCGGTGGAGATGGACTCCCACACGCTGACGAAGCCCGCCAGCCGGCCTCCCACCGGGGTGCTTCGGTGGGGGCCCGACCCCACGGCCGGTTCAATCCTGCTTGGACGCGGCCTTGCCGCCTTGACCTCCTTGGCGACGACGGCGGGGTCCGCTAGACTTGCCTCGTCCCCTGTAGGCCTCTTGCGACGACGAGCGGGCCGCTTGACGGTAGGAAGCGAAACCGCCGCCGGAACCTTTGGAGGCGCCCTTGCCTCCGCTGCTCCGAAAGGGCGTCCGTCGTTGCTGCAGAACTCCAAGGGCCCGGGCCGTCTCAGTATCCGCCTTGATGGCCTGAAGGGAATCGTCCACTGTCTTCCCAAACAGGTTGTTCCCGTCGAAGGGCATGTCCAGGACTCTGGTCTGGACGTCCTGCCGGAAGTCCGTAGCTTTGAGCCATCCACGACGTCGAAGGCAAACGCCGTTGCCCAGCTGGCGGAACCCAGTGTCGGCGATGGCCGTCGCCACGGTGATGGCGTGGTCCGAGGCCACCTCACCTTCCTGCAGGATCTCCAGGGCCTCCGCCCTCTTGTCGTCCGGCAGAAAATCCAGCAGGGGAGCTATCTTGTACCAGAGCTCCCTGTCGTAGCGAGCCACGATAGCCAAGGCGTTGGCCGCTTTAATCGTCGTCGCTGCCGACGAGATGACTCTACGTCCCATAGCATCCAATTTCTTTCCCTCGCCGTCCGGCGGGGAAGTCGATGTGGAGGCCGCACCCCCCCCCCGCTTTCTTCCTGGCTGCCGCGGAGACGACGGAATCCGGGGTAGGCTGTGCCCGGAGGCACAGGGGGGCCGTGTCCGGGACCCGGTACTTTTTCTCGTACCGGTCTCTTCTAGCTGGCGTCGTGGAAGGGTTCTTGAGGAGGGAAAGGCCCTCATCCCAAATGTCGTCCAACAGAGGCACTGCGAGGACCGTCTTCCTCTTGGCCTCGCGCCGCTGATAAAGGAAGCCTTCCTTTTTCTTCTCCTCAGGGCAGAGTTGGAAAAGCTCGGAAGCCCTGGAGATCATGGAGTGGAAAGATCCGATCTCGTCGGGCGGAGAAGCCCTGGCGGGAGGCGACGACGGAATATCCTCGTCGTATGCCTCGTCGTCCGTACCCGTCGCTGCCGTGTCAGTCCCCGTATCATCCCCTCGGGTGGACGGGGAGGAGGGCTGGACGGGGCGCGACGGTTGAAAAGGAGGTGGTGGATGGATCCTTCTTTTCTTGGTAGGGGGAACACCAGAAGGTCCCGGTTCTGGATCCCCCGACGGGAGAGGTTCCTCCGTCGGTAACGGTAGCCTCGTCCTTATCTCGGAGCATAAGGACTGTATGGCCAACAAAATGGCCGCCGAGTTGTCTTGCGGCGCTGGCAGAGGGGAATCCGACGGGCGAGCAGGGGCCCCGTCAGTATCCTCGACGATGTCGTCGTCGTCACCTGCGTCGGGGTCCATTCCGACGGGCTGGCCTTCTTCCACGCCTAGGCCGTGGCTTAAGACCTCGATCAGCTCCTCTTCTGAGGTTGAGGCCGAATCTACGACGACGCCCTGCCCCCCCTTCTTCTTCCCCACGGAGGGTTTCACGGGGGTCCTATCGATGGGCACAAAAGAAGACTCCCTCCGAGGAGGCAGGGAGATTCTGGGCCCCGAGGTCGCCACCACTGGTGCAGCCTCCACAGGCTGAGCCAGGGCCGCCGCGACCGTTTCGATAGAGGGCTTGGTCGGATGGATCAAGGCCTTCACCACCTTAGGTGCGCTCACCGCCTTGAGGGAGGGGGCACTGCCACGCTCCTCCTCTGCCTTAGAGCTCGACCGGGGCCTCTCCAGGAGCTTCGCCGGGTGCTCGGCCTTCCTCTTACCCGACCCAGAGCGTTGGCTCGTGGTTGATGGTGCCGGGGAGGGTGCGCCCTGCCTGGCGCCCGTAGAGCCCGACCGTTCGGCGCTCCCGGTGCCAGCGGACTCGCGGTGCTTAGCCTTATGTTGGGCCCCCGTCGCCGGGGCGCCCTCAAAGGTCTTAGAAGACCGCTCGGATTTCTTCTTCTTCTCGCCAGACGGGCTCTTACCCTCCAGCCAGTTGGCGAGACGTTGATGGCGGTCCTTCATGGTCCGTTCCGACATGTTGCCGCAAAACGCACAGTCCTTCTCCACGTGCGTCTTGTCCTCATGAAGGCAGTAAAGGCAGAAAGAGTGTTCGTCCTCCTTAAAGACGTTCTGCAGCTGGCATCCAGGGCAGACCCTGAACAGCTTTCCGGGCGTCGAGCTTCCCTTCTCCTGGGCCATACCCGAGACCGGGCCCGAGAAGCTTCTGGAGTCCTCCGAAGTGTAGCTCGACGAAATCTTCACCCTTGAGGGGCGCAGACGAATCCGACACGGGTCCCCGTTGATCGGATGTAGGATCGGTGGAGCTTGAGGCTCTTTTGACCGAAAGAATCGAAGTTTTTTGTGAAAAAGCGCGAAAAATAGCACTAACGCTCGAGAGCAATAGCACGAGGATCCCAACACATGAACGTGCGGTAAAAATCTGAAGATGGCTGCCAGAGGCGGTGCTTAGGTAGAGGGCAGTCATTGGCTGTGGTCAGTATGACGCAGAGACCAGTGATTGGTTATTACTACGAAAGACAGATCAGAAACGAAACTGATACTGGTTTTTTCTTTACCGAGGATTCCCAGCCTGACGACGGGGAATATTCATGAGCATGTGAATCCATGCCAGACCCCATGCTGGAGAATGAGGCAATAATGCCAAAAGATCTTTGGTCAACTCTGTCAGCATCCGCAACAGAGTGCCCCCTAGATGGGTGATGTACCAGACCGCAGAGACATAGTGCATCCCGAGTAGAATGCTGTATTCTGTTTTTCTGATCGTGAAAGCCTTGATCGTGAAAGAGCCTTTGAACAATTCTAGGCAGTTTAGGTGGAGTGACGACTCCTCCTGAGATCATCTGTCGCCCGTCTCCAGATAGCTGCGTTTTGCTCCCCATCCTACTCTGCTGGCGTCTGACTCTATGACGAGCTCCGGGACATCTCTGAAGATGGCCTGTCCATTCCAGGATTCCATGTTCTGAAGCCACCACTCAAGCTCTAATTTCCCTTCCTGATCCAAGGGTATCCACTGATGATACCCTAGCCCCCCCACCTTGCAGATGCCAGATCTTCAGCTTCTGCAGAGACCTGTAATGTAGGGGGCCTTGAAAGATGGCTTGCATGGAGGCTACCAGTAAACCGACAATTCTTCCTAGGGCCCTGAGTGATATTATGGGTTTCGCTAGAGCCAATCTTAACTCCCTCTTTGTTGCCCTCATCTTGGGGCTTGGCAGCTCCAGAATCACTCTTGTCATATCTACTGCAAACCCCAGAAAGTATTTGTTGCTTGGGGATCAACTCTGACTTCTCCTGATTTATCAGGAAGCCCAGTGAGAACAGCAATTGAGACACCCACTGTAACTGGCTGACAAGCAGTCGCTTGTCTTCTGCTAGAACGAGGATATCGTCCAGATACACGATCAGGCGTAAACCTCTTTCACACATGACTGTAACAACTGCTCTCATGACCTTTGTGAAGGCCCAGGGTGCTGATGCCAGCCCGAACGGTAGACAAGTGAATTGCTATATCTGTGAGTTCCATAGAAAACCGAAGTATCTGTGGTGATCCCGATCTATCAGGATTGTTAGGTAGGCATCTTTCAAATCTAACCTGAACAGCCAGTCCCCCTTCCGGAGAATGTCCTAGAGGAGGTGACACCCTCCATTTTGAAGTGCCAGAAGACCAGTCAGCTGTTGCGTTCTTTCAGGTTAATTACTGGTTGTACTTTCTCCGGCCTGTGAACCAGGAACACATTGCTCATAAAGACCGTGGACTTCTTGTTGCTGCGCTCTATAGCACCCTTGTTCGCTAGCTGCGTTAGTTCCCTTTCCAGAAGGTCACCTTCTTCGCATGTCTGAGCAAACAACCATGGCTTGTTCTACTGCACTGGCGGAGCTATGAACTCCAACCGAAAACCAGACACTGTCTGAAGAAGCCACAAGTCACTTGAAAGCACCTGTTTGGGCTCTTGGGTGCCGGTAATACCCTCATCTTCTGCGTCCTGTGTTGCTGTGCCCTTGCACCAGGAAGAACATATCCTGCTGATGGGACTCCCAATAGTGGACTGTTGAGTTTTGAGGCCTTCTTTACGACTGGAAGTGACCGGATGCGCAACATCTACTGCACCCGGTCCCAGATTGCAGGAAATATCTTTTTGATGGACTATTGTTCTTTCTACAGGGCTGTATAAGTTCCTACGAAACGTCCCATCTCTTTTGCAAAGGTCTCGCCGAACTGAAGCCCCTGCTCCACATCGCCGGCTTCATAGGACACCAGATTGCCTAGCTTTGAGTCTATCTTTAGCAGCAGACCCCTTCTCCTTTCAGAAGAAAGGGCACAGTTTGCATTTCCTACAAGGCACTTGACTCGCTGTGCCCGATTGGCTAGGGTGTTTGGGTCAACCGGCTCTCCGGTATCCCTCTCGACTAGGTTCATTATCTTGGCTATTGGACCCGCCATGTCCAGTACCTTCTCCTGGCATGGTGCATGCCCTTCCTAAGATCTATGGAGGCCTTTGAAATGAAAGTGATCATTTTAGGATCTAACTCTGGCGTCTCTGCCACTTTTCTGGTTAAGGCTGGCCTTGGACATTCTGACCACATCCGTAATCGTACCTCTTTCTCCATCAGCTTGCGTAGCCTTTGCGTCATGTATGCCGGTACTCTCCGAGATGGAAGCCAGTCATTTGACCTCGGGTGGACAATTGACCCTGGGTCGAACATGTCCGCCAATTCTTCTCTGGGTTCTTCCAAATGCTAACTTTGCATTTCCTCTTCCCACTCTTGGATTTCTTGGAGTCCATAGAGTCGGAAATATGGACTATGCCGAGGAGTCTTCATCCCTAATATTTTGCACCCCGGGGTAAGATGGTAGGAGGTTCGTCACCGTTGAGTGCAACATGAAAGCGCCCTTCAGCTTCTCAAATGCGGCAACTGCCTCAGGAGGCTTTCTTGTTCCCTCCTCGCTATGACCCGGGGGAGTTGTATGGTGCTTTCGCTTACGGATCTGTTCTGTCCCCTTCTCAGATGCCCTAGCGCTAGGCTGTTCTGAGGATGTGCTTTTGACCTCTTCAGTACTTTACGCCTTTCGGCCTTGCCCAATCAAAGATTCCAGGGCTTCTAGCCTATCTTGATGGGGGCGCACTCCCTGTGATACAGCGTTTTTGAGGGAATCCCTCAGCCCCCTCTTAAAACTGAGCGTAAGCTCGAAGTAGTCTTCGGAAAAATATTGACATTGGCTCCCCACACAGCTATCTGATTCAATTCTTGCGCTGTATACTCTGGTGCCTGGGTGCCTGAACAGTGCAGGCTGAATAGCACATCCTAAGGGAGTTGGGGTGGGGTGCTAGGGGTTCAATGGGGGTATAGACCTATCTGTAGGTCACTGCGAGCAGTCTTTGGATAGCTGAGGCCTTTCCTGAACAGTGATCTCCTGCTTATACAGCTAAACAGCTCTGCATTTCAAGTCTTTGCTCCTTGTCTGTAGCTTTCTAGTGCTGCCTGTCATATCGGAGGCCTGATCAGCAAGCTGCTGTTTCCAGGTCCTCTGTAATCGTAGCCTGCAGCTCTCTCGTGTTGTTTAAAGGAGAGTTCCGGGACTTTTTTTTTATTGTCCCTACGGGTCGGCCATGTGTTTGTAAGCATAAATCGGTAGATCGTAGGAAACTTTCCTATGGACCTTACCCGACTTTTCGCCCATTATCGCACTCGAAATCAGCCTCCATTTTGTGATAATCCTATCATTCCGCCGCATCGACCTGGCTCACCTGCCTTTGCGGCACTAAATCAAATCCCCCGCCCCTGAAACAGACTTTATCAAAACATTCATATTCCCCGCCTCTATCCGTGACGTGACTGAGCTGCGTAGGCAAACGCGCCCAGGCGTCTTCTACGCGACTCCACACAGACCCCGGAAATCAACACAGATCAGCTCACAATACAGCGCGCCACAATTCGGAATATGAAACTGTACTTTGAAATCAAACCGCAAGATTGTAAATGTGGTAAAGTACATTTATTTGACATCAAATGTTTAGAGAATATTCAGCGATTTACATTTTTATTTGCTCACGTTCCAAAAAGTTCGTATTGAGGAACGCGATGGTCCTTTGCTGTACACAGGGTCTTAGAGCATCTCACAATACAGCGCCACAATTCGGAATGTGAAACCGTGGTTTAAAAGCAAACGGCAAGATTGTACATTTGGCAAAGTACGTTTATTGGACATCAAATGTTTAGAGAATATTCAGCGATTTGCATTTTTCTTTGCTCTCGATCCAAATTAGTTCGTCTTGAGGGAAGCGATGTTCGTGTGCAGTACACAGGGTGTTGGTTTACGATAAAAATAAGCTCTTCGGTCGCACTGATAATCGCATGGCTGTTCCAAAAACCAGGCACTAGGCCACCACAACGGTAGGTATGTTGCATCTAACCGTTAGTACCGCGTAAGGGCATACTTGTACTTGGCGATCGTCCCATAAAATGGTCAGGGTGGTAACGTTGTTCACGCGGAGAAGCAACTGGCGGCTGTAGAACCCGTCCGCAGGTGTCTGGTACTCGTGACACAGACAGTAGTGAATGATGTACCTAAAAACATAAAAAATGAAATTAGTCTCACCATCAGATCCTTATTAAAATTATTCATTTCATAGCGAGGACAGCGCTACTGGGTGTACACAAGTGTTTAAAGGCGTGGCGAGGCATGGAGGGGGGGGGGAGTGGAGTACAAGGTAAGTAGCATAAAATAATAAATAAATAGGGCCAGCTGGTGGCAAGTGCAAGGTAAGTGCAGAACAAGTGCTGGGAAGGGGGGGGCTGTAGGATACTGAGACAGTCCCCCAGTGCAGGGGTTGACAGGGAGGCAGTGCAGGTGGAGAGTGGAAGGGCCCAGGACCGAGGTCGCAGACAGTGGACCAGTTGTAGCAGGGGAGAGGGAGAGAGAAAGCAGAAGCAAAGAGGAAGGTTTTGAGGTGCTTCAGTAAAAGCAGATGTTTCTCCTCAAGATAGTGCGCGGTAGAAAACAATATGCCACATAGAACGAACAAGTACAACTGAACCCGTCTTTAAAGCCACTGTATAGTAATGAAATTGCGGTATAAACTCATCAAAAGTTACTTACATTATATTTGCATTTTCCATTGTGTCTCTGTGTAGGGCAGACCCGAAACACCACTCCTTCTTTGCTGACGTTACTTCTTCTAATTAACGTGGCTCATCGTTTCGTTTCTGAATTTTTATTCATTATCTTTTCTTAGTCTTTCAGGATGGTCCCGGCCTGTCAAGGTCAAATCACAATAGAACCTTATATTGGGTCGTGGGCCGTTCCGCCACCCGAGCAAAACATCAAAGCAGCTGACCTTCACTTTGAGTTAGATTGAACTGTCAAGATCCATACCTCGGGCTCCGCATAGACTTCCATTGATGATATTATTGAAGATGACGCTTCAGCAACTCCCTGAAACACAGTAATTGCATTAGTATGCTTTTCTATTTTGTTAAAAAGAACATAAACTTTGAGCAGGCGTCAACGGCTCATCTAAATAGACCTGCACAAATGATCAGTTGTCTAAAATAAATAATGGATATGTAAATATGATTCGATTTGCTCGATCGTTGGAAGTGTCACCACCCAGAGATCTGCATCAACTACTAGGGGTGATGTTCTTGTAGAAGAAGCTCCGTCATCTCCCTGAAACATAGTACTTGCGTTAATAAAGAAGGAAGTATAGCGGATGTAATCACGTCATATGATTTCGCTTGATCAAACTGTCAGTATCCATACCTCGAAATGCATAAGAACATCAAGGGACGATGTAACTGCGGTGCACACTTCTGCAAGCTGTTGCGCCGACCCGTAACTGCATGCTCCCCCTTCTACTTGGACTAATGCTCCATCGACTCCCTGAAACATAGGACTTTCATTAGTAATGAACACAATATTGAAAAAAGAAGACAAATAGGAGGGCGACGACAGAAGGACATATCAATGGCTAAAAACGAAAGAAACATTGTGTGTAACAATCACGCTACAAGAATGCAAGATCTGATGATCTCCATCGATGGAACTGTCCGGAAACGTACCTCGAGCATCTGAGTGACATCTACGGTTGTCGTCAATGCGTTGGACTCCTCAGCATCTCCCTGAAAGACAGTACTTGCATTATTTTGGATAACAATAATTATAACTGAAAACAAAGACTAGAGGACGAGTACAAGGGTGTACCATTAGGTAAAATAATTACACGATCAATTAAAACTATTGATTTACATGCCTAAAACAAGTCAGTGTCAGAATAGCTAAGTAAGATTACCCGATAGGCGCTTGAAGTGGCTGATGACTGCAATAACGACACGGATGGAGAATCTTCCGCCTTCATATTGAGTGGATACATAAATGGGGAAATTATTGTTAGCTAATGCTACACACTACCGCAAGGCCGAGAGATAAATACGTAAACTTGACTCACCAGTGGAGGGATGTGGACGAATAGAGTGGGAATAGCGGTTGAGAGCAATTTTCGCCTCGCTCGCGGTGTTTTCTTCTTTATTAGCAATGATGTGGAGTACATGTCTGGGCTAAAGTGCCTGCTGCAGATGCGGTATCGATCACCCCTCTTGTCCGCAAAGACTTCTAGGACTCTACTTTCTAGCTCAGAGGCTGGATATCCGCAATATCGGACCCATTCTCTTATCTGATCTATTGTCTTAGGGAAAACATGCATTATAGTACCTTCAGATTTGTTATGGGTCTTCGAAGGGCAACCGCCAATGGAACAGGCAGGCATTATGGAAAGTTCTGAAAAGTAAAGATCAACAATTCTCTATGAATACCAATGTGTTAAAACAGTAAATGACACATAAAAGGTTCAATGCAAGGTCCGTTTTGGTTCTTGGAACTATACACGTTATTCACATGCGGATAAGTATTTCAATAACTTTCAAAAAATAGAAAAAGTAATTTGACTAAACTCAGAACATGTGACTAGTTCCTTGCATGTACTGTCGTGAACGAAAAGAAAACATGGATGCAATTTGATGACTACTAGCAAATAGATATAAATTAAAAAATTGGACGCAAAATGATTATGGTACAAGGACTTACCTTGACGAACAAACAGTTAGATGCAGGGATCAGAGTAGTTTCTTGTCGTAGAACAGGGAGCAGTTCACAGGTTGCAAACTGACGAGTTTGCTCAAAGTGGTCACGGAAGTTCACAGAGACGAAGAGCAGATAACCAGCACCTTCACGGGTTGACTAGCAAAGCGCAAAGAAGTTCTCATTAGAAATATGAAGTGGGTTATAAAGAATTCGAACCAGGGGTGTGTTTGTGAATGAATGACGTGTATATGTCGTGGCATTATGTGGATTGCAGGGGGCCGTCCAGCGTGAGGGGGATGCTTGGCAGGAGACACGGGGTCTGGAGGTAGACATGGGAACAACAAACCCATGCTCTATAGACCACTTTGAAGTGTACATGGTCTTTGGCACCTCTTGGCCTTTATCGCTCCCTGACAGCTCCACTTGCCAGCAGCTCAAGTACCCCGGTGCGAACTGCCTTTGATAGGGCGGGGGGTGGATCGGGGCGGTGGTCGTGCAGACAAGACCCGTTTGCCGCAGGGCCTCACCAAGGAGAGGCCATCTAACTGAATGTAAGAGGATGGCTGCAGGATCTACTACATGGAAGGCAGGGGGGTGAGTTTATAAATACCTCACCCTCCCAGGAGAATATACACTAGATTCATTTAAAAAATCAAAACAACCATTGTTAAAATATATGTTGGGCTTTATTTTAGATTTTAATTAAACATAAATAATAAACATTACACATTGTAAAGTTGAGGTTGCAGCACATCGAGGGAAAATCCGCGGTATTGTCCACTGTCACTGGGGAAATGTTGTCTAATGGCAAGTACCGCACAGGCAGGTATTACTCTCCGAACGCGG
Organism: Ambystoma mexicanum; assembly: GCF_040938575.1. Classification (NCBI taxonomy): domain Eukaryota; kingdom Metazoa; phylum Chordata; class Amphibia; order Caudata; family Ambystomatidae; genus Ambystoma; species Ambystoma mexicanum. Next base: position 788,834,331 of record NC_090935.1, on the reverse strand, counting down.
TGTCCGAGCCTCCCGTGAAGCCACCAAGTGAAGCAACGATAGGCCACCAGCCTGTACCACCTGTGAAAAAAAAAGATGCAAACTGTATTAAACTGACCAAACTTTCTTATCAATGTCGATTCAGGTAACACATGTCATTTTCCTTAGAAAAAAATTATATCTAGAAAATGCACTATATGGAACCAATTTACATGCGTTCGAATGATATGTAAATGTAATTTTATATGTGGGAGACGACCATGAAATAGTGGTGGCATCACTGACATCACAAACAGAGTATACTTACTCGTTACTCGGATTACGCGGACGAACAGTGCCACGAAGTTCGTGCATAAGCACCATCATCATCCTCAACACTGTCCGTGAGAGGCAGGCTTCCCTGAACTCTGGCAGCTCGGTGATGCATTGCGGACTTTGCTCGCCTTCCTGCTGACTTTGCTCGCTTTCCGAAATGTAGGCCAAGCACCCGGAATTTTCACGGCAGCAGCAGTTCTCCTCCTCAGTTGGCATTAGCTCGCACCGATTGCACGTGCACCAGGTGGAGACGCCGTCCATGCGACATGGTCCAGGCTCTTCATCCGTTGACTGGTCCTCCCAACTGCCGTCCGAATCCCCATCGTTTTCGCGTGCTTGCCTTTCCAGTAGTTCTTCCTCGGTGTACTCGGGCTCGTACATATACGGCATTATTGTGGCCATTGTGCGGTAAAGATAGTAAAATAATTTATAGCGGTGGTACTGGTATCTGTTCACACGGGCTACAAGCGGCGAAGGTAGCTGACCAGAGCACAGAAACGAGTCACAGAATACTCAAAGTAACACAGAGAGAGGAATGGAATCGAAAATCTGCTGCTGTATGTTGTGAAACGGTCTGTTTATACTTATTGGGGAAAGAGGCGTCCTGCCATTTCCATGGCAACACGTCAATAGCTGAGGCGCAGCGATTGTTGACACGAGACGTGCTTGAAATGGGCAGTACGCGTCTGCTGATGTCAGGCTCAGGGGCGGGGGATTTGATTTAGTGCCGCAAAGGCAGGTGAGCCAGGTCGATGCGGCGGAATGATAGGATTATCACAAAATGGAGGCTGATTTCGAGTGCGATAATGGGCGAAAAGTTGGGTAAGGTCCATAGGAAAGTTTCCTACGATCTACCGATTTATGCTTACAAACACATGGCCGACCCGTAGGGACAATAAAAAAAAAGTCCCGGAACTCTCCTTTAATGAGAGGCTGCTCAGCAGGCTACTCTGGCTGTGCTTGCACGTGACGCTGTGCTGATATTCCTCTGTAAATGCGTGTTGTAACAGAAAAGTCCCCGGAGTCCTGTGCGCTTGAGCCGGGAACCACGAATTACAGTAGGTACCTAGGTGCTCGCGCATGCATGACTAGAGCTCTCACGTCCAAGGAAACCCAAAAGCGAGCGACTTACTCGCGGGTCCGGCTGCGACTCTGCTCCTGTATTGCCCCACGTTGTACCGGAAAATTGTAAACGCAAGCGCTGCGCGCCACTCAACACCGAATATTCAAACAGTAAACATCCAATTAAAATATAACATGGGGCATGCTATCCACATAGCTTCTACCCCAAATTCTGATCATCACAGTAGCTACTTATCTCTTTGGAAGAGCAGAAAGAAGTGGAAAGGACCTAGGCAAGGAGTGGCTTATGGGACACAGAGATAGGATCGGACTACCAGAGACACTGAGGTTCATGGGATATGAAGTTTAGAGTGTTTTTGGTTTAAAAAAATATAAGATTTTAAATAGACATTTTTAAGATTTAAAGCTGCTGAAAAAAAGAGTAGAAATAATGAAGTTTAAGCATAATGCTCGCCTCCGGTCGTGACCTAGAATTAAAATGCAGAGCAGATTGCGGCAATAACATGTCAACAAAGTTTAACAGTGGATTTTGAAGACTGCATTGGAGTCAAAAGCACTGCAGTGCAAATCAAGGCACTCCAACTGATGAAACTCCAAAAGTATTTTAACTGCATATATTGACAGACTTGTGCTCTTTGCAGCAACCAACCGCCAGAATATCATAATTCACAACGTGTGCATTCCTCAACAACAAAAGACGCATCATTTTTTTTTTTTTATACTGCAAATGTAAATCAATTTCACATCCGTTCAAAATCATTTGTCGAATTGAACCTGGTCCTCACCATTAATCTTTTGCAACTTGACTAATGCATTTTGTCCTTTGGCCATGCGGTTCCAGCTCTTTATTGCACATAGCCCTGCAGCATTTCCTCTGCAAACAGGGGACAAGGCATACATACTTCACGTTTTACCTGTCACATCAGTCATTGCCTGAACCTCTTTTCCAGGCCTGTTTAGCCTCTCTCTTTACTTGCTTTGGTCTGGTGAGGTCTTTAGCATGTTATTACATATTTGTTTGAATGGGACTGCAACCTTGAATTATTCTCTCACAGAATATCCTGTTTTCTGTGCACTCTTATAATGCCTTAGTGATATTGTTTGTTTGTTTATTTTATTTCTATAGCACACCAAACCCAGAGGTATCTGGGCGCATTAGAGCAAAGTTACCTGTGTTACAAATAGTCATATTCCCAGATTACAGAGTAGTACATTGTAACCGGTTGCAGGTATATACAAAATGTCCATAATCACAGATAATAGCGAAGTACAATGAGATAATGAGTGGATCAGTCTGGTAACAACGTCGTAGTTACAGAGAGTAGTATTGTGCATTAAGTGCCCATGGGGGTTGTGCAGTCCATTCTCCACGTCCCTCTCAGTAAGCCATGTAATGGCTTTTCTCTTGAAGTTAAAGCAAGACTGGGTCGACTTGAGCGACAGTGGGGGTGTGTTCCATAGCTGGGCCGCCATAACTAGGAAACTGCTCCCCCTGACTTCCTAAGTTTGTAGCTTGGGACTACCAGGCAAGAGGTATTTGTTGACCTGGTGACATGTGCTGGAGATCTGAGGGTGAATTTCTCCGTTAGGTAGGGTGGGGCGGCATGATTCAGGGATTTATGTGTGAGAGACATAGTTTTAAGCTGAATCTTATCCTTGATGGACAGCAATCTATGATGTTTCCGAGATATGTTCTCTCCTTGGGATGCTCAAAGCAGACCTAAGTGCATTATTTTGCAAGGTTTGTAGTTTGTTGGTAACGTATTTACTAGCGCCTGAGTAGAGTCTGTTACAATAATCAAGGTTTGACAGGATAAGGGCTCTAGCTAGGATCCGGCAGTTCTCATTAGAGAGCAGAGATTTGGAGGCCCTAATCAATTTACCAGCGTAAGCCGTGGCCGGGGCCCCAGCGTTAACGCATTTGTGTAGATTCAGTGTAGAATCTAGATAGAGACTGAAGGTATTACCTCTTTAGCCACCGGGATGTTGTTCCCATCGATATTAAATGAAGCATAATCAGAGTGAAGTTTATTCAGGTTAACAGGGGAGCCTAGAATCATGAGCTCAGTTTCATCACCATTCCATCCATACCTGAATGATTAAATACATTTTGTTCACAAGCAGTACGTCAGTATCATAATTCCCCATTAAGGGGAGGAGGATCTGGGTGTCATCTGCCTAGTTAGTGTAGGTGACACCCAGATGATCCAAATCATCGAATAAAGGCTTTGTGAAGATATTGTACATTGTTGGTGACACACAAGAGCCTTGGGAGACTCCGCAAGGGATGGGATTGGGTCAGCTGCTGCTGACGGGGAGAAGACCCATGGTCCTATTGTTTAGAAAGGATTGTATCCATGTAAATGCATTCTGAGAAAAGTGAGCTGCTGTGGCAAGGTGATTGCAAAGTAGACTGTGGTCAACCAAATCAAACGCAGCCGATCGGTCCAAAAGTAGTAGCAGTGCAATCTTCCCATTATCTTTGAGTTCGTCAATCTGGGTTTTTAAGTCAATCAGTGCTGTTTCGGTACCATGTTGAGGTCTAAAGCCAGATTGCTGCGTCCCTAGGAGATGGTTGATCTATTCCCTGTCCAATTTCTTCAGTAAGAATCGGACTGTGGTGATTGTCCTGTAATTAGTGGGAATAGTAGGGTCAAAAGATTGCTTTTTTGGGAGGGGTAGACCTCAAGACTCCTTTAAGTTACTAGGTACAATACCTGAGGTAAATGAGGCATTGATTAATTTGGATATGAACTGCGCCAGGTCTCTTTCAGCATCTTTGATTATTTGAGCCGGGCCGCTATCTCCTTGGCACCATGATGGCTTAAGGGATGCAATAATTTTTTGTACCTCTGGGATGGAGACTTTAGAGAATTTGAAGCATTGCAGTGGTTTGGAGGGTGACTTGAGTTTTGTAAGTTTAGATGTTTGTTGGCGATTTTATTTTGAAGAGTGGCTATTTTATTGGTGAGAGCATTCTGAATGTTCGTACACCAGAGTTCGTCCTTTATGCAAGGATCCGTTGGAGGAATGGGTCTCTCCATTTCTCTGAGGATAACAAAGAGCTCTTTGGTATTAGAGCTAGCTTGGTTAATTCCATTTCTTAACCAAGTATCTCTTCTTTGTACTTAGCTGAAAGATTCATCAGGTTTGTTTTGTTTTCTGCAGAGGGGAGGTGTTTCCATAAGGTTTCCATTTTTCTTTTCTAAGGTTTTTAGCTGCAGAGTGAACCATGAGTTCAGGTGAGCTCTGGGTTTACCTTTGCACATTTTAAGTGGGGCGATGATGTCACAGGCTTGGGTCATGGTAGAGTTGTAAGCATCTACTAGCACATCTGGGTCGGTGGTGTACTCTAAGGAGTTTAGGGTAGGGATCACATGTGGCAGGATGGCGTCCGCCTTTAAGTGGGGCGATGATGTCACAGGCTTGGGTCATGGTAGAGTTGTAAGAATCTACTAGCACATCTGGGTCGGTGGTGTACTCTAAGGAGTTTAGGGTAGGGATCACATGTGGCAGGATGGCGTCCGCCGTGATGTTCCTTTTGTTCCACGTAAGACATGTAGGCGCTATCGGGTTGGATTTAGTTTTAGGAATATTGGCTGAGAGGGTGAATGACAATAGGTGGTGATCAGTCCATGATTGAGGTACAATTGATGTGATTACAGTGTCACAGTTGAGATCAGCTACCCAATCTAGGGTCCTCCCTTTGTCATGGGTAGGCTGGGTAACTTTTTGGTTTAAGCCATAGCTACTGCTAATGCCTGGTGATCATTAGGGTCGTTAAATCAAAAATTGAAATCTCCTAGTAGAAGTATTTGCGAGGAGGCTTTGGTATTATCCGATATTAGCAGCATTATTTCTTCCTCAAAGGTGCCAGTGGGCCCTGGAGGTCTGTAAATTAGATGGATAGTTATGGTACAGAAGTTTGAGATCAGTATTTTGGCTGTGAGTAATTCACAGGATGAAAATGTTGGCGTAGTAGCAAATCTTGATTCTAAGTTAGACTTTGCTATAATGGCAATACCGCCACCTCTGGAATCTTATCAGCTCTTATGATAGAGTAGTTATCAGGTACAGCAAGTAGGAGTGAAGGGCCAGCTGCTGCAAGAAAACAGGATTCTGTTATTGCCTGAAGTCAAGGTTTTCAGCTGTGATTAGCTCAGCGATGTCTGTAGCATGCACTACCATTGATCTGGCATTGATTAATGCCCCCTTCATAGTTTGTGTAGTTGCATAAGTGGGAGTGGCATATGATTTTTCTTGTTTCAGGTTATTATGGAAGTTCAAAGTTTTGGTCGAGACTTTTCTAGGTGCAACAGAATGTTTTAGATTAGACAGTGAGTTTTTTGGGGAGGCGGTGAGCAATGGCTTGTGGTAGGTTGGAGGTCTGGAGCAAAGTCTGTTGTTTCTGTCTTTGGTGGAGCAAGGATGACTGGGGGATGTCAACTGGGTAGGGAGACAGTGGGTGCCCTGGTAGAGGCAGACGAAAGTTAGCACTGCTCAAGAGTACTGTGTTAGGGGTCTTGGAGTCTAGGCATAGCTTAAGTAAACATTTTGTTGGCCTTATTGAGGAGTCCAGATAGTTGTATTTAAGCGAAGGTAAAACAAAGGTGTAGCCTTGATCCCTTGTGGGTAGTGATTCTTGTACATTGTTAGACAATTGTAATATACAAATGTTGGCTGTATGGTTGGGAGATCCTGGTTTAAGTCCAGGAACGGCCTAAGAGTGGTAGCAATAATAATAGCGAGGCATACATGTTTTAGGTAGGCAGCTGGTACGAGATAGACCACGTGTCAAGTCCAATTGCAGTGTCAGACCGGAGTTAATGGCATAGAGCATACTATGATATTAACATGTCATCATACAAACTGTACATATAATTGACAAGACATACCAGTCACAAAGAGGGAAAGGTCGGTGGCGTTATGCCCAATTCACCTGTGGGATTGAACGCAGAAAACAATAGTTACCTTATTCATACTTAACCACAAGTCATCACTCTGTGTAGATCCGTAGCTGTGACTGTACAGGTACTGGTTGATGCCATGCTGGAACACATCTTCTGACAAATAGCTTTGCAGCATCAAGAGTATGGAAGCTCCCTGCGGTAAAGAGACATACAAGGGCATTAAACTTACTGTTGTAACATGGATCCATGCCCCACAGGCATCTCTGCACTAACAGTCGGACTCCCGGGTACACAGCCTGAGGACGACTCACTCCAATCAATAAAGGAAGCGTTACTTCTGAGAGGAACAGATTACCAAAATGCTCTGCTGACCTCATTTCAATCTTTTAGATTAATTACTTTTGAAGAGACACGGGCTTGATTCCAGAAACCGGGCAACGTGATCAATACCATCACGTCAATACCTGGCCTGCGGATGCAGCCAGCATGATGCTGTATAAAACAATGTACACAATGGAAACACTTTCTGCTGAATAGGCGCCATACAAATGCCCAATAAATAAAATAAACCCCAAATTATGACCACCACTGCACCATGTGCAGAAGATATGATGAAATAACAGTGTAACTGTAGGATGAATTTTCCTGAAAAAAAAAAAATCTAGATTGCCAATAAAGTTATGCACATTTGGAACAAAGATGACTCACTCAGTTAGGGAGGAGGTAAAAGCAGTGAATGGACTACAGCATCCCCAATACTCCAACCTTATGACGTACCATGAGCACTGTGTGCTCAGAGGACTAGGACAAGCGGGAGAATAAGTAGTTGTGAAGCGTTTAAAACACACAAGAAAGGAGGTGATGTGATAGAGGGAATGCCACAACTAACTGCTTGTTGCAGATTTTCTTTTGTTTTCAGTGTTCATCAACAAACAAGCCACTGCATAAACAGTGCCTTCTGCAAACAGGACCAATCATCAGCTACGCCTGTCTCTTTTCTTGGAGAGTAAGAAGAAGAATGAATTACTTACTTGTAACTGCAGTTCTCTACTGTTGGCATCTTTCAGATTCACATGCTTGCATTATTCCCAGTCCAAAATTATGCCCTATTAGCACCCTAGTGGACGGAGGCGGCCAATCAGATGGCTAGGAACACAGGCTTGAACCGCTGGTTCAAGCACGCATTCTATGCCGCCTGATGGCCTGCTCTGCCTATCGCCATCTTCCCCCCACCCTCCGTCCCTTTATTTATATATTGTTCAGCTCCCCACCCCTCTACTTACCTTATTTTGGCGGCATCGGTTGCTGGCGCCGCATCCGCTCCTTCCCCTTGTTCCCACAGGCTGCAATGGAAAGGGAAGAGAGGCTTCCCTTTCCATGGTGGCCCTCTAGGAAAAGGATTTTCCTTCTTACAACGGGATTCCCTTTCTCTTCCCATGGTCTTCTCTTGAATTGGTTTAAAGAATATCTCTCTCTCTTCGTTTGAGCTTCAATCTCTTACCAAAGGGTGCCCCCCCCTCTGGTCTTCCCTTCTTGTAATGTGGGACCAGAACCCCTTCTCAAGTTTGAAAATGTCTCTCACTTTGCTAAAGTGTACCTCTCATCCCCTCTGGTCGTCTCCTCCCGTTGTGTGGGTCCCCGACCCCCTTCACAAGTTGGTAAGGTCTCTTACTTAAGGCAAGGTTCACTATCCTGCCAGGCGTTCTCGTATGAACCACTTTCCAAGTTTCTCAATATGCGGGTTCTGGTTCCAGGCCCCCTTCTCAGATGTATAGTGTCTCTCAACAAGGCCTGGTTCACTAACCTGCTAGACCTCTCTCTTATGTTCTCTCTGGGGTGTTCTCTCACCCACTGTCTCTTTATATGAACTCTCTGTTTGGTCCCACTGGGACAAGGAAGATCGTTCCACACTTCGACTCAACAGCCTCCAGGGTTTTCCCATACCTTCTTGGTCCCCCTTCACATACCTTCCAACTTGGTCCGTGAGGGTTCTGGTCCTCGGCAACACTGGTAAGCTTCTCAGGCTTCCCCTGGACTCTCGCACTTTGCTTGTGACTGTCGGCGACTCTGGTTTCTTCCCGCACATCGGGTCCCGCCCGGATTACTCCGATGGCTGTTTCCCTGCCACCAGATGTCGGTTTCCCCAGTCTTTGGGTGCATCTTGGCTCTTCGCTGTATTTTCAGACTCCAGCCTGTTTCTCCAGGCGTCTGGGGCGCAGCGGGTCCTCTCAGCGCAGTTTCGCTTCCCAAATCGATGCTCCTCTGGGGCAGGACTAAGGAGAGTACTTCAGTTTTTTATGGTAGCTTCACTTTCAGGTTTGTAATAGCTACTATGTTGGTCTTGGTTCCGTATAGAGCTCTTCATTGCCTTGCTCTTCTTCGTCTCAGTATTTTCAAAGTTATTTATACTCATTCTTCCCCCACTCTTCCTCAACACAGTATTGGCTATTCGGATAAACAGGATTGCAATGGTATCCTGTGATTTATTTTTTTATATTGATCTTTATTAACATTTTCTAACATTTTCTAATATTGTAAAATACGGTACAGCCAAATGCAAAACACAATCTCAGAATGACCCACTTTATAATGGCACACCAGTATAACAGCCCTATATATATTTAATTCCCCTTTCCCCCTTCCTCCACCCCCTGGCTTGTGCGGACACAAGAAAGACCACCAACATTAAGGTCTGTTCAAATCCGGCTTGTATATCAACCTGTCGTTCACTTGTTCCCCTTCACCTTTCAGCCCCCCGGCTTTTGCACATTAGAAGATTTTAAAAAAAGTAAATCGCCATAATGACTAAGCCCGCTATACCTACAGTCCCTTTTCATACCCCTTGCCCTACAACCCCCACATCCGTGGACATGTACATAGACCGAAATTCCTCCCATTCCACGTCAACATTCCCACCTCTGCCGTCAATGGCTGCAGTGATCCTCTCCATACATATATATACAAGAATACATATATATTCTTCGCTGTGTTTAGCCATTCCAAGCCCTTTCCGTCAATACCAAAATGGCAAATGCGGTAGGCTGCTGTATTCCCCCTCACTACCCTCCAAACAAAACAAAACCATCAATGGTGTCTTTGTCCAGGGGACTCTCTCCAGCTCCTTAATCCATCCAAGCACTTCATCCCAACAGACCTGCACCCTCTCACAAGCCCATCACATATTCCAATAGTCAGCCCGATTACCACATTTATGCCAACAAAGAGGACTTGCCCTTGGAAACATCCTGGAGAGTCACACTGGGTCATACTGCCACCTTTGCATACTGCCACCTTTGCAGAAAACCCTGTATTCCCTGCAACCCCTTTTTTTGCCATAGTGATTTACTTACTTACAGACCCAATTCTCCTTGCCATTTATTCCGGAGCTTCTCTGTGTTTCCCTTCTCTGCCTCCACCAGCGCCCCATACAGGGATGAGTGTGATGCCGGAAATGCATCTGAGGGACAGGGCCTCTGAATCCTTGTCCTTTTTCTGTTTTTATCGTGTGTTCTGTTATGTTTTCTGCCCAGGAGTCCATTTGGGACTCCTGGCAGTGCAGCTCTCTCTTTTGGTTTGGTGAACAGACCCATGGGATACCCTTATGGCACCCATGGGTAGGGGTACAACCCTGTGCCCCTAGTGTATGTTTTTGGGCACCTGTGGGTGGCCCACAGAGCAGGGTATGGGCTGGTGGCAGCTCCATGCTGAATTGGACAGGTGCTCTGGGTGTCCTCCATTTTGGGATACCCAGGCCCTGCCATTGGGATCAGTTGATTCCTGATAGAAAACAAGATGGCCCCTGTGGCCTCTTGCTTTCTATTGCCTGTTGTCTTGTTTTTCCCAAAGTCCTGGGAAGCCCTGACTCTGTCCCTTCCCCCTGACTGGCTGTTGGGTGGAAGTTCCATATATGGTGTTGTTGTGAAGGCCCAGCTAGACTGACTGGAGCCTTCCCTTTGACTGTATGTTGTGGGTACCTCCTGTGGGTGGGACCTGGGTGAATGGAGTGTGTGACCAATATACACTTCTTGTTGTGGTTGTCTGGTTTCTGGCATGTGAGACAAAGACTGAGACAGCCCTGCCCGAAACTGGCCTGAATGCAGTGTGTAGTGTTGAATGGCTGGGTACTTGTCCCAATCCACATTCCTTGTTGTGAGTGTCTGAAAGGGAGGAGTGTGGCCTGAATGCACTGTGTGCCTGATTGGCTGACTGACTGCATGAATGCCCTTCTGTGTGATTGGCTGCTGTGTGTGTGCCAGCAGTGTGGATGAGAGACAGAATAGTATATCTGGGGACCTCTCACCACTGGAAATTGTTCAGAAGCATTCAGAAGCTGAGTCTCCACTCAAGAGTAACTGGATTTGCTGATCCTCGACGTCCAGCTGGAAGAAGAAGACTTGCTGTGGCATTTGCTTCGACAGAAACTGAAGGTTGTCGAAATCGTCGAGGACTGACCCGAGAGAGGACCTGGCTAGGCGCCCTCTTCCCGTGCTCCGAGGGACCATCGAGCACCGCTGAATCTTCGCCGAAGCGCCCTGGAAGTCAGACCCTCGAAAGGCTGCCGACCCGAGACGGGACCGCCGAGGAGATCGAAGTGAAGCACCCGGACATCGACGCTGTCGAAGTCCATTGCCGTCGACCAGGGTTCGCAGGTCTGTGTAACCGCTGGAGGCCCGTCGAAGTTGTGTTGCCCCGCCGTGGGAACCACTTGACGCCGTGCCGCCGACGACCGGAGCCGTCCGCTCCTTGCCTAAGAACATTTGCCTTGAAGGACTCCCTCGTCCGCATCGTCGGCCGCTTTGTCCCGCCGGAGAAAGTCGAGGACGACCAACGCGCCGAGGAGAATCCGCCGGTGGGTTTCCCGCCACCTCACGACCCCAAAGACTCGAGCGACTCGACGCCCTTGCTGGGCCACCGTCACCCACAATCTTTGCGGTCCAGAACTAGTGTCGCCGAGGTGCCCCGCACGCCTCTTCCTCGCAGGACGCCGACGTCTCGACGCCGACGAGCACCGCTCGGATCGAAGCCTGCCGCCTCATCGACGCCGTTCTACCTTGTTTGTTGTCGGACGTTCGACGCCCCGTGTCTCCCGCTTGAAAGGGAAGGCATTCAAGAAGGGCCGTCGATTCCCCGACACCGAACACCGAGTTCCTCGACGCCTCTCGACGATCCGTGACTCCTGCTTTAAAGGGGGTCATTCAAGAAGGATCTGTCGACGCCTCTTCGAAGAACTCGACTCCACCAGGTACATTGGGGGGGTAAAAACATTATAGGAGAGAAATAGACTATTGAACAATATATGGACTGGGCTGGTGTTATATCTCTTTATTTTACAGGTTGCCCAGGTGGGGGGATCTCCACACAGAACTGTGTCCAGTGGTAGGGGCCAGTATTCTGCCTATTGTTTCAACCCTCTGTTATCTCTCCTCTCTCTATTGCTGGTTTCCTTCTTATTGATCTGTGTGCCATTTTAACAGTATTGTGAATGCACTTTAATGAGGTCTAATATTAGTGGTACCACTTTAGAATTGTAGATATTTACCATTGCTGATTTTCCTGAGCACAAAGTGCGTTATTGTGATAAGTGTACATAACCCTTGAATATTAATTATATAAAGACTGTGTTTTCAGTAATACAGTGTGTGGACATTCCTTTGTGGGGGCTTGGGGATACACTGTACTTAAGAACCAGCCTGCATCACCTCCTGAGAAGCTAGGCCTTGATTGCTCGTCCATCGTTACCATATTAGAGAATCTTGGCTGGGGTCCTCTGTGCCTCCCCTCTACCATATAGAGAGCGGAAGTACAGACCCCCCTACCAGTCTTTACAATGAGATCAATCCATTCATTTCCCTTCGTGAGTACAGGACTTTTTCCAAAGGGTCGAGCTCTCACTGCATCAGTTTCTTCCAGGGCTCTTATGTAATTACACCCTTTCAGCTGCAGGTATGAGAACACTGACACTTTTCCTATTGCCAACGACCCCTCCAGGTCCACCAATGAGATTAATTGGCCCTCCCTCCTCAACTGACCCACCTGCGTTAAAACCTGCCTCAAACCAAGTCTGAAAACTGCCCAAATCTGGAATCCGATCCCTATCCCCCGGGGCACACAGGGGGCTCAGTGGAGAGAGCCAAGTTGTCATGCCGCTCGTACCGGAGCCCTTCCACTAAATATTCCAAATGACCCCTAGAATGACGTGTTCTCTAATCGTTCTCGAGATTAGGTCTCCCGACACCCACATCCATTCCCCTACTGTTGCTGGCCTAAGACAAAAATTGTCCAGCTCCACCCATTGACAGTCCCGCTGACCCCGCAGATGCGGGACCAGGACCCATACTTGTGTGGCCTTATAGTATAATCACATGTCCAGGAAACCCACCACTCCTTTTTCCTTTGGAAGCATCAAGACCTTATATGCCACCCTGGCTTTCTTTCTCTGTCACAAAAACCTCAAAAGACGCCCCTTGACCTCCCAAACCCTAAGAGTCTGGGTCAGAACAGGGATCATCTGAAATAGATAAAGCATTCTAGGGAGGAAGTTCATCTTTATGGTGTTCAGCCGTCCTCAGCCATGACATTGTTAATTTACTCCCTTTCTCCAGATTACCGAACATGTTCATTAGGAGTGATAGAAAATTCACTTTGTATAGCCCACGCATTTCCCTCATGACATTTATACCTAAATAACCTAATCAATCTTCATTGATCCGCATCCCCAAGAAGGCCAGTCTCTGCATATCATCCTCCCCCATTCGGTCCAAAGGAAATAGAATGGCTTTCCCCTTGTTAATTTTAAAACCAGACCACACTCTGCATTGTTCTACTAACTCCAGGACCGCTGGTTCCTAAGATGTAATATGTCATCAGCGTATAAACTCAGCTTGTATTCCGTTCCACCCACAACAATACCTTTCACTCGGGGTGCAACCTCTGAGCTAGAGGCTCCAGGGAAAGAGCAAAGAGTAGCAGCGAATGGGGACAACCTCGCCTTGTGCCCCACCCCAGCCCGAACGAGCGTGAGAAACTTCCATTAGCAGCCATACAGGGCTTTGGTTACGAGTATAGAGCCATGGTACCCTGCAAAAACGTAACCCCCACGGAGAACTTAACGAGGGCCGCCTTCAGGAAGTCCCAATCCACCCTGGCGATTGCCTTCTCCGCGTCAACTGACAGCAATGTGGCGTTACCCTTCTGTCGCCTGCCCATTCGATTAAGTGCAGAGATTTGCGCACCGTTCCGCTCCCTGTCGTCCCCTTATAGAGTCCACCTGGTCTGAGTGCACCAACCATGGCACATGAACATCCAGTCATGCTAGGACTCGAGTCAATAACGTTGCATCTACATTGAGGGGCGAGAACGGACTATGTGAACCACAGACGCGGGGGTCTCTGCTCTCTTTGGGTATAACCGAGATAAGAGCCCACACAAATGACTTCGGTGCCCGTCAGGTTTGCAAGATGTTATTAAACAGTTTAACCAGGTACAGGACCAGGACACCGGCAAATGTGTTAAAAAAAACCTGAGGAATACCTGTCTTTGCCCAGTGCCTTTCCCAACTAAAGCCTTCAGATCACCAGCAAGATCTCACCCCCCGTGAGAGGGGCATCCATTTATGTAGCCTCCTCAGGTGTCGGCGGCGCTAACGACACCTCATCCAGATAGATATCTATCCCCTCCTCGTCTGGCTGATCCCCCTCCCTTACATAGTCCTTCGTAGAAGGATGCAAAACTCTCCAATATCCCCCCAGGTGACATCTCTAGAGGGCCTCCCGGCCCCTCCGCACCTGATATCCATCTATAGGCACAATGCCCATGTAGTTGCGCTGCCAGTAGGGCATCCGCCTTGTATTTGTATTTTTTTTATTTGTATAGCGCACCAGGCCCAAAGGCATCCGGGCGCATATCTTGGTACAACATAGGTGCAAGTTAGACAGTAATTACGGTTAGAGTGTTTCATAAAATTATTCATCAGGTGAACATGGGTTACAATACAGATAAAGATGTGCAAAAGCAGGAAAGGCAAAATAGATACAGTACATAATAAGCAGGAAAGGCAAGATAAATACAGTACATAGTAAGCACAATATACAGGGTAGTTATTGGTGTTGTTGAGGGTGAACACAAATGGATTATTACATCAAAGTCAATGTGTAGCATACAACAGTGTCTAAAAGTTAGAAGAAGGATATTAAGTGCACGAACAGGTAACGGTTAGTCTTATGTGGAGGATAGCCAGAGTTTAGCTTTTTGTTTGAATAAAGTTGGAGAAGATTTGGATCTAATGGTTAGTGGAAGCGAGTTCCATAGTTTGGAAGCAAGAACTCGGAAGCTTACACCACCAGCTTTCTGAAGTTTGTATCTGGGGATGGTCAGGCAAGTGGCTGGGTGAGCACATACTGAGAGAAGCGAGAGGCTAGATGGATAGGGGCCTGTTTGTTCACACATTTGTGTGCGAGGACGAGAGATTTCAGTGATATTCTTTGTGTTACTGAAAGCCAGTGTAGACTCTTCCTTGTTTCGGAGATGTGTACAGATCTGGGGATTTTGAGGGCTGCTCTAATAGCATTATTATGAGTAACTTGGAGTTTATTGAGGTTACGTTGGTTAGTCCCTTGATATAATGCATTGCAGTCATCAAGTTTAGACATAACCAATGTCCAGGCCAGAGTAATGCAGTTCTGTGTGGAGAGGAAGGGACAGCATGCTGTGATGAGCTTGCATGTGTACGCAGAGGCAGAGACAACAGCATTCGTTTGTCTATTGAGTGATAGCGTGGAATCAAGATAGATTCCTAAAGTTTTGGTGTCAGTGGACACTTTGATGGAGTTGCCATCAATATTGAAGGTTTTGAACGATGGGTCAAGCCTATTCAGTCGCTGTTTGGGTCCAACTTTTGGTCATTTGTTTTACTAGTTTATGAAAGCTGGGAGGCTAAGGACTTATAAAGATTATGTGTTGGAACTTTCCATTGGCTATCCTTTTTAGACATAACCACTGACACCATCAGATTCATCGATAGAGGAGTGGATGCTGAACTAGAGTCCCCTGCTGAAGCAGGAGATCCCTTCTGTCATTAGGTTGAGTTGGCCCTGCTGTGGACAGTCCGAAGAACAAGAGGTGGTAGGGCCAGATTGACTCAATCAGAATCTTGAAGCAACTCAGGTTCTGTGTGAATTTGTTCAGTACATTTGCACTCAGAGGGAGTGGGGGGAGAATAGCACAGGAGGTTGGTCGTCCAGGGAAACAAAATAGCATTGCCTTCCATGTGTCATACATCCGACACTGTTCTCCCCTTGTGGCAAAGATACTAACCTCTGCAATCTTGGTTGCACAGAGACAACTTGTGTGACTGATAACACAATCAGCTCAGAGCATCTGCTCTCATATTAAGAACCACTGACTGATAGAGACAGCCTGGATGTTGATGTGTTCGGAGATGGCCCACTTCCACAGATCTAGCATCATCCAACATGGTCCGTCCCGCTTGTTTACATGCTGCTTAGCAGTGGTGTTGTCCATGAAGATGAAACCGCCCCTATTCCGCACAAGGGGAAGAAAAGCCTTCAGCAGCAGAAAGATGGTTCAACTGCGGCATATTGATTTGGAGTAGGTTGTCAATTGGCAGCCCAGATGTTGGACCTAGACCAACTCCAAAGTGAGACAGACATCGGATAAACCTGTGCAGGTTTAAGACCAAAATCGATAGGCACACTTATGTGTCCACTGTTAACATTGGGAGAATACCCGGCCCATCGACTGTGACTAGTTTGACGGCCTCTCTCTCCAACAGTAGCTGATTCTGTACCATCAAATGAGGGAAAATAAGCTGATGAGGAGATGAAGAAGGAGGCAGAGAAGGGTGAAGGCAGAAGTCTGGAGCCATTGCAGACAGGATCCACAGTCCTTTTCCGACCATTCTCCAAGTCTGGAGACAATTGGACACCCAGCCTCTGATATGAGGGAAATGCACCATGACTAATTTTTCTTCTCTTTACTAGCAGAAGGCTCAGTTTCAGGAGACCTGCCAATATTCTGCTTCTTGCGACTTCTCCCAGTGCTAAACATCCTGGCAGGCATGTCGCACCTAAACTGCCAAAAGGCAGCCAGAGAGTGGGGTCTCTCAGTATTCTGAGCCAAACAGCCAACCAGCTGAATAGAAGGTCCCAGAGCTGTACGTCAGTTGAAACTGTGCACATCTCCGTCTCATCGAAGGGGACCAAGCACCCTCCCTTTAGTGAATTTGAACAGGTTGGAGGACCACAGCGAAGCAGAAATGCATATGTCCACACTGAGGTTTATGACCCTCGCCATTGTATCCACATGGTGGAGCACGAAGCCCAACATCGCAATTGACACTTGCTTGGCCTCTCGCACACCCACCATGAACTGGTGACATCTGTTAGAGGGGATGCACTGAGAGACTGACTTCCAGAGACTATTGTTGCACCACTTAGTGTCAATGGGATTGTATTTCTGCGCTCGGTTAGCAATAGAGGATAAGTATATAGTGTTGCACCACTCCATGACAGCATCCACATTATACAACTGGAAAGCGGAGTTGCAGTAAAACATTTTCCTCAGAGAGTCAAGCTGTTTACACTCCTTGTCCATGGGGCGCGGCGGGCGGGGAGGGGGGGAATGCAGAAGAAGGAAGTCTTGTCCCTGATAGCTCCAGATATTTTGACCCCAACCGCTCTATAATCTGCCACCCACATTATGGAAGACCTTGCTTAGCAGCCCTGGAAAGTTCTCTCATATCCAGTGTCACCCAAGACTCCAAAGGAGGATCAGTGTCCAACAACGTGGGAATCAAAGGAGTTGTGCCACTCGACAGTGTGTCATGAACCGCCGAATTCGCCCATTCTGGACTTCATGGTCCATGATGCACCGCAGTGTGAACTCCGCGGTTCTACACACATGGCCGACCCTTCCAAAACGCTGCACACCAGCCTTTCCATGCTATGTTCGGCTTCCTAGAAAAGGACCACGCCTCTGCGGCGCCGCGCGTCTCAACGCTACTGCTTGGTGTAGTTAGACGTGCGTTTCCGAAGTTCACTTCACGCTCTTCTTGATACCTTGTTTCCTTCCTTCCTGGTACTCCTTCGTTCCCTTCCCCTTACCTTTCTTTCATGGTTCTATTCCTGGAATTACCTCGTGCTCGGAGTCAGTGCTCCGACTCCTTCGAGCCGACTCGTCTTCATCCTGGTCCCTCGTCCTGCATACTGAACGCTTCCTAGTGGAAGGCTACAAACCTCATGCTGGACTCCGAAGACCCGTGCCCAGGGGTATACAAGTCCCGGACAGTAAGAAAGAAGGAAGCTACGTCCAAGAAAGTCACAAGCAAGGAGAAACAGGTGAGAAGGGGAGAGACTTGTGACACAGTGCAATGAACAGGTCTAAAGGGGGAACAGAGGTTGGTACAGTCAGCCCAGAAGTCTGAACCACCTTTGTAGGAGCAGCGTGGGACCAAGCCAGGGCAACAGGCTATGCAGTACTCACAGGGCCATGTCATGCAACACACCCTGAAAGAAACCCTTAACACGATACAAGGCAATGAATCTCTGAAAAAGAGCCCAAAGAGTTGCTCTACGTTTATCTGGGGGAGTTTGGGGGGGGGGGGTTGTCCTAGACCTTTCCTCTCTAGGCTCCTGCCAGCAAGCAAAGCGATACCAAGGAGGTTCGAGCCCTTGTGGAAACACCCGCTTCATGGTGAACAGCCACCTCCTCCTCAATCCCTTCCACATCCTAAATGAGGGATGTTGGGGATAAGGATATTGAACAAGCCTGCCACCAACGCAAGTTTAAATAAGCTGGGCCACTAGCCTCTCCTTGGTCAGATCCATCGGATAGTCCAATAAAGGACTGTCACTTCCAAGGGACCAACAGAAACCTGAGTGCCAAGAATTTTCTTTTGTATTGAGGATAACAAAACTCTACAGAATTGGGTGTAACAGATTATGGGGATTCACCAAAAACAAACAGGTACTAAGAAATCAAGTTGTCTTAGGACCATAGTCCTTCTTCCCCTCACCGTCTAATAAAATCCAACCTCTTGGTGACAGTCACTCTTAGTCAATGATGCTTTGCGGTGTCGCTCTACTTCTCCTGGACCGATAGAAACACCTGCCACTACCGTCTTTGGCTTCTTAACAGGGATTGAACATTTTACGCTTAAGCAAACACTGAACCCTGTAATTAGTGCTCGTCTCTTCCCTGCTTAGTTGGGGATGGGCTTGGCTCAGCTGCTCTTTCCAGGACTTCAGTACTTCTCCCCACTGGCTGATTTACCATTTGGTCAAGCCTCTGGGGACCTTCCTACTGCATTTTTGCCTTCTTTCCTCCTTCACCCTACTTCCTTCCTCATGACTTTACTATACCTTCTCTCACAGGTCACTGTCTTCAACCTCTTCTCGTCTACTCACCTTGTCGCACTGCAATGCAGTTCATTCCTCCACCTCCCCTCTCCCCACCACTTCTCTTCCGATCCTCTGAGCATCAGTTTCTCTCCTTTCACCTCTGCTCCACTCGTTCCCTTCTCTGCTCCTATTGTCAAATATGTTCTTCAACCTCTGAACCACCTCGTGGCCCCTCTCTGAACTTACTTTTCCTTCTGCTGCCCCTATTGCCACCTTTCTCCACTCTGCCCCTCTCTTTTCTTCTCTCTTTGCCGCCCAGTGCCCTGCTGCACCACACCACCACACTTGCAACATCTTCACTGCACTCCTACTCCCATATTGATCTGCCGCACCTGCCCACTTTTATTTCACCTCAGCGCAGGTGGCAAGTGCTTAATGGTGTGAGGGCCTTTAAGTGTGATGAATGTGAAAATGCACCTGGTGATGGGGTGCAAGGCATTGGAACTACATGTTTGGCAACTGACATAAATGGGTTTGCAGTCCGCCTAGTGGCTCCCAAAGCTATTTCAGCCAACTTGGATTGAGACAAGTATGTGAATGTTTACAGGCTGATGGACCAAGGCTCCCACTCTCTTCGGAACTTGGTACGATTTTGGGTTTATTGCTGCCATATGATAGTTAGCAAGGGTGGATCACAAACAATATTGCAAGAAAAACTAATTTACTTGAATATATGAATGAGCCAATGGTTCTTGCAGCTGGAGAAGTTGCTTCACACATACCTGGGGTAATGGGCCCTCAGACTGCCTGAGCTTCTCATCATTTTCTATTTAGTAGTGTATTTTCAGAGCCCTTTTTATCCTCAAGGATAGGGATGGACTGGGGTCCCTAGGGGATCAATCATATACCTCCTCTGCAGCCGACATCACAGTGCGATTGATAGTCCCCAGACACTATGGTCACCAGGGCACTAGCTTCTTGCCTTAAAATGGGTCTTTATGACAGAACACAGAATCTTAAAGTACACCTTTTCTATCCTGCCCCAGCTGAAGAGATGGTAGAGGACTTGCAGTGGTATTTGGGATCCTCATCAGAAGCGGGTCCTTAGCCAAACTCAGAGCGGGCACCTAGCATCTCACTCAGTGAGAGTCTGAGTCGCCTCGCTGCTGCCAACACCTTCTCCACAGAATGGCAGAAATAGCCGCAGTCTGTGGGACCCCAGCATGTGGACCTGAGCTAAATGGAGTCCCTGTACTGCGATTTGTGTTAGGATCCTACCCGCCTGCCACAACACACTGCTGCATGCATACATCATAGACTTTTTATGGCATAAATACCATGTTAAAACATACAAACTTCCATTCTGATTTTTAGGTTACAACAGCAGATGCATACTGGTAGATGTGTGCTTTCCAAGTGGCAGAGGGCTGGAGAGGCATACTAAGAGTACTCACTTGCAGCAAGATGCCAAGAGCTGAAGCGACCCGGATTACATTCACCTGGTGCAAACTACGCTGCCAAGCACTATAGAGACCTTAATTACACTACACTGTTGCAGACTGAAGCCTGGAGTGGGCTTGTTTGGACACAGCTGCCTCAGACTGCAATTAGCTCCACCTTCTTGGGCTTTGGGCTCAGAGGGCTTTCATAAACTCACTGCCAGTGGTAGCAGTTCTATCAACTGCCTTCCCTGGGAGGTCCTTCTTTGTGATTCTGTGGCAAGTTTATGAACCTTTCCTTGCTATCCTGCTTTTGACTAACGAATCCTGTCTGCTGGAGCTGCATTCCAACTCCGGTCCTTTTTTGCTGTTAAAGCAAATCATTTGAATGACTTTATTTGTGCAGCTTTTCTGACTTTGTTCCAACACACAGTTGCCACAGTCTCACCTGCTAAGGCTGCCCCCCTCTTTCTCTGCAATCCAATGTTCATGCTTTACTGTCATGTTCTCCTGTTTCCCAATTCCAAGTAATTGTTAAGTGAGTAGCAAAATGGAGTGTCTCAGCTTTCCTGTTTCTTGCATTAGGTACCTGCTCTCTAGGAGGTTGCTCGCAAGCCCAGTCAAAATTGCTGTGAGCCTGTGAGCTCCCAGACACCCCCATCAATCCGGACGAAATCCTGACCTTCCCTACAGCACCTAGGCTGAATTCTGAAGCATATCTTTTTCGGTCTCCCTACCTCTCATCTTGCCCCCCCTTCAATCCATCTACCACTCTGCCATCCGTACCCTCTGTCTTCTCTCTCCCCATGACTCCATCTCCAACTCACTTTCCAACTTAGGCTGGCTTCCTTTCCATTCCCAACTTAAATTTCACTTCCTTTGTTTTGTCTTTAAATCTCTTCATGACCTTGCCCCTCCTTACCTCTCCTCTCTTCTCTCATTCTATAACCCTCCTCGCTCCCTTCATTCGGCTGATCTCTTCTTACTGTCTGTCCTCCCTCCTCTTTGTGCCTCTTCTAATGTCCGCTCCTTTCAGCTCCTTGCCCCCCTTCATTGGAACTCCCTTCCCCTCACTATCCGCTCCACTTCCACCAATTCTTCCTTCCGTTCCTCCCTAAAAGCACTCCTTCGCTCCCCTCCCTGACTCCTTGCCCTCCCCTCTCTTTCACCTTTTCTCTCTCCTCCCAATACCCTCTTCCTTGCTCCTCTATCTCCCTTTCTCCCCATGATCTCCATCCTCCCTACTTCTCCCGCTACTCTCCACGCTCTCTCCCTTTTCGCCTCCCCTCCCCCTCCTTTCTTCTCAAATGCAAATTGTTCCACATGCTGTTTTCCTGGTTTGAATCATGTATATTATATTGGATTAAAGCGCTGTATAAATAATAATAAAATACAAAATATCGTCTGGATGATTACTGGGGAAACATTCCTGGAAAGTTTTGTGGCTCCACAACATGTGTAAGTGATGCCAGAGCATTATGGAGAAAGTGGGGCCCTCACAGCAGAGCCGGTGCGGGAGACCACACACAGGCCACAGGCGACCTCCAGACATGCCAACCCTCTCGATTTAGGCGGGAGACTCCAGATTTTGAAATTAAAAATATTGCTAAATATTGCTATTTTTCACATTCTTCCTAAAATAATTCTAGCCTCAATGCATTCCTATGGGGAAATTAATTTCTCCTGAATTCTCTTGGAAATCTCCCTTCCAGGTGCCTGAGAAGGTTGGCATTTATGGACCTCCTCGGAGGGGATCGGTAGCGTGCACTGACCCAGATGGTCGCCCTCATGCATTGACCGTAATAGTGGCTAAATGCAGTTTCTTTGTCGGAGGAACGAATACTGAAGGAGGAGGGACAGCTGTGGCGCTCGTAGACCTTGCGACAGGGAGCTGAAGAAGCGAGGTGCGGAGAACTGGCTCCCCTTGGTGCAACTGTGGGACGGTGCAGCTCCAGTACCAGATTGCCATCCAGAAAGTTAAACGCCTTCTGGCTGGAAGGTGTGTGCGGAGCAGAGAAGCGGAAACTGCTGTAGATCCGCTCGTGTGTACCAGAGAGTGAGAAGGCGAAGCGCTCTGCAGCACAATTACCAGAGCCAGACTCGAGAGGCCCTGCTGAAACGGGACTCTATATTGCAGGGAAACTACTGCTGGAGTGGCAGAATAAAAAGAAAGTGGCTTTAAGACAGTGCCTTGGCCCCCAGGGTGAGATGCGCGGGATCAGAGACATAGGAGCCAGCAACAAGCTACGCGGCACCTCCAGCGACCACACTGGCTGATAAGCTTGGTATTAATGTCTATTGTTTTGGGACGGCGGGAGATTGTACTCAGCAAGTTCCCGGGCTGAGAGAGTGGAGGCTCACTCTGGATGACATATGATTTAGCGCTGCAGACCGGTAGTGAAGCGCTGCTGGGGGCAACCACTCCTGCAAATATAAGTGTGGCTGCTACATTGTAACTCAGGGACGACACTGCCACTTGACATGGTGGGGAAAGGAAACCCTAACAAGCTAGCTGTGGGAGACCACATGGATCAACAGATCACTCCATTGGGAAGGATGTGAACCACTGCCTAATAGCCGCAGATCCACACAGTTTGGTTTATTCTGGTTCAACCGCTCATTTAAATCAAATGTTCTGTGTAACTACTCGACAACCTGCGTTTATTGGATGCCGCTGATGAGCAGATAGAGCCTTCAGTGGTGAAGAACTCCCGGACTGAATGAGGCAAGTAAAATAGTATATATAAAGTTTGTGGTGGATACACAGAGGTCCCAGGCTACAAAGGTTGTAAAGAGTGGCATGTGAATTAAGAGGGCACGAGAAAGGAGTGAGACAAACCGCCTGGGTGTACATAGGGGTTTGGAAGCAAGAGTGGTGAACAGTGACATCCCCTGGAGGTTGTTAGAAGTTGGAACGAAATCAGTACATTGAGGAGAGGCTGAGGCACAGAACTGTGGTCGCCTGGTGTGCTAGCTGCTGTTGGGTGGGTATCATCCAAAGGCGTCCCCTTGTTGGAGCAGAATACTAATGGATTTGAATAATCAACTGTTTGGATGCATCGAATTGTTGGGGTGAAACAACGGCTGGCACTGTGTGGATTATTTGGCATCACTGCTGCAGCGAGCTCTGGAGTGGTGGGAGAGCGGTCTGCAAATAAAATCAGCATTGCAGCAGTATGTCTAAATCTCAAAAAGGGGGTAAAACAGTCAAAACTGCAATTTTAGACTCCCAACCAGGCTAAAAACAACAAAGTGATGGATGAATCTCCCAGTGGGGGCTGTCAGTCATCTTCCCTGGACCCCAATGGTGTGTTTAATGACATTAAAGCTATGTTTAACCAACTACAAGCTGGTATACAATCGTTCGATGGAAGGATGGACATTAACATGCAAAGTGGACCACATGAAGGTACGCTTGGATAAGCATGGGGAGAGGCTAGATGAGGTTGAAGGCCGGGTTTCTGCTGTTGAGGATGTATCCACGACCGAGTCACGTGAACTAGCCCAGATCAGATGGCACTTAAAGAACTGGCTGCAAAGCAGGAGGATTTGGAGTCGCAATCCAGATGAAACAACCTGAGGTAAGTGGGAGTCACAGAGTCTGCGGATCAAATGTCTATAGAGCCCCTGGTTGAGTGCATCCTGCGTGAGGCGGTTGAGGGATAGGACACTTGGCAGTCTTCATTGTAGAAAGGGTGCATCCCTTGTGGGAGAAATCTGATCCCTGGTGTGCCGACGAGACCAAAGATAGCGCGCATGTTGAATTATCGAAACAGAGACCTTGCACTACGAAAAGCCATAGAGAAGGTATCATTGACATACAAAAGGGACTCTATCCAGCTCTTTCCCGACTTTTCGGATAAGGTTCAAGTGGACCCATGTTGATGTTAAGAAGCGACTGATGGAGAGGGGCATGAAGTATACCATGCTCTTTCCAGAGAAACTTAGAGTGGAACACGAGGGGCGAGTACTGTTTTTTCAAACCCCGGATGAAGCCAATACTTTTCTTGAATCTCTGCCTAGAGCCCTGAGACGCAGGGGAAACAATGAACATGGGTGAGACTCCCCGGGAAATATTAGTGCAAGCCAATACTACATGTTGGGTATGTGATAATTGTGTTGGTGGTTGAGCGAGGGGAGAGTATATTGTTCAGGGGGGTTTGGGGTTGCTGGGTGCTGTAGCAGCCCACGTGCGAGAGCATATAACAGTCAATTGTTTTTACTGGGGAGGTGATTACTGTCATTTTGGGGTTGTCGGTGGGGGTGAGGGCAGCGGGCAATGGGGTTCAAGTTGTTTTTGGGAAGGGATGGTGGTTTGGGGGATCACCCTCGCTCAATCTATGTTTTCACATTGTTGTATGCGATGAATGTACTGGGAAATGAGGTGCGTGTCAGAATCCTCCGAGACCGCTGTAAGTGCAATAGCTGACTATGGGTAAGGCACTTAGAAGTATGACGTGGAATGCTAGGGGTCTAAACTGCCCTTCTAAGTCTCAAAGTATTACTGCACATGAAACGGCATCAAATTGACATAGCGTTTCTTCAGGAAACACTCTTAATAACATCGGGTGAGGCATGATGTGGGCAGGGCTGGGGCTGTCACTATTACTGCTCTTCTTACTCCTCCTATTCTGGGTGGGGTCTGTAACAAGTGGGTTTCCGATTGACGGAGGTGGTCCGGGTCCAGGAATAGCAGGCACTATTGGTGATGGGAGATTTGTATGGTCAGCCAATTACCTTGGTCAATTATTACGGCCCTAATCAAGATACAGTGGACACATTGGAGTGGATAGCTCGACAGCTTGATAAAAGTCCCCATGGGATGATTATATGGGTTGGGGACATCAACACAGTGGTGGAACCTGGATCTATATAGAATTTGGGGGGTTGCTAGATTGCATTTAAAGTCAAATTGCAGGATCTCAGTTGGGTGTGGGAGCTGATTGGCATTTGGAGGCCCAGGCATGAGGGGCAGAGAGGCTATACATTTACCTTCATGGTTCACCATTCAGCGTCTCGACTAGACTATTACCTGATCTCAGATAAAGTTGGGGGTGGGTAGTTTTGGCATGTACACTATAGGATCACGCATCAGTAGTGTTGGCTCTAGAGACACCAGGGGGGAAATATGGGCTCCATGGCTTCCTATTCTACGGTGTGGGAAACCCTTTAAATGTGTAAGAAGTGGGGAATGTATCTCGAGGGAATCGGGGATTCTGAAACAGATTTGGTGGGTGCTAACAGAAAGCAAAGTACGTATTAAATGTTAACAGGTTGATGGGGGATGGGAATGTAGGTCAAATCCCAATATACAAAAGGAAATCAGGGAGGAGTTGGACGCATTAAGGCATGGGGCTCATAGAGAAGTGAAGTTTATATGGGCAAGGGCTGCTGTTTGGCAATATGGGGAAGGTCAGTGCCCTGGTAGACCTTGTTAGGTTACTTGGACTGGTTGCTAAAGCTTGCATGACCAGGGAGCATATCCTGTCAGTCAAAAATGAGCAATGGGAACTGAAGTTTATGGATGGGAGATCCTTCACAAATTCTGTACATTCTATACATATCTGTACTCTGCATAGACGCAGGTTGCGCGATCTGAGATAGGCAGCGTTCTTGATCACAGTGCATTGTACTGGTCTAGCAATGAGGAGATGGAATGGCTGTGTCAGCTCATTACGGAACAGGAGATTCTTCAGGCGATTAAAAGCTCTGGGACCAGACTTTCTCGCAGCTGAGTTTTATACGTGTTTTGCAGGACAATTGGCAGCACACCTCCTGGAGGTGTACCAACAAGCCTTGCCGGGCGGTCCTTTGACAGACTCTATGAGGGAGGCAGTGGTCACTGTACTGTTGAAAGCTCAGGCTGAAAAATGGTCCTCATATCGACCTATCTCGCCAATTAACTTGGATAACAAATTCTTGGCTAAATTATTAGCAATGCGATTGGCACCCCTGATGCATAAATGTGTGAAATCAGATGAGGCTGGATTCATCCCGGGGCAATACACTTCCTATGGCTTGCAGCGAATATTTGGTTTAATGTCTGCGGTTCAACAGGAGGATTCTATAATGGCAGCGCTGTTAGATGCTAAAAAAGCATTTGATTTGGTAGAATGGCCCCATTTGTTTATGGTGTTGAGGAGAACAGGGATGATAGAAATTCCTCCATCTTTAGTTTCATTGCTGTATACTTTACCCAGTCCGCGGATCAGGGCTAACAGCAGCTTACACTGGTCATTCCGCTACGTAAAGGCACGAGACAGGGGTGCCCGTTGTCACCCCTGCTGTTTTCTTTGGCAATAGAACCATTGGCAGAGATAATTAGAGATAGGCATGTAAACAGAGAGATACAATTGCATAGGCATAGGGCAATTGTCTCCCTGTATGCGGATGATATGGTGCTATATGTCAGTGACCCGCAAGTTAATCTGGTGCCAATCAAGAAGGAAGTGATGGGTTTGGGTTTCAGTGGCACATGTCTAACCTCTATAGTAAAACGCAGGAAGTTAGAATGGGTTGAGCAGAATCATCTCGAAGGAACTGGGAGGTTTCCCTGGGGGATACACTACCTGAAGAACTGTGGAGATATTGTTGCTCGCAGACAAGGAGGATAGCCCTTAATAGTAGGTTTAAGTTAATTAATTTCAAATATCTCCATCAATTCCATTATATCCCAGCAAAATTACATAAACTGTTTCCCGATACCCCAGATTAATGTGTCTGATGCGTCATAGCACCGGCAGATATTTTGCATGCACCTGTCCTCCAATATTTCAGTTTTGGGAAAGGGTCTTTGAGACACCGAGTGATATTATCGGGGAAAGGGTGGTGCCTCACCCGAAGGTGGTGCTATTAGGATATACTAAGCAGATCACTTGGCGGGTGCGGAAGCTGTCTGGTGTATTACTATTTTTAGCTAAGAGGAGGGTGGCCATGGCGTGGGTGAGAGCTCAAAGCCCCACATTAGTGTGGAGGAAGGAGGATATTCTTTATTGTAATGAAATGCAAATGGAATATGCAAGAATGGTCCATCCCTGTGTCAGGCCAAAGACATCTGGGGCCCATATAAGCACTATCTAATACTACAGACTCGAGAAAGTGAGCTCTACTCTGAAGAGGAGGTATTTTGAAGGACTGATGACAGTAACTGGCAAGAGATTTGGTGCATATTTATTGTATAGAGGAGGGAAGCAATATAACATATTATTGAAATAGCAGGAAATGTTAGCACAATGACGATCACGCTTAATGTATAATGCCAACGGGAAACAAGAATAAGGTATGTTATAGGGGTTTGGAGGGGGGCCTAATTCACTGAACCACTGTCTACCTTTTTGTTGTCATTGTTAAGTTGATAAAAAGCAATTAAAAAAAAAACAATTCTGCTCTCTAGTGTACTTAGTTTCCTGAACCATGTATTCGAGGAGTTGGAAGCAACCTACCATTAGCTGTGGCTAATGGTTGTGCTTCATGATATTCTAAGAATGCTATGTTTCCAGCCTGGATAGTCCACAATATTTGTGCTTTTTCTTAGCCCATGATTTCCTCTATACCACTAGTTATGTGTGCCTTCTAAGTTAGTGCTTGTGTAGCTTCTGTCTACATCCTCTGTCTACAGTTTCTGCTTGTTGCTTCTTTTCTCTGCCTTGTGCCTCAGCTCTCTATCGTATACAGTGACACCCTGGTTTCCATTAAGATCACATAAGGGAAAGACTTATGTTGCCTTAGTCTAGTCCGAATCAGAATGCGTTTATTCGATTATTATTAACACAATCATAAAACACATTCAAGTCAATAAACACTAAAACGAACATTACAAATTACATTTAAATTCCTAAAACTTCACACAATGCAGCTCTATAATACCGTCAATATTTAGCAATAAGCGTTTTTTTACCAATATAAACCAATTTATAAAAGTAGAAATTGAAGGAAAGAAATGTATGTTAACGACATATTTATGTATTAATGATGTTCTCCTTGTGATCAGGAATGTACATCTTCCTCAGCTTCAAATCCTGTTGAATGAAAGAATTAAGTGTCCAAGATCTACATTTGTCTTGCACCAATAAACAATAGAATAGTGCTGGAGTGAATTGATAAAAATGGAAGTTACTTACCTGTATCTCTTGTTCTGCATCATGGGTCTGACGTGGTTTCGCATGCTCATGAATATTCCCAGTCGCCAGGCTGGAAATCCTTGGTAAAATTAAAGCAGTTCAGCTTTAAGCCAAAAAATGCTTGCTGCTTCTATAGCCTACTACTGTCACTTTGGGTCATACTGCCCCATCCAATGACAGTTGCCCTCCTAAACTCCACCCTGGGTGGCTATCTTCAGATTTGGTTGCGCACGTAAAGTGGCAGTAGGAACCAACAAGAGCCAGAGAGGGGAAGGAGGGAGGGTTATGCGAATCCATGCAAGACCCATGCTGGAGAACAAGAGTTATAGGTAAGTAACTTGTTCCTTCTCCAGCATGGTGTCTTGCAGGGATACACATGCTCATGAATACGATTACACAGCATACACAACCACGGGAGGTGGCAAGGGTCACAGATGCAATACACTTACCCCTGGAACAGACTAATTTCAAACAGGTACGCATCACTGCTTGGCCGACCCAGGACTCCTCCCTGGAATCCCTGTCGATATAGTATAATCTTATGAAGGTGTGGGTAGACCTCCATGTAGCAACCCTGCAGATGATGTCGAGCAGGGGAACACCAGAGAGAAACTGTCAGAGTTAGGAAGGGGTTAAGACAGACTGTGCCTTGCACCAGTTGTGGTGGAAGCAGACTGAATAACAACCAGGCACAATTAAAGCCACTTCTTAGGCTTCTCTGCCTTCCTTGCAGAGCTAAAGCCTATAAGATTGCATTTCCCAGCAGCACTTGAGCCAGAAACTACAGCCTGCAAGCCACGTCGGTTGTCACTCGTCTACACGCATGTGTGCATGCAAGCAACGAAAAGCACAGGACTTATGCTCAAGACACAAACCCAACAAGACGTGCTGTGGGCAGCTCCAGCCCAGGAACCACACGCAATGTTCCACGCCCTACCGGATAGACACCCTGGCCCCTTGCTAACTAAAGATAAGTCCTGCAGAACCTCATCTGCATCGTAGTAGCAGGGGGACATGCATGGGGTCCAGCCCCACCTGTTCACTGGTCCCTGCTCCAAGGTGAGCTAAGTCACGCCAAATGAATTGCTAATGCCTTCGCAGCAGCGCATTAGAGCAATAACCAGGCAACCCAAGTCTGGGAGTTGCAGGAGGAATAGGGGACACTCCGACCAGCAGAATCCGGAGTTAAGTGTTCTATTGTTATGCGATTTGTCTCATGAATGTCTCATTACATTATGCTCAATGTGTGCTCACTGTCGGGGAATGTCATATGTGTGTGCAAGGTGTGCATTAGAAAGGCCTTTACCAACTCTCCCTACCTGTACACTTTCTCCCTACACATCGTCCATGTTTCCCTTGAATCCCCATACCCATCCAGCTATACAACCATTGAGACCCTAACCCTCTATCCCTGCTGGGGTTGCGGAGGCCTGTGTAAACTTAAACTTGCAGTTTTGAGGAGGTTGTCCTCACAGTGGGAGGAGGTTGGTTTGTGCCACTCCTGCGCCTTGGAGCTGTGGATCCTGTCAGAAACGATGTAGTCGCTGCAATGTCTTGGATGGAATAGACTCTCGAACGGCCTGGAAACAGTTTGTTGGCCGGACTATGGCAATGCATGACACAGCCGCAGAGCCACCTGGAGATGGAAGCCTTAGACAGGGCCCTCCCATTTCCCACAGGTTCACAATTGACAAAAAGCTGAGAAGTCTTTCGAAAGTCCTTTGTGCGTGCAACATAGCCCTTCAGGGCATGCGCAACTTCCAGCGAATGCAATCACCTTTCAGCAGACGAAGAAGGATACGCAAAGAAAACTTGCAGAACCAAAGGCTTGTTTAGAAGATAAAAAGTTAGACGGTACATTTGGCTTAAAGGAAGCATGAGTTGGCAGAACCACCTTAGCAGAGTGGAACAACAAATATGGAGGCTTACAGGAGAGTGTCTGCAGCTCCCCGACACGCCTAGCCGAGGTGATCGCCACTAGGAAGGCGGTCTTTCATGACATAAACATCAAAGAGGCTCGATGCATAGGTTCAAACGGAGGCCCCATTCGATTAGACAGAACCACATTCAGCTCCCAAACCAAGGCAGGTGCCTTCACCAGAGCGAATGTTCTGAAGCGGCCCTTTAGGAACTCCTTAACGAGCCTGTGCGAACACAGGGAGAGCTTGCCTGGAGCCCAGACATACTGGGATATGGCAACGAGATGGACCTTGAGAGATGCTTGGGCAAGGCAAGTCTTAGCTAGCGAGAGCAGGTGCAGGAGAAGCTGTGGCGCCGTCAAATGCAGCAGAGAAATCTTCCGTGGCCACCACCACATCGTAAAACGCTTCCACTTGTGTTTGCAGCAAGCAAGTATAGAGGTGGTCTTGGCTAGAATTTTCTTCCATTCCAAACGCATAGTATCCAAATACTATTGCTGCAGGAGCCAGGCCGTGAGGCTTAGACGCTGGGTCGTGGTGCAGGATGGACCCCCCTGTTTTGCTATTTCTTGGCCACGTGTAGGGGCCTCAGAATTACATCCCCCTAGACCCTAACAAAACACGTTATTGGACTCAGATAGGCAAGAAATCACACTTAGACCATTAGTCATATGAATAAAAAATATCTCGATACAAGCCCTTTATTCACTCTTAATACACATGTATAACATATAGTCAATTATACATAAACATAGAAAAAGAGCTTCACCGTTAATATGATTGCAGAAGATACCTTCATCTCGGCCACCACAACACTGCTTAGTCCCAGAGCAGGTAGGCAGAGAGATCACTTGTACTAACGGGGTGTGGAATGGAGCGTCCTCCCTCTCAGGGAGGCTCGATCACCCGGGGGTCCAGTTCTATCTGCTTTCCCAAAAGGAATACCTCTTCTCTTTATGGGGGGATCCCCGCCCCTCATTGGTTCCCAGACTGCCCTGGGCCAAAGAGCAGATAAGCATGAGGATCCAAGAGTTGAAAATTTCAGCTAGAAGTGGAAAAAAAAACAGCTTCTCTTCCTTGCCTTGTTTCCAAGTACCTCTTATCACTGCACCTGCAGAATGCTCCGACACCTTTTCTGGCTCGTCCTTTGGTGAACAAAACAACTATTCTCCACAGTTAGTTCAGCAGACATCATTATGTGACCTTGCCTCTGCTGCAGAAATTCACGTCTACTTACTGGGCCTACGAAATCATTGCAGTAATGGAAGTGAATGTCCAGAATGTTCACACATCGGCATCATGATCTTTTTTAGCTCCTTTTGCACACACGCACTACACCCTCTTCTCTGGAGAGGAGGCCTGGAAGTGGAGGGAGTCTGATGGCTTGAACCACAGACAGATGGAGAAGATCTGAGTACCAGATCTGCCTGGGCCACGCCGTTGCAATGAGGATCATCTTCCAGTGGCAACGTCCGAGTGTGTCGATCACACGTAGCAACAGTAGAATTGGTGGGAAAGCGTACAGGAAGAGGCTCTCCCAAAGGAACGAGAAGGCATCCCCCAGTTTCTAGAAACTCCTGAAGGGGTCTCATCTGCAGTCTGCAAAAGGAAACCAGATTGATGCAGGAGGACATCATCCCTAGCAGGAACTTGATGGACCGGACTGTAGCAACAGAAGTAGTCGATAAATGTTGGACCTTTCCCAGGATGGCCTTGATCCTCTCGTCCGAGGGAGTCGCTAGACATGCAAGCGTGTTGAGGCGGGCATCCAGGATTATTGTGTTCCGAGATGGCATGACGCAGGACTTCTGATAGTTTATCGAGAATCCCAGAGAGGTCAGGGTCTGGATGGTCTCTGCGGTGTGCTGGATTGAGCCAAGCGTCCATTTAAGGATAGATGTGGATTCCCTTCAGGCACAGATGCGCTGCCACCGGGTCCAGGCATTTTGTAAACACCCTTGTGGCTGATTTCAGGCCGAAGGGCAGGGCCTTGACTGGTAAGGGTGTACTTGAACGACAAAGCGCAGGAACCTCTGGTGTTTTCGAAAAATGTGGAAGTAAGCATCCACCAAGTCGATGGTCGCCAGGATATCTTCTTCCAGTTGGTTGAGCACGCTGCAAGTCTAGAATGGGTCTCCACCCTCCTGACTGAGCATCCATTTGTCCGTAGAGATCTTTCACCAATGATCGACAAATTGTGATAACCAGCTTCCCACTGTGGTGCAGAAGTGGGAGCGCTGATCCTAGGACAGTCCAGGCCTGCTTCAGCGTCTGCATCCTGGATGGTGGAGACAACGCTGAGTGCCACTGTCATAAGTCTGGGAGCGTCATCTATAAGCTTTCGGGGTGGTTGAACAGGAGGGCTGATGATAGGGAGGGTGAAACTGACCTTGAGACTCTTCCTTTGGACTTTGGAGGTGCAAAATGATGGAATCCTCTGTTGCAGAATGCCTAAAGACCGCTGCCATCTCAGTGTTGGTCTTTGTGGCCAGTATAGTCTCATCAACCGCCTTTCTGAAGAGGTTGTCACCATCGAACGGCATGTCGATCACCTTTGTTTGCACATCCGTGCAGAAGCTGGTGGCCTTGAGCCCACCCTGGCGGCAAAGGGCGACACCATTGCCCATTTGGAAAAAGCCAGACACTGGAATGTCGAGGGCGACTGACTGCATGGTCGGAAGCCACCTCCCCTTCTTGGGGCTTCAGCCTTCTTATCTGCTGGGAGAAAGTCGAGGATGGGCCCCAACTTGTATCACAACTACCTGGTGTTGGCGGCCTTGATCATGAATGCTGTCATCGTGATTATGAGTTTCCATGCTGCATCCAGCCACTTACCCTCTTGGTCTGGAGGGACCATAGACGAGGGAGACAGGTTGGAGGACCTCTTCCTAGTAGCATCCGAGACCACAGAGTCTGGTGAGGGCTGGGATCTAAGGGACTTGGGGGCAGAGTCTGGAACCCAGCACTTTCGCAGGAGTGGTATTAGGGGTCTTCATGACAGGCCATTCTCCCAAATGTCATCCAACAGGGGAACCGAAATGATGGTACTCTTGGAGGACTCCCTTCATTCGAAAAGGAAACCGTCCTTTTTCTTGGAGTGGAAGGACCCGATCTCCTCAGGGGGAAGACGCCCTGGAGGGTACATCAACATCTGAGGATTCCCGGACCGCAGGAGCATAGTCGTCGAACTCAGCCATTTGCATACCGGTCGTGGTGGTCCCATCATCAGTGTAAGTGAGGGTGGTTTCCTCCACCAGAGGAGGCTGTGTCAATGACAAGGTCCGAGGGATAACAGGAGCCGGATGACGCGGTGTTGGACAAGTTCGAGAAGGCCTTGGAGGAACAGGAATCGGAGCAGTGGACTGCCTCTGCTGGATTTCAGCCACCAGTATGTGCAAGTTTGTCAAAACGTTCAAAGACATATCCCTGCAGGATGCAGGAAGCAGGTGCTAGAACTGGGCACAGAATTGAAGGGTTAAAAGCCAGAGAAGGCTGGCGAGATGGT
This sequence comes from Ambystoma mexicanum, assembly GCF_040938575.1. NCBI lineage: Eukaryota > Metazoa > Chordata > Amphibia > Caudata > Ambystomatidae > Ambystoma > Ambystoma mexicanum. The sequence goes on along the minus strand of NC_090935.1, from coordinate 788,800,705 downwards.
GCCCCTTGCTGAGATATTGGCACAACGGGGTCAGGCTGTTAAGGATTTCAATCAGGCGACGCACACCTTAGTCTCGTCCCATTATGTAGCGCACGACTGAAATGTTTATCTGTCTATATTAGATTCAGTATTGAGATGGTACACTACTCATATCACACCCCCTTTTCAAATACCCCGGGTCACAATGGACCATGAACCAGGTTGGTTGATAAAATGTAATATTTATTTAGTTTAACATTTTATTTTAGATCCTGTTCCAAAGATAAAAGCAGCTGAGGTAGCTTTTCTGAAATGCGAGTCGGAGTTGAAGATTAGACACTCCTGTTGACTTCTTGGCTGTGACGCTGAGAGAAGCCTGATTTGTTTATTACCCCACAGTGCGCACCAGCATGAGAAGGCGCAGGTACTAATTGACCTCCTTTGTTATAGTGGCAGGCTGGGCGGCCGTTGCATAAGGAGATACTGACAATTTTTAGAGTTTATGACTGTATTTTTTAAATAGTTTATGGGAGAAGCCTGCATGCATTTCAGGGAAGGGGAAATTAATGATTTCAGGCATTTGAACAGTGTGTGAAACATGAAGTGGAGAATAATGGTGTTTGATGCAATTAGTATTTTAAGTAGCCGAGACATAAGCATACAAGGATGTTCAAATGTTTAGGTTAACTATACTTAAAAATGCATGTGTGTTTCAGGGCATCCGTGTATGAAGTATTATTACACTCTTATGCTGAACTTTGCTAATTAGAACACTATTATATATTTTGAGTTGGTGAATGCAGAGTTGTTTGTGTGTTGGAGTGAAGCGTGTTTGTAGAATGGAGATGTCTGAGTGCAGAGTAAACCACTCAAAGTTTATTAAATGCATAGCTACGATAACATTGAGAAATGTCATCATGTACCATATTAGAATGCATTTCTAGTTGTGGTCTTCAACATATGTGTACAATATGTTGGGTGTGGTAGGTGTGAATAAGTCAAATTAATGTAAATTGATGTACATTTGGTTAGCGCTTTTGTAGAGTATGTAGAGATTAAAGCGCTCGAGAAGAACAAGTTACTTACCAAACGGGTAACGTTCTTTCGATGGGATGTTCCTCCGACGTATTCCTTATCTTTGATAAATCCACTTCCAGCTTGCTGGCCTCAGAAAACATTTTCACAGTAGAGGGGCGAGTCGACGTCCCTCGAGTCGGTGTCCTTCAAAGGCCCCCGTATCGGCGCCGACGTCACCATGAGTACAAATAGTCTTGCACAGCGTCCGCTGCTCAGTTCCGTTTTGAGATGTTGTTTTGCTTTGCATGAATTGGTTAATAACCTTGAAGGAGCGTAAGCTGCAACTACAAGGAAGGTTTTTACTGTGGGGAAGGATGGGAGAGGTGATCAGGAATACGTCGGAGGAACATCCCATTGAAAGAACATTACCAGTTTGGTAAGTAACTTGTTCTTCGAAGGGAATTGTGTCCTCCGACATATTCCTCATCTTTGATAGACTCCCATGGCAGTAGTATATAGAGGATGCGGGTGTAAAATAGAATGTATCCCTCTAAGGATGCACAGAGTGCAACACAGCTTTTCCAAATTTCGTCTCCTGGCTAGAGGAGGAATCAAGACTGTAAAATTGGGTAAAAGTGTGTGCGGACGACCACGTGGCAGCCGCACATATGTCCTTAATTGGAACTCCTCTTTAGAGAGCTGAAGAGGCTGCGATACCCCTGGTTGAATGAGCCCTAAGATGTTCAGGGGGCTCTTTTCTTGCTAATTTATAGCATTCTGTAATAGTTAAAATAATCCATCTTGAAATGTTTTTTTTTGTAATGGGCAAACCTAATTTGTGCCCTGCATACCCAACAAACAATTGGTCTGCTTGCCTGATCCTTGCAAGTCTGCTAATGTAAAAGCTTAAGGCACGCCTTGGATCCAGCCTGTGTAATCTTTCTTCTTCTTTCCTTGGATCGGGAGGAGGATAGAACGAGGGCAAAGTTAGCTTTTGTATAATGTGGAATTCTGAGACCACCTTTGGGAGAAAATTCGGCTTCACTTGTAGAACAACCTTATCTTTGTGAAAGACTGTATATGGAGGTTTGCAAAATAAGGCATGTAATTCGCTCACTCTTCTGGCAGAAGTTAAAGCCACTAGAAAGATTGTTTTAAGAGTAAGAAATCTTAATGAACAGAAATGAAGGGGTTCAAATGGAGTACCCATTAGACATTTTAAGACTAGGGTTATGTCCCACAATGGAACTTGAAAAGGAGTTGGAGGAAAAACATTAGTTAACCCTTTCAGAAATTGAATCACTAAGGGCAATTTGAAGTATTAAAGCTCCTCTGCAGTGCGCTTAAAGATAGACAGCTCTGCAAGGTAGCCCTTGATTGTACCAACTACAAGACCTGAATTTGCTAAATAAAACAAAAAAGATAACACCATTGGTATATTACATGAAAAGGGTTCAATATTCTTTTCTCTACACCAGCTGCAAAATGTGTTCCAACGGCAGCGGTATAAAGACTTTGTTGCTGGCCTTCTGGCTGAAAGCAACACCTCCATTACGTCATCCGGGAGATCCCAATCTTGTATCTCAGCCTTTCAGAAACCAGGCGTGAAGGTTGAGGGTCCGGATATCCGGATGGAGAACCTGACCTCCCTTTGCGAGAGAAGATCCTCTCTTTGTGGAAGACGAAACAGAGGACAGATGGACATGTCTAGAGGATCTGGGTACCACGTTCTCCTGGCCCAATCCGGGGCAATTATGATCATGGGTTTCCAAAATCTTCTCAACCACCTCATCATTTGAGGAATGACGGGGACAGAAGTGGAAATTCCCAGTCAACTACGAATGCGTCCCCTAGAGCTCCTCTCGGGGGGAAATTTCCTTGAGCAATACTGATCGCACTTCCCGTTGATATTGGTGGCGAACAGATCCACTTGAGGGGTTCCCCAAAGGGCAAAGACCTGTTGAAGGACTTCCTGAGCTAGTTCCCACTCGTGGGAGACTGTGTTCTGCCTGCTGTCATGATGCCTACCCCCGGGCATCCGGACCAAGCCCATCAGCCCCGGGAGCAGGCATCCAGATATTTATTAAAACCCCAGGAGCCCCGGCTAGGGGCTTTCTGGGTTCAGTCCTGGCGCCTTAGGCACCAGGCTCATTATAGAAATCAGTCCTGGCGCCACAGGCGCCAGCCTCATAGACATTACTTACCTCATACAGACCATGCTGCAACTGAATCCAAGCCAACGTGAGGCTTGGATGGGACTATTTTGTTACAGGGACTATTTTTTACTCGGGTGTGGTTCTGGAGAACTTCTTACCTGGAACTACTTTGGAGGCTATTTAAACCACACCCGATCAGCAACACACGCTTTGCGTTATTCTGCATCCAGCAGCGTAACGCTCACCGTGCCTGCAGTCAGCAGCCAGTCTTCAGCCACGCCCGTCTCGAATCCAGAGCTCCTAGCAAAAGAGGAAAGAAGAAGGAAAGGTTAGAACACCGACTTTATTTCAATCCTCAACTGATTCCGGATCCATCACGTCTTCGAACTTGAAAAGGACATTATTTCTGCATGCGTCGCATCGCCAGCTGCAGCACCGCGCCATACTCACCAGTCCTCACAGCATTTTTCGATCCGGCGCGCCTTCATCATTTTCTTCGCCAAACTCCAGCACCTGGGTGAAAACAAAAGAAACAACGAGGTGAGCCAAGAGAGCCGACAAATACAATCTCTTACCACCATAGGCTTACCTGATTTACCACCGGAGGCATTAGCCTTTAATACGCCTCATCTTCATTTGCAGCACCTATAAAGGAAGAAAACAACAAGTTAAACTCATGCAACTTTTACCAGACAGTGTTGGGTAATACAGACTCTTACCTGAACGCCATCAGCTGCCTCCAGGCAATATTCTTTTGAACCAGTTGCAATTCAACAAGGGAATGGAATAAGAGTGATCATCGGACCTATTGAACTCTTTGAACTTTATAAACCCCGGAGTCAATATTCCTCCGGAACTCCTCCAGCACCTTCAAACCAGTGAAGTAACTGGTATCTACGCGCCCCTGCATGCCATGCAGGATGGAGAGCTCATCATTTAAAAACATAAGATGAGGTTACTAAAAGGGGATATCAGAGGTGACAAGAGGGGAGAACGAGAACAGTGGGAGGGGGCAAACACTAAAATCCACGGGTGGCTAAATCCCTTTCTCCACTTGCAGCAGAATACTTCTACGGATCAAGCAGACGAGATTAGGCGGGCCAGTCTAGACAGTCATCTCGGCACCACGCATCATGTTGGTGGAGACCGCAGCTGTCCGGGTCCGATCGACGCCCCAGTGGGAACCAGGTGAGTGCAACACCTGCTCAGAGCGTCCGCCGTCAAATTCTTCTCTCTGGCTAGGTGAACTGCCGATAGAGAGATTCCTTCTTGGATTGCCCAAAACCAGAGCTGTATTGCCTCTCTGCACAGTGGCTGTGACCCTACGCCTCCTCTTTTGTTGACGTATTGTCCGTCATTATCAGGACATTTTTCCCCGGTACTGATGGCAGGGAAGCTTGCAGCGCTAGTCTGATCGCCCTCAGCTGTAATAGGTTGATGTGTAGTCTGGACTCTGATGGAGACCAACGACGTCTGATGGTCAAGTCGTTGGCATGGTCTCCCCACCCCGTGAGGCATCGGTGACTACTGTTATCTCCAGCCATGGTTGCCAAAACTGTTCTCCTTTCAAGATGTTCTCCCGACAGCCCACCAATGAAGGTCTCGAGTCACTCTGTCCGGGATTAGTAGGAGATCTGACATTCTCTCTGAGAATTGTGACCACTGGGTCCTTAGTGCCCACTGGAGAGATCTCATTCTCAGCCGAGCCTCTGGCACTAGGAAGATGCAGGATGCCATGAGGCCGAGCAACCTCAAAAAGTCAAAGGCTGGTAGACGTTGGGCATTTTGAAACCTGGTGACCATCTGTATAATATCTTGAGCCCTCACCTCTGGTGGTGAGCATTTTCCCAGGGATGTGTCCAGGACTGCTACAATGAACGGGAGTCTCTGTGATGGTATCATCTGTGACTTCTTTAAGTTGAGGGAGAAGCCCAGCTTGTGGAGGAAGTGGCAAGCATAATCTAGATGGATCTGAGCTTGTTCCGGGGATACTGCTCTGATCAACCAGTCGTCCAGGTAGGGGTAGACTTGAATCCCTTCCCTCTTTAGACTTGCAGCCACAACCGCCATTAGCTTGGTAAAGACCCTCGGGCGGAGGTCAGCTCAAATGGCAGAACTCAAAATTGATAATGAGAGTTGCCAATTGCGAACCTCAGGTATTTCCTGTGTTTGGGATGGATTGACACATGGAAATAAGCATCCTGAAGGTCTAGAGATACCAACCAGTCCTGAAGCTGGATGGCCTGAAGGATCTGAGAAAGGGTTACCATCTTGAACTTGTCTTTCCTGAGGAATTTGTTAAATTCTCGCAAGTCCAAGATGGGTCTCAATCCTCCGTCGTTCTTTGGTACTAGAAAGTAGGGGGAATACCAACCCTTGTTCCTCTCTGCTACAGGTACCCCGGTTCTATGGCACCTTTCTCTAGCAGGTCTGAAATCTCCTGCATAAGGAGCGGGTCTGGACACTTCAAAGAGTTGTTCCCTGGTGGATGGCTCTGAGGAGTTTGTATGAAAGGCAGGCAGTAACTTTGGGCAACTGTCTTCAATGCCCAAGCATCTGAAGTAATAGTCTAGGGGAGACCTCAGAGGGGTTTAGAAGTGGCTGACGCAGATGCTGAGGGTAAAGTACCACCTGCTGGTGCGGATTTGGTACCTTTGACGCATCCACCACAGGTAAATCGTATCTGGCTTCTTTGAGCTGGCTGTCCTCTGCCATTTCCGAATGTGGAGTAAAAGCGAAAGGACTTACCCCTCCAGGGTGTACCTGTGGGGCGATTTGGAGTTTTCCAGATTTTAGCCCCAAGAGATTTTGCTGCCGCTTTGGATGTCTGCAATTTCTCCAATCTGTTATCAGCCTTTTTTCCAAATAGGGAAGTGCCATCAAAGGGCATATTAAGAAGTCTGGCTTGTACATCAGGAGCAACACCAGACTTCTGCAACCATGCAAATCTGCGGATTGTGGTACTCTCCGACATGGCCCTGCTGATGCTGTCAGCAGAATCAATGCCTGTTTGAAGGGACTCACACATTGCATCCTTCCCATCCTTGATAATGTTCAAGAATGCTTCCCCTTCTTCCCCTTCTGGAAGACAGTCAGCTGCAGATGAAGCACAGCCCCAAAGGGTGTGGCTGAATCTTGCTAGCGTGCAAGTGGCGTTAATATATTTAAGCACCATACTGCATGCGGAAAAAAACTTTTTTTGACATGGCATCAAATCTTTTTTCATCCGTCTTGTGGAATAGTGGGGTATGCCGACTTACTGCTAGATGAAGTCGCTGCCTGCACAACTAGACTCTCTGGAGTTGGATGATTGCTTAGATATTCAGGATCTGAAGCTGACACTCTGTATTTAGAAGAGAGTTTTTTTTATTTACTGCAGGGATAACTTCAAGAGTCTCCCAATTTGCAGATATTTTCCTTTGCAGAGCAGCATGAAAAGGGACAATGAGATCCTCTTGGGGTCCTTTATCTAATATATCAGTAAGGTCATCTTGCTGAAAAGAGGGTGCAGGTGTAGTCCACCCCATAAATATCATTATTCTGGCCAAAAGGGCCCTGTAAGGTATCTCTGCATGTTCTCCAGGTTCTAGTCTAGCAAATTCAGCCTCTGGAGAGGTATCTATACCACTGGCCTACTGTAGAGACTCTTGTAGATCTTTCAATCTGTTTACTTCAGAAATTAATTTCTCTGGAATGGGTACTGTTGCTCTTTGTAGCCCAAAAGGTCTCTCATTGTCAGAGTCCTCCCCTTCCTCATATATAGAGGATAAAGCTCTGAGGTAATCAGATCTTGGATAGGGAGTAAAACCCATTTATAAAGAGGAAGGAGCCAAATTTGTGGTTACTGCTTGTGAAAACGTTGTGGTTGTGGACGTTGTACCATTCCAAACAGATCTCACATGGAACAACCGGGTTGAGTAAGACACACACACACACACACACGCCCAGTCACAAACACACTACAAACACAACATGGCAAACAATCACGCACGGTAGGATTCCAGTCATAAAACCCTCACCAACCCCAGTTTGTTGGTCATACAAACTGGGCCTTCAGATGTCCAGACCTGAAGAAGGACGCAACCCCTCAACACAAACAAGATGAACCTTCGGCAGCCAGATGGAAATGAAATAAAAATGTTGCCGCTTTCTCATGAAAATGCCAAGTGTTTATTTGGCCTTCTCAATGTGAACAAAAATGGAAGAACAATAGATGAGCTAAGTTACATGAGATGGCACGTGTAAACTCTCGCCCAAATCACCAGTGGACCTTGCCCCAAAAATAGCCACCAACTGCGACACAGGCTCTAGCCATCTCAGTTCCGAAATGTCTCCATCCAGATCAACTACCACTTCACCTGGATACTTAATCCCACACCTTGGAGACACTCCCGTCCAGCCAACCTCTGCAACGGTCTTCTCCCACTGGAAACTGTAAAACACCTAACAAAAGAAAACTGAATGTGGAGGCGTCCCAACCACACCAGTACAACAAACAGAATGCGGGCAGGGCCCTGCCCCACACCGGTTAACTCCCACCCTACTCAAAATCAGTGGGCCGCTATGCTCACCCATGTCTCGAAATATCACAGGGTGTTCAACTCACACCTTAATCAAAATCAATGGGCTACCATTCTCACCCACGTCTCCCAGTGGCAGCGGCTACCTCACACTAGTGAGCTTTCTCTACAGCACTTCTTGCACTACAGTGCTCTCACTACAAAATGTATTGTACTCCTAAAACCTTAGCACACTATGTGCTAATCTACCAAATACTCTTATACACCTCTTGTGCATACACATCACCACAATGACAGTACAAGACCTCTCACATTCTCACAAGCTTTTTGCATAGCATGTGCTTAAAAATCTACATGTCAAAGGGATTGTGTCCTCCGACGTATTCCTTATCTCTGATAAATCCACTTCCAGCTTGCTGGCCTCGGAAAAAATGTCACAGTAGAAGGTGCTGCGCGTCGACGTCCCTCAAGTCGGTGTCCCTCGAAGGCCCCCGTATCGGTGCCGACGTCACCATGAGTACAAATAGTTTTGCACAGTGTCCATTGCTCAGTTCCGTTTTTCCACGCTTCATGGGCCTTGGAGACGTAACGCTCTGTTCCTTTCCTCGAAAAAATCTTCATAATTCTTCGAAAATCTAAGTTTTTAACAATGGCATCTACATCCGAACCATCGTCTCCGCGATCCGGTTTTAAAAAATGTCAAGACTGTGGAAAGAAGATGTCTCTAACAGATCCTCACAGTATCTATTTGTGGTGCTTGGGATCAGAGCATCAGTGTTCAGAGGGTGAGGACTGCATGTTCTTGACGGCGAAAGCCTTGAAGAAGCGCAAGGGGAAGTTACAAAGAGGTAAGGCTGTTAAAACTTCTACCCCTTCAAGAGTTTCCTCAGCTGATTCGAGACATTTGTCTCCTCGCCGTCAAAAGAAACATTCCCGATCGAGATCTCGAAGCAGTTCCCATCATTCTTCGAGATCGAGACACTCTAAGAAGAGACGCATTAGATCTCCCGCTTCTTCCTCAACTTCCCCGGAAAGGGTCACCTGCCCCACAAAACACAGCTCTCCGGCTAAGGGGGAAGAATTTCATAAAAAAATGCTTGCGGTCTTCGAGAAAACAAGTCTCAACCCCCTCAGATGTTCCACACTTCCACTCCAGAAAGGTTGCCTGGCACTTGCAGGGCTCCTTCACTTCCAGTGAGCAGGATTCTGGTTCCAGGGCACAGGCAGCGGCAGGGCGTTGTCCACAGCAGTGTCACCCGAAATGTGCATCTGAAATGCATCTGAGATGGGTCGGGAGAAGCGCTTTCCTCTCCCTTGAAAACTTGTGCATTCCCCTCTAAGACAAGGACATCGGAATAGACTGTATCCCCAAGAGACTTCCAGTTTAATCCTTCTTGTCTTGAAGTCCAAAGCAAAGGTAAATGCGACAGCAGATTTGGTGCAGAGCAAGCGTGTTGTCAGGGGTCCAATCGAGGCTGCTGCTACAAGTGCCCCTTTGCCTTCTGATGCCATACCCAGAATGCTTTGTCTGCAGGAAGTGGGCAGGGGTCAGGAAGTGAAGGCAGTCCTAGCAGAATTCAAGATGGTGGAATTCCTCTCTTCGCTTAACCCCGTCCTCTGGCTACAAAAACTCCACCACATTACCCTTGTCGGCCTACTTCAAAAGGACTCCAGTGATCAGCACCCTGGTGTGAGAGTGGCTTTATTAGGTCAGGATTGTTGTTGAAGCACTCTTTCCCAAGAGGCAACCAGGGGAGATTGCCTGTGCTCTTAAGAAAAATATGTCCTTGTTCGGCGGATCAAAAGAGCAGCTTCTTTGGGAAAGAGCCACACAGTTGTTGTGGGGACATGGACAGCTAATACATACCAGTTCTATCATAACTAGAGTACTGTTACCAAGCTGACAAGAGGACATCCAAATGCTGTGACTGTATAATTGCATGATCTCAGAAGACACCACGCCATATTGAGGCATGGCTTATATTTATAGTTTAACATGCCACCGGGCTGAGTAGAGTACACAACTACGTTTTAAATCACAGGTGCAGGTGATTAAAAAGCTGCCTCTGTCTTTTGGAACATTGTGTTTCAGCAGCTGTCAGGAATACACATGTGACCCATGAACCTGCCTGCTTCCACTGCATAGCAGTGGCTGGAAATGTCAGTAGACAGTCACAGCAGAGGCACAAGTGTGCACCCTGATTTTGGCATGGTGCATTATGAAAGTGGGGTCCGATTAGCAAACCTCCCCTTCAGCAACGGAATTACCCGCTTCATGCATTCTGTCATACCATGTCCACTGGAAACTAATGTATGTAGAGTACAGTCTTTTTAATTCCACACAATAATCAGGGTGAGAGATCACACACACATTCATAGGTGTACTCCTACACAATGAGACAATGTTCTAGATTTTTACTAAGGCAAGAAGATTGTTCACCCTGAGATTTTTATTATACATATATTTATCATGGTGAAAAAGCCCACAAGGACACTTATCTATTTACAATGTTATACACAATACAGGTAAGTAAAATCCAGTCAATTAGACTGGATATTGGTGAACATAGAGCATGTTTTTCTGTTGTTGATCGACATAATTAACTTAAGCAAACAACATGTGAACATAGAATAAAACATTTTTCAGTGAACAAATATCAGTGTAAATGTTGGACACTGGACTGGTGGAGAATTCGTCGACACTATTGTGTTTCGGCCAAAAAAGGTGAAGCTGCTTGATGGTATTTGGATATGGTTGGCCTTTATCAGAACGGGGAGTAGGTGGTGAAAGGTGTCCCACCCGGGATGCGCCGAAGAAGGCAAGTGTTTCTTCATGCACTTGCCTTTTTCGGCAGCATCCCGGGCCATACAGTAGCTGATCGCAGCTACGCACGCATACATTTACAACAACCTGAACATTGATTACTGAGACACGGCTTATCCTCGCTAAGACGCATTACCTGCCAGGACTATGAATAACACGTGGTTTCCTAGGTGCTAGCCCATTGAGGCAGCCGGGATATATCAAGTATCTGGTGATAAACCTTTCTTCCTCCCACTGCCCGAGAGAGGACCTGTTCATGAGACTTCACCGTAACAAAATACAGCTTAAGAGACCGCAGGACACCTTTCACCACTTACTCCCCGTCCTGATGAAAGCCAACCATATCCACGCTCCAACAAGCAGCTTCACCTTTTTTGGCTGAAACACAATAGTGTCAACGACTTCTCCACCAGTCCAGTGTCCAACATTTACACTGATATTTGTTCACTGAAAAATGTTTTGTTCTATGTTTACATGTTATTTGTTTAAGTTGATTATGTTGATCAACAAGAGAAAACATGCTCTATGTCCACCAATATCGAGTCTAATTGAGTGGATTGTACTTACCTGTATTGTGAATACAATTGTAAATAGATAGGTGTCCTTGGGGGCTTTTTCACCATGAGAAATATATGTATATTAAAAATCTCAGGGTCAACAATTTTCTTGACCTTGGCAAAAATCTAGAACATTGTCTCATTGTGTAGGAGTACACCTATGAACGTGTGCGTGATCTCTCACCCTGATTATTGAGTGAATTTAAAAGTATATACCCATCTGGGTTTATCAGGGCCTAGCCAGGTGCCCTTTTTCATTATTTGTGTAGAGTACAGTCTACATACAATAAGTGCATACATGATTCTACAAAGCTTGTAGCATACATTCAGAATAAAATAGTTTAATGTGCTTCAAATGCAGCATTGCCATTTTTTATTACCTTAAGATAGGATAGTACATCAAACATTTCTTCAATCTGTTCAGGAGACTGGACCTCAGAGGAGATTGGATGGGACGAATTCATAGAATCCTTTATCATTGCTTTAAACCGTATGTCCAAGAAATCATCATCCTAAAAGGGTAAATAGAAGCATGATTTTAGAACTACAGTTAAAAAAAAGTCCACCTAGAAGTGTAAACAAAAGAATGATGTTAAGTTGCATCTCGAAGCATTCATCAGAGTGGTGTACATTAGAACAAATCATATAAAGCAGTGTTTCTAAAATATACAGCACTTGACAAAATGTTTGCAGGAAGTAAAATCAAGGGATGTCAATTGGATGTCGCCATGGGTGGCAACTGTGACCCCTGGCAACTCCTATGCAACCCCTGGCTCTGCGACCCCTGGTTAATGGTTGCAGAGGCCGAGAGAAACCGAAGGTAAAGAAGGCTCTCACACGAGAGCCCTCTTTACATTCATTTCTTTTTGAAGTCAGAATGACTTCAAAAAGAACCCTCCCTCCACAGGACATGGAAGGCTCTGGTTCCCCTGCTCTTTACATGACCGGAACCAGAGCTGGTTCTTGCATGCATGGAGCATGGCAGCCAGAGAGGCCTGCCTGCAGAGGAGTTGCTCAGAGCAGCAATAGATTCAGGAAAAGGGTTGAAAATGTGTTTTGTAATTGTGTGTGCGTGCATGAATGGGTATGTATGTGTTGTAATGTCTGTGAGTGAGTGCATGATGTATGGGTGGCTGGGTGTGTAAGTGAATGGTGGATGGGTGCAGTGTAATGAGCATGTGAATGTGTGTGCTTGTGTTCAATGCCTAGATTACTTAGCGGCAAGTACATCCTCGTCCCAGTAATTTCCTATGAAGTAACTTGCCTCATACCAAAGTGTTAGGATGAGGAGGAGGGACAGAGAAGTATAGCTGAGCCAATGGGCTGATTTTGGGGTTGACGAGGAGAGTGGGGACGTGTCAGGAGGGTGGGGCAGGAGGGGTGTGTGCCATCAAACAAAGGGCATCCATGATAACGCAGGCATGATATGTGTTATTAGTGGCTAATGTGAGAAACCAAAGGGTGTCTCGCCTGCTAGTCCTCAGGGACTTATCATCCAGGTGGCCAGGACGTGGTCATCGCTTTTCAAATCCAGTTGTTGGGGTTGGACCAGTGCGGGCAGATCACCTGGGTGAGAGGTCTTTGGGGAGCGGGGGTGAGGCAACCGATTGTGAGACATGGTATTGCCCCCTTTCCCATACCCGTGACCCCTCCTATTTCATAGGATTCTCTGATGTCCCAACCCCTGCCATTTTCTACAGAAACAATGGGCAGAGGAAGAGGGTGATAGAGTAACAAGGCTAACCCGTACATATCTCATTGGACATGTCCCACTAATCGGGTCAGGCAAAGTCAGGCACTTGACTTTAATCACATACATCTAACAGCCTTTAGCTCTCCCCACACAGATAAAAGGCAGAACATAGAGACACACTCTGAGCAAGGTGGAACACGAGAAGCAGCAGAACTTCCGGGGCGACGGCAAACCTACTGGAGCAGAGCAATGGATAGAGGGACGAGAACCAAGGGTAAAGAAACCCAGGAGTTCCCTGCAGGAGGTTGTTGTCTCCAAAAAATCGTAAGAGATACGTGGAGAAGGCCAAATCTCAGACAAGAAGACTGCATTGTGTTTCAAAGGCACCTGCGATCATCCCAGAGTTGGGGAGGAGAGGCCAAGCCTATAGCATCAACCTTGACGTGTGAATTGAAACGGAAAAGACTAGAGAGGAATGCTCACAGCTGGTGAGTTGGTGAACCAGATGAAAGACCGGTGTGTGTTAAGTCAAGATTGAAGCTGCAACAATATATCTCACAATTGAAGGCTGCACACGTGTGGATGAAAAGCAAAGAAATGCAGACCTGTGATGAACTTTAAATTGTCGATAACTGTGAAGTTAGTGATACATGTTAGTGGAGTGGTCCGGCGAAAGGAGGTAACCCACTCTAAAGTCTCAGCGAAAGGTGAAAGGTTATAAAGCAACAAAGCAAATTAACTTTAAAAAGCGTGATGAACAAGATTGACCCTGGAAAAAGGGAAAATAAAAAGTGAATATTGAACTCTTGTGCTTATGATATTGAACTACATAGACCAAGAAACACTGGGGCAAATAACACAAGAGTGCGAGTTGAAGGTAAAGTCGAAGTGGTCCTGTGGAGGGCTATAGTAAAAGCCTCGCATATATGAAAGGCTTCGACATCAGAAAAGGTCTGAGCCCGATTTAGCGAGACTGGAAGTGTGATGAGTTAGGGGAAGAGAACCGATAATGAATGTGAATTCAGCTTGGGGAAGGGAACCCCTGTGTTACGCTCACTTGATATCCCCGGGGGCGTCTGGAAGGCTCCGAGATCTGGAACCCTGGATGCGTAGTTGCCCAGTGCTGAATAATGAATCTGCAATTACAGAAGGGAGGATTTGTGATAACTGTCTCAAATGGGTGAATCTCCCACCTCCCACTGACTGATTCCATTCCCACTGGGTTCTTTTCTCACCTTAGTTATTTGTAGGGTGAGCTATCTGTCCTGCGTTTCTTGTGCAGGGGCGCTTGACATTTGTTGGCAAACTGTCCGAGTTGCTTCACTGGTGCAGTACGCCTTCCTTGGGCCCAGGCCTGCTGTGACCCCGAATCTGCTGGTAGGCAGGTAGGTTTGTTAATTGTAAGTCTTTGTTCTGTTTATGGTGGGAATTTGTTAATGTGTTTATCTCCTTTTCGGGTGAGAAGGTCTTGATGCTGGCGTGCCGGATGGAGAGGCACGTTTCTAGGGAAGAGAAAGCGCGAAGCGCAGCGCCTTTATTGTCTTTTGAAGCTAACCTGTGTTTTCTTCTTCTCCTCACAGGCCGCTGTGGTGCTGCGAGTGGATGAGAGCGCAATGAAAAACAGGCCCCTGGAATCTGTTAACGTAGTACAGCGCTGTGCGGTTGTTTAATATTGAAAGCGAACCTGAATATGTCTCTTTTCCTTTGCAGATGTTGCTGTGGTGCTCCGGATGGAAGTGTGACATAGCTCAATGGAATTCAGGTAAAACTGATGGAATTCGATGTTTTGGAAGCACGCGTTCTAATATTGTTTTTTCCTTTCTCGTTATTGCAGGTCGCAATGTTCGAACAGCAGCTATGGTAGCGGTTCGCCAGAAGTCCTTAAGCTAGTACTCACAGTTGAGTGATATTTCTTCTTCTCTCGGTTTCCACAGATTGCAGCCCAGTTGAGATGCTGAGTGCTGGATGGTGTTTTCTCAGGTAAAACAGAGTAATCTTGTTCTTGTTCTTGAAGGATTACACGAAGATGCTGAAGACCAGGAGCTGGACACGGTGAGCGTCACGCTGCTGGTTGCAGAATAACACGAAGCATGTTCTGCAGTCAGGGTGTGGTTTATATAGCCCAGGTAAAGTAGTACCAGGAAAAGTAGTTCCAGGCCTGCCACACCCAAAACACTAGACCGCATGGCTTGGTTCTTAGAACTAGACTGTGTGGGTGCTTCCATGTTGGATTTAAAGGACCAATGTCATAAATCGGACCTAGTTTGAACAGCCCTTCCTTCCTACATATGAGCCTGGTGCCAAAGGCGCCAGGACTAACTCCAGGAGCCCTTTTGCAGTGGTTTTAAGGCCCTCAGGGTTCTGGTGGGAGCCTGCTTGTGGCACAACTTGTGCCCCCTCACAGTGGTCATGACACCCTGCAAGTGTTGCGATTGTGAGATCCGAGCCCGACAGAGGGAGACCTACATGAACATTTGGTTGAACTGTGAAACCTTTTTGTAGAACTGTAAAAATGTTTGGAATGCTTGAAAAGTGACTTTAGTGTGGAAGGTGAAGCAGGCCTCGATCCACGTTTGTTTGAGAACCTTAGGCAGAGTGCATCATCCTGTTTACGTGGACCACCTTACTCCGCGCTGTCCAACGTGGGTAGGAGAGCTGACTCAGCCACTTTGATTCTTTATATTCTAACACAGACTTTTCTTTGCATACATATTCCACTTCACACACTTTCTGTGTAAGAGATGAACAAGTTACTTACCAACTGTAACGTTCTTTCGACTGGATGTTCCTCCCACGTATTCCTCATCTTCTGATAAATCGTTATCTCCAGCTTCGCTGCTTCGGAAAAAATGTTTCTCGGCAGAGGGCGCTGTGCTCAAGGTCGTGGCGTCGATTGTCCCTCGACGGACTCCATACTCTGTCGACGACACCAATGGTATAAATAGCTCGAGCCGCGCCCGTTGCTTCAGTTCTGTTTTTTCGATGAACATATAGGAGGAACACCCAGGCATGTCCCATGACAGATACATTCTTCGTGAGTGGAGAGTATAAGAAAACGTAAACTGTACTGCGGGGTAGGATGGGAGGGTCGATGAGGAATACGTGGGAGGAACATCCAGTTGAAAGAACGTTACAGTTGGTAACTAACTTGTTCTTCGATTGGATTGTGTCCTCCCACGTATTCCTCATCTTCTGATAGACTCCCATAGCAGTGGCAATTTTGGAGGTGGGAGTACTAATTACAGTTTTCATGGACAGAATGCAGAACTGCCTTGGCAAATAACCCCTCATTGGAGAAGGCAGTATCCAAGCAGTAATGCTTGATAAAAGTATGCATAGTTTTCCAAGTTGCAGCTGAACAAATATCTGCTGCCGGAACTCCCCTCTTTAGAGCCGCAGAGGTATCCATTCCCCTTGTAGAGTGGGCTCGAAGCCCATCTGGTGGGTCTTTTGCCGCCAATCTGTAGCATTCAATTATGGCCAAAATGATCCAGCGGGACATGGTCTGATTTGTTACTGATAAAACCAGTTTCTGACCAGTATAACCCACAAACAGTTGGTCATCTTGTCGTAATTTAGACATCCTTGAGATGTAAAAAATAAGAGCCCTCTAGGGATCTAGTCTATGCAGTCTCTCCTTTTCCTTGCCCAAATGAGGAGGAGAATAAAATGTTGGTAGTATAATTTTTTGTGACAAATGGAAGTCCGAAACTACCTTTGGTAAAAAGGAAGGTTTAACCTTAAGGACTCCTTATAAAAAAAAACAGTATATGGTGGTTTGCATGAGAGAGCCTGAGGTTCACTAACCCTGCGGGCTGATGACAGGGCCACAAGAAGGACAGTTTTTAGTGTTAGAAGCCTCAATGGACAGGAGTGCAGAGGCTCAAAAGGTATGCAAGTCAAACATTTTAGTACTAAATTTAAATCCGAAGTTGGGACATGAAATGGTACTGGAGGGTATACGTTAGTAAGTCCTTTTAAGAATTGAATGATTAATGGTATTTTAAATATGAAACCTCTTCCGAGGTGCGCTTGAAAATGGACAGCGCAGCAAGGTATCCTATTATTGTTCCTATCTGGAGCCCCAGATTGGCTAGATGTAATAGAAAAGAGAGCACTACTGGAGTGCCACATTGAAAAGGGTCCACATCCTTATCTTTGCACCAGTTACTAAACCTGTTCCAGCGACATATGTACAAAGATTTTGTTGCTGGCCTTCTGCCCGAAAGCAAGACTTCCATTACGTCATCCGGAAGATTCCAATCCTTGTATCTCAACCTCTCAGAAACCATGCGTGAAGGTTGAGTGTCTTGACCTCTGGATGGAGAACCCGACCTTCCTCTAGCGAGAGAAGATCCTCTCTTTGTGGAAGACATATTGGAGAGCAGATGGACATGTCTAGAAGGTCCGGGTACCACATCCTCCTGCCCCAATCTGGAGCAATTAGGATCATGGTTTTCCTGAACTTTCTCAACCTCCTGATTACTTGAGGAATCACAGGGACTGGGGGAAACGCGTACAGCAGTGGAAACTTCCACTCCACTACGAATGCGTCTCCCAGAGCTTCTCTTTGAGGAAATTCCCTTGAGCAGTACTGATCGCACTTCCTTTTGATCGCGGTGGCGAACAGATCCACTTGAGGGGTTCCCCAAAGGGCGAAGATCTCTGGAAGGACTTCCTGAGCCAGCTCCCACTCGTGATAGACCGTGCTCTGCCAGCTCAGAGCGTCTGCCGCCGTGTTCTTCTCTCCGGCTAGGTGAATTGCAGATAGAGAGATTCCTTCTCGTATTGCCCAGAACCATAGCTGCATTGCCTCTCTGCACAGTGGTAGTGACCCTACTCCTCCTCTTTTGTTCAGGTAGTACATGGCCACCATGTTGTCCATCATTATCAGGACATTCTTTCCCTGTTCAGAGGGCAGAAAGGCCTTCAGCCCTAGTCTGATTGCCCTCAGCTCCAAAAGGTTGATGTGAAGTTTGGACTCCGATGGAGACCAACGACTGCTGATTGTCAGATCGTTGGTGTGTGCTACCCACCCTGTGAGTGAGGCGTCCGTCACTTCTGTTATCTCCGGCCATGGTTGCCAATAAGATTCTCCCTTGAGAATGTTGTCGTTGCAAGCCCACCATAAAAGATCCTGAGCAACTGCGCTCGGGACTTGCAGAAGATCCGACATATTCCCTGAGAACTGGGACCACTGAGTTCTGAGTGCCCATTGAAAGGATCTCATTCTCAACCTGGCCTCTGGTACTAGGAAAATGCAGGATGCCATGAGGCCGAGCAACCTGAGAAAATCGAAGGCCGGTAGACGTTGGCCATTCTGGAACTTCGTTACCATCTGCTGGATGTGGAGAGCTCTCACTTCTGGAGGCGAGGCTTTTCCTGAGGAAGTATCCAAGACTGCTCCGATAAACTGGAGCTTTTGGGATGGTATCATATGGGACTTCTTGAAATTGAGGGAGAAGCCCAATTTGTGGAGGAAGTGGCATGGGATCAAAAGATGTTCCTGAGCTTGTTTTGGAGAACTTGCTCTGATCAACCAGTCGTCCAGGTAGGGGTAGTTGTGAATACCCCCTCTCCTGAGACTCGCTGACACAACTGCCAACAGTTTGGGGAAAACCCTTGGGGCGGAGGTCAACCCGAATGGCAGAACCCGAAACTGATAATGAGAGTTGCCAATCGCGAACCTCAGGTACTTTCTGTGCTTTGGATGGATTGGCACATGAAAGTAAGCATCCTGAAGGTCCAATGATACCAACCAATCTTGGAGTTGGAGAGCCTGAAGGATCTGAGAAAGAGTGACCATCTTGAACTTGTCCTTCATGAGGAACTTGTTCAAGTTTCTTAAGTCCAAGATGGGTCTCAGTCCTCCGTCCTTTTTGGGATGAGAAAATATGGGGAGTACCAACCCCTGTTCCTCTCCGCTACAGGTACCTGTTCTATGGCACCTTTCTCTAGCAGAGTTAAAATTTCCTGCAACAGGAGCGGGTCTGGATTTTTTACGGAGTTGGCTCCCGGTGGATGATTCTGAGGCATTTTTTGGAAGGGGAGACAGTAACTTTGAGCTACTGTCTCCAGTGCCCAAGCATCAGGGGTAATGCCCCGCCATTCCTTCAGATGCTGAGAGATCCTGCTTCCCACTGGTGTTTTATGTAACAAGGTCTCAGAGGGATTTGGAGGCGGCTGCAGGAGTGGCTGAGGGTACAGATGCCGCTCCTGAGGCTGATTTTGCACGAGGGAAGTTTCTTTTGCCCCTTTGAGAAGCCTGTCCTCTTCCTCTACCAAATGAGGAGTAGTAACGAAAAGAACGACCCTTACAGGAAGATGAGCCGGAATAGGGTTTTAGAGGCTGGCGCATGGAGGCACTAAGCGATTTAGCTGCCACATTCGAGGTCTGAAGTTTTTCTAGGCTTTCATCAGCCTACCTACCAAAGAGCTTCGAGCCATCACAAGCCATCAAAGGGCATGTTGAGGAGTCTGGCTTGCAAATCTGCGAAGCACAATGCTTGCAGCCATGGATCTTCTGATACTATCAGCAGTATCCAGTCCAGACTGGAGACATTCCCCCATTGCCTCCTTCCCGTCTTTGACTATATTCAGGAAGCCTTCCCTTTCCTCACCTTCCGGAATATGCTCAGCCGCCGCCGAAATACAATCCCACAGGGTATGGGTAAACCTGGCCAGGGTACAGGTGACATTTGTCGATTTAAGGGCCATACTGCCTGAAGTGAAAACTTTACGTGCCCAGGCATCAACTTTTTTATCCTCTCTATCTGGAGGGATAGTGGGATATGCAGTTTGCTTTGATGTGGATGCTGCCTGAATAACTAGACTTTCTGGAGTCGGATGCCTGTTTAAGTATTCAGGATCCGTACCAGCTGGTCTGTATTTCTTGCGGAAATTACTATCTGCAGCATCAATGCTCTCAGGCTTTTCCCAGTTTTTCTCCACCCTCCTCTGAAGAGCCTTGTGAAAGGGGAGAACTGGATCTTTTTGAGGACCTCTGACAATTATATCCGTCATGTCATCTTGTTAAAAAACTGGTGAAGTGTTACCCCAACCCATATACTCAATTACTCTGGTCAAAAGACTCCTGTACCCTGAGTCTGCATGTTCTGCAGGATCAGGTCTGGCAAACTCTAATTCTGGGGAGGTGTCAATTCCACTGGCAGAATGCAGAGTGTCACTCAGGTCTCTCATTTTGGACTCTTGATCAATGAGTTCCTCAGGAACTTGTTTTGTGCCATATAAAACTCCAAAGGGAGTGACTTCCTCTTCCTCCGAGCCAGATTCCTCATAAATTGAGGACATGGACTTAAAGTCTGACCTGGGCAACAGAGTAAATCTTCTTTCTTCCTCTACCATACGCGCCGAAGGAATGGAAAAATCCTTTTAAGTTGTCGAAGGAATCTTCGATGACTTCGAAGATGACTTCAATACAGGCGTCAAGGTTATTTTTGGTTTCGATGCCGAAACGGTCGACTCAAGTCGTCGAAGCCTTCGACGACTTTTGTTTTTTATATGGCACTGGAGAGGTGCTCGACTCTCGAAGAGTCCTCGACGACTTGTCGTCGACTCGAGTTTTTCGAGTATCCTCGACACTACCGGTTTTTACCAAGGTAGTCTTAGACTTCCCTTTGTCGTCCAATGGAGCGACCTTAGGGGTATGGCTCTTCCGAGGTTCATTCGAGGGGGTCGGGGCCGCATTCTCGAATACCTCCATCATCTTTTTACGAAATTCTTCCCATTTTCTGGGAGAATCCGATTTGGTCGGACATCGAATTTCTTCAGTCGACTCGGAAGATGATGAGGGAGATCTATGTCTCCTCTTCATTTTTTTGGATGAGGAAGAACAGTGTCTCGATCTACTCCTAGATCGAGATCTCTTTGAATGCCTATGGCGATCCGATTCCTTCGAATCAGTCGCTTTCTTATGTTTTTTGGACATAGACTGACTAGAACTGCGTTTTCTTTATTTGATAGTAGTGACTACTCCCATCTTAGCTATATGATATGATATGATATGATATATTATATGATAATGGCATTCATAACGTGCCTATAGACAAATAATTCAAGGCGCAACAAGGCAAGGGAGGGGGAAAAGAGGGAGGACAGAGACAGCGATCTTATTAGAACTGGTGACATTGAGATCGCGCAAGTGCAGGGGAGGTGTGAAGGGGAGAAGGTACAGGGGGGAAAGGGGAGGGTGCAGTGCAGTACATGAGATAACCGTAAAAAATAAAGATAAATAAACAAAATAATAAACACAAAGATAATAAATAAAATGTGCAGCCAGCTGGTGGCAAGGGCAGACGACAGGTATCAAGTGCTGGTAGGGGTCTGTAGGGATACAGAAACAGTCCCTGAGTGCAGGTGGTTGCTGGGGGGGGCAGTGCAGGTGTGCAACTGGCAGGGAGAGGGTCTGAGATCAGAGGGCAAAGTAGGAGTTTTTCCCACCCGAAAATTGAATAAAGGTTATACCTTTTGTGTCAGTGTGATACCATGCCTCTGTTACACTAAGTTTGCATTTTGGTACAGCAAGTCTAGTAATCCCTTAATGTGGCATGACATTTTTACAGGGCATTGATAATAAAAGGTAAGCATGCTAAGTGTTATTACGTGTCTAAACTATCATTTTGTTACAGCTAGACTAGCCATTTCTAACTTTGGCTTCACATTTTGTACTGGCCCTCTCTATTAAAACCATTGTGATAAGTGTAATTACCTGGCTAGACTGCCATTTGGGTGCAGCCAGTCCTTACTGTGGCATTGTAAATATTCTGGGCAACTATGATAAAGCATAAGTGTTATTACGTGGTTAGATTGTCAATCTGTGCTGCCAGTCTAGGTATGTCTTACTGTGGCATGGCATTTTTTTTACTATGTCTCATCAAGGCTACGGCAAACATGATAAGTGTCATTATGTTTCTGGCCTACATTGTGCAGCCAGTTTTGGCATGCTTTCTTATGGTGGTGTGGCATTTTTAATAGCAAAAGGGTAAGATGGCTCAGAGAGTTGCACGCTCGCTGCTGCGATCTGTGTGTGATCTGCAGGTCGCAGGTTCAAATCCTGGCAAGGCCAACTCTGCTTTTCATTTTTCCGAGATTCATAAATGCGTACCAACTGCAGTTGGGCTGATAATTGTATGCAAATATGTGCCATGTATAGGGCTTTGGCGAAAGCGCTACATAAATAACTCATTATCATTAATGAAAGCATTAATGCTCCTGAACAAGAGCCAACAGTGCCCTCCAAAATGTTTTCTCCCGGGGACGTGCCATTGGTAAGAAACACGTATAGACAACTGGAGTGACCAGAGTGAGAATTATTTTTAATCTAATGTGTGATAACCTGCTTTCAAGGAGGATCGACTTGCCCAGGAACCCCATCGACTGCCATCTGCTGGGACTGGGGGAATAGAGTTAGATGACCTAACCACATTTGCTTTATGACGACTTTCATCAGGGCATAATAACTTGGGCATCCTAGTAAAGGACTTTTTTCTTCAGGATAAATACCTACTTGAACTTGTTAAGTTTCTGAGTGTTTATATTCATTTGTCCACTTTTAGTTTCATTTCCATGCACTTTGTGCTTTCCCTCTACTCAAGTTCAAGCTCTACTTCTGCCCAAAGGTTTGGTTCAGCCCCGGCCCTCAGCTAGCATCTACATACATCCTCTTTTGCTACCTGCATCTCAAAATATTTTCAAAATTGGTAAGATAAATTTCATGCTTTTAAATATTCAGGTTACCACTTCCAATGTGCTTTATATCCGGGATTTAATTGCATAATTTCCCCTGGATCCTCCTTGTATCACTGAGAGCTGTGCTACTCTTATGCTTGAATGTTTCATCCCTGAGTACTATGCTGTCCTCCGTACCGAGCATCTTAGTCAGTAGGAGGATAATCTTGCTGAGATTTTTAGAATTTCTTATGAATCTTTGTTTTTGATTTTTAATGTACTACTTTTTTCAAATACAGGTCTCCATCTTTACAACTTTCCTCTACTTTTTCTTTATATTTCCACCTATTCTAGCCCCCCCTCCCTTTTCTAAGGCTACAGTTGAAATATGTGCAATTTTATGGTTACAAATGTTAATGTAAATTCTCAGAATAGTTTTTGGGGTATTTCAGCATTTCCTGAACATATCAAGAAATGTGCGCATTTGCTTGCTTCTAACATATGAACTCATCTTGATCTCTGCCAGTTTAGTTGAATGCAAATAACTAAGGAAAATTCTTGACCTAATTATCTTGGTAGCTCTGGTCACTCACCTGTACCATTTGACTGGTGTGACAATTTATCTATTATCCTTTCTTGTTCTGTGCTTTCAAGGATTGTTTCAGCTCAGCAAAAGAAATACTCTTAGTCCTTAGTCCCCTTTCCTTCATACTGCATGGGCGTCCCTTCTAAGGGACGGGAGACGGAACCTTTTTCACCAAAAAAAACCTTTTTCCCCTTTAAATTTAGAGGCGCGCGGGTGTATACGGCCCAGGGAGCATGCGCTGCCCTGACTATGCCCTACGGCACCACAGCTCAGTCCCCATTGACGCGTCGACAATAGATTTAACATTGCCTACTGACACCAGTATTATTAGAGGGGAGGTTGGTGGGAGGTATGGAGGAAAGGGGACTAGTCACTATGGTGAGTAACTCATAATTACTCTTACGTCCCGTCCCCTTTCCTCCATACTGCATGGGCGATTACAACAATGTAGCCCCAGGGTGGAGAGGAGACCATCCTTAAGCAAATAGGTTCCTGAGAACTGCCTGTCCGAACGCTGCATCAGATCTAGAGCCGGCATCCAAACAGTAATGCTTGCAGAAAGCCGAGGAAGTGGCCCAAGTGGCCACCCTGCTTATGACCTGCCAAGGGACATTGCGCTGGAATGCAATGGCCGTTGCCTTGGCCCTGACTGTGTGGGCATGCATGTTGGCTGGAGGAGGCTTGAGCTGACCCTCATACACTTCCTTGATCGGGGACACCATCCAGCGGGATATGGAAGCCTTGGAGGCCTGATAGCCTGGTCTCGAGTCTCCGAAACTGACGAACAGGGCATCCGATTTGCGGAAGCCCTTGGTCCTGTCCAAGTAAAATTTCAGGGCATGCCTGACATCCAGGCAGTGCAGCACTCTGTGCTTCGTCCTTAGGATCGGCAGAAAATTTAGGAAGGACAATTTCCTTGTTCAAGTGGAAAGCCGATGGCACCTTGGGCAGAAATGCCAGGTGTGTCCGCAGGACTACTTTGTCCTTGTGAAAGCTAGTATTTGGTTCCGAGGCGACCAGCGCCTGATTTCCCTGACTCTACGAGCCAAGGTGAGGGCGACTAGTAAGGCCGTCTTGATGGTGACCAACCTGATTTCCGTGGACGCTAGTGGCTCGAACGGTTTGTGCGCCAGGGCGCCCAAGACTATGTTGAGGTCCCACACAGGGTGCGATCTCTTGACAGGCAGGTAGAGCCTTGCAAGTCCCATCAAATGTTTCTTGACGATAAGGCTGGAGGAGAAGATCCCCTCCTCCAAGTTCCTGTAAGCCCCGATGGCTGCAAGGTATGTACGGCAAGTGTCAACCTGCACTCCAGAGTGGCCGAGGTGCTCCAAGAAGGAAAGCATGTCGTCGAAAGTATATGCCAGGGGGTCGATTTCTTTGGAGTCCGCCCAGTGGCAGATTCTGGTCCATTTGCTTTTATACTGGGCCCTGGTAGCCTTGCTTCTTGCACCCTGTATGATTTCCATATTAGCCTGTGGGAGGCTGAGGTGCTGCAGTGTTACCTGCACAAGTGTGGTTAGGGAGGGCTAGTTTCTGTGGCGCGGAGTGGATGACTCTTCCCCCACCTGCCTTGACAGAAGATGTGCTGGGCCCGTCGGGAGGTGAATCAGAGACATCTCTGAGAAGCTGAGCAGCTCTGAAAACCATGGCCTGGCCGGCCACCATGGAGCTATTAGAATGATGTCGAGCTGGCGAGACTCCTTGATCTTGCAAATCACTCTGTGAATTAGCAGAGCGGGCGGGAAGGCATAAGCCTTCATGCCACTCCACTACAGCCGAAATGCGTCACCCAGGGAGCCCGGCCCTGTCCTTGCCAGGAGGCAAACTGAGGGCACTTCCTGTTGTAACAGGTGGCAAAGAGATCTATCTGGGGATGACCCCACCTGTTGAAGATCTCCTAAACAACAAGGTTGTTTAGCTGCCACTCGTAATTGTCTGCTCCCAACCTGCTGAGCCTGTACGCTTCCAGGTTGGATTCCCCCGGGAGGTGGACTGCCGTGAGGTAGATGTAATTTTCCAAGGCCCACTCCCACATGCTGATAGCCAGTCTGCACTGCGAAGGGGATCTGGTGCCTCCCTGCGTGTTGACGTAATACATGCTGGTCGAGTTGTCTGTCTGGACCGGGACAACCATGCCCGAGAAGTGGTAGGAATGCTCTGAGCGCTCGCCAGATGGCGTTCAGCTCTAGCCAATTGATGTGGTATTCCTGCTCCTGTCGAGTCCAGGTGCCGTCGACCGAGAGATCGTCCAGGGTGGCTCCCCAACCCTCGAGCGAGGAATCTGTGGTGATGGTGGCATGCAGGGAGGGCGGCCAAAAGGGCTTGCCCGTCTGCAGGTTGTAGTCCCTGGACCACCATGTTAGGTCCGGGTGGAGAGATGGAGGAACGTTGATCACCTCGGATTGAGAGCCCCGCTCTTGGTTCCATGAGGCCGTAAAGTGTAGCTGAATCCTCATCCTCAATCTCGTGTGTGGGACGGCTAATAGAACCGCCGCCAAGAAACCCAGGAGATGCTGGTACCACCATGCTGAGGTCACCTCTCTGCTCAGGACGTGGCCCTCTTGATGGCCGAGATCTTGTCCTCCGACGGAAATACCTTCTCAGAGCACGTGTCCCAGATGAGGCCCAAGAATGTCAGTCTGCATGGGCTGCAGCGGCGACTTCTTGAGATTGAGCGAGAAGCCCAGATCGTGCAGTGTGTTCATAAGGGCATGGGAAGAGTGGAGAACTGCTTCCATAGATGTAGCCCTGACGAGCCAGTCTTTGAGGTATGGGTAGATGTGAAGGCCCTGCACTCTGAGGAGGGCCACCACCATATTTACGAGCCTGATAAAAACCCTGGGGTCTGAGTTGAGGCCAAAAGGAAGGACCTTGTATTGAAAATGGTAGCCCATGATCCTGAACCGTAGGAAAGAACAATGGGACTGGCAGAGCGGGACGTGTAGTTACGCGTCCTTCAGATCCAGGGTGCACATCCAGTCTCCCTTGCGCAAGGGCTCTGCTATAAAAGCTGGCGTAACCATCTTGAATTTTTGCAGGGGTAAGGAGAGGTTGAGGGTGGAAAGATCCAGCACAACTCTCAGACTTCTGAATGGGGAAAATCCTGGAGTAAAAACCCAAGCCTCACTGGGATGCTGGAACTTCCTCCACTGCCTGGCTCTCCACGAGCGAACAGTTCTCCTCCAAAAGAGTTGCTGTCCCAACCTGTGGGAGTGGAGGGGAGGAGGGAGAAGAGGCTGGGATAGGGAGGCAGTACCCTGTGGATACTACGTAGAGGATCCAGGGGTCCACGAAATTCTAGTGCCAGAAATGTGCATGGAGAGCAAGACTGCCCCCACCATAGACACGTGGACCTGAAGGGGCGTGTCATGCCTTCTTTCCCTCTGAGGCTGTCGCGGAGGTGGTGGACTGGAAAAAGCCCTTACTCCCCCCAATCCCCTTTTTGTTGCTTGCGCCGGTTCTGAGACGGCGAGCTGTCCGGCTGCCTGGATCTCAGTTCCTGGAAGTCGCGGGACTCTCCGTACGCATGACCCCTGTCGGCACGCTGCTGAGACTGGATGTACGATTTGGGCGTGGTCTTTGTCAGGATGGATAAAGACTTGGCCGTTTGTGAGCTGTTTTTCTTCTAGTCCAGCTCTTTGTCCATGGAGGAGTGGAAGAGGCCCTCCCCCCTCAAACGGTAGATCTAATATGTGTTCCTGGACGTCCGGGTTGAATATTGTTGCCCGGAGTCAGGCTGTCCTTCTCATGTCCGTGGCGATACAGATGGCATGGTCAGATGTGTCAATATGGGCCAGAGTGGATTCCATGAGGTCATGGCCACCAGCTTGGCCTCGCCTAGCCCCACCCTAATGCGTGATTGGTTCTGGGTAGGGAGTTCCGGGAGGAAGTCCGGAATTTCCCGACATAATCTTTGGTTGGCGGCAGCTAGCATGGCATCAGCGTTGACCTGACGAAGATGCAAGGATGCGTTGAAATAGAGGTTCTTCCCATACGCCTCCAATATCTTCTCCTACTTGCCGAGCAGCGCCGCAGAGGAGGAGGCTGAGGACGACTGAGGCTTGGAGTATAGTGATGCCACAGCAATCACTGAGGAGTGTGGCTGAGGATGGGCCGAGAGCAAGACTGTATCCTCCTCTATCTGCCTGTACTTGGCATCCAGGTGTCGATTGACTGGCTGGGCCGAGTGGGGTTTGAGCCAGCCCTTCTTGGCCAGGGAGACTACATCGGTTTGCAGTGGAATCCCCATTTTGGCAGAGGGGTGTCGCAAGGGTACTTCCGCCAGAACCCCCTCTGCCGGCTGTTCGACCTCAGGCTGGGGTAGGCCCAGATACTCAGCCAGCCCAGCAAGACGTTCATGGAAGGACCTGGCCGTGGATGGCGTGTCCAGATCCTCCTCCTAATCTGTATCCTGTGGATCAGGAGGATCTTGTGGAGGAGGAGGAGTAGTTCGCGCTGGAGGCTGAGGTACAGGGACCGCGGCCGGAGGTTGAGGAGGCAGCAGAGGCTGGTACGGAACCACCTGAGGAGTCGGCTGGGGAGCCGGAGGCTGCGCCGGGGACTAGGGTGCCGGCGGAGGTGCTTGTGGTTCTGCTAGCATTGCAGGAAGGACTTCCCTAATGGCATCTTTGAGGATAACCCCCATCCAAGGTGACTTCATGAGGCCGAGGAACCTCTTGAAGAACCCCTCTTCACTGGCCGAGGAGGTGGCAGGGGGGCTGATGGGGTAGCTGGGAGCTGCTGGAGCCGCTGCGTTCCCTGCCAGTATGGACGCAGTGGGACGCTGCCCTGCGCAAAAGAGGGATAAGCTGTAGGCTACGTACCTGGTTGAGGCCAGTCCCACCTTGACACTCATTCTTCACCGTATTCCTGGAATGGCGTCAGATGGGTTCCTTTGTCTGGCGCAGCAGCCCTCTTGTCGAGTTGCCTGCCACGTGCCTGCAACGTATTGCTCGGCCCGCTGGGCCCAGCCTCCTCCAAGACTCGTGCGTGTGGATCACAAGGCCTACCCTGCTCCTCGGGCCTAGGCCCAGTAGGTGGGACACCCTCGACACGGGGGTCGGTAGAGCTGCATTTAGGCACCCTCTCGGACGCATTACCTATACTGGGGCGTAGCCCCTCAGCCATAGTGCCGGTACAAGGGTGGAGCCCCTCGGGTGAAGACCTGGTAAAAGAACATTCCAGTCCCTCAGCAGTGTCACCGGGAGGATCCAAGGATCCCTCGCCCGGAGGCTGGTAGCTACAGCAGCCTCATTGCACGTGCTGGTAGAAGGATCCGACCGGTCCCTCCCACGCAGGAGAGTCTCTGGGAAG
Organism: Ambystoma mexicanum; assembly: GCF_040938575.1. Lineage (NCBI taxonomy): Eukaryota > Metazoa > Chordata > Amphibia > Caudata > Ambystomatidae > Ambystoma > Ambystoma mexicanum. The sequence continues at coordinate 788,772,370 of NC_090935.1, read as the reverse complement.
GAGTCTCCTTTGCGGGGTGCGATGGAAAATATCGGCCCTACCTTGGGCTTGGTTCGATGTTTCACGAAGTTCTGGGGGTCCTCTGGAGGCGACTTCTGGAAGAGTTCCCTCCACCTGGCTAGTCTGTTCTTCAACGCTTTTGAGGACAGCGAGCCACACGCTGTACAAGCTTGGCAATCGTGGTCTGGGCCAAAACAAGGTAAGCAGAGGGCGTGAGGGTCTGAAATTGGGAAGAGCCCGTTGAAGGATGGACACCTGCTGAACCCTGTGGAAGTTGACATGTGCTGGGGAGGGGCATGACACCTGAGGGCCGAGTACCTGAATGATAAAAAGACAAAGAAGAATTATCCGTGCGTGGAATTACATGGCCGAAGCCAAACCAAGGAGCGCTAGTGAATTTGGCCCATTCTCGTTGATGCGGAAAATGGGAATGAGGTGTGGCGCCGGAGGGTGGAGTCAGGGCAGCGCATGCACCCTGGGCCACACCCGCGCGTGCCTCTAAATTTAAAGGGGAAGGTTTTTTCTGGTGAAAAAGGTTCCGTCTCCCGTCCCTTGGAAGGGACGCCCATGCAGTATGGAGGAAAGGGGACAGGATGTAAGAGTATATAACATACACAGCTAGATCTTTAAGAATGTTTCATCTAGGAGGCCGTTCTTGACGATGGTTGCCTGAGCACCTAGCTCTGAGCTTGCACCAACTGAATGCAGGTTGATCGCCATTGTAAATACCTTCCTAATGGTTTTATTTCCCCTACAAGCTGCTGTAGCCACAGGGCATTTTTTATTTTGTTTTTGCACCTCAACACTGCACTTCTGTGAAGATCCTCAGGTGCACCGCTTCAGTCAGAGACCCAGCAACCATATTGCAACTGGTGAGATTGGCATACTGTGTGCCCACCCGGGGCCTTTCTTCCTACTAAGAGTTGCGCAGGGCCTGCAGCCAACAATCTATACTGCTGTGGGGCGGGTGCCTCTTCTGCCACCTTCCTTCTTAGTCAGAGGTCTATAGGGGCCTTGGACAGGCTCAGGTACTTGTTGGTCCATCCACTACTGCTGTCTGTGGCAAACCCAGACTCCACCAATAGCATCCTAGTGGCCACCTGATTCGCAACCTGGTTTGTGGGGGGTCTTCCTTCCCCTTTGTTTCAGGGTTGTTCCACCGTGCCGGATGGATTAGCGGTGACTCCCAGGACAACAAGAAGATCTGCATCATCTCTAGGCACCTGCGAAGTGTGAGACATGCGTTACAACTGTTTGGAGAAATATTGTGCCAGCCAATCCAGTGAATAGGTGCCGCTTTTTGTAATAAACAAAATCTCACACAAGACATGGAGACCGCCACAGTACCAAGCTGGATACTTTGTCAGTCCCTTGTTTCCTTGAGACAGCACAAAAGCACGAGAACTGTCCCTGTTGAAAGGGAACACTGCAACATCAAAATTAATTACCACTGTTCAGATATCTGAAATGTAATTACCAGCAAGGAAACTCAGCCTGTTTCCTTAAAAATATTCCCTTTGAAGGTGAGAGTTAAATGAACAATCCTTTGATTCCCCAGAATGTTGCTCTGTTTTCAAATGTTATACCAACAACCAAATAAGTGTACTACCAAAAACTTTCTCTAATGTAATGCTTTATTTTTCCAGCAATTGCCAGATTACTGGGCAAAGCCATAAAGGCACATTGAACTGATTGAAATTAATATATCTATGCACACAATTTGAAAAGGCATACATTGTGTGATTTAAAAAACCTGTGCATGTATTCATCGTGCTGACTTCAAATTGATTGCAATCATCAAATAGGATTAAACATTCCCAGGTTTAGACTTCTACGGTATATTTTAGTCATAAAAAACCAGGCCTGCATTAGATGCGAGCTTCAAGGGCAAATGCACCCATTAAAATGACATTGTAAACCCTGACTGGTGATAACCCTAGTCAGATGTTCAGCTAATGCATGAGAACAAAGATGAACAACATCTCATTCTGCAGCCTTTATGGGGGATTCAGGAGATAATCGATCTGTTATTCACATGACATGTCTGGGCTTGTAAAAACCACATATAAGCTTGGTTGAAATGTGCTGAAACACTGAACACTGACCCCTGTCTCTCCCACCCCCTAAGTGAAGTGTATTCCTTATGTGAAGTTAAATAATCATGTATATGTTATCATTAATTCTACATGCAAAAACTAATAATCGTAACTCCTGAATTACCAGACCTAGCAACATGAAACTTAGTATATTTGAAGTTCAAAAAATGCTCGTTCCTTTAATACCAAATTCGAACTGGCGACATTAATTCCAAAATTATTAAAATGAGAGAAATTCATACAGATATGAAAAAATATGTCAAATGCACATGTCACATATCAAAACCTGTGTCTACAGGCAAGGGTGTCCATGATTTTAGTTTCATTGAATTGTGCGCAGTGTGTTTTGGTGAGCCTGAGCAGGAATCTTTCCCTAGCTGTCTGCTGCTCTAACGTCAGCCTTTTCACCATTGCCTTGGTGTTGCCTGGAGGCGGTACTACAAAGACTGCAGCACACGCAGAGCGTGCAGTGTGCTTTGGTGTTTGGGTGTGAGGGCTGTAAGGATGTCCGACACCTACACTGACCGCACTCCATCAAAAAACATGTCCAGTGCCGATGTTCCCCAAGCACGACGAGATGCCAGGCAGTCTCTACCTCCTCAGACCAGACTCCATATGCATCGTTGGAATTCCGTGTTGCCTGCCGGGCTCTCGAGCACCAATAGGGGATCGTCTGGGATTAATCAAGTAAGTGCTGACCATGCAGAACACGGGTTAGGAAGGGTCGTGGACCGAAGCACGTAAAACAATTAGTAGTTCAATCAGTTTCACAAAAGGCACCTTTGAGCGCCCCTCCACAGATTGACACAACATTCTCACCAGCTAACGCAGCCGCAGTTTTTTGCTTCTCCCCGAGCTCATGTGCGGCTCCTGCGAGTGCTCAAGACGGAAAAACTAATGCGGAGCCCGCTGTCAACAATACTGTTAGTGCTCCACATGGAAGAATTCAGGATAACGTGCGAATACCCACTCACACTAATATATGTGAGCTCACAAAGGACACAAACGTTCAAACAAAAGGGGAGGGGGGGCGAGATGAATGTAGCTCAGCTGCAGGTTCTTGCCTGGCGTGTCTACAATAAAATAACAAAAACGCTGGGAATGGGGGCGTTCAAAGGTATGAGCAATGCTTGGAGGGCATTGATGGAGTCTCAACTCAGAGACCCGATGCTGGGGCAATTCAAGCTGCTATGCAGGAAGCACACCTGAGAAGTAACCCGTACTTTGAGTCTCGCCAAAATGTATGTGAAACACCCCGGGCCTGGCTACATGGCCACGTAGGAGGCGGCGTTTCTCGTGGGCTCCTGTTGAGCCGATCATAATCCTGGCAAAACACGGTATATGAAGCAAGCAAGGAAGCTTCATTTCTGCACCCACGGATACATGAACATATGGGGAACACCCGGCGAGCAACTTCTGGAGATCCGAAATCCGGAGATGGTAAGCCGCTAGAAATCAAGATGGTGTCGTGAAGACAAAGGAGGACAGCGAAAGATATGCAACTGACCAAGGAAGCAGCGGTCGTTTGGATGCTGACCACACATGGAATACTGCCAAAGACGGCATTGAGGCGAGGATTTACAGCCCCAGACTGTGACCGGATCGGGGGTGGAGCAGTGAACACGAAGAGCGGTCTGGAATGAAGCCGCGTTGTGTGCCTGTCTCGGTGGAGTCACCGAGCCGCAGGTTGTGCGGATACGAGGAGCCGCGGTGAACGTAGCGGAGGCTCACACATGCAAACGCGTTGTCAGCGGCGGGGAGCAGCGGCATGTGGAGCGTCTCGGTGAGAAGGGTGCTACAGTAGCAAACGTATGGATCCCCTAAGCACTGTGGATGAGATACATTGTAGCGGGCGTTCTGACCGAGCACCGAAGTGCACAGAGGCAGCATTGGTCAGACGGAGGTGCTGAAGAGAAAGTAGACGGGAATGCAGACGTGGGGGCCCCAGTGAGACACTGGCGAGCACAGTGGCTAGCAGAAGAACCCTTGCCCTGCCACCTAATGTGCTTTCTGACGGAAATCGGACCCAGCAGAAATAGGCCTCCAGTCTTTGGTCCTCGGCGGGCTGTATGCCTCGCTGCCTTCCTGATCCTTCCTAACGCTGCCTCTGATGCATCACATGCATGAAGCATCCTGTTCACTGAGGAAGTCGTGAGGGGGAGGGGCAAACCCAGCGCTGTGACTTCACGGGACCACTGCTGACCCCACAGTGAGGCGCCCTCTACCACCTGGGCGCCCGCATCTCGCTGCAGCATTACTACCCGGGGCCAGGCTGCGCTGCCCTGCCACAGTGAGCCTGCCGATGCCCAAGCGGCCTGGTACCGACCCCATCACAAATCTTGTGGGGCAACTGCTGCGCTTGGGCCTGTGCTTGGCCCCCCACATTGCAGCCGTGGGTTGGAGGTGCGGAGGCAAGATCCCGGAGGGAGCTGTGGGACCTGTGCTGAAATCCATGCGCCGCCATTGATCAAGGCTGGACGGAGGACACGAAGGGATCGGCGGCCACTACAAATAAGCGCACCAGCTGGGGTACGGCCCAGGGGGGGCCGGCCTGGCCGCTGATCTGGTGCCAGGCGGTGATGAACACTGTTTGACACCCATAACACTCGACTGAGGCCCGCTCCTCTGCGAAGGCATTCGACTAAAGCGCACCACACTGTCATTGACCCCACCTTGCGGCCGGGGCTGAGAACGCGGGCCTTTGTTCGGGGGGCCATAAGCTACACCATCTTGAACTAGTGGCCCAGCCCATGATATAGCTGTTTCCACTGCCGGATGCCCCCTGCCTGGGAGAACCTGAAATATTGTGAGTGACACAACAGGGGGCCTGCGGCTGGCGGCGAGTGTTGCCCACGGACCATTGGGTACCCCTACAAGGCAATAACCCACGATCGGAAGTGTACGGGGTCGCCCTGTGAGAGTGAAGATCGGCAAAAGAAGCCATTGAAGTCCACGAAGCCACGCCGGCTCTGGGCGGATAACCCAGTGAGCTAAATCTCCTGAAGCAGGGTCTTGAGCCCTGTGAGTAAGAAAAGAACCCGCAAGCCTACGAAGTGGGACACAGTCCATACTGGCGAGAGGGAAGGTTCCAGGAAGACATCCTTAGAACAATCGGTCTGGACCCGCACACCTTGGGTAACTTAACAAGCTCCACAGAAAGTTATGTGCGAGGGCCGACCAACTCTAGCCTGACGCAACAAGATGTCCAACAAACCCATCAGGCAAAAAGCCAAGCAGTCCACCCTGGACGAGTTCGCCAAGACACCGCCGGGTGCTGAAGGGGCCAGGAAGAAAGACCGGACCCCTGCTGCAGGCCCAGACATTATGGGCAACCAGGAGGTACTTGCTGCGATTGCTGACCCGAAAGTAGCCTTGGAGACCAAACTGAGCCTGGCAATCACTGAATTAAAAGCTGCACTGGAGCTCAAAGTTGGAGCAGTGCAAGAGGACGTAAATCTTCTCCAGCAAGACGTGAGATTGTTAGCTGAGCGCACGGAAGACCTGCAAAAAGAAGTGGCCCCGAACACGGAGGCCTGCGCTGCCCATAAATCTGAACTAAACGCCTTGGTGCAACGTGTGGGCAATCTGGAGAGCAGGGCGGAGGGAGCGGAGGGTCGCGCCCGAAGGAACAATATTCGCATTGTCGGATTGCCGGAAGGTGCTGAGGGAAGTAATCCTACGGAATACATCGAGTCCATGCTACTACAAATGATAACTGGGGGAGCCACGTCCCAGGGGTTTGCTGTGGAGAGGGCACACAGGGCCCTGATGAGGAAGCCACCGCCCGGCAATTCCCCTAGGCCGGTGATAGCTAAGATCCTAAACTATCGGAACCGGGAAAAAATCCTGGAACACTTTCGGAAGGGCGGCACGATACAAAGGGGTGCAACGAACATAACGGCATACCCGGATTACACTCTGCAAGTACAGCGCAACCGCAAGAACTTTGGGTACGTGAAAAGAAGATTGTGGGAAGCGGGCCATAGATACATGCTGCTTTACCCAGCTAAATTGAAGGTATTCCACAAGAGCAGAACCCTGTTCTTTGACACACCAGAGGACGCTATGGAATGGTTGGACATGCAGAGCTGTCCCCAGGAACCAGACATCCAGGGAGCAGAAGGTGGAGCTAAGTAACACGTGTCGATAAGCGCCCTGGGAGCTACAGCTTATAACAATGGGACTTGAATATAGCATTGCATGTAGCAATAGAGGAGTGGTTTTGGAGCTATAGTTATAATCATGATACTGTGACACTGGAAACCTTGATATAGATACGGGAGCCATATGGAGCGAGACCTCATACCCCCATAGTGAATAGTTTAGTTAGGTCACTGGTAGTCCGGTGACACCCTGCTGGGTTCTGGGCTGGGTATTTCGGGCAGAACCAAACGCGGGTGGGCCTGAGATCCAGGGATGGAGCTGGGCACTTGTTGGGGTTGGGGTTGTAGGAGGGGGGAGCGTGAGGGGGTGTGCAGTGGTTTGTAGTTGGGGAGGGTGTGGTTGGGGAAGGGTTGGGAGGAGGGAGGGGAGGGACGTGGGAAGTGGGGTGTGTATAGAATTAAGGGGAGTTTAAGTTTAAATGTGAGCCTACATAAAAGAGATGGGTGGTTGTATCTGTATTGCGCGGGCGAGAGGGATCAGTTGGAGGTGAAGGAGAGGAGGATTAACGAGCCATGGGAGACCTTAGGATAATTACGTGGAATGTTAGGGGACTCAACCGCTATCTGAAAAGAAATAAAGTCATGCTATATCTGAGAAGACAAAAGATAGATATTGCATTGTTGCAGGAGACGCATCTGACGCGGGAGAAGATGGAGTTGGTAGGGAAGAAATGGAAAGGGATTGTAGTGGGCTTGTCATATTCTGCTTACGCTAGAGGAGTGCTTGTGTGGGTGGCACCGCACGTTCCTTTCCAGCTATTGCAAAAAGTGGCAGAGGTGGACGGGAGAATGGTTATATTGAAGGGGCTGGTGGAAAATAAAGAAGTATGCATTATAAATACGTATGCCCCCAATCAAAACACGGCGGCATACTTCAGAACTTTGTGCACCAACCTTGGGATGTGTGTGGGTAGTACGGTGATCTGGGGCAGGGACTTTAATTGTGTAATGAACCCTAAGGCAGACAGATCCAACAGTAGGATTGATAAGCCCGCCCCAGCGGCTAAAGCATTGCAGACACTGCTAGATGATTTTGGCTTAGCAGACGTGCGGAGATCGAAATATCCTCAGGAGAATCAATATTCGCATTACTCAGCCCCGCAGCAGCTGCATACAAGACTCGAATATAAGGTGAGGGTCCTCTCAGATCACTCACCCCTGGTCCTCAGATGGCAGTATTGCCCCCCCCCCCCCCCGAGGGCGCGAATCCCTACATGGCGCCTCCGAGCGGAAGCGCTCAAAGATCCAGTTTTTAGAGAAGATATAAGAGATGAGATTACCAATTACTTTGAGGCGAATACTGGTAGAGTTAATTCAGCCGGTACATTGTGGGAGGCCTTTAAGGTAGTGATGCGGGGGGTAGCCATAGCTAAGTCAAAAGGCCTACAGGACGCGGTCCTGGCTGACCTAAAAAGGGAAGAGGAAGAACTAAAGAGAGTGTTGAATAGTGATAGCGTGGACATGGAGCTAGTACTTAAGCTACAGCAGCAGTGCGCGGAACACTGGGAAAGGCTGTGTAACCTTAATTATAAGAAGTACATAGAGAGGCAGCATGCGGGAGGTGATAAAACGGGACGGCTCTTAGCTTGGCTATATAAAAGCGAAACCCCCGGAGACCACCAGGGGGCGCAGACGCGATGGTCGCTTGAGCCACCGTCTCCCTCTTCAAGCCCGCTAAAGTCATCTTTTCGAGCAGTGCAGGGGCAACCAAAGTTAGGAAAAACCAGCCGACGGAGTAGATAAAGCGACTCAGCACCCACCCAGCCATAACCCAGGAGACGAAACTGCGTGGAGAGGCAGAAATCAGCTCTCGATCGAGAACCCCCGGGCAGCACAGAAGGCCCGTACCCAGAAAAGCGAGGAGAGGGGAAAAAATGGCCGCCGCCATCTGAAATACGCGCTGCGCGCGTAAGAGGAAACTTAACAAGGAATGGTATCAGCCCGCCAATAACGTCCTGCGCCCAGCGGACAGGGGGAATTCCTGCCCTTCAACGAGGTACGGCGGCGACGAGGACAGTCACGGCGGACCGCGGCGCCCGGCTTGCCGGAGGATGTTGGGCGGCCGGCCAGGCAGGCGACGACCGAAGTGGGCGGCTCGGTGAGGGTAAGCAGTGCCCCGCGTGGGCTTTTACGCTTTGGTGCCCGCCCCCCCCCTCCATCGGAGCCCGCTCCTCGGATCCTGCAGTCGTGCTGCGCGGTGCGAACCGCATGCGAGGGCCTTCTCCCTCTACCCACGCCTCACCTTAACGCTTACGAGCTCATTCTGGCCACGCCGTACCTCCGCCCAGCAAACCCTTGCGGGCCCAGGCACACGGCCGCCAGACATCATCTCCACCCTTCTCCTGGCGAGCCGTGCGCGGCAGTCAGCCACGAACACTTGGCCACCCACAGAATGAGGCCCGTGCTTCTTTCGCCCAACCGCGGCTCCCCCCTCCTCACCAAGCAACGAGGGCGCAGCGCGGCCGTTCCCGCGAACCTAAACGCACAGTGACCACGGTGTCCACCCCAACAGCTTCGACCCGCCGCTCCCACACCACGGATCCCTAGGAGCACCTAACCCTGTGGAAGCTCGCCACCACTAGCGGAGCCTCGCAGCCAACCTAAGGACCATCAAAGGTCCTCCACGCACCTCACAGGGCGCAGAGACAGCCGTGCAGCGGGGCACCTGATTTACCCAAGTGGTGCTTTAGGGGGTGGGGGCGAAACTGAGACCGCACCAAAGTTACTTAGGGCAAATACGCTGGCAACGTGCCACGAAGTCCGGGGCAGCCCACCACGCAGCTGAGAGAGACTCCAGCCGAAAAACCAACCACAGAAACACGATCGAGGGAACGAGCACACCTTTGCACAGCAGTCCTTGCTCACTGCAACAATAGCCTGGGGCCTCCGTAGGTAACAAAGCTGGATCCACAAACCTTAGCAACCCTGAGAAAGTTTAGACGTATTAACGCAACCATGGAAGCGGAAGAAGCCCAAAGCACTTCAGATATTCCTGGCAACGACGGCGACAGCGCAACAAAGTCAGATATCCGCCTGCTGCTTGGGGAGATCAGATCAATGAGAAACAATCTAACTGAAATAGTATCAGACCTACAAACGAAAGTGGCCAAAGTTGAGGACCGCCTGGAAGCGGTTGAAAACAACCAACAATCAGGAGACATCGCTACCATACAATACGAGGCTAGGCTCCTAGACCTCGAGCAGAAGGAAAGGGACATGGAATCAAAAGTAGACGATCTTGAAAATCGGGAGCGACGCTCCAACATCCGCATAATCGGTCTGGAAGAAGAGCGAGGAGAGACACAGTCAGGCCTGGAGAGCATGGTGAAATCCCTAATCGTGTCTCTCTACGAAGAAACCGACCCCCCGAACCTCGAGTTCGACAGAGTGCACAGGGCAGGGGGCTCAGCGAGAGGCCTTCGATCGGTCCTAATCAAATGCCATTACTACACGCAAAGGCAGGACATTCTACAAAAAGCAAGAATAAAGGACACGATCGAATTCCGCGGCTCTAAAGTCAAGATATACCAGGATCTCTCAGCGATGACCCTCGCAAAAAGGAGAGGGTGTCGTCCCCTCAAGATCTGGCTCCAAGAGAAAGGCGTGAAGTACCGATGGGGCCACCCATTCTCCCTCACATTCGAGTACAACAGCGAAGAATATAGGCTCACCTCGGTGGAAGAGGCGGAACGAGCTCGCCGCCACCTACAAGGCCCAGCAAGAGACTCAGACGTAGAGGGCCGAAGAGAACCAAAGGGCCCGCGCCGAGATCCAGCTGAAAAGCCCTCAAGAAGAAGCCGTGCGCAACAGAAATGGAAATTTAAACGTTTGAACACTCCTTGAACTGCCTACACTGCATCTCGTGTCTGTACACTGTTTTGGTGCTCTAACTCTGGCCGAAACGGTCGCCATGGAGCTCCATTGAAGTTTTTTCTCTTTAATGTTTGTTTGCCTAGGTTGGGTTAGGGGCTTGGAGACACACTAGGTCCTTGTCCACTATTACGAACTCCTGTGTACTCTGTCCCTGCACAAAGATCAAAGTCATAATTAGGACTTGAAGAGGGGCTCTCCTAAAGTGGCCCTCTTTGGACGAGGGCGTCTCTTTTTTTTTTTCTTTACTCTTTTCCCTTTCTTTGTGGTGAGGATGCCCCTTATAGCATTCCACACGAGGGAAGGGGCGGAGGGGATTCATTTAACCACTCAACACAGCAAGCTCGTAGCGCACAAAAAACCAACTCAAACGTACCACAATACAAGGCAGTTTTTTACTAGCTCTAATATTGAACAAAGGGGTCAAGCAAGCCACAATACAAAAAACGCTATCCTAACCCTAGAATATGGCTAACTCACAGGGCATAGTCTTCGGCTCCCTCAATGTCAAGGGCTTAAATTCCCCGCAAAAGAGATCAATGCTAGCGAGACAGTTCGCACAATCCAAACTAGATGTCCTCTTCATACAGGAAACGAAATACATTAAGGGTGGAGAAAGAAAGATCCTTGGGAGAGACATAGGGGAAGCAATCTGGGCATCTGGCCCGGAGAAGAAGGGGGGTGTGGGTATTCTGCTGCATAGGTCCCTGGGAATGCAGGTTCTACATATACACAGGGACACGCACGGGAGATACGTCGCGCTTAAGGGGACACTGAGAACACGTACCGTCACACTGTGCGCAGTCTATGCCCCCAACCAGGGGCAATCGAGCTTCACTGACCCCCTGTTCGACTTTATTGAAGAATGGAGGGAGGGTTCACTAATCTGTGGGGGAGACTTCAACGTATTTATAGATCGAGAATGCGATTGGCACTCAGCTCGACCAAATTCCTTACCCCCAAGCACACTTCAGGGCGACAGATTCTCAAGTCAGCTCAGGGAACATCATTTAATAGATACCTGGCGTGCAACTCATCCAGGGGAAAAAGCCTTTACTTTTTATTCTCCACCACACCACTCTTTCTCCAGGATTGATTACCTACTACTGGGGGCGGAAAACGAGGGTGACAGCCTAAGTACATCCATCCAAATAGTATCCTGGTCAGACCATGACCTGTGCGCCCTAGAATTAGACCTGGGCCCACTCCCTGCCCTGGACCGCCGGTGGCGATGTAACGACCTGTTATGCAGAGACCCAATTTTCAAGGAGTTCCTTTCTGAAGCCATCACAGAATACTTTGACATCAACGACACTGACGGTATGTCACTGAACACAGTGTGGGAAGCAGGTAAAGCTACATTAAGGGGCATCCTTATATCTGAGGGAGCCGCCAAAAAAAGACTCCGGCTACTCAAGGAGAAAGAACTTAAGGAAGAAATCACTCGACTGGAACGCTCCCTTAGGGAGCTCCCCACTAGCGATAATGATACTGAAATGAGAATTAGGAAAATGAGAGAAGAACTAAAAGATATATGGAAAGGCAAAGCCCTCACCCAGATTAAGTACCTCAAACAGAAGTTCTTTGAAAAGGGAGATAAAGCGCACACCATGCTAGCGAACAGACTCCGTAAACAGAGGGCAGATAGAGCAGTCCACAAAGTAAAAAATGAACAAGGTATCCCACTCACAAATCCCCAAGAGATAGTGTCTCGCTTCTCCAATTTTTATGCAGACCTATACGCTGCTGAGACTGATGGTACCTCCCCTGACATCAAAGAATACCTAACCAGTATGTCACGCCCGCCCATCACTGAAGAACACCTAGAAATGCTAAACGCCCCAATCTCGGCAACAGAGGTGCAGGGAGCAATTTCAGCCCTTAAGGCAGGCTCAGCCCCGGGACAGGATGGTTTCACGCCAGCCTTTTACAAAAGAAACTCTGGCACACTCGCACCATTCCTCGCCAAACTATTTACTTCCATCTTAGAATCGGGACGAGCTCCCGACTCCTTCACTGAATCTATCATCATCGTAATCCCCAAAGAAGGTAAAGACCCCACAGAGTGTGCATCATACCGGCCAATCTCCCTCATAAATGTAGATGCAAAAATTTACTCCAGCATATTGGCCGCCCGCCTCGCCCAGATTCTCCCGCAACAAATCCACACTGACCAGGTAGGGTACGTAAGAGGCCGGCAGGGGGCAGATAATGTTAGAAAAACCCTAGACCTCATGGCAACACTCCGAGAGGCCGGTGAGGATCCCCTCTTATTATCAGTAGACGCCGAAAAGGCTTTTGATCGAGTAGAATGGTCCTTCTTGAGAGCTGTTCTAGAGTGGGTGGGGTTGGGAGCTGCGTGGACACAAGGAGCGAAAGCACTATACCGCTCTGCCCGGGCCAAAGTATCAATCAATGGAATTTCATCGCGAACCTTCAACCTTACTCGAGGTACGAGACAAGGCTGTCCACTCTCCCCTCTTATTTATGCACTGGTCATTGAACCCTTCGCCCAAGCCATCAGGTCCAACCCGAGCATCAGAGGAATCCCGCGAGGTGGCAGGGAGTACAAGCTGGCAATGTTTGCCGACGACATCCTTTTATACCTGACCGAACCCTCTACTTCTATCCCCGCTCTCTTCCAAGAGTTGTCGCGATACGGACCCCTTTCAGGCTTCCGGGTCAACCTACAAAAAACTATAGCTGTCCCCTTAAAAGACAACACCGACCTAGCGCTGCGTTTAGAGGCAGATTGGAATTTCAAGGTGCAAACCGACTTAGTCCGCTACCTAGGGGTTAATATAACAGTCTCCCTGTCCGACCTTTTCGAAGCCAACTACACACCAGTGTGGGTAGCCATTCAAAATGACATCTCCAGATGGCGCAAACTCTCCATGTCATGGGCGGCGCGCTTTACTGCTATTAAAATGAATGTTCTCCCACAATTTCTATTTTTATTCCAGTCCCTCCCGGTCATTGTTCCCGAATCCTTCTTAGAAGAAGTAAAGCGCACATTATTAAGATTTCTATGGGCTGATAAACGAGCAAGGATCCCATACTCCACACTGATCCAACCTAAGGAGGTGGGTGGCATGAGCTTTCCAGGCCTGGGAGAATATTATAGAGCGTCACAACTCCGCATACTCCCGGACCATCTGTGGGAAAACCCAGAGAAACAGTGGGTGGCAATAGAGAACATCTTCACTCCGGTCACCCTGGGAGAGTGGTTATGGGTCCCGAGATCAGCCATGACACAAAGGATTAAGCAACACCCCATTCCGAAGGTATTATGGTCTCTCTGGCGTTCATCCCGAGCCATGCAGGGTATCACAACGTGGCCCTCACCTTTCAGTTGCATCTGGTCCCCACCTATTCAAAACTCACTGAGAGCAATCCAGCAATCCCAGTCATGGTACGAGGCGGGTCTAAGTCGGGCGGGACAGCTGTGGAAAAATGAAGTGTTTACAACCAGGGAAGAATTGCAGGCTGACTTGCAGGGCACGAATGTCTCCCCTTTGTCCTTCCTCCAGTTGCGAAGTGCCATGCACGACCCTAGGTGGGGTGACTCGTTAAAGCGCCCTTTGACACCATTCGAGCGAATCTTAAGCTCCCCCCAAGCATCAAGAGGTCTCATATCAAAGTTGTATAGATCACTAATCACGAGGGGTCATTGTCCACGTCCACCTTCAGAGGTGAAATGGGAAACCGACCTATCCATAGGAACCCAAGGGGAGGTATGGAAAGGAATATATAGAGCGGTATGGTCATCATCGGTCTCCATGCAATACAAAATGCACAACGTGCGGTTACTGATGAGATGGCACTACACACCCCTTCGCCTATCTAAAATGTTCCCCGGGACATCTCCCTACTGCTGGAGGGGTTGCGGTGAGCAATGTGACTACTGGCACCAAAGGTGGGGATGTGACAGAGTCCAGGTGTACTGGCGGGAAGTGCTGGGCTGGATTCGAGGAATAGATGGGGTCCTCAGAAACCCAACGCCCACACTAGTTTTGTTTGGAGTAGAGTCGGAGGATGACGAAACATATGAATCACTAATGTACCTACCACGCAAACTTCTATTAGCAGCCCGAGTGTGCCTAACCATAAAATGGAAATCGATGGTCTAACCCTCAAAGAGAGAATGGTTAATAAAGGCCCACGCAATATACGAGATGGAAAGCCTAACGGCAGCGGTAAATGAATCACGCAGAAATATCGAAAATGATTTGGTTGCCCTTTCTAGAATATTATACGGCATACTGGGAGCCCACAGACTAAGGACACTTGTTCACCATCTTAGCCAACCAAAGGAATTAGGGTGGTGCCCCATGCCACCGGACGATTGCTTACCCCAAGCTCTGAATGGGCTTTTTCCTTTCTTTCAGTGGCAACTTGCAGAGCACACGCAATACTGAAATGCCTATAGTTGTTTTGAATTTTTGTTCTGAGTTGTGTACCAAGCGAATGTGTCGAGTGGAGGGGGGGTGTTTGGGGCTGGGGAGGGGGAGGGAGGGGAATTAGATACACAAGACTAGAGTTCGTTCATCATTGCTTTGCACTTCTCCCTTCTCTATGTTTCTTATATAAATGTTACATGAAAATAATACAAGGGAACATTGTTGATGCAACCATTATTGCAATTGTCTTGTAGTTGAAAATGCAAATAAAAACATATTTTAAAAAAAAAAAAAGCGAAACCTCTAGCCCCCCAATTAGAACGATAACTAGAGAAGATGGTGGGGTAGTGGACACCCAGGAAGGAGTTAATGGGGAGTTTGCGGACTACTATGCTATATGGGGATGAGGAGGGAGGCAACCAAGAGGATATAATTGAAACACTAGGAGATATAGGATTGCCCAAGATAAGTCAAGAGGAAAGGAAGGAACTTGATGCGCCAATTACTTTGGAGGAACTAGAAGAAGTAGTGAGGCAGTTGCCTACAAGCAAGACCCCAGGGGCAGATGGACTCCCTAGTGAATTTTATAAAGTGTACAAAGAGGAAGTGCCCCCCCCCCGATGTTGGAAATGCTGATTGAAGCATTTGAAGAGGAGCGGTTGCCAGAGTCGCTCAGAGAAGCGATCATAATACCGCTCCCTAAGCCCAACAAACCGGGACACAGATGTGGCTCGTACAGACCTTTATCAATGCTGAACCAGGACAGCAAGATATTGATGGCCGTCCTAGCCAACAGATTGCGAAGAGTAATTAGCGAGTTAATACACCCAGACCAAACAGGCTATGTCCCGAATTGGAACATAACTCACAACCATAGGCGACTCCACCGAGTGGTTGAATGGAGCGATAGTATTGAAGACGAAATAGCGATTGTGTCGCTAGACGCAGTAAAAGCTTTCGACTCGGTCAGGTGGCCATGGTTGCTGGCGGCCCTGGGAGGATACGGAGTGGGGCCCGGTTACATCAGGTGGGCGAGGATGTTATACAGCGAGCCGCTAGCCAGAGTGCGAACAGGATCAGTGATATCTGAGAGATGGCAATTTATAAGAGGCACTAGATAGGGATGTCCCTGGTCCCCAATGCTTTACATTTTAGCCCTGGAACCCCAGGCAATATACCTAATGCAGCAATATGACAAGATAGGTATTGAGGTAGGAGGGGAACGACACCTAATATCCTTATATGCGGACGATATGTTATTATACCTGAAATACCCGGAAGAAAATCTTCAGCATATCCTGGAAGTGATGGAGAGGTATGCAGGGCTGTCCGGAATAGCAGTAAACCCTCAGAAATCCAGCATATTCCCGCTAGGTAACTATAAAGGAATCCCGATTGAAAAACTACCGGTGTTGCAAATACCATGGGCGGTTAGTTCCTTCCGTTACCTTGGTATAGATGTGTACCACACGGTAGAAGAGGAACATAAGCACAACACCGAGACAGCCATTGAGAAAATCGGGAAAAACATGAAGTTTTGGGAGAAGTTACCCCTAGTAATGGTGGGACGAGGAGCAATGCTTAAGATGGTGGTCTTGCCTAGGCTTCTGCATTACTTTAGTAACATACCACACATGATACCCAGAACATTTTTTTGCTAAGCTAAATAGTATGTGTAGAGACTTCCTCTGGCACGGAACCCGAAACAGAGTGGCACTATGGAAGTTGCAGAACTGCTATGAAAAAGGGGGGATCAAACTGCCTAATTTTGAAGTGTATTATTTGGCGAGTCAGCTACAATATGTGGCTAAGTGGCTCTCAGATGACACGACCCCTGAACTAAGGTTGTTCGGGCAGGATAGTGCCCCGTTTTACTTAAGAGAAATGATCTGGCTACCTGAGTCAGAAATGAATGAACGCCCTGGAATGATGAGGCTGGGGTGGAAGATGTGGCGTGGAAGACCCTTTCCCGTGCTCCCCGCAGGTACCGTTGGTTGCATTGGTAGGGAGAGATAAACAACTGAGGATGATTGTTAGGACCTACTGGGAATCGGTGGGGCTGGTAACGTTAGGAGATATTTGGCAAGAAGGGACTATTAAGGAGTTTGAAGAACTAAGAGAAGAGGTGGGGTTACATACAGGACAATATGTTACGTATCATAGGATAGTGCGGAAGATTCGGAAGTTATGGCCTGGAACGGTATTGGCGGAGAAGCCAAATGCTATTATGGGGGCAATATATGACATATCGGAAGGGGGGCATGAGATTTCTAGATTGTATGAAATGGTGATGACTAAGGTCGAGAAAGAGTTGACACAACTGAGACTAGACTGGGAAGCGGAGGTGGGAGCCCAGATAGAGGATGGGATGTGGGAACGTGCCCTGGGACACCACAAGAAGGTGTCACGAAATGCTAGATTACAACAAATACAGTTGTATATTACGCACAGAGCATATATGACTCCCTTAAGGATATCTAAGTTCGAAAATTCTGGGCGACAGGCGTGCCCCAAATGTGATAAAGAAAATGCTGACATGACCCACATGTTCTGGTCATGCCCGGTAATTGTATGCTTCTGGGGCGAAGTGGCACAAAAACTAGCGGAGAAGGGGGTAACGCTTACTATAAACACAGCTTGGGCCTGCTTGCTAGGACGGTTCCCCAGATCACGGAAACTTAAACATGTTGGGAAACTTGAAGGCTTGGCATATGTGCTCGCAAAAGGAAGGATTGCTATGGGGTGGAAGTTGTGTCACAAGCCACGGGTAGAGGTATGGTGGAGGGAGTTGCAGAAATGGGCAGAGGCTGAAACGATGGTGTGGCAAGAGGCTAGCTGCATGAGAGGGGAAGAAGAAGTTGGAACCCTGATGGCGTGGAAATCATTAATAGCCGAAGTGTTTGGAGCAATATCGGATCCAACAGAACCCTAGGAAAACGAGATATTGTCACATGCAGCAGATACAGCATGTAATGAACAAGTGGGCTCATAAAGGGGGGTGGGATTGGGGAAGCAGTGGTCAAGACTAATTGATGAACAATGTAACTGTTGCAAATTGCACTGCATATTTGGTTTGTATTGATGTTTGGTTTAAATAAAAAAAAGTTTTTAAAAAAAACCAAATGTATGTGAAAAGCCCCCCCCCCCCCAAATGAAGATGAAGTCTTCTACTTCCCTTCAGATCATACATGCCTGGCTAATTGTAGGCAGGGGGACATACTGCCTGATGGCAATAGACGAAACTCCTTGGATGTTGTTAATAAAATATTGCATGACCTATCTCAAATAATCAAGACATGCAACTTTGCAAGCAAAGATGACTATGGGGAATTCAGAAAACAAACGAAGCAAAAGGAATTTTCCGAAAGTGCTAAAGCTGCCTCGACAAAAAAAATGTACGAAAAAACATCAATAAACTGGAAAAGTGGCCAAGTTAAACAAAGAAGAGTTGAAAGCAGCCAGTCACCCAAAATTAGATGTTCACAACTCAAACAGTAAGACAAAAGACCTGCCACAGGAGCAAATAATGGAGCCCGGAAAAAAAAATACACTCGATCCAAGACCAAATTAGCAATGATGATGACACGAAGTCCTCATCATCCGAGCTATCCACAACTGACTCCTCAATCATGGAACGAGATTACCCAAAAATAAGACATACCAAGACTAGTCTTAAATCAAGACCTTACGCCAGACGTAACGAGTCTGAAATGGAGCAGGGAAAAACATTCTTACATGAGATCCAACCAATACTGTTGTCCTCAAAGGCTATTCCATTCATAAAACTGTACGAGCAAATCAATGACAACGTTAAGGATCTAACAGCACTGGTTGTCTTAATAAACACAAAAATAGTGAATCTGGAAGGAGACAACACAGCATTTAAACTGACCCACTACGAGCTAAACAAAAAGATTGATGCCCCCTTAAACACTCTTTTTGATCAAAAGAAAAACAACTGAACGGAAAAGAAACTACTCGCTGAGATTGCCAAAGAGGCATTGGGTCTTTTAAAGCATAGGAAGTCTACATCTGGCCCGACGAACAAATATGATAGTCGAGCATTCCTGTGCTTGCAAATGAAAGGAGACTCCTCAGTGCAAGAAGTACCCAACACTCCAACCACCAACGTGTGCAACATGGGTTATGGAGGCATAGGTGAATCATGCAGTGTTATGGTTCTCTCCAGCAGCGAAGGAGAACAAGGCGCAATTCTACGGGCACCGGCCCGTGAACCAGTGACTTATTCTTTGCTGGACACTACTCAGAGAAAGCCTGAAAGAGAAGCCAATGAGACACACCAATAAGGAAGCTAAAAATACGTTGATAACAGAAGAAGTGGCAACAAAAACTTAAACGGTGGCCAAAACATCTAGTGTGGCAACACGAAACTTACCGGCAGAAGAAATAATGATTCCATCTTTTACTAGTGTGTTGAAAAGCAGTATGGCGACGGGAAATCTTGCTATCTTAGACCCACAAACAGCCACAACATCAGCTAACGCACAAGGTGTTGGCACTCATCAAGAGGACCAAGTCGAGAAGACTCCCTTGGATGTAGGAAATCAGAACAAATTATTTGCCATATTCAAGGGAAACAACAACCTCACCACTCAAATGATTAAAGCTGTGGATAGGAAACAAACACAAGTAAAAAAAGAAAAATCAAGGAACAAAAAAGCTGCAGCGATGTAACTATTCAAGAAAATTCTTTCACAACATCAAGACCGTGAATGTGACAGTAAATAACAGCAGCAAAATTGAGACAATGACAAAAGTCAACAAAAGGAATGATTTGCCTGAAACGTGCGAACCACGACCAAACCAGCAGGTCGAATCAGTAATCGACCTAATGGATATGTCGGTCTATGAAGACGATATGGAGGATGATGCTCCGCAGAAAAGTGGTCAGATACTCGAAGATAACCGACAACATATGGCAAATAAGGTCAGAGGCCCGGCAAATGTGACCAAAATTTTAATCCCCGTTAGAACTTGCATTTTGATACAGGCAAAGGCTGACACCGAAGCAGAGTTGCCAAAAATATCAAGTCCAACCTTCATTACCTTAAAAGAAAGGAGAGAAAAACCGGCGCTCGTGCAGGACAAACCGGACTTCAGGAACGGAAGCAAAGAATCCCTCGAATCACACACCTGGATAGAGAAGAGAAATCATGGCAAACACCTAGAAGGCCTAACAAATCTGAACGCAACCCAATTAGGAATAACATCAGCGGGTTGTGCGCAGAGAAATCCTTCAAGAGGCGTACAAGAAAAAGGACGAACGCCTAACAACAAAACAGAAGTAAAGCATAGCTGGAACCCACAAACATCTTACAGAGTAAGGCTTGAACGAATTGAAAGTAGTGATGAGCTTATTCTGAATCGCAATCTGAGTAGAAACTCTCAAAGCTAATGCCAAGTAGGGAAAGATCAGATGGTGCACAATTTTGGGACATGGAACACCAGAGGATTTTCACGCTTGTTTCAGGACCATTGGATTGATGGATAAGATGTGGTTCGCCTTCAGGAAATGTGGTTGGAAGATTGCCCAATCTCTGAGGATTATGAAGTGACGATCAATCCAGCCATTAAAAGATCGAAGGGCAAACCCATGGCTGGCCTAACCATTGTCAAAAAAAGTTTGGGATATCTAATCATTAAATCAATGAACATATCTACGTACATACAGGTAATAACCATTATGTCAACAAGGAAATCAAACCTGGCAGGGGAGATCATCCACACCATCAATCTATACAGGAATCATATAGCGGTTGGTACATCTGCCTTTATAGACCAAGTCTCAGTAGTAATAGATGAAAGGCGTGAAGAAGAAGGAACACCCGGTATTATTGTATGCAGTGATCTAAATATCAACTGCACAACCACAAAGCAAGGACACAACAATAACAAGTATGACCTAGATTACTGTGAAGAGGTGCCGGCAGCGGACTTGGGAAAGGCCGCCAATTCGCACACATCGGACGAACACGGCGAGCCTGACGGGAGCGGAGCCGCCACAGCAGAACGCTACGGCGGGGTTAGCTACCCACCTTACTGGAGTCGCCGACCCGGACTGGGAAGGGGGCAGGAACCTTGTCAGGAAGCAGTCCACGGCGGCCGCGGCCCGCGGCCGAGGAGGAGTCAGAACCCCGACATCAGGGACCACCCCTATGACCCCAAGTCCCGGCGCCGCATGGAATGCGCTGATGGAAACGCTTCAGGAACAGTCCCCATGCTGCAGGGGCAGGCGAAACTGACGGCAGGGAAACCCGGTCTTAAGGGAGGCGGGATCAAACCTTCCCAACCAATAACAGACGAGCTAGGCAAGACGTCTGCTCATTGGTGGGGTTTTGAAACCAGTGAAGTATATAAAAGCCCGCCTTTTCTAAACAACGCTGTCTGTTATATTCACAGGACACCGAGAAGGAGCACGCAGGCAACCCCGAGTGGTGGGCCTATCCAGATAACTCAAGTTAGAGGACCACAGCCTTATCCCAAGGGCCATTGGGGAAGGAAAACCCCACGGTGAAGCAACCGCCAGAACTATCAGTTTATACTACACCTTTCAGTTATTGACTCTTTCCTGATCAACCATACGGCAATAATAAAGATTATTGCAGCACTTGTCTTGTCTCCAATCTTTCATTTCCACAATTACTTAGCGACAAGATGGTGTTTGGAGATGGCGCTAAGAAACGTGGTTATGTTAAATGGGAAAACCATTGGAGACATCCTGGCAAACCCAACGTGGAACAGACTCTAGCAGAAATCCATCATAGATTATTTTTTTGTGTCTGAGAATCTACACCAAAAAACAGTATCCCTACAGGCGATTCCCATGCTCCACGGTGACCACGAAATTGTGTTGATGACGATAACAGTACCTGACGAGAAAAATCACATAGCCTAGAACCACCCGATCATAGTGGAATCAAATAGGGTAAGGCTAAAACTTCAGGATGCAGAGGTAAACCAGATAGCAAGATTGTACATTAAAGAACAAGATGAGGTTGAATACCGCCACTTGTTAACACAATATGTTGAAAAAAAACACAGGCCAAGAAAACGTGCTTATGTTGCTAAACACAAATTTGATCTCGAAGCAAATAAAAACTGGATCAAAGCACATTCATCCGAATTTTGGAAAATAATAAACAACGAGGGTGCACCCTAATCGGCACTGTTGACAAACATGGTATCTGAAACAGCTTGGATAACGCACTATGCAGAATTATACAGCAAAAAGGGAAACCGAAAGGAGCCCGTTTAGCCAAAACTCGAGCGATGCAATCTAAAGTTTGACAGAGATGATATTCTGAATATTATCAAAAGGGTCAGCACCTCGCAGGCTCCCGGCCCAGATGGCCTAACCAACTACAACCTATTGAAAAATCCAGAGAAATGGGCTGACATATGCAATGAGCTATTCACCAGAATAGTCATCAAATGTGCGTCCCCAAAATCCAGGAAAAGTGCGATCACTGTCCAGATATTTAAGAAAGGGAATGAAGATTGCCAAAGCGCATAGCACAGGAAGTCTTGATTCTATTAAAGACACGGAGGCAAGCATTATGCTTTAACTTCTTTTAATACTGCCAATCACAGCATTTCAAAACTTATAAAAATCAACCTTTTTTTTAATAACTTTTTGAAAAAATATGAAAATTTAACTTGAGTAGTACTAAACACTCTTTCTGTAACTTTCCTACAACTCCCAAGAGGCTCTAGGTGTTTAGCAGTCCTAGCCTCACTCATCATCCAATAGGAGAGTCCCTGCAGGTATAATACAGTCCCAGCTCCAGGTGCCTTCCTCTTCTTTTTCTGTGAAACTGTTCATATCTTTGCCTTAGAGTCACTCTCTAACTGTTTGAAACTTCGCTGCTGACTTTGACTGACTTTCGCTCAATCCCTGGAGTTCTTCTGCTCTTCCCCTTAATCAAAGAGAACAAGATCATTAGGGCGGGAATTCGCCAAACTGTACAATAAAAGTACAATATACATATGCACGAAATCCGAAAAACTTTCTGTTTTCACCATTCTTTATTTTACAGTGAAATTCCTCTTTGGGTGGGATAATGCTTGCCTCCGTGTCTTTAATAGAATCGAGACTGCCTGCGCTATGCGCTTTGGCAATCTTCATTCTATGACAAGACCGGAGGCAAGCATTATGCTTGTTCAAAGCTTTGTACAATTGTTCTTGCCATGTTCGCTACCGGCTTAAAATAGAAGGTTCTGAAAACTGAGTCGCTGGACCAGTCTGCAGCCTTCAGGATCTCCTGCAGCGGGAAATCTGTTGCAAAAGCTCCAGAAACCATCGATCCTCTGGTTGAATGCGCTCCGAAGACAGAAATATCTATGCCTGCTAGCTCCATGATCTCTTTCACAAACAGAATAAACACTCCTCTCTCTGCACCACAACTCCCAGGCTTGCCAAGGGGAATTATAGCTCCTGACTGTAGATGGAGCCCATGATACTTTAGTAAGCTCTGTAGCTTCTTCTGAAAAGCCCGGCAAATATCATCTGCGCATGAAATTCTGCAAGCTATCAGAGTCAGAGTCTCGTTCTGAATCAACGGGTGAGGGTTGCCTTTGGGATCTACAAGCACGTCTGGTCTGCTCGCAATCCTCTGAGGAAAATCCATAGAAAGTTCCATCAGAACTGGAAACCAGGCTTGCGATCCCCACTCTGGTGTCACTAGGACTAGTTCTGCTTTCTAGCTGCGCACTTTTGCTAGAACTCTCGCCAGCATCACAAAGGGGGGAAAAGCGTAGTGAATGTGGTCTCTCCAACTGTGGAGGAATGCGTCTGTGCCTGCTGCTCCTGGGTCTAGTCTCCAACTGAAGTACTTTGTCAGTTGGGTGTTTAGTCTTGAAGCGAAAAGATCTGTGTCAAACGGACCCCACTTCTGTTGTAACTTCTCGAATACGGATGCGTGTAGCATCCAATCGCTTGAGTCTGTCAGATACCTGGAGTTCCAATCCGCAAATGAATTGCTCACTCCCGGAAGATATTCTGCCCTTACTGCTATCTCCCTTGACAAACAATCATGCCAGAAATCTTTGGCTAGCTCCGCTAACATTTTTGATTGGGTGCCTCCCAATTTGTTGATGTACTTCACTGCCGAAATGTTGTCCATTCTCAAAAGAATGCAACATCTCGCTCGTTCCTTGGTGAAGGCCTGAACTGCGAAGGATCCCGCTAAGAGCTCTAGACAGTTTAAGTGCAGCTCTAGCTCCTCCTGAGACAATTTTCCCCCTGTCTCTATGAGCCCGCATCTCGCTTCCCAGCCTGATCTGCTGGCGTCTGACTCTATGACTATCTCTGGTGAGTCTCTGAATATGGCGCGGCCGTTCCAGGCCTCCATATTGCTGAGCCACCATTCGATTTCCGATCTGCTCTCCTGGTCCAGAGGAACTTGGTGATGATATCTCCATCCCTCTTGTAGATATTTTATCTTGAGCCTCTGAGGAGCTCAATTATGAAGGGGTCCTGGGAATATCGCTTGAATTGATGCCGCTAGCAAGCCAACTATCCTGGCTAGATTCCGAAGCGAAATAACCGGCTTCTTCAGGGCTGCTTTCAGATCCCTCTTTATTGCTCTGATTTTGCAACTGGGAAGTTCTAGCATAGCTTTCTCTGTGTCGATTATGAAACCTAAGAATTATATTCTTCTGGATGGAATAAGGGCTGACTTTTCTGCGTTTAGTAGAAATCCTAGACTTTTGATCAGGGACACTGCTCGCTGCACCTGTTGATGCAGTCTGTCTCTGTCCTCTGCCATCAACAGAATATCGTCCAGATATACTATCATCCTGAAACCCTCGTCTCGCAAAGCAGCCGCTATCGGTCTCATCAACTTGGTAAATATCCATGGGGGTGATGTTAGACCGAAAGGTAGGGTCTTGAATTGCCATCTCTGGCCTTTCCAGATAAATTGTAGGAAATGGCAATATTGCTGGGCAATGGGTATTGTCAGATAAGCGTCCTTCAAATCCTGTCTGGCTAGCCAGTCCCCATTCCTGAGTAGATCTGCTAGTAGATGGATTCCTTCCATCTTGAAGTGTCTGTAGACTACCCAGCTGTTTAACCCTTTTAGGTTTATCACTGGTCACACCTTTCCTTTCCTGTGCACCAGAAACATGTTGCTCTGCTCAAGAAGCCTAATGAATGAGGATGTGCTCTCTCTATCGCGCACTTGTCTGCTAATGCTTGAATTTCTCTGTCTAATAGGCTCTTCTCCTCCTCTGAACAGCGCATGCTCGTGGGTAAGGCTAACTGCGAGGGCGCTCCCTGGAAATCTATCTGGCAGCTCTGCACTGTCTGAAGCACCCATGCGTCTGATGAAAGCTTGCGCCAATTGTCTATGCATAGCAAGGTTCTGCCCCACACTGGTGGATATGACGCATTGCGCTCTCTCACCTGCGCTGGCATTCTGATGCCTGAAGTAGCCTCTGCCTCTCCGTCCCCTGAAGCTCCTTCCTCGGTTCGGGAAAAATGCGTCTTGTTGGCGCGCCTCCCAATATTGAGCTTGTGGTCCCTGTGGCGTTCTATTTGCATTGAAGCGGCCGGTCGAGCGGCCTCTGAATCGGCCGGCCCCTAAAAAAACTCAACTTGGGAACACTTTTTTGATAGAGGCTTGAGCCTTCTCCTGAGCTGTGTATGTTCCCACAAATCTGCTCATTTCTTTTACGAAGGTGTCCCCGAAGAGTAGTCCTTGGGCGCCCTCTACCGCCTCGTAAGAGGCTAGATCTCCTAGCTTCGCATCTATTTTGATGAGCATTGATCTTCTCCGCTCTGCTGACATTGCTGAATTAGCATTACCAAGCAGGCATATGGCTCGTTGTGCCCAACCTGCTAGAGTTACTGGATCTATCTGCTACCCCGTGTCCTTGGCCCTCTCTGCAAGGTCCATTATCTTTGCTATGGGTCCTGTTAAATCCAGTACTTTATCTTGGCAAGAACGCCATGCTCGGTCCATGCCCTTCCTCAAGTCTTTATTTGCTTTAGAAATTAATGAAAGCATCTTCGGGTCAAGATCCGGAGTGTCAGAAACTTTCCCACTGAGCTCCGGTCTTGGACACACTGATCTCAGGCGAAATCTCACTTCTTTTCCTAAAGGCTTTCTAATTCGCTGAGCCATGTATGCGGCAACTCTTGGAGATGGAGTCCACTCCTTGGTACGTGGATGTCCGATCGCTTCTGGTTCAAACATGTCAGACATGTCGTCCTCAGGGGCCTCCTCCACAATGCTGGATTTCTACGTACGTTTATCTTGTCTGGTACGTTATCAATACTTAAACTCCCATCATCTTCCTCCTCTTGGTCGGCCTCCTCTGATGATGAGATAGGATCCCCCATATTATCCGCCCCTGGGGTCGGGTGTGGGAGGCTGGGCACAGCTGATTTGGATAGGAAAGCTTCCTTAAGTCTTAGGAAAGCATCAGCTGCCTCCTGGGGCTTCTCTCGAATCCCCTTTATAGAGCCCAGGGGGGTAGAAGAGTGCTTCCTCTTCCGGGCAACTTTACTCCCCCTATTCGTCACATCAATGATGTTGGTGGAGGTCCTCTCACCTGGATCATCCAGTAAGCCAGCTCTAGTGCCCAACAGATTCTCGAGAACTTGTAGTCTCTCTTGAATGGGTTGTACCCCTTGTGCCACAGCTTTAACAAGGGAAACCCCTAAGACTTTTTTAAAACTAAGAGATAGATCTATCTCTTCTTCATGGAGCTCTGCATCTTGCTCCTCTTATTCCTCCCAGTACTCCTCACCTCTTGACTGAGGCCATATTAGTTCTTATTAGGGAGAATACTTCTCTCCAGTTGACTGGATTGTGCTTAAATATGTATGTTCTGAAGGCAAGAGGGAGAACAGGCTGTCACTCCCGTGCGTAATGGAAAGGAGGAGCAAAATAAATGCACATTTTTTTTAATTTTTTTAATATTTTCTTCTCCACGCTCTTGATAGAACTTTCACCTGCCTTCGTGAGCGAAACAGCACTAAAACGAATCTCCCGAGTAATTAAAACTCTCTGGAAACGCTCCGTGACTCATACGAACACTCGCCACTCGTAACGCTTGTACATCAGCATTGCGCATGCGCGCACATGCTCGGAACGCCGTGCGACTGTCTCCACAGCCTTATTCAGGCGTTCCTGACAGGGGAACGTACTGAATAATACTAATAGTAATCTCTTTCTACCGAACGGAACCCTGACTGCGTGCGAGAACGCTTGCGGGTTCTCTTCCTTACCTAATTACACGCGGTAGGCGATAAAGTCATATTACTAAAAGTACGCGCGCCGCCCGTATTACTCTTATACTATGACGCACGTCCACAACATGAATTGTATGTGAAATGTACAACGAATACGCTTAAACAATACATCAATATAACGCTCTTGGCCATTAAACTAGCAATCCAACTCAAACATCATAAGAGGTACTTAGCTGAGAAAGGCAGCAAAAAAGAAGAGGAAGGGACCCGGAGCTGGGTCTGTATTATACCTGCAGGGACTCTCCTATTGGATGAGAGTGAGGCTAGGACTGCTAAACACCTAGAGCCTCTTGGGAGTTGTAGGAAAGTTACAGAACGAATGTTTAGTACTACTCGAGTTAAATTTTCATATTTTTTCAAAACGTTATACAAAAAAAAAAAAGATTGATCTTATAAGTTTTGAAATGCTGTGATTGGCAGTATTAAAAGAAGTTAAAGCATAATGCTCGTCACCCAGATCCGCTTTCTCTGCAGGCCCCGCTGGCGGTGCTGTGCGGGGACGACTCTCAATTGTTTGAAGCAATCCGCAGATACTGGGAACCAGTGGGATTGGCCACCCTTGGAGACATATGGCAGGAGGGGGAGGTGCTGGGATTTCAGAGGCTGCAGGAGGAGACAGGGGTGCATAGAGGTCAATTCATTACTTATACTAGGCTCATGAGACGGGTGAGAGAGAGATGGCCTGAGACTGTACTAGAGGAAGAACCTGATGCCTCCCTAGAAACGATGTATGATGTCCCGGAGGGTGGGCACAAAATATCTAGAATATATGAGCTCCTGAAGGCAAAGGATGGGAAGGAGTTGTTTCATTTGAGGCAAGACTGGGAGGAAGAGGTGGGGGAACCTATGACAGAAGGACAATGGGATAGAGCCCAGAGGTACCATAAAAAAGTGTCCCGGAATGCGAGACTCCAACAGATTCAGTTGTATGTCACCCACAGAGCTTATCTGACTATCAGTAGAATAGCTAGGTTTGGAGGCCCGGCTGTACAAAAATGCCCCAGGTGTGGAGAGAAGGAGGCAGGGCTATTACACATGTTCTGGGCTTGCCCTGAGGTGCATAGATTCTGGGAGGAAATAAAGATGAAAATGGCAGGTGGGGGAGTGGCACTGGACATAGGGTCTGCCTGGGATTGCATGCTTGGGAACTTCCCCAGGCCGCGTCATTCAAAGCATATCAGTAAGATGAAGGACCTGGCCTATATTTTGGCCAAACGCAGAATTGCAATGTGTTGGAAAGCGGCCCACAGGCCCAGGGTGGAGATATGGTGGGCGGATCTCTTGAGATGGGCGGAAGCAGAAACCGCAGTATGGTTTGAAGCTGTCACCAAAGGGGGAGAGGAGGAAGTGGATCCCCTGATAGCCTGGAGGCAGCTGGTGACGTCGATGGCTGACCCCCACCAGGTCAATCATGATATAGAAGACTTAGATGGAGCAACAAGCACTGAGACTCCCGGAAATGCTCATGTAGATGATGTAGCTGAGATGGCTTGAGCTCGGGGGCAGGCGGAAGGACGGAGGGCGACACTGTATAATGTGATACTTGGTCATTGATTATGTACGTCCTAAAAAGTTATAATGTTTGGTGTGTTTGTGGTTTAAAAATAAAAATTGGTTAAAAAAAAAAAGCATAATGCTCGCCTCCGGTCTTGTCATAGAATCGAGCGAACCCAAAAGACTATCGTCTGATAGCTCTTTTGCATGTTTTGGGGAAAGTATACGCAACGCTCTTACAACAAAAGCTACTAAAATGGATTACGGACAGTGAACACGTGGACCTGAGACAGGCTGGATTTGTGAAGGGTGTTGGATGTGGCCTCAACCTCCTACTAATCAACCTTTTAAAAATGGAGGCGTTAAGAACTGGGAGGAAGGTGCACTTAGCGTTCATTGACTTCTCACGTGCTTTTGACAGCATAGATCGGGAACTACTCTGGACTAAGATGAAGAACTGGGACTGTCCTCCAAGTCTGCTAGCAGCAATTAAAAAACTGCATACTGAAACATACATCAAGATTCGACTAGATCAGGTGGGCACATTAACAGCAGAGATCAACACCTTCTGCAGTGTTAAACAAGGATGCCCCCTGGCCGCAATCATATTTAATCTGTTTCTCTCAGATATTGGTGAAGCGATTGATGGCGTCCGCTCCTTTTCACCAAAAGTACACTGTTCCTTGGTAAATTGGTTGTTGTATGCCGACGACCTGATACTTTCGGATGCAACCCCTGATTGAGCTGCAGCGTAAAATGGATGCAGTGGAAACCTATGTGAGAATGAACGATCTGTACATAAATAAAGACAAAAGTGAGATACTGACCCTGCAAAATCTGAGGACAACGAAGAAATGTAACAAAAAACTTAAATGGCACTTGGGAAAAGAGACACTAAGTACTGTGATGAACACCAGATACTTAGGCATGCAAATTAGCACAAACATAAATGATGGCCGCTGGGCAGATACAGCTAAAACAAAGTGTTGGCAATTTGCATGCCAAGCTAGTATCCTGATTAAAAAGTAAGGAACAAGTTACTTACCTGTAACTGTTGTTCTCCAGCATGGGTCTGGCACGGATTCACATGCTCATGAATATTCCCCGTCGTCAGGCCGGGAATCCTCGATATAGAAAAAAATCAGTATCAGTTTTGTTTCTGATCTGTCTTTCTTAGTAGTAACCAATCACTGGTCTCTGGGTCATACTGCCCCCAGCCAATGACTGCCCTCTCCCTAAGCCCCGCCTCTGGCAGCCTTCTTCAGATTTGGTAGCACGTAAAGTGGCAGTATGACCAAGTGAAGAGCTGCAGATGGGTAGGCGGGAGGGTTCGCATGTGAATCCATGCCAGACCCAAGCTGGAGAACAACAGTTACAGGTAAGTAACTTGTTCCTTCTCCAGCATGGGGTCTGGCATGGATTCACATTCTCATGAATAAGAGAATACATAGCAGGACACACATGCACAACCACGGGAGGTGGCAACAGGCTCAACATCAAGCAATACAACAACTCAACATTAAGCATCTCTTACCTCCTCACCAGGCTCACCTTAGGCGAACAGGTTGCGCAGCACTGCTTGGCCGACCCTGGACTCCTCCCTGGAGTCCCGATCGACGCAGTAGAATCTTGTGAAGGTGTGCGTCGACCTCCACGTCGCAGCCCTGCAGATGTCTAGCAGGGGCACACCAGACAGGAACGCCGTGGTAGCAGCGACCGCTCTGGTCGAATGGGCTCTCGGACGGCCGGGCAGCGGTCGGTTCGCCAACTGGTGACAGTGCATGATGCAGCCGGAGAGCCATCTGGAAATGGAAGTCTTCGAGAGAGCCTTCCCTTGATTCACAGTGCCAAAGTTCACTAACAGCTGTGACGTCTTCCGAAAACTCTTCGTGCGGTCCACGTAGAACTTCAGCGCTCTAGCTACATCCAGCGAGTGCAAAGTCCTCTCGGCCGGCGACGAAGGCGACGGGAAGAAAACTGGCAACACCAAGGGCTCATTGAGGTGGAAGTCCGACGGCACCTTGGGCATAAAGGAGGGGTGTGTCCTCAGCACCACCCTCGTGTCATGAAAAGTCAAGTATGGAGGCTTGCAAGATAGGGCCTGGATCTCTCCCACTTGTCGTGTGGAGGTGATGGCCATGAGGAAAGCTGTCTTCCATGACAGGAACTTCAGAGGGGCCGAATGCATAGGCTCGCATGGGGCCCCCATGAGCCTGGTCAGCACCACATTAAGCTTCCACGCCGGGGCAGGAGCCTTCACCTGCGGAAATGATCGGAATAGTCCCTTCATGAATTCTTTCACCAGGCGATGAGACCACAAGGACGCCCGTCCCGCAGTCCTGGTATATCGGGAGATTGCAGCCAGATGTATTTTGATGGAGGCGTGAGCCAGTCCAGCTTTGGCCAGCGACAGTAGGTACGGCAGTACTTGAGGGGACGTAATCCACAGAGGGTTAATCTTCTGTGCACGGCACCAGACAGAGAACCTCTTCCATTTATGTCCGTAGCACTTGAGAGTTGAGGACGCCCTGGCCTTTGCAAGAACCTCTCTGCAGTCGGCCGGGATGTCGTACCCTCCAAACTCTAGTGCTGCAGGAGCCAGGCCTGCAAGTTCAGCAACTCCGGGTTGTGGTGAAGATTGGCGCCTCCTTCTCTGGAGAGAAGGTCTGCGTCCGTCGGCAGCTTGACTGGTGTGGACGTTGACAAGTCCAGAAGGTCCGGGAACCAGATCTGTCTCGGCCACACCAGTGCGACGAGGATCATCCTGCACCGGGACCTCTTGAGCTGGTTGATGAGCCGGAGCAGCAACGGCAGCAGAGGGAATGCATAAAGAAATAGGCCGTCCCAGGGGAACGAGAAAGCATCGCCCATGCTCCTCGGCTGGGGGAACCTGCTGGCGAACCCCCGGCTCTTGGAATTCGTCGCTGTCACAAAGAGATCGATTTGAGGTTCGGCCCATCGTCGGAAGAGTCGATCCACTTGATCCTGGCGTAGTTCCCACTCGTGGCACGAGCGCAGCTCCCTGCTGAGTGAGTCGGGGTTTGTGTTTTTTATTCCTGCCAGATGAAGAGGCACCAGAAACATCCGTTGGGCGACGGCCCAATGCCACAGATCATGGGCTTCCTGGGATAGCGCCGGGGACCTGGTTCCGCCCTGCTTCCGGATGTAGACCATCTTGGTGGTATTGTCGGTGAAGATCCTCACCACCTTGCCCTTGAGGGACGGGAGAAAGGACCTGAGGGCCCAGAACACTGCGCGGAGCTCCAAAATGTTGATGTGGAATGACTTCTCCTCCGGGAGCCAAAGGCCTCTCACGTGAAGATCTCTGGAGTGCGCTCCCCAACCTTCCAGGGAGGCGTCCGTCGTCACCGTCACCTGGTGAGCTGGGATCTGAAAATCTGTGCCCGCCGACAGATGGGAGCGGGTATCCCACCACCGGATCGACCGATGGAACGTCTCGTTGAGAGGGATCCTGTCCTCGAAGCTGCCCGTCGACTGGACCCAGCGGGCGTCGAGGAACTCTTGTAAGGGGCACATCCGAAGCCTGCAAAGGCGCACCAGATAAATGCAGGAGGACATCATCCCGAGGAGGGACTTGATAGATCTTACCCTGGCCATGTCCGTGGCCAGCAGACGCTGCACCTTGCCCAGAATGGTCCTGGTCCTTTCCTCCGACGGCGAGGCCAGCCGCGCCACTGTGTCGAGCTTGGCTCCCAGAAACAGGGCGACTTGCGACGGAACCAGGTGGGATTTTGGAAAATTGATGGAGAATCCCAGGTCTGTGAGCAGCTGGACAGTCTTCGCAGTGTGCTCCACGGCGAGCTCCCTCGTCCTTGCCCGGATGAGCCAGTCGTCCAGGTAGGGGTAGACGTGGATCCCCTGTAGGCGCAGCCGAGCCGCCACCGGTTCGAGGCACTTGGTGAACACCCTGGGTGCTGACTTCAATCCGAACGGGAGGGCCTTGAACTGGTAGTGCCGCCCTTGGACCACAAACCTGAGGAACTTTCGGTGTCTTTTTAGAATGGGGATGTGGAAGTACGCATCCTCCAAGTCCAACGACGACAGGAAATCGCCCTCCTCTAGCTGTCCCAGCACGTGCTGGAGGGTGACCATACGGAACTTCTGCGCCTTGATGTACTTGTTCAGTCGTCGTAGGTCCAGGATGGGGTGCCATCCCCTGGTCTTCTTTTTTACGAGGAAGTACCTTGAGTAAACTCCGGAGCCCCGAAGCCTCTTTGCTACGAGCTCGATGGCACTCTTCTTGAGCATCGCCCTTACTTCCAACAGTAGTTGAGGGACGTGATTTTCCTTCCTGGCCACGGGTGGAACGCGAGGGCACTTCTTCTGAAACTCGAGGGCGTGCCCTTGGGCCAGGGCGTCCAGCACCCAACCGTCGGTGGAGATGGACTCCCACACGCTGACGAACCTCGCCAGCCGGCCTCCCACCGGGGTGCTTCGGCGGGGGCCCGACCCCACGGTCGGTTCAATCTTGTTTGGAGGCCGCCTTGCCTTCTTGACCTCCCTGTCGATGATGACGGGCACCACCTGGCTTGCCGCGTCCCCTGTAGGCTTCCTGGGACAAAGATCTTGCCGCTTGGCGGTACGTGGAGGAGCCACTGCCGGATCCCTTGGAGGCACCTTGTCTGCCTCTGGAGCTCCGAAAGGACGGCCGTCGTTGTGGAGCACTCCCAGTGCCCGGGCAGTCTCTGTGTCTGTCTTGATGGCCTGAAGGGACTCATCAACCGCCTTCCCAAACAGGTTGTTCCCGTCGAAGGGCATGTCCAAAACCTTGGCTTGTACGTCCTGGCGGAAATCCGTGGCCTTGAGCCATCCTCGTCGTCTCAAGCAAACGCTGTTGCCCAACTGACGGAAACGGGTGTCGGCGATGTCTGTTGCCACCATGATGCCGTGGTCCGAAGCAATCTCACCCTCCTGTAGGATTTCAAGGGCCTCAGCCCTTTTGGCGTCCGGAAGGAAGTCTAACAGAGGGGCGATTTTGAACCACAACTCCCTGTCGTAGCGGGCTACGATAGCCAGGGCGTTGGCCGCCTTGATAGTCGTCGCTGCGGATGAGATGATCCGTCGTCCCATCGTGTCCAACTTCCTGCCCTCGCCGTCCGGCGGGGAAGTTGATGTCGAGGCCGATTCCCCCCCAGCTTTCTTCTTTGCCGCCGCTGAGACGACCGAATCCGGGGTAGGTTGTGCCCGAAGGCAAAAGGGGGCAGCGTCGGGGACCCGGTACTTCTTCTCGTACCGGTCCCTCTTTGCCGGCACCGTGGCGGGGTTCTTTAGGAGGGCGAGCCCCTCATCCCAGATGTCATCAAGGAGCGGTACGGCGAGGACCGTCTTCCTTTTAGCCTCGCGCCGTTGGTAAAGGAACCCTTCTTTCTTCTTCTCTTCTGGGTAGAGCTGGAAAAGCTTGGATGCCCTGGAAATCATGGCATGCAAGGATCCAATCTCGTCGGGCGGGGACGCCCGAGCAGGGGGCGATGGGGGCCACGTCCCGTCGTCGCCTCCGTACCTGTCGTAGCCGTGTCCGTGCCTGTATCATCCCCGTGGGTAGTAGACCGGGGGGAATGCAGGGCAGGCCGCAGAGGTGAGAGAGGTGGCGTAGGATGCGTCCTCCTCCTCTTATGCGGTGGACTTTCCGAAGGTCCTGGCTCCGGTTCCCCCGTCGGGTCTGGCTCAGGTACCTCCGTCGGGGGAAGGGGCAACCTTGTCCTTATCTCCGAGCATAAGGACTGAATCGCTGACAAAATGACTGCCTAAGTATCCTGCGGCGCCGGAAACGACGAGCGCGAGGGCTCTTGAGGAGCCTTGTCGGCGACACCGTCGCTCTCATCGTCGCCCTTGTCGGGATCCCTCCCGATGGGCTAGGCCTCTTCCACGACTTCGATGAGCTCTTCTTCAGAGGTCGTGTCCGTATCCACGATGGCCACCAGCCCCTCCCCCACCTTTTCCAACGAGGACTTCGTGGGGGTCTTCTCAATGGGCCTGAAAGACGACTCCCTCCGCGGTGGCAAGGAGACTCTGGGTCCTGAGGCCGCCTCCACTGGTGTAGCCTCCATAGGCTGAGCCAAGACCATGGCGACATCCTCAATCGAGGTTTTAGCAGGGTGAATTAAGGCCATCGGCACCTTCTGGACGCCTGGGGCCTTCACCTTGGGGGGAGGGTCCGAGCCTCGCTCCCCCTCTGCCGGAATCTTCGAGATCGACCGGGGCCTCTCCAGAAGCTTCGCCGGGTTCTCGGACTTCCTCTTACCCGAGCCAGAGCGTTGGCTCGTGGTTGATGGCGCCAGGGAGGATGCGCCCTGCCTGGCAGCCAAGGAGCCCGACCGTTCGGCGCTCCCGGTGCCCGCGGACTCGCGGTGCTTAGCCTTTTGTTGGACCCCCGTCGCAGGGGCGCC
This sequence comes from Ambystoma mexicanum, assembly GCF_040938575.1. Taxonomy (NCBI): domain Eukaryota; kingdom Metazoa; phylum Chordata; class Amphibia; order Caudata; family Ambystomatidae; genus Ambystoma; species Ambystoma mexicanum. Next base: position 788,737,660 of record NC_090935.1, on the reverse strand, counting down.
CTCACAGGATTTAGAAGACCACTCAGACTTCTTTTTCTTCTTCTCGCCTGACGGGCTCTTCCCTTCCAGCCAGTTGGCGAGACGGAGGTGGGGATCCTTCATGGTCCGCTCCGACATGTTCCCACAAAACGCACAGTCCTTCTCCGTGTGCGTCTTGTCCTCATGGAGACAGTAGAGGCATAACGAATGCTCGTCCTCCTTGAAAACATTCTGAAGCTGGCATCCAGGGCAGGTCCTGAACAGCTTACCGGGCGTCGAGCTTCCTTTCTCCTGGGCCATGTCCGGGGTAGGCCTCGGAACTTCTGGAATCCTCCAAAAGCGTAACTCGACGAAAACTTCACCCTTGAGGGGCGTAGAAAACTCCGAAACTGATCCCCGTTGATCGCATGTAGAAACGGTAGAGCTTGAGGCTCTATTTAACCGAAAAATGAGAAAAAACTCCTGAAAAAGCGCGGAAACGCAGCAAAAGCTCGAGAGCTACAGCACAAGGACTCCCAAAACTTGAACGTGCGGTAAAAATCTGAAGATGGCTGCCAGAGGCGGGGCTTAGGGAGAGGGCAGTCATTGGCTGGGGGCAGTATGACCCAGAGACCAGTGATTGGTTACTACTAAGAAAGACAAATCAGAAACGAAACTGATACTGATTTCTTTCTATACCGAGGATTCCCGGCCTGACAACGGGGAATGAGCATGTGAATCCATGCCAGACCCATGCTGGAGAAGGCAAATTTTCCCTGAAACCAGTGTGAATTTTTACCAACAAAAAGTGGCGCAGGCATTAATATTAGGAGCAGAAAATGTTTTTGGGTGCTCAGACGAACTATGGTCCACCCTCGAAAACATATTTTGGGTAAAACTGCTCCATCTACCTAAGGGGACATCTACGGCTTGCATACAATCTGAGCTAAGCTTAACATCCATTAATGCACGCATTAGCTGGAACACCCTAATATTGTTTCGGAAAACAACAATGAAAAACGTTGCTCCACAGTTTAAAATTCTGCACAATCCTGGCAATGGTAACCCTCAATGTTTGCTCACACTGTGGAATAATCAGTGTAAAGCCATTCTAAAAGACTACGAAATAGATATGAAAACTCTGCATGAAAATCCGAACCTGGCCAAGACGAAACTATGGCGACTGGAGCCTAACTAGAGATAAAAGGAGGATTAGTAGATCAATGAAAGATGTGCCCAGTGAAGCCAGAGAAGTTAATAAACTACAAAGATATGTGGCGCTATTTCCAGACAAGGACAGAAGAGCCTTGTACATAAAACCAAGGACAGAATAGGAACTTGGTCACATACTGGCGACACAAACCTAGGGTGCAGATTATGTGTGCAGCAACAGGAAACACTAAAACATCTCACGCTCTTCTGCATTGCCTTAAGACCTCAAAGGACAAACTATTTGGGGCCTCTGAGCATAAAGCAATATACATTGAGTGCTGCAAATTGGTGGCAGGTGATGTTTTATGGGGTGGACCAGAAGTCATTTTTGCCTTAACCTTTTTAGCGACCACAAATGCAGAAAGGGATCATTGATGGAAACCTTTTGCTCCCTTAACAGCGATGATGTTAATTGCAAAGTGACTTGATGATGATGATCCATCATTGGAAGTGAGTTTGCATATGACAAATATTACATACAAATAATTGTCTCTCTGATGCTTGTATCTGCTTAGATTCAAATTATTTTTTTTATTCGAAAAGGGACGTCGACTGGGCGTGTTTGTAATTCTATCCCTACTGTGACATGTACTGCACCCATGATCCTTTATGCGCCACGGTCATCAGATTGTTTTATTTCTGACCCGAGGTTTCATAAAGGGTTTATGGAGTGTTAGCTAATGGAGTGTTTAGTAAAAGTGTACGTTGCCTATGTACCTTCTATTCACGAGGGGAGGAAGGATGGGCGCATTGGAATCTAAGCAGATACAAGCATCAGAAAGACGATTACAGGTAAGTCATTTTTGTCTTCTGAGGCTTGTGGATCTGCTTAGATTCACATGCTTTGCATAGACTAGCGAGCAGTACCAGGAGAAGGAGGTGGGTTGTTAGCAGAAACAGAGGCAAACAAATGTCTTAACACTGCCTGTCTGACTTAAGAGACATGTCTCTGCTGTGTGTCCACACAGTAATGCTGAGTGACGGTGTGAACTGAACTTCATGTAGCTGCTCTATAGATTGCCTCCAAAAGGTACATTTGCAATGAAGGCCAATGTAGCACCTGTGCCCCATGTAGAATGTCCTCTAGGTGTAAATGGTAGTTCCTTGTTGGATAACTTGTAACATTGCTGTACATATTTTATAATCCATTTAGAAATGGCTGCCTATGAGACAGGGTCTCCTTTCCTCATGGCATCTAGGGAAACAAAGAATTGGTTTGCTTTCCTAATTGACTTTGTTATATTTAGGTAGTACATGACAGCTCGCCTCATATCTAGTATAGGGTTGGCAAAATGCTGGCAGTTCAACAAATTGATTGACATAGAATTCTGAAAATAACTTTGATGCAAACCGTAGATGAGTTCTTAAGACCACCTTTTTCTTATGAATAGTGACAAAAAGTTCTGTTCTGGATAAGGCCTGGCGATCACTTACCCTTTTTGTGAAAGTGACAGCTATAAGGAAAGCAGCAATGTAAGTGAGACCGTGAAGGCTTGCCTTATGCATAGGCTTAAAAGGGGGACCTCTGATGGTGCAAATGGAGCAAACATCACATCATGCACTGCCCCACCGCACCCCCAAAACGTGAGCGTAAATACAAGCTCAGAGATCTCACTTAAATGAAAGGGTTTTAGGCCTTGTATCCATCCTGACTTTTCAAGAAGCCTGAATACAAGCAACACACTAACACAAGTATAGGGACAAGTGTCTTATGTTGCTGTTTGAATATAAACACAAGTAGAATAGAATTAGTTTGCAACACTCTAGGTAGTGTGATAAATCCCAGGGTATTGTCACTGCTTCCATGGGGGAAGCACCTTCCCATGAGGCCAGGGATGTGAGGCTGCTACCCAATAGTTCCCCTGGGAGTGGTACTCAGCAGGTGGACCTCATGGCGAGGGAAATCCTCCATGAGACCAATGATGATACCCCTGGGAGAGCGCAGTATTTACCCACTCCATTTTGGTCACCATTGTCCTTATAACCCATTCAGTTCCCTCTGGTCCCCCATAACTATGTGTTACAGTAGAGTAGAGGGTTTCATTAATTATACTCCGACGAGGAAGGTTGAGGCTTACTCAGGTAAAATATAAAATACCACTGACATGAAGCAGATAGAGCAAAGAGGCAAAAATCCACCGCAGAACCAACAAATCCGGTACAGCTTACAAGAGACAGCCTCAATCATAAAAAAGAAATAAGGACAGGTTAGAGCATCGAGACAGCCCTGGAGGAGCGTGGAAACAGAGAAACGTGACTCTCCAAGAGGTCTGAACAACAGGGACCTGGCCGGTGGCAGAGAGAAGAGAAGCCGGACTGGCGAAAGCAGACCGAGAACGCATACAGCCAAAAACGTGAGCAAAAGTCTAACGCTGTGGAGCCGCAGAAGACGGGGCGCACAGTGCTGCAGGAACAAAGAAGCCCTGCTCTGACCGGAGTCTGCACCAAGACTTCCCAAGGGTAGGGAAAGGGTTGGACTGGTTATTGGGGAACTAAGGGAGCTGAATGAATTGAAAAGGCACATAAGTACATCGCGAGAAGCAAAGGGGATAAAAGAGGAATAATGCATTTTGATACAAACTTTGTGAACAAGCTTATGTGGAACAGTAGCTGGCAGAAGAGTACACTAGGTCTGTCCATGTGAACATCAGATGAAACAGGGCAAGGGATCCAACACAAACAAAAGAGTCAGGTATGGGACCCATATGAAAGCGCGGAAGCCCCGCCAGTATACATCAGCTGCTGAAACCCATATGGAAATGGGCAAAGCCCACCAGAGAAGTATATAAGGGTCAAGGACCCACACCAGTACTATCTGAGACGGTGAACAATCAATTGGGATTACATTTGAGTTTGTACACCATATGACAAATCATTTCGATTTGTTAAAGTAGCATTGTCTAGTGTTAGGTTTACAAGCCTCTTAATATTACCATGCATCTGCTATGTAAATTAAGATGGCCATACTCAACCTCTGGAGCCAAGCTGCTAGGTTGGTTGTCTGAGGATGTGGATGAAGGGTTGCGTCGTTGATTCTGTGACATGTTGTCTGGACAGGTTTGCTTCACTGGAGGGCAAATGGACATCCTCAGAAGGTGGGCATACCATGTTTGAATTACTGCCCATAGAAACTGTTTTACTTGACTGGAAACTAAGCTTCCTTGTTGATAGAGAACCCAGGTTGATGTAGGTGGTCTATTGCCTTCTGCATATTATGCTGACACATCTGGGTGTCTCTCCTGTTATAAGTCCGTCATCCAGATAAGGGTACGCTGGAATTGATGGTCTGCATAAGTGTGCCGCTACAACTGCTTGTACCTTTGTGAAGACCTGAGGGGCTGATGCAATCCCAAAGTAGAGTACTTTGAATTGGTAGTGTGTGGATCCCCCTTTAAATCGTAGGTACTTTCATAAGTATGCATCTTTCATAACCAATGTCTGCATTCAGACTACGTTTTTGAGTAAAGTGGTGACCTCCAGAAATAATGTTGTTCAGAACATTTGAGGTTTGACATATCTGTTTGCCGGTCTTAGATCGAGTACTGGGCACTTGGTTTTATCTTTCTTTGGAAGAAGGAAGTACACAGATTAAATACCCTTGTTTAGCTCTGACGGAGGGACAAGCTCTATTGCTCTTTTCTGCAGCAGAGCTTCTATTTCTGCCAGGAGAAGCTGTTGATGTTTTAGAAAAATGTTTCTTTATCTTTGAAGATGTTTGTGCAGTAGTTATATGAATTCCACGCAGTATCCGTCCTTCACAGATGAACGTACTCACTTGTCCGATGTGATCCCCTCCCATACGTAGGAAAATAGTGTAATTCGACCCTCTACCGGGGTGACATGGGACAGGAATTGAAGCAGAGTCATTGTTTGGTGGGAGTAGTCGTACCTTTAGTGGTTTGACCTCTAACCCTGCTACACACTTGCCTGGACTGCTCCTGATGTATAGGTTGACTAGGGCAGAGGATCTTGCTTGTCCCTGGCCACAAAAAGTATGGCAGTTGTCATATGGCCCCCTTTGTAGAAAGGGTTTATTCGCAATCTGTCCTAGTGTTTTAAATGTTTCATATTCTTTTTTGGCTGTCTCAAGGGCATCATCTACCGCTTTGTGAAATAGGACATTATCCTCAACAGGCATATTAATAAGCGTGTGAAAAGAATCAGTGGTGCACTCCTAAAAACATTGTTATTAGAGATTCTTGGAAAGAAATTCTTTTGCTAGTATGTAGTTAGATTTTAAGGTGCAGGGGAGGAACTGAGGCCTTGGCACAAGACCACTACACAAAACAAGGAAAGAAGAGCAGATTCAACCTGGGAATCCTCCCGTCCCATGCACACTATCAAATGTTGGTAAAATCAATTACTCAAATGTTCAAACAAAACGTATAAACAATATTGTGAATATATTCATCAAAAAGAATTACATGACAACAATTTTGTGCAAGAAATAGGTATATGAATATTGTTAAATTTTTCAAGTACGGAATATACGAAGAAAAGCAAATACAGTAGTCCGCTTTCAGTGGCGGCGCGTTTCGAGGAGTCTTTCCTCTTCTTCATAGGCCTTAATGGACTGTTGGATAAGAGTTAAACAGAAAGGACTGAGTCAAACAATGTTTAAGCAACAAATTAAGTATCATACCTTCATAGCAGTCTGAATAGACAATTTAAAGTATATCTAAACAATTTCAAATTCATCCGATGCTTGATTTATAATGGTACAATTAGCTACCAATAGAGAGAACATCTGCGACAGTCCTCGTTGATTGGAATTTCAAGCACGGTTAACAATGAGTAGTGGCGATAAGTTTGAATACAAACACAAGTAGTGTTCAATAGATCATCATGCTAAAAGCAGAAGCTCGATGATCACTATGTCAACATGCGGCCATTCTGGATAAAACCATTGTATTAGCTCAAAGAAATAAGGGTAGTAAGAATTGTTACCTATTGTGAACTGTAAACTTGAGCAGGAAAGTGGCCCGATTCACAAACAGGGCTACGAATATGGATGTTCCCAAATTAGTTTATTAGTCCGTCCCTAGAAACAGGATTGTTTAGGAAATGTGGATGATTCTAATTCCGTTGATAATTTCTCAGGCGAAACTGGAATCGGCAAAGAAGTGCCATAGTATTTTAGAGAAAGGTGTAGCAAAGAAAGGAATCTATAGTCTACGGCGGCTAGATATGGAAAACACTGGCTTAACGTTCCCGGAGAGGTAAGAAGCACATTAGATTGTAGGCATAAATAAAGTTGATGAAAAGATAAAACAACGTGCTCACCTAAGAACACCAATGGCACCAACTGTTCATAAAGTGGGCGAGAATGTAAAGCATGGGCGAACCAGTAAATGATAATACTGGATGCGGGAAACAATCAAGGACACCTGATGAAACACAGATGTAGAGGGAATTATTCATAAGTACATACATTGTTTCAAAACAAAACACAGGGCAAATATAGTTCACCCCAGCATCACATCTGTAATAGAAAAAGACTCAAACATACCTAAGGTCTGTTAACATAAACAGCGGAGGTCAGTCACAATGTGAACAACATGGCTGTTTGGACGAAGCATCAGCGATGCAAATTGCAGTGTCTTCTAAAAAATAGACAGGTGACAGTGGAGGACAGACTAACTCGGAGTAAAGAAAGATATAATATATCAGTGAAAACTAATAGTTTTCAGAGAGTCCCTAGTGACTACGCACTGAACAGGATGTCATACCTTCAGTCTGTGAGCACGAAGCACAATCTGGCAACGAGTGGCTGGTGGCGGCGTCCGTATCCATGGTAACGCCAGACGCCATTTTAGAAAGGTTTTAAATACGAATGCTGCATAATTGGAAAAGGGAAAAAGTGCAAGTCACTGTGGTGTCCAAGAGACGCCACATTGGAGTGGACTAGATTACTCACCACTTCCAATGGGATCAACACCATTAAGTGTCAAAAATTGAAACAAAGATTCGGTACAGTGATTAAAGTAATCATAGAAAACGGAGGAAAACAAATTGGGCAAGGTACTGAGTGTCCACTGAATTAAGAGATGTGAAAAAGAATAAAATAGAAAACTATAGAAAAACCGAAAGTTCAAAACTCTAATGGTCAATTCAAGGATTGTTTAAAATTAAACAGTCATTAACCGGAAATGTAATGATGTAGAATGGAAACAGGGGAAAACCTTTATTTATGGATAATTTGTAACACGGGTTACAACAAGATGACAAGCATGTTTAAAATCCATTAACAGGTACAATAAAGCATGTTAATGGTCTGATGAGGAAATTGCTTATTGAAGGGTGAATTGCTGAAGACAAATTGTCTCATAGGTTGTTAATATGTCAAATTGTCATGCACACAGTGGTAAATTTATAAAGGTATAGGGAACATTAGCCTAAAACAACAAATCAATAGAGTAAAATACATAGTTAGGTGAACATAAGAATGTGTAGTATAAACATCAAGTAGACCCAACCTCTTGTTGGATAAAAAGATCATACAACATTTTCTTCAGAACATTTTTTTGTAAACCTTCACAAAAAGCAATTTAATGAGCATTCATTGTTCAATCCACTAGGTTGAACGGTATCTAGCAGATGAATCCAAAAGAGTTCTCTTTGTAGGAGGAGGGAATGGTAATCACCTCCTCTCTGTGGCCGCTTCACCACCTCAAGAATCTGAAATGTAATCTGGGCGATTGTGTGTTGTTGACCAGTGAAGTGCCTAGCCACAGGTGAGCGTTGGTTATTGCAATGTATGTTTGATTTATGCTCTGTCCATCTTTCCTTTGCAGGTCTCATAGTCTGACCCACATACAGTTTGCCACAAGGGAATTTTATCATATGGATTACTCCTGGTGTCATGCCGGTGGTATAGTCTCTAAGCTTGATTTTCTCTCCCGTGTGGGGGTGAGAGACCACACTTCCCTTGATGATGTTGTTACAGTGCGTACACCCTCGACACGTAAAAGTGCCTTTCTTCTTTGTTCTCAAAAATGTTTGTTTTTCCTTGAAGGGGTTCTCAGTCCTTATTAGGTTATCCCTAAGTTTTCTTCCTCTCTTGAAGCACATCGGTGCCTTGGGGAATAGTCTAAGGAGTGAAGGGTCATTATGCAAGATGTTCCAATGCTTTTTTATGCTTCTACTTATTTGAAAGCTTTGTCAAGAGAACATGGAGATGAACGAAAGTGGTGTTTCTTTCTCATATGTTTTCTGTCTCAATAATTCAGTTCTTGTTACATTGAGAGATCTTGTCTTTGCTTCACTAAGGATATTGTCGGGGAAACCCCTTTGCTTGAATTTTTCAATGAGTGTAGAAGATTCAACATCTAAACCCTCAGGAATAGAAATAATCCTCTACAGCCTTAAAATCTGGCTGTAAGGTAAGCTTTGTAACATAGCTCTAGGATGAAAACAAGAGTAGTGGAGCAAATTATTTGCATATGTGGGTTTGTGGTAGACGCTGGTAATGATGTTCCCATTAGCGATCTCAATGTTGACATCAAGGAAGTGTAATGAGGGATACCAAGAAAAGCACCCTATCACGGTGACAGGTGTGACGTGGACGCTGTAGGCAACATGCATAGCAAAACTGATAGAAGAAGGGACCTAGAGATGTGGTTTCCTCCGTCGATTGGTTTCACCCTTCAGAAACCACTGCTGCATCATATACAAAGGTGAATGTGGATGGGAATGTGAAACAGACATTGCGCCCCTGTCGCTAGTTTTGTTCTATGGATCCAAGCCTGATATGGTGGTGAGTGCATGCCCGGGACTGGAATATGGGTATAAATACATGCACAGATATGATTGGGGCATAGACTATTTTACTATTACTGAAGTACGGGGTGGGAGTCAGTCACATTAATGATTAATGGGTCATCATGCCACTCATCGTGCATTTTGAAAACCTAATTCTTACACTGTAATGTCTCAGACTTTATGATTTACCTCTGTCTGCTCATAGGCTTGTAAACACTCCTCCTCTACCCCCCGCATCACCTGACATCCAGTAATCAAACTTCTTCAATTAGACTTTGTTGGTGACTGTTTCTTATGATGCATATTTCTTTATGAATAGTGTTCACCTAAAATGCTTTTATTATTGGGTTCAACTAGTTGGCAAGGGTGATGTTGGGTAGCAGGGTGGGATTCTGGGATGTGGGGTTTTAAAGGTGAAGGGAGATTCTAGTCAGTCTCTGCACTTCCACACAAACACCCGCAACCCACATATAACACCTTTTGTTTCGGGTGTGCCTTTATGTGAAGTTCATAAAGAAAACCATCCCAGAGTTAAGATTCAATATGGACTTCAACTCTCATAAGCGCTCAGGTACTGAGACGAGGAGGTGTGCATGGCAGTTTGTACAAAGTGATAGGATCTCACAATACAACACGTAGACTAGTTGATTTTGCAAACCTTGATTGAGCAGGACATTTAAAAATGGCAGCCGTGCTGTGGAGCAGGGAAGTGCCGGGATGAGCAGTGCATAAGGAGATAAATGTTGAGAGTGGTGATAAGAGTAGCAAATTGTTGGCTAATAAACATTTATTTATTCACATTCTTAAAGAGCGCAGCAGCCCTTGGGCATTGTGGTACTGTTACAGAAAGTCTTGCTGGTTACATTGGATAAGTTACATGGCGGTCATTGATTGCAGTACATAGTAGAGCTTTGTTGTTACATAGTAAGCAGTGGTTACACAGTAGAGTTTTTACACAGGAAGGTGGTTATATGGTCATCCTTGGAAACAAACTATATGGAAACTCTAAATGCATGCAGTGGGAGCGTAGGGGCTAAAACAGAGTGGTCTTGAGGGATTTACAAAAGATGGATAAGGAGGGTTCAGCTCAGAGCATTGGGAAGGGCGTTCCATAGTTTGGGTGCAATGTGTGGAAAGCCAATGCCTCTGGCATTTGCTCTTTTGACAGAGGGAACTTGGAGTTGGTTGGCATGGTGACTTCTTTTAGGGCGTGTTGACGTGTTCGTTCCTGGGTATCGTTTCTGATAGGTATGAGGGGGCAGACAGATTGATGCATTTGTGTGTTAGGGTGAGGATCTTAAAGTTGATCCTTTGCTTTACTGGGAGCCAATGGACGTCTCGCCTGGGCTGGGAGATGTGGTCTCTTTTGGGGATGGAGAGAGCTGCGCGGAGCGCGTTGTTTTGAACTGTTTGGAGTTTCTTGAGGTTTTTTGCAGAAGTGCCTGCCAAGAGGACATACAAAGGATGACAGAAAGTTATCATAGTAGTGTAGAGAATGTGCGTGGTCTTCCTGTAATGAAAAATGTGGAAATATGTGAATGTATTTTCCCCTCTGGATCAGATTTAGAAATTTGATATTGCAGGCCTGACACCTGAAAGCAAAAATTCCTTAGATGATCGATTGAAGAGAAGGAAATGATAGCTTCTATTGGTCAAATTAGCTCCCTTTCTGTGTGACCTATATAATGATGTATTACAGGATGGGGTTTTGGGTCCCTCAATGAGGGAAGCGTTGATAACATTAATTACTAAAACAGGAAGGGACCCCACCAAGTGTGGGAATTATCACCCAATTTAATTACTCATTGTGGATATTAAAATATTCACCAACATTTCAGCGAATAGATTAGAAAAATGTATGGCACAGACTGGAATTATGAGACCGAGATTTGTTTATGATAACATCAGAACACGCATAGAAATATTAGGGCTTCGTGACAATGTTACTTCTGAAACTGCATTGGTGTTTTTAGATGCCAAGAAAGCTTTTGATAGGGCCAATTGGATATTTTAGGAACATACCCTAATGAAGATGGGTTTTGGTTAAGGTTTTTTAAAAACAATTTGTTGACTACACGCTGAAATGACGGATGGAGTATGGGTGAATGGTGTACTTTCAGATACATTTCTTCTGACAAGAGGCCCTAAACAAGGATGCCATAATCACTGTTTTTGGCCAATATTGCTTCGGAGCCTCTTGCAGTTTATATTAGACAAGAACGGGGGATCCATGGCATACCATGTGAGATAAAAAGTTCAAAGTATTATCTTATGCGAATGATATGACAATAATTCTGTCTAACCATTGTGAAGGTAGTGTGTCGTTGAAGAGGATATTTGAAGATGTGGGAAGCCTATCCGGCCATAAGATTAATTGGGATTGCTGTAGGACTGATTTTGACTTGTGGAACTGCAAATGGTCTGAACATTAATTGAAGTATCTGGGGATCTATAGTGTGTGACTTGAAAAATATAGTGGACTTTATTGTGGACCAACTAGTTGAGGTGATTAAAGGTGATGTGAGGAAGTAGCAGAAATGACAACTGAATATCTGGGCCAAAATAAATGCCACCAAGAAGACTCTTTTTGCAAAGATGTTGTATATTGTCCAATCCCTTCCACTGAAATTTACTAAAAAGTCTTTCAAGGAGATTGCCAGAATTTTTCAGAATTTCTGTGGGGCAGCAATAAACGACTGAAAATCCCACGATTCATGTTGGTACATAGTGTTCGGGAAGAAGGTGGGGGGGTCAATATACGGATAATGGTAACTACCATAAGGGTTTTTTTACTTAAAAAGTCCACGTATTACGTTGCATCAAATGAGAACTCGCCTCCAATCTGGATGGATATAGAAGAACAAGTTACTTTCTTACCTGGTAACGTTCTTTCGATGGGATGGTCCGACGACGTATTCCATATCTATGACAGGTAATCACCACAGCTGTGCTGCTTCGGAAACTTTTCCGGCGTCTGCGTCCTGCGTCGATGACGTCGATGCGCCGACGTCGAGGACCTCCTCCGACGTCCGACGTCATCCGATGTGATAAGTAGGACGCACAACGCCTGTAGCCTCAGTTGTAGTTTTTTCCCCCAGAACGTGTGACATAAGTCAACTGCCAGTCAGACACAAAGCCTTGCGGAACGTAAGCTGCAATCGCAAAAGAAATTCTGCAGCGGGGAAGGCAGGGCGGGAGCGATATGGAATACGTCGTCGGACCATCCCATCGAAAGAACGTTACCAGGTAAGAAAGTAACTTGTTCTTCGAGGGGATTGGGTCCTCCGACGTATTCCATATCTATGACAGACTCCCAAAGCAGTACCAGAGCAAGGAGGAGGGAAAGAATTTATAAACAAAATTTACAATAGCCAATCAAATAGCAGAGCAAAGGACCGCCTTGCCAAAGGCCAGATCCTGCCCACTGATGGAATCGAGGGAATAATGCCGTACAAATGAATGTACTGAAGCCCAGGTGGCTGCATCACAGATGTTGCGAATAGGAACACCCCTCTGCAGGGCAGTAGACGCAGCCATACCCCTGGTAGAATGGGCCCGCAAGCCAGCCGGTGGGTCCTTACCCGCCAAGCGGTAACACTCCGAGATGGCCAAAATAATCCAGCGGGACAAAGTCTGTTTCGTCACAGCTTGCCCCAAACGCTTACCAGCGTAACCAATAAAGAGTTGATCGTCCACTCTGACCCGGGACATGCGTGAAACATAAAAGCTTAAAGCTCTCCTAGGATCAAGCCTATGGAGCCTCTCCTCTTCCTTACCAGGATGCGGAGGAGGATAGAATGCCGGAAGAACAATCTTCTGGGCCAAATGAAATTCCGTCACTACCTTCGGAAGAAAAGAAGGACGAACACGAAGGACAACCCTGTCCTTGTGGAAAACAGTGAAGGGTGGCTTAACTGAAAGTGCCTGTAACTCACTCACTCTGCGAGCGGAAGTAACCGCAACCAAAAACACAGTTTTCAGAGTTAACAGCCTCAAAGGGCAAGAATGTAAAGGCTCAAACGGAGCACCCACAAGAAACCTAAGAACAAGGTTTAAATCCCAACCAGGCACCAGGAAAGGTGACGGAGGGAACACATTAGTGAGCCCTTTCAGAAACTGTGAAATTAAAGGGATCTTAAAGTAAGAACACACATCAGACGAGCGCTTAAAGATGGACAGCGCCGCCAGGTAACCTTTAATGGTACCCACTTGCAAGCCCCTGTGGGCCAAAGAAAGCAAAAAGGACAGAACCATGGGGATGTCACATGCAAAAGGATCCACATTCCGAACTCTGCACCAGTCGCAGATCTTACGCCAACGGCAACGGTACAGAGACCTAGTTGCTGGCCTTCGGGCCGAAAGCAACACCTCCATCACGTCTTCAGGGAGGTCCCAATCCCTATACCTCAACCTTTCAGAAGCCAAGCGTGAAGGTTGAGGGATCTGACCTCTGGATGGAGAACCAGACCCCCCTCCCGTGAGAGCAGATCGTCTCGGTAGGGAAGACGACGTGGAGGGCAGATGGACAAGTCGGGAAGGTCCGGGTACCACGTCCTCCGAGCCCACGCCGGAGCAATGAGGATCATCCGGGAACCGAACTTCCGTAACCTCCGCAGCACTTGCGGGATGACGGGGACTGGAGGAAACGCGTACAGCAGCGGGAACGACCAATCCACCACGAACGCGTCCCCTAAGGCTCCTTTTGGAGGAAATACCCGCGAGCAGAACCTCTCGCACTTCCGGTTGACACTGGAGGCGAAGAGATCCACTTGAGGGGTCCCCCAAAGGGCGAAGATCTCCAGGAGAATCTCCTGAGCCAACTCCCATTCGTGAGAGATCGCGCTCTGCCTGCTCAGAGCGTCCGCCGTCACGTTTTCGACTCCGGCCAGATGAACTGCCGAGACCGAAACTTCCTGCTGGACGGCCCAGAACTCGAGCTGCATCGCCTCCCTGCACAGAGGAAGTGACCCTGCCCCCCCTTTTTTGTTGAGGTAGTGCATGGCCACCGTGTTGTCCGTCAGGATCAGGACATTCCTCCCTCGCACAGTCGGCAGAAAAGCCTTCAGGGCTAGCCTGACGGCCCTCAGCTCCAACAGATTGATATGGAGTCTGGACTCCGACGGAGACCAACGACCGCTGATTGTCAGCCCGCTGGCATGAGCTCCCCATCCCGTGAGGGATGCATCCGTCACGATCGTCACCTCCGGCCAGGGAAGCCAAAACAGAGCCCCCATCATCAAGTTGCCTTCGACGGCCCACCACAGAAGGTCCTGGGCGACCGAGGGCGGCACCTGAATAGGGTCCGACATCCTACCGGAGGACTGCGACCATTGCATCTTGAGTGCCCACTGCAAAGATCTCATGCGCAGGCGAGCCTCTGGCACCAGAAGAATGCAGGATGCCATGAGGCCGAGCAACCTCAAGAACTCGAACGCTGGGAGCGTCTGGGCATGCTGAAACTTGTGCACCATCTGCTGAATGTGAAGAGCCCTCACCTGGGGAGGAAAACACTGCCCCAGGGAAGTGTCGAGCACAGCTCCGATGTACTGGAGCCGCTGCGTTGGCGTCAAATGGGACTTCTTTAAATTGAGGGAGAAGCCCAGCCTGTGAAGGGAGCGACAGGCGATCGATAGATGATCCAGGACTTGCTCGGGAGAGCTCCCCCTGATCAACCAATCGTCCAGGTAGGGGTAGACGTGAATCCCCCCTTGCCTGAGATGCGCTGCCACCACCACCATGAGCTTGGTGAAAACCCTCGGGGCGGAGGTCAATCCGAACGGCAGGACCCGAAACTGAAAGTGCGAGTCGCCAACCGCGAACCTCAGGTACTTCTTGTGCTTGGGATGGATCGGCACATGGAAGTAAGCATCCTTGAGGTCGAGTGACGCCAACCAGTCCTGAAGCTGAAGGGCCTGGAGGACTTGAGAGAGAGTAAACATCTTGAACTTGTCCTTCCTGAGGAGTTTGTTCAAATCGCGCAAGTCCATGATGGGTCTCAATCCCCGTCTTTCTTCGAAACCAAAAAATAAGGGCAATACCATCCCTTGTTCCTCTCCGCTACAGGCACCAGTTCTATGGCGCCTTTCACCAGCAGGGCATGAATTTCCTGCGCAAGGAGCGGATCCGGACTCTGCAAAGAGAGGTTCCCCGGTGGATTGTCGCGAGGCCTGTGCCGAAAAGGAAGACAGTAGCCGTGGGTTATGATCTCCAGAACCCACACATCTGAAGTAATGGCTCGCCACTCTACAAGATGCTGCGCCAGCCTTCCCCCAACCGGCGAACCATGGGACATGGCCTCACGACTGAATGGGAGCGGCTGCGGCGTTACCTGAGGGCAAAGAGGCAACTGCCCGCCCAACGACTTCGCTGCAGCTTTTGAGGTCTGCAACCTCTCAAGGCTCTCGTCAGCCTTGCTGCCAAAAAGGTGTTCACCATCAAAGGGCATGTTGAGGAGCCGGGACTGCACATCAGGAGCAAACCCCGACTTCCGCAACCACGCAAACCTGCGTATCACGGTGCTCGCCGCCATGGACCTACTGACGCATTCAGCCAAGTCCAGACCCGACTGAACGGACTCACACATGGCATCCTTACCATCCTGGACCATGGCAAGGAAACCATCCCGTTCAACCCCTTCGGGAATATGTTCAGCCGCTAACGCAACACAGTTCCACAGAGTGTGCGTGAAACGTGACAAGGCACAAAGGGAGTTGGCCGCCTGAAGCGCCATACCACCAGAAGAAAACACTTTCTTCGCCCAGCCATCAAAACGTTTGTCGTCCCTATCAGGAGGGATGGTAGGGTACGACGCCTGCTTTGCCGGGGCCGTGGCCGCCTGCACCACCAAACTTTCCGGAGTGGGGTGCCTGGTCAAGTAGCAGGGGTCGCTACTGGCTGGACGGTATTTACGCGACAAGGATCTGCCCACCGCCTGGAGACTCTCCGGAGCAGTCCAAGCCGCCACCCTTCGCTGTAAAGCCATATGGAACGGCAGTACCGGGTCAGTTGGGGGACCAACATCAAGGATGTCCATCAGATCATCCTGCACAAACTCCCCTGGGGGAGCAGACCATCCCAGATACTCAGACACCCTAGCCATAAGGCGCCGGTACGAGGAATCGGCATGGGAGCCAGGCTCAGGCCTACGAAATTCCACCTCCGGAGAGGTGTCCAGTCCACTGGCATCATGCAGTGACTGTCTCAAATCGCCAAACTGACTATGGCCCGAGACAATTTGATCTGGCACCAGACTAGGAACCAGGCCATCAGAATCCTCATCCGCCTCCGAAATATAATCCAGGTGGCGAAAAGGCACCCGAGAGTGCTTGCTCTTAACCAGAGCCTTCCTAGGGAGTACACCCTTGACACGGGGCACCTCCGACACGAAAGGCGTTGATGGCGTCGAGCGAATCGGCGCCGACGCCGAGAAAACCGGCAACGGCGCCGAGAGGATCGGCGTCGACGTCGAGGAAACCGGCGTCGACGTCAGATGCAGCGCCTCCAGTATCGGAGGCGTCGACACAGCCCTCGAAGCCGGAGCCCCGAGCGTGTCCCTCGACGACCTGAACGTCGACGGCTTCGACGACTTCCTCGGAGCCGGAGCCTCGAGAAAGCCTGTCGACGCCCTCGACGCCACAGGCGTCGATGTCTTCCTCGAAGACATCACAGGTGCACACGGTCTCGATCGCGGCGAGGACCGGGACCTGGAACGGGTATGGCGAGAACGAGCCTCCTTGTCCGAACGGGACCTCTCCCCGTGACTCGCGCCGACCACTCTTGCGAGCGGTGGCTCTCGACCTCACACGGCCGACCTCACACGGCCGACCCCACTCGGGGGCGCGGACGGTTGAGTACCCTGCGACTCAAGAATCGCCAACATCTTCTTCCCGAAGGAAGCCCATTCCTCCGGCGTCGCACGGCTAGAGGGGTAACCGACGGGCCGGGCAGAGTCCTCCGAAGAGGACCTGGAAGGCGACCGGAGTCGGCGCTTCCGAGAATGCCTCGAAGAGGCGGAGGAGTGGCGAGACCGACTCCTAGAAGAAGACCGACGAGACTTCCGACGATGACACGGAGAGTCACCCCTCGAATCATCCGTCGAAACCCCCGCCGACTTCGACTTCCGGGGCCTGGACACCCGACCTACCGACAATTACTTCATACGCTCGCGCAAGGCCTTGGACGTGAGCGACAGGCAGTCGATACAGTCATCCGTGTCGTGGGCCTCCCCGAGGCACCAGAGGCAGGCGTCGTGCGAGTCAGTCACCGACATCTTGGACCCGCACTCCCCGCACTTCTTAAAGCCCGGACGCGGGGTTGACGACGCAGTGGAAGACATCGTCGAAGAAATACACAAACGAACAGGTTCGAAGAACCAGAAAGAACAGAACTCCAAAGAGTCGAGGCTTAGAACCGAGAAACACGAAGCAACACGTTCGCGGAAAAAACGGAACTGAGGCTACAGGCGTCGTGCGTCCTACTTATCACATCGGATGACGTCGGACGTCGGAGGAGGTCCTCGACGTCGGCGCATCGACGTCATCGACGCAGGACGCAGACGCCGGAAAAGTTTCCGAAGCAGCACAGCTGTGGTGATTAGCTGTCATAGATATGGAATACGTCGGAGGACCCAATCCCCTCGAAAAGGAGATTATGTCTCCTTATACAATGAACAATATTTATTTGATGGGGAAATTGTTGAATGTTGACAGTAGGTTACCTTCAGTTGCAGCTACCCGGCAAGCTCTTACTTCATGGTTAATGGATTACAATCAAAATGTATGGTTGCATTATAATGCATCACTGTGGCACAACCCAGCGCTTCAGATTGGAAACAAATCCTTTTATTGGAGACGCTGGATCATGAAGGGGGTGATGAGGATTGGAGATGTTTTGGTGAATGAACAAATGGTGGGGTTTGCTGCATTACATCATGAATTCCATTTGGGGAAGCATGAAAAAGAAAGATATACAGCACTCAAAACACATTTACCTCAGACTGGGTATGTGTCAAATACCTGATGTCGTGGTTGATGTCTCTTGCAGACCTGGTCTCAGCAGCGTTGTGTCTGTGCCGTTTTGTCAGAAGCGCTGGTTCGTTTTACGACCAGGTTGTCGCCATAGTATAGGTAGCAAGAGTATCCAACCCCTTTCAGTACCGAGGATGGTGAACTCAGGAACAGGCAAGGGCTGGTTTTCCCACACCACATGCTCACCTCCCCAGATTAACATCGTATGGAAGCAGTGAAACACTGTGCCGTTAGGTGGGTGGTACAAAGGCAGCAGCACCCAAGGAAGCCAATCAAGGGCAACAGAAAGGGCAATGCTGAGCAAGGTCTGGATGAGAGCACGAACAAGGAAAGTCAAGAAAGGAAGGAGACAAAGGTACTGGGATGAAGACCAGGAGAAAGAGGGACAAGGAACCAGCAACAGTAGAGCAGGGAAACAAAGCCAAGTCATCGGAAGGTAGAAGACACGACAAGGGTGTGGGTCGGGACCAACTAGAGAGCGTTAAGACGCACCGAGGAATGGTGGAGTCTTCCAGTTATAGTACCATGCAGTGGGTACAGTGTGTGCTCTTAGTCATGGCACCTAAATGCCTCTGGCAGCTCCTTCCCACACCAACAGTGGTTGCCATGGTGACACGCTGTGCTGTCTTATGCCGTATCTGCAAACCAGGAAGCACCCCTGGTGTCCCTGTGCCAGAGGGACTGCAACACATGACAATACAGGCTGATGATATCCCTGCGGGTACAGACACCAGCCCGTCTGTGGTAAGCAATTTCGACAGTGCGTAACAGTATGCTGGACACTCCACTGGTGGTCAGTCCGGACACCTGTAAGATATTTGACTAACCACCCTGAATGGATTCGACATTCCTAAACATGATGCCTGTGAAGCCTACATATGCTGAGTGCTGGGATAAGTTCAGACAGATTTCGGCAATGTTAAGTCGTGATATTTCAATAGAGCATTGGAATAACAATGAGGGCAGGATTTAAGGCAAAATTGGATCTGAATCTGCGACTTACTCAAAAGAAGCTACTGGGGCGTCTATGAATAGGCGCGTTACAAATGCCATATCATATCATACTGGACTGCATAAGGTTTAAGTCGTTTACCTGTAACTATTGTTCTCCAGCATGGGTCTGGCATGGATTCATAGGATCATGAATATTCCCAGTCATCAGGCTGGGAATCGTCTGTAGAAGAAAAAACTCTTTTACTTTCACTTTAAAACTGTATTTCTCATCTACAGCAATCACTGTCCTCTGGGTCATACTGCCCACATCCAATAACATTCTCTCCTTAAGCCCCTCCTCTGGCAGCCATCTTCAGATTTGGTAAGCACGTAAAGTGGCAGTATGACCAAGAAGAGCTGCAGAGGGGCCGGAGGGAGGGTTTGCATGCCAGCCACATGCTGGAGAATAATAGTTACATGTAATTAACTTAAACCTTCTCAAGCCTGGGGACTGGCATGGATTCACAAGGCTCAACAGAAGCAATTAACTCTTACTCTGGAACAGACTCACCTAATGCAGACAGGTTGCGTAGCACTGCTTGGCCGACTCTGGACTCCTCCCTGGAATCTCTTTCGACGCAGTAGAACTTCGTTAAGGTCTGCATGGACCTCCATGTAGCAGCCCTCATATGTCCAGCAGGGGCACACCAGAAAGGAACACCGTTGTTGCAGCGATCGCTCTGGTGGAGTGGGCTCTCGGACGGCCCGGCAATGCGTGATGCAGCCAGAGAACCACCTTGAAATGGAAGCCTTGGACAAGGCCTACCCATGGTTCATAGGACCAAAGTTCACAAACAATTGAGAAGTCTTCCGAAAACTCTTTGTGCACGTCACGTAGAACTTCAAGGCCTGAGCAACGTGCAGCAAATGCAAAGCCGTCTCCGCCGGCGACTAAGGTTTCGGGTAGAAAATAGGCAACACCAAAAGCTTGTTGAGATGGAATTCCGACGAAACCTTCAGCATGAAAGAGGGGTGCGTACGCAGTACCATCCTTGATTCGTGGAAAGCCAGGTACGGTTGTTTACAGGATAGGGCCGAGATCTCACCCACACATCTGGCAGAGGTGATGGCCCCAAGGAAAGCAGACTTCCACGAGAGAAACTCGAGTGGGGCCTGATGGACAAGTTTGAAGGGCGCCCCCATGAGCCTCGTCGGAACCACGTTGAGTTCCCACGCCGGGGCAGGAGCTTTTGCCGGTGGGAAGGATCGGAAAAGTCCTTTGAGAAACTCCTTGACGAGTCTGTGCAACCACAGAGACAATCTCCCCGGGGATCTGGTGTAGTGGGAGATGGCCGCCAAATGTACCTTGATGGATGCGTGAGCCAGCCCAGCCTTCGCTAAGGACAGCAAGTACAGAGCCGTGACCCTCGGAGGGATAATCTTGTGTGACCAGCACCATGTAGCAAAATGTTTCCACTTATGGACGTAGCACTTCAAATTCGACGATGCCCTGGCCTTAGCGAGGACCTCCCTGCATTCTGCTGGCAACTCATAACCCCCAAACTCTAAAGCGCCAGGAGTCAAGCCTTCAGGTTCAGCGATCCTGGGTCGTGATGAAGGATTGCCCCTCCCTCTCTGATGAGAAGATCCAGAGCCACCAGCAACTTGACTGGAGGCACCGCGGACAGGCAGAGAATGTCCAGATATTAAACCTGCATCGGCCACACCGGGGGCGATGACTTTCATCTTGCATTAATCTCAACAGAAAAAAGGTACTGGTATTTTTAGGGGTTAGCCAGTGTGAAGTGTAAATGAATTAGAAATATTACACCCGGTCTAAACCCACATAACCTTAATGTTTATCAATTTGCATGCAAAAATACATATTGGAACACTCCTAAACAATAAACAGATATTTACAGAGATGGATAAAAAGAAAATATTTTTTTAATATCATAAAAAATTAAGTACATATAGTGAAAACCATCGTGGAAAGACATGTGTAATCAAGAAAACGAACATTCATTTCCCATTTGTCAATTGGGTATGAGAGCTTTCAAACAATCTAAGAAAATTAGAATTGGTACATCAAGGAAAGAACATAAATGTAGAGCAATAACAATATTGACAAAAAGCCAGTTGTATATCACTGGGATACTTGAATGAATCAAAGAAAAACACAGAAGTACAAAGTGATGAGTACAGTTGAGCCTCTATTCAATGTAATAGAACATATTAAGCAATTGAGAGCGGTATTCATTAGTAATTAGAATCCATTCCCAAAGTTGAAGATATTATGTGTCGGGATAGGGTCTGCCAACGCTACAGGGGAAATAAATAAACCATATGGGATGTGGGTGTTTAACCTAGAGGACATGCTCCCAACAGTGGATCATGTCACGTGAGCAGAATGGTCCTGGTGGTCCACAAATGTCGCTGTGAAGGACCTTGTTTCCCCTCTGATAGAAGAAAGCGTTTCGGCGGAACAAAATTGGTGAAGAAATGTTTTACCATGTGAACAGAATCTACTCCGCCTTCATCAGGGCAATAATTAGCAGGACCCTGTATGGGTGGAAAAGGGGGAGAAAGAAAAAAGAATTCAGTAAAAAAGAAACAAAAGGGGGAATGAGTCACCTAGAGGTGCATCTGTACAAAATAATAATGCATGCAAAGGTAGAAACTAATCAAAAAGGCAGACATCGATCCTGGTCGAGTCTGAGATATATCTCATGGCCACATGTGTACAAAACCCCTTGTAGAGAGGGAAGTCTCGGAAAAAGTTGGGGGTAGGGAGAGCAGATTGTGGCATTGGGTCCCCTTAAGAAGAGCAGTACAGGAGTCCCTGGTAGCTACCCGCCGGTCTGCAAACCAAGGTCCAAGTCGGTGTGGTGGGGCAGGCTGGAGTGGTAAGGGGTGGCTTACCTTGAATGGGTGGAAATGATCAGAGCCGTGGAGGTTGCTTGTTGCTGAGGCAGGGGACCGGGAGGGTCTACTGTACAGTACTAGTTGGTCCCTCGGTCGTCACTACTGGACAGAGCCAACAGGACCTGAGGAAGGTAAATGGAAGCAATGAATGAATGGTAAAATGTGAGGAGCCGGTAAAATGTGCTGGAGAGGAGCTCATCAGTACAAGGAAATTACCTGAGTAATGTCTTCTCAGGAAAAAGTGAAGAGATGAAGGAGTGGATGCCGCCAGGTGTTCAGTCACTGGAGACGTCTGTGTCCACTTCGAATTGTTGGCGGGTGGAATACCCGTTTGGTATTATAACGCTGTTCCAAAGCGCGATACTGCCTAGGAAAATGACCTGCAGAAAGGAGCAGACTTAGTTGCTAGAAACATCTGCAACGATGTTGTGTGCAATGAGGGCCAAATGGCATGCCCCTGAACTGGAAAAAGGGGGGCATGCTGCTGTGAACTGATATCTGCCATCTGCCTTGTGCTAGTGGGCCTGATGGTAGAATGTCAAAGTATGTACAAAAAGACTTGCCTGAGTAAGAGGATAGCGACGTTCCTTAGACGTGGCTAGAGGCAGAAAAGAACATGCAGAAAACCACCAAGTGTCTGCTTCTTCTGTGGCTGCCGTATGGAGTGCGGATTGCAGCGAACGGGAAAGCCGGAGGGGAATGATTGTCCTGGCAACCGTGTTGAGCGTGTCTCCCAAGCGAGGTGGAAGCTCCCTGCCCCTCGTGCTGTATCCAGTCGGAGACTGCCTCCAGAATGATTGACGGATGGGTGTGGGCGTGGGCCGGCCAATTGCTGTGCTCGGTTATCTGTGTTGTAAATGTGGGCTGGAGAAACCGGAAAACTAACATGGAAATCACGTAAAGCCCAATGGGGACCTGCCAAGACATGTGATTGGCAGGTGGGTGTGTGTTGGGGCCAACCAATAGTGGCACGAAGGGGGCGGGGAAAGCCGGTCACAGTCACAAGCTTCATTCGTGACTAGAGTGCAAGTGATGGCCCGTTGGCCCCCTGCGTATTCCGTGCAGGAAAGGAAGGATCTGAGAAATAGATCTATGAACTGGTACCAGGCTGAACGGTAGGGACAGCACGTGAGATGTTGGTGTTGCTGAAAATGTGAGCCTATAGTTCGCCGTGAATGTTCCTAGAAAATCGAATAAAAGGGCACTGCTGCAAACCAGCCGATTGTGCAAAAAATACAGATGAAACTGAACCGCAATGAGCCTGTTGGGCCACGGGAAGACGGGATCCAAGGGGACCTGTCATGCCTGGGGTGGAATGGGTATTAGCCTCCTTACAAGGTATTGCTGTTTGTGTCAAGGAGGAAAAGGGGGGTTGGAACCAAGGCCCCGGGCTAGTGTGAAAGCTCGGGTTCTTCAATAAGGAGTTTGTTCATTGAGACCCTGGGCTAGTGTATCTAGTCTGTACTGTAGATCCATCTTCTTTCCAATTCGGAAAGTCTAATCGGTATGTTCTGACCAGTATGAATTCTGTCAAATTCTGTCATCTTGCATTGGCACTGTCTGAGAGTGTTAATGACTCATAGCAGTAGAGGGAATGAAGAGAACGTGTACAGAAACAGTCCTTCCCACAGGAAGGAGAACATGCCCCCCAAGCTCCTGGGCTGGTGGAACCTGCTGGCAAATTTCTGGCATGTGTAGTTCGCCACTGTCGCAAACAGATCAATCTCGGGTCTGCCCCATTCGACAAACAGGCGGTCCACCTAATCCTGACAAAGCTCCCAATTCCCTGGTGAGATAGTCTGCAATGATGTCCTTGACTCACGCCAAGTGAAGAGGGATGAGGAACATACCCTGTCCGATGGCCCAGTGCCATAAATCCTGTGTCTCCTTGGAGAGATCCGGGGGTCGAGTGCCCCCTGCTTCCTGATGTAGAACATGATGGTGGTGTTGTCTGTGAAGATCCTCACCACCTTGCCCTACAGAGACGGTAGGAACGACTTGAGGGCCCAGAACACCGCCCGTAGCTCCAGGATGTTGATATGCAGATCCTTCTCGTCTGGCAGTCACGGGCCTCTGGCGTGTAGACGTCTGGTTTGTGCTCCCCATCCATCCAGGGAGACATCCATGGAGACAGTCTCCTGTCATGGGGGGTTTTGAAAACCTGTGCCTTGGGCAATGTGGGAGCAGACCCCCCCCCACCACTCCATGGCTCGTCGGAACTCCTCATTGAGCAGGATCTTGTCCGTGAACCATCCAGACACCTGTATCCAACGGGCATCCAGGAATTCTTGTAGGTGTCGCATCTGCAACCTGCCGAGGCGGATGAGGTAGATGCAGAACGACATTGTGCCCAGTAAGGACTTGATGGTCTGCACTGTGGCCGTGTTCGCCGATGACAGTCGCTGCACCTTTCCATGAACGGCTGCCAGCCTCTCCTCTGAGGGCGATGCCAGTTAAAGTGTTGAGTCTGGTGCCAAGGAACAGTGCATTCTGTGATGGCGTTAAGCAGTACTTTGGTCAGTTTACAGAGAATCCCAGATCCATCAATGGTCGGACGGGCGCCTTTGTGTGCTCGTCAGCCAGCTCCTGTGAGCGGGCGCATATCAGCCAGTTGTCCAGGTACAGGTATACATGTATGCCCTGTAGACGGAGATGGGCCGCCACTGCTGCCAGGCATTTCGCGAACACTCCTGGAGCCGAAATTGCCTTTCGCCAGATGTCCGAGCCCGTGCTGCAATGGGACTATCCTGAATATTTAGGACTTCAAATATATTTTCAGACTTCGTAAGTCCAGGATGGGTCTCCAGCCCCCTGTCTTCTTTCTAACTAGATAGTATCTGGAATAGACTCCGGAGTCCCGAAGCCGTTGGGGATCTAGCTCTATCGCCCCTTTTTGCAGCATGGCTTGCACCTCTTCCAAAAGCTGAGGGATGTGCTGCTCCTAACGGGGAACCAGAGGAATAAGAGGACACCTGCGTTGGTACAACAAGGTCTGCCCCTGAACGAGAGCGTCCAGAACCCATCTGTCGGTGGTGATCTTTTTCCACTCGCTGACAAACCTCGTCAGCCAGCCTCCCACTAGGGTGCACGAGTGGGGGCCCGGCGCCTTGGCCGGTTCAGGCTTGCTTGGGCACCGGCATCCTGCACTGCGGGCGACAGCGACACTGTCCTCCGCTATCGTAGGCCTGGAAGCGGCCTCTGTAGGCTTCTTGCAATGAGGATCGGGAAGGCTGTCTGTAAGGCGCGGAGAAATCTTTTGATGACATGCTCGATTTTTCACTGGCGGAGCAAAATGAAGATGAGCGGGTCTGTTGGAGGGTGCCAAGGGAAAGGGCCATCTCCGTATCCGCCTTGATGGCCTGGAGGGACACGTCAACGACATTCCCAAAAAGATTCTCCCCATCGAAGGGCATGTCCAGTACCTTAAACTGGACCTCCTGATGAAGTTAGTGGCCTTCATCTATCCCTGTCGATGGCAGACACCGTTCCCCATCTGGCAGAACCCTGTGTCGGCGACGTCCACTGCCACTGTGATGGCATGGTCCGATGCTACTCCTCCTTCTGGGAAGAGAGCAAGGGCTTCCTTCTTCTTATCATCGGGGAGGAACTTCAGAATCGGTCCTAGCTTGTGCCACAATTACCTGTCGTACCTGGCTAGGATCACCAGGGCATTGGCCACCTTGAGTATGGATGCCGCTGTGTAAATCACTTTCTTTTCCCCATGGCGTCCATCCTTTTCACCTTGCTGGACGGAAGGACGGCAGATGGGTTACCCGACAGTTTTCTCGCAGCAGCCGACACCACAGAGTCCGGTGATGGCTGCAACCTCAGGCACTTGGGTGCGGAGTCCGGCACCCTACACTTCTTATCCAGCCTGTCCCGTTTGGCTGGAGCCATGCAAGTATTCTTCATGAGGGCCAGGCCCTCTTCCCAAATATCCTCTAGAAAGCGTACCGCCATGATAGTCTTCCTTTTAGCCGCTCGCCATTGATACAAGAAGCCCTCGTTCTTGGTGTCCTCGGGTACCAGCTGGAAGAACTCTGATGCCCTGGCGCTCATGGAGTGGAACGATCCCACCTCGTCTGGTGGGGAAACCCTAGGAGGAGCATCCAAATGTGGCGATTTATTGTCCGCTGGGACGAAGTCTTCGTCCTCACCTGTAGTTGTGGCCGTATCCGTCCCTGAGCCTGTATCAGGGTACGCTGGGGGAGTTGGGGCCCGACGTGGTGGAGGAGGCTGATATGGGGCGTCAAATGACACTTCATCCTTTTCATCAGTGGTTGATCAGGGACCTGGGCGCTGCAGGTGCCGGGGGCATCCTGTCACGACCTTCGCCTAAAACCCCCTCTGGCAAACCCATTGGCCAGGTGGAGTCAGGACTCGGACCTCTAGAGCCTGGCAATCTCTTCAAAAGCCCTCCTGGGGCCAGTCCTGGCACCTATGGCGCCAGGCTCATACACCATGAAAAACATGTGCTTGGGAACTACTTTATTGTGTTGTCAGCCAACATGGAGGCATCCACAAAGCTTGGTTCCTAGGAACTAAGCTATGTGGTCCAGTGTTTTGGGTGTGGTAGCCTAGGGACTACTTTTCCTGGACTATTTTGTTGGGGCTATTTAAACCACACCCGAGCAAGACAACACGCTTCGAGTTACTTTGCAACGTGACGGTCACCGTGTCCAGCTACACCCACGAACCTCGGAGAAGCAGAACTTGCAAGGAGACAAAAGGATCATCATTAGCAGCAGCATCTTACCTGCAGTCTTCATCTTAGCTACTCGCAGCTCCTGAGAACAGCTTCCTTGAATCTGCACGCCTCCCGGACTGAACGACCTGAAAGAGGAAGATAGAGGCAACATTAAAGAAAGCATAAGAGACATTGCAAATTATGAACTGCTCTAAAGGCTTACCTGGCTGGTCCCCTCTCAGATGGCACCACTCAGGACATTCCACACCCGCTGAAGAACACCGCGACCTACAAAGAAAGAAGGAAAAAAAAGGTTAGCAAAGGCAAGACATCGCAGCGCTGCGCATAGCGCTTACTTACCGCATCATAGCGCTCTTAATGCGCCATCATTTACCAGCGAGGCTCAACCAAGCCATTTTGCAGCGCTGAAGCTCCGCATACCTAAGGGAGAAAAAGAGGCATTATTAAACAAAAGAAAGGCATGCAGGATAGCAACAATACTAAAGAACAGCAATAAGACCTACCGGAACGATATCAAACGGGCCGGCGTCAGTGAAGTAACTGGACCGCACACGCACACGAAAGACAACGCGCCCCTGCAAAAAAGGCAGGACGGAGAGCACGCCTAACTCTACCACAAGGTGAGAACAGGGCCCCAGAAGGGCTGAAATCATACGGGGGTTGAGGGAGGATACTTACCCCGGTCGGCCAGTCTTGAACACAGTCCTCCTGTATTTTCAGGCAGAACCTTCCCCGCAGACCACATCTGGGCACCACTGAAAAACAGCGAGTAACCCGGCTGGGTGGCGTCCCTGTGGATACCAGGTGAGCGTAACAGAACGCGAAGCCTACCATAACAAATCCACCTGGGCGCCATGGAGACATCAGAAATGGACCAATTGGCCCAATTACTAGGAGAGCTTCGAACTGAGGTTCTTTCTGCCCGACAAGAGACTAATGCTCTCCGGAGGGACTTGCTGGTGACCAAAGATCGTATGGAGGAGAACAGTAGGCAGATCCTGCAATCACAGGCAGGGCAGACTCCTCTGCCTGGGAGCAATCCACTGATGCAAAACCCCACCTTACCATCTACTACCCCCACTCCAGTACAGATCACGTTACCTGGAACAGTTCCCCTGGCACCACCAGAAAGTTTCTCAGGCGACCCACGGAAGTATGCAGCATTCATGAATCAGTGTCGCCTTCATTTTCTTTGTAGGCCTGGAGCATTTCCAAATGACCAAGCTCGGGTAGCTTTTGTTTTATCATACCTGAGTGGTAGAGCAGCAGATTGGTCGGTGCCGTTGATGACCCATGACGATCCTCTATTACATGATTTTAGGGGGTTCCATAGAGAAATGGAAAAACTTTTTGCTCGCCATACCCAGGAACAAGCAGTAGACAATGAACTCTTATCCCTCCGACAAGGGAATCAGGACTTGTTAACGTACATTGTTACTTTCAACAGACTGGTTGCCGAAGCTCGGTGGCCAGAAAACAAAAGAACCACATTATTCCATCGAGGCTTACGAGGCGAATTAAAGGACGTCTTAGCCCAGGTGGTTGATCCGCCCAGAGACACTGCCGAATTCATAAATCTGGTCGTGCAGCTAGACCACTGGTTGCAGGACCAAAAAGCAGACCGGTCTAAGACGGACCCTCGGACCATGTATGTTCGACCAAGGGAAAACACATCCCGTGTACCTGAAAACGCTGTAGAACCCATGAAGATTGGAGGGATACGGCTTCCATTAACAAACCCCCAAGAAGAACAGTCGAGCCGCAGAGAAGGATGAAGTTAAGGAATCGGAAAACTACCAAGCTCGACAAACGTAGAGGTCAGTTTGTCGAGTGAGAAGAAAGAGTTGATGACCTCACACTTTGCAATACCAGTGATCTTAATTAATCACCAACTGCCCTCAAGAATGCATGCCATTGAAGCATACATCGACAGCGGAGCAGTTGGAAATTATATTGATCAAGAACTGACAGCAGAGATGGGGCTTCCTTTGTGTTCTAAGCCAACTATGGACAAGGTAACCACCGTGGATGGGACAGAAATCGCTTCCGGACCAGTAAACCAGTGCACAGCCAAGGTAACCTTGCTGTGCCAGGACAGATTGCGTAAGTCTATTTTGTTTGATCTCATCAGGGCACCTCAGTTCAGGCTAATACTAGGGATGCCATGGTTGGTTGCTCACAACCCTTTGTTAGACTGGCGGACACGAAAATTAACCTTCCCCAGTGACTGCTCCCCTGCCTGCTATTATCAAGAGGAGAAACCCGACGTCTGTATCCCCATGACTCACGGGGCGACAGTATCAACCCAGGGAGTAACTAATACCTTGATAAGTGAATACCATGATTTCCAGGATGTATTCCGAAAGGACCAAGCCAATACATTGCCGCCGCACAGGCCCTATAACTACTGTCAGATCGATCTTGTTCCTGGTGCACAAATTCCTTGCGGCAGGATCTACGCTCTCACAGAACCGGAAAACCTTCATTTGAAATCCTATTTAGACCAGTACCTTGCAAACGGATTCATCCGTCCTTCAAAGCCCCCCGCAGCCAGTCCTTTGTTCTTCGTACCGAAGGAGGAAGGGGACTTGAGAACCTGTATTGACTACCGCGCATTGAACCAGATCACCGTGAAGAACCGCTACCCCTTGCCACTTAACCCTGAGAGGCTAGACCAAGTCAAAGATGCCCAGATTTATACCAAATCGGACCTCCGAGGAGCATACCACCTGGTCCGAGTCAGAAACGGAGATGAATGGAAAACCGTCTTCCGTACTAAGTACAGCTTGTTTGAATATCAAGTCATGCCCTTCGGGTTATGCAACGCTCCGGCGGCATTCCAATATTTCATGAATTACGTCTTGAGGGAGTTAATTGATGTGTGCGCTTTAGTGTACATAGACGACATCTTATTGTACTCAGCCTCAAAACAAAATCATGTCAGGCACGTTCGTTCAGTCCTCACCAAGCTCCGTAAACATTGCTTGTTTGCAAAGCTTGAAAAATGCTTTTTTCACGTCACCGAAGTAGAGTTTCTTGCTTTTATTATGCCATCACGGACAAGGAACTCCTGGCTATCAAATCCGCCTTTAAAGCCTGGCGGCACTACCTTCTTGGAGCCAGACACACCATTACAGTCATCACAGACCACTGAAACCTGCAATATCTCAAAACAGGCAAAGCCCAGTCCTCGCGCCAATTACGATGAGCCCTTTTCTTCGCCGAATATGATTATGTAATCACGTTTCGACCAGTGGTCAGAAACGGAAAGGCGGATGCCTTATCTCATATGGGCATAGAAGAAATGGTATATACAACTCCAGACCCAGTGCCTATTACCTGAAGACAAACTCTTGGGTATCGCGACAGCCTTAACACAAGCAGAACTACGAAAAGAAATTCAACGGACAATGAATCCTGATGCTTTCCTCGCATGGCAAACTCAAGGAGAACAATATTCCATCAAGGACAATCTACCCTTTTTTAGGGATCACCTATATGTACCCAAGAAGGAATTACAACAGCATATTATTTCAAGTTATCGCGATTCACTGATCGAAGGGCATCCTGGGATCACCAAAACCCTAGCTAATGTGAAAGAAAACCTTTGGTGGCCTACTTGGCGTAAGGACATCATTCAGTATATTCAGTCCTGCGGTGTCTGTGCACAAAATAAATCACAGAAACAAAAACCATCTGGTCTCCTACAACCATTGGACATTCCTCCAGTTCCATGGCACACTCTTTCCCTTGACTTCATCACTGATCTACCTCCCAGCCAAGGGTTGAACACAATCCTTGCAGTTGTGGACTTATTCTCAAATATGGCACACTTTATTCCTCTCAAAGGCCTCCCGGACGCATCCACGTTAGCAAAAGTATTCCTGGAGGGCATTATTAAGCTACATGGCTTCCCTTCAGTTCTGGTCTCTGATTGAGGCAGCCAGTTTGTATCCAACTTCTGGAAAAAATGTTGTGCTATGGCGCAGATGGACGTTCGGCTATCTACCAGTCACCATCCCCAAACGGACGGCCACACCGAGAGAACCAATCAGACGCTCGAGCAATATTTAAGGTGCATGCTGCACCACGAACAAAGGACTTGGAAAGACTTACTATGGATAGCCGAATATGCATATAACAATTCCTTGCAATCAAGCACGGGACAAATGCCCTTCTATACCCTTTATGGCAGACATTCACGTACCTCTGAAATAGACCTTCCAGCCAGCTTGGAAATGCCAGCGGTAAAGACTCTACACACAACCATTACTCAGGCTTTCAAAAAGGCGAAGGAACATCTTATTCATGCCAAAGAAAAACAAAAGAGATTCGCCAACCAACACCGAAAAAAGGCCCCTGATTATCAAGTAGGAGACAAAGTTTGGTTAGCCGCTAAATTCGTACCCATCACGGGAACCCAGACTTTTCATCCCAGATACTTAGGACCCTATACCATTAAGGCAATTATCAACCCAGTAGCTGTGAAACTGGATTTACCACCTAATCTAGAAATCCACCCGGTATTTCATGTGTCCCTCTTTAAACCAATGCAACCTGGCACGCAGATTGGGACACCACCTAAATCCATACTTGTTGACGGAGAACCAGAATTCGAAGTCAAAGATATCCTGGACTCTAAATACTGTAGGTCCAAGTTATATTATCTCGTCGATTGGAAAGGATTTGGACCACAAGATAGATCCTGGGAGCCCAGTGAGAACATCCACGCACCACGTCTAATCAGGAAATTCCATCGGAACTTCCCAAATAAACCTGGGCCAGACAGAAGGAACACCGTGGGAGGGGCCTTAGGGGGGAGTAATGTCACAATCCTCGCCCAAAACCCCCTCTGGCAAACCCATTGGCCTCTAGAGCCTGGCATCCTCTTCAAAAGCCCTCCTGGGGCCAGTCCTGGCGCCTGTGGCGCCAGGCTCATACACCATGAAAAACACGTGCTTGGAAACTACTTTATTGTGTTGTCAGCCAACATGGAGGCATCCACATAGCTTGGTTCCTAGGAACTAAGCTATGTGGTCCAGTGTTTTGGCCGAGGGACTAGTTTTCCTGGACTATTTTGTTGGGGCTATTTAAACCCCACCCGAGCAAGACAACACGCTTCGCGTTACTTTGCAGTTTGCAACGTGACGCTCACCGTGTCCAGCTATACCCACGAACCTCGGAGAAGCAGAACCTGCAAGGAGACAGAAGGAACATCATTAGCAGCAGCATCTTACCTGCCGTCTTCATCTTAGCTACTCGCAGCTCCTGAGAACAGCTTCCTTGAATCTGCACGCCTCCCGGACTGAACGACCTGAAAGAGGAAGATAGAGGCAACATTAAAGAAAGCATAAGAGACATTGCAAATTACGAACTGCTCTAAAGGCTTACCTGGCTGGTCGCCTCTCGGCTGGCACCATTCTGGAAATTCCACACCCGCTGAAGAACACTGTGACCTACAAGGAAAGAAGAAAAAAACAGGTTAGCAAAGGCAATACATCGCAGCGCTGCGCATAACGCTCACTTACCGCATCATAGCATTCTTAATGCGCCATCATTTACCAGCGAGGCTCAACCAAGCCAGTTCACCGCGCTGAAGCTCTGCATACCCAAGGAGAAAAAGAGACATTATTAAA
Organism: Ambystoma mexicanum; assembly: GCF_040938575.1. NCBI lineage: Eukaryota > Metazoa > Chordata > Amphibia > Caudata > Ambystomatidae > Ambystoma > Ambystoma mexicanum. Next base: position 788,705,501 of record NC_090935.1, on the reverse strand, counting down.
CAAAGAAAGGCATGCAGGATAGCAACAATACTAAAGAACAGCAATAAGACTTACCTGAACGACATCAAACGGGCCGGCGTCAGTGAAGTATCTGGACCGCACACGCCCACGAAATACAACGCTCCCCTGCAAAGAAGGCAGGACGGAGAGCACGCCTAACTCTACCACAAGGTGAGGACCGGGCCCCAGAGGGGCTGAAATCATACAGGGTTGGAAGGAGGATACTTACCCCGGTCGGCCAGTCTTGAACACAGTCCTCCTGTATTTTGTATGCTCGGTAAAGAAAAAAATCAGTATCAGTTTCGTTTCTGATCTGTCTTTCGTAGTAGTAACCAATCACAGATCTCTGCGTCATACTGACCACAGCCAATGACTGCCCTCGACCTAAGCCCCGCCTCTGGCAGCCATCTTCAGATTTGGTAGCACGTGAAGTGGCAGTATGACCAAGTGAAGAGCCGCAGAGGGGTAGGCGGGAGGGTTCGCATGTGAATCCATGCCAGACCCATGCTGGAGAACAACAGTTACAGGTAAGTAACTTGTTCCTTCTCCAGCAGGGGGTCTGGCATGGATTCACATGCTAATGAATATAAGGATAGATAGCAGTACACACATGCACAACCACGTGGGGTGGCAAAAGGCTCAACATTAAGCAATACAAAAAACTCAACATTAAGCATCTCTTACCTCCTCACCAGGCTCACCTTAAGCGAACAGGTTGCACAGCACTGCTTGGCCGACCCTGGAATCCCGATCGACGCAGTAGAATCTCGTGAAGGTGTGCGCCGACCTCCAAGTAGCAGCCCTGCAGATGTCCAGCAGGGGCACACCAGATAAGAACGCCGTAGTAGCAGCGATCGTTCTGGTCGAATGGGCTCTCGGACGGCCTGGCAAGGTCGGTTAGCCAACCGGTGACAGTGCATGATGCAGCCGGAGAGCCATCTGGAAATAGAAGGCGTCGAGAGAGCCTTACCTTGATTCACAGGTCCAAAGTTCACGAACAGCTGTGATGTCCTCCGGAAACTCTTCGTGCGGTCCACGTAGAACTTCAGCGCTCTAGCCACATCCAGTGAGTGCAAAGTCCTCTCGGCCGGCGACGAAGGAGACGGGAAGAAAACAGGTAACACCAAGGGCTCGTTAAGATGGAAGTCCCACGGCACCTTGGGCATAAAGGAGGGGTGCGTCCTAAGCACCACCCTCGAGGCATGGAAAGTCAAGTACGGTGCTTTGCAGGATAGGGCCTGGATCTCTCCCACTCGTCGTGCGGAGGTAATGGCCACCACGAAACAAACTTCATCGGTGCGGAGTGCATCGGCTCGAATGGGGGCCCCATGAGCCTGGTCAGCACCACGTTAAGTTCCCACGCCGGGGCCGGGGCCTTCACCGGCGGGAACGACCAGAACAGTCCTTTCATAAACTCTTTTACCAGTCGATGGGACCACAGGGACGTCTGTCCTGTGGTTCTGGTATATCTGGAGATCGCCGCCAGATGAATCTTAATGGAGGCATGGACTAGCCCAGCCCTTGCCAGCGATAGCAGGTAGGGCAGCACTTGAGGGGCCGTAATCCGTAGGGGGTTGATCTTCTGTGCTCTGCACCAGATAGAGAACCTCTTCCACTTATGACCGTAGCATTTGAGAGTCGAGGACGCCCTGGCTTTTGCAAGAACCTCTCTGCAATCGGCCGGTATATCGTAGCCTCCAAACTCTAGCGCTGCAGGAGCCAAGCCTGCAGGTTCAACGACGCCGGGTCGTGGTGGAAGATGGTGCCTCCTTCTCTGGAGAGAAGGTCCGCGTCCGCCGACAGCTTGATGGGAGGGGACGTTGACAAGTCCAGAAGGTCCGGGAACCAGATCTACCTCGGCCACGCCGGTGCGACGAGGATCATCCTGCACCAGGACCTCTTGAGCTGGCTGATGAGTCGAAGCAGCAACGCCAACGGAGGGAACGCATACAGGTATAGGCCGCCCCAGGGGAACGAGAATGCATCGCCCATGCTTCTCGGCTGGGGAAACCTGCTGGCGAACCTCTTGCACTTCGAGTTTGTCGCTGTTGCGAACAGGTCGATTTGGGGTTTGCCCCATCGTCTGAAGAGTTGATCCACCTGATCCTGGCGCAGTTCCCACTCGTGACACGCGCACAGCTCCCTGCTGAGCGAGTCGGCGATGGTGTTTCTTTCTCCTGCCAGGTGGAAGGGAACCAGGAACATCCCCTGGGCGACCGCCCAGTGCCACAGATCCTGTGCCTCCTTCGATAGGGCTGGGGATCTGGTGCCTCCCTGCTTCTGTATGTAAAACATTGTCGTGGTGTTGTCCGTGAAGATCCGAACCACCTTGCCCTTGAGCGACGGGAGGAACGATTTGAGAGCCCAGAACATGGCTCGGAGTTCCAGGACGTTGATGTGCAGGAGCCTTTCCTCCGGGAGCCAGAGGCCTCTTGCGTGGAGATCTCCGGTGTGGGCGCCCCAACCTTCCAGGGAGGCGTCCGTCGTCACCGTCTCCTGGTACGCCGGCGTCTGAAAGTACTTGCCCGCCGTGAGGTGCGCTGGAACGCCCCACCACTGAATCGCCCGCCGGAACACCTCGTTGAGGGGGACCCTGTCTTCGAAGGTGCCCGTCGCCTGCATCCAACGGGCGTCGAGAAATTCTTGAAGAGGGCGCATCCGTAGTCTGCAGAGGCACACCAGGTAGATGCAAGAGGACATCATCCCCAGGAGGGACTTGATGGACCTCACCCTGGCCACGTCCGTGGCTAGCAGGCGCTGCACTTTGCCTAGAATGGTCTTCGTCCATTCTTCCGACGGGGCTGCCAGGCGCCTCACTGTATCGAGCTTCGCTCCCAGAAACAGGGCCACCTGCGACAGCACCAGGTGTAACTTTGGGTAGTTTATGGCGAATCCCAGGTCTGTGAGTAGCTGGACGGTCCTCGCAGTGTGTTCGACGGCGAGTTCCCTCGTCCTTGAGCGGATGAGCCAGTCGTCCAGGTAGGGGTAGACGTGAATTCCCTGCAGGCGCAGCCGCACCGCCACCGGTGCTAGGCACTTGGTAAAGACCCTGGGGGCCGACTTCAATCCGAACGGCAGTGCTCTGAATTGGTAGTGGCGTCCCTGGACGACGAAGCTGAGGAACTTTCGGTGACTTTTGAGGATGGGAACGTGCAAGTATGCATCCTCCAGGTCCAACGACGATAGAAAGTCGCCTTCCTCCAGCTGTCCCAGTATGTGCTGGAGGGTGACCATCCTGAACTTCTGTGATCTGATGTATTTGTTCAAACGACGAAGGTCCAGGATGGGGCGCCAGCCGCCCGTCTTCTTCCTGACGAGGAAGTACCTTGAGTACACCCCGGAGCCCCGGAGCCTCTTCGGGACAAGCTCGATGGCGCCTTTCCTGAGAATCGCCCGTACCTCCAACAGCAGTTGCGGGACGTGATTTTCCTTCCTGGGCACAGGTGGAACGTGAGGGCACTTCTTCAGGAATTCGATAGAGTGTCCTCTTGCCAGGGTATCCAGCACCCAACGGTCGGTGGAGATGTACTTCCACACACCGACGAAATTCGTCAGCCGGCCTCCCACCGGGGTGCTTCGGTGGGGGCCCGAGACCACGGCCGGTTCAGTCCTGCTTGGAGGTGGTGGCCTTGCCGCCCTGGCCACCTTGCCGACGGCGGCGAGGCGCTCCCTGCTTGCCGCGACCCCTGTAGGCCTCCTGAGACGAGGAGCGTGCCGCCTGGCGGTAGGACGAGCCACCGCTGGATCCCTTGGAGGCACCCTGTCTGCCTCCGGAGCTCCGAAAGGGCCGTCGTTGCTGAAGGGCTCCTAGGGCGCGGGCCGTCTCCGTGTCCGTTTTTATGGCTTGGAGGGATTCGTCCACCGCCTTCCCGAACAAGTTGCTGCCGTCGAACGGCATGTCCAATACCCTGGTCTGGACGTCCTGACGGAAGTCGGTCGCCCGGAGCCAACCCCGTTGTCGTAGGCAAACACTGTTGCCCAGCTGGCGGAACCCGGAATCGGCAATATCAGTTGCCACCGTTATGGCGTGGTCCGACGCCACCTTGCCCTCTTGCAGTATTTCCAGGGCCTCGGATCACTTGTCGTCCGGCAGGAAGTCCAATATGGGGGCCAGCTTAAACCAGAGCTCCCTGTCGTAACGGGCCACGATCACCAGGGCGTTGGCCGCTTTGATTGTCGTCGCCACCGACGAAATGACCCGCCGCCCCATGGCGTCCAACTTCTTTCCCTCGCCGTCCGGCGGGGAATTCGACGTCGAGGCTCCTGACCCCGCCGCTTTCTTCTGGTCCAAGAAGTTGATTCTTCGAAATCTTTACCCTTGAGGGGCGTAGGAAAATCCTGCAACGGGTAGCCGTTAACGGGAGTAGAAATGGTGGAGCTTGAGGCTCGATTAACCAAAAAAATTTGAAAATTCATGAGCATGTGAATCCATGCCAGACCCCATGCTGGAGAAGTATACCAGCGAGTAACCCGGCTGGGTGGCGTCCCTGTGGATACCAGGTGAGCGTAACACATACTCAACTGTATCTCCAACATCAAGGTGTGGAGAGTTGATAGAATGTCCAAGGAAATGTCCCTCGGCTGAGAAGGCAGAGAAGGAAAACTAGGCCCTGCACAGTCGCCCTCATCCTCATGGACGCTTGATCCTCGTCCATGGACGAAACCTCCATAGTTTGAACGGCGACCTGGAAGGACTGTTTCGGGGCCTCCTCACCCTCCTCCTTTTTCCCCTCTGAGGGGCCTGAATCAGTGCCTGGGCCAGTGCCTTAAACCCGTCTGGGGTGCTTGCAGTCTTCACCAAGGCTTCTGTGGGTGGTGTCGCTCCGTGTGGACAGGGACACTTTCTGCGCCGTAAGAGCCACCCTCGTAAGATCAGCACCCGCAGCCTCGTGGTAGTGGTAGCCGTCAACAAACTCGCTGACAAAGCCTTCGCCTGTACCAGTTGAGCCTGCTTGGGCTGTGCAGCCTTCTTCTCCTTTGCCCTTGGCTTATCGGATCTCTCACGTAGCTTTGCCAGGTTGGATGAATTCCTCTTTGAAGACAAGCTTGATGGTAGGCTGGCTATGGAGGCAGAGGGTGATGTTAATCGCGCCCTATCCACTTTGGGACCTGCATGAACGGCGAACCTGGTGGACTTGTACTTACAGAACTTGTCCTTATCTTGGACCCCCATAGATGGGGCGCCCTCAGAGGATTTAGAAGACAGCTCCTCAAACCGCCCGGTCCTGGACGAGGCATGACCCTGCTCGGAGCACGGGTCAGAGGCCTTGGGTCGAGTTAAGCCATGGCGCCAGCCTACTGTGCCCGTCATTTGCGTCTTCTTAGAAAAATCTTGGCATATCTCGCACTCTACTTCCTTATGGTCCGGGTGTAGGCAGTAGAGGCATTGTAGGTGCTGGTCTTCCTAAAACACATTCCGTAGCCCGCATTTGGTGCAGGGCCTGAAGAGGGACCATCCCCTCCCTTCTCCTTCCACCTGGTCGCAGGGCGCGATGTAGGCTCAAGATGGCCTTCTATAATCTTCTGTGAATCTTCACAGTTGAAGGGCACGAAACTTCACCGACAACAGATCCATGTTGTCGGTACATGAGGAAAAGAGCACACAGGCACTTTGGAACAATAATAGAACTTTTCCCATCGAAAAACATGAAAAAACGTAAAAATTGTTTGGAGAGCAAACTCAAGGGTTCCCAACACTAAAGCGTGCAGTAAAAACCTGAAGCTGGCTGACAGATATAGGGTTTAGGGAGAGGGCTGTCATTGGATGGGGGCAGTATGACCCAGAGGGCAGTGATTGGTTTAGAGGAGAGATACAGTTTTAAAGAGAAAGTGAAACAGTTTTTTCTTTTACCAAGGATTCCCAGCCTGACAACAGGGAATATCCATGAGCATGTAAATCCATGCCAATCCCCATGGCTGGAGAAACATAGTACGTTAGACAAGGACTTATGTTGGGGCTGTGGTACAGAAAAAGGAACATTGCTACACACGTTGTGGGACTCTTCCAGGTTTCACATTTTTTGGACAGATGTGTTGGATAGGAGGAATGTGATATTAAATAAAAACGTTCCTAGGACGCCCATTCAGGTTATTTTGTCGTCAAGTAAAGATAGATGTGAGATTGCTTGTAGCAGTAAACTGACAGGGCTTTAGTAGTGGGAGGAAAACAAATATTAAAGGTCTGGAAGGTCAGGAAAAAACCACAGGTGGAGGACTAGCTAGCTGAGTTACAGGTTCTGTGTAGTTATGAAAAAGTTATGTTTTTGAAATAAGACAGGGAGGATCTGTATTTTGAATGGTGGGCTTTTTTTAATGACTTGTATGGTTAGTATGAAGGTCTTATGCTGTGCTGTGAATGTTGATTGGAAAAGGGGTATGAGGTATATTGTTCAGATTTGTGTATGTGTAAATGTCTATGTCTGTTCTGTGTTTTGTTCTCATTCATTACGGGATTGTATTCTTACATGTATGCCGATTGTGTTCGCAATAGGTCATAAAGTACTACTGAAATGTTTACTGGCACATCGGGTTTGCTTTCCTTCTTAAACTATGTATTGTTTTTTATCCTGTTTTATGAAGTTATATTGTCTCATTTATTTAAAAAGCGAAAATATATTTTTTTAAAGCTAGTACATTGGATGCAAACTTTGCAGGTGATTTAAAAAAATAAAAAAAAAACCTTTGATGCACAATATACGAAAGATTGATCTGAACAAATCCACCACTATATGCAACATCGAAACTTTTGTTGAAACCTTTCCCCAAGTCTTGCAAGACTCACCCTTTTCATCCTAATTTTTGGCCGAGCGAGTTTACTGATCTCTAGCACCACATTCTGGGTCAGGACGACTGTCTCATAATTAGCCCTGTTAACATTTGCCTTCTGAACTATAATCGAGACCTTGTTCTTCATAGGGCTTGCAAACTCGACAAGCTCCAATCGGAAAATCAAAAAAATCTCAATTTACCCAGACTTTACATTTTCTGTGCCGGAGGTCCAACAAACCAAAACCTATATCTGTTAACTAGAAACTCTGCCGGAGGGACAAAAGACAGGGACAAAGTGGACGAAATATGTTTCCACAAGACAACAGCTCACATAAAAAGCAATTACCACACAGTACTTGGAAGGGAAGCACCATACCCATAGGAGCAATCAGAAGAAACCCAAATTCAACAGGCAAAAAAAAAAATTCTTCACATAAGGAGCTAAAAAACATGAAAGAACAACTGGCCTCCATAACTAGGGCATTTAACCCTATCCAGGCTAGTCTGAATGAGTTAGGGAAGAGCTAATGTGAACAACACACCAGATAACGGACTTCAAACTCGAAAATCTATAACTCGCAGACGAGTTTCATGGAAGGGAGATTATCCACAATTCCTGAGACTGCATAACCACAGCCAAGTATTTCCTAGAGTCATGCTAGAGGTTATGGCACACCTAGCCATAGCTGGGCTACAGGGGGTGCCAGATACACCATCTCTTCTTCCAAAACCCACCCAGATACGTAGGAATACCCGAATTCCCTGTCTGATGCAGAGGAATATAGAGAAATTCAGGGGAGAGGGCATAGGAATGCCACACTTAGCATGACAGGAGAGGAAATGAGAGCCAATCCAATCAAAGAATTAGCAATTCAAGACATGAAAATTAGCTAAGGGAACAACAATTGCAGCAGATGATTCAACAGAGACCCCTCGGCCCTTTACCAAGATCGCTGCGTGTTGCACCAGCGTTACTGTGATAGGCAGTGTGCCTACACATCGACATGGAATGGATCCACTTTAATTAACCTACATCTGTACTCTTGGGAACCAGCCCACCATCATATAACCTGACTGGAACAGAGCCAACCGGCTAACCCTTATGCAAGTGGCAATTGATAGTTTTATATTTAAGGAATTCCCGAAATGATCTGAACCTACCACACACAGTTTATGAACTCTCTCATAACATTAATTCATCCCTTTTGCTATGGCAAAAGCATATTGGATTTAATGCAATGCCTTGATAAAGCCCTATCAATTGAAACTGATCGCACATTCATGTGGCACACTCAACCTTCTGAATGTATCCCTTTGTCAATAAGGACACTTATATAATAGCCGGAAATCAGTTACTAACACATCACAAATAACCTTTGCAAATATGTGTGAATTGGTTATACCACATGGACGTATTCTTTATGATAATAAACCCATCATTAAGCTTACCGCCAAGCATTACTATTGGATGTTGGAGCACATTTCTGGAGAGAAACCTTTTTACACTCAGCCCTTTTGGCTGACATTGAGAGACAGAAAATAAACCTAAAACCGCCTTTTAAAAGTCCCTTTCTATGCCACAGACTATGGTGATCCCTCCAAAAAACATAGGTAAGGGGTATACAAATCAGCGGCTCACCAGATGTAGCTGTACAATCCTGGCCAGAGCCCCAATCCTGTCCCGCCTGGACTATTGCAATGCCCTCTATTTAGGATCAACTAAAGCAACTATCAGAAGAATCCAAACATTACAAAATAGTGCCCTTAGAGCGGCATTAGGCATTTCCAGAAGAGACCACATCTCTGAGAGTAGCCGACAGAACAATTGGCTCCCAACCAATGACAAAATCCTGCTAAAAACATTGTCGTTCACCCACAAATCTCTCAACAATGCTACCCCCATCTACCTGGCTGAGAGATTCCATAAACAGACCTCCCTGAGACCACCTAGATCAGCTAACGGAGATCGCCTCTCCATACCTAGTTTCAAACGCTCCACAATCGGAGGTAACAGCTTCCCTGTGAAAGCAGCCAAATTGTGGAACTCCCTGCCTCCCACACTGAGAATAGACCAATCTTACCAACACTTCTGATCCAACATCATTTTGTGGCTGAAATCTAATGACCAGTAAATGATAACCCCTGCTCAGCAAGCAGGGCAGGACTCACTGCTACGGTACCTTATGCCTTTATGGAGTGCATCCTTCCCTGCTTCTCTCGACCTGCTACCCTTGTGGTAACTACAACTGCCCTACTCACTGCCTGTATACCTGTACTTATCTCCGCCCACCATATAGCTATAAACACCCTGTATATATTGCTTCTGCAAGATGTCTGTATCATTTGTATATACAATCTTGTATCCTATGCCTGTAAATAGGTACCATCTGTATATACCCTCTTGTAATTAATGACTTGTATGTACATTTTATACCTTTTCTGTTGAAACTAAGCCTTGCATATACTTTTAACTGCTGCGCCCTGTTACCCCCGGGTATGATGCGCATTATAAATAAACAAACAAACAGATGTTATCGACTACAACTCCCTTGACCCTCATGATTGGCAATGCTATATGGGGCTGATGGGGTTTGTAGTGCAAACATCTGGAGAGCCAAAGGTTGCGGACCCTTGCCCTAAGTAGATGGGAAAACAGAGGGTTCAACGACACTGATGACATGCCATACTACCCAGCACCTCTGAAAAGGTTTTAGGTCCATAGCTCAGAGGAAAGAGTTGAAAGGGTCCTTAGTACCATGTACACAGGAAAAAAGTTTCCAGTCATATTGACAAGTGGGGAAATATGCAAGTAGGGAAGGGGATTTGAGTAGTGCCTCTGCTTCTGATAAGGGCAGCTGGGCCCAATTAAAGAGACAGAGACAAAGAAAACGACAATCACAATACGTGAACGACCAAATCAAACTGATTAAGGCTAAATAATGAATAATAAATAAGGCTATAAAAAGCGTTATGACCTACTTACCATAAAAATGCAAAATAGTCTGTTTGGCCACGGGCCACATGCAACTGGTTTTTCCAGCGCCCAGATGCCTAAAGGCTTGCATGTGCTTTACAAATGCAAAAATAAATAAATAAAAGTTCTAGAATTACATGAGCAGATGATGGCGTCATTTGGATTGAAGAATGATCAAAAAAAGAGACTTTGTAAACTGGACCTTCTCCCTGAGTTTTCTAGTTCCTTCGCTGGGTTGGAAGATCAAAAATTTTATAAATGGCCCTCTTACAAGGTGACCATATTGAATTAATTTTCCACTAACAGAAATCCCCAAGAAACCTGCAAGGCAGCCTACAATTTAATATGCTGAGGATCAATCTCCTTGGGAGTTTGCTCAAGAACCGAGACACGCATTTGCCCAGATTACTCGACGTATCGATACCGAAAGTCAAGATTTAAAAAACAACATTCTTATACGTCCTTCTGAAATCCGTAGTAACTCAGAAAGTCTGTGATTTCGATGACTCGAGAAATTTGGAGTGGATATTCAAGCAAGATGAAGTACAGAAGCCAACAACTCCACCAAAAAAACCTGCTCCAGTTAGCTGAGGTGAAGGGTACTGAGTTGGACAATGGGAGGTGGTGGGGGGGGGGGGTGGTGGTGAGGAGGGCAAAGCCCTACTCCTCTGCTCTTAAGTAACCTAGCAGAAGGAAAGTCAGCCCACTAGTCCTCCACCTGGCATACAAAGTACTGATATGACAAAAGCAGAGACTTGCATCAGTCCTCTGTATTTATGCACAAAGCCTACCCTGGGCTACAAGTATGAAAATCTTCAGAACCCAGGAGAAGGTTCCCAGGGAAATTTGAATCAGAATCATTCCAGGGAAAAAAGCAAATCACCACTTCTTAGGACTAATTACCAAGACATGTACCCTCCACCTCTTCCTATTTTCCAGGATAACAGATCCTAATACCAGGATGAGTGGAGGTACAACAATGTATACAATAGTTCTCAGAACTATTTCCCGAGTATAGACAGTCACCATTCTAAAAAAAGAACAGAGCTATGAACAGAGACAACCGTGTAGTCCAGAGGGTGGCGAAAGTCTCACAACTAGAGCAACAGGTTAAGCAATTGACAAGAGAGCATTGGCCAATTCATGAGATCCCAACAGGGAAAGCCTGACTCTAATGCTCATATAAACCTTGGCTAGAATGAATCAACAGGTCAGTGTGGACAATGACCAGAGGAAATCAATCCCATACACATTTCACAAGGAGAAAAGGAAAGAGGAGAGGCGACAGACAAGATATGCCAAACCTTAGAGGAAGCTTCTTTTACCTCACATGAAAGTACCCCCATATTTGCTGAGAAACTGGCAAAGGATAACAGTCAACCCTTGTTATTCCTTGAAATAAAACCAGGCAAACAAAGTGAAATTTAGTGAAGAGAAAAATGTAACCATTACATTTGAAAAAAAAGACGACTCTGTAGAGATGAGTCCCACTGTTGATTTTTTCACCAGATGTACTGTCTTCGCCAAAAGAACAGAGAATCTGAGTAAAAAGAATTCCGAAAAAGAACCTGAATGAAAAGAAAGGTTAACAAAGAAACCACTAAATGCAAGATCCAAGATAAACAAAAATCAATAAATTCAACAGAAACCGGAAAAGAAGAGGGTATTGCTACCTCTTCACGTTTTTCTAGGCCTTGCAATACAAACTGTAGCAGTGACCTGCAACCCACAGAAACGGGGGAAGTCCTCATACCATTAATAATATCAAAGTGTGTTTTTAAACCTACAGAGTCCTTGATCAATCCACATGAATCGGACCCTGGGGAGAATGCCCCGGAGGGGGCTGTCAAAGGTCACGTTTATGAAATCCCAATCATCCATCAAATGCAATTGCAATTATCCACTAACTGACACTTTCTCTGTATGCTGGAGATAATAGCTGAGCTTTTTTTGCACATGTCCAAGTTCAGGGACAGTGGGACTTACCGACGTTCATAGATGAACAAGTTACTTACCAACTGGTAACGTTCTTTCGACTGGATGTTCCTCCCACGTATTCCTCATCTTCTGATAAATCATCAGCTTTGCTGCTTCAGAAAATAATTTTCCACACCAGAGGAAGCTGTGCTCGATGTCATGGCGTCTGTGTCCCTCGAGGGCTGCCGTACAGAGTCAACGTCATCCATAGTAAAAATAGCTCGAGCTGCGCCTGTTGGCTTCAGTTCAATGTTTTCGGTATCCTACCTGAACAGTTGACCAGGTGTACCCTTAGACCATAAGCTCTCAAGGAACACAGTGTAATTCACGTAAATTGTACAGTGGGGTAGGCTAGGAGGGGGTGGAACATCCAGTCGAAAGAATGTTACCAGTTGGTAACTGTTCTTCGAATGGATTGTGTCCTCCTATGTATTCCTCATCTTTGATAGACTCCAAAAGCAGTGAAAATATGGAGGAGGGAGTACCAATTTAACCCTTATCATGGACAGTATGGAGAATGGCCTTTGCAAAAAGACCACTTTGGGACGAGATCAAATCTAAGCAATAATGTATGTTTGTTTGTTTATTTATAGGGCGCCAGAAAACCCTTGTGTAGCTGGGCGCACAGAATAACAAGAATGCTTAGAACTTGGTTACAGGTTGCATATTACAGGTTGTTGGTAACATAAATTGTATACAGTAATTACATTATGTACATTCTATACATGTAAGGGTGGAAAGGTAACAAATTAGATACAGTAAATACATTATGTACATTTTACATGTAAGAGTGGAGGGGTACGTGTGTCATCGGATCGCAATGCTCAGGGTCCCCGGTTTCAGAGGTCATTGCGTCGAAGCCAGGTGCGGGTATGGTGCCTGAAGCGGTTGTAGGACTGGTCCCTTCATAGTTCAACTGGTAGGGCGTTCCAGTACTGGGCTGCTTGCACAGGGAAGCTATTACCTCCTGTTTTTTTTTTAGTCAGAATCAAGGGGTTTGAAGGCAGAAAGAGTTGGCTGTTCTGGTTGGTCGTGCAGTGGTTTTTCTTATTATTATATCCCTAAGGTATGGGGGGCTGCATTGTTCAGACATTTGAATGTTAGTGTGACAATTTTGAAGGTGATCCTATCGCAAATTTTTAGCCAGTTGTATTTTCTCCGCACATTTGAGATATGCTCTCTAGCTGGGGGGTTCAGGGCCGTTCTGAGTGCGTTGTTTTGTAAGGTTTGAAGTTTATTGATGATGTATTTATTTGTGCCTGCATAAAGTGCATTGCAGTAATCCAGTTTTGAGAGGATTAGTGCATTGGCTAGGATAATGCAGCTAGCTGGTGAGAGGAAGGGTCTGCATGCTTTAATAAGTTTACCGGTATAGGCTGTGGATGAGGCCAGGGAGTTCACTTGTTTCCTTAGGGAGAAAGTGGAGTCCAAATAGAAACCGAGGGTTTTCACCTCTTTGGCGACGGGGATTATATTGCCATCGATATTGAAGGAGCTGTAGTTGGAATCGAGTTTTTATAGGTTGTTGGGTGAGCCTAGAATGATGATCTCCGTTTTTTCGTCATTCAGGCAGAGGCCATGGGTTGCCATCCATGCCTGAACGAGGGTGTACATTTTGTTTACTAAAGCTGTATCCTTAGTGAAATCGCCCGAAAGGGGGATGAAGATCTGGGTGTCGTCTGCATAATTTGTGTATGTGACACCCAGACTGTTCAATTTGCCGAAAAGAGATTTAATAAAGATGTTATACATCGTTGGCGAGACACAAGAGCCTTGTGGGACTCCACAGTTTGTCTGGATAGGGTCTACAAAGTCTAAGGTGGAGAAGACTTGCATGCTTCTGTTGTCGAGAAAGGATTGGATCCAGGCTATGGCTTCACTTGAGAAGTGGGCGACTGACGCTAGGTGTTTGCAGAGTACTGCGTGGTCCAGTAGGTCAAAAGCCGCCGACAGATCAAGGAGGAGTAGCATAGCTGCGTTTCCTTTATCGTTGAGCTTGTCAATTTGGGCTTTGAGATCTATAAGGGCGGTCTCAGTGCCATGTTGTGGTCTGAAGCCTGATTGACGAGTACCGAGGAGTTGGTTGGTCTCCAGGTATTTTTGGATTTGGAGATAGACCACTCTGTCAATTATCTTCAGGAGGAAAGGGACAGTAGTGTTGGGCCTATAGTTGGTGGGGATGGAGGGGTCTAAGGTTTGTTTTTTAAGCAGGGGGAGAACCCAGGACTCTTTTAAGCTACTTGGGATGGTGCTAGATGAGAAAGAGGCATTGATGAGTTTAGTGACGAAGGGGGCAAGTTCTCTGGCGGCATCCTTGATTATCTGGGCCGGGCAGTAATTGCCTTTGCAATTGGATGGTTTTAGTGAGGCAATGATTTTTTCAGTTTCATGAGTGGAAACTTTAGAGAATTTGAAGGGTGTTAGGCTAGGTTTGAGTGTGGGCGTGGGCGTGCTGGGAATTTCACTAAGAGGGAGCGAGGATTTTGAATAGTTCTTTGTATTGGAGCATGCTTTGGAAATTCGGTCGTTATAGACTTCTTTTTTTTAGCTTGGATGAGTGCTTTCTTATAATTCGTAGCGCACAGTTTGAGTTTACGTTTATTTTCAGCTGTAGGGGAGTGTTTCCATACAGTTTCAAGCTTCCTTTTTTCCAGTCTCAGTTCTTTTAGATGGGGGGGGGTGAACAAAGTATTAAGGTGGGATTGTTGTTTACTTTTACAGTTTTTCAGTGAGGCGATGGTGTCCATGGCTATGGCCCTGGTGTCGTCGGATATTTTAACCATGGTGTCTGGGTCAGATCAAATGGCAAGGCATTGATGGTTGGGAGGAGCAGGGGTAGGATATTGTCTGGTGTGATGTTTTTTCTGCATCTAGTAGGAACAGATGGTGCCATTGTTTTTTCAATTCTGGGCATCTTGTTAAGTGTTAAGTAGAAATTGATGAGGAAGTGGTCAGTCCAAGGCTGGGGTGTAATTTTAGTGATAGTAGTAGGGCAGTTGGAAGTGGCTACCCAGTCTAGTATTCTCCCTTTGTCCCTTTTAATGTTTTACAAATGTGTGCATAGATGACCAGGTGGCCGCTGCACAGATGTCTTGCACTGGGACACCCCTTTGAAGTGCCGCAAAAGTTGCCATGCCCCTAGTGGAGTGAGCTCTTACCCTATCTGGAGGTTCTTTACCTGCCAGTCTAACATTCTCCAATTGCCAAAATTATCCATCTGGACAAAGTCTGTTTTGTTACTGCCAGGCCCAATTTGTGGCCGGTATATACAATGAAAAGTTGGTCATTTTGCTGAAACTTTGCCAGTCTAGAAATATAAAAGCCGAGAGCCCTTTTTGGGTCCAGCCTGTGAAGTCTTTCCTCCTCCTTACCTGCATGAGAAGGGAGGATAGAAAGATGGCAAGGTAATTTTTTGAGACAAATGAAAGTCAGAGACTACCTTGGGTAGGAATAAAGGTTCGACTTGGAGTATTACATTTTCATTATGGAAAATGGTGTGAGGAGGCTTATAAGAGAGAGCATGTAACTCACTCAACATGTGGGTTGATGTAATAGCCACTAGTACGACTGTTTCAATGTGAGAAGCCTTAGAGGACAAGAATGCAAAGACTCAAAAGGAATGCATGTAAGAAACTTTAATACTAAATTTAAATCCCAAACAGGGACATGGAATGGGACTGGTGGGTACACGTTAGTGAGACCTTCAGAAATGGTACAATCAATGGTATCTTGAAATAAGACACTTATTCAGAGGAGCGCTTAAAGATAGAAAGCGCCACTAGGTATCCTTTTATTGTACCAATCTGGAGCCCCAGATTGGCTAAATGTAATACGAAAGAAAGCACCATAGGTGTGCCACAAAGAAATTGAACCAGATTCTTATCCTTGCACCAGTTACTGAACTTATTCCTACGGCACCAGTACAAGGATTTGGTTGCTGGCCTTCTGGCCAAAAGCAAAATCTCCATTACGTCTTCGGGAGGTCCCAATCGTTATATCGCAGCCTCTCAGAAACCATGCGTGAAGGCTGAGTGTCTTGACCTCTGGATGGAGAACCCGACCTTCCTATTGCGAGCGAAAATCCTCTTTTTGTGGAAGACATATTGGAGGGCAGATGGACATGTCCAGAAGATCCGGGTCCACGTCCGCCTGGCCCAATATGGAGCAATTAGGATCATTGTTTTCCTGAACTTTCTCAACCTCTTGATTACTTGAGGAATAACAGGGACTGGAGGAAAAGGGCACAGGAGTGGAAATTCCCAGTCCACTACGAACGCGTAACGCATCTCCTAGCGCTCCTCTTGGAAAAAATTCCATTGAGCAGTGCTGATCGCATTTCCGGTTCACACTGGTCGCGAACAGATCCACTTGATGGGTTCACCAAAGAGTGAACAACTCCTGAAGGACTTCCTGAGCTAGTTCCCACTCGTGGGAGACTGTGCTCTGCCTGTTCAGAGAGTCTGCCGCAGTGTTCTGCTCTCCGGCTAAGTGAACTGCCAACAGAGAGATTCCTTCTTGTATTGCCCACAACCAGAGCTGCATTGCCTCTCTGCACAGTGGTAGTGACCCTACACCGCCTTACTTATTGGAGTAGTGCACGGTCAGCGTGTTGTCTGTCATTATCAGGACATTCTTTCCCTGTACAGAGGGCAGAAAGGCATTCAGCGCTAGTCTGATCGCCGTCAGCTCCAAAAGGTTGCTATGTAGTTTGGACTCCGATAGAGACCAACAACCACTGATCATCAGATTGTTGGTGTGGGCTCCCCACCCTGTGAATGAGGTGTCCGTCACTACTGTTATCTCCGGCCATGGTTGCCAAAACGATTCTACCATGAGAATGTTGTCCTCGCAAGCCCACCAAATTAGGTCTTGAGCAATTCTGCTCAGTACTTGCAGGTGATCTGACATATTCCCTCAAAATTGGGACCACTGAGTCCCGAGAGCTAATTGAAGGGATCTCATTCTCAATTGGGCATCTGGCACCAGGAAAATGCACAATGCCATGAGACCGAGCAACCTCAAAAAAATCGAAGGCCGGAAGATGTTGGGCATTCTGGAATTGTGTTACCATCTGATGAATGTGTTGAGCCCTCACCACAGGAGGCAAGGCTTTCCGAGAGGAAGTATCCAAGACTGCTCTGATGAACTGGAGTCTTTGGAATGGCATCATGTGGGACTTCTTGTAATTGAGGGAGAAGCCCAGTCTATGTAGGGAGTGGCAGGTGATACTGAGATGTTCCTCAGCTTGCTCGGGTGAACGCACCCTGATCAACCAGTCATCCAGGTAGAGGTAGTCGTGAATCCCTGCTCTCCTGAGACTCACTGCCACTACCGCCATCAGCTTGGTAAAAACCCTTGGGGAGGATGTCGGCCCGAATGGCAGGACTCAAAACTGATAGTGAGAACCGCCAACCTCAGGTACTTTCTGTGCTTGATATGGATTGGAACATGAAAGTAAGCATCCTCAAGGTCCAATGATACCAACCAGCCTTGGAGTTGGAGAGTCTGAAGGATATGAGAAAGGGTTACAATCTTGAAATTGTCCTTCCTGAGGAATTTATTCAAATTTCTTAATTCCAAGATGAGTCTCAAACCTCTGTCTCTGGGAATGAGAAAGTAGGGGGAATACCAACCCTTGTTCCTCTCCGCTACAGGTACATGTTCTATTGCACCTTTTTGTAGCAGGGTTAAAATTTCCTGCAATAGAAGCGGGTCGGAATTTTGACAGAGTTGTATCCCAGTGGATGATCATGAGGCCTTTTCTGAAAAGGAAGGCAGTAACCTTGGGCTACTGTTTCCATTGCCTAAGCATCTGAAGTAATGCCCCGCCATTTGTTCAGATGCTGAGAGATTCTGCCTCCCACCGGAGTCAGGTCAAGGCCTCAGAGTGGCTTAGAGGCGGCTGCAGTAGCAGCTGATCTAGCACCCTTTCCTCATCCACCACGAGGGAATCTTTTTTGTCCTCTTTGACTAGCCTGTCCCCTTCCTCTTCCAAATGAGGAATAGAAACTAAAAGGACGACCCCTCCAGGAAGATGAGCCTGATTAGAAGTGTGCTGTTGAGGTTGATGTATGGAGGCACCAAGTGATTTAGCTGCTGCCTTAGAGGTCTGTAGGTCTGTAGCTTCTCTAGACTCTCATCCGCCTTGTTGCCCAACAACCTCAAGCCGTCAAAGGGCATATTGAGTAGCCTGGCCTGCAAATCCGGTGCAAAGCCCGACTTTCTCAGCCACGCAAACCTGCGTAGCACGGTGCTAGAAGCCATGGACCTGCTGATGCTGTCTGCAGTGTCCAGTCCTGACTGGAGACATTCCCCCCTTGCCTCCTTTCCATCCTTTACAATAGCCAGGAAGCCGTCTCTTTTCTCGCCTGCCGGAATGTGTTGAGCCGCCATGCTAACAGTCCCACAGGGTGTAGGTAAACCTCGAAAGGGTACAAGTAACATTTGTTGATTTTAAGGCCATACTGCTCACAGAGAAAATCTTGTGAGCCCAGGCATCAATCCTCTTTTCATCCCTATCCGGGAGAATAGAAGGGTAAACAGACTGACTGGTGGATGTAGCTGCAAGGATCACTAAACTGTCAGGTGCAGGGTGCATAGTCAAATAATCTGGATCAATGGATGAGGGTCTACATTTCTTACAAAATTCTTGCTTACCGCAGGTCCAGATTCTGGAGTTTCCCAGTTTGGCATGACCTTCCTTTGAAGGGCTGCATGAAAAGGCAGTACGGGATCCTTCTGAGGACCCTGGCTCAGAATATCATGTCGTCCTGTTCATAGGTAGGAGAATTCCTGCTGCAGCCCATGAACTCAACAACTCTATTCATAATATTCCTGCATGCTGAATCTGCATGTTCAGCTGGATCAAGTTTGTCAAACTCCAGTTCAGGCGAAGTGTCTATGCCACTAGGTGACTGAAGGCAGTCATAAAGATCACACATCTTCGATTCTGGGTCAATCAGCTCCTCAGGAGCATCCTTTGTTCCAAAGATTCAACCCAAATGGGGAAGAATATTCCACAAAGGATTGGTCTTCCTCATAAATAGAAGCCATAGACCTGAAAAAGTCTTTCCTTGGCAAATGGGTAGAAATCTTACCTGTGGGTTGAGGCCATGACGGCATCGGCATTGGTTTTGCTAATGGCGTTGATGACCCTAAAGGAATCAACGCTGTCTTTGTTAGGCAAAAACCTGTGCAGTTCCCTCTGGGACCACTGCAAAAGATTTAGGACTACAGGTGTTTGGCAGTAAACCCACTTGGTAGCAGTCTGTACCACACAGATTCACTTGGTAGCTGTGGCTGAGCAGTCAGACTTCCCTCAAGAAGAGTTAGGCAGAATACAGAGTATTCACAATAGGTCAAGAGAACACAATAGAACAAGTAAACACTGACCAGGGCTTGGTGTAAAAGAGATATAATTATTTATTTAAAACCACATCTAGAAAAACACACAGGCACTAATAGTAAGCAATTAAAAAACACGGTCACTAAAAGATATACACTCCCTTAAAAGAATATTAGACAAGTCTTAAGTAAAGCCCCACTTATTTTCAGACAGCGGTGAGCGCTTAACGTAGATGGCACTCTAATAATTTGTTTTTAAAAAAGGGAGAGAAAAGCAGAGAATAAATTGAAACAGATCCCAACACTTTTTCACGAACACAACAAGAGAGGAAGGCAAAGTAACACCGTGAATTCAGAGTCAGTAGGCCGGATCGCTTTAAGAGGATCAGAACGAAATGTGTCCAAGGGCACACGGTTGCAGTGCACAAAAGTCTTGTAACGGTTCAAAAAGGAGTTGGAACAAAGAAAGGGACCAGTTAGAGGGTCAAGGCGGCCAGCCCAGTCCAGAAGGTTAAGCGGTTATTATTACCTTGTAGCAATCTTTAGAAAGGGAGGCCTGGCGGACACGGTACCTTAAAGTGGTGAGAACACTCCAGCGGGGGCAGTTGTTCCTGGCAGCGGATGCAAGTCAGTGCTTCGTCCGGGGGAAGAGAGGATCTCGTCGGGGAGGAAGACAGGAGTCTGTTGCACTGCCAGGGAAGAAACCAGCCGCGGAGTTTCTCAGGTACAAGGAGCGGTCCGTTGATTCTCGGTTCAGTGGTAAGTGGCTATCCGGCCGCCGGGGTGCTTGGCACGGGCAGTTCGACCACAAACTGGTCTTGGGTGCGAAGAAAAGAAGGTAAACTGGTTGTGCCCACCAGTCAGGGGAAGAAGCCTCTCCGCCGGGAGATCTTCTCTGTCGTCGGGAAGTGGTGAGTCGGTTCTGCAGGGCTCCACCGGTGGTGTTGTCATGGTAGGTCGGCTCAGCTTCTCCCTCGTCGGATTCTCAGGTCCTGTGGCGACTTCTGAAGTTCCAGTCCCCAAAGCCCTGCTTTTATGCAGCATACCCCCATTCACTCAGCCTAGCTGTCAATCAAACATGCTAAGTGGCGAGCCGGCCGTCTCACCACTTGGGCCAATCACACAAGAGTGCGACTTGAGTTACCAAGGTAACTCAGTCCAGCGTGCCTAAACCCCCTCCCACACCCCCTGTGGTACCCAGACAGAGTGGCACCACTTTTGGAGGTTTCTGTGGAGAAGCCCGCCAAAAAGTGGAACAAAGGGCTCGACTTGGGTTGGGGTCACAGAAGAGAACACAAACGCCATTTTAGAATCGAGTCCTGGCAAAAAATACCAACCAGCGAATTAATATTAATTAAATAAACCGGCGGTATGTTCGAGGCTATGAGAATTAAATAATTAAAGTTGGTAGCCTCGAACAATGGGAAAATCCCATAGGGAAATATTTGCGGTCGAACATAAAAAGTAGTATCCACTGCCACCAGCCAAAAATCGATCAGGGGGGACGGAGACATGCCCCCTCGACTAACAGACCCCGGGCCAATTGAATTGCCCCGACCAGTACGTCCACAATATGATGGTTTTTACTGGTTTCTGTTAATAATTTGGGACTAGTAAAGCCAATGGTGACTTTACATGCCCTGGGAGACAGTAGTCAGTCCCAGGGTATGGAGTCTATGGTGGGGTGTCACTATGACATCCCTGTGTTACTGCACGGAGGGTGCTGTGTAACACACATAGTAAAAACACATGAGACCCTATGGAGTAAAGGACCCCATAGCCCAGAAAACACATTAACAGTCAAAGGAACACCATAAATCATGTCCAAGAGTGGGAGAAAAAGAGTCTCACTCTTGGCAGGAGAAAAAAACAAACTCCAGAAATCCAGCAAAGCTGCTGGGGGACTCACTAGGTTAGAAAATTCAGTCTAAAGAGAGAATTCTCCCTAACACTCTTCGACAGAGGCATCGATGTTGTCGACGCTGGCTTCGACAAAGTCGTCGAAGGAAGGTGTCTTAGACAAAGGTGTCGACGAAACCTTAGACAGTGGTGTCGATGAAGGTTTGGACCCTAACGCCATTTTGTCCGGCGTTGCCTTCGATTTATGCATTGATAGGCTTGTCAATTTGCTCTTTTTTATAGGTATCTGAGAAGGTTCTCTAGACAATACCCTCGACGATTTTGCGCCGGACTTAGAGCTTTTGGTAGTCTTCGACCTTCCTCTGTCATCCGAAGGACGAGCTGGGGCATGGTCTTCGCTTGACTTCTTCGAGGGGTTTGGGGCCGCATTCTCGAAGATTCGCATCATTGAGGCTTTGAAAGCTTCCCATTTTCTGGGGGAATCATTCTTAGTTGGACATGTGATAACCCCTGTAGAGGTATCAGAAGAAGAGGAAGAAGAGGGAGATCGGTAACGTCTCTTTTTCGCCTTCTTCAATGAAGAAGACGAAGATTTTCTCGACCGACTCCTCAATCTAGACTTCTTCGACTTGCGCCTGGACGAGTCTCTAGACTCCCCGGAGTATTTATTCTTCTTCGAAGAAGCCTTCGAAGTTTCCCTCCCCACCGCCAATTTACCTCAGCGTTCATTGAGAGCTTTTCCTATCATGGCCTGGCAGTACCCGCAGACATCTGTCCGATGTTCGGAACCCAGGCACCACAGGCAGACGCAATGGGGATCAGCGATGGACATTCACTTCCCGCAATCATGGCATTTTTTTAAGCCAGTTTTTGGGGTCGAAGGATTAGAAGATGAAGACATCTTTGACGAAAACTGAAGCACCGTTTCAAACACTCGAAGCAAAAGCTTTCAGAAAAACGGAACTGATGCCAACGGGCACGGCTCGATCTATTTATACAATGGATGACGTTGACGCTCAACGGCAGCCCTCCAGGAACATCGCTGCTACGATATCGAGCACAACGCCCTCTGGTGTGTAAATTTTTTTTCCGAAGCAGCAAAGCTGATGATACATATATATCAAAGATGAGGAATTTGTGGGAGGACACAATCCACTCGAAACAGGGTTCCAAGAGACCCTGATATTTCGAAAAGACTGTAAACCATGGAAGGGGGAAAAGTCACTGTATAACCCTCAAACCTCCCCTTAGAGAGCTGCACTACTTTGATGGGAAGCAAATCCCAGCAGATGGGGTTACTGAAATAAAAATGCAAGGGCGGAAGGGCCCCTAAGAAGGTGAGGGCCAGGTGGACAGAGACAGGGGAAAACTGGAAATGCAGGAGATGAGGGTCCACAAGCTTATTGCAAGGTAAGGGGTTGGAGGGGCTAAAAGGTGCATGCCCAACCAAGGTAATGCAGGGGGAGGGGCCCGGAAGGACAAGTGCAGGATGTGGGGGATTTAGAAGGGGAGAGCAAGTGCAGAGGGTAGACTGGACAAGGAGGGCCTGATTCTTGTGAGAAGAAGGAACCAGGTAGCCAGTCTAGGGCATAGTGGACATTAGCAGGGGAGGGGGAAGGAACAAGAGAAAAGGAAGGTTTTGAGGAGCTTCAGGAACTTAAGGAGGTGAGGTCCGGCTCAAGTCTGAGGGGGGCATGGAGGCCATTCCAGAGGGAGGCACCTCCGGAAGCGAGAAATTTACCTAGACACTCTGCTTGAAAAAAGTCTGATCTTCATTGAGTTGGAGGTAGACGAATGCAGGGCTCTATAAGGGAGATCCTTATGAAGAGACAGTTGGATGTAGAAGGGTCCCAGGCCTAAAAATCCGTGTGGATGTCTTGAACTTGATCCTCGAAGCAACCGGGGGTCAGTAGAGAGGATTTAAGGGCTGGAGAGACACGCCACCTGGGCTTGAGGACAAGGATAAGGCTTGCAGTCCTGCTCTTGATTAGTTGAAGGGGGCAAAGGGAGAAGTTAGGCAGATTAAGGAAGAGGCTGTTGCAGTAGTCCAGCCTAGAGAGAACCAGAGCTCTGAAGACATTGAGTTTCTGAGGGGCAGGAAGGAAAAGGAGAATGCCTCTGAGGAGGTGCAGCTGAAAGTGGACCTTCTTGGCCAGGTCCGTGATGTGAGGAGAGAAGGAGAGGGGGGAGTCAAAGATGACACCAAGATTCACATGAAAGTGAGGGGATTGGGCTCATGGAGGGTGGCCAAAGTGTGGGGGAGGGAGATGGAGCGGGGTCCCAATGAGAAGGATCCCAGTCTTAGTGGCATTAAGGCAGAGATCATTGGCAGTGCACCATGCCTGAATAGCAGACAGGCAGTCAGGAATAAGGGACTTATTCCTGAGGAGGAGAGGAGGGTAGTGTTGGGGTTTCATCAATGGCTAGCATGGGTAAGGTGCATCAGGTAAACAGTATTAGGGGTTTGCAGCATTATGGTCCCAGAAAGAGCTCTGTGGAGCTAAAACGCCCATATTACAGGACATTATTGTG
This sequence comes from Ambystoma mexicanum, assembly GCF_040938575.1. Lineage (NCBI taxonomy): Eukaryota > Metazoa > Chordata > Amphibia > Caudata > Ambystomatidae > Ambystoma > Ambystoma mexicanum. The sequence continues at coordinate 788,682,046 of NC_090935.1, read as the reverse complement.
TTTTACCTGCAGGATAAAGGCTTTGTATGGGCAGAAAACTTTGTGGAGCGTGCTGCCTGCGAAAACTGCAGGCCCCGCAATCCGCATCAGATAAGTGCTATATTCTTGAATTGTATACAAACGCAAGCAGCGTTCGGATTGGAAACTCATCTTAGGATGCAAGCATCGCTTGGGCAGTGTATTTCACAAACCCTTGGGAAACGCAGAGAGTGACTTCCGACGCACTATAAAAGTGTCGGAACTTGGGGAAGCCGATGACAGTATTTGCATGTTGACTGCCAATGGGCAGTAATGGCAACTTGTAACATGTGCTGTAACACGGCCTTGTAACACAAACTCACACGTGCTTTTGATTTTCTTATAGCGGCGCTCTGCCCTATCATTACGGCTAAAACTTTGAAACCGCAGCTCTTGGCAGATGTACCTGCTGCATGACACGAAGCTGAGTGCCTTTTTTGTTACTCAAGTCAATGTGTCTTGGTTGTGAGAACCAACAATCATCGCAGTGCATTTATGTTATTGTCAAAGGGGCAAGTGTATGCAATGTGCTTTAGAACCTGTTAAAGGTGCTGGTTGTGAAGTTAAACAACCAGCACTGGTTAGAATAGTGAATGCGCGATAGGAACGCATCAGAAACCCATAATGTGTCAAGTCTCTACACAGTGTTAACAGTATCTTAGGCTGAGATTAGGCAGGTCTTTGGGGGCATAGTGTGCATGTGCGTACGAGAGTGTGTAGGCGGAGTACCAGTGATGTAAAGAACCACAGGAGGGGACAACAGGTGTATCCTTTCCCGGTATCCCTTCCCCATCCAATCACTTCTTCCTGACCCTCTTCCTAGTTTCCCTAACCTCCTCTACCTATCCAATCCAGCGGACCCTAACCCTCTTTCCCCGGCTGTTGACGGAGGCCTGAGTTATCTAAAAATACAAATGACAGTCTTATTCGCTGTTCCAGGTGCTGCTCTATATTTTACATAATGTTGTAAAGGTACACACAGCGAGTACTAGATCTATACCCCTAAGACTGTAGAGGGCAAATACTCGAATGCAAAAAACTTAGATCTAATAATTACTCGTGCTAGTACTTTCAAAATTTTGTCAGGAAAAAAGAAAAAAGGTATTTGGATGAGAAAAATAATTTATTTCTTCTTGTATTTTTTCATACACTATTTCAAAATCCTGAGATGTTGCCTTCATTGAATTAACGTCATTCAATTTTTGTTTGATAAAGTTTTTTTACAAAAAAGTTCTTTCCTAGCCAAATCCCGACACGTGTTTCCCCATCCTCAGTGTGGCGGTTCTTCAGGGGTATGGTGGCTAGCTTGTGATTTTATTGATTTCAATCTCATTTAAATAAGTTTTTTTGTTAGCATGAAGAACTGGATGGATAGAAAAAAAAAATATATATATATATGCATTAGGATCTCCAAATCAGATATAACATGTTCCAATCATTGTGTGAAGAGATTCAATCTTATATATTCAGCATATCTTGGAATGATGCTTGTATTCAATCACGTTTGCTTGTCTGTAAAAGTGCTGTGGTGTTCGTGACTTAGTGCATACCAATTGGGTAATTACTACAAATGAAAAAAATCGCTCTGTAAGCACTATAGGCTAGGAAAGAAATTTACAAATATTTTCTAAAGGGAACTGACAAATGATGAACACGAAGTATATTTGAATTGTGAGGAGGAGGTGTAAAAATTGAATGATGTTAATTCAATGAAGACAACATCTCAGGATTTTGAAATACCGTGTATGAAAAAATACAACAAGAAATACATTCTTTTTCTCATCCAAATACCTTTTTTCTTTTTTATAACAAAATTTTTAAAGTGTTAGCGCAAGTAATTATTAGATCCAAGTTTTTTGAGCCTGAGTTATCTAACATCCAGGCACCAAGACTCAACGGGAAGGCAGGTGTATGTGCTACGTCCGCGCAAGTTTGAGTACCTGACAGGTAGCTTGAAGGAGAGCTGCGTGTCATCAACATAACACTGGAAGTTAGGCGAGAAGGTAGAGAACAAATGGGCTAGAGGGACGAAGTAGATGTTGAAAAGCCAGGGCGAGAGGATAGAGCCCTTAGGGATACCACAGGTGGAGAGTGAGATGGTGGAGAGAAAAGGGCCCTGTTGAACCTCGGAGGGTCATGCTGAGACGAAGGAAGTCAATCAGTCCAGAGCCAGATCCTTGATGCCAACGGTGTCATGGAGAGCAGTTTCCGTGCCTCTAGCAGCTCTGAAGCCAGACTGGTGGTTTTGGAGACAGCCAATAGATTTGGTGTGGTGGATACGCTGGGAGATGGACAGCTTCTCCAAGAGTTTTCCCAGGAAAGGTGTCGTGGAGATCGGGTGGTAGTTTGCCAGACAGGAAGGGTCAGCAGGAGGCTTTTGGGGAGAGGGTGCACAAGGGAATGCTTGAGGATTGAGGGGAAGGAGCAAGTGGCAAAGGAGTGATTGCAGTAATCGGCCAAGGCTGGAGCAAGGGAGACACTGTTGTCCTTGATAGTTCTGGAGGAGCAGGGGAGCACCTGTTTGGATGAGACTTTCATAGAGCGAACATGTCTAGAAACCTTATCAGGTGTTATGGGAGAAAAAGAGGAGAGTGGAAGGGAAGGGGAGGCCTGGAAGCAGATGTGGAAGAAGGGTGTGGGGTAGTGGAGAGTGAGGACAGGATGTCCTAAGTTTTAGAAATGAAACGGGAGGTCAAAAAGTGCAGAGCACCAGGGATGGCAGAGAAGTGGAGACTGCAGTAGGTTTGGCGAGTGCCTTGCCGATTTTGAAAAGTTCAGACGTGTTGTTAGAGGCCGTAAAGATGCAGGCTTGGATACTGACCCTCTTCTTACAGCAGATGGAGTTTGTACTGCCTTTGGAGAAAAAGGCAGGCAAGTTTGTCAGAGGATGTGCTTGAAGCCTGCCACTTCTTCTCGGCTGCCCTGCACTTGCATTTCAGAGCGGCTAGGAGTTGCACTTAGAGGCAGGTTTCAGGTGGATCCTCATGACAGGTACAAGGCTGTTCAGGATGTTGGAGATGGAGTTGAAGGTTAGTGAGGGCTGTATCAGAGTGAGAGTCAGCGGCAGGAGTAGGAGGGGGGAGTGAAGGTGGCAGCAAAAGCAGCAACTGACACTCACTTCAAAGGTCGATTGATGGAGATGGAGGCCAGCAGTCTGGGGAGGAGGGGTTAGTCGGGGGACACAGGAGGTCCAGGTGAGAGGACAGACGAGAATGATCAGACCAGGAGAAAGGGGTAATGAGAGGGTTGTAGATGGGGATGTCTGAACAGATGACACAATCCAAGGTGTGTGTTAGGCAAGATTGTATGCAGTACCTTTTGAGTGCACTACAATAACCTTGACCTCCTGACAATAGGGACCCAACCTTTGGTATAAGTCTGAACTACACAGGTTGGTAGTGTGGCTGGGCAGTCAGGTTTATCTCAAGAGGGGTCAATGTGAGCAGTAATGTTGTGACACAGAGTTTCACAATACAGTTATTCAAATAAACACACTCAGGGTTTCTTGTTAAACAATAATTAATTTATTTCACAGTCGGTTGTATAAGCCTACTTCAGAAGGCAGCAATATATATATATGTGTATAACACTTATAATAGACTTCAAAACACACTCTGTTTCTCCAAATCAGATGATATCCATTGGGGATGGCACACAGATACTTCCTACACCCTCAGGTGACTTAAATAGCTAGAACACTGGACGTTGATTTATCACTGGTACATTTAGAGCAATACGGAGTTTGGTGCAAAGGATTGCATAGTGGAATAAAACAAAGGTTAACAAAGAATTCATAAACAGGTAAGTACTTTTAGAACTTTTCAATGCAGAGTAAATTATCCCTTTCCTGGGGGGAAAAGAAAAATCACAGAGTCAAAGGTAAAGAGGAGTCTTTCAGGGAGCTAGGACGGCCAATGTTAATTGCACAATGTCAAGGGGAGCTGAAGATCTTCTTTGCAGGTAGGTTAAAAAGTCTTGCACAAGGTTTTTAGAAATGTTTGTAGAAAATAGAACACTTGAAGGGCCACAGCTGGGAGGCTTGTGAGGGTCAAAGCTTTAGCAACTCTGCCAGGTAACCAAGACAGGTCTTAACTGAGAGCAAGTAAGGCTACACAACAAGAGGTAAGTTCTCTTAGACTTTACAGTACCTGTGGTTATAAGAAATGGTTCCAGCTGGCCTCTGTTGCTGTACAGTTATGCAGATCCTGTTCCGGAGCCTCAGTCATGCGGACAAGAGGGAGGACGTCTGGGGACTCCTGCTCTGCAATGGGAAGGTCAGCGGCAGCAATGGGCAAACTTCAATTCAGCGGTTCTTCGGTGTTTCAGCTCCTCACGTCTGACAGCAAATAGCAACACTGTGGTTCTCAAATACCATTTCAGGGTTTCCTTGCTTCTGGGGTCCAGCACTCTGTTGAGGTGGCTCGGACTTGGCCAGTCCTGCATGAGGGAAGTCCGGAGGATCTTCCTAGCGCTCAGGTACAACTTAAAAGCAACGCACACAATTTGGTGTTCCTCTCCCTGGCAATTCGGTTCCAGCAGCAGCGGAAATACAACCAGCTTCGAGAGTATGTCCAGACGGGCTTACTTTGGAGTTGATTGGTCCCACCAACTCAAAGGGAGAAGTCGTCCTTGTAGGGCTTCTCTAGTCGAGGCAAATTCAGAGCTTCAGAACAGCAGCAGGGCTTCACCGGGCAAACCAACGGTCCAGGAGTTGCAGCAGGCGCCTCTGCCTAGTTCTTCTTCGGATTCCTTTCATCCAGTGGTCGACTCTGCCTTCCAAGCCAAAAAGCCTCGCCTTTTATGCAGGTTTCTCCCATTCATTACAGCCTAGCTGTCAATCACACAGCAGGGTGGCTGCCCTTGCCGGAATACCAGCCGGCCAATCACCTTTGTTGTGCATTCCTATAACCAAGGGGATTAAGCACAGGGAGTTTTGAGCACATCCCTCACTTCCTGCCCTTACCAGACATACTGGAGCCATAGGTGGACTTCACTTGTGAATCCCGCCAAAGACAAAACGAACAAAGGGACCAAACTTAGTTTGGCGCACAGAGGAAATCTCAAGAAGGACCTTTCCAACAAGAAATGGCGAAAAAAGACGACCATGGCCATTTTGACAAAACGGGCACCCATGGGTGCTTTACCAAGGCTGCAATTGCAGCCCGCAGTACAAAAACACAGAATGGTAGAAAAAAGTAAACCACTGCCACCAGCCATTAATTGTAGAAAGGGTAACATAAAAATGTTACATGAGAAACTAGACAAAGGGGATACTAAGTAACCCCTCCAGTACCCTATAGTAAGATAGCGTGTGCTGGGTCTAGAAAGTTACAAAATGTAAGTAAAGCCAATTTCACTTCACTGTTTTTGGAAACAGTAGTTTATCCAAGAGAAGGTTTTTAAACCTTTGGGAAATCTAAGAGACTTCCCTGTGCCACTGCACTGAAGGTGCTGTGTGTCACAATGTAAAGATGATGCCTATGGAGTTTGTCAGATTCCAAAGTAAAAAGAAACAGAGAATAAATCACATTTAAAAAATACATGAGAGATACAGTCCTAAAGTCCAGCAAAAGTGCTAGGGGTCTCGAAGGTAGAAGGGAATTAGCACATTTCTGAGAATTCTCCCCAACAGTGTGTCCTGCTGAGTGCGTTGGACCTGAGGGAAGAACGGAGAAATAGTCACAGAGGTTGGGGAAGAGCCCAGCGGCCGCGTTGGGGGAGTCGAGGTGAATATTGAAGTCTCAGCGGAGGAGCAGCTTGGAAAAGGAGACCATGAGAGAAAAAGTGGGGTCAGCCCATTCAGAGAGGAAGTGAGAGCCCTGACAAGGGGGCCTGTAAATGGTCGCCAGAGTCCGAGAGAGCCCAGGAGTGACGCCAAGCCTGCAGACAAGGCATTCGAAAGGGAGAAGGCCTTAGTGGATATGATAGTAGCTGGGATCCACGCAGGGAAGACTACGGTCACTCCACCCCCAGACCGGTTAGTCTTGGTTTTGGAGAGGATCTTTTATCCCTTGTAAGAAACCAAACGGTGTTGCACTGCTCAATCCCCGGGGAACTGTCATTCAGGTGGCTGGAGCACGGCCATCGCTATCGGATCCGAACCCGGGGGGTGGACCAGTGCGGGAGGATCACCTGGATGAGGGGTCCCTCTCGAGTGGGAGTGGGGTACCCGGAGGAGAGACACAGTATCCCAATACCGATTTCCCTGTAGAACACCTGCATTCCATGTACGATCTATGAACTTTATCCCCATCCCCCCTTTGACTACACACACTCTGCTGCACAGACAAAGCGCTTCAGGGAAAGAGACTCACACACAACCAGTCTGTTTGACATGTCCCAACATCATGGTCAGGCAGAGTCAGGCACTTAACCTTAATGACTCGCACCTGAATCCTGTTACCTTTCCCCACCAGGATAAAAGGCGGAGCATGAGAGCACCCAGAGAGCAAGGCAAGAAGGGCAACCAAAATGAACAAGACCATTAGAACGGAAGGGCAGGAAATCCCAGGAAGGTGACCCAAATATGGAAGCAGATAAGACAAGACCAGGAGGCAAATAAAAGGCTGTGGTCCTATCAGCTACAAGGTGAAAATCGCTACAGAATACCAAAGGGGTAACTCCCTGCCACTGCAAAAGTTCACGGCAGACTGTAACTTTGGAATACTCCAGCCTGTCTGTACCACCTCGGGTCCAGCTACAGCTGCAAACGACAAAGCCTGAGGAGCCGCGGGCGCATCCCACCGCGCTGCCTGGCGCACGCCTACAGGAGACATCTCACCTGGAACATCTGGATGCGGCTTAGCCGCATGCGCAGCGACGGATCCTTTGCACTAAGACACAAGTCGCTTGGAGGTGCGGTACACAACCGCAGATAGCCCATCCCCAGTGGTGCATTTGCACATGCAGTTGGCTGTGGACACCGGCCCCGTGTCGCGAGCCGTGCAGCTGGTAGGGGCCGTGCTGGGCGCCCGCTATCTGCTACACTCCCCACACCTGTGCGGTGAGGAGGCGCCTGCTGGCAGACTCACAATGTTGTGGCTCCCAACAGCTAAGCCCGGAGGCACGGATGCCCTTGGCAGGGCTGCACTGTGACGTGTGGTTGAAGAAATGCTGGCAAAAATCGGGCCCGACTGGGACAGCAGTCACGACCCGCGACATTACACGGAGCTTGGATCCCCCCTATAGGCAGCTGCTGCTGCTCATAACGCTTGTGTGATGTGATGACAAGCCTCCGGGGCAGAGACACTGTCATTCCTGAAGGAGCCCGGTGAGTGCTTTTGCTGCCCTCCCCAGCAATAGAAGTCAATAGGATCCCATGGACTACCACACCTGCACTGTCAGCATTCACCAGTGCATGGATACTGCTCACTGATCATCAGTCCTGGTTCTTTAAGAGTGCAAGCACGCACATAAGCGGACCGCTTGGGAACTGGGCATACAGGCCCTTGCAAACCCTCAGAACTGGGAACAGCAGATCTCACGCTACTGGACATAAATTTAGGCCTGCGTATTGAGCGCACACCAACAGATTCTGGTTTGACTTGAGCAGACACTACCTCAGAGGCGTCTACCCCGCTGTTTCACTTGTCACTGATATACGGCCCAGGCAAAGCAAGAGGGGAAAGACCAGTGCCATCATCCCAAAAGTGCCCCACATGGCAGTGAAAAGGGAGAACAGCCTTGGCCACTAGCCTAACAAGGCAAAACAGGCATCCACTGTGGTCAGCAACAATCCAACAACCCCCTCTGACACTGCAAGCTACAACTAACGGCCTCTGCGGACGACTGCTGTCAAAAAGATACGGCCGGAGCTTGAGGGGAGGGACCCACCCCTGGTACCCCACCCCTGGTACCAATCCAGGCGACGAGTTTGCAGGCGCCCGCACAGCCCCACAATCTGTTTGGTGCCGCTGCAACCCACGCGGGGCCATCAGAACCCGGTCGCACGTACAGCCATTGACACATTGGACCCACCAGGAGACTGAAACAGGCACCCGAACTCAGAGCCCTTCCAAGATTGCGCAAACAAGTATAATGGTTAAGGACAAGGCAAAAAGACAGGCCCTGTAAAGTAAAATGGTCCTTCACGGTTGGTGTTCCCCCTAGACCCACAACGCAAATCCTCGGCAGTGAAGAACCGAGTGACAGAACCCAAGACCCTGCTATCTCTCTTATGGACATCATGAGGACAATTGGTGACTCCAGGAAATCTATAGAGCTGAATATAGGGGGCCTGTCTGCAGAGATGTCCTTCCTCCGCCAGGACCTCCACAATTTGTCATCTAGAGTGGGGGAGTTGGAGCAAAGAACATTGAACACAGAGGATATGGTCAGTCAAATGGCTGCAATCTCAAAAAAGGTCAACCAACTTGAATACTGTGCGGAAGACAGTGAGGGAAGGGCGCAACAGAACAATCTGAGGATTCTGAGGATCCCAGTGAAAGAAGAGGGCCCCAGTGTTGAACTCTTTGAGGACTGGCTTGCCCATCTCCTTGCCCCCAAAAAACGTGCTAAGTTCTTTTCAATAGAATGGGCGCACAGGGTCCCCACTGGACTCCCTGTCCCTGGAGCCCCACCACGGATGATTATCTCCTAAACTTCCAGGACAGGGACGCTATCCTCCAGATGGCCCGCACCAACGGCCCAGTCAGCTACAAAGGATACTGCATTGGTTTTTACCCGGACTACACTAAGGAGGTACAGAAGGCCAACAATCTTTGACTCTGCAAAACTACAGTCGCTTTCGATCGAATAAGCGCTCTTCTTCCCGGCGCTGCTGAAAGTCCATCACGAAGGGGCCACTCACCTGTTCTATACACCTAAAGAAGCATGGGAATGGTTGGAGACTCAAATCCTCAACAAAACCGGGTCCTGATCACCTCCACAGGGGCCAACCGGACAGAGCCCAAGGACGGAACAGACTCTACTCCGCTCCCTAGGACCTAGAACCGGAGTCAGCACCACATCCTGGGTATAGAACTACAGAGAACGGGTGAACACTAATATAACACAACTTGCGAGCTGCGATGGTCCAACTAACCAATGGGGATTGACACAGGCGATTGCCGCCTTCACAAGGTGAACTCCACCACTACAGTCGGGGTTACAGCCCCATAATGGTTTATGTTTGTGTTACGCAACCAGTTGGCTCTTGGTTCGGGTTACGGGTGCTTCTGGTTAGGGGTCGGGGTGGGGGGGAGCAGGTGGGGAGTATGGGGTGAGGGTAATGGCGGAAGATATTCTTCCGAAAGTTGTCGAAGCGATCACTTGCACCACTCGGGTATAAGGATGGGGTAGGCCTATAGATGGTTATATCAGGCCATAGCAAGGAACGAAATTGGGTCGAAGCGGGTCAGCATTGCCTCTGGGGCAAAGGGGGGTCTCAGACTGGGACTGGGGGAGGTATTCCACCCACCTCTTGGCAAACGCGACCACCACACATATACCAATGGTGCAAGATAGCCAATTAACACTACTTACGTGGAACGTAAACAGGCTGGACTCTGGGGTGAAGAGATGGCTAGTCCTCCAACAACTAAACAGACATTCACCTGACATAGCTCTCTTGACTCAGACCCACCTAGTGGGCACGGAAAGTAAATTCTTCAAGAAGTCCAATTATGCAACCACCTTCCATGCCGGGTTATCCAACAGGTCTCGGGGCACCATGATCCTTTTGCACAAGCGGGTCCCATTCCAACTGAAAGGACTCCACACGCATCGGATGGGGCGCTTTGTGGTAGTCACAGGTGATATCGGGAGGGTCTCCTGGGGTATCGTGGCAGCTTACGCCCCCCCCACTACCACACCAACTTCTTAACGATGATGGAGAAACAGGCAGATAATTGGGTGCTGGCGGGAGATTTCAATGAAGTGATGGATGTGCGTAAGGACAGAACACACGTGGGAAATAGGAATCCCGGAACACAAACCAAGCCTCACTCCTTCGCATCGGCACTTGGGTGGGTGGATGCATGGCGCACCCTTCACCCCACAGACTCCGGATATTCCTTATTTTCCAACACCCACAATTCCATGTCCCAGATAGACTATTTCTTTGTCCCACAAGATATGTCACGTATGCTGAAAACCGCCACCTACCTAGCCAGGGGCATCTCGGACCACCATGAAACAGACTCAAACCAAGCCCCAGCCCTCCAGGAGACTCAACGCATACTATCTGGGAGTCCCCGAGGTGTGCCAGGGCCTCGCGCAAAAGACAGCCAAATACTTTTCCCTGAATGAAGGCTCCATAGCCAGCCCCATAACACTCTGGGAGAGATACAAGGTGGCCTTTCCGGGGGGAGGCCCTTTCTCTGGTTACAACACACCGCTGGCAACAAATCCTAGAAATCACTGAAAAGGAGGAGGCCGCAGCACGGGCCGAGGAGGATTTCCTCACCTCCAGCACACTAGAGTCCAAAGAGGCGATGATTACGGCCCAAGAAATATTTAAGAACCTGCCACTAGACAATGCCAGGACTGCTCACTGGACCATGCGCAAGCCAGATCTACGCCAACGGGGACAAGGCCGGCAGGGCCCTGGCCTGGTTGGAGCAGAGGGGAAGTAGCCATGGACATGTCAGGGCCATCGAAGGGGTTGAGGGGGACCTGCTCCAAGAGGATACAGACATAGCAAATGACTTTTCCGCCTTCTATGAGGGTCTCTATGCATCCAGAGAAACCACACCCCAAGGGGCGACCCCACCCTACCTGGATTCCATTGAGCTCCCAAGGCTTTCCGGGGCCCAGACTGAAAAGATGTACCCGGAGGTCACGGAAGAAGAGGTGGCTGCGGCTTTGTCCCAGCCCCAGCCCAGCAAAACCCTAGGTCCGAATGGCTTCCCAGTGTAAACGCAGAGGCAAATGGGCGACCCAGTGGTGGGACATATGCACCGCATGCTGCTGCGCTTTCGCACAGATGAAATACTCCAACATGACCTCAGGCAGGCCACCATAGTTGTAATTCCCTAACCCGGGAAGCCCCCAGACCTCTGCGCCTCGTACAGACCTATCTCGCTCATCAACGGGGAGGCCAAAATCCTAGCCTGGGTCCTGGCAAACAGAATGCTTGGAGTCAATCTTTCTCTAGTCCACCCAGACCAATGTGGCTTCATGCCGGCTAGGTCCACCAGGTTGAATCTGCGGAGGGTCCACTTTGCAATTAGCCAAGCCTCAATCATCAAGGAGCCTCTCGCTCTTCTCGCAGTGGACTTCGTAAAAGTTTTCGACTGTCGGGTGGACCGCCCTGTGGAATATCATGGACCGTACGGGGTTTGGGCCCAACTTTATATTGTGGGTTAAGATACTATACACTGCCCCCGTAGCAGTGGTGCGGGTGAATGGGATCTCCTCTAGATCCTTCCCACTGGTCAGGGGAACCAGGCAGGGATGCCCCTTCTCTCCCCTCCTATTCATACTGGCCATAGAGCCCCACGCAATCCAGCTCAGGACATCCCCCGGGTGGTCTGGGTTTGCGTAGCCCTAGGGGAGGTAACCGGGTTTCACTATACGCGGACGACCTGCTCATCTACATGAGTAACCCTAGAATCTCGTGCCCTGAAATCACCGGAATCCTCACCCGAATATCAGGTGTTTTGTGGGCTTAAAGTCAAACACAAGATGATTTTTTCCCGCTCCAGGGTGGGGCCGAAACGATCCTGCAGCACTGTCCTTACTCGGTCTCCATCCAGAGTTTAGTCTACCTCGGCATCCGGGTGACCCCCAACTCTGATGATTTTCTACGAATTAACCTCCAACCAGTGGTGAGCAGATTTGAAGCAGATGTCACCCACTAGCAATCCTTGCCGCTGGGCTTGCTGGGGAGGGCCGCCCTCTTTAAAATGCTCTCCCTCCCGTGATTCCTTTACGTCCTGCAGAAAGCTCCCATCCATGCCCCCCGCATGACCTTTTTGACCATAGACTCTACCCTTCGGAAACTCCTATGGGACGGGAAGCAACCCTGTATAGCCCTGACCACACTGCAGCGGTCAGTCTGGGAGGGGGGTCTGGGCATACCCTGTTTTAGGGCTTACTACTGGGCATCACAGCTGGGCGTCTTGAACGACTGGCTCCATGCAGACCCTGCTCTTCCACACATCGGGAATGAGATCAGATGCATGGGCGGGGGAACGCCCCTCCGGGTCCTATATGGACCAGACACTTCAGTGGCTGACCTCCCAGTGATGATACGGCAAATATGCACAGTGTGGGAGGAGGCGCTCCAACACATTGGGTGGGGACGGCGGCCGACAATGGGTCAACCTATGTGGGACAATGGGTATATTCCGGAAGTCATGACAACGGGCCGCTTTCCTAGCTGGGAGGATCCAGGGATACTGACCTTAACGGAGGTATTACAGGAAGGTCACCTGAAGCCGTTTGAGGCAATACGAAAGGAGTTTGGTCTTCCCCAGGAGACATTTACAGATGCATACAATTGACACACGCCCTATGTGCCCAATTTGGGATGTCGTGCTCTCAGACATCCCAAAAAGCTACCCTCTTGAAGTGAATGTCCTTCACACGAGGATTCTGGTAAAACCTACATCAACACTATACCAAGTGATCACCACATTTGGTGCCAGGGACTTAACCTGTCTGCGGGAGAAGTGGGAGAGATTGGTGGGCCACTTGGAGTCGGAGAAGTGGGTGGAGGCACGAATGTTCGCACGCAAAATAGGCATATATGCCAAACTTAGGATCATAAAATATAAGATACTTCACCAGGCCAATAATTCCAGGGCTGCGATGGCCAAATGGGGACTGGTGGAAGACGCTGACTGTCTAAAATGCCTTAGGGTGCCAGGCATCTTTTACCATATGCTGTGGGAATGCAAGGTCAAACACAAATTCTGGCTTAAGTGTATTCACGAAATTAATGTGGTCCTGGACACTCCGGTTCAGCTGGAACCTAAGGTCCCACTATTGGGGATATGGGGGGACGGAGACCATACACGAGCAGAAAAAACATTCCTTGCTATGGCAATGGGCCTAACTAAAGGACTCGTAGCCACCACTTGGGGGGCGCCAGAAGGTCCTGCCCTAAGTAGATGGACCAATGAGATGGACAGATGTGTGTTCCTGGAGAAAAGTAAATACTCTGCTAGGAGCTGCCCTGTGACATTTTTGAAGGTGTGGGTAAATGGAATGGTACCGCATGAACACTGCAACCACGGGTACCTGATTGGATACAGCTGCCACTGCCCGGGACACTACCCCTCTAGTTGGTACTCCCAGCTTCTTCCTATCATCGACTAAAAACACCCCCACAAACTGATCTGTATTTTAATTTGACTTGGCCTGCTGGTTTGTTCGTTTGTTAGCATTTAATTTAATTCTATGCTCTTCGTTTGGACCGATCCACTGATCATCATTCAGCTGCATATATGTCTGGAGTGATGGGTATGCCCGTCCTTTGCCTGTTGTAAACCAATAAAAAGAATTTATCCAACAACAAAAAAAAATCAAAAAGAATAATACACAGACACAAGTTATAACAGTTCAAGGATGTTGATCAAACTGTATGCAGGATGGAAAAACACCTAATCTAAACCTAAATCTAAGATGGGAGCAAACTTCGACCATCAAATGAAAAATAAGGCATTCCTTGTAGTGTCTCGTCAAAATAAAAGGGCCCATACTAAAAAAGAACTATTGCCAAATCCTTACAACTAAATATAGAAAGAGTGTGGGATAGGGTTCTCAACAAGGAAAGAAGTGTTTATAAATAATATGTTAGGATGTCATTGTCAGGAGTCCCCCTTCCCCACGTTTTGAGCACGGAACACAGTGGGACTTCTGAGCGCAGCACTCTCCCGAGCTTTCCCATCACGAGACGACAGTTCCAGTTTTAACTTTTCAGAAGCCTCGACGGCCACGTCTCTTCTCAACAAAAGTCTCTTGCCTTCCAGGGTCGGCAAGGTAACAAACATACAAAAGCTTGTACTTGGGGTGATGATTCTCCACACCCTGGGTCCTACTCTTATGGGCGCAGACCCTTCTTGAAGTTTAGCCTCACTCTGCCGGGTTCACTATGGTTTTTCTCTTATTCACAGATCTAAATGTCTTTTTAAACAGTTCTCCGTGGACAACCCTCTGCCGGGTTCACTTTTGTCAATGCACTGTTTCTTAGGACTTTAGCCATTGCCCCTCTTCACTGGCATCCCTCCGCCGGGTTCACTGGTGCCACTTGACAATTACTTTTGCTTTCAAATATTGCGGGATTCACTTCCCTTGCTTTCTCTGATGCAGGATTCACTTCCCTTGCTTTCTCAACAGTTCTTTGGTCAAAGACCAAAGGCTTTACAGGGATTTTGCTCGATCCCAGTATGACCGGCTCTCCAACGGCCTTCTGGTATGAGTAGTTTCAATCAACCCGGAATCGGGCAGAGTTTCCCTCTGCAGCTGGCCTTCCCCTAACCATTTACAGTTCTTTGAACTGTCTTAGCGACTTTCATTCAACACAGTTCGGTTTCTTATCGGTTCTCCCCTCGACTCACCAGCTGTGATGAACCGCTTGGCTTTCTTTGTATGTGGGGTCAAGGCCGTTACCACAGTAGATAACCATGCCTTCCTTACATATGATGTCAGAGGTGGGATGTGACTCAATTGATAAAAAATTGAGAATCCATGTTAGTGATAGTCGTACCGCCAGAGGGGGACAGTCGGATTATTGAAATTAACAAGTCTGATCATATTTTTACCCTTAAGGAAGCCTCATGTGCCCAACTACATATCCCAGTTAACCAACAAGACTTATTTTTTAAAACTCAAGTCCTTTGGGATACTTTGCTGATCTCCCATTATAACATTCATCAGTGTGATCGGATAGTCCTAAGAATCAGACCATACCACGACTTTATTAGACCTGGCGCTTTCAGTTCCTCCTTTCCTGAACCATTTAGCTTTGGGGCTAACTCTACTGTGACCCCCTGAAAGACCCAAGGTAGAACTTAACCAACTCCTTCTCAAGAATCAGGCTCAGAAGAGTCAGGTGATTTTGAGACCTTCTTGGAAGAGCTTGAAACTTAATTTTTTTCTGAAACCGGGAGTACCTCTGGGGAAACACCCATTCCGAAGAGATGGCCGACCTACACGCCCTCATGACCCAGTTGGCTGCCCATCAGATGCTGGTCGAAGCACGTGTATGAGAACTTGATGAAATTAGAAAAACTGCAAGCTAGACCCCTATTACCACAAGGGATACCCCAGCCACAACAGGAAGGTGAAGATTTAGGGAGTGTTTTCCTTAATTTTGAAAGGATGGCCGAACAACTAGGTTGGGAGGAAAACCTAAAGAATTTTTTATTTGGGGCCCCTATTAAAAGGGAGAATGGCAAATCACATACCATTTACTCAATCTAACATTAGGAGCCACCTTTATTTCTATAAAAGAAGGACTGCTAAAACAAGGGGGGCAAACTAGTAATTTATTATCGCCAGAAGGTATGAGATACCAAACTTAAACCAGGTGACTGCTTGGTAGCAAACTGAACCCCCCTCGAGCTCGGAGAATGAATTAAAAACACTACTTCCCTATGGATTAATAATAAAACCATTGAAGAGATAACAGATTATTATCCTAGAACAACTCTCTACCTCCTTATTTGCAAAAGCCTGTCTTACAGCGGAACAAACCCACTCTTGCATTAGCTATTGAAACAGCCCAAAATCACTCAGATGCAATGCAACATTTTCACACCAAGGTGAAGAGGGGAATGATCAAAAGCCCATACATCGTTCCCAAATAACCACAATGGATAGAGGGGGTAACTATTCCAAATTCAAAAAGAGGGGGCCCAAGGAAAGAGAGAAATAAAGAGATTTGATCAAAGGAGTAGGGAGGAAGCCAGAAAGGAAGAAATAAAAAGGGGTGAAGCCATCACCACCCATCTTTTTTCTTGTAGAGAAACAGGCCATCTAGCCAGACAATGCCCCAAAAATATTAAGGAGGAACTTATCGAGGTAGGATATATAAAGGGAGATGAGTGGGACGACCCAGAGGGAGATATCGAAACTCTTAGTATGTGCTTATGTCAGTCCCCGGTTGACTTTTTATACGAGAGCACTCTGGTGAATGGGAGATCGGTAAGAGCCCTTGTCGATTCAGGTAACCGCCAAGCGGCCCTAAGAGCCGACCTAGTTTCTACCCTGGACCCGGAAAATCCAACCCTAGTGCGAATCACGTGTTCGCACAGGGATAATGACGTTTATCCCCAAATAAGTGTGCACATTAGTGTTAAAGAGGAATCTAGAATAATGCCCTCTGCAGGACTCGCTCAACAAGTCATCTTGGGTAGAGATTGCCCCACTTTTTCCACTGTTCGGAAAGAGGTACCAAATTCCCCTAAAGATTTCCTACCTCTGAAGAATTGACAGAGAGATTATAATTTTCAGGACTCTCTGGTCTGGGGGGACTGGACAGAAACAAATTCTTATGACCCTATACTTCATCAAAGGTCAACTCAGAAATATCCAGACCCAATCCCTCCACACCTATTTATAGGGTGTACCCAAGAGACTAATATTAACATCTCACCACAGCAACAAACAAACAAAAAGAACAAAAAATGGTCACGCGAGATCCCGTAGACATATTTACCCCTCGTTCCCCCAGAGTCCAATGTGAGTAGGACCCTGGAAGAAACCAGGTATGTCTACCTCGCATAGGCGAAGGGTATGTGAGAAATGAAAGAGTGTCTCACTGCTCAATCCCCAGGGAACGGTCATCCAGGTGGCCGGGGCACAGCCATCGTTATTGGAACCAGACCCCGGGGGTGGACCAGTGCGGGATCACCACCTGGATGAGGGTGCCTGGGGAGTGGGAGTCAGCACCCGGAGGAGAGACGCAGTATCCCTATACCCATTTCCCTATAGAACAACTGCATTCCAAGTACTATCTAGGAGTGTTATCCACCCCTTTCCTACACACACTTTGCTGCATGGACAAAGTGCTTCATGGAAAGAGAGACTCACACACAACCAGTCCATTTGACATGTCCCAACATCAGGGTCAGGCTCTTAACCCTAATGACTCGCACCTGAATCCTGTTACCTTTCCCCACTGGGATAAAAGGCGGAGCATAAGAGCACCCACAGAGCAAGGCAGGAAGGGCAACCGAAGCGAACAAGACCAGCAGAATGGAAGGGCAGGAAATCTCGGTAAAGCGACACAGATATGGAAGCCCAGCAGATGGAATCACGAGGCGAACGAAAGACCGTCGTCCTATCAGCTGTGGGGTGAAAATCGCTACAGAATCCCAAATGGGCAACTCCCTGCCACGGCAGAACCTCCTTCATGTACAGCGTGAGGACTTGAAAGGAGGCTAGCCGCGCTGGGCTAAAAGCCTTGCGAAACTGAAGGTTTTTGATAACTATCAACCGCTGCCGTTGAGTGAAAAGGGACACTGGCTTGTGATGGTGTAAGAAAAGGACATTAATGTTTGAAGTGATTATTACATGGTTGTTGAGAAACCGTGAGCGAAAGTACATCGTAGCAAGAATGAAGAATGTCGAGATTGTGCATATGAGAGAAGGTGCAAGAGAAAATAACTACATGGAGGCAAGTAGTCAAAGTGGTCATACGAGGAGAAAGTGAACGGCCAAGCCCCCTCATATAGTCGAAAGTAGTGAAGGGAACTGCAGATACCAGGCGGCCTTTGGAGAGGAGGCCGGTATAAACCTTTGAACTGTATCCAGTATTGTGGGTTGTGTGTAGGAAGGAAGCTGTTAGAAACAGATGCTTGGATTGTGAAAAGTAAAACGGACTTGCTACAATATAACAGAGTGGCACCACAAGATGTTATCCCCTATCGAAAGTCTCTATATCGAAATGGCAAATACGTAAAAGTGACAGCATGAATGATTGTAAAGAAACACGTGTGATGCTGGCAGTGTAAAGGCTTGCACCCGATCGAGAGAAGCCAGAACTGCCTACTGAGGAAGGTCTTAGCCCGGAGGAGGGGGACCTGAGTGAACCGGTGAAAGTGAACAAAATATGGGTTTAAAAAACATTAAGAATTTCTGAACACTATAAGCTAGTAGAACTGATAAAAGTTAACTGAACTGTGATTTGAAGGCTATAGAGAACCCGACGAAGGGATGCCAATTGAAAGCAAGGGGAAGTGAATTCCGCATTTTGATAAAGTGACTGACTCGTGGTGTAAAGATGAAGGTGAACCCAACGAAGGGGTATCACGAAAAAGCCGCAGAAGAGGGGAATCCTGCATGGTGAGAGCTTGGTGAAAGTCATGTGCTGCCAGGCAAAAGATATTGATTCGAGGGATCCTGCCTTTTCAGAGGAAACGGCTTCCTGATGCCTGTACACTGGAGGGGTGCTCACAGTCGTGCCACTGTTCCGCCTTGTCCCATGATGCAACACGGGGAAGGGAGTGTATTAGTTCAGCAGTCCTGAACTATCGAAACCCTTTTGGACATTTTAGTTTGCATTACACTCTTTTGTTATACATATCATTGTCCCGCACCCTTTTGTTATATAGAGTAAGGATTTGGCAATAGGGTTATTAGTATATGCCATTTTGTTTTGACACGACAACACTAGGACATTGTTTTCTTTACTTTGATGGTCGTAGCTTGCTCCAATTCTAGATTTAGGTTTAGATTAGGGTTTTTTCCCACCCATATACTGTTTAATAAACACCCTTGGATTGTACTTCTTGTGTGTCATGCTTCTGATAACCATGCCTTCCATACACCTTCCCGGAAGGAGAGTGTCAAAACCTGTGACAGAGTTGGCAGAAAACCACGTTTCAGTTGTGGCGAGGAAATGGAGGTTGTGGTCCTGACATGTGACACCTCCTGGAGAAGAGTGTTTGACGGCAGAGCAAGAGTTAAGAGTAGCAAAGTGGAGCAGATTGAAGGTCTTCCGAGAAGGGGTACAGGAGTATGGGACACCCATCGGAGGTGGCAGAGGGATGACAGAAAGAGGAGTGGGCGGTCAGGGGAGGAAGTCGATGAGAGACGGAAGACGCCTATCAAAAGGGAGGAGGTTGGGCTGAGAGCCTTGAATCAGGACAGTGTCATTTAGGTAGACATTAATGATGGCCCTAGAGGAGAGGAAGGATGCTAAGAGAACCCCTGAGCGGGTGCCACCATTAATGGGAGAGGAAGAGTAAGGGGGGAGGCAGCAGGTACCATACGGGGAGTCCAAAGTTCGGGAGAAGGCACAACAAAGCGGATGTCAGTGAACACCTGCCTGGATGAAGCCTTGACATAGGTGTCAGTGATGGGCAGGCCTGGGTTGGAGACAAGGAGATCCTTCTTGAACATTTACCTTCGAGACCTTGACAGGGGGATAGGACAGCAGATAGAATAGCAATTAAGGAAGATAGGAGAGATTGAGAGCACCATTGAAGGAAAAACAGAGAGAAGGAAGGGTGAAGGAAGGGGGGGGCAAACAGCAGCGCATGATCCAACTGCAACTACACAGCAATGCAACAATCAAACCAGGTGTGGCGGGATAAGGCCTAGGTGACAACAAAACAGCAGAAAGCACGATAGTTAGTGGCAACGTTTAAGGGCGAGAAGGAATAAACTGGAGAGAGGGAAGAGGCTTAATGTCTAGACATAACAGCAATTGTAAAGCCACATTTCAAATACAGCCAGCAATTATCGAAGAACACAGATTAGACTTTTCTAAGAAAGAGGGAAAAGCCCAATTTCGAAAAGCAGCAGCTGCAAAACAAGACAAGCAAGCAGATTTGATTTTCCAAGAAAAGGGAAAAAGCCCAATTTCTAAACACAGCAGCAAATGTAAAACTATTATATCTGTGAATGAACAAGATGTAAGTGAGGAGACTTCCACAGAAATGTTGAGAATAAATCTTCCTCCCAACACTGAGTGGTTCTCTACTTTGGAGGGAAATAAACTGAAGTTTTTCCCGGGGCAGACCTTCAGTGAGAACCAAGGTCAACCGAAGTATAACTCAGTCAGAACACAGAATCAGCAGTTAAACTACAACACAAAGAAAAGGAGAACTCAGTCTTCCCTATTCAACTCAATTGAGGTAAGGAAAGAATTATGTCTAAAGTTTGCTTAACAGAAGAAAGAAGTTTTATTAGTGAGAGATTGACCAGAAAATTACAGATGGATCATAAGATTTCCACATTTAATTTGATTGATAACTGGGAATCTAGACTTAATGTAATGGATTCAAAAACACATGATTACCGGAAGGTGCATGCTGGAGATCCAAATCGGAAATAAAAATGGTAAATTATAATTGTTGGGTTGTGAGAGAGGTCATCTCTGAATTTTAGATCGGCAATGACATACTACATCGATTAGATCTTATTAATAACAATGTCTGATCCAGAATTGGGGTAAAACCAATAGACTTTAATGATCTAGAAAAGGTATTTTGGTCAGCCCAACTGCTACCTTATGCTGCTAATTTTCAAATTAAAGAAGAAGAAGAAGTTACGATTCTAGGAAATATATGACAATACAAATTGTGAGTAAAAAAATAGAATAAACAAACCTTGTTTAATTGTTTAATGAAGACACTTTTATTATTTTAAATAATACATAGCCAGTCTTTACTTCAAACTCCATTAGTGCATCTCAAGGATAAGACAATCTGAACACTGGTCAATAATAATGATCTCCAAAGCGTCATTTTATCCCTTGATACCACCATTGGAATGGATGTTGATTCTATACACTTTTAGCCAATCATATCATTGGTCCCATACCTGAAGATTATGACAATACTGATAGTAATAGACCAGAAACACTTCATACTTGACAATAAGGGGGATTTTATGGTGTACTCCCTGTGCCCTTATGGGGGAAAGGATGTAACCTGTGACTCTAGAGAATGAAATAGTATTCCAAGTCATTAGTCAACTACCTCGACACTAAGAAATCAATTGCCCAGGTAGATGCCATGAGTCAACATCTACACTCAATTAGAAGAGACTTCAGAAATAGCCATCCCAGAAGTATTTCCAGGCTTCCCTCAGATGGTTGACAGACACATCAGTATGACTGATGGCTGTGAGACAGAAGAGCAGAAACAACATTTAAGACAGATAATTATGGGTTTTCAGAAGGATTTCTCTGCAGATTCATATAGATTGTAGACATACATCTCTTGATTATACAACCATACCTATGGACCCGATGGAAAGGAGTTCAATTAATTCTTACATAAGGCATTGCCTGACCTTGTAGAAAGAGAGAATTTGGTTCATGTAGGTGACCTATTAATCAAAAGCAAAACTGTTAAAGAAGCCATGGAGGAGATATGCCATGTGTGGACCCAACTGAGAAATGCAGGTGTAAAGTTATCACTATAGAAAGCACAGTGGTGCAGAACTAAAGTAAAGTTTCCATGCCATGAAATCACAGCTGAGGGTCTTACACCTCAGAAGAAGGTGGTTGAGGCTCTCCTGAAATTGCAGAACCCACAAATCTGTGTGTATTACATAGCCCTCAAGGATTCACTAACTTCAGCTGTAAATTCAAAGAGGAGAACGCAGAGATCACTGAACCCATGGGTCTGAATATTGATGGCAGGGGTGAAGTGGGAGCCATAGGAGCTCCCAAACAGAGGCTCTGAAACAACTGAAAAGAAGTTTATCCCATGCTCCATGCTTGGCTTATCCCATTAAAAATAAGGAATACTGGGAGACCACAAGGGGGTTCAGACGCAATGGCTGCCTAAGCCTTTGTCTCCCCTGCCGCGAGCAGAAGAATGGTGGTGCAGCACTCATAAACCCCTTCCCCGTCGTTTCTGAAGGCAAAGAATAGTGTTGGAAGGGGCCCAGAATAACTTTACAGAAGCACAGAGCTCGGCTCTGGCTAACAGCAGAGATCGGATGCCCAGAACGCAGGCGGTTTAACAGCTGGTGACCGACGAGGAGGCCCATGAGGGAAAAGAGCCGGGAGGTATGCCCGCTCCATGTCACGTTGGTGATGCCCCATGAAGGCCCCCCAGCAGAAGAGAAAGTAGACCATCCACGGCTTCACCAGCACTGGCGGACACCGGCCACGGGCTCCAGTAGCACCCAACTGCACACCGGGCGAGCGAAAGCAGTGCATCAGAGAATGTGATGCATCTAAGAAGGTGAACAGAACAATGCGAAGCAAACCGCACTCCCCCAAATAGGGAGTCCTGTTTACCATTGAGGCACCATGCACGTTATGCCCGCATCACGCTAGCCCAACATATTATATGCCCCATTACTCGATTGTGACCGTGTGCAGTAAAACCAGCGGGAACCTGCAGCAAGTGCCCCGTGCCGCCACCGATAGAGAAGCATGGCAGCGTCACATGGGGAT
This sequence comes from Ambystoma mexicanum, assembly GCF_040938575.1. Taxonomy (NCBI): domain Eukaryota; kingdom Metazoa; phylum Chordata; class Amphibia; order Caudata; family Ambystomatidae; genus Ambystoma; species Ambystoma mexicanum. Next base: position 788,659,719 of record NC_090935.1, on the reverse strand, counting down.
GACACTCTCCACGGTGGCCTCTTTTACTGCACCAGCCCAGCACAAAGATTGCTGCACCACCAGGACGCCAGTCAATGCCGAGCAACCGCAACATTTTGTGGGATAAATAGTATACAAGGCCTGCTCCCTCACTCCAACCGCTGCTGAGAATTGGAGCTCCAGGGGTGCGAAGCGCAACATAGTTCAAAGTGTAGACAAGCCATTAATCCCCCATGCTGCAGTCTGTCAGACCAGAAGCCTGGATTCATCCAGTGGTAACCTAAGCAGTAGAAAAAGCGCTCAAGAAGTGGCCAACATTAGCCATAAAGGGAAGGCTCTCATACAGCCTAGCACAACGATGGAGGTGGCGACACCACGCCCGCAGCAGCACACACGAGTGTTAAGGTTCTTGGTGGCTTATTCTGGCAAATGCAATAGACTACTAGTGAAAGCAGTGCGCACACCTCGCTCTGGCCAAGGAGCAAACAAACAAGATACGAGTTAAGGGGGAATTTGGATTAGGTCCCATGTTGCCCAACAAAGAAAAGTGACACACTGCACAATACTACGAACAACTTAACAATGCCACAGACTAGCAGAAGCCAAGCTGGACCTCTTCACTGGAGCAGTCTTGCTGAGTTTTCACCACAAAACTGTAGCTATGGAGCAGCATCCGGCACCGGACGCACCGACTATCACAGGCAGTGACCAGGAGGCATCGACAAACGCTGACATCCGTCTGTTAGAGGAAATTAAGTCCATAAAAAGCAGAATGACCGCAAAGGTGACTGACTTGCAGACCAGAATGAACAAGGTGAAAGACAAACTGTAAGCATTGGAGAACAACCAGCTAGCAGCAGACCTCACAGAGATGAAAATGGAAGGGCAATTTCTGGATCTAAAACGAGAAACAGATCTAGCGGTAAAAATTGATGACCTCAAAAACAGGGAAAGGCATTCTAACATTCGCATAATCTGGCTGGGGAAACCCTGCTGGCGCTGAAACGCCAAGTCAAAACCCTGGTTAATTCAACGGGCCGAGATCGGTTCTGGCCAAATGCCATTACTTTAGGTAAAAAAGTTACACTGTTCAATAGGCGAGGGAGAGGGAACAAATACATTTCAAAGGGTTGCGAGTCAAAATATATCAAGACCTATCGCCAATCACCTTACTGAAAAGAAAGGACTGACGCCGATTGACAAGTTGGCTGCAGTTGCAGAAGATCAGGTACAGATGGAGGTTCCCCTTTTTATTAAATTTCGAACACTGTGGTGAAGAGTACAGGATCAAAGCAGGGGAGGAAGCAAACAGTGTTCTGCAACAATTGAAATCCGAAGACCGGGGTACAGACTTAACTGAAATGCAAGCAACTTGTGAGTCTGTGGATGCAGTTGGCAAACTCCAACCTAGACGAGGTCATGCCCACGGCTCCTAAAAAGTCTTCAGGTGCAACAGCCTATAAATCTTGAGCCCAACGCTGAGACAATCACTGGCAACTCAATATCTATACCAAGGTCTTTGAGTCAATCTCTGCGAGGTGTGCTGCAGGGGTGGTTGCTTGATGTGAAGTTTGGGGGGGGGGGGGAGTGAGGCAGGGCCTATAGAAACATCCCATTCATTGTTTAACCACTGTTTAGAAGTTACTTGTTGAGTGAGCAGCAAAGAACAAAATGGTGCCTTACTAACAAAAACGTAATCGCTCGCTATGGCGAGGGGCTCCATTTGAATGGCCTAGCTTTGTAGGGCATCTCCGTTCATAGGAGAAATTATGGGTTGCATTTGTCCAAAAGGGAGGAGAGGTGGGAGTGCTGCATGGGAGACATACAGGGGGGGAATATGGCATACGTAAGAGGCAATGGATATGATTGCGGCGAGATAATAAGGCCTTACAACATGATGCTCCGAAGAGCCCAGGGATTAGTCTTACAGTGGTTATGGTAGATAGCAGGATTAGATTTGGGTCACTAAACGTCAAAGGGTTAAACTCACCACATTAGTCCTCAATGCCCCTGAGAGAATTTAAGCTGCCGAAACTAGATGTATTGTTTGTTCAAGAATCCAAGTTCAAGAAGGGGGAAGAGTATGTTTTCAATGGGAAGAAACTCTGGGGAGCTATTTGGGCTTCAGGCCCAGTCAAGAAGGGGGATGAGGGAGTGGGGGGGCTATTATACAGGGCATCCCCGGTGCCTAGAGATCACACAGATACATAGGAACACAGAGGTTCGGTTCCTAGCAATCAACAAATGCATTAGACCGAGAGAGATCACACTGTGTTCGGCTTATGCACCTAACCAGCGGCAAATTCACTTCTGCAGGGATCGGTTTGCTTTCCTGGATTCATGGAAAACTGCCATGTTAATTTGTGACATGTTAATTTGTGGGGGAGATCTTAGCACAACAGTTGACCCGTCCCTGGACTGGGTTTCACTGAGATACAGTGCAATCCCTACTTCGATACCGGACAGGGACAATCTATCCTCCCTTCTACAAGATTCTTATTTGCATGACAACTTGAGGGTCAGACATCCATACTCAAGGGCCTTCACTTTTTACTCCCTACATCAAACTTATTTGCGCATTGATTACGTCCTACTCGATGCGGCACCGAAATAAATAATAGTAGACACATCTATTGACATAATGGGGTTGTCAGACCATGACATGTGCACCTTAAAATTGGACATGGGACCGTGTGTTCCGATTGACAGGAGGTGAGTCTGCAATGATAAATTATATAAAGATGGGCTCTTCAAGAAAACGCTATACACAGAGATGACAGATTACTTGGTTAGAAATTACACTGGAGAGCTCCCATTAACAACAGTCAGGGAAGCCGCTATAGTCACTATTCGAGTCGAGGTGATTGCAGAAGGGTCCTCCAAGAAGAGGTTAAGAATGCTCTGAGAAGTGTATGGGGAGGCATGGTATCACATGTAAGAAGCTGACAGAATAAGTACAATTTGTAAAACCTTTATTGAAGTTTCTGGGGTTGGAAGAACTCCTACATTGCCCTATAACTAAGATGGGAGTAGTCTCAACCATCAAATGATAAACAAAACAGTCCAAGTAGAGTCTGTCAAATCAAAATGGCACGTGCTAACAAAAACGAATGCTTGCCATATCTCTTGTACAAAAAGTGTATAAGGAAGAAATGTACGTAAAGGAAAAATCAGTGTTCAAAAGAATAAATGTAGCTGAATCAGCTCTCCTCCCCACGTTAGACCACACAGAGTAAGGCGCTCCTTGTAGGCAGCATGACACACTCTGGCTCGGGTTTTCAATACCATAAATAGTTCCATAACGTGGGTCGAGCTGCGCCTGGCCTTCCACGTTAAAGTCTCTCTTTCAGACCTCCAAATAAAGTTTCAACACAAAGTTCATGTGGCCCCTCCTCCACTGTCAGGCTCAGACCTCTTCAGAACAAAGTTCAACATAACTTGCACTGGACCAGTGATGGCCGTGCCGAGGGAGAGAGGAAGAGAGGGAAAGAGGTAGAGAGGGAGAGAGGGAGGGAGAGGGAGAGAGGGAGAGAAGGAGAGAGAGAGAGAGGGGGAGAAGGGGGGGGAAGAGTCCCTGCAGACAGATTCACCAAGGTCTGCCTAAGCTTGTCCACAGCTATCACGTCGGATATATCACAGGGCACCAGGGCACAGATAACATCTGTAAAACCCTAGACCGAACTGTGTGCATTGACTACAAAGATGACAGCCCTACCCTGGTCTTGATAGACGCATAAAAAGCCTTTGCCAGGGCAGAGTGGTCCTTCATGCAGGGAGTCATGTGAAAAGTAGGCATTGGCCCAGACTGGATTGCAGGTGCCCAGGCACTGTACCGCAACCTAACAGCAAAAGAAGTGGTGAACAGAGTAGCATCAGAGTCCTTCCTCCTGGGCCGAGGGTTTCGACAAGGCTGCCCGCTGTCACCCCTGCTCTTTGCCCTAGTCTTAGAGTCGCCAGGCCAAGCCATACGTTTAAACAAAGGGATGCATGGCCTGCCGAAATTTTTGATTGAATAAATGCTGCCATTATTTTATGACGATATCTTGGCCTACATCACCCAGCCGCAGACATCCGTGCCAGCTCTGCTAACACCCATAGCAAACTACAATGTCTTTTCAGGTTTATGCATCAATCTAAACAAAATCACGGGCCCTCCCATCGCTAGAAAACCCCATGCTCACTAGGCGCCTCACAGAGGACTGGGTTATGCAATCTCAAATAGAGGGTATCTGATATCTAGGGGTGACCATAACTAGGCAGCTTAGTGACCTATATCACTCCACCTACCCCCCGTTGTGGGAGGGAAATCACCAAAGATCTCTGAAAGTGGTGAAAGATCACACCATCATGGGCAGCCAGGTTCACCACCATCAAAATGAATGTATTGCCCAGATTACTTTTCTTATTTCAGTCCCTCACAGTAGTTATGCCAGCCACCTTCCTCATTGAAATGAAACAGACGATGATACTGCCCAAACAGGAAGGAGGAATGGGCTAGCCCAATATTTATTAATATTTCAGAGCAGCACAACTATGCATTCTGCTAGCTCACTTGAGGAACAACACGGATAAACAATGGGTGCCCTTGGAAAATGGCCTCTTTGCCCCGGTAACCGTGGGAGACATGCTGTGGGTCCCACATAGGCACCTCCAACACACGATCCGCGAACATCCAGTACTTACTGTTTTCTGGTCCCTACTGCAGAAATACAAGGACATGGAGGGCATCACATCATGGCTGTCCCCGCGCAGCTGCATTTGCCCCCTCCCATTATTAACCTTATAGCAGACCCCAATCACCTCCAATTACAGTATGAAGCAGTGCTGGTAAGGACGGGATAGATGTAGCAGGATGCGTCTTTCCTCACCAAGGAGGAGCTCGAACAGGCACTGCAGGAAGACCCCATACAATCACTGCTGTACCTGCAACTGAAGGACTTTCTGACCAATTCGTGATGGGGTAAGCAGCTGCAGTGCCCGCTCACATCCTTCGAGCATGCACTCAACACCCATCAGGAGTCCAGGGTACTAATTTCCAAACTCTACACCTCCCTATTGGGAAGAGGGCACCTAGCCACTCCACGTACAAAAGGACAATGGGGTAAGGACTTGTAACTCGAGGAAAATGCAGAGGTCTGGACACTGATTTAAAGGGCAGGGTGGTCCTTCGCAATTGCAGTTCAATATAAAATGCACAATGGCAGACTGTTAATGTGGTGGCACTTGACCCCTCAGAGTACGGCTAAAACGTACCCAGGGCTAAGCCCGAGCTGCTGGAGGGGCTACACTGTAGCCAGTGACAATTGGCAGCAATGGTGGGGTTGTGTTTAGTGCAACTTTACTGGAAGGAAGTTCTAGGCTGGATGGACGCCATAGATGGTATTCACAGGGACTTTTCACCACTGCTTTTCTTTTATGGGGTCGAAGCAGGGTTATTGTCGTCATACATGCCCAGAAATCTGCTCCTAGCAGCATGTGTATGCCTCACGATACACTGGAAAAGGAGTAATCCCCCACAAAATCTGAATGGTGGGACAAGGCCCAATGAGAGATATGAAATGCAAAGCCTGAAACCAGCATTAATGGAAACCCCCACACATGTGGACATGTAATGGCTCCCTTTCCTAGAATATCATAGAGCAGAGAAGCCTGGAAAGAGAAGAGGGAGCAAGAGAAATGAATATGGAACACAGCCACACACGATGTCAACAGACACAGAATGGCTGTTAGAGCATCCAACCAGGAGATGACCCCGTAGACAAGATCAGACTTTGCACAAAAATTGGTTTTCTTCGTGAAATGTCCTGGCCAAACTGCTTCTTTCAAGCTCAATGTTTAGAACCCTGTTAATATGATGTCTCTACAGAGTGGGGGAGGGGGGACGGAGAGGGAAGAAGCAGGGGGCTCCGATGGATTGAGAGTTGGATCTTCAGAGGTCCAGTGGAACAAAATGCAGACAACAGTAACGTTTTTGATTTGATTAGAACCACAATTTGATTTTCGTTTAGTTTTTCTGGATATCATATGTCAGTGATGTAAAACCTGACACTGAATGTTTGTAAAGCATTATGTTGGTCCTAACTGAATCTTTCATTAATAACAAATCAATTTGCAGTCTTAAACTAGAAGCATGACCGGTTAATAAAGTGATCTCTTTTGCAAGCAAAACGTTATCAGCCTTAGAGATGAAATTTAACAACTGCGAGAAATCACCCCTGGCAACAGACTAGGCATTGGAAAACTACCACCCATTGATCCATTGGAAACATGTAATAGTTGAGATTTCCCACCAAACGCTGCAATAGTTGCATAGTGACTGGATACGAACTGGGAATGTCAAGGATTCATTCCTGGATTTTTTTTATTTCTCTATTTTGTAGAGCACCTTAGGCCCGGCGGCAAACGGGCACTACACAAAACAAACCAGACAAACAGCACAACAAACAAAATAAAAACAAGCTAAAAACAAAAGCAGCAGAGTCAATAAAAGACCAGAAAGCTAAAATACTAAGGTTAAATACTTGTAAAAAAAAAAAAAAAGGCAGGAGCAAATAAATACAAGGTACAAAAAATACAGCCTAAAAAATTTAGAAAAAAAATAAGGTTTTAAAGAAGGGTTACGCTGTAGAAATCGGATATGGTAAAAATAAAAAGAGTCAATGGCACAAGGGTAAGTCGATGTACATTAATGTGTTCAGACATGCAATTTGACTGGGTCTACCCAAAAGAGGGGTAATGAGCGCATGAGGTTCCATTACTGTAGGCCTTCCGCTCATCTTGCAACTAACCAGGCTTGAAAGATTCCAATGAAAGACAACGACATCTAGATTCTTGCTATATGTATATGCTTTACAAACCAAGTGCCTAGTGAAATAAATACTGTAGCGTCTTGCATAGACCGGCAAACACTAAAAGCGCTACACTCTGGAAGAGCACTTTACTTACACTGTTTGCAATAAAACCTCAGCCTTTTAGTTCTTCATTCTAAGGAACAAGTTACTTACCTGACTGTTGTTCTCCAGCATGGGTCTGGCATGGATTCTCATGCTCATGAATATTCCCTGTCGTTCTACTAGTAACCAATCACTGGTCTCTGGGTAACTAGTAACTAAGCTGGGTAGCTAGTAACTAAGCCCCTCCTCTGGCAGCCATCTTCAGATTTGGTAGCAGGTAAAGTGGCAGTAGGACCAATAGAAGAGCCGCAGAGCGGTAGGCAGGAGGGGTTGCATGTGAATCCATGCCAGACCCATGCTGGAGAACAACAGTTACAGGCAAGTAAGTTGTTCCTTCTCCAGCATGGGGTCTGGCATGGATTCACATGCTCAACCACGGGAGGTGGCAAGGATCAACATTAAGCATTTCACCAACTGAACATTAAGCATCTCTTACCTCCTCACCAGGCTCACCTTCAGGCGAACAGGTTGCGCAGCACTGCCTGGCCGACTCTGGACTACTCCCTGGAATACCGGTCGACGCAGTAGAATCTTGTGAAGATGTGCGTCGACCTCCATGTAGCAGCCCTGTAGATGTCCAGCAGGGGCACACCAGACAGGAATGCCGTGGTAGCAGCGATCGCTCTGGTTGAATGGGCTCTCGGACGGCCGGTCAACGGTCCGTTTGCCAACCGGTGACAGTGCATGATGCAGCCGGAGAGCCATCTGGAAATGGAAGCCTTCGAGAGGGCCTTCCCTTGGTTCACAGGTCCAAAGTTCACAAACAGCTGTGATGTCTTCCGAAAACTCTTCGTGCGATCCACTTAGAACTTCAGCGCCCTAGCCACATCCAGCGAGTGCAAAGTCCTCTCAGCCCGCGACGAAGGCGACGGGAAGAAAACAGGTAAAACCAAGAGCTCGTTGAGATGGAAGTCCGACGGCACCTTGGGCATGAAGGAGAGGTGCGTCCTCAGCACCCCCTCGTCTCGTGGAATGTCAGGTATGGAGGTTTACAGGAGAGGGCCTGGATCTCTCCCACTCGTCGTGCGGGTGTTGTTGGTGAAGACCCTTACCACTTTGCCCTTGAGGGACGGGAGGAACGACCTGAGGGCCCAGAACACGGCTCGGAGCTCCAGGACATTGATGTTTAGTGACCTCTCCTCCAGGAGCCAAAGGCTTCTTGCGTGGAGATCTCCGGTGTGCTCCCCCATCCCTCCAGGGAGGCGTCCGTCGTCACCGTCTCCTGATGTGTCGGGGTCTGGAAGTCAATGCCTGCTGCTAGATGCGTGCGAGTGCCCCACCACCGGTTCGCTTGGCAGAAAGTCTCGTTGAGTGAGATCCCGTCTTCGAGGCTGCCCGCCGCTTGCATCCAACGGGCGTCGAGGAACTCCTGCAGTGGTCGCATCCGCAGCCTGCATAGGTGCACAAGGTAGATGCACAAGGACATCATTCCGAGTAGGGACTTGATGGATCTCACTCTGGCCACGTCCATGGTCAATAGACATTGCACCTTGCCCAGGATGCCCTTCGTCCCTTCCTCCGACGTCGAAGCCAATCGCGCCACTGTGTCGAGTCTGGCTCCCAGGAACAGGGCGTCTTGCGACGGTACCAAGTGGGATTTTGCGAAGTTGATTGCGAATCCCAGATCCGTGAGCAGTTGGATGGTCTTCGCTGTGTGATCGATGGCGAGTTCTCTTGACTTTGCTTGGATGAGCCAATCGTCCAGGTAGGGGTAGACGTGGATCCCCTGCAGGCGCAGCCGCGCCACCACTGGTGCTAGTCACTTGGTGAACACCCTGGGCGCTGACTTCAATCCGAAGGGAGGGGCCTTGAACTGATAATGTCGCCCTTGGACCACAAATCGTAGGAATTTTCGATGTCCTTTTAGAATGGGGATGTGGAAGCATGCATCCTTCAAGTCCAGCGACGATAGGAAGTCGCATTCCTTCAGCTGTCCCAGCACGTGCTGGAGGGTGACCATCCAGAATTTCTGGGACTTGATGTACTTCTTTAGACGACGAAGGTCCAGGATGGGTTGCCAACCGCCGGTCTTCTTCCGAACGAGGAAGTACAGCGAGTACACTCCGGAGCCTCTTTAGGATGAGTTCTATGGCTCCCTTTCTTAGCATCGCTCGTACCTCCAGGAGCAGTTGTGGGGTGTGGTTTTCCTTCCTGGCCACGGGTGGAACACGGGGACACCTTCTTTGAAATTCCAGAGTGTGCCCGCAGGCCAGGGCATCTAGCACCCAACTGTCGGTGGAGATGGACTCCCACATGCTGACAAATTTCGGCAGCCGGCCTCCCACCAGGGTGCTCGGGTGGGGGCCCGACGCCACGGCCGGTTCAGTCCTGTTTCCTCACGGCCTTGCCGCCTTGGCCTCCTTGGCAACGATGACGGGATCCTCCGGTCTTGCCGCTTCCTCTGTAGGCTTCCTGCGACGAGACGCGGGCCGATTGGCGGTACGATGAGGAACCGCTGCTGAATCCTTTGGAGGCACCTTGCTTGCCTCCGGAGTTCCGAAAGGACGGCCATCGTTGTTGAAGAACGCCCAAGGCCCGAGCCGTCTCGGTGTCCGCCTTGATGGCCTGCAGTGACTCATCCACTGTCTTGCCGAACAGGTTGTTCCCATCGAAGGGCATGTCCAGAACCCTGGTCTGCACGTCCTGGCGGAAATCGGTGGCCTTGAGCCAACCGCGCAGGCGAAGGCAAACGCTGTTGCTCATCTGGTGAAAACCGGTGTCGGCGATGTCCGTGGCCACCGTAATGGCGTGGTCTGAAGCCACCTCGCCTTCCTGTAGGATTTCCGGGGCCTCAGCCCTCTGATCGTCTGGGAGGAAGTCCAGGAGGGGAGCGATCTTGAACCACAGCTTCCTGTCATAGCGTGCCACATTCGCGAGGGCGTTGGCCGCTTTAATAGTCGTTGGCGCCGACGAGATGTCCCGACGTCCCATGGCGTCCAGCTTCTTCCCCTCGCTGTCCGTACGGACGTGGAAGTTGAGGCCGTTGCCCCACCGATTTCTTCTTGGCCGCCACGGAGACCCCTGAAACCGAGGACGGCTGTGCTCTGAGGCACATAGGGGCGGAATCCGGGACCCGGTACTTCTTCTCGTACCGGTCTCTCTTAGCAGGAGCCGTGGACGGGTTCTTCAGGAGTGCCAGCCCCTCGTCCCAGATGTCGTCCAGTAACGGGACTGAGAGGACAGTCTTCCTCTTGGCCTCCCGTCGTTGGTAGAGGAAGCCCTCCTTCTTCTGTTCTTCGGGGCAGAGCTGGAAGAGCTCAGATGCCCTGACGATCATGGCGTGGAAGGAGCCAATTTTGTCCGGGGGGGGCCCGAGGAGTTGGTGATGGGAAGTCCATTCCGTCATCACCACCGTTGTCGTCCGTTGCCGCCTCGTTCCCGTCTCATCCCTCGGAGGAGGGGATGGGGGTGAAGGCTGGAAGGGGAGAGGAGGATGGACTCGTCTCCGCTTGTTAAGTGGGCTCCCCGACAGTCCAGGCTCCGCTGGGTCGTCGGTGGGGGGTAAGGGTATCCTTGTCCTTATGCCGTACACAGGGCCTGTATAGCCATCAAGATAGCTCCTGCTGTAACGGGACCGAAGGCTGGGGCGTGCGGCCCTCAGTGGCCCTATCTTCCTCGTCAGCTCCCCCGTTGCTCTCTTCGTCGGCCTCCTTCCCGTTGGCCCTGGATTCCTTGGGCTTCTTGACCCGGATCCTTTGGATGCTAGCCAACTCATCCTCAGAGGTGGTATCGTGTCCATTATGGCTACCATGCCCCCCCGCTTCTCTTTCTCCTGCTGGGGTTTCACAGGGGTCTTCTCGATAGGCAGAAGAGAAGATTCCCTCCGGGGTGGCAGGAAAACTCTAGCCCCTGAAGCCGTCTTCACTGAGGAAGCCTCCGTAGGTTTCGCCAGGGCCGCCACGACTCCTTCAATCAAGGCCTTAGCGGGTGAATCAGGGCCTTCACGACCTTGGGTGTGCCAGAGGCCTTCACCTTGGAGGGAGGGTCGCTGCCTCGCTCCCCCTCGGCTGTCTGTCGGGATCGACCAGGGCTTCTCCCGAAGCTTACCCGGGTTCGACTTCCTCTTCAACGAGCCAGAGCGTTGGCTCGTGGTTGATGGCGTAGGTGATAATGTGCCCTGCCTGGCAGCCGAGGAGCCCGACCAATCGGCGCTCCCGGTGCCCGCAGACTCGCAGTGCTTTGCCTTTTGTGGGGCCCCCGTCGCCAGAGTGCCCTCAAAGGTCTTAGAAGACCGCTCGGACTTCTTCCTTTTCTCACCCTCTGCTGGGCTCTTCCCCTCCAGCCGGTTGGTGAGCCGAGTATGACGATCCTTCATTGTCCGTTCAGACATGTTCTTACAAAACGCACAGTCCTTCTCCACACCTCCTCCCATAATCTCACCAGACAGCCTCACCCCATCCTTCAGCTTTAAGAAAATCTCCATCATTTAGACTGAAAAAGTCATACTCTCGCTAAAACCATCTAATTGCAAAGGAGACAACTGCCCAGCCCAAATTATAAAGGATGCAGCCAGAGACTTAGCTGCTTTCATCTCCAAACTCATCAACACCTCATTCAAGCAGAACCTAGTCCCCAACAACCTGAAAAAATCCTGGGAACTCCCACTGCTAAAAAAAAAAAAACCTTAGACCCATGCACCCCTACCAACTACAGACCCATTACCACAGTCCCCTTTCTACTTAAAATCATTGATAGAGTAGCATATCTACAAATATAGGACTACCTAGAAACTAATCACCTTCTAGGATCAAGCCAGTCCGGTTTCCGTCCCCTCCATGGCACAGAAACAGCCTTAATAGACCACAAGACCCAAATTGACGAGTTGAAGGACAATGGGAAATCAGCTTTGCTACTCCTCCTTGACCTATCTGCAGCCTTTGACCTGGTGGATCATGCAGTCTTATGCAACCACCTCAAATCAGCGGCCCATTTTTCAAGTGATGCCATGACCTGGATCCAGTGCTTCCTGGCCAACCGTACAATGAGATTCTTCTCCCCATCTGCAGCTGCCAATCCTATACAAGTCTCCTGCGGCGTACCTCAGGATTCATGTGTGCCTCCTACCCTGTATAACATCTTTACTAAGCCCTTGTTTGACAAGCTAGACAGATTGGGTGTCACATACACCAATTATGCTGATGAGACCCAGATTCTCAATCCCTTTTCGGGTGACTACTTGAAGGACTCGGCCTTAGCAAACAAAATATACCTCCTCATTCAGGCATGGATGGCATCCCACGGCCTCTGCCTAAACGACGACAAAAACGGAGTTAATGATCCTAGTTTCATAGACGATTATTAAAAAAACTCAACCCTTGCTATGCATCCTTCAATATTGATAACAACATTATCAAAGTGATGCTGGTAGTCAAAACTCTAGGCTTTTACCTTGACTCGGCTCTCACCCTTAAGAAGCAAGTCAACTCACTAGCATCCTCAACAGCTTACACTTGCAAGTTGATCCGAGCATGCAGACCATTCCTCTCTGAAACGAGCTTCATCACATTGGCCAATGCACTAATATTATCCAAATTAGATTACTGTAATGCCCTATATACCCAGGATCTAATAAATATATCACCAACAAACTTCAAAGACTCCAAAACAATGCTCTTAGAGCTGCTTTAAACATCCCTAACAGAGAACACATTTCCAGCTACAGAAGAAACGCCCACTGGCTCTAAATCAATGATAGGATCCTCCTTAAAGCACTCTCTCTCATGTCCAAATGCCTAAAGAACATAGCCCCACCTTATCTGGCTGAAAGAATTAACAGGAGAATCACTGCACGTCCCCCGAGATCTGCCAACAATAACACCCTTGTTGTCCATAGATTTAAACGAACCAGAGCGGGCGGCATCAGTTTCCCAGTCATAGCTGCCCAAACCTGGAATACTCTCCCCCATGACCTTAGAACTGACCAACCATACCTGAGCTTCAGACGAAAAATCCTACCATGGATCCGGACCAATGACACCCACTCCCTCCCATAATCGCCTGCCCTCTCGCCATGTCTAACCGCCTGCATACCATGTATGTATGTTACCATGTATGTATATTAACATGTATGTATGCTCCTTCACTGCAAGATGTTACTTCATTATTCTCCTGTAACTAAGCTATAAATCTTGTAATGCTCCCTAAGGGTTTCATTGCGCTATATCAAATAAACAAACACACGTGCGATTTGTCGTCGTGAAGGCAGTAGAGGCACCGAGAGTGCTCATCCTCCTTAAAGATGTTCTGTAGTCCGCATCCAGGGCAGCTCCTGAAAAGCTTGGATCCAACAGACGTCATGCTCCCTTTGTCCTGGGCCATGTCCACGCGGGGTAGGCCTCAAAGATCTTCTGGAATCCTCCGAGAAGTGGAAAACTCGACGAAAAGATGCCCGTGAGGGGCGTTGAAAATTCTGAAAACGGGTCCCCGTTGATCGGAAGTAGAATCGGAGGAGCTTGAGGCTCGATTGACTGAAAATATAAGAGTAAACACTTCGAAAAAACGCAAAATGCAGTAAAAGCTTGAGAGCTGCAGCATGAGGACTCCCAACACTTGAACGTGCGATAAAAGTCTGAAGACGGCTGCCAGAGGAGGGGCTTAGGTAGAGGGCAGTCATTGGCTGGGGGCAGTATGACCCAGAGAGTAGTGATTGGTTACTGGCAGAAAGACAGTTCAGAAACGAAACTGAAACAGATTATTTTTTCTTTACCGAGGATTCCCAGCCTGATGATGGGGAATATTCATGAGCATGTGAATCCATGCCAGACCCGATGCTGGAGAAATGTACATTTTGCACTGCAATATTAAACGTGTATGGTGCAGCCTGGATGTCAGTACCTAGAAAACATCTCACTTACTCCTTCCAAAAAGGGATTGTTACAGTAGCTCACAAGGAGAACAATGTGACCTAACCTTGTGCCTCTGTAAACAGAAAAATAAATGGGGAGATGATAGCGTTTGCCACCTACCATCGCCCATAGACATCTCTTCAGGGACGTGATAAAGCACAGTGCCTGGAGACTGTTCTTGGGTGGTGGAGGTGCACAGTATAAATCAACATAACATTCTCTGTTGGCATCTCTAGCTGAGAATGCAGAGAGGGCTTGCGTCAGCTGAAGTGACATCAGTGAGAGATTCATGCAACAAAACTATAAATTGGGTGAACAAAAATATTAGGATTAGGGGTGTGACAGCTGGACCAGGGCAGGGCATCAGAACCTCTGCCCAATAGGTTTGCATTGGGACTACCAAGAGCAGACAGCCATCCATCACTGCCGATCAAATAAAGAGTTTTGGGGGACTACTGGCAAGAAGGCATAACATTGGCCAGCAGCTTCATTCAGGAGGCTGGCAGGCAAGTAGATCGGAAGAAGACTGTGCTAATAAGGGAAGCAGTCCTAATGAGTCTGTCATGGGACTCACAGGGGCTGTTCCTGCTAAAAGAGCAGGGAACACTCATTAAGTGAGCTGGGTACAGGCTCATGAAGTGATTAATGGCTCAATACATTGCCTAATATTTTAATGTTTTTTGGAAATATATTCTAGCATTTAAAGGTTTACCTGAATGCAATGATTTTCATTTGCATCAGATTTGTTTGCATTTTGAACCTGAGTTTTCTGAGTAGCACTTATCTGAAATAGAAAGTGGTGCTTCCGGTTTCCATTGCTGATGCTTTGGTATTATTGGGGAATGCATTTGCCTTACATATTGAATGCTTTTGCATTAATCTGCATTGTTTATTTGCTGAACAATTGTGAAATGGAGTGTAATGCACACTCCTGGGGTTCATTGATGCTGTGGGTATTTATTAGGTTCCCTAGTAAATGCAACTGCCTTATAAGACATGATAGACAAGGGTGTTTTGGTAATTGACACATTCCCATTCTGAACTTGTCTGGGTGAGCAGCTAAAATTGTGTGTTAATATGAAAGAACTCCTTTTATTTTTTAGCATCTGCTCTGAAGTGGTGAGAAAGTTATGTGCTTAATAATTGTGATTAATATGCTAGGAAATGTTTCAATTGAATTAGAGACGTTTCTTTGACAAGTGGCAATTTTCTTAAATGCTAGGCTGAGTGGTAATTATTATTATAATACAATGTGTTAAAATACAGTGTTAGTAGTCAGCGAATTTTATTGAGTCCATACTAATTTCTTGTTATGCTGCAATGACAAGTTGAAATGCCCTATTATTCTGTTGATGTTATTCTCACTCACTGCACTACACAGTAACTGAGGTACAACATTGCGAGGCTTGCCATAATCGGACAGTGCCCGCCATTCCGGGTTGACTGTGCTTAAGGTGGGCTAGATATCCTGACCCTTGTGAGTAATATGGGATAAAATGCTGACTGGCCTCAAGAACCAATACAATAAATACATTGTTGCTGTACGCATAAAGAGGCTATAGTCACAGGCCAACAGAGACTTCTTTTTGTACCTGTGTCCTAAATTCTATGCTGCAGTTCATTAGAGGGGCTGCCAGAATCCTTCTGTTTCTGAGTTACAGATGGGGGTACCCCCGTACCAGTCGGCATTACTCCGTTATTGGTAATTATTCAAATAGGAAAACAAGAGTCCAAGGTAATTGTTTAGAGGATGAAGAATTCAAAACAATCAATAATATGGAGGCATATCTGGCTTCTCCTCCTAAGGTATATGATGAGAACACCCGTCAAGGAATGCATGTAGTTTATGTGGATAGATTTTCCTACCATGTTAAAGAAATGATGAGAAGGAATTAGTAGCAGATGTTGGGAATGCATGGATGAATAACACACCTGAATCCGCAGGTCGGTTATAAAATTGGTCCCTGGAGTAGTCAGGTGGCGGAACTGATGGCAATATATATAAAGCTGTCCTTACTGCCATAAAACACCAACTCAGAGAAATAGTCATAGTAACCGATTCGGACAATGTCAGAAATTGATTATTTGCGCAATTAGTTAGCTGGGATGCCAGAAATATGATCTGTGCAAATAACAAACATCTGAAACATGGGAAATTAACCCAAACAATACTTTAGTGACAAACAACATGATCCTGTTTTGGAAGAAAACAGAGGGTCCCTCAAAAGTTGAAGGTCTCGATAAAAGTGGAAGTAATTTGGCTGATCAACTCACCAGAAACCATGGTCAAACACTCAGCAACAAATGTATGTTAACCGTTAAATGTCTCTCTACCAAGTGGGTTGACTGTATTCCTGCTCCAAATTGCAAGTGCGAGATAACAACTATGTTATTAATTAACCACATTTTCTAGTTTCCACCTTTTCCAAAAGATTGAGTCCTACTGAGGTAGCCATTTGACCAATGAGGTAATAAATAAAATGTGGGACGTTGTTTGGAGTTAAGTGTACATTTTATAGGCTGCCTGTTCTGCCAATACCATGGCAGCCCGTAACATTTAGGTATCTGGGAATAAACATTTACCACCAGATCGAGACAGAACACAAGCACAACACGGAAAAGGCGATAGAGGGGATTAGGAACAGTATGGTATTTTGGTCCAGACTGCCCCTGACCATGATGGCCTTGCTCAAGATGGTGGTCCTGCCTAGACTTTTGCACTTTTTTATAAACGTCCCGTTTCTGATACCCAGAAGCCTATTCGCGAAACTTCACAGCGTGTTTAGGGGTTTTGTGTGGGGCAGCTCTAGGAACAGGGTGGCTCTGTGGAAGCTCCAGAACCCATGCGACAGGGGAGGGATAGGCCTGCCTAACTTCGAACTCTACTACCTGGCGGGGCAGCTGCAGTACGTGGCCAGGTGGCTTTCGACTGAAGATTCGGCGGAAGCCAGGCTCCTGCGCGAAGATACAGCCCCATACTTTCTGATGGAAGTGGTGTGGTTGGGCAGAGATAAACTGGTGGGCAAGGGGCGGTTACTGAGGTTGGGCTGGGAGATCTGGCACAGGACATGGAAGATTGGGGTGGACTCGGAACCATACTCCCAGCAGGCCCCTTTGGCGGCTCTGTGTGGGAGCGACTCCCAACTACTTGAATCGGTCCGCAGATACTGGGAACAGGTAGGCCTAGCCACCCTCGGGGACATATGGCAGGTAGGGGAGGCGGTGGACTTTCAGCAGCTGCAGGAAGAGACGGGAGTACATGGTGGCCAATATATAACCTACACTAGGCTGGTGAAAAAGACTAGAGAAAGATGGCCGGAGACAGTGCTCGCAGAGGATCCAGACGCCTCCCTGGAAACCATGTATGATGTATCGGAGGGCGGGCACGAAATATCGAGGATATATGAGCTCGTGCGGGCAAGGGCAGGGAAGGAGTTGCTCCAATTGAGACAAGATTGGGAGGAGGAGGAGTTGGGAGGACCCATTACGGATGGGCAGTGGGAACGGGCCCAGAGGTACCATAAAAAGGTGTCCCGTAACGCGAGATTCCAACAGCTTCAGTTGTATTTTACCCACAGGGCTTATTTAACCCCCGGGAAGATAGCAACGTTTGGGGGATCGGCTATACAGCAATGTCCCAGGTGTGGGGAGGTGAACGCGGGACTGCTACACATGTTTTGGGCTTGCCCGGAGTTGCATAGATTTTGGAATGAGGTCAAGACGAAACTAGCTGGTGGGGGGGTAATGCTGGATGTGGAATCGGCCTGGTCATGCTTGCTTGGACTATTCCCTAGACCCCGGCATTTGAAACACATAAGCAAGATGAAGGACCTGGCCTATGTCTTGGCCAAACGTAGGATCGCCATGGGCTGGAAGGCGGCCCATAGACCCAGGGTGGAGTTGTGGTGGACAGACCTCTTGAGATGGGCGGAAGCTGAATCCGTAGTCTGGTTTGAAGCGGTCACCAGGGGGGGGCGAAGAAGAAGTAGGGCCCTTGTTGGCCTGGCGGCAATTGGTGGCCTCGTTGGCAAACCCTCACCAGGGTTACAACGAAACAGAGGACCCGGTTGATGGCAGTCTAGGTAGTGTGCCACCCAGTGATGTTCCCATAAATGATATGTGAGAACTGGCTCTAGTGTAAAGGGGGGGGAGTTGGGGAGTTTGGAAATGTGTTGAAATATGATGCTTTCTATGTTTTGAAACGGTTGTAGTGTGTTGTTTGACCTTAAAAAATAAAATAAAAATATATTTTAAAAAAAAGTGTACATTTTATAATGACTACCACCTGGCATCCAGCAGGGGTGGTGAAGTAATATAAAACTATAGTAGGAATATAAAAGAAGTTTGTTGTGGACTCTGGACAAAGTTGGGACTTACGATTACCACTAGTCATTGATGGCTCCAAGTTCTACACCTACTTCTGCAACTAAAAACCTCCCCTTTTGAACTCATGACCGGTAGGAAAAAGGTCTTGCCTCAACATGTGTTCTACCGAACGCAGGAACAGAAGTCAATCAACACCTCTGCCACTCATGAATACATGGAGAATCTGAGGAAGCATCTCCAACATGATTTTGTCTAGCCTACACTCAGACGAACCTGGAAAAATCTGCAGTAAGTACAAAAGTCCACTATGACTTATGGACATCCAAAAAGTAGTATGACGTATGTGATAGAGTTTATATTTATAACTTCCAAAGGACCCAATCCAAGAAACTAAACTTCCTTGCAAGCTAGAAGAGATCATTTGAGATCATTGATGAGCTATCTTCCATTGCTTACAAAAGAAACATTCCAAAAGGGGAGGAGACAGCGGAAAGCAGAGTCCACGTGAACCAGCTGGAAAGCGTGTCACCCTCAAAATGCTCTTCATTGGATCAAGAAATCGGTTTGTCCTCTAGATTACAAAATTTCTGACCAACGAAAGCAACCTGCGTAAAAAGGTGAGTAGGAACAATTTGAGGGAATTAATGTCTGAATAATGTTTCAAAGATATACTGAAATCACATTAATGATGGGGTAAGATAGGGAATTGTAAAATCGGAAGAATAAAAAATCTTGTTATGTTATACTACACCATCCTTTCTATGCCTCTCTTTTAGTAATTAATTAAACATTCCTTCCAGCCTTTGCAACCAAAGACGGGGAGAATAGGAGGGACCCCAAGGAAAGGTCATCAATCACATGCCCCAATGAAGGAAAACGGAAGAGAAAGATCTGATCCAAGCCTCAAGGTGACAATCCAAGGCAGTCAAAAAAATCCTTTTTGTGGAGTTGATCTGGACCCAATGCCGGAAGAACAAAAGTATATACTTTTTCAAGAAGCTATGATGCTTGAACCTTGATCCTTCTCCTGGAGACATTGTTCTCAGGATCGGTGGACCTGTAGAAGAAAATGCAGCACAGATAGTTTTCTTAGAGTAAACAGACAACAAAAGTCTTTGTGAAAGAGCGAGAGAGGCACCATTCACAAAAGTATGTTTCCTGTTGGATTGCGCATCTCGGTGCCATGATGATAAAGGGTGCCCATGTGAAATGTGAGATACAAATGACTGCGCGTGCAAACGAGAGGCAAATTGTAATTGTTACGAATTAATCCAGAATCTGGCTTGGTAATTTTGTGTCCAGTGCATATTTAAATTGAACTTTTTATCTATATGTAAAAGTTCAAAAAGGCAGCATTTCACAAATTAAAGAAACAAATGCAATTTGTGTATTTATTCAACTATTGCATGATCAGTATGTAAGGACATACAGAAAAATGCACAGGAAAACTGGAGCAGTGCACATATAAAAAAGAGCGTTTTAGCAGGCCTCAAGAACATACATTCAGAGTTTTAGAAGCTAAATGTCCATCGGTCCTAAGCTTACAGAATAAAAATGCAATTGGATATTATAATAAACATTTATTCATCTTTAATGCTTATATTTTGCTGTATATTTGGTTTGGCTAAAATGATGAGAAGTTTAATGTAGAAAAGAGACCTCATCGGAAGTTCCATTGTATTTTTCCACGCAATTCACTGCCTGAACATGTAAACTTGGTATAGACTGGAGTTGACCTAGGATTTACCTCACTAGTTCCCCCAACAGTCCCCCCCCACCAACAGTATCACAATATATGAGGCCACAGTAAGGCCATGATTCATCATATTCAAACTGTTTCTAAAAGCTCAGGCATAAGCATTGCTGGATGCTGGCTAATGAATGGAATACAAAAAGAACTGACACATTCATCAAATCCAGGCCCTTATAAAATTAATTTAGCTAAAAGTCATAGGACCATTACCCAATATTCTGTGCACAGGAAAATAAACTGGCCTTGACATGTAGTCATATCATGAAGGAGAATGTGCATGGGATGTACCAACAGTGACATCTGATGGCTGAAGTCAGCGTTTCTCCACTTCTAATTTGAATAAGAAAGTTACATGTTGTATTTTAACAGCAAAATGATAATTTAATAAAATCATCTATTTATAGAGAACGCTCATACCAACTTAAAACAAATTGCAGTTTGTAGATAAAGCAACAATGTTAAAACCCATATTATCCCTAATGCTGAAAATGCACAGGGAGGAAGGACTATGTGTAATGTGAAAGGGCAATGGAACCTTTTACTAGAGAAGATTACCTCTCCAGTTCAAAATCTGTAGATCTGGAGGTACATTAATAGAAATAAATTGGAAGCTATTTACACGTTAATTGAAACTGCACATATTTATTCTGGGAACACTGCACAAAGAGTGCACAATCCGCAAGGGTATTATTTTCCTAATCCAAACATGTAGGAGCCAGATGTAAGTGTATGCAAGAACAAATTGCATGACCTGCAAATAGCATGTATATTCAGAAGCCCTCATTCATAAAGGGGCACCAACTGATGTGAATATGCGCATATAAATGTAAATTATCCAAGTAACATTTCTCTGATACATATTTTCTTTGTTACTGGAGAAAATCAAGTGTTTTTGGAGAATTTGGCAATGGTTGTACAAACTGGATGATAAGCGGCAATGCCATCACATAGATAGAAGCAACAGAAGTGTATTTAGAATACCTAGTATCTTTTGGAGTACGATATATGCTTTGAATTGATTATGGTAATGAGCGCTAGTGTGTGAATTAGTAAGATCCATGTATGCAGGTAAGCCTTTGTTTTGTTGAACAATTGTTTCTGAGCCTAGAACATTGTGGCGATTTCCTTGGATTACAGCTGGAGACGACCTTCGTTTGAATTGGACTTCAACTCTTTAAATGTAGAGTTTTGAGAAATCACCTTTTCTTTTGCCCAGAATTATGTGACATGAAATAATATGTCCTGTCATCCTAATGTGGGGCTATAATTTAAATGTTAAAACACGAATATTTCTTACAATTCAGAGTTTGTCTGCCTACTGTTCTCTTCTCAATCGACTGCCTGGTCAAGGCAAGTGGGGGTCATATTTGCTGCACTAGGCTGGCATGGATCACTATTTTCACCAGTTAGTCACCCCAATATGACATTCTCCCAGCGTGTGGTTCTGCGGAATTCCCGCACTACTTTCCAGAGAGCTTTCAGCAAGCATTATTTTAGTAGGTACTACCTATACATGCATTTAGTGAATTAAACATGGGAATAGTTACAGGAAATACACCCATGGAATTTCTAAGTCTATTCAGCATTGTTAATTGCTATAGATGGCTCCAAATGCGAATGCTTCAATACTAAACTGCACTTTATTAATACATAATCTAGTTTTATTTTTAGGGACAAAGTTACTCACAGCCTGGAAATCCGGAAAGACTGTTTGCAAAGAGAAATATTCCATGTAGGTGGCAAACCCCTCGTTGAGCCACAGATCACTCCACCATTCCATGGTGACCAGATTACCGAACCACTAGAAAAGAAAAAAGATATCCCTGTAAATAAGACAAATGGTGGAACGCATACTTTGAAAATGCTTGATGGGTTAAGCAGTGAGCACCCTACTTTGCACACAAAAACAAATACATTAGTATGATTTAAAGAGGGACAAAAGTGAATTATAGGTGAATTATTGATTTCTGTTTATTTGTATTTGGTAGAGAATAGGTTATTTACCTGTAATGCCTGCTCTCCAGCATTGGTATCCTTCATGATGTTTGAATGTTCCCTGTCAGGCTGTGAATCCTCAGTAACGATAAGCAGTTATACTAGAAAATGTATTCAGTTTAGTGTTCTCTTGGATCATTTACCCTCTGGTATTGGGATGCATGCCCAGCTCCCCTGTCCCGCCCCCCCAAGTGGATTAAGCTAAGAGCAATACGCTAAGAGTGAGCACACCTAATGGGTCACGGTGGAAGCGGGCAGGTGTATAGAAGGGATAATAGAGCTTGAGGGGAAATGTAGAGTTTGTAGATGTTTGGCTTTCTAAGTGGTGAAGGCATACTGAACGCTATCATTTTAGATACTATGCCCCGCAAGGCCAGGACCTAGAATTAGAGAATAATAACTGTAGGCCTCGACAAGAATACCCACCCCAATCTGTGCTCCGATCCCAGGCAATAGCCTAGAAGGTTATTCTATCATTTAAGAACAGAGCCCTTTCTTGTCTCACACTGTAGGCCCATGTAACCCCAAAGGAATGTGCACAGCGAAGCGCGGGTAGGGTTGTGTCTTGTTTTGAAGGACGATCTCACTAGAAGCAGGGCAGAGGTCTGAAGCTGCCAAAACAGGGATCTCCGATTTAGAGCACCCACATCCGCAAACCCCCAGACATTATGTTTAAACTACCAGAGGCCCACTATCCAAACTCCTAAATCCCTCAACTCTTGACTGATTAGTGTGTCCACAACAGGCAATCCAGGAGACGGGGCAGATGCCAAGGGGTAGCACAAATAGAATGTCCTGTGATTTGTACTGCGAGGTGCGCAGGGTGAGGATAACAGATTTAGGACAACAATGCAAGGCATGTCGGGGTCAGCAGGGCATCTGGGATCGAACAAGGCTCCTTGCATTTCTGTGGGCTCTCATGACCTCCAGAGTATCCACTGAGCTCATGTCTAATTACCAGGTGCACCTCAAGTGGTCAAAATGTGAAAAAAAGGTCTATTCATCTAATGAACTAATTCTGTTCCTAGGGTGTTAACTTATTGAGGCCAAGGACCACGTGAAAGAAGATCGACGCAAGCAACTGCAGCCAATCATCTGGTAGTCAATAAGGAGCCGAACATCAGTCAGTTCCCAAGAGGGGAATTGCATACAGGGGGAAAAGTTAAAAAAAAGTCCTTTAAAACATTATTTCACTAGCCTTTTTGACCACAGTGAATGTACTACAAATGTGTACCTGAAGCAGGTGGATGACGGAAGAATAGGCAATGTCCCTGGTAAACAAGGAGTGCAGGTATGGCAGGATCTGCTGCGGCTGGCATTTAAGGGCATCCAACCTATGACTGCAAATCAAACAGTGAAAATCTTCCATTTCATCTTGTAGCAGGAGATAGTAAAATGAGCCTTTGCCTTTGAGAGGACATCCCTACAGTTGACGGGGCGTGCCAGTGTGATCAAATTCTAGAGACGTAGGAACCAGCCCGTGAAGTTCTGCGAGGATGGGTCGTAGTGGACAACCTCGTCCTTGTTCCTGGAAAACTTGCTCTGCACCAGAGTAAGCTTCATGGGCAGGGAAGATTATAAGAGCTAGATGCTCCGAGAACCAGAACTGTCCCGTCAGGCTGGCACCACTAAGATCAGTCTGCACAACTGCTGTTTGGCTGTGTGGAACACTCATGTATAAGTGAAAATGGCGGAAAGGCATATAAGAACCTCCTATTCCACAGAAATGTAGAGCGTTTCCCAAGCTGACTGGTGAATGGACCCTGCTGGCAAACAAGCATCAGTCATCACAGTAAATGGAGGGCATGTGACTGTTAAAGGAGCTCCGCTGGAAAGGTTGGCAATGTCCTTCCAACAACGCATTGCACTGTGAAAAGGACTGGTGAGAGATTCTTTCGTCCCAATGTCGAGAGGCCTGATCTCAGCTGGCATTCAGGAATTTCTGTGGGGTTGCGGGGGAACCAAGTCAAATGGAGCCTGCATTTTTTGATGAGCATAATGCACAAGAACATTATCTCAAAAAGAGACTTCAGTGCTCACATTGAGGAACCCTGTTGCCCAGACAACGCATGTAGTTCTGAAAGGACTGAGCCAACCCTGTCAGCCGACAGGGTGGCTGTGGAATTCGTGGTGCCCAGGTGCGACACTTGGAACAGCATTTGTTGAGAAGGTTTGGTAGATTACTTCTTGTAATTGAGTGAGAAGACTATGCTTGACAGGCTTCTGTGGTCCTTGTGTGTTGAAGGCCTTGTTTGAGAGATGGTGATCTGATCAGCCAGTTGTCCAAATGCGGAGAGATGTGGATCCCCCGACTTCCTGAGGACTGCTGTGGTCGGGGCAATGCATTTCGTAAATGCACTTGGGGTGCACGTGATGCCAAAGTGGAGGACCTTGAATTGAAAGTAGCAGCCTGCCATCCCAAAGCTTAATAGGTTGTGACGACGTTGGTGAATTGAGTTGTGGAAATAGGCATGCTCCACATCTAGGGCCATTAAAAAGTCTCCCTTGGCAAGCTGGCCGAAATTATTTTGTAGTGTGACCATTTCAAACAACTGAGGAAATCATGCAAGTAGATGCCCTAATTCCACTAGGAATTAAGGGATCGCTCTATGGCTCCACCGGACAGGAGGATGAAGCACACAAAGATGGTTTTCCGGTTTGCTGGAAGGAGGGGTTGTTGTCAGACTTCTAACAAATTCAAAGTAGTGGCCCTGGTTCACTATCAAAAGCAACCATTTGTATTTGTTTACATCAATGTTGGAATGAAGGAAGGCACCCTCCGTCTGGGGTGCTGAAATGGAAGGGTGGTGCTGGGCAGGAGTCAATCCAGCTTGTTGGGCTGGCCT
This sequence comes from Ambystoma mexicanum, assembly GCF_040938575.1. Classification (NCBI taxonomy): domain Eukaryota; kingdom Metazoa; phylum Chordata; class Amphibia; order Caudata; family Ambystomatidae; genus Ambystoma; species Ambystoma mexicanum. The sequence goes on along the minus strand of NC_090935.1, from coordinate 788,635,022 downwards.
TTAGGTTGAAAAAAGGCATGCCACCTTTGGGCATCTCTGTAAGGTTACGAATGAACCTTGTATTGTGGCCTGGGCGGATGATGTCCCTCTGTATGAATGGGAGCAGTACGATAAACGGTGGAATTTTGAGAAACGCTGCTGCTTTGATCGAAAGGACTCAAAGGGCCTTTTTGCTGCAGAGTGCCTACGGACGGGGGTGTCTCTGTCCATTTTAATGGCTTGTAGAATCTCATCTACCTTGTTGTCAAAAAGATCTAAAGCTAAAGGATATATCAATGACATTCACCTGACCATCAGGTCTAAAATGTGTGGCCTCCAGCCAGCCTTGGCGTCGCAGCACTGCGCCGTTTGCCCATTTGGCAGAATCCCATGTTGGCAATATCAGCACACACTGTGAAGGCAGGGTCAGGGGTGGATTTGCCTTTCTTAAGCAGCACAAAAGCTTCCTGTTTGTCGTGGGGGACTAATTCCAGGATAGGACCAACCTTAAAGCACATAATTGTGCAGAAACCCAGATTATGATCTGGTTAAAGACGATAAAGGCACTCTTTATGTAAATCTTCCACATAGATGTTCCTGATTTACAGGTGCAACAAATCTTGAAATGGCTCTTTTTATCCTTGGTGTCTGTCATGATGAGTGAAGGAAGGGATAACTTCAGTGTGCTCAACCCTGTAGGCACTCAGATGAACTTATGTCTCCTGCAGGGGAGCACTGAATGAGTGGAGGAACTTCCAACCTCACACATGAAAATTACTTTTCTGTAGCTTTGAAACAATATACAAAATGTTAAAAGGAGTCGTGGCTAGGAGCGCCAGCTGTGGCAGCTCCCTTGATGGCATCTGCACGATACGCGCAGCATAATCTAAATATGTGCAGTTTTTGCCGTCCTTCTGGAGAAGATTAAACAATGGAGACAGTCGGAAGGGCTGGGGCGTCTACCGAGGTCAGGAGGAGCTTCTGAAGCTCCTCGGTGCCCTAACGCGAAGTAGACGAACCCGCCACCCAAGCCCGCCTCCCCTACACCAAGATGGCGGACAACCTCGGAAGGCATGGCTGACGCGCCTACCCAGGACCTAGATCCAAGACTGATGCTGGCAACCACCGGATGAGGGGAGCCTGCCTGCCTCTCGGAGCCACCCACATCGGAGCCGTACCTGCATCCCAGCTGGCCCTAGGTGCTCCTACGGGGTACTTTCACACGGGGCTTCTGCTCAGTCTCCTTCTGCCTCCCCGCCCTGTGCACAGCGGAGCCCCTCCCTGAGCTGTGCAGCGGCAGGGGGGGCAGCGCTGCTGCAGGCAGCTCTGGGCCGTGCACAGGTTAACCCCAGCTCTTTCAGAGCCAAGCACCAACTGGCTCGGGTGGCCTCCACACACAGAGGGGTCCCCTACTGGGCCCGAAGGTGAAATTCGGAACTTGGCTGTTCTTGGCATCGGCCCCTGACTGCTCCCCTCCCCCTCCTTCAGGGCCCGAGGTGGGAGCGGTGATCTCCACTGCAACCGGCACCAACCTTTGGTGCTCGGGTGCGGGAACCTGCAGAGCCAGCCCTCGGGCGAGAAGCACGACTCTGCCCACCTCCAGCTGGGGCCTCCGTTTGCCTGGTTTGCCCAGGATCCCCTGGCCTCTCCTCCTAAGTGCCCTCAGCCGGCGGAATCTCTAGTAATCAGCACCATGACCTCTAGGGGGCCTGTAAAGACTGGTAGGGGGTGTCTGTACTTCTGCTCTCTATATGGTAGAGGAGAGGCACAGAGGACCCCAGCCAAGATTCTCTATTATTGGTACGTGGCCGAGCAATCAAGGCCTAGCTTCTCAGGAGGTGATGCAGGCTGATTCTTAAGTACAGTGTAGTCCCCTCCTTCAGGGCCCGAGGTGGGAGCGGTGATCTCCACTGCAACCGGCACCAACCTTTGGTGCTCGGGTGCGGGAACCTGCAGCGCCAGCCCTCGGGCGAGAAGCACGACTCTGCCCACCTCCAGCTGGAACCTCTAAGCTTATCAGAGTCAATTTACCATTCGCAATAGACTCCATTGCTTGTAATGCAGTTATTTTGTACACACCCAAACCTTAATCTAATAAAGTGCAGATATTTTGTAAGTGGCACGGTTATACACTGATTCTTAAAACCATAAGCATCCCACCGCTGCCACCAGTGTAAAGACTGGTAGGGGGTGTCTGTACTTCCGCTCTCTATATGGTAGAGGAGAGGCACAGAGGAAGTCAATAATGATAAATATATACAATTCTAAAGTGGTACCACTAATGTTATCGAATCTCATTAAAGTGCATGAACTGTACAGTTAAAATGTCACACAGATTAATAACGAGGAAACCAGCAATAGAGATAGGCAGGAACGTAAGATGGTTGAAACAATAGGCAGAATGCTGACCCCTACCGCTAGGCACAGTTCTGTGTGGAGATCCCCCCCACCTGGGCAACCTGTAAAATAAAGATATATCGCACAAGCCCAGTCCATATGTTCAATAGTCTCACTTCTTCCTATTAAGGTTTTACCCCCCCAATGTACCTGGTGGAGTAGAGTTCTCTGACGATGCGTCGACCGATCCTGCTCACACACTCTATTCACCCAGGTCCCACTAACAGGAGGTACCCACATCATACATCACCGGAAAGGCTCCAGCTAGTCTGGCCGGGCCTTCACAACAACACCATATATGGCATTTCCACCCAACAGTCAGTCAGGGGGAAGGGACAGAGTCAGGGCTTCCCAGGACTTTGGGAAAACAAGGTAATGGGTAATAGAAAGCAAAAGGCCACAGGGGCCATCTTGTTTCCCATCAGGAATCAACGGATCCCAATATGAAGGATACTCCACCCGCGCACCTGTCAAATTCAGCATGGAGCTGCCACCAGCCCATACCCTGCTCTGCGGGCCACCCACAGGTGCCCAAAAACATACACTAGGGACACAGGGTTGTACCCCCACCCATGGGTGCGATAAGGGGATCCCACGGGTCTGTTCACTAAACCAAAAGAAAGATCTGCACCTCCAGGAGTCCCATCTGAACTCCTGCACGGAAAACACGACAGAACACACAATAAAAAGCAGTAAAGGACAAGGATACGGAGGCCCTGTCCCTCCGATGCATTTCCAGCATCACAGTCGCCCCCCCCCACCCAGACTGAGGTGGAGGATGCCTAATCTCCCATGGGATAGACACCCTCATCCACACGGTCAACATACCTTCTGGAAAGGCCATCTGCATTATCGTGACTCTTCCCTGGTCTGTGCTCTATGGTGAAGTCTAGCCCTTGCAGGCTAATGGACCACCTGAGCAGTTTCAGGTTCTCACCCTTCATCTGCATAAGCCACTTCAGGGGGCTTATGATCTGTGTGGACCTTGAAGGAAGAGGCGTAAGGTAGGGCCTAAAACGCCTAAGTCTCCAAACTATACTAAAACATTCCGTTTCAACAGTAGCCCACTTTTCTCTACCCTTGAGTTGTCTACTGATGAATATGATAGGATGTTCTCTCCCTTTGTCATCTAACTGGGACAAGACAGTTCCAATTCCGGTGTCGCAGGCATCCGTCTGGACGATAAAGGGTCGGCTGTAGTCAGGCGCACACAACACGGATGCTCGACACAGACTTTCTTTCAGGCCATCAAAGGCCCTCTGACAGTCTTCAGTCCAATTGACCTTCCTAGGCTGTTTGGGTGAAGTCAGAGCTGTCAGTGGTGCAGCTATGGTTCCATAGTCCGCCATGAAATTGCAATAATACCCGGTGAGGCCCAAAGAGGCTCTCACCTGGGTTTGAGAAGTGGGAGTCTCCCAGTCCTGTACATCCTGTATCTTACTGGGGAGAGGTTGGATTTGACCCCCTCCTACCTCATGACCAAGATACGTGACTTTCCCCTGAGCTATCTGGCACTTGGTGGCCTTGCTAGTGAGGTTAGCCCTCTTTAAGGCCTGCAACACTCTACCCAGATGTGTCAAGTGCTCTTCCCAAGTGGAACTGTAGACGGCAATGTCGTCTAAGTAAGCCACACAAAAGGCTTCCAGCCCACTGAGAGCATGATTGACCAATCTCTGGAAGGTGGCAGGGGCATTCTTCAACCCAAAAGGCATGACCCTAAACTGGTAGAGTCCCTCTGGTGTTGAGAACGCCGTCTTTTCCTTGGCATGGTCCGTCAGAGCTATTTGCCAATAGCCTGAGGTGAGGTCAAAGGTGCTCACAAATTTGGCAGCACCTATGGTGTCCACGAGCTCATCAGCCCTGGGCAATGGGTGCGCGTCAGTTTTGGTGCCGGCATTGACTCCTCGGTAGTCCACACAGAACCTCCAATCCTTGGTACCTGCCTGGGAACTTGCCTTGGGGACAAGGACCACTGGACTGGACCAGGGACTGGTTGAGGGTTCAATAACACCCAGATCCAACATCTTGGCGACCTCAGCCTGGATGTGGTTCTTAACCGTATCTGACATTCGGTAGCTCCTGCTTTTGACAGGCACGCTGTCACCAGTGTCAATCTCGTGCTTACACCACGGTGTAAGGCCTGGGGTCAGCGAAAACAGAGAGGCATACTGCTGGAGCAAAGTCCTGCAGGCCCTCTGCTGCTTGGTTGTCAAATCGGGAGAGAGCTGCACTCCCTCCACTGAGCCATCCTGAGGGTTGCTATGCAGCAAATCAGGAAGGGGCTCAATCTCATCCTCTTCTTGCTCTGAAGCCAGCAAGAGACATGAGACTTCTGCTCGCCTGTGGAAAGGCTTGAGCCTATTAACATGGAATACCTGAGGGGATACCCCTGGGATTCCCATGTCAACCAGATAATTGACCTTGCCCATCTTGGAGATTATCCTGAAGAGTCCAGTCCATTTATCTACCAATGCCAAGGCTTGGTAGGCTCCATCACGAGGACCTCCTGTCCCGGAGTCCAATCCACTTGTGATGCTTTAAGGTCAAGCCAGTATTTGTTCAATTCCTGGCTGGCCTTGAGATTCGCTGTTGCTTGACCCATCATCTGTGTCATCCTCCGTCTGAGGCCTAACACATAGTCCCCCACTTGTTTGGTGGGACCGGGGTGGGGGGTGGCTTCCAAACCTTCTCTGATTAAGGCGAGGGGCCCCCTCACGGGATGTCCAAAGAGTAACTCAAAGGGGCTGAAACCAACACCCTCTTGAGGTACCTCTCTGTAAGCAAACAGCAGGCATGGCAGGAGGAGATCCCATTTTCTCCTTAGGGGCTCTTCCAAAGCACCTAGCATGCCCTTGAGAGTTTTATTAAATCTCTCAACCAGACCATTGGTCTGGGGGTGGTAAGAAGTGGAGAACTTGTAGGTTACCCCGCACTCTTTCCACATGGTTTTCATGTAACTAGACATAAAGTTGGATCCTCTGTCAGAGACAACCTCCTTGGAGAATCCAACATGGGTGAAAATGCCCAGGAGGCGCCTGGCAACCACCTTCGCAGTAACAGTCCGAAGGGGTATAGCCTCAGGGTACCTGATGGCATGATCTACCAAAACCAGGATGAACCGATGTCCGTCTGACTTGGGAGGGTCAAGGAGACCGACGATGTCGATGCCCACCCTCTCAAACGGTGTGCCAACCACTGGCAATGGCTGCAGTGGGGCAATGACACTGCCTCCAGTCTTGCCAGACAACTGACAAGTTGGGCAGGTCCTGCAGTGGGACTCCACTTCTACTCCCATCCGAGGCCAGTAGAAATGGGCAGAGCGCCTCTGCTTAGTCTTCTTGGTGCCAAGATGACCAGCCAAGGGCACCTCATGCGCCAACTGCAGTAGGAAGGGCCTGTAACAGTGGTAGGTAATTAGCTCGATACCAGCCTGCCAGAGTCGAAGTCATTCTCACCCCTAGGTATCGGATTCCCCCCGGGCTCCAAAGGAAAGGGGTAGCCCCCTTAGGGTTTCTTGCTCCTCCCCCTTTATAGTTAGGCTCACGAGTTCTGATTTGGTAAGATTAATTTTGAGACCAGAAGCCTCACCAAAGGCCTCCAAAAATTCCCTGCTCGCTCGGATGGACTCCACTGGGGCTGTTAAAGTTAACAGGAGGTCGTCTGCAAATGCTGCTACCTTTTGTTCAACCCCCCCCGAATGGGATACCCTTAATCCCCTCTGCTTCCCTAATTGCCTGCAAGAGGGGCTCAAGATAGATTGCGTAAAGCATAGGGGACAGGGGACAGCCCTGCTTAGTACTCCTGCTCACTCTGAAAGACCTGGACATAGCTCCATTCACCGCTATCCTTATGCTAGGTGTCTGTTAGTTAGCCTGTACCATACGTAAAAAATTGCCCCCAATGCCCATCTTCCTCATCACCTTGAACAGGAAGGACCATGCCACGCGGCCAAAAGCCTTCTCTGCATCCAGAGACAGAAGGACCGCAGGAATGTTCGTTCTATGAGACTTTTCCACCAGATGGGCCACCCTCCCTATGTTATCCGCTGTCTGCCGACCCTTTATAAACCCCGCCTGATCCAGATGAATCCGATCCGGAAGGAAGCCCTCCAGCCTGGCGGCCAGCACCTTCGTGAAGATCTTGGCGTCGATATTAATCAACGCGATGGGACTGTAGGACGTTCGCTCCTCCGGATTCTTATTGGGCTTCAAGATAAGAGATAATCTGCCCTCTTCCATGGAGGGGGTTATTGTCCCTGCGGCCCCAAACGTATTAAAGAGGGTAGTTAGATGTGGGACCAGAACGTTTGCAAAGGTTTTATAGAAAGCCGCAGTGTAGCCGTCTGGGCCTGGAGCTTTCTTCAGAGGAAGACCCTGGATCAATTTCAATACCTCCTCTTCCCTGATCTCCCCGTCCAACCTCTCTGCAGCCTCCTTCCCCAACGTTCCAACTCAACCTTATCTAGGAACTCTTCCTGCAAACTATCCGGAGGGGTCTGCGACAAAGTTTCGTAGAAAGACACCAAGGCCTCTCGTATCTTCCCAGCCTCTGTTACTCTTTTCCCCGATTCTGTCTTTAAGGCTGTGATCGCGTTTTTGGATTTCGCTCCCCTGAGCAACCGCGCAAGGAGAGTATCTGCTTTATTTGCCTTGGTGTAGAAATGTTGGCGCACTCTCAAAAGAACTCTCAGCCCTCTTGGTCCTAAGTATCTCCAACTGACCCAATGCTCTGCGATATTCCATCATTGCGAGCCTAGACGGGGTCACTCCCGCCTTCCGCCTCGCCAATTCGACTTCCTCTTCCAGTCGCGCCTCCAGCGCTTTCAATTGCCTCTCCCTGTGAGTCGCCACCGCTATTAGTTCCCCCCCTCAGCGTAGCTTTAAAGGCGTCCCATTTGACCTCTTCTCTTGTGTCCCCCCTTTGGTTTATGAGGAAGAAATCCCTAATCTTCTCCTCGATCTCCTGTCTGATTATTGGGTCCTTAAGGAGATGTCCTGGGTACCTCCACGTCCAAACCCCTCTCCCCCTGGGCCCTAGGTCCATAATCATAGATACCACCTTATGATCTGCTATGCCAATTGGGCCCATCACCACCTCTCGCACCCGACCCATCAAGCTCGAGGACACCCAGATGTAGTCGATTCTGTATTGGGATCCATGGACGCCTGACAGGAAGGTGTAACCTTTCTCCTCCCCTTAATCTTCTGCCACACGTCCCTCAGCCCTGCTCCGCGAATCCTATCTATTAAATCCGTAGACATCACTGCCCTCCCCACCCCCCTTATCAGGGTGTCCTGATCGGACCCGATCTTTTTTCCATGCTATATTGAGGTCGCCTAATAAGATGATTTGGCACCGGGAATTATCCTCTAGTTTATTCAGGACATGCTTCAAAAAGTGCTCTTGGCCCGCGTTTGGTGCATAGACTACTGCTACAGTATAAGGACTGCCCTGGTGTAACCCCATAGCTATTATGTACCTGCCCTCCTTGTCCCGTATAACCTCAGAGATCCTAAGGCCCACTGAGGTTTTGATGGCTAATGCCACTCCCCCAGCCCTAGTCCCGCCCGAGGCATGCAAAATCTGGTAAAATTCCCGGAATTTAAGGCGCCCTTGGTCTTTAGGTCTAAGGTGCTTCTCCTGCAGCCCCAAAATATCTGGATTCTCTTTTTTCGGAAATTGTTCTAATTTTTCCTCTTAAGAGGGGTGTTTAAGCCCCTCACATTATGCGTTAGCCACTTTAACATGGGGTGAAATATTTCGACAAGCTGAATACTCTGAGATCACCCACAACCCCATCAGCCTGAGTCATCAGGTGCCAATGCCTTACAGCCATCCCCCTCTGAGTCCCCCACACCTCGCATGTCGTTGAGTAGAACCTCTACCCACTTGGCCTTGATCCATGCTCCCCCCTGCCGCTGCCCTCTCCCCCCAAGCCACCCCCCCGAAGGGCGTGCCCTTCCCGCCTCCCTCTCACCCCCCTCTTCGGGTAAACCCACCCTTTCTGATTCAAAGTTGGATGCTCCCCCCCCTGCCAATTTCGCCCGTAAGTGGCCCACCACCCTTAAGGCAAACTGGAATTTAGGATCCTTCTTGTGCAGACCCCTGAGCATTTCTTGTTGCTTTCCGTAGATGGTTTATTACTTAGCTTCGCTCTCCTTCTCTTCTCTCCCACTGTTGACCAAGCCCAAGGCCTTGATTCGGGGCCAGTTACTGCCCCCCTCCTCCCCGATCCCGTAGGAGTGTCCTCCAGGTCCAGGCGCAATATGCTCGCACCTCCCTGTATTGTAGTTATGCGCCTCTGAGCTCCTTCCCACTCGAACAAGAGACCAAATGGAAATGTCCATCTATACTTCATCCCTTTCTCATTCAAAGCTTTGAGGACTGGACCCATTTGCTGTCTCTTCGTAAGCGTACTGCTCTCTAGATCCTGGAACAGGGCTATACACTGCCCTTGGTATTTGATTGGTTCTTGTCTCCTCGCCTCCCGGAGAATTGCTTCCTTTGGGGCATACCTAGTAAATGCTGCTAAGACATCCCTGGGCCTGAGGGGGCGCTGTTGAGCAGCCAAGGAATATGGCTGCCTAGTTTGTGAGCTCCATTCTTGCCCACCAGATTCTCCTGTGCATCGGCGCTAATCCTCGTCATCCCCCAACAGTGCTGCCACGATTTTGCTGCTGCTACTCTCCTCTCTCTGTGGCCGAAATCTGGAGTCAGATCAGAGCCTGCAGCCTGTGTATAGGACGCCTGGGCCTGCGGCGGTGCCCTGCCTCCTTGCGTGGCCGCTCTCGTCATTGGAGCTCCCCCGCCCGAAGGCGCTGCCGTGGTGGTTTCCCGGGCGCTGCCACTTGCGGTCTACCTGCGGTGCTCTGAGCCCAGTGAACGCCCTTCTTGATTGCGCCGGCTGGGGCGCAATCCTGGGACACCCGGTGCCCCAGCCGCGGACGTGGTCCTGGCCTGCCTGGTGCTATTGGCCTGGCGGCTGACTGGCCGAGCGGGGCACAGATCCGGTCCAGCAATCGTGTGCCGAGCTAGAGCCCCCTGCGCCCATATACACACGTATGCGGCCCCCCCGGCCTGTGAAATCGGGGGCCGTCTGGACTGCATTGCGGGGCCGCGGCTGACTCGCTCGCTGGCCCGAGGACCCGGGGACGCCGGCGGGCCTGCTCTCCCTACCTAACAGACCCACCACCTGAAGGCTGACAGCGGCCGCAGGACGTGGGGCTGCTTGCAAGATTGGACTCTCTGACCCATCGGGGTCCAGATGACTCTGCACACCCACCCCCCCCCGGTTGCTCCTGGACTGGGCTGCAGAATACTGGGCCGTAGCGCAGCCCTCATTTGTAAAGATTGCGACACCGACCTACAGCTAGCCGCGGCCCCCAGACATCACTGGCCTTGGGTCAGGACCAGACCCCACTGGGTGGACCGTTGCCCTCCGGATGTGCTGATTTGCGCCAGGAACACACAGGTTAGCCACCCAAAAGGCTGTGAGGTGGGTGCTGCAAGCTGAAATACACCACTCTACCTCATCCTGCTAGGGGCCCTCTACTCTCCCCGCTACTAGTTCTACACCCAGTGAGACTGCCTAAACATAAGCCCGCTCTGCTTCCCCCCCCCCCCCCAACTCTCAGTGCCCACGGTGACTGTGAGGCCCCGAGCTCCACGCGCTGAAACTTGCTTGCCTATGACTCCTTGGCCAACCCAGTGGCTCCACATATTCACGCGCGGGGAGTCTCACACCACGACTCTGGGACTTTCAGGGTGTTAATGAAGGGGGAAGCACCTTACTCTTTCAATGCACGTAGATGAGGACAGTGTCACCCGCTTAATCCAGGGAGGTACCCTACCTGCCTCACTAACGGCTCATCGCCTTGCGAACCCAGGCATACTCCAAAGTGACACTAATCACACTGAACTCTCCGGCCCTCCCCCAGCATGCTCCACCTGCGACGCCAGTGGCCGCTGCGAGGCCCCAGCGAGACTCAGTACTGTACAGGCCACCAGGCTATGTGCTGACCACTGCTGCTTCCTCATCACCGCCCTGTCACATACCAGTCCCCTCTATCAGGCTGTGACAACACCAGCCCCACCGAGCGCGATCTACTTATACGCTGCTACCGCTGACCTCCTATCATCCCCTCTACGAGGTCCCAGCCTCTGTCCAACACCCACCCCACCGAGTCGGTCGCTGCTCCCCTCCGCAGCAATGTCCAACAGAGCGCGAGGCGCTGGCAAGGTGGGTGCCATGGACAAGTTTATCAAGGCGGCGCCTCGGGCGGACCAGGCATCATCCTCTGTGGCTCAGGAGGAGGGCGAACTCCAGACTTGGCCGCAATGATGGAATCCATGGCCAAAAACTTTGCAGCCTTTCATGAAAAGCTGAATGACATCAACGCGAATGTGGCTTCTTTAAGGGCTAAGCTTGACCAACATGGGGCCAGGATTACAGAAGCGGAGCAGAGGATGGGAACTAACGAGGACAATGTGCATACCCTACAAAACACAGTTTCAGAGCTTGCCCTAGACATGAAACGGGTCAAAGCTAAATGCGACGACCTCGAATCGAGGTCGCGAAGAAATAACATTCGCATAATTGGGGTTCCCGAATCTGCGCTTAAGGGGCGCATGGAGCTTGCGGTTGAAAAACTCAAAGTCCTCCTAGACGACCCCGATCTCTCACCATTCTTCACGGTTGAAAGAGCTCATCGCTCATTGGCACCTCGGCCTAAACCAGGAGACTTCCCCAGACCAATAATAGCAAAACTGCTCAGTTACAAGGACAAGGATCACATACTCCGATTGGCTAGGGAGAAAGGGTAATTAAGGCTGGATTCGCAAATAATCAGTATCTTCCCTGATTTTTCGGTGGGGGTGCAGATGGAGAGACGCCGATTTGGTGGGGTGAAGAAAATGCTAAGAGACATGAAAATCGAGTATGCAATGCTTTTCCCTGCCCGCCTAAAATTCACCCATCGCAACAAGCTCTACTTCCTCACGGTCCCTGACGAGGCTAAGTTAAGTTCATTGAAGTGCAGATCCCACTGGCAGATCCCCTCGAGGAACCGATGGACAACGACTAGTACCAGACAAATGGACTCCTCTTGTGAACCCCCACTGGCTGCGGTGGGCTGACCGTTGACTCCCCGTGTGTCTAGGGGTCCCCCCCTCATTGTCCCGCTGCGAGCCCTCTGTGGCCCTACACTAATATATTGGGAAAACTGCTCTGTGGGGGGGGGAGCTTGCCTGACAACAATGCCACAAGTGGGGCCTGTGCACCGCGGACCAGGCTCTGCCGTCATGTACTGGTCCACGGCAATTCTATATATGACCTGGATACCCTTGATTATGCGTATCCTCGCTTTGCAACCTTACTTTCATCAGCTGATCTTCAGATTCATGTTGTATTATCGAAACTTGTATTACTACATGTGGGCAGAACGGCAGCGGCAGCCCCCACTGCAGCTGCAATACCCTCTGAGTCTAAATGTTTGTGTTTTAGCCCCGGTTGGGCGATTTCCCAGGCGTTGCCGAGTTGGGGATGACACGGAGTTGTTTACTTTAAGGGTGGGTATCTACACACTGCTAGCTGGTGCAGGGCGGTGAGGGTGGGGGGAAGAAGATGAGAGGCATTTAAGGTTTACATCAGAGGGATGTGCATCTCTAGGGAAGCAGGAGTCCTGAAATCTATAAGGCAAGCCCTAAACAATTCTGAAACTAAGCTTAAAGCCCTAGAACAGGAGTACCTCTCCACACCGACCCCAGCAACCCTAGCTAAGATCAGAACAGAACTGGAACAGTTTGAGTCACATGTCTCGAGTGAGGTGCAATACTATGATCGCCCTGTTGCTGCCCTTAAATATTGGGAGGGAGACAGACCGGGTAGAACCCTGGCCAGGCTGGTGCGGGCGGAGGGTGGTAAAACCCGAATTGATAGCATTATAGACGAAAATGGGCTGAGGCACTGGTCAAACCAATTCATACTAGACACATTTGCCAGCTTTTATGCCGATCTATACGGTCCCCAGCCTGAACACTCAGCCCAGGACTTTGATGACCTGCTGGAAAGCATTCCTATGACCCTTATCTCCCAGGACACCAGGGAGCGACTTGACACTCTGTTCACCTTGGATGAGATAATCCAGGTGATATCAGACCTTCCCAAAAACAAGGCTCCTGGCCCAGAAAGGCTCACCTCTGAGTTCTACCAGGAGCACGTGGCCATATTGGCGCCTGCTCTACACAGGGTCTGGGCCGAATCACTTCGATTAAACATCCTCCACCCCTCCTTAAGGGAAGCCTTAATAACAGTCCTCCCCAAACCTGGGAAACCCCCAGATGAGAGCGGGTCCTACAGGCCCCTATCCCTTATTAACACTGACATGAAAATCTTTGCCAAGATAATCGCAAACAGATTTCTCCCATTCATGTCCCATATGGTCCATGCGGACCAGAGTGGATTTGTTCCCGGTCGATCCACGGCACTTAACATCCGCCGCCTATTTAATGTGATGTCCAGAATTGACCCGAACGCTGATGCAGTGGCGGTAACACTAGATGCCCAAAAAGCTTTTGATATGGTCTCATGGCGATACCTATGGGCCATGCTGGAGAAAATGGGAGTGGGGCCAAATATGATCTCTTACATAAAACTCTTATACACGGGTCCACTAGCCGCCAGGGTCCTTGTAAACTCTGTTCCCTCCTCTCCCTTCACGCTACACTGTGGTACTCGCCAGGGTTGCCCATTCTCCCCCATCCTTTTTGCGCTCGCTATCGAACCCATGGCTGACCATATAAGAGGGCGTCACATCAATAAAGGCATTCGGTTACTGGACACGCCGGAAATCATCTCACTTTACGCGGATGACGTACTCTTGTATATCAGAAACCCCTCCACATATCTGACCCAATCATCCGCGACATTACCAAAATAGGCACATACTCCGGTTTCACAATCAACTATTCTAAATCTGAAATCTTCCCTCTTACTATGGAAACTCAACAACCGGCATGTGAGTACCCCCTATGCTGGTTCCCGGGTGGTATCAAGTATCTCGGGGTGCAGCTGTCGCTAACCAAACCTTCCTTACTAGTGGACAACTACGAGGCTATGGCTCAGCTCGTCGTGTCCAAGTTCTCCAAATGGCACAATCTACCGCTATCCCTTGCGGGCAGACTCTCTCTAATAAAGATGATAGTGGTCCCCAAGCTCCTTTACATCTTCACTAACGTACCAGTCTGGCCCGGGATGCAATACTTTAAGAGGCTCCACTCGGAGTGCGCCCAATTTCTCTGGCACTCTGGTTCGGTCCGCAAGAAGTGGCAACACATGACTTTACCCTATGATAAAGGGGGGCTGACAGCCCCAGGCATCCATCTGTATTGGAACGCGGCACAGGCCCAACACGCCTCTCATTGGTACACATTCCAGAATCCGCCCCCGCATGTAAAACTTGAGAAACTGGCTGGAGGTGGGAACAACATCATGACCTTATTACTGCACCGCACATTCCAAACAGACGCCCAGGCAGACCCGGTGGCCACCACGATCAGGGCTTGGAATGGTATCCTGCGCCCCGAGCAAGAGCAACACCCATACTATAAGTGGCTTCCCATATGGCAATTTCCCGGACTCTCCCCCCAAACATGACCAACACCTCTTGCGACACTGGGAAAATATGGGCTATCGAGCACTTGCTGACCTCTTCCCCGATGGTACGTTTATTACCCCTCAAACATGGCGACCAGAACACTCCAACTCTCTGCTCGAGATGTTACATTACTACAGGCTTAGAGCAGCGGTACGAGCTATGTGGCCCTCATACCCAGACGAACCCCCAGACTCACCCGAACTCCAATATATAGCAAACTCTGCAGGCGCCAAGGGCATAATATCCAATTTGTGCAAAATGCAGCTGGAGAAAACAGTGGACAAGTCTCTCAAACCGCGTGAAGCATGGGCTAGGGAGCTTGAAACGGAAATAACTGATGAAATGTGGGGCAAAATGTGTGTACACATGCGCAAAGTCTCCCTTAGCGCCAGATTCCGCTGCATACAATTCAAACTCCTCAACAGGCTCTATTACACCGTACAGAGTAGCGAAATTCACACGCATCCCGACTCATGCATGCCCTAAATGCAAATCCAGCGAAGCAGATCACATACACATGTTCTGGACCTGCGCTGCGCTAAACACGTTCTGGGTGGCTGTGACGGAGGCGCTCTCCGAAATAATTGGTTCCCCGGTGGATATGGACCCACTAGCCCTGTTGTTTGGTATCTGGGATGGGGAAAATGTAAGGAAAATGTCAAAATTCTTAAATGTAAGTGCCATTGTTGCCAAAAGATGTATATTGCAATGCTGGAAGCGCCATAATCCCCCCACCCTCATGATGTGGCTGAAAGCCCTTACCTGGATACAAATGTGCGAAGAAGAATACATTGGATCCCTACCAATCTCATCACACCCCAAAAACGTGTGGTCAGAATTCTGTAGCTACCTGAACAATAGAGACGAAGTGGAATGGAGGTCTACTCCCTCACCAGTACAGCCTAACACGCCATGTGCAGTGTGACTCTCCTTCCTTTTTTCCTTTTGTGCCTCTCCAAGACATCCACCGTCCCCAACCTGAGATGTTGAATTTAGTCATGTTGTACTGCCTTGTGTGATGTTATGTTGCTATCTTATTGCTATGTAATCTGTGCTGTGCCTGTCTTAACTTTCTGCCACTAAACAAAAGTTAAAAAAATAAAAGACGTCCCTGGGCCTTGATTGAGACCCTGCGTTACCCCTGCCCACTCTGTGGATGCGGTCGAGCTCAATCTCCTCCGGGGGCGTAATCCCCAAGATCTCTGCGAAGATGAATTGGGCTACTCCTTTTAAGTCTTTATCCTGGACAGATTCCGGAAGCATTTTGATTCTGATGTTGATTCGACGGGATTCATTTTCCATATCCTCCATTTGGATCTCCAGATTGTGCGTGGCTGCATCGAGCCTCTCAATTGCTTCACTACTAGCTGTCACCTCTTTATCCAATTCTTACAAGCCTCTCTCCAGAAGATCTGTCCTCTCGCTCCTGCTTTATTTCCCCCATAGCCGCGTTTAGGTCGGACCTGAGGAGCTGAAATTGTTCCTGAAAAGTCTTTGTCAAGCTAGTGTGCAAAGTGTGCATCTCCCCCCTGAAATCTTGCCTCGACATCGTAGCTGTGCTATCCTCTTTTGGCGGAGAGACACTCCTTGCCAGGTCCTCCCCCACAAATCTGATCAGGCCCCTAGCCTCCTGCATCGGCCAAATGGTAGGAAGGGTGCCCGGGGCCACACCGAGCGCTGACTGCGCCCTCCCACTTTATCCTTTGCTCTTCGTGGTCATATTAACGGAGGGATTAAGTGCGTGGCACACCGCCAATCCCACCAAATGCACACAAGCAGGTAACAAACTTCCCTTCTTATATTCTGTCCTCGATTGCCGGGATCTTTTAGCCTACCAAATTATGTTCCACCTTCCGTGAGTTACAGGGAGACTCACCAGTCTCAATGGCCATGCGAGGAAGTCCTCTCCAAATTGTGGGGAGCACTCGCACACGTCCAACCCAGGAGGCCAAGCACTCAGACAAGCCCCAGGGGCCGGGGAGCCAAAATCTTCTCTTGCAGGCCTGAACCCCTTGCAGTTCCTCAAGATGGAGCTCCCACGAGAGATTCCGCCGCAGGTGCCCCCCGCCCACTCAGGGTCACTCTTCTCAGTGCCTGGGGGAATCACACCAACCGGCCCCCAAGAAGGTCAGTCCGCTGGCCGATGCAGGGCCCTCCTCCGGGCCACTCCCCCCCCTCCAGAGGGGACAGGCGCCGAACCAGCGAAGCCCAGACAGCCGCAGGCCGCCCACCGCTCCTGTGCGGGGCCCGCTGAGCCGCTCCCCGCAGTACCGCCTCTGATGCGGGAAGCGCCGCACGACGGCCCTCCTGCAAGCTGTGTCCGTCTCTGCTCCCGCGGCCCCTGCCGGCACCCGCTGGACACCCAATGTCCGCGCGCCGGTTCAGCCCGAGCTCCGATCTGCCTCCTGGGGAGCCCGGCCGAGCCGCCCTCCCCTGGGGAGCCCGGCCGAGCCGCCCTCCGCCACTCCGCCTCCTTCATTCGGCGCGGACCAGGCTGCCCGCGCGTCCTTCGCCACCTGGGCTCAAGACGGGCCACTCCACCCGCGGCCTCTCAAACCCTCAGTCCGGGGCAAGCCTCCTCCCGGCGAGCCCTTTCCAGGTCGCAGCTGCCCTCCACACACGTCTCTGCCTCACCAGCGGGCGCTCCGCAGCTCCCGTGACGGTCCCCCTTGTCCTAACGCCGCCCGCCGACAAGCCTCCGCGTGTGCCAGGGGCTCGCAATCGCCTCCACTCCCAGGACCAACGCTTCTCCTGTCTCGATGGCACCTCAGAGCCCAGATTTCAGCTCCGAAGCTCACTGCAGATACCGGGTGGTGGGACTCCTCCAGTATCGGTAGCTGGGAGATCCGCAGGCGCGTCTACCCCTACGGACGGCCATCATGAATCTTGGTGTTGCATTAAATTGTTAACTTATGTGATCGCCTGTGTGCTGTCCTATAAATAAACAAATAAAAACAATAATAATGTTAAAAACAAAGCTGTGTGATGAAGATTCTTGGACAACACGTTGTGAGAATTTTTGAAGACGACTCATAAATCTAAATGTGCAGTAAGGAATTTGAAGCTGGCCTCCAAAGGTGGAGCTTAGGCAGTTAGTGGCTATTGGCTGCAGAGTAAATAACCCCAAAACAACACTTGGAGAACACTAAAGTGTATGCATTTTCTTGTATTGCTATGAAACTGATTAATGTTACTGCTGATAGGAAACATGTATACAGCATGTGACTCTATAAAGATCCATGCTGGAGAATATAGGGGACAAGTTGAACTACCAATATTAATTATATAATTTAGACAGTACACCATGTTAGGGTCTTGCCCTGTCTAACAGAGATAGCAGCATGCCGCTAGTCAGGCCACAATATATCTGACAGCACGAGTCCAAACAAGCCCATGAAACAATTTTCGCCCACAACGTTTTTCTGAATTTAAGCTATGGAAGGAACCTAGGGTGATATGCCCAGTTAGATATATGCTCTAAAGAGGAAGACATTTGGTCTGTGCTAGAACAAATGCATATTGGTTTAAGTGTGCAGCAATTTTTCTGTGGAGACATTTCACAATAATAAAAGGAGGATGAAGCAAGATGAAAGCAGATATTGAGAGAATTATAGAGAAGTAACTACCAAAATAAGCAGAAAGTGAAGAGGTAACCAATAGCATAATACTGGGAAGCAGAGAGAATAGCAGGGCATTAATAGAAGAGGCAAATAAGATTGTGTGAAGCGCACTGCAGTAAGAGGGAAACAACTGCGTAGGAGGCCAACGTAAATGGTGAAAATGAAGGTATGCCATTAAGAGAATATAACATACATGAAAAAGGAATAGCAGAAGGCAGAGAACAAAAGATGTGGTGCACACAAAAAGACAGCTAATGAAAATAAGTGAAAGAAAGAAGCAGGGAAGAGCAGAGCACTCAGTAGACGAGGGGGTAACGATACAAGTTTGAAGCAGAGTTAAATATGCAGAATAAAAGATAAATTGGAGAAAAGGCAGCCAAAGCAGAACAAAAAATGAAAGCAAAAAACAGAAAGAGCAGACAAAGTAGACAAGTGGTAGTAAAAAGGCTAAATGATAAAAGGGGTTAGCTAAGTGTATAGCTATAGAAAAGGGGACCTTCACAATGACATACATGCTGCATGTAGAAGCTTCTGCATCTCCCAAAAGAGAAATTGCAATTGAGAAGTTCCTGAATTATGTGTAAGGCCTTACAACAATGTTTTGTACAGATCAATAAATGACTATGGAATATAGCACTATAAATGGAATGCAAAAGAATAAACTTGTCATGGAGTACATATAGATAATGTACACATTTAGGTGTTGAAATAAAGGGAATAAAAGAATAATAAGATATAAGATAAATGCAGCAGTAGGAACAATAACATGCTATCTTCAACACAAGGCTGTTACAAGTACCTGATGTGCCAGCTCATGAGCGATCACTGCAGTTACCATACGCTTTTCGAGTATGGAAGAAGTGGTCTCATTGTACAAGAGTGTGGTCTCTCTGAACGTTATCAAACCCCAGTTTTCCATTGCACCCGCCTGAAAATCAGGAATAGCCACCAAATCTAAGGAGAAATAAAGAGTAAACATTTTACGTTTCTATTTGCAGCATCTTTTTCTATTCGGACGACATGCCCTGCAGGAAAACGGTTATCATGCTTGTGCCTGCCACATTATACATTCCTAAGCATCAGTGAAAGACAGCAACAGAGCAGAGTGACACATTCATGCACAGGGAGTTCAAAACATCAATGTCTGGAAATACAAAAACCCTTGTTGGATTAAAAGACCAAGAGAGAAAGACAAAGAGCTAGGCATAGAGAAAGAGATTATATGACTTACCCAGTAATCGTCTTCCTGTGGCTTGCTTCTGCTTACAAATTCTAAAAAGGGCATCGACGGGGGCGTTCCTGTTGCACGATCCCTAACCTATTTGTACAGTTAACCAAACTTCCCCAGATTATTGCTTTTATGAACCGAGGTTTGTGACTACGTGCGTCTTCACGGATATTCTTTTTTTTTTAAACTCTGCCTTTTGCTCCCAAGAGGGGAGGATGGGCTGGTGCATGTGATTCTAAGAAGATATAAGCCACAGAAAGATGATTAGTAAGCATTGTTTGTCTTCGGAGTCTTGTGAATGTGAATCTGCTTAGATTCACATGCTATGCATAGACTAATAAGCAGTACCTGGCGAAGATGCCGGGGGAGCTGAAGGGATAGTTGTGAATACATTTTTTTTAAGCTGCTTGTCCGACTTGTGAATCTGTGCGTGCTAGAGTAGCAACAAAACTCCAAGTTGCTTCTTTACAAATGTATTCTAGTGGTACATTAGTAATGAAAGTGAGCGTAGGTCCCCGACTAGGTGTTGAATGTGCTTTTGGGATAAAAGGGAGAGTTTGTGCTGGACAACGCGTAACATTGTGTGTTACGTGTCGATCTCGGTGCCTACTCGGAAAGCTCCCACAATTCTCCAATTCTGCAAATCTCCGAAAACCAAGGACTAAGTCCAATGGACGCACATACCACAACTCACAATACTGCGCTACTGTTAAAAGATGTCAGCCTAAATTATGGCAACCCACACTCGGTACAATGCTCCGCTGCTCTTGAGCTATGTCTGTGCTTCAAACAATAAAATAAATACACCCAGCAATCCATCTCGCAATAGCAGCTTTTGTGAGTGTTACCCCTTTCTCCCTGTTGCCACTTAAACAAAGAACTGGTCCGTTTTTCTGAGCTTGTCTTCTTAAGTTGTACTTGACTGCCCTGTGTATACCAAGTGTATAAAGTGCCCTTTAACCCGTGCTTTGAGGGTACTGGAAAAAACACTGGCTTGTCTATGTATTGATTGATATGAAAATTTGAAATGTAGTATGTGTCCTTAAAACCACCTTGTTCTTGTGTATGGAGACCCACGGTTCTGAAACAGAATGTCTATAGCTCACCTATCCTTCTTATGGAAGTGATGGCAACACGGAATGCCACTTTGTATGTAAGGTCACTAAGCTCTGGATGAAAGGGTCTCCCCATAGGTTCACACAACACAACGTTTAGACCATAGCCTGGTGGGATGCGGTATATGCGTTTAACCCATACATTAAAGCCTTGTAATAAGGGATTTGAGCAAGTAGATCTTGCACTCTTTCCTGAGAGGGGTAGCCTTTACCAATTGTGTATCTAGAATTTAGTTTTGACTTGGAAGGAGGCTCGACTTCTTTTCGTTGACGAAAAATCCCAACTTGTGTAGGGAGTTGTTTCTGTGTGTGCAGTCGGCATTGCTTTGCACTCTCCCCGGTTATAAGCCAGTCACCCAGATTATGTTATTTGGCATTTCTATAGCCCTCTATATATCATTGGTTTAACCTCAAAGAACTGGTAGGTTGAACGCCCTTGGGGACCGTGGTCCAGGTCAGTTGAGAGAGTAAGGTGTCAAAGGGTGCTTGGGTGCACCAGTTATGTGTACAGCTGATGCAATTGCCTGATGGTAGCAGCATCCTAGCATTAGGTGTGGTAGAATTGATATCAGTTGGATGTGTGCAGTCTGGAGGGTGGACTCCAAGACTGGATTCTGGCTGCGTTAGGCCTGTGTAGGACGCTTATGTGTGCAGCTAGGCCTGTTTGTCATGGGATGTAGCTGCATATTATTAGAGTGATGAGGTGTTCATGGGGTAGTCTTCGTATGTGAGCAGGTAAGCTGAAATTGATAGAGGGGTGTAGCTGTACTCTCATTGTATGTTGGTGTACAGTAGAGAGTAAGCCTAGTGTCATGGGAGGTGAGTGTTTGGGTGGAGTTATGATCTAAGGAGTTTGCTATTCCGGATTCGAGCGTGCGCTTTCTTAATAGTGACTTATAAGCGTATTCAGTGGTGTCGTTCCTCGGAATTTCCTTGAGCATTTGTCATCAGTTGCAAGGAATCAGTCGCCTCAAATGGTCGTGGTCGGCATTACGGAAAGAGCCATGCTTTTAGAGCTTTGCGGAAGGTCATATAGTCTTGGGTGTGTCGAATGTGCGGAGGGAGCGAGTTCCACAGAGATGGGGCAAAGGTTGAGAAGGCAGATCCTCCGATCCGGACAGAGTTAGAGGTTGGAATCACTAGAAGGAAGGTAATGCTTGATCTTAGGGTGCAAGGTGGGAGGTAGGGTTTTATTTTTTCTTGTAGGTACATTGGGCCGATCTTGTGCACTGCTCGGTGAGTGATGCATAGGGTCTTGAAGGTGGCCCTTCGTCCGACAGGGAGCCAGTGATGGGTTTGGAGAGCTAGCGAGATATGGCCTCTTTGAAATAGGCGAGGGGCAGTTTTGCAGCAGCATTTTGCGCTCCTTGTAGTTTATTGAGTTAGTATGCCGGAGCTCCTAGGTATAGGGAATTGGCATAGTCCAGGCTCAACATCACAATAGACATAACTGCGGCAAGACTGTTCGGGTAGCAGAGGTAGGGAAAAATGTGCCTGAGAGGTTTGAGGTGGTAGTGATTGCATTTTGACACGTTGTTGATCTGACGGGAGAGGGTTAGGCCTTAATCCTAGGTTCTTCACTATATCGGGGGAGGTGGGGAGGGGCCAAGGGAGCGGATGTGGCAGAAGGGCAGTATTGCTGCACACCATGATTTCAGTCTTATAAGGATTCAAAAGGAGGTGGTTAATTGTCATCCATCGGTCAATATCGCGCAGACAAGCTTCAAGGTATGGATGGGAGTTGGTGCCGGACTTGGGAATTCTTAGGATAATTTGGGTACTGTCAGCGTAGTTGTAACAGGAGATGGTGTGCGTGTGAATGATTCCTGGTAGAGTGGTCATATAGATGTTGAACAGAAGAGCAGATAGGCATGCGCCTTGGGGTACCCCAGTGTTCACTGAGCGAGCAGTTGAGACAAAGGGGGAGAGGAGGGTTATTTGTTTCCTGTTTCTGAGGAAGGAGGCAATCCATTTGAGAGCAGTGCCACGGATTCCTAGGGAGTGAAGGCGGTCAAGGAGGATTGAGTGGTTAACCGTGTCAAAGGCTGCAGAGAGATCGAGAAGAATCAGAGCTGCGCAGCCTTCAGAGTCTGCAGTGACCTTGAGATCATCCCAGATCGAGATCAGAATGGTTTCTGTTCCATGTCGCAGTCTGAAGCCTGATTGTAAGGGGTTGAGGAGACAGTTGGATTCTACGAAGGAGTTGAGTTGAGAATATGCTGTCTGGTCAATGAGTTTCGTGAGAAATCTGGTGTTGGAGATCGGTCTGTAATTCTTGAGGTCAAGGGGGTTAAGAGATGCCTTTTGTAAAAGTGGTTTGACAGACAAGACCCGCCGGAAACACAGGATGTATATGTTAAAAACACTGCAAAAGGAAAGGTTCATCATCTACACAGGTATAGAGGAGCAGAAGGGAGCCAGGGGGATCAACTGGGAGAGGCGGCGCTAGAGCCTGGGGGGAGGGTGTTGGGGCAACAGGGGGTTAGGGACGTGGCAAGGGGGGGACGGGAGGAGAGGGGACGGGGGAGGAAGTGGGATTGAAGCTCTGGTTTTGTTTTAGGGCAATGAGTTGTGGCTGCACGCGCAAAGATCATGGTCAAGGCAACCGATGGGACGATTACTGGCGGGATGACCAGGAAGCTACACACACTACTTAAGGGGGGAGAAACACTAAAGGGTCTCAAGGACTATGCTAAAGTACTATAGATTGCATCCGGACTAATGTTGTATAAAAAGTCTGGCAAAGTCATAAGATACGGACACTAAGATTGGTGAAAGACACTCCGAGAAGACCACAACAATGCATTGAGCGGGGAGGAGGGGAAAATGTTATGGGAAAACTCATTGTCGTTTGTTACCCGATTTCTTGTTCATCATGTGCTTTGCTTATTGTTACAAAATAATAAAAACATTTTTAATTTATTTTTTTTAAAAGTGGTTTGACATGCGCTATTTTGAAGGCATCAGGGAAGATGCCAGAGGTGAGGGAGTCATTTTGTATGGTTCTCGCATATTCTTCTGCGCAGGTAGACGAGAATCGAGAATATTTCTTTCAGGACAGAGCCAGGGCAGGGGTCGAGGGGCGACACGGAGGATTTGCTGGCTGAAGGAGTTGAATGTAGGGGAATTGGACGTCTGGGCAATGGGGTCAGTTATGGGAAGGGGGAGAGGAAGGACAGTTTGGTGTTAAGGGTTGCCGTCCTGTCAAGTTGACTTAATTGCCTGTGTAAAGCAGGATTCCTGCCCTCCCACCCCCGCGCTCCACCCAAGTTGCGGCGGGGTGAAGTAGGCATGGAATCAAAAGTCATATTTTATGATAAGGGGTGCCCCAGGAGTTCGGCCTAGCGCTTGGGACAGTATTCCTGAGTGTTCGCTCCCCTTGACATAATTATCAAAAATACAATCAGGACATTTTGTGAATTCTTTTGGACTCCGAGAAACACCATTCTGAAGCATTACTCGGAAATATGGAACTGACAACACTGAGGATAGCAGGTTAATATATTTCTAATATCACAGCTTTATCCTACAAGCTCTAAATTGCATTGCACAAGCTATAACAAAGGCAACTATAACATAGCACATTACTATACATATGAAAAGAAATGGTGTGTACGCTAGGAGCATGGTTTACATTGATAGAGAAAAGGACAAGTAATCATTTTAGTTCAGCAGATTTGAGTGACGTGGGATTCATAATATTCTGATCTATGCTATGGTATGGTATGTTATGGTGTAACAAATTGATGTTTAATATACCAAACGCCTGTAGTCTCAAGACTTCACAGCAAGACTTCACAGTTAAACTCGTGCATTAGGGCACGCTTTGCTGCTTCCTCTGCTCTGGGACCTGCATTGCTAAATCTCCCCGCCCCCACACAACTCGAGTTCTGCCGGTTGCTCCTTTTCCTTTTTGCTCATTTAGCTCTCCTTTTATATGTAAAAAGGGAGCAGACTTGAGCGTCATATCCTGCCATATCAGAGCCTAAAACCTAGTGCTTAAGAGCGTTCCTTGCTTTGCCTGCACATACTACATCGCTATGTGCGCACCTATCAGACAGGTGCTGTCTGTGACTACTGGATGTCTCCCTTAGAGTTACTGGTCTTCTGCTCGGGTAACGAGCAAAGCGTGTCATTTGCTCCTACACAACTACAAACTCCATTATAGCACCTGAGTTTCTGACAAATTATCCTTGACAAAGTGCAGGAGTCGCAGAGTGATTGTGTCTGCGTGGATTGGGTCGAGGTGCACGTGGGTTTCACAAATTCTGATATGATCATGTGGAGTTTTTTGCTGCAGTTGCCAAAGTTGAGAATTTGTTTATTGTAACAGGCTTTTTTGGTCTTTTGAATTTGTATAGAGAAAGGTATGGCAAAGTGGTCGGTCCAGATGAGTGGTTTGGGAATGTATATATAGACCAGGTCATGGGAGCTGATAATTGCATCAAGGGTGGGCCCACCTGAGTGGGTTGGACCAGTGGAATGATGGGAGAGGTTGAGTGTATCGAGACAGTCATCCAGCGGATCAGTCATGGGGTTGTTGAGAATATCGAACCAAATTTTGAAGTCTTGCAGGAGTGTAAGAGAAGGGTGATTTACTTGAGTGGTAGCTATTGAGTCACAGAGGTTGTTTTACTCTATGCTACTCAGTAGCCCACCCTCTTTGAACATGAACACTTTCAAAATGTTACTGTGAGGGACATGGTGCAAAATATAAATTGGAAGGATGAGTTTTTAGAAGCAAAGTTTACAGATATCGTAGCCAGCATGCATGGAACTAATAAATGCTGGAGCAGACAACATTGAGAGGTCCGATGTATGCTGCGAAACGTGAGTCTTCCTGCTTGGTTTGTGACTAAGGTGTGCAGAATATGGCTGAAATGATCTTCCAGGTATTATCCGTAAAAGTAATCAAAACAAAGAACAAGTTACTTACCAAACTGGTAACGTTCTTTCGATTGGATGTTCCTCTGACGGATTTCTTATCTTTGATAAATCCACTTCCAGCTTGCTGGCCTCGGAAAACATTTTCACAGTAGAGGGCGCTGCGGGTCGACGTCCCTCGAGTCGGTGTCCTTCAAAGGCCTCAGTATCGGCGCTGACGTCACCATGAGTACAAATAGTCTTGCACAGCGTCCGTTGCTCAGTTCCGTTTTGAGATGTTGCTTTGCTTTGCATGAATCGGTTAATAACCATGAAGGAGCGTAAGCTGCAACTACAATGAAAGGTTTACTGCAGGGAAGGATGGGAGGGGCGATAAGGAATACGTCGGAGGAACATCCCATCGACAGAACATTACCAGTTTGGTAACTAACTTGTTCTTCGAAGGGATTGTGTCCTCCGACTTATTCCTTATCTTTGATAGACTCCCATGGCAGTAGTATATAGAGGAGGCGGGAGTAAAATAGAATGTATCCTTCTAAGGATACACAGAGTGCAACACAGCGTTCCCAAATTTCATCTCCTGGCTAGAGGAGGAATCAAGATTGTAAAATTTGGTAAAAGTGTGTGTGGACGACCACGTGGCAGCCACACATATGTCCTAAATTGGAACTCCTCTTTGGAGAGCTGAAGAGGCTGTGATACCCCTGGTTGAATGAGCCCTAAAATGTTGAGGGGGCTCTTTTCCTGCTAATTTATAGCATTCCGTAATAGTTAAAATAATCCATCTTGAAATGTTTTTTTTGTAATGGGCAAAACTAATTTGTGCCCTGCATACCCCACAAACAATTGGTCTGCTTGCCTGATCCTTGCAAGTCTGCTAATGTAAAAGCTTAAGGCACGCCTTGGGATCCAGCCTGTGTAATCTTTCTTCCTCTTTCCCTGGATGGGGAGGAAGGTAGAATGAGGGTAAAGTTAGCTTTTGTGTAATGTGGAATTTTGAGACCACCTTTGGGAGAAAATTCTGCTTCACTTGTAGAACAACCTTATCTTTGTGAAAGACTATGTGGAAGTTTGCAAGATAAGGCTTGTAATTCGCTCACTCTTCTGGCAGAAGTTAAAGCCACTAGAAAGATTGTTTTAAGTGTAAGAAATCTTAATGAACAGGAATGAATGGAGTACCCATTAGAAATTTTAAGACTAGGTTTAGGTCCCACAATGGAACTTGAAAAGGAGTTGGAGGAAAAACATTAGTTAACCCTTTCAGAAATGGAATCACTAAGGGCAATTTGAAGTATTAAGGCTCCTCTGCAGTGCACTTAAAGATAGACAGCGCTGCAAGGTAGCCCTTGAATGTACCAACTACAAGCCCTGAATTTGCTAAATAAAGCATAAAAGATAACACCATTGGTGTATTCCATGAAAAGGGTTCAATATTCTTTTCTCTACACCAGCTGCAAAATGTGTTCCAACGGCAGCAGTATAAAGACTTTGTTGCTGGCCTTGTGGCTGAAAGCAACACCTCCATTACGTCATACGGGAGATACCAATCCTTGTATCTCAGACTTTCAGAAATCAGGCGTGAAGGTTGAGGGTCCTGATATCCGGATGGAGAACCTGATCTCCCTTCTGCGAGAGAAGATCCTCTCTTTGTGGAAGACGAATCAGAGGACAGATGGACATGTCTAGAAGATCTGGGTACCACGTTCTCCTGGCCCAATCCGGGGCAATTATGATCATGGGTTTCCAAAATCTTCTCAACCTCCTGATCATTTGAAGAATGACGGGGAAAGAAGTGGAAATTCCCAGTCCACTACGAACGCATACCCTAGAGCTCCTCTCGGGGGAAATTCCCATGAGCAATACTGATCGCCCTTCCCGTTGATACTGGTGGCAAACAGATCCACTTGAGGGGTTCCCCAAAGGGTGAAGACCTGTTGAAGGACTTGAGCTAGTTCCCACTGGTGGGAGACTGTGTTCTGCCTGCTCAGAGCGTCTGCCGTCAAATTCTTCGCTCCAGCTAGGTGAACTGCTGATAGAGAGATTCCTTCTTGGATTGCCCAAAACCAGAGCTGCATTGCCTCTCTGCACAGTGGTTGTGACCCTACGCCTCCTCTTTTGTTGACATAGTGCATGGCCACTGTGTTGTCCGTCATTATCAGGACATTTTTCCCCGGTACTGATGGCAGGAAAGCTTTCAGCGCTAGTCTGATCACTCTCAGCTCTAATAAGTTGATGTGCAGTCTGGACTCTGATGGAGACCAACGACCGCTGATGGTCAAGTCGTTGGCATGGGCTCCCCACCCGGCGAGTGAGGCATCATTGACTACTGTTATCTCCAGCCATGGTTGCCAAAACTGTTCCCCTTTCAAGATGTTCTCCCGACAGGCCCACCAATGAAGGTCTCGAGTCACTATGTCTGGGATTAGTAGGAGATCTAACATTCTCCCTGAGAATTGTGACCACTGGGTCTTTAGTGCCCACTGGAGAGATCTCATTCTTGGGTGAGCCTCTGGCACTAGGAAGATGCAGGATGCCATGAGGCCGAGCAACCTCAAAAAGTCGAAGGCTGGTAGACGTTGGGCATTTTGAAACCTGGTGACCATCTGTAGAATATCTTGAGCCCTCACCTCTGGTGGCGAGGATTTTCCCAGGGATGTGTCCAGGACTGCTCCAATGAACTGGAGTCTCTGTGATGGTATCATCTGTGACTTCTTTAAGTAGAGGGAGAAGCCCAGCTTGTGGAGGAAGTGGCAAACATAATCTAGATGTATCTGAGCTTGTTCCAGGGATACTGCTCTGATCAACCAGTCGTCCAGGTAGTGGTAGACGTGAATCCCTTCCCTTCTTAGACTTGCAGCCACAACCGCCATTAGCTTGGTAAAGACCCTCAGGGCGGAGGTCAGCTCAAATGGCAGAACTCGAAATTGATAATGAGAGTTGCCAATTGTGAAACTGAGGTATTTCCTGTGTTTGGGATGGATTGGCACATGGAAATAAGCATCCTGAAGGTCTAGAGATACCAACCAGTCCTGAAGCTGGATGGCCTGAAGGAAATGAGAAAGGGTTACCATCTTGAACTTGTCTTTCCTGAGGAATTTGTTAAATTCTCACAAGTCCAAGATGGGACTCAGGGTCTCAATCCTCCGTCCTTCTTTGGTACTAGAAAGTAGGGGGAATACCAACCCTTGTTCCTCTCTGCTACAGGTACCGGCGTCGATGAAACCGATTTATGTGTCCAAGGGACCTACGACAAAGGCGTCGATGATGCAAATTTGGGAGTCGAAGTCTTATTGCTTTTATTCAAGGGTTCATGCCGCTCTCGAGTATTTTCTCTCAACGGGTTCAACGACTCGCAGTGTTTTGATTTTTCAGGTCTTTCACCCAGGGTATCACCTTTAGATGTCTTCGAGGGGGTCGAGGCCGCTTTCTCGAAGACGCTAAGCATTTTTTTATGGAATTCCTCCCACTTAGCCAGAGAGCTGTGTTTCGTGGGGCAGGTGACCCTTTCTGGGGAAGTAGAGGAAGAAGAGGGAGATCTACGACGCCTCTTCTTAGAGTGTTTTGATCTCGAAGACTGGTGAGAACCGCTTCGAGATCTTGAATGAGAAGGTTTCTTTTGTCGACGAGGAGACGAATGTCTCGACTCGGCCGAAGAAACTTTCAAGGGAGTAGATGTTTAAAGGCCTTACCTCTTTCTAATTTCCCCTTACGCTCCTTCAAGGCTTTCGCCATCATGGACATACAGTCCTCGCATTCCGAACAGTGATGCTCCGATCCCAGGCACCACAAACGGATCCTGTGAGGATTCGTTAACGGCATTTTCTTCCCACAGTCACAACATTTTTTGAAACCGGACCGTGGAGTCGATGGTTCGGAAGAAGAAGCCATTGTGTAATGGTAATAATCTTCGAAGAATAAGAAGGTTTTCCTGAAGAAAGGAACCGAGGCCCACGAAGCGCGGAAAAACAGAACTGAGCAACTGACGCTGCGCGAGTCTATTTATACTCATGATGACGTCAGTGCCGATACGGAGGCCGTCGAGGGACGTTGACGCGCAGCGCCCTCTACTGAAAACATTTTCCGAGGCCAGCAAGCTGGAATGAATAACATCAAAGATAAGGAATACGTCGGAGGACACAATCCCTTCGAAGAGGGTATACTGCAAATGGCACCAGCAGAATTGTGAGCTATGAATCCTTTTCTTGTTTTATGCTTCTTTAATCAATTTTTTTAAGCCATGATGCATTTCATACATAACAAAGTCTTTGATTAGGTAGTGTTGAACACTTCTTGTGGAGAAAAGAGTATCACGCTCATGAAGCACCACACATACATATGCTTCTGTGGGTTAAGGATATTACACAGGTTGTGAAGGACAGTGATCGCTCTGTAAAGGAAGTCATTAACAAATATTTTACATTTTCTATTCCTACTAATGCATGTTTATGGAAAAAGTGCTAAGAGTCCAGATGCACAAGTGTAGGAAATATTGCCAACAAAATTGAAAAGTTGGACAGGCAAACCATGTTGTGTCATCTGTCCGTCACCATCTTATTGGCAAATCAACCAAAATCGCATATCACTTGGAGAGATAAGGCGTCTACATTTATAAATTATTACAATCCTGTTATTGTTCAACTTTAGAAAGCAAATACTGATGTCCAGTATATATCTGATACCACAACATCAGTAGCTTGTTATGTTATAGCATATGTGACAAAAGCAGAGAAGAGTAATACAGAAGAGGTGTGGGATGATTGGTCATTAAACAAAACTCTAAGGTAAAGACTGTTATGCTTTGGCATCAAAATTCTCTCTCAGAAAGTGTGGTTCCTACTAAGCTGCAGATCGACTTACTAGATCATCTTTGTTTGGACGAAGTATCAACATCATTTGGCTAATTCTTGGTCATGACATAAGCATGAAACAAGTGCTAAAGCCTATGACAGACATAGAAGAATTAGCTGAAAGAGTGCCTGAGAGTACAAATATTTTCCTGAGGGGAGTGTGACAAAGCACAAGGAGTCCTTCGAAAGGTGGAGGAACCCCTTTTTATGATGATACCCTTGGAAGGAAGTGGTATCGCCACCAATCATCTGACTCTAGACCCACTTCCTACAACAATTTCCTCCCTAATGAGCTCATGAATTATTGATGGCTACACATTCCCCTCAAAAGTACGGAGACGAGGAAGAATAGAAGTTCTTTAAGTGAAGATCTGTTTCCCAGTATTATGACAAGGAGGCCCTCCAATGACCCAAAAGGGAACTGAAAGATTAGTACAGGGACTAGGAGAAGTGAAGGCATAGAGAGTGCTCTTGAGATCCATTCTGGGCGATCTAGTTGCTGCTGGCTGCACATTGGTTCAAGGGGAGTAGAAATAGAGCAGGGAAACCAGGAAGTGTTGTCAAGCCCTCCCTGGAGGAACTTCAAGTGCAAGTGGCAAGTGAACAAAAGGAAGCTGGCTGACCGGCATGCCGATGCAGGAATAAGAAGGCACCAGAGGAACTCAGAGCAGAAGGACCACTTACCCAGTGCAGAAGGAGAAGCTACTGGTGTTGGTAAAAAGCTGGGAATGTGGGAAAAAATTCCTGCAACCCCAAGAAGGTGGCTAACCGTGCTGAGCTGCTACAAGCCACGGAACGACCCAGAGGCCTAATGGAGCCCAGTAGCAGACAGCATTCACATAGGAAGACCTGAAACCACTGCAGAACAAGTAAACGGGTACACAGGTTGTCTGGGAAGTGCTGGGGCCACAAAGTAGTGCTGAAGAAGTAGAAGCAGAAGAAGCAGAAGCAGTAGCACTAGCAGACATTTGTGAAACACAGAAAGCGAGTCTGGGACACGCACCAATATGAAGAGTGCATCACGCTGAATCTTTATAGTCACAGTACCTGGAAGGGAAGTGCACCAGGTTGGCTGTCATATCAGCAGCTGTCAGGTGAGGGGAGTCGCTCCCCCTGGTGTTGAAACCTTTGGGGAATAAACCAAGAGGAGGGAGGTATCGTCTTGATCAGTGATTATTCGTGAGAACTAAAAGCCCTCATTGAACAAAGCAGAGCACAAGACAGTTTGGGAGTAAGGCCTTGGAGAACTTTTTTGTGGCAGCAAACGTGGGGAAAGGAATCATCCTGTTTGGTTTAACCAGAGCTTTAAGACTTGGAGAACTGTCAGGAAGAGGGAGGCACTACTGAACTCTTGTTTTGGATCTTTTTGCATCCTGGTTTTTGGAACTTTGTTTTCTACAGAGAAATCCCTTTTTTCACATTATCCTGAGTTACGAGTGTAAGGGACGGAAATAGGTATATACATAGGACGGTGGAGACATTTTGATTTGGACATCCTGACAAAGACACCAGTAGTTTTGGTTGAGGTAGGGAATCCCCTCTTGGCTTGTTTCCCCAGCCCCTTTTTACTTTCAATAAAGGTTTGTAGCACTCAAAATGCCACCTTTGTGTCCGCCAAATGCTTCTGACCCCTTTACAGGAGTCAAGATTCTACACAAGGGAGTCAAAATGCATTAGGAGATGCTGTTCAAACTGATGTTAACCTTGCGATGTAGTAAGACAAACATTCAATGAAACACATGATACAGGTATGGATGTAGGTACATTTGTGTCTAAATTGAGCAAAGAGTATAAAGAAATATATGACAGAATAAAAGATCACTTCATACATGGTCTGAAACATGATAATAAGCAATGCTCATGTCCATTGTCATCCTTATTTTGTTATAGGTTAGTGGACAGGCTGAAACTGGAAACTCATTTCTAATTCCAGCTTTGTGATCAGTAAATCAGCAAATGACTGCCAGTGTTACACTGCAGTGATTATTGATGCAACCAGTGGAGCATGATAAAAACACTGGAATATAGCAAAACGTCATCAGATGCACAAGAAGTAGGACATGTTCTTAATAAACTTATATTGATTGTGGATGAAGTTAGCATGGTCTCAAATATATTGCTAGCTTTCAGTCACTTGAAAATGCAAGAAGTTATAAAGACTTATGCTGTATTGTTTGGAGGAAAACATGGAAAACATGTTCACGTTTGTGGAGACCTCCTACAAAAGTTCCTAAAAAAGGTCAACCAGTCTTTCAGATACTACTATCAAAAGGATAGTCAAAAATAAATTTGGCGGCATTGGTGATGGTAATCTGTGGAATTATTACCACTATAATCATTTTACTGTTACCGTGCAGCAATCTGCACATCTTGAATATGCTGAAATGCTAACAAATATTCACATTGGAGTACTTGATAATGCTATAAAAACAGCCCTGGTAAGTAGACTAATTTAAAAACATATTTCATTAAGGATATACTGGTCCTAAGTAATGCTGGATCTACAAACATCCCTGGTTTGTTTGATGCCTACATTGCAGAATGTGAACTGTAATGTTGAGGTTTGAGAAAAACTGAAAAATAAAAATAAATACAATCTCCTGATGTGTTAAATGGACACACTATTCCCCTAGAATTAAATAGGAAAGCACAGGCATAGATAAAGCATATAAAAAAAACAAATATAAAAAACAGTGGTCTTGCGTATGTTTTGAAAACGTGCACAAACTCTCGGGTTATGGTACAGTGGAATTTGGTTTGGTGAATGGAGGAATGGGCAAAGTCAGAGATTTGTCACTTTTCCAAACAGTACAGCGATTGAAATATATTCTAGCAAAGTTCGATTCTATAAGCTGAATCTCATCCGGTATGTCGACTTCAGCAAGATTCAGGATTTCTAAAGATATATTTGTGCCCTGCCTTTGGAAGATACACTGATTGACAGGGGCCACAATGTTCTCAAAGAGAGGATGTCATATGTAGCCTTTTTATGTGAACAAAATAAGGGAAGTTTGTATTTGGTTAACTTGGAGGAGTCAAAAGTGGCAGCTGAGATTTCCTGTGTTGAAGAGCATAAAAGGGTACTGTGACAAATCCCAAGGTATCGTCACTGCGTCTATAGGGGGAACTACTTGCCTTGAGGCCAGGGTGGTGAGGCCACTACCCGATAGTCCTCCTGGAAGTGGTACTCAGCGGATGAATCTCATAGGAGGGGAAACCCACTGTAGAACCAGTGACTGGCATATCGGGAGAACGCGGTAACCCCTGCAAATCATCTGACCCTAGACGGAAGGAACAAGTTACTTACCTGTAACTGTTGTTCTCCAGCATGGGTCTGGCATGGATTCACATGCTCATGAATATTCCCCGTCGTCAAGCTGGGAATCCTCGGTAAAGAAAAAACCAGTATCAGTTTCGTTTCTGATCTGTCTTTCGTAGTAATAACCAATCACTGGTCTCTGCGTCATACTGACCACAGCCAATGACTGCCCTCTACCTAAGCACCGCCTCTGGCAGCCATCTTCAGATTTGGAAGCACGTGAAGTGGCAGTATGACCAAGTGAAGAGCCGCAGAGGGGTAGGCGGGAGGGTTCGCATGTGAATCCATGCCAGACCCATGCTGGAGAACAACAGTTACAGGTAAGTAACTTGTTCCTTCTCCAGCATGGGGTCTGGCATGGATTCACATGCTCATGAATAAAGAATACATAGCAGTACACACATGCCCAACCACGGGAGGTGGCAAAGGCTCAACATTAAGCATCACATCAACTCAACATTAAGCATCTTACCTCCTTACCAGGCTCACCTCAGGCGAACAGGTTGCGCAGCACTGCTTGGCCGACCCTGGACTCCTCCCTGGAATCCCGGTCGACGCAGTAGAATTTCGTGAAGGTGTGCGTCGACCTCCACGTAGCAGCCCTGCATATGTCCAGCAGGGGCACACCAGATAGGAACGCCGTGGTAGCTGCGATCGCTCTGGTGGAATGGGCTCTCGGACGGCCAGGCAGCGGTCGGTTTGCCAACCGGTGACAGCACATGATACAGCCGGAGAGCCATCTGGAGATGGAAGCCTTCGAGAGAGCCTTCCCCTGATTGACAGGTCCAAAGTTCACAAAGAGTTGTGACGTCTTCCGAAAACCCTTCGTGCGGTCCACGTAGAACTTCAGCGCTCTAGCTACATCCAGCGAGTGCAAAGTCCTCTCAGCCGGCGACGAAGGCGACGGGAAGAACACAGGTAACACCAAGGGTTCGTTGAGATGGAAGTCCGACGGTACCTTGGGCATGAAGGAGGGGTGCGTCCTGAGCACTACCCTCGTGTCGTGGAAAGTCAAGTACGGGGCCTTGCAGGAAAGGGCCTGGATCTCTCCCACTCGTCGTGCGGAGGTGATGGCCACAAGAAAAGCTGTTTTCCACGATAGAAACTTCAACGGGGCCGAGTGCAGAGGCTCGAACGGAAACGGAGGTCCCATGAGCTTGGTCAGCACCACGTTGAGCTCCCACGCCGGGGCCGGAGCCTTCACCGGCGGGAACGATCTGAACAGTCCCTTCATGAACTCTTTCACCAGACGATGAGACCACAAGGACGTCCGCCCCGTGGTTCTGGTGTATCGGGAGATCGCAGCAAGATGAATCTTGATGGACGCGTGTGCCAGACCAGCTTTGGCCAGCGTCAGCAGGTACGGCAGTACTTGGGGAGCCGTAATCCGTAGAGGGTTAATCTTCTGTGCGTGGCACCAGACAGAGAACCTCTTCCATTTGTGTCCGTAGCATTTAAGAGTCGAGGACGCCCTGGCCTTTGCAAGAACCTCTCTGCAATCGGCCGGTATGTCGTATCCTCCAAACTCTAGCGCTGCAGGAGCCAGGCCTGCAAGTTCAGCGACTTCGGGTCGTGGTGGAGGATGGCGCCTCCTTCCCTGGAGAGTAGATCCGCGTCCGCCGGCAGCTTGATCGGCGGGGACGCTGACAAGTCCAGAAGGTCCGGGAACCATATCTGCCTCGGCCACGCAGGTGCGACGAGGATCATCCTGCACCGTGACCTCTTGAGCTGGTTGACGAGCCGGATTAGCAGAGGCAAGGGAGGGAACGCGTAGAGGAACAGGCCCTCCCAGGGGAACGAGAAAGCATCGCCCATGCTCCTCATCTGGGGAAACCTGCTGGCGAACCTCTGGCACTTGGTGTTCGTCGCCGTCGCGAACAGGTCGATCTGGGGTGTGCCCCACCGTCGGAAGAGGCGATCCACCAGATCCTGCCGTAGTTCCCACTCGTGGCACGAGCGCAGCTCCCTGCTGAGTGAGTCGGCGATGGTGTTTTTTATCCCTGCCAGATGAAACGGCACCAGAAAAATCCCTTGGGCGACGGCCCAATGCCACAGGTCCTGCGCCTCCTTGGACAGCGCTGGGGACCTGGTTCCGCCCTGTTTCCTGATGTAAAACATGGTGGTGGTGTTGTCGGTGAAGATCCTCACCACCTTGCCCTTGAGGGACGGAAGGAAGGACCTGAGGGCCCAAAACACTGCACGGAGCTCCAGGACGTTGATATGCAGGGACTTCTCCGTCGGGAGCCAGAGTCCCCTTGCGTGCAGATTTTCGGTGTGCGCTCCCCACCCTTCCAGGGAGGCATCCGTGGTCACAGTCTCCTGGTGGGCTGGGGTCTGGAAGTCCATGCCCGCCGTCAGATGCGCGCGGGTGCCCCACCACCGTATCGCTCGTCGGAAGCTCTCGTCGAGCTTGATCCTTTCCTCGAAGCTGCCCGTCGTCTGGATCCAGCGCGCATCCAGGAATTCTTGCAACGGGCGCATCCGGAGCCTGCACATGGGAATGAGGTAGATGCAGGAAGACATCATCCCGAGGAGGGACTTGATGGACCTCACTTTGGCCGCGTCGGCCACCAACATCCGTTGCACCTTGCCCAAGATGGTCCTGGTCCTCTCCTCCGACGGGGAAGCCAGAAGGGACACTGTGTCGAGCCTCGCTCCCAGAAACAGTGCGACTTGCGCGGGCACCAGGTGGGATTTGGCGTAGTTCACGGAGAATCCCAGGTCCGTGAGGAGTTGGACGGTCCTTGCCGTGTGGACCACGGCGAGCTCCCTCGTCTTGGCGCGGATGAGCCAGTCATCCAGGTAGGGGTAGACGTGGATCCCCTCGCGGCGCAGCTGCGCCGCCACCGGTGCGAGGCACTTGGTGAATACCCTGGGTGCCGACCGTAGTCCGAAGGGAAGGGCTTTGAACTGGTAATGACGCCCTTGGACCACGAACCTGAGGAATTTTCGGTGCCCCTTTAGGATGGGAATGTGGAAGTAGGCATCCTCCAAATCCAACGACGATAGGAAGTCTCCTTCCTCCAGCTGACCCAGGACGTGCTGGAGGGTGACCATCCGGAACTTCTGCGCCTTGATGAACTTGTTCAGACGTCGCAGGTCTAGGATGGGGCGCCATCCTCCCGTCTTCTTCTTCACGAGGAAGTATCTCGAGTAGACTCCGGAGCCCCGAAGCCTCTTTGGGACGAGTTCGATGGCGCCCTTCCTGAGCATCGCCTTTACCTCCAGGAGAAGTTGAGGGACGTGAAGTTCTTTCCTGGCCACGGGGGGGACGCGCGGGCACCTTCTTTGAAACTCGAGCGCGTGGCCCCGGGCCAGGGCGTCCAGCACCCAACGGTCGGTGGAGATGGACTCCCACACGCTGACGAAGCCCGCCAGCCGGCCTCCCACCGGGGTGCTTCGGTGGGGGCCCGACCCCACGGCCGGTTCAATCCTGCTTGGACGCGGCCTTGCCGCCTTGACCTCCTTGGCGACGACGGCGGGGTCCGCTAGACTTGCCTCGTCCCCTGTAGGCCTCTTGCGACGACGAGCGGGCCGCTTGACGGTAGGAAGCGAAACCGCCGCCGGAACCTTTGGAGGCGCCCTTGCCTCCGCTGCTCCGAAAGGGCGTCCGTCGTTGCTGCAGAACTCCAAGGGCCCGGGCCGTCTCAGTATCCGCCTTGATGGCCTGAAGGGAATCGTCCACTGTCTTCCCAAACAGGTTGTTCCCGTCGAAGGGCATGTCCAGGACTCTGGTCTGGACGTCCTGCCGGAAGTCCGTAGCTTTGAGCCATCCACGACGTCGAAGGCAAACGCCGTTGCCCAGCTGGCGGAACCCAGTGTCGGCGATGTCCGTCGCCACGGTGATGGCGTGGTCCGAGGCCACCTCACCTTCCTGCAGGATCTCCAGGGCCTCCGCCCTCTTGTCGTCCGGCAGAAAATCCAGCAGGGGAGCTATCTTGTACCAGAGCTCCCTGTCGTAGCGAGCCACGATAGCCAAGGCGTTGGCCGCTTTAATCGTCGTCGCTGCCGACGAGATGACTCTACGTCCCATAGCATCCAATTTCTTTCCCTCGCCGTCCGGCGGGGAAGTCGATGTGGAGGCCGCACCCCCCCCCCCGCTTTCTTCCTGGCTGCCGCGGAGACGACGGAATCCGGGGTAGGCTGCGCCCGGAGGCACAGGGGGGCCGTGTCCGGGACCCGGTACTTTTTCTCGTACCGGTCTCTTCTAGCTGGCGTCGTGGAAGGGTTCTTGAGGAGGGAAAGGCCCTCATCCCAAATGTCGTCCAACAGAGGCACTGCGAGGACCGTCTTCCTCTTGGCCTCGCGCCGCTGATAAAGGAAGCCTTCCTTTTTCTTCTCCTCAGGGCAGAGTTGGAAAAGCTCGGAAGCCCTGGAGATCATGGAGTGGAAAGATCCGATCTCGTCGGGCGGAGAAGCCCTGGCGGGAGGCGACGACGGAATATCCTCGTCGTATGCCTCGTCGTCCGTACCCGTCGCTGCCGTGTCAGTCCCCGTATCATCCCCTCGGGTGGACGGGGAGGAGGGCTGGACGGGGCGCGACGGTTGAAAAGGAGGTGGTGGATGGATCCTTCTTTTCTTGGTAGGGGGAACACCAGAAGGTCCCGGTTCTGGATCCCCCGACGGGAGAGGTTCCTCCGTCGGTAACGGTAGCCTTGTCCTTATCTCGGAGCATAAGGACTGTATGGCCAACAAAATGGCCGCCGAGTTGTCTTGCGGCGCTGGCAGAGGGGAATCCGACGGGCGAGCAGGGGCCCCGTCAGTATCCTCGACGATGTCGTCGTCGTCACCTGCGTCGGGGTCCATTCCGACGGGCTGGCCTTCTTCCACGCCTAGGCCGTGGCTTAAGACCTCGATCAGCTCCTCTTCTGAGGTTGAGGCCGAATCTACGACGACGCCCTGCCCCCCCTTCTTCTTCCCCACGGAGGGTTTCACGGGGGTCCTATCGATGGGCACAAAAGAAGACTCCCTCCGAGGAGGCAGGGAGATTCTGGGCCCCGAGGTCGCCACCACTGGTGCAGCCTCCACAGGCTGAGCCAGGGCCGCCGCGACCGTTTCGATAGAGGGCTTGGTCGGATGGATCAAGGCCTTCACCACCTTAGGTGCGCTCACCGCCTTATCCTTGAGGGAGGGGGCACTGCCACGCTCCTCCTCTGCCTTAGAGCTCGACCGGGGCCTCTCCAGGAGCTTCGCCGGGTGCTCGGCCTTCCTCTTACCCGACCCAGAGCGTTGGCTCGTGGTTGATGGTGCCGGGGAGGGTGCGCCCTGCCTGGCGCCCGTAGAGCCCGACCGTTCGGCGCTCCCGGTGCCAGCGGACTCGCGGTGCTTAGCCTTATGTTGGGCCCCCGTCGCCGGGGCGCCCTCAAAGGTCTTAGAAGACCGCTCGGATTTCTTCTTCTTCTCGCCAGACGGGCTCTTACCCTCCAGCCAGTTGGCGAGACGTTGATGGCGGTCCTTCATGGTCCGTTCCGACATGTTGCCGCAAAACGCACAGTCCTTCTCCACGTGCGTCTTGTCCTCATGAAGGCAGTAAAGGCAGAAAGAGTGTTCGTCCTCCTTAAAGACGTTCTGCAGCTGGCATCCAGGGCAGACCCTGAACAGCTTTCCGGGCGTCGAGCTTCCCTTCTCCTGGGCCATACCCGAGACCGGGCCTGAGAAGCTTCTGGAGTCCTCCGAAGTGTAGCTCGACGAAATCTTCACCCTTGAGGGGCGCAGACGAATCCGACACGGGTCCCCGTTGATCGGATGTAGGATCGGTGGAGCTTGAGGCTCTTTTGACCGAAAGAATCGAAGTTTTTTGTGAAAAAGCGCGAAAAATAGCACTAACGCTCGAGAGCAATAGCACGAGGATCCCAACACATGAACGTGCGGTAAAAATCTGAAGATGGCTGCCAGAGGCGGTGCTTAGGTAGAGGGCAGTCATTGGCTGTGGTCAGTATGACGCAGAGACCAGTGATTGGTTATTACTACGAAAGACAGATCAGAAACGAAACTGATACTGGTTTTTTCTTTACCGAGGATTCCCAGCCTGACGACGGGGAATATTCATGAGCATGTGAATCCATGCCAGACCCCATGCTGGAGAACCTATGGTTTCTGACCTTCTGTATTCACGTTCTTCGTCTGGAACAAGAGAACAGTGGATATTCCCATCCCCTAGCAGAGTGGAATATAAAGAGTCAAACAGAACTGGAAAGGAGGAGAAGAGTTACGCGCAGAGCTGAAGAAGCCCATATACCTCCTCCTGTGAGGTGTGGCAGGACACAGGTGGCGTACACCAAGTGTGGCAGATGTGGCCGAGCCCACAGAACACTCAACCCCTGCCGGGTCAGGTGCCAAAATCACCTGGCCCGAAGGACCGAGGAGTGAACGCCACCCGAGAAGCAGTCACTGATGTCCCAGCTGAAAGAGAGATAGCTAAGGAAGCTGCTGTGCGTTGGTTGAATTCACTCGAGAAGCACCGCCTAGAAACTTAGTTAAGGGGTGGCTTTGGGAAACCTGGAGGAGGGTAAGGCCTAAGGAGACCCCAAGACGAGGGCAGAAGGAAGAGACTCCAAGCCAAGGGGAGAGAAAAGAGACCCCCAAGGCGAGGGAAGAGAAACGAGAACCCCAAGGCGAGGGGAGAGAAACGAGAACCCCAAGGCGAGGGGAGAGAAACGAGAACCCCAAAGCGAGGGGAGAGAAACGAGAACCCCAAGGCGAGGGGAGAGAAACGAGAAGCCCACGGCCAGGAGAGAGAAACGAGAACCCCAAGGCCAGGGGAGAGAAAGGAGACCCCCAAGGCGAGGGCAGAGAAAGGAGATCCCCCAAAGCCAGGACAGAGAAACGAGACCCCCAAGGCAAGGGCAGAGAAACGAGACCCCCAAGGCGAGGGCAGAGAAACGAGACCCCCAAGGTGAAAGGAGAGAAACGAGACCCCCAAGGTGAAAGGAGAGAAACGAGACCCCCAAGTGGAGTTAGAAAAATGAGATCCAAGGCAGGGTGAGAGGAATGAGACACAAAGGTGGGGTGCGAAGAACAAGATCCTAAGGTGAGGTGATAAAGGAGACCCCCAAGGAGCGGCGAGAGAAACAAGACCCCCAAAGAGGGGTGAGAGAAAGGAGGCCCCAAAGAGCAGTGAGAGAAACGAGACCCCAAAGAGCTGTGAGAGAAACGAGACCCCAAAGAGCAGTGAGAGAAAGGAGACCCCAAGGAGCGCTGAGAGAAAGGAGACCCCAAGGAGCGCTGAGAGAAAGGAGACCCCAAGGAGCGCTGAGAGAAAGGAGACCCCAAGGAGCGCTGAGAGAAAGGAGACCCCATGGAGCGGTGAGAGAAAGGAGACCCCATGCAGCGGGAGAGAAGGTTTAAGTTACTTACTTGTGACTATTGTTCTCGAGCACGGATCTGGCATGGATTTACATGCTCATAAATATTCTTCTTCGTCAGGCTGGGAATCCTCGGTAAAAGAAAAAACATAATTTTCACTTAAAAACTGTATTTCTCCTCTAAACCAATCACTGTCCTCTGTGCCATTCTGCCCCCATCCAATGGCAGTCATCTCCCGAAGCCCCCCCCCCCTCTGGCAGCCATCTTCAGATTTGGTAAGCAAAATGTGGCAGTATGAGATTCGCAGAGGGGCCAGAGGGAGGTTTTGCATGTGAATTCATGCCAGACCCATGCTGGAGAACAATAGTTATATGTAAGTAACTTAAACCTTCTCCAGCATGGGGTCTGGCATGGATTCACATGCTCATGAATACCAAATACATAGCAGTACAACATTACACAACCACAAGAGGTAGCAAGACTCAACAGAAGCAATACCTCCTACTGGAACAGATTCACCTCAAGCTAACAAGTCGCGTAGCTGTCACGATTTCAGGAACCTCCAAGGCTCAGGGAGGCACCTGGACTAAGAAACTGGCTGCCTGGCGCCAAAACAGGCCTTTGTATGCCTTTGGCCCCTTCCAAGATGGCCCCCAGCTTGAACCAGACAGTGTTATCCAACATGGCCCCTAGAGGGCCGCAATGTGTAGTTTCATGGTGGTCTAGTGGATCTGGGTGGGCCCAGGGCTATATACACCCCGCCCTGGGCCACACCCAGTGCTTAGCATTTTCTTTGGCTGCCGGCGTGACGCTTGCTTTTCACAGCCCGTTTCCTTCTGAACGTCGGATCAAGTTTGGAACACCTGCTCTTCACAACGAGTCAAGGCATCGCGTTTCCTGTGGAAAACCAAAGACTTCACGACGAGGGTCAAGATCTGCTACTTACCGGAGCGCTGGAAATTTTCTGATTTCTCCTGCAATTCCCGATCCGCCACGCCCGCTGGATTCCATCTGCGTCTCGAAGTCAGCTTCTTCTGCATCTGAAAAGAAAGACATTGGTGTGTGGTGGTCCAATCAAACAACCCCACCCGCCACCCGCGCATTGCCTTACCTGAACTGTAGTCCAGCAGCAGTGCCCGTCTTCTTCCATGTCGACATCTTCCATCAGCATCCCAAGCATGGGGAAAAATAGAGAACAGAGTTAAAACAGCGCAATAACAGGCAAACGGACATAAAACCCACTTGCTAGTGGGAGGGTGCATTTACACAACGGAAGGCGGCTTGGGGGGTCACAGCAGGCCTGGGCTCCCAAAATAACTAGTGGAGTAACTGGTAAACAGCCACGCCTCAGTGAAGGAACTGGAGGCGAATATACTGGGGAAAAGCTAAAAAAACAGTGAAAGAACTGTGCAGGACTGGAACAAGTCCAGTGAGGAAACTGGGCAGAAGCATCAATATAAGCAAGGGACTAATAGTGATTTTGGTGCAATACGCCTCGCAGGCACAAATGATCCAGATCCTGAATCTCCAGATCAATCCTGCCCCTCTGTCCGCTGGGTGAGTTCACCTGCAGCGAGCAGAGCGGAGGGAGAGGTTTTGGGCATCATCAGAAGGCGTTTACAGACCGCACCTGAACTCGTCGACAGACCGGACCAGGCACGGCTGCAGGGCCCCAGAGGTAAGCGTTACAGTAGCACTGCTTGTCCGACTCTGGACTCCTCCCTGGAACCCCTGTCGATGCAGTAGAACTTTGTGAAGGTGTGCGTGGACCCCCACCT
Source organism: Ambystoma mexicanum (assembly GCF_040938575.1). Classification (NCBI taxonomy): domain Eukaryota; kingdom Metazoa; phylum Chordata; class Amphibia; order Caudata; family Ambystomatidae; genus Ambystoma; species Ambystoma mexicanum. The sequence continues at coordinate 788,592,896 of NC_090935.1, read as the reverse complement.
AACAGCCCTGCAGATGTCCAGCAGGGGCACACCAGACAGGAACGCCATTGTTGCAACGATCGCTCCGATGGAGTGGGTTCTCGGACGGCCAGGCAATGGTCGGTTCGCCAAAACATTACAGTGTGTGATGCTGTCGGAGAGCCACCTTGAAATGGAAGCCTTAGACAAGGCCTTCCCATGGTGCCCAGGACCAAAGTTCACGAACAGTTGTGAAGTCTTCCAAAAACTCTGTGTGTGTCACGTAGAACTTCATGGCACTAGCAACGTCCAGCGAGCGCAAGGCCTTTTCCGCTGGCGCTGGCGACAAAGGTTTCGGGAAGAAAACCGGACACACCAAAGGCTTGAGGTGGAATTGAGAAGGAACCTTCAACATGAAAGAGGGGTGCGTACACACGCCTGGCAGAGGTGATGGCCACATTGGAAGCCGTCTTCCACAAGAGAAACTTGAGTGGTGCCTGATGCATAGGCTCGAAGGGAGTCCCCATGAGCCTTGTCAGAACCACGTTGAGTTCCCACGCCGGTGCAGAAGCCTTCACCGGGGGGAAAGATTGGGAAAGTCCTTTGAGAAACTCCTTGTAGATCTGTGGAACCACAGGGAGAATCTTCCTGGGGATCTTGTGTAGTGTGAGCTAGCTACCAGAACAGCCTTTGCCAAGGATAGCAAGTATGGAAGGACCTCTGGAGCCGTGACACTCAGAGGTGTGATCTTCTGCGACCGGCACAACGTAGCAAAACATTTACACTTATGGCCATAGACCTTTAAGGTGGACAACGTCCTGGCCTTGGCGAGGACCTCACTGCAGTCCGCTTGCAACTCATTGCCTCCAAACTCTAAGGCTGCAAGAGCCAAGCTATCAGGTTCAGCGATCCTGGGCCGTGATGAAGGAGTGTGCCTCCCTCTCTGGTAAGAAAATCCGGAACCTCCAGAAACTTGACGGGAGGTACCGCTGACAGGCTGAGAAGGTCTGGCTACCAAATCTGCCTCGGCCACACTGCTGCAATGAGTATCTTCATGCATTGACACTGCGTGTTGATGACTCATAGCAGGAGGGAATGGAGGAAACAGCTCTTCGCATTGGAAGGAGAACGCGTCCCCCAGGCTCCTCGGCTGGTGGAATCTGCTGGCAAATTTCTGGCATTTGGAGGTCACTGCCGTTGCAAACAGATCGATCTGGGGTCTGCCCCATTTGACTAACAGGTGGTCCACCTGATCCTGATGGTGCTCCCACTCAATGCAGGAGCGCAGTTCTCTGCTGAGGGAGTCTGCAATGGTGTGCTCGACTCCCGCCTGATGGAGAGGAGTGAGTAACATCCCCTGTCCGGCGACTGAGTGCAAAAAGTCCTGCGCTTGGAGAGCGCCACGGATCGAGTGCCCCCCTGCTTCCTGATGTAGAACATGGTGCTGGTGTTGTCTGTGAAGATCCTCATCACCTTGCCTTTCAGAGACGGTAGGAGCGACTTGGGGGCCCAGAAAACTGCCCATAGCTCCAGGATGGTGATGTGCAGATCCTTCTCCTCTGGCAGCCACAGGCCTCTGGCGCGCAGACGTCCGGTGTGCTCTCCGCAACCTTCCAGGGAGACATCTGTGGTGACCGTCTCCTGGTATGGGGGGGGGGTTTGAAATCCTGTGCCTTGGCCGATGTTGGAGCAGACGACCCACCACTCTATCGCCCGTCAAACTCTTCGTTGAGAGGGATCTTATCCATGAAGCTTCCGGACACCTGTATCCAGCGGGCATCTAGGAATTCCTGTAGGCAACCGCAGACACGCGTGTTTGAACTCCAGGGTGTGCCCTTGGGTGAGAGCATCCAGCGCCCATCTGTCGGTGGTGTTCTTTCTCCACTCGCTGATGAACCTCGTCAGCCGGCCTCCCACCGGGGTGCACAAGTGGGTGCCCGACGTCATAGTCGATTCAGGCTTGCTTGGGCGCCTGTGTCCTGCCCTGTGGGCGACAGCAACGCTGTCCTCTGCTACCGTAGGCCTGGGAGCCGCTGCTATAGGCTTCTTGCGTTGAGTATCTGGAACGATGTCTGTACGATGTGGAGAACCCATTTGATGACCTGCTCGACTTTCCCCTGGAGGAGCGAAAAGAAAACGAGCCATGCTACTGGAGAGTGCCTAGGAAAGAGGCCATCTCCGTATCGGTCTTGATGTCCTGGAGGGACTTGTCGACGACCTTCCCAAACAGTTTTCCCTATCGAAGGGCATGTCCAGCATCTAGGCTTGCACCTCCTGATGCAAATTAGTGGCTTTCATCCAACCCTCTCGACAAAGGCAGACACCATTCCCCATCTGCCGGAACCCTGTGTCAGCGACGTCCAATGCCACTGTATTGGCGTGATCCCACGCCACTTCCCCTTCCTGGAAGAGAGCGAGGGCTTCGATCTTCTTATCTGGGAGGAACTCCAGGATCGGTACTAGCTTGTACCACAATTCCATCATACCTGTCCAGGATCGCCAGTGCATTCGCTGCCTTGATAGTGGATGCTGCAGTGTAAATAACCTTCTTTCCCATGGTGTCCCAACCTTTTCCCCTCCCTGTCTGGAGGGACCAAAGACGAAGCGGATGGGTTAGCTGACCGTTTCCTCACGGCCGCCAATACCGGCGATGGTGCCAACCTCAGACACTTGGGTGCCAAGTCCGGCACCTTTTATTTCTTCTCCAGCCTGTCCCGCTTGGCTGGAGCTATGCAAGGGTTCTTCATGAGGGCCAGCCTCTCCTCCCAAACATCATCCAGAAAGGGCACCACCATGATATTCTTCCTCTTGGCCTTGCGCTTGATGCATGAAGCCCTCTTCTTGGTTTCCTCGGGTACCAGCTGGAATAGCTCGGAGGCACTGGCAATCAGAGTGGAATGACCTCACCTCATGCGGTGGAGACACCCTATGTGGAGCATCCAAATGTGGCGATTCACCATCTGCAGCGACAATGTCTTCATCATCATCCGTCGTCATGGCTGTATCCGTTCCCCTACCCATGTCTGGATCTGCTGGGAGTAATGGGGCCCGACTTGGTGGGAGGTGGATATGGGGCATCAGAGGACGCTTCCTCTTCTTTGGTGGAGGCTGATCAAGGGACCTGGGGGACCAGGGGGGCGTGGCCTGACGCGCATGGAGTGAGGACGGCGCTTCCTTGAGCTCCGGTCGGGCCGCGCAGTCGGATCCTTTTTCGGGCATTACGAGTGCTGCTGTGCCGTCCTCTCAACGGTGCAGCTGTTCATAAGGCGATTACCCGTGTGTGGCACCTTTTCCTGATGAAAATCGGAGCCTGGGCACCCGTAGAGTCGACCCGGCCCGGCTCCCCCCTACCTCCCGAGGGAAGTTTCCAAGATGGCGGCCGCATCACGTCGTTGACTCCGGGGGGCTCGTGGAGACCGGGACACCCGCCTGGCTGACCGCTTGTTCCCTCTGCTGACCGCCGCCACCCAGGGGCCCATGCCATTCCTCGGAACGAGGCCCCACAGACTTCTACCAGGATCAAGGGACAGCAACAAGGAGGCCCTCCGCTTCGCGCCCAGACCCGGCGCCCCCGCGGATTAGACACTACCGGCTCCACAGACTCTGAGGCCCACTTGCCAGAGCCCCGGCCTGAGGGGCGGCTGCCCACTCGCCGCCAACCGGGGGCCGCGGCTGCTCACCCGGGAGGACTCTCATACCGCGGCCGCGTTCGGCCTTCTCCTATCAAAGCAAAGAAACTCCACCATGGCGGCCTCAAGAAATAAGGCCAAAAATGCCACCATGGACCCTTTCGTCACATCTAAGTCTCAGCCCGCCTCCCAGACCACACCGGCAGGCCCAGCACCGCGAGCCAGCTCGGAGGAAGACACCAGGCACAATCAGGTACTGGATGCGATCGCTGCCCTAAGATCATCCATAGAATCGAAGATAGGCGAAGTCAAAGCCGACATCCAACTAATAAGACAGGATGCCCGCAACCTGACGGAACGTGTCACCGCCATTGAATCTTCCCAGAAGGACAGGTCCGAAGACACGGCTGTCCTAAAGTCGGAGGTTGCAACTCTCAAAAACAAGGTGTCCCTTCTGGAGGCGAGGTCCGAGGAGGCGGAAGGCCGCGCCAGGCGCAACAACATCAGGATACTGGGTGTACCGGAGGGGACAGAGACTACGGACCCGACGGCCTTTGTGGAATCCTTAATCCAACAGGAAATCGGGGTGGCAAATCTCTCCCAGGGCTTCGCCATAGAGAGGGCTCACCGGTCCCTCCAAAAGAAACCCCCCCCAGGCTCCTACCCTTGCCCCATCATTGCGAAGGTTCTCAATTTCCGGGACCGGGAAGTAATCCTGAAATTCTCACGAGAAGGTGGAGAAATAGAGCGGGGCAATTCTAAAATCACTATATACCCGGATTACACTCAGTCGGTTCAGAAAGCTAGGAACTCTTTCGTACCAATCAAGGCTAGACTGAGGAAATTGAATCTGAAATATATGCTGCTCTACCCCTCCAGACTGAAAGTGCTTTTTAAGGGAAGGGCAGTGTTCCTGGAAACTCCAGCGGCGGCCACTATGTGGATGGAACATAACAACCTGGCCGAGGTCCCCGCTGACTCTTCCCTCGGACAGCATATTGAAGACAGCCAGGGATGACACGGATGCCCTGACCGGGGCACCCGCCCCCTACCCCACCCTAATACACCCTAAATGGTCAAAGAGCCCCGACCCACTTGAAGCAAAACTACAAAAAGAGTACGCTAAAAGATTGCGCGGCCCATCGGACTCCCCATGCGCGTTCAAGGACCCCGTTCCCGCGAGGGACCAGTGCGGGCCAGTTGCCAGCACATACACACTCGCGCTAGACACCCGGATGGGGACAGACAGCGCAAGAGCACCCGAGCACTGCACCGTTGTGACAGGAGCTGGGTGCACCAGTTACAGTTGTTTTTTTCAAGTTGTTGTTGTTCTAACTCCCCCGCCTCCGAGATACCCCTTTTCAACAACTGGGCGTAGAAAGAGACAACGAAGGAAGATACCTGATAATGTGGGGCATGCTGGAAAACATTCGGCTATGCATAGTGAACTCATATTTCCCCCAACATGGCATTCCCTCCCACCTTAGGAAGCTATGCGCCAGAATCATGCTCCATAGAGACCATACTCTAATATGGGGAGGGGACTTCAACTGCGTCATGGATGTTGCAATGGACAGGTCTACCTCACCGCGCACACCCAACAATCTTTCCTCCGAAGCCCTTCGCAGAGTGATGGAGGAGTTACACATGACCGACATCTGGCGGGACCTGTACCCAGTCGATAGATCCTACTCGTTATACTCGGCCCCCCACAACCTCCATACCAGGATAGACTATCTCTTCATAGACAATGAGCTAACTTCACAAGCTGAATCTGCGTCCTACCTGGGTAGATCGATATCGGACCACTCTCCACTAGTACTGCAACTCTGTCTGAGAGGCCCTAGGCCCCCTATCCCGATGTGGCGCATGCCAACAGAGGCCTTGACCGATCCCGCATTCAAGGAAACCCTAGCTGAGAAGCTTGAGGAATATATTGACTTCAATAAGGGCTCAGTTGACAAATGGAGTACACTTTGGGAAGCAATGAAGGTGGTGACGAGGGGAGAGGTAATCGCCGAAGCAGGCGGGATCAGGAGGCAATTGAGACAGGTACTAGAGTCCGAGGAGGCAAAGATTAAGCACCTTGAGAGTACACTCCCCCCAACGATAGAGACGGAAGCCAGGCTGAAGGAGGTTAGAGAAGACTGCAAAACCGCATGGGAGAGACTCTCGAAGTTCGACTTTTCCACACGATCTGCGAAGGCACACAACGAAGCGGACAAACCAGGTAGGATACTTGCCTGGCTATGCAGAAAAGAACACCCAAGGACGGCAATAACTTTGATCAAGGACAGCGGGGGCACAGCCCACAGGACACAGCAAGCTATAAACGACACCTTCTCTGACTACTATGCCGAACTATACTCCCACACCAACCGTATACCCAAGGCGGATATCAAGGACACCTTGGAGGAAGTCGGCCTACCCAGACTGAATCAGGAGCAGAGAGACATGCTGGGGGAGCCTATCACGCCCGAGGACATATCCGAGGCGATCAGATCCCTCTCCACGAGCAAAACCCCCGGAACAGACGGCCTTACTCCGGAGTTTTACAAGGCGTATGAGGAGCTCCTATCCCCCATACTACAAGAAGTCTACGCGGAGGCATTCGAAACTGGAATGTTACCGAGTAGCATGAGAGAGACCCTTATAGTCCCACTGCTTAAGCCTGGCAAACCACCTGAAAACTGCGACTCATACCGCCCAATAGCGCTCCTGAACTACGACAGCAAAATACTAACAACCATTCTGGCAAAAAGGCTCTCGAGAGTAATAGGAACCTTGGTACATGAAGACCAAACTGGCTTCGTTCCGGGACGTAACACCACGGCCAACCTGCGAAGACTTCAGCATGTGATAGCACATACGGCCGAACCCACCGAAGACCTGGCTGTGCTGTCGCTGGATGCCATCAAGGCTTTCGATTCGATCTTCTGGGAGTGGCTGATCGAGACCCTGAGGGAATTTGGGCTTGGCGACCAATTTGTTTGTTGGGTTGAGGTGCTCTACAATGATCCAGTTGCGAGAGTGAAGGCTGGTGGCATGATATCGGAGGCGTGGCCCATCCAAAGAGGAACCAGGCAGGGATGCCCCCTCTCACCAATGTTATACATCCTGGGTCTGGAACTGGTGGCGATTTATTTCAGGAATCAGCTTTTTGATGCCGGTATCAGCTTGGGCGGAACAGACCATATCATCTCCCTGTATGCCGATGACGTCCTCCTGTACCTACGAGACCCCCAGGAAAACGTCCCTACAGCCCTGGATATCCTAGACAACTTCGCAAGATACTCTGGGATAAAATTTAGCCGCCAGAAATCATGCTCCTTTCCTTTGGCCGGACTCAGAGGCAGGAACACTGACGAACTCCCTGTGATTGGGATTCAATGGCGGGTGGAGGCGTTCCGTTACCTGGGCCTCACCATTAAGCACACGCCGGCCTCTACCCATGACTGTAACACGGAGGTGGCCATGTCCGGAGTACGCAGATCTAACAAATTCTGGTCGAAACTGCCGCTCTCAATGATGGGTAGGGTGGCAATATCCAAAATGATAATATTGCCCAGATTTCTTTACTACTTCACAAACATAACATACTATATTCCACCACCCTTCTTCAGGAAGCTAGAATCCCTACTAAGAGACTTTATCTGGGGCCGAGCTAGGCACAAGCTCACACTGAACATCCTCACGCTCCCCCATGCCGAGGGCGGCGTCCAGCTTCCCGACTTTCAGAGGTATTACCTGCCGGCACAACTGACTCATATCGCAAAATGGCTATGTGACGATCCTTCGGCAGAGACGAATCTCCTGCGCCAACTAACCTCACCCATGCACCCCAAGGAGCTAATATGGAACAAGCAAGTTGGGCCTCATGACCCACCTATGATTGCACAGCTGGGGCGACAGGTATGGACAAAAACCACCGCTATGCTGGGGCTACGGCACTCATACGCACCTGAGATTCCCATCTTGGCAGACGTGTGCAAAACCAACAGCGACTTATCGGCAATGAGGAGATGGGAGCACTACGGCCTCTACTCATGGGGAGACATGTTTAGCGATGGGCAGTTTAGAGACTTTGAATCACTGCAACAGACAGATGGACTCGCCCCAGGACAATTCCTATGGTACCAGAAGGTGAGACAGGTTGCCAAAGAAAAATGGAATGAATGGCCCGAGGAGCCGGACACACACCCTCTTGTGCGGGAATTGTATGGTGTCGGTGACGGCTGGAAACCGACGTCGAGGTTGTACATCCAAATAAATGATAGGCCCAACCCAAGAAGCGCACGCTTGAAAGAGAGATGGGAGTCTGATTTAAGGACTGAAATCACAGAAGGAGAGTGGTCGAGGGCCCTATCATACCCGAAGGAGATATCCCGGAATGCGAGGTTCAGGCTAATTCAGCTCAACATCCTCTACAGGACCTACATGACCCCACACAGAATAGCCACATTCTCCGACAAGGTGGCCCCAACCTGCCCATGGTGCACTGCCGACCATGCCGACATGATCCATATGTTCTGGACCTGTCCTAAAACACAGAGACTTTGGTCCGCCGTCGAACAGACCTGTAGGAGGGCTGGGTTGGAGATATACGAATGGACACCCAAGGAATGCCTCCTGGGTACCCACCCCAGGCTGAGTAAAATCAAACACCTGGTGAAGTTTATGGACATTGCATGCGCACTCACGAAGAGAACGATTGCCATGGCCTGGAAATCCCCGACTGGCCCCAGATATGAACCCTGGATCAAGGAGATGCTAAAATGGACGGCAGCCGAAACCAGGGCGTGGGAGGAGGGGATTAACCGAGGCGGAGAAGACCCAAGCACCGCGCTGGAGGCCTGGAAGTCCCTCCTGAGAGACTTGATCTTTTCAACGAGCCTCAAGCCCCCTTGACTCTGCCCCCCCTGGACCTTCAAGTAAGTTCGACCGAGAAACTGCAATATCAAACCCACACTCCCCTCCACACTACGCCCCAGTATGATCGGCCAGACCCCACCGACCTGAGACGAGGGTCCGGATATAAAGCGAAGAGCCCAACACCTCGGAGGACATGCGGACAGTTAGTGTTACTTTTGTTGTTTGTTAGTTGCTTATTCTTATCAAGCTCAAATTGCATATATGTTATACTTTAGGTGACTCACCCTCACCATGCTCTTGATGTTTTATTGTACATATACATAAATGCTAATAAAAACATTTAAAAATAAAAAGGGACCTGGGGGACCACAGGCACCAGCGCCGGAGGCATTCTCATCTGAATCTCTGACACCAAGGTGTGTAAAGTCGACAGAATATCCAAGGAAATGTCCCTCGGCTAAGAAGGCAGAACAAGAAAACTAGGCCCTGCGCTGTCGTCGCCCTCCTCTTCAACATCCTTGTGGACCGTATGCACGAGACCTCCATAGTTTGGGAGATGGCCTGGGAGGGCTCAAACGGGGGCCTCCTGCCCTCCCCTTTTTTCTCCCCGAGGGTCTTGAACCGGGGCCTGGCCTGGTTTCACCCCTTCTGGCGTGCCTGCAGACTTTGCTAAAGTCACTGCAGTGGTGTCGTGCCTTAGGGGCAGGGACACTTTCTGAGCGGTGGGAGCTACCCTCATAGCATCAGCGTACATAACTGCCATGGTAGCAGTACCCATCGACTGAGTCGCCGACAAGGTCTTTGCCTGTGCCGGGTGAGCCTGCTTGGGCTGTGCGGCCGATCTTCTCCTTTGTCCACAGCTTCTCAGATTTCTCCCGTAGTTTAGCCGGGGTAGATGACTTCCTCTTTGAAGAGGAGCTTGATGGTATGCTGGTAATGTAGGCGGATGGTGATGCTGATCGCTCCTTATCGACTTTGTGACCAGCTTCAGCGTCAAACACAGTGGACTTGGACTTGCAGATTTTGGCCTTATCTTCAGCCCCCACAGATGAAGCGCCCTCAAAGAACTTAGAAGAGCACTCTCAAACCGGCCGGTCTTGCAAGAGGCATGACCCTGCTCTGAGCATGGGTCAGAGGACTTGTTTGTGTTAAGCCATGCCAACAGCCTACTATTCACGTCCTTCGTCGTCTTCTTGAAGAACCAACCTGAGGCAAATCTCGCACTTCATCTCCTTGTGGTCCGGGTGCAGGTAGTAGAGACATTGTTGGTGCTTGTACTCCACACACACATTCTGTAGCACGCATTTGGTGCAGGGCCTGAAGAGGGACCTTCCCTCCTTCGTCATGGTCCGAAGGCACAAAGTAGGCAAAAGTTGGCCTTCTAGAATCTTCGATGGATCTTCGCCCTTCAGTAGCTCGAAACGTTGCCGACAACGGGCCTTCAACTGTCGGCAGATGGACAAATGAATACACAGGCAAACATAAATTGAAGTTTTTCCATTGAAAACATGAAAAAACATACAAAGAGCTCGGCGGGCAAACTCGAGGACTCCCAACACTGAAGTGTGCAGTAAAAATCTCAAGATGGCTGCCAGAGGCGGGGCTTAGGAAAAGAACTGTCATTGGATGGAGCCAGTTTCACCCAGAGGACAGTGATTGGTTTAAAGGAGAAATACAGTTTTAAAGTGAAACAGTTTTTTTTTTTTACCCGAGGATTCCCAGCCTGACGACAGGGAATATGCATGAGCATGTGAATCCATGCCACAACCCATGTTGGAGAAATTAAACTCCAAGGTGGGGTAAAGCCTAAGAAGTACTCAGGTGGAGAGAACAACAGGAGTTTCCTAGGTAGGAAACACGAGGAGAACACCCTGAGTGGGGAAATGAGCCAAAGGTCCACCAAGGGTGAAAGAAAACAAGAGATTGAGATAAAACTCTGGGAGAGAGTGATACCATAGACTTCCAACAGACCAGAGGACAGAAAGATTGAAGAGGATCATAAACCAGCCACCGCTCTTCTGTTTGAAGAAAGATCTTAATTGTTCCTTTGTTGAATTTATGTTTATTCTCTTTAGTGGTAGGGACAGAACTCTGGTAACCATAGGATTTGCGTTTTGTAAGGCTTCTTGACAAGCAACCTTGTATGTTTTTCTTTATAGAGTAGGGAAGGGAATCCAACGCTTAGGGACAGCTTAGGCCTTGTGTTTTGCAATAAAGAAACATTCAGCCAAAATCCCCCCGTCAGTCTCCTGTTTATGATCTACCACAGTACATATTGTATACAAACAGTACTAGAACAACAGGCAAAAAATAAAAAATAAATAAAAACAGTACTAGAACGATCAGCCAAAAAAAAAAAATAACGATTTCTTTATCATATTTAATGTTAAAAATAGATCATTCGATTCCAAGATGGCCGCCGCGGAGACGAGCTGCGTCTAAGCCGCGCTCGTACCGGGCCGCCTAAATAAGCACATTTAGAAGCAAACTCAACGCAGCATTCGAGCGGTTCGCTCCTCCCAACGCCGCCCGTGGGCTCCGGACAATAGGGAACACGACTGCGGGGCGCCGAACGCCGAAGACGGCACCCTCGGAGAAGGCACCCCTCCCCCATCGGGAGATTCCCGCCGCCGGACCAACAGATCCAACGCCGCGGAGCGGAGTGGCAGACCGCCGGCAACGAAGCCGAGGGAGAAGGGACAGAGGAGGTGGGGGTGACTCCCTGCCCCTCCCAGGAGAACCGCGGAGGCATCGCCCCCCCCCCAGAGGGAACCGGACTTCGGGCGGCAGCAACAGCGGGCGACGGAGCGGTCATTCCAGCTACCCTCCCCCCGCGCCCTTCGCAGAGGAAGGAGAGAGAGCCACAAAGAAGACGCCCGGAGATCGGCACCAAGGGCACAGGGCCCCCGACACGGCGCAGAGCAGAGGCACGAGCGAGAGCCCCAGGACCGCGGAGTCGAAGCGGAGAAAGTTGGTGAGCACCTAGGATTGGGGAGAGAGCGCGGGGACCATTACAGGGCGCCCAGGGGCGATCCAAGAAGACACCCTCTTGAGACACAGGGGACTATCAGAAGCCCTCGCACACCCAGGGAGAACACCAAGAAACACACAGGGGACCATCAGAAGCCCACACATATTCCAAGAGACATTCATAACATGTCAAGGGCAAAAAGTAAAAATAGTGCCTCCCAGCAGACCCCGATCCCCTCAAAGCAAGACGCAAACATCCTTCAACTTTGGTCGGCGGACACCACGCCGCAAGCGAAGGGAAAGCCGCAAGACAACCAACAAAGGGAAGAAATGGCACAGGTGAACCCCATACAAACCCCTTCCAGGGATGACATGCAATCATGGTTCCAGGAACTCCAAGAAAAATTCATGTCCTTCGTACAGGAACAGTTCACGACGATGAAAAACGACATGAAACAAGCGGTCCAAGACCTAAGGATCGATGTGACGAAACTGGAGGAAAGAACCGATATATTGGAAAGAACACTACAGGGGATAGATGAGGAAACGCAGCAGACGAGTGAAGCCCAGGAACACTTGATGAGACTCACCCATAACCTGGAGATTCAGTGCGAGGATTTGGAGAACCGCTCCAGACGCTCCAACATCCGCATCAAAAATATGGCGGAAACAGTACAGGACCTCATGTCGGCAGTTAAGGATGTGTTCAGCAATATCATAGAAGCAGCAGAGCCGGATACAATCGGAGTCGACAGAGTCCACAGGGTCGGCCCAAAAAGATCGGGAGCACCAGGGGAGAGGCCAAGGGACGTCCTGGTGGCACTTTCCTCCTACCCGCAAAAAGAACAAATCCTGAGGAAGGCCAGAGAAATGGACCACATAAGAATGAACGGTCAAGAAATCCAATTGTACCAAGATCTGGCACTAAGTACACTGCAGAAGAGAAGGGCGATGGCCCCACTAGTCAAGGCCCTACAGGCGAAAGACATTCGATACAAGTGGACGTTTCCATTCGGGCTGACGTTTACATGGGAAGGGAAACAGCGGAGAGCAACCACCTGGGAAGAAGGCCTCAGCATAATGGGCCTTCAGGGAGACACGGAGGACGTGGAACAAGCGGCACCCAGCGGAGAGCAAAGGAGAAGACCTACAGGATGGGAAACGATCAAGCACAATAGACCAGCCAAAGGAAGAGAATGCCGTAGGAAGCAGACATGAAAAGAGGATGAATCACAGAGAGAACGGAGGGCGCCAAGCGACATCGCACCAATCTCTGGTGAGGGAGCGGGAGAGAACACTGCAGCTGTACATGAACTGAAGAAGGCGGCCCGGGATGGACCCTCCGGCTTGGAATCGGGTAAGATAAGACATTTATGTGGGGTTTAGGAGCCCCCACACACACAGCCCCCTAGAGGAAGGAGGGCAGGGAGCCTCGGGCGCAACATCCGGGCATCAGTAGGAACCCTTGCCCTACTCGGGGGCAACAAGTTCGGTTCAGTTGTAGTTACCAGTTGGGGGGGGGGGGGGAGTTAAGAGGGCGGGGAATGAGGGACCGGGACAACAGACAGAGGGCAGCGGAGAAAGAAGGGATGTCAAATACTCAGAACTTGTGCCTTACAAAATGGGGAAGATACGCATAGTGACCTATAACATAAGAGGGATGAATCACCCCGTAAAAAGGGTGAAACTGGAGAAATTACTCAAAAGGGAAGGGGCGGACCTCCTTCTCCTACAAGAAACGCATATAAGAGCAAAAGACAAACAAAAGGCCAGGATAAGGGGATATACAATATGGGCCCAGGCTAACGCCACAGACAAGCGGGCGGGAGTCATCATAGCAATGAGCACCGGAAGGGACGCCATACTGGAGAACTCCATCACAGACAAGGAGGGAAGGTATGCGTTCGCAAATGTGGTGCTGGAGGGGCAGAGGATCACCCTAGCGTCAATATATGCGCCCAATGTGGGACAGGACGGCTTTCTTAGAGACACCGTGGACAAATTAGAATCCTTTGCAAGTGGGGAAGTGATCTTGGGAGGAGATCTGAATATGGCATGGGACCCTCAAAGGGACAGAAGCACAGGAGGCGCATATGGCCAGGGGGCTCCATCGAAACGACTTAAGCAGCAAATGGACCAGCTGGCCCTGAGTGATGTATGGAGGGAACTCAGGAGGGACCAAAACGGGTACACTTACTTCTCACATGTCCACAACTCGATGTCACAAATCGACTACCTATGGGCTTCGGTGGGCCTCATGGGCAGAATCCAGGAGGTGGAAAAGGGGGCAATCGGATCACGCACCCTTGTGGCTCGATATGAAACTCCAGGGGAAATCTAGAGGTCTGTGGAGGTGGAGATTGCCGGAGGACATAATCCAGGACAAGGTTATGGGGGAAACCATAAGGGGAATGATAGAAGAATACTTCACGGACAATGACACAGGGGAAGTATCAATCTCCACAGTATGGGAGGCGTTTAAAGCAGTGCTCCGAGGGAAACTAATGGCACTAAAAATAACAAAGGAGAAACAGAGGTCGGCGTGGGAAAAAGAACTGGAAAAGTCAACTACTGAGATACAAGGGAAGATACTGACACAACCCTCCAGGGAACTTCAGAGGACTGTTAGACACACGCAGGGCCAGCTGGAAATGCTGCGCACAAAGGGAGCGGAAAGGAGCCTTCTATAACTAAGACAAAGGTACTACATTAAAGCAAATAAAGCAGATAAGTTGTTGGCGAGACAACTACGTGCTAAACAGAAAGACATAACAATCAAAAGCATTACAAACATGAAAGGGGAACACGTTACAGGCACACAAGACATAGGGGAAGTCTTCAGAGAATACTACCAGAAACTGTATACCACAGACCAACCGGAGGCAGATGCACAGGACACATATCTGAAATCCCTCACATTCCAGCAAATCTCACCGGCAACAGGCAGGCCTTAGAAGACCCCATAAGGGAAGAAGAAGTTAGAAAAGCAATAAATGAACTACCGAAAAATAAAGCCCCAGGCCCGGATGGCTATACAGCCCCATTTTATAAAAAATATGCGGACCAATTGACCCCGGTTCTAACCAGGTTATTGAATTCCTTTAAAGAAAGTGGCAATGTGACCCCCACCATGAACGAAGCGAAGGTACTGGTATTTCACAAACTAGGGAAGGACCCATCCTGCCCAGCCTCATATAGACCAATTTCACTGATAAATATAGATGCCAAAATATACACAAAGATATTAGCAGCTAGGCTCTCCCCGCTTCTCCCTAAATTAATTCACCTAGATCAATCAGGCTTTATCCCGGGGAGACAAACACACGACAATCTCAGAAGGGTCACCCATCTGGTGGAAAAGATAGGTATAAAGCGAATCCCAGCAATTCTCCTGGCACTTGATGCTGAAAAAGCATTTGACCGGGTGGAATGGTCCTTATTATTTAAGACACTTCAATGTATGGGATTTGGGAAACATTTTATTGCCAGAATTAAAGCAAACTACAACGCCCCAACTTGCAGAGTGGCCATCAACGGGGAGGTATCAGAAAAGGTGTACATATCACGGGGAACAAAACAAGGGTGTCCACTCTCTCCCCTCCTATATGCTATATTCCTAGAACCCCTACTGATGAAAATTAGGGAAGCTGCGAATGTTAAGGGGATAGAGATGGCAGGCATGCAACACAAGATTACCGCATATGCGGACGATATGCTGCTGGCACTAGAGGAGCCGGACCGATCGCTGGCTGCAGCAATGGGAGAGCTAGAAACTTTCGGGGCCATCTCGGGGCTAAAAATCAACAGAAACAAATCAGAAATACTAATACTGGCAGGAGACGGGGATAAGATTAAGAGAGAAGCAAGGGCACTCAACCTCAAGATAGCAGAGGAGGGTATTAAATACCTGGGAATTACTCTCACACACAAGGTAGACCAACTGTACAGTAAAAACTACCCGCAGCTACTTACTAGCGTTCGAAGAGACATAGAAAGATGGAACCCATTGCTGATATCATGGTGGGGGAGAATTCAGGCGGTAAAGATGACCATGCTCCCAAGGCTCCTATACCACTTCCAAGCCCTGCCGGTGGGGATTCCTCGCTCATTCTTCAAATCACTCCTGAGGGTAGTCTCAACTTTCGTGTGGAAGGAGAAAACTCCGACGCTGTCCAGGGCGGTATTAACCTCGTCAACTAGGGAAGGAGGGATGGCACTGCCCCACTTTCAAAAATACTACCAAGCGGCCCAACTCAAGGTGCTTCGGGAATGGCTGGGAGAAGACCCACAACAGATATGGGCAGCACAAGATAGGGCGGTGGCCAGAACCCCACTAGTGGAACTACTCTGGAAGCAGAAACAGCACAGAGATCCCAACATAGGGATCAGCGTCATACTGAGCACGACCTTGGAGGCGTGGGACACCCAAACAAGAAAGGGCGCAATGACCAACACAATAGGCCCATTCACACCCATATGGAGGAACCCGCAGTTTCCGCCAGGGTTAGAGCAGGGCACATCAGACAACTGGGAGGAGGCGGGCATAACGAAAATTGGGGAAATGTTTTGCAACAATGAAATTATTCAATTCGAATCATGCCTCACAATCCCAACAAGAACCACACGGAATAGATATAGCACTGGCTAAAAACCCCCGAAATAGCGAAGGCGGCTACGAGAACTCTAACCCCATTTGAGAAATACATCACAACCAACTCAGGGGCAAAGAAATGGATTTCTACACTATACTCCTTTATAAACAAACAAGGTGAAGAGATCAAATGGGCATATATGCGCAAATGGGATAGAACGCTGGGAAGGGAACTCACGAGAAAACAGTGGGAGGACATTTGGGCCCAGATCCCCAAAATGACAAGAGCGGTGCAGTTGAGAGAAATGTGGATTAAAATAGTGACTCAGTGGCACTACACGCCTGAGAGACTGCATACTATGTTCCCAGGAACATCTAACCTTTGCTGGAGGGAGTGCGGAGAAGTAGGGACGTGGAGACACATCTGGTGGGCCTGTAAAGGAATAGTGCCGTTCTGGGAAGAAGTTAAGGGAAAAATGGGCAAGATATTTCCAGATGTGGGACAACTAGACAAGACTGTATGGATGTGTGGCATGAGAGATGACACTACAAGAAGCTACACGAAAGCACAATGGAGAAGCTTTGTGGGACTTCTCATCGCGGCATGGACAACAATTGCCCAAAATTGGAAAAAGAAGGATACACTGCTAATATTTACGTGGCTTCAAAAAGTATGGGCGCAGCTAGCAATGGAAAAGGTCACTCACACAATCCAAGGCACAAAGAACAGGTTCACCAAAGAATGGGGCGGGGTCTTGGAACACCTGCAGTCAGACTTTATGGATCAATGGTGCCCCCACAACATAAAGGTCACAGACAATTTCAACGCATAAAGAAATCCACAAATTAAGTCTCATGGTCCTTGGGGGGGAGGGCGAGTTGGGGGTGAAATGTTGGTACAAAGTTTTATTTGTTGTATTTATGAAAATAATAAAGATATGTTTTAAAAAAATATATATATCATTCTTATGAACAGATTTGTTTTATGCAACAGACATGGTAACAGACTACTTGACAATTATTGTTGATTTTTTTTCGGCAATCCCACTTTCCCATACAAAAAGTATTTTTAAGAAAGTATAATGATATGTAAAAATGAAAGGTGTATTGTACTTTAAAGTAATGTAGAAACAATAGGTTAAAAAACTACAAATTCACTGAAAAAAACACGATGTTCAAAACAGTTAAGTTGAAACATACATAACAAGAAAACCCTTGAAATTCAGTGAAAATACACAATAGGGGGTGCCAGTAAAAGTGGGCTTGCTGCCAAAGGCTGCCGAATTTCAGGGGTTTTGTTGCATTAAATCTTTAACTTCACGTCTCTTCAACCAAGGTTATTTACACTGATGAATCAGAGCAAAAACATGCTTTAAAGAAATTAAGGTTACATCTACACCAAGTTAAATCTGCAAACGTTGGAAATACCCATGTTAAGGTTTGCATAAACACTCAATGTAACTTAAAAATAGATTCAGTGCCCGACACTGCAAACGAAAGCTTAACTCACACCATATGACTATTTTGCAGCACTCGCTTTAACTTATCATGTTCACTCCTATCTATTTAAAGAACCTCTCATAAAGTAATGCTGTGGTGGGAGTTAAGATTTCATTTACTTATCAGTAGATTGTGGCAGAAGGGTATTGTGTGGAGTGTGGCAAATAGAGTAGATTATGGCAAAAGGTGTTAATGATGTGGTTGGATGTGGAGTGTAGCAGAGGAGCAGATCGTGACGAAGGGAAGGGGTATTGGGTATGTGGATAGTGGCATAGGGTGCATATGCGGATGATGGACATGTCTGGATGGCAATGTGTATGGTGGCATAGGCTGATGGCGGGTAGATGTTGGTGTGCATGCTGGCTGAGACTCATGTTATGGATGTGGTGGGGATGTGTATGGTGGCTAGGTTGCTATAGATATTTGTGAAGGGCGACTATGGTGGCAAAAAGGTCTTGGGTTGAATGGAGCATGTTGTTCTTCCATTTTGAAAGTGGCGTGTGGTGCTGTTAGTGACGGAAGTTGATGCAGATGATCACAGAAATTCGTTTGGTGACTTCTGCTGAGATAGACTTCTATTTCTAGCTGAATTTTCAAACATACTTTTGGATGTCCTGCAATTTGTTTAATCTCAGAATGTATTATTTTGGATGAGTTTTCAGATGTCTTTTCGGATGTCTCATAATAAGATGGTATGTGCATGTATTTGCCGAGAAGGTTTGTTACATTTTTAGATGAGTGCTGTGACAAATCTGAACAATTTGTCCCTTTTCCCCCAGAGGGGAGACACACCATTGAGGCTAGGGAGTTGAGCCTGTGATGCAAGACCCTGTTCTAGGGGTCTGGGAAAGGGGTACCTCACTCGGAGTGAGTCCCTTCTTGGGGACAAGGACTTCCATTGCAGAACAGAACTCCCTGTCCAAATAGCCTTGCCTACATGTATGAATATGCAAAGGACTTGTATAAAAACTACAGTATTTTACAAAGAAGCTTCTTTACCTCTATTGGCTACAAGCAATGCTGAACAGAACCTGAATGCCATGGTCAAAAAAGGACACCGTTCAAATTGTTTCTGCGATGTGTATAAGAATAGGAGGGATGGTAAAGCAAAGAGACTTGTACGGAGGCAGTGGGACTGCTATGCAGAGGCAAGTCTCCACAATACTGACGTCCTGGAGGGGCAGAGCCAGCAGAAAAGTAAAGTGAGCAAAACTCTAGCCGAATGCCTACAGGTTGGTGTTCCATCCGGCTGAGAAGTCCAGGTCGAAACGGGAGCAGAGAGAAGCCTGGGTAGGAACGAGAGCAGAGATGGAAAGACACTCATCTCAGATTACTGTTATTTTAGTTTAGTTTATTTAGTTTAGTTTATTTGTTTATATAGCGTTAAAGCCCACGGGCATCAGAACGCTTACATATAGACAGGACAACAAAGAATGAAGACGGGACTAGGCGGAAGAGGCCTGAATTAATTCAACGTGGTACAGTGTGTTTCCAGGATTTACTTAAAAAGTAAGGTTTTCAGTTTTTTCCTGAAGATGAGATAGTTAGGTTCAAGTTTTAGTGAACTGGGTAGGTCATTCCATTTACCGATGACTATTGTCGGGAAAGCCTTGCCGAGGCCATGTTGTTTTTTAGTGGTAATAGTTTGTAATTTGCCTAATTTTATTGCAGAAATAACAGTTACGTACAATTACAAAGAGCAATATATACTGCAACATAAAAAATCGCATGAAAGGCTACTCAGGAACCTGAGAAACCGGAGAATAAATAAATCATATGAAAGGGGGACTGAGAAAAGTGCTAGCACTGTAAATACCAACTGGAAAAAGCTCTTCAGGTTACAGGAGCCTGAGAAACCAAAGTATGCAACTAACACATGAAAGGGGGAAAGCAGGAGATTTGAATAATTGAATAATGGCAAAGTAAGCCAGAAAGATTGAAAACTTTGAACAACCAGAGTGGACCACCACCATATCGAAAATACTTTGTATGAAAGAAAAGAGGCTGTCTGAGGACTACAGGGCCCTGGGGAGTCCAGTGCCTCGAAGGAAGAAAGGACAGAAACATGTATTATTTGTGTGTGTCCCCAAATAATCCTGAAGAAAGCATCAAGAAACTGTTTTCTTTATTAATAGGAGAGGCTCAAAACGTAACTTGGTATCAAGGCTGGAAAGAATATCCCCGATAGGAAAAAGGAACTTTGGAAGACTGAAACCAAGTCAAGCAAAAACTGGGCCAGACAAAAGCCTTGCTCTGGCTAGTGTACAAAGCCTCCCCTTTTCCTTCTTTTAGTTAGGTATTTTCTATTGGGTTAGGGCCAGTTAGCTGGATAGGATTCGGACAAAAGAGCTTTTATTTGGACTTTAGCATACACTCTTAATTTTTGTTTTGTTAGGTAGAGATCTTCCCTAATAGACCAAGTGCTAGTTAGGCGTTTGATTCCTTTTTTTTAAATAAAAGCCTTGAAACATGACTCTCAATCGCCAGAGACCTTCTGGGTCGCCACAGTGTTTTTATGCATATGTTGATTTCGGATTACACATTGCCAACATAAATACTCTACCAGAGATCTGATTTCGTACATAAGATGAGACATAATGTCCTATTTTTAAAGAAGTTTTCAGACATTTTTGCATGTTCATATTTCATTTCACATATTATGAATATTCATACAAGAGTTATTCTGTTTTCAATAAAAAGCTACATGCTATGAGAGGAGCCAGGAATGAGATACAGACACAGAGGACTCATTGTTTTGGTTATACACGTTTATTAAATGAAAAGAGGTTTTTCCCTACCTCAACCAAAGCTAATGGGTTTGTCCTTTGTCAAGATGTCCAAAGCAAAAATACATCCTGTGTCTGAAATACTATTCTGGCCCTTATACTCTAAAAATAACTAAGGTGATATTGTCTCTCGCTCTCAAAGTGTGAAAATGTTCAAATCGAAGACAAAGTTATAAATCCAACCAAAAAGTTCCAAATTGATAATGTTCACAGTTCCAGGGGATGGCTCCCTTCCCCAGGTTTCTTTTCACATTTAAAGCAGATTATAATCCTAAAGTCCTCATTCAAAATCACCTTTTATTGTATCACAAATTGGGTGTGGGTGCCAGACTCAAAGGTCACCTGGTATACAGATGCAGATTTTCAACAGTTAAAATTCTCAAGGGCATGGTTCTTCATAAAAATGTCCTTTCCACAGCAGGTTATCACACATCCTGGACTTTGCCTGATATGCTCTCTCCTGCCAGGTCTTGGAAATAGTCTCTTTCACTTCTTTTCATATAGTTAATATTGCCTGGTGTAATCCTCTACCAGGATTTATATGCATTTCCTGTTAAACACTAGACTTTGCCTGGTATACAAAGGGTGTCATTACGAGTTGGGCGGTAAGGGTTTACCGGCACCAGTAAGGATGCTGGTGCCAGTAAACCCTTACCGCCCTATTCTGAGGTCCGTTAGCGGGTCCCGGCAGGAACGGCTGGTCTGACCAGCCGTTTTTGCGGGACCCGTTAAGGGACCTTGGAGCTAATAACGGGCCCGCAATTTGCGGGCCCGTTATTAGCGCCTTCCCCATTCCCATTTGAGCCCTATGAGGGCTCAAATGGGAATGGGGAATGGTTTACTGAATGGGGATTTACCAGGTCCGCATAGGTCAGAATGTCCCGGTAAATCCCCATTCAGTGAGACCGGACCCGGACCCAGGTTTGGAGGCAGCCATGGCTGCCTCCAAACTCGTAATGACCCCCATAGTCTCTTTCGCTTCTTTTCATATAGTTAATATTGCCTGGTGTAATCCCCTGCCAGGACTTGTATGCATTTCCTTTCAAACACTTGACGGTATACTCTCCCACCAGGACTTGTACACATTTGTTTCCAATAATGTGGATCAGTATTTCGCATCTGCTAATATTGTCAAAAATGTATGTTTGGTACTTTTAATCCATTCTCTCCCCTTATTTTACAAATATTCAGTAGACTTTTCGAGATGGTTCAACACATAATGGGCCTCATTCCGAGTAGGGCGGTAAGGGTTAACGGTCACCGGTAACGAGACCGGTGCCGTTAAACCTTTACCGCCCTACTACGAGTTCCCTTTGCGGGTCCTTCCTTAACGCCTGCTTTAAGCAGGCGTTAAGGACCGGACCCGCAAAGGGACTCCGGGGTCAATAACGGTACCGTAATTTACGGTACCGTTATTGCCGCCTTCCCCCTTCCCATTGAGCCCTATGGGGGCTCAAATGGGAATGGGGAATGGCCCTGGTGAATGGGGAATTACCGGTCCCTGCGACCTCGGAATGGACCGGTAATTAATCCATTCACCAGGCCGGAGTTTGGACGAGTTCGGAGGCAGCCATGCCGCAAATAGCGGCTTGGTTACCTCCAAATTCGGAATGAGGCCCAATGTCTCTTTCTCCGATTTCCCTCATTGGTCTTCTGCAAGTTCGTATTGAGGGTCCCAGACCCTAGACCCACTGTCTAGGGCCTTCGTTCCACTGCCCGACACTGCTTAAGCATCTCAACCCTTTCCCTGGGCTCACAGGCATACTGCTTATGGCTTCTCAGCATTCCCAACTCCAAGTGGGGTGTTTATCTGTCTCTCGCGGTTCTCCCTGCTGCTGTCGGTGACTCTGGTCGGCGTCTGTACCCTGGACTGCGTCCCAGCCTCTGCAGCCTTCATGAAGGGTGACTTGCTTCCTCACGCTCTGTTAGTCAGAATTATATGCAGTACCCTTTGGGAACACCACACACAATTAAGACTACAAGTGACAGTACAAATTCACCCGTGGTACAAGCCTGTACTACACTGTTAAAGTGGTAGAAGTAGCGGAGCAGTCAGACTTATCTCAAGAGTAAGTGAGTAGAATCAAATAGTTACACAAAGGACTTTTAGAGGAGTCCTGAGCACCAGAGGGAAACGCTGGAGGCCTGGCGTTTCTGAGCAGAGACAACCTGAGGAGAAGGAAGTCCTTATCCTAGTGGTGGCTTGACGACGGCTTCATGGTGGGTCATGTGCCCGTCCACCTGCGCTGAAACCACCCAGCGGGGGAGTCAAAGAGACACCCAGCAACCCGCATGCAGACGAGAGAGGACTGAGTTCGGGACACCAACAACAAGGAGAAGCACAAAACAGAGGAAGAGAACCCGAGCGAGCGCTGAGCCTGATAGCGTTCCCCTGCAGATATAGAGCTAATGGGGAGAATGGAAATACACGGAGGCAGACGGGGCATCGTTATGGAGCAGGATAAACTTGTCCCAGTGAAACAGACAAGATACTAAATATAAAGCCATTAAAGTGGAACTGTGTTAATGTGATCAAGAGAATAACGAGTACGCCTGAAAGAGAAGGGATTAAGAACCGGGCACGATTCTAGAACTGTCAGCTCAAGGGTTGCAGCTTGAAGGCTGTGCTCCTGAGCGCTGAGATCTTGAACTTCCACTGCTATAATTACTGATCCATTTACAGCGGAAGTGGCCCAGCCTGCTAAGAAACAGAAAGGTGAAGATGATGCTGAGAAGAGAGATACGCTGCTGAACCTCTTGACCAAAGTGATTGTCGACAATGCTAAGATTAAGGCTAAACTCTTCAGTGCTAAAGAAAGATACCAGGAGCTCAACACGAAAGTGGGGCTCAATGGAGGATCATGTTACTCTGGTGGATGACAAGACCTTAAAATTGGCCGACCAAATAAGGGTTTTGTAGATCCAAAATGAGAAACTGTCTCTTAAGCTCTATGAGCAGGAGAACTTTTCCAGGAGAAAGAACATTAGGATTGCTGGATTTCCAGAGAATGTGGAGCCAGACAATCCTATAATATTTCTGCAGAAAACCCTAATAACTCTACTCCATTTGGATCCTAAAACACCCTTGGAAATGGAAAAGGCTCACAGATCACTGGGCCAAAAATGAAGTTTCTGAGGTTCCCCATTAAAGAGCTGATTTGAAATAAGGCTTGTGAAATTGCTGATCTCTCTTGAGGGGGAGGGTTTTCACAAAATAATGATATTTGGAGGTCTAAGCAGAGATGTATTGGATAAGAGAAGAACATTTGATGTGGCAAAAGAAAAGGCAAGAAATAAGAGTTTAAAATACTACATGGTTTATCCTGCAATATTCTGTGTCATTTTGGATGGCCAACTGCACTCTTTCATAGATTTAAAAAATGCAGAAGCTTTTTTGTCAGACCTTGAGACTGAACCCATGGAGGCAACTTCAGATGTACAGAGGAGCTCACACAGCTAAAAGAATAGATAATGTGTTGGAGCTTGGAGATTTGTGTTCATATATTGAGGCACTTTAAGCCTCTATCTTCATTGTTTAGCTGTTATTTAGCTTACTTGAATAACTGTTGCCTTGATGGTTGTCATGTTTATTTTCATAATTTGCTAGGAGCGCAAAGCCGCGAGCATTAGAGGAAAGTAACCTGCTTTTGACGTGCGTCGTCTGAATTACCGGGTTGATCTCCGGTACTTTCACTTTCTCAGAAGCAACTAATTGCATGCCTCACGCCAAAGACTGATTTTTCCGGATTGTTACTGCCGCTTGTGAACCGGCTTTGGAACGTGATGGAGGAGGTGGGATATGCTGGATGAACCATGGTGTGACAGACTCAGTATGCGATGACTGCCGGCAAGAACCACCATGCTCCGGGATTAAAAGTGATAATTTGGTAAGGTTACTGCTGTGTAATCGTTCGTCATGACAGCATGTGTACATACTGTAATATGGGCAAAATCTAACTCAATGTGAATAATCTTTCTTATGAAGGGAAGTTCTAATGTTTTGTATTGCAGTGGTCTGGATAGCCACACGAAATAACACTACGAACAAGGATTTTAATAGGTATAATTATACAAGTGGAGTAACAAGGTAGTCATACAGTGGTCATCACATGCAGATGCAGAGAGGGGTTGGTTCAATTGGTGGAATTACCTCCTTTCACCAGGTGGATTGAAATCCCACACCTAACGCTTATATTGTTAGACGCAGAGACATGCAGTGTCCATAAGGTCAATGGTTCGAGGGTATTGTGACACCTATGGAGGTGCGGGTGATTTTCCATTGAGATAGTGGGAGGTGATGATGTCACTCATAAGGAAAGCAGTGTTAAGGGAGCTGTCTGATTGATTAGACGTTAGTAGATGCACTATATGAATCTGTGATGTTTACTAGTGGACAGGCTAGAGGGAGATGAATATGGGGGACGTTACTGAACGGAGCAGGACATGGAGTTCTAGAGGGATAGTTCAGATGAACAAATCAAATGTATATATTGTTAATGACAGTCAATCAGTTGAGTTACGGATTGGGTTTGTTGTTATTGTATGTGTGTATATGTGTTTTTGTGTTGTGTGTTTGTCTTCAATATGGAGGAATAGAGGTTACTCCAACTCTGCTACATATCTAGCAAATGACCTCAATGTTGTGAAACCATCTGTTATGCATAGATATACGAATGTGAACATTGATATCTTCTGAGGAAAACATTTTCAAAGAGGATTTTTCTGATGAGTTCATTGATACTTGCAACATGGAATGTTAAGGGTTGAATTGTTTGTGAAAGTGGAGAGTGGTTTTGTCAAGAGTGTGGAGAGAAAGGGTGGATGTGTTTTTACAAGAAATGCACCTCCTAGAAAACTCTGAGGGTCTATTGAAAACTGAAAGTATAAGAAGGTGCTCTTGAACTGTGATTCATCAAACTCAAGAGGAGTGGGCATGTTCATTCGAAAAGGGCTAGGGATATCAGTGGAGAAGGTTGCAATGGATGATGAGGGCCGTATCATCTTGGTGGATGTGCGATGTGAGGGGACACTAATAACTCTGGGAACCATTTATGGCCATTGTTATGCAAAGGGTTCTTTTTTCACAAGCTTGAGCACACTGCTACGGGACACGTGTGGGGAATACGTTATTTTAGGAGGGGATTTTAAGTGTGTACTTAATCACAAGGTGGACCGGTCCTTTCATGCAGGTTCACTAACTTGAGAGGAAGTAGAGAATATCAGTGTTTTACAGATATATTTGATCCGGTTGATGCTTGGAAGGCTCTTCATCCCAGGGAAAGAGTATACATCTTTTACTCTCCAGTACACGATTCTTATTCAAGAATGGACTACTTTCTGATTTCAAACCGATTAGTGGAGAAAATGATTAATGTGGACATACGGGAAAGAAGTCTATCAGATCATTCTCTAGTTAGCATGAAGTTGGACATGGGGAAATCAAAAGTGTGACTTACTTAGATGGCGTCTCATGCTATTTGCTTTCTGAATAACGAGGAGGCTTTAAAGGGATTGAAAAATGTCATTACGTTATTCTTTGAGGAGAATACTGGATCATCAGATGCTCTGATAGTATGGGATAGTTTCAAGGTGTCTACTCATGGAGAATTGATGAACTGGATGTTGTGGATAAGAAAGTCAGGGTTAGAAGACTTAAAGAGAACAACGAGTACACTTGGGGAAATGCAAAGGCAATATGAGTTATGAAGGAATAAAGTAGACACACTGAAGATGAATAGGGCAAAAGACACAATGTGAAATGGATTCACAGGCAGAAAGGGGACTTTTTTCTTAAACAAAAATAGTGTGAAGAAGAAGACTGCAGGTGTCGGCCTCTGGCATATAAATTAAAGAGCATGGTGGAGAGATCAAATGTCTACAAGATAGATAATGAATCAGGAGAAACAGTGGTCAAAAGGAAAGACATCTGAGTGTTTCTTATAATTGTATGAATCTTTATACAAGGAAGAGCTCTGTCCCTCTAGGTCGGGTCTAACCAGTTTCTTTGAGAAGGTAACCATTCCTTGTCTGTTCAGTGAGAGTAGAGATTTGCGGGCTGCATCGATTACCGTTGCCGAGGTGTTGATGGCTACAAGTCACCTTAATATTGGGAAATCGCCGGGCATTGAGGGACTACCTGTAGAATTCTATAGATTGTTTAGTTCTGAACTCACGCCAATTCTATGTGGATTATTTAACAGCTTCAGGATGGAAGGCATCTTGCGTTTGTCCATGGAGGAGGCTATGATCGCATTGATTCCAAAGCCAGGAAAAGATAGAACTAAGTGTGGTAATTATCGCTCGATCTCATTGCTTAAGGTAGATTCTAAGCTGTTCACACATATTCTGGCTATTAGACTGGACAAATTTATGGCAGAGCTAATAGACCAGTCAAAAGTTGGATTCATGAGAGAGAGGTATGGATATGATGATATCAGGACAATTATATTTTATAGTGCTTCCAAAGGCTGAAGGGGAAGACATGGTTTTAATATTTATGTATGTTGAAAAAGTGTTTGATTGGGTTAATTGGACATTCTTGAATTTTGCGTTGCTTGAAATGGGGTTTGGCCCTCTCTTTCTGAATGCTATCGGTGCACTGCAATCACATATCACTGCTAGAATATGGGTGAATGATTAAGTCTCTACATATTTCGAGTTATTTAGGGGCACTAGACAGGGGTGACCATTGTCAACTTCTCTTCAACTTACCATTGGAGCCCTTAGCAGCCTTTATTAGATGGTTGTCTAACATTCATGTCTACGAGTTGGGGACAGAGAGAAAGTGCTTTCCTATGAGGAGGACAGGACAGTAATTCTTGCGAACCCCAAAGAGCAGGGGGGGGGGTCTATTGAAAATTTTATTTGAATAAGTAGGTCGAATTTCGGGGGAACAAAATTAATTGAGGTAAGTATGTGGTCTTTCCGCTTGAAGAATTCTCTGTATGCAGTAGACTGTCAGAATGGAATTGTCAGTGGGTCAATTCTAGTGTGAAATACGTAGGGATCTATTGGGTTCATGTTGTGAAAAAGGTTGAGTTTAATACTGATAAGTTAATAGGTACTTCAACAAGATGTCCGAAAATGGGAACGAGTAGTCTTAAGTGTCTGGGAAAAAGTAAATGCTTTTAAGATGTTGCTTCTTCCCAAAGTATTATATTTTATCCAATCCCTTCCACTGAACTTCCCCAAGCGTATGCTTAAGCGCATTGACAATGTTTTTCAGGGATTCCTTTGGGGTGCTGGGATAAGACCAAAAATTCCAAAGCATATCATGGTTAAAAACCTAAGAGATGCTGGCTTTGGTTATCCGATATTAGAAAACTATTGTAAAGGCTTCTTGTAGAAAAAGTATGCCACTTACTTTACAGGTACTAATGATCCCGAGCCACTGTGGATGGTAATAGAGAGGGAGACGTTTTCAACATATTACTGAGATAGCTTATACTCAATTGGCAAAATGCCTAGATTACCAGGTAGTTTGCATACTATACATGCTACCAAAACTGTGCTTGAATCATGGATTGATCAAAGACTGTAGTCAGGGTCGTTATATGCACTATGGAGCGTCTATCTGGCATAATCCTGGTTTACAACTAGATCAAACGTTAATATGGCGAAGCTGGGTTAATAGAGCCATTATGAGGATTGGAGATGGATGATAAAATAAAGCCATTTTCAGACCTTGTTCAAAAGTATGGGTTTAACAAAAGAGTTCAGGATCTGTAAGAAAGAACTTAGAGGTTCTGATGACAGAGGCAGAAGATGCTGAACTCTCATATGGGAAAGCCGGTCAAGTGGCACAGCGAGTAGAGCGCTCGCTTTGACATCCGTGCAGAGCTTGCAAACGCAGGTTCGAATCCCGGCAGGGCCAAACTCAGCCTTTGATCCTTCCGAGGTCAATAAATGAGCACCACACACCATGGGTAATAATAAGCAGCGCTCAGATACCGGAGGGTTCGTAGCGCTATATAAATGCGAAATTGTTATTATTATTATTAAATAGGCCCGAGGTCTGTGACGTGTTTGACAGGCCGCCACGTACAGTGTCGACCTAGCTTAAGATGATGCTGACAGAGTTTGTATATAGCTTTGGTGGAAACATTGAGGCAAGTCTGGATGGAAGAGCTGAGTAGAAATGTAACGCAAGAAGAGTGGGGAGGGTTGTGGAGAGTAGCTACGAAAGAGAAAATGGATCTAAACCTGAGTTATACGCCTTAGAGAATTCTAGGTCGCCTGTACTGGATCCCAGTGAGGATGGTTGGGCTGGGGATGTGACAGGGGAAGAGGCACTTTGCTGAATATGTTATGGGACTGTCTGAGGGCTGTCGATTTCTGGAGGTAAGTGTTAGATAGGCTGGATACGATCCTGGGTGCATCATTTCCGAGGCCCCCTTATACTGGTATTCTGCTTTCAATTTGGGGCAGATGTGAAGTTTTCTGTGACTGATCAGGCTGGATTGATCGGGTACTCTAGGTTGGGGACACAGAATATTTTAAAAGTGTGGAAAACAAGGAAAAAGCCCTTACTTGAAAACTGGGTGACAGATTTGCTAATTCTTTCCAAATATGAAAAACACAGGATGAGGAAACAAAATCAGAAGGGAATATACATGGAGTCTTGGGGACCCTTTAAATGACTTATATGGTTGAGAGCGAGTATGAGCAAATAGTGTGAAGGGATGTTGGTCGTTGGCATACGCTGTTGGAGTGCAGAGTGGATTTACAGGTTTATATTCGTGGTATGTATGATTGTGTTTGTGGAATAACGATTTTACTTGTTCGGTTACATTGCTAGACACAGAGTATTGCATATGGTGGTGTTGGGGTCAATTATTTGCAATGTATATAATTGATTGTATATAGCTCTATTGGGATTATATTTTGTTTATTTTTTAAATCTTTATATACACGGACTAAAAGTTGATTATTTAGATTTTAAAAGACATGAGACAAACAAAGTGAAAAAATTAAAAAAATAAAAGCTGGGCACAAACAACCTGGGCAGAGGGGAAAGTAACCCATGGTTTAAGAAATAAAGAGTGGGGGAAACCAGAGAGTGAAGTTTATAAATATGAAGTGAAATCAAGTGAAACAGATAGGAAGAGAAATAATCAAACTGAGCAAACCCAGGAGAGGGGGAAGGTCAAGTCACCAAAAAGGATAACCAACCTAAGAAGGCCTAGGTTACAAGAGTCAGAAAGGCATATAAGCCTGGATCAAAGTATAAGAAAGAGCGATACAAAGGACTGTGAAACAATTGTCCCAAAAGGGGAGACAAAACCCAAGTACATTATACAAGAGTTACAGGATCTTGTCCAGAAATTGGCAAGAGACTATTTGAAGATATCTTACTGAACAGAACTATGGACCAAGAAGAGACATTGCCATAAGAGATAACCAGGAGAAGGGAGACATTCTCCTCGTAATAATTAAGTTAGTTAAAATAGTGGTAGAGTCAATTGGAACTAATTTTGGACCGTGGACATATTCCTTTGGGACTTCCGGACGACTGACAAGCACCTTAAGTAATTTATATAGGCAGCGATACCCCTCTAGCAATAGGGAAATATAGGCCTCATCGTTATTCTTTTAATAAACACCATTAATACTGTCCTCCAAGTGTCCGCCTCCTTCTTCCGACCCGCCATATTTGGTGTCAGTAATGGAATGTCAACCAACTGATAAAAGCTGGGGACCATGCTATATACTAAAATGAGCGCCAAAACCTCTACGGTAGCCATGGAGAAGTCCATAGGGTTTGATTTACAAATTAACAACAAAACTTTGATTCCACCTGTGATGAGACGCTGGAGTCCCACAGGCCCTAGCTTGGTCCCTCCCCAAAGCACCTATATTAGGCTTGTATCGATGTAAGGATTGGCCTGGATATATGGGTTAGACTTTTGGTAGCGGTCATTGACCACGACTTCCATGGGGATATTAAAATCCTTCTGCACAATCCCTATGCAGTAAAAGAGGGAGAGAAAGTCAACCAAGGGATCATCAAAAAAAAATATGTCCCCCACCCACCCCAAGAGGTTGAGATTTAACAAGAAACAGAGGCTCAAGAGGATTCAGGGAGACAGATCTCCACATATTGGAGACCTGCCAAGAAGAGGTAGATGAAGTTGCACCACTACCTGACCTTGCCTTTGCCCAGAGGAATAACCGGGTCCTCAATGAGGCCTTTAGTAGGGCAATCATTCAGAAAGCCTGACAATCATAAATAAAGGATTGTTATATCGTAGCAAACATAACTAGTGGTTCCCCGAAGCCACAGAAGAATGGTTTTAGAGCTGGCCCATTCACATCTGACGGGGGGGCCATCAAGGCGTGGGAAACTCCAGAGTCAGGTAATACCCAGGTTCTACTAGCCAGGAGTTTTTGCCGATCTTATAAAATGTGTTTTGACCTGTGAGATATGTCAGAAGACCGCTGCAACTCCGGTCCCAAGAGCCTCATTACAACCATTACCCATCATTGACGTTCCATTTTCTAGAATAGTGATGGACATAGTAGGCGCACTGGAAACCGCTTTATTTTAGCTTTATTTTAGCTATTATGGACTATGCCACGCCATATCCAGAAGCCCTTCCCCAGACTCATGATTTGGTATAACGTTTTAATCAGACGTTAAAAAGAATCTTGCAGAAGTTGGCGGAAACAGGTGGGAAAAACTGTGATATTATGATTCAGTGAGCCTTGATCGCAGTCTGGAAGATCCCACAAGCATCCCTGTTTGAGCTACTCTATGGGAGGGAACCCTGGGAGGTGTTAGACATGCTAAAGGAAACCTGGTAAGAAACAGAGGAGGCCATTTTACCAATTTTCCAAACCGCACAGAAATTGAAAACATATGGCAGCGGTAAGAGAAATTGTCAAAAAAACATCTGGGACAGGCCCAAGAACAACAAGCAGTCTATAATAAACACGCTGTACCCTGGTCCTTTTCAGGCACACAGTCAGTCTTCATTCTCTTTCCAACGTCAGGGAATAAGATGATTTCCAAGTGGCATGGTCCCTATAAAATCCTATAAAAAAGGCCCCTTGAATTACCTAACATCCCAAACCGATATACGTGAGAAAACATAAGTCTATAATGTGAACCTGCTCAAGGAGTGGAAAATAGACTATAGCGTGGACACCACAGTTACTATGGCCCCTCTCCTTACTTAGTCAGGTACCGGAAACACAATGATTACCCCTGATCTATCACCTTGCCAACAGGAAGACATTTCGTGACTTCCTGTTTCATTGCCCCCCCCCTCTCGAGGTATTTTCAGAACAACCAGATGGTGTTGGTAATTTCTCTCATTAAATTCGAACACCGGCAGGGAAGACCGTTAATCTAGAATCTGGCAGGATACCTGAAGCCAGGAAGAAAATCTGTGAGAAGGAGATCGAAAAGATAGAAAAGTTGCTCAAAGCTGATATCATCAAGCCCTCCGAGAGTCCTTGGTCCTCCACCCTATTGTCTTAATAACCAAGCGGGATCAGTCCTGGGGTTTTGCATAGATTTACGAAAATTAAATTCCATTTCTCTCTTTGACAACTACCCTATGCCAGGTATAGATGACCGAATTGAAAAACTAGATTCGGCCAAGTATATATCGACACTAAACTTGACAAAGTGTTACTGCAAGGCTCGCAAAATCTCATATGGGAAAAGCACTACTGTTCCTGTGAGGATTGCCCTAGACCATTCACCATAGTAGCATATATGGGAATATCAGATATGAAGAACATTAGAAGACCCAAGGACTTGGATGAAGGCAAAACTAAAATACCTCATTATGCACAAGAATGAGGGTTGGACTCTTTAAGGAGAGATGTACATTTAACTGAGACGCGTATGCTGGATGAGGAGAACATGCTGAGGAGAGGCGAAGCACAGACGGAGAGAAGAGCGCAAACAGGGGCATCTCCCTGACAAGGTGACGCCTGGAGGAAGTGAAGGTGCGGAGAGCCAAGGAGCCAGCAACTTTCAAGAGTCCTGAGCACCGAAGGGAAATGATGGAGGCCCGAAATTTCCAAGCAGAGAACCCGAGGGAAAAGGAATCCTTATCCCAGTGGTGGAGTGACCACAACGGTTCCTTCATGGTGGGCCATGCGCCTGCCAAACAGCGCCAAAACCACCCAGCGGGGGAGTCAACCAGACGCCCTGTGACTCGCATAGAGACCCAATCGCAACGAGAGAGGCGACCGAGTGCGGGACACCGACAACAAGGAGAAGCACGAGATCTGGAACAGAGGAAGAGACCTCGAGTGAGCGTTGAGCCGACAGCATTCCCCAGGAAATAAAGAGGTAACGGGGAGAACGGGAGTACTGGGAGACTGCTGGAGCATCATTATGGAGCAGGAGAAACTTGTCCCAGTGAAATTGACAAGATACTAAATATAAAGCCATTAAAGTGGAACTGGGTTAATGTGATCGATAGAATAACGAATAAGCCTCAAAAGAACAAGTTACTCTCTTACCTGGTAACGTTCTTTCGATGGGATGGTCCGACGACGTATTCCATATCTATGACAGTAATAACCACAGCTGTGCTGCTTCGGAAAATCTTTCGGCGTCTGTGTCCTGCGTCGATGACGTCGATACGCCGCCCTCGAGGACCTCCTCTGACGGCCGACATCACTGGATGTTAGAAGTAGGACGCACAACGCCGTAGCCTCAGTTGTAGTTTTTTCCCCAGAACGTGTGGCACCAGTCTTCTGCCAGTCTGACCACAAAAAGCCTTGCGGAAACGTAAGCTGCAATCACATAAGAAATTCTGTAGTGGGGAAGGCAGGGAGGGAGCGATATGGAATACGTCGTCGGACCATCCCATCGAAAGAACGTTACCAGGTAAGAAAGTAACTAGTTCTTCGAGGGGATTGGGTCCTCCGACGTATTCCATATCTATCACAGACTCCCAAAGCAGTACCAATGCAAGGAGGTGGGAAAAGAATTTAGAAAACAGAAATTTAGAATGCCCAATCAAATTGCAGGGTAAAGGACCGCCTTGCCAAAGGCCAGATGCTGCCCCCGGATTGAATCGAGGGAGTAGTGACGTACAAACGTATGTACCGAAGCCCAGGTGGCTGCATCACAGATGTTACGAATAGGAACACCCCTCTGTAGGGCAGTAGAAGCAGCCATACCGCTGGTAGAATGGCCCTGTAAACCAACCGGTGGGTCCTTACCCGCCAAGCGGTAACACTCAGAGATAGCCAAAATAATCCAGCGAGACAGTCTGTTTCGTCACAGCTTGTCCTAAAACGCTTTCCAGCGTAACCAGTGAAGAGTTGATCGTCCACTCTGACCCGGGACATGCGTGAAATATAAAAGCTTAACGCTCTCCTAGGATCAAGCCTATGGAGCCTCTCCTCTTCCTTACCAGGATGTGGAGGAGGATAAAACGCCAGAAGAACAGCCTTCTGGCCTAAATGAAATTCCGACACCACCTTCGGAAGAAAGGAAGGACGAACTCTAAGGACAACCCTGTCCTTATGAAACACAGTGAAGGGTGGCTTAACTGAAAGTGCCTGTAACTCACTCACTCTGGGAGCGGAAGTGACCGCAACCAAAAATACAGTTTTAAGAGTTAACAGTCTCGAAAGGCATGAATGCAAAGGCTCAAACGGAGCACCCATCAGAAACTTGAGAACAAGGTTCAAATCCCAACCGGGCACCTGGAAAGGTGACGGAGGGAACACATAAGTGAGCCTTTTCAGAAACTGAGAAATTAAAGGAATTTTAAAACAGGAACACTCTTCAGACGAGCGCTTAATTATGGACAGAGCCGCCAGGTAACCTTTAATGGTACCCACTTGAAGGCCCCTGTGGGCCAAAGAAAGCAAAAAAGACAGAACCATGGGAATGTCACATACAAAAGGATCCACATTCTTAACCCTGCTCCAGTCGCAGAATTTACGCCAACGGTACAAGGACTTTGTTTCGGGACGTCTGGCCGAGAGCAACACCTCCATCACGTCTTCAGGGAGGTCCCAATCCTTATACCTCAACCTTTCAGAAACCAAGTGTGAAGGTTGAGGGATCTGACCTCTGGATGGAGAACCGGACCCCCCTCCCGTGAGAGCAGATCGTATCGGTAGGGAAGACGACGTGGAGGACAGATGGACAAGTCGAGAAGGTCCGGGTACCATGTCCTCCGGGCCCACGCCGGAGCAATGAGGATCATCCGGGAACCGAACCTCCGTAACCTCCGCAGTACTTGCGGGATGACGGGGACTGGAGGAAACACGTAGAGCAGTGGGAATGACCAGTCCACCACGAACGCGTCTCCTAAGGCTCCTTTTGGAGGAAATTCCCGCGAGCTTCCGGTTGACACTGGAGGCGAAGAGATCCACTTGAGGGGGCTCCCAAAGGGCAAAGATCTCCAGGAGAATCTCCTGAGCCAACTCCCACTCGTGAGAGATCGCGCTCTACCTGCTCAGAGCGTCCGCCGTCTCGTTTTCGTCTCTGGCCAGATGAACTGCCGAGATCGAAACTTCCTGCTGGATTGCCCAGAACCAGAGCTGCATCGCCTCCCTGCACAGAGGAAGACACCCTGACCCCCCCCTTTTTGTTGAGATAGTGCATGGCCACCGTGTTGTCCGTCAGGATCAGGAAATTCTTCCCACGCACAGTCGGCAGAAAAGCCTTCAGGGCTAGACTGACGGCCCTCAGCTCCAACAGATTGATATGGAGTCTGGACTCCGACGGAGACCAACGACCGCTGACTGTCAACTCGTTGGCATGAGCTCCACATACCGTGAGGGATGCATCCGTCACAACTGTCACCTCCGGCCAGGGTAACCAAAATGGAGCCCCCTTCATCCGATTGTCTTCAACGGCCCACCACAGAAGGTCCTGGGCGACCGAGGACGGCAACCAGGGTCGGACATCCTGCCGGAGGACTGAGACCACTGGAGCTTGAGTGCCCATTGCAAAGATCTCATCCGCAACCTGGCCTCTGGCACCAGAAGAATGCAGGATGCCATGAGGCCGAGCAATCTCAAGAACACGAACGCTGGGAAACTCTGGGCAAGCTGAAACTTGTGCACCATCTGCTGAATGTGATGAGCCCTCACCAGGGGAGGAAAACACTGCCCCAGGGACGTGTCGGGCACTGCTCCTATGTACTGGAGCCTCTGAGTCGGTGTCAAATGAGACTTTTTATGTTGAGGGAGAAGCCCAGCTTGTGGAGGGAGTGGCAGGTGACTGACAGATGATCCAGGACTTGCTCAGGAGAGTGCGCCCTGATCAACCAATCTTCCAGGTAGGGGTAGACGTGAATCCCTCCTTTCCTGAGGTGCGCTGCCACCACTACCATGAGCTTGGTGAAGACCCTCGGGCGGAGGCCAATCCGAACGTCAGGACCCGAAACTGAAAGTGCGAGTCGCCAACCGCGAACCTCAGGTACTTCTTGTGCTTTGGATATATCGGCACATGAAAATAAGCATCCTTGAGGTCGAGAGACACCAACCAGTCCTGAAGTTGAAGGGCCTGGAGGACTTCAGAGAGAGTAACCATCTTGAACTTGTCCTTCCTGAGGAGTTTGTTCAAACCGCGCAAGTCCATGATGGGTCTCAAACCCTCGTCTTTCTTGGAAATCAGAAAATAAGGGGAATACCATCCCTTGTTCCTCTCCGCTACAGGCACCAGTTCTATGGTGCCTTTCTCCAGCAGGGATTGAATTTCCTGCGCAAGGAGCGGATCCGGACTCTTCAAAGGGAGATTCCCCGGTGGATTGTCTCGAGGCCTCTGCCAGAAAGGAAGACAGTAGCCGTGGGTTATAATCTCCAGAACCTACACATCTGAAGTAATGGTGCGCCACTCTGCAAGATGCTGCACCAGCCTTCCCCCAACCGGCAAACCATGGGACATTGCCTCATGACTGAGCTGAAGCAGCTGTGGCGTTGTCTGAGGGCAAAGAGGCATCTGCCCAAGCGGCCTTGGCACCTCGAGTACCTTGTTTTCAACCTCTGGCACTCCTACGGTGGCCCCTTTGACTGGCAGCTCCTCTCCTTTTACCAAACGATGAGTAATAACGAAAGGAACCTCCCCTCCATTGCTGTCCCCTAGGACGAAAAGGCGGAGGTTGTCGAACTGCAGCGCCCAATGACTTCGCTGCAGCTTTTGAGGTGTGCAACCTCTCAAGGCTCTCGTCAGCCTTGCTGCCAAAAAGATGTTCCCCATCAAAGGGCATGTTGAGGAGCCGGGCCTATACATCAGGAGCAAATCCCGACTTCGGCAACCAGGCAAACCTGCGTATCACGGTGCTCGCCGCCATGGACCGGCTGACGCAATCTGCCATGTCCAAACCCGACTGAACGGCCTCACACATGGCATCCTTGCCATCCTGAACCATGGCAAGGAAATCATCCCGTTCATCCCCTTTGGGAATATGTTCGGCCACTAAGGAAACACAGTTGCACAGAGTGTGCGTGAAACGTGACAAAACACATACGGAGTTGGCCGCCTGAAGCGCCATACCCCCTGAAGAAAACACTTTCATCGCCCAACCATCAAAACGCTTGTGTTCTCTATCAGGAGGGATGGTAGGATACGACGCCTGCTTTGCCGGGGCCGTAGCCACCTGCACCACCAAACTCTCCAGAGTGGGGTGCTTGGACAAGTAGCAAGGGTCGCTACTGGCTGGGTGGTATTTTCACGGCAAAGACTTGCTCACTGCCGGGAGACTCTCCAGAGCAGTCCAAACCGCAGCCACCCTTCTCTGTAGAGCCATATGAAACGGCAGTACCGGGTCAGTTGGTGGACTAAGGTCGAGGATATCCATGAGGTCATCCTGAAGAAACTCCCCCGGGGGAGCAGACCATCCCAAGTACTAGGTGACCCTCGACATAAGGCACCGGTACGAGGAGTCGGCATGAGTGCCAGGCTCAGGCCTACAAAACTCCACCTCCGGAGAGGTGTCCAGCCCACTAGCATCGTGCAGGGACTGCCTCAGGTCCTCAAATTGGCTATGGCCCGAGAGAATCTCGTCTGGCACCGTATTAGGAACCATGCCATCATCAGAGCCCTCATCCACCTCTGAAATAAACTCAAGATGGCGGTAAGAAGGCTCAGAATGTGAACCAAAGCCATGCTTGACCTTGGCCAGAGCCTTTCTAGGGGGTTCCACCGAGCCTCGGGGTACCCCCGTCGACACAGCCTCGAAAGGCGTCGAGGGCATCGAGTGAATCGGCGTCGATGCCGAACGCGGCGCCGACAGCATCAGTGGCGTCGACACAGGCCTCGAGGCCGGAGCCCCGAGCATGTCCTTTCACAGCCTGGGCGCCGATGGCACCGACGACTTCTTCAGAGGCGGGGTCTCGAAAGAGTCCGTCGACGACCTCGGCACCACCGGAGTCGACGTCTTCCTCGAAGACGTCACAGGTTCACACGGTCTCGAGCGCGTCGAGGACCGGGACCTGAACCGGGCATGACGAGAACGATTTCCCTTGTCCGAGCAGGACCTCTCCCGCGAATCGTGTCGACCACCCAAGCCCGAAGACGTGCGAGCTGTGTCTTTTGGCCGATCACGACCGACCCCACTCGGAAGTGCGGACGGACCGGTGCCTGCGATTCGAGAATCGCTAACATTTTCTTCCCGAAGGAAGCTCATTCCTCCGGTGTCGCCTGCTTGGTAGGGTAAGCGAACCGCCGACGGGCGGAGTCCTCGGAAGAGGACGAGGAAGGCGACCGATGATGCCGCTTCCGGGAGTGCCTCAAAGAGGCAGAGGAGTGGCGGGACCCACTCCAGGACCAAGACCCACTGGACTTCCGACGACGACGCGGAGAGTCGCCTCTCAAATCGTCCGTCGAAAGCCCCGCAGACCTCGACTTTCATGGTTTAGACACCTTACCTACCGATAACAACTTCTTGCGCTCCCGCAAGGCTTTAGACGTGAGCGACTGGCAGTCGACACAGCCATCCGTGTCATGGGCCTCCCCGAGGCACCAGAGGCAGGCGTTGTGCAAGTCCATAACCGACATCTTGGTCCCACAGTCCCCGCACTTCTTAAATCCCGGACGCAGGGTGGAAGACGAGGTAGACATCCTTCACGAAGAAGAAACTTCACAAAACTAACAGGTTCGAAGAACTGAGAAAACCACAGAAACTCCAAAGAGTCGAGGCGTGCCGAGATTCCCGAAGCAAACACGTTCGCGGAAAAAACAGAACTGAGGCTACGAGCGTTGTGCGTCCTACTTATAACATCCAGTGATGTCAGCCGTCGGAGGAGGTCCTCGAAGGCGGCGTATCGACGTCATCGACGCAGGACGCAGAAAGATTTTCCAAAGCAGCACAGCTGTGGTGATTACTGTCATAGATATGGAATACGTCAGAGGACCCAATCCCCTCGAAAGAAGGTATTAAAACCTGGGCAGGAAGAGGGGAAAGTACCCCATGGTTTCAGAAATAAAGAGTGGGGGAAACCAGTGAGATAAGTTTATAAATGTGAACAAGAAGTGAAATCAAATGAAGCAGAAAAGAGGACAAATATCAAACTGAGCAAACCCAGGAATCGGGAAGGTCACGTCACCAAAAAGGATAACCGACCTAAGAAAGCCATGGTTACAATAGTCAGAAAGGCATATAAGCCTGGATCAAAGTATAGGAAAGAGTGACAGGAAGAGTGATACAAAAGACTGTGAACAACTGTCCCACAAGGGGAGACAAAACACAAGTACATTATAAAAGAGTTACAAGACCTTGTCCAGAAGGTGGCAAGAGACTATTTGAAGATCTCTTTCTGAAGAGAACTATGGACTAATGCAAGACATTGCCATAAGAAATAACCAGGAGAAGGGAGACATTATCCTCATATAATTTTAAGTTAGTTAAAATAGTCTGGGGTCCGTTAAAACTAGTTGTAGACTGTGGACATATTCATGTGGGACTTCCTGATGAGCACCTTGAGTTATTTATATAGGCAGGGATAGCCCTCTAGCAATAAGGAAAGATAGGCTTTATCTTAATTATTTTAATCAATATGAGCAATAATGTCCTCCAAGTGTCGGCCTCCTCCTTCCAACCTGCCACACTATTCATGGGTGCTTACCTCAATTGGTGTGCTTGATCGTTTTATCAAGCTCACTTGCTGGGTAAATTTGGTGAAGATCCATCCACAGGTTCAAAAGGGATAGGGGAATGCATGCGTGCATTTTCCTAAGTAAAGTTCACAGTAACTAACTATACTGCTGCTAGCACGGCAGTGGGATCTATCCATCAATCTATCTGTCCTTGGGTCCATCTGTCCGAGTGCCTGGCTTTTGATCAGTCTGATCTGTCTGTTCCATGGGGTAGCCTATGGATCTGAACGAGTTCTGCCTGCCCATCCTTGGGTATCTCCATTTCTCTCTCTTTGGATCTATTTTTCAATATGTCTTTCTTTGGCTCGCCGCATCCATTTAGTTTTGGGCCCATCTAAGCTGTGTGTCTAGGTCCATCTATTTATCGGACTGTCTCTTTGTCTTAAGTCCATCTATCTGCCTTTGGGTATCTTACCTATCTACTCACACACCTACCTACTGTGATGAATGCTGCAGAGCCCTCACAAAGACCCTACCTAAAGTCTACTCCCAGGTGACCACTACCTGATCCTGACCTGCGGGTAGTCTTAGCTGGGAGGAACACCTGGGAGAAGAAGGATCACAAGGGAACAGGAGGGCTCGGTTAGCAGAGATGCAATATTTGTCTTCCTCAGAGACACTTGTAATGGCTTGCTGTCGGAGTGAGGTTTCCTTTCCCAAAGCTGCTTATCCTGATCGTTGTGAAAACTGTTATAATCAATCATATATTAGGAGTAAGAACCATCTTCAAAAGGTTGACCACATTTAGGGTGATAAAAACTCTTATAGTCAACTGGGAAATGCCAAATTCGAATACCAGAACATGAACATCTCAAGTTCTGATAAACGTACATCTCCTCTAAATCAGAACCACTTATTGAACCCTTCCAAAACTCCTTTGTACAAGTTAATTATTGATAGAAGTGAAGTAGATACATTTAAAAAAAATATCCACAATAAAAGGTAATTTGAACATTGAGTACTTCAAGTCCCACAATGCCCAAAGTACTGGGACGAGGAAGGGGGATTCAGAGGCACTAGACTGCAATTGAAGCCCAGTGGTGTTAATGACCCACACCAGCTACACACGTATCCAGTGCTCACACGCACCTTTGACTCTCTCTACTCCCTCTACTGACCTAAACTCCGGTTCCCGAGGGCGTTCAACCTACCAGCGCCTTCAGACCGTACCAATGGTACATAAGGCGCTATATAAATGCAAAGTAACATAACATGCAAGGGTCTGGAAAGTATAAAGGGCCCCCCTCCGGTGCAAGCCATAAGGAGAGGTAGCAGGTAGAGTGGTTGCCATTACTCCACGTTGCATTGACAGCATAAGCTAAAAGGAAAGCAGACGCCGGAGCCACAGCTATTTGCAGAATGGATGCCAGTTCTGGGAGGGTCTCTTCCTTTCAAGACATTGTATGCAGAGGCTGTGCAGCGGGAAGCAGTGTTATGGAAAACGTCTGACCTTTGGCCCGTGAATGCAGAGGTCGGACGGCGGGAAGCGTTAATATGAAAAGCTTTCCCCATTGTAAGTTGGCATTTGGTGGCAGGGGAGCGATGGAATGTCCCTGGAGCGGCAAACGCTCCTCTCC
Organism: Ambystoma mexicanum; assembly: GCF_040938575.1. Taxonomy (NCBI): domain Eukaryota; kingdom Metazoa; phylum Chordata; class Amphibia; order Caudata; family Ambystomatidae; genus Ambystoma; species Ambystoma mexicanum. The sequence continues at coordinate 788,551,929 of NC_090935.1, read as the reverse complement.
CGACCAGCGTGGGCTGCAGGACGTGAAAAGGAGCAGTCTGCTGTGTAGAAGAAAGTAGAGGAAGCAGAAGGCACGGTGGCAGCAGAGCAAGCGGATGCGTATGCAGCAACTGGTACTGTGTAATCCTGGAACACTGTGTAATCACCCGCTGGCCCTTAGTGATAACTTTGAATACCAAATTGATGTGCAGAAGTTAACATGGCAGAATAATAATTACTTTGAACAGCAAACTGATACAAAGAAGCTGAAGTGGCAGGCATAAAATTTGGAAACAGAGAAGAAGGGTATAATTATACTTATAATAATCAAAGCAATAGCCAAAGTCAAAAGTGGGAAATATTAAATGTGAACAAGAACCAATATTGCCAAAGCCAAGAAAGAGAAATAAAAGAGCCAGTTGACAAGAACCATCATTCCCAAAGTCAAAAGAGGACAATTCAGAAACAAGCAACGTATAACCCATATTGCCAAAGAGAGAAAGAGGCAAGAGTTGTAAAACAACCAAACAAGCATGGTCTAAGCAAAAGAGAAGCAAGGGTAATAGGAGGCCATTATCAGCACTTGGCTGATATACGGATGGGAAACCAAGAGTGACGGGAGAGCAGCTCTCCTGATAGAAAGTATTCAGGCGGAGAGGAGCATAACCTGCTTTGCATGTGGCAATCACAAGTGTGGAACGAACAGCACCAATGTGTCTCATGTCTTTCCAGACCAAGTAATCAATACTGATGTTGAAAGTCAAAATACATTAAGTAGTTTTGAAGCAAACTTTATCACAGAAGTACTTGTAGTATTAGAATCGTTTGAGCTGTGGCAGATGAGTATACCAGGACACGGAATATGTAGTGGTAATCCTGGCAGGTCAGTGGACCAGGAAAAAGTCATTGAAGTACTGTGTTGTGGTTAAAGACTGAAGGGAAGAAGAAGAAGGAGAGGAAGGAGAAGAGGAGGAAGAAGAAGGGGAGGAAGAAGAAGAGGAAGATGAAGAAGAAGAATAAGAAGAAACAGCAGCAAGACCACTAAAAATACTTTGTGAACTATTTTGGAATCATCCTGACAAAACCTTATTGTTGATATAGAAGAAATTGTGGAAGTGTTTTGGAAGTGTTTTGTTGTCTACGAAGAAATGTCAAGACCACTAAAATACTTTATGAAGTGTTGTGGAATCATCATTGATACAGACGACTTGTGGAAGTATTGTATTCCATAAGAAGAAATTGTGTTGACTTCTTTGCTACAAGTGGAGTGACAAAGACTTGTTTATTTTGAACTGTTGATCAAAGTCCAAGTTAAAGACGTTTTGAACAAGAAGAACTTTATCATTAAAACTTTGTTGCAAGACACAACTTTCCTATTTTGAAATGTTGATTGAAAATCCTGCTTTGAATCTGGAGAAGAGGATTACACCCAGGTTGCAATGAGAAACAGTTTCAGGTTTTATGTTGAACATAACTGTATTTCTGTTATATTTGAATCGCCAAATATTTCCTTTAGAAGTTTGTTGTATGTATACGTGTGAGGAATAGATTCCTTTTGTTAGATGTTTCTTTAATTTATTTTGATGGGCAGGAAGATCCTCTTCAGGGTAGGGATAGTGAGGTGTTTGTCAAACACTTTTCAGTTAATAAAATGGCATTTTATGAAAAACCTTTACCAAGATGCCCGCTAACATTTCTGACCCATGACGTAACCAATCTACCCACCCCGTAGCTCTATCTGTTCTTATTTTTAATTAAATATTACCAACAGATGTATACTATATGAGAGTACTGATTTTCTACAAAACAGGGCTAGGTCCATTTGTTTGTGCTAAAACAGGATGTCCTACTTTTAGATGAATTCTCAGATGTATTTTCACATTTCACATTGCAACAGACACTATGAGAGTTCTATGTATCTCATAAGTAAAAGAAAAACTGTTTTTTTTCATCTTTTTACACCTTATCAACCAGGATTCTTACCTAATTCAGCATACTTGATCATACTGAGCACAAAACTTCATCATGGCACATTTGGGGGTCGATCCATGCACAAAGGGTTATAAAGGAAAGCATTTTTGCATTTCCCCAAGGACAGTTCAAACTACCTATCTATCCATCTATCTATGTGTCTTATCCATCTGTCTCTTCGGATCTCTCTCTCTGTATGTTCGTATTTCGCAATGCATATTAAAATGAGACATACACTATGAGTTTAATTTTCTATAAAACAATATGCATTTGTCTATACTCAGACAGAAGTTCCTATTTTTAGATCAGTTGTCATTGAGTTGTAGTATAGGTTCTACGTGATGCTTAATGACCCTTCTCCGAAACTCAACTGTGCTCAGACATTCACGCAACAGGAGCTGGAAAATTATAGGTTACTCACCGTAGTGACTAACGTACTCCTAGTCCACAGTCCCCATTTCCTCCATACTGTATGGGCGTCCCTCACTAGGGATGGGAAACTGAACCTTTTTCACCACAAAAAGTTTTTGTTCCCCTTTAAATTTAGGTGTGTGTGTGGGCACGGCCGGGAGCATGCGCTCCCCTGACTCCGCCTACCAGCGCCACTCCTCAGTCCGCTTTGGCACGTCGACAATATTAAGATTGCCCAATTACGCTGGTTTTATTAAGGGGGAGGATGGTGAGACGTATGGAAGAAAGGGAACTATAGACTAGGAGTACGTTAGTCACTACAGTGAGTAACGTATAATTTCCTCTTACGTCCTGTCCCCTTTCCTCCATACTGTACAGGCGATTACACTGACTGCAGCCCCAGGGAGGAGAGTTGCACCTCTTAAGAAAACAAGTTCATCAAAACTGCCCGGCCAAATGCTGCGTCCGACCTGGCGCTGGCATCCAAGCAAGAGTGTTTGCAAAAGGCAGAGGGAGTAGCCCACGTAGCCGCTATGCTAATAGTCTGCCCTGGGACATTTCTTTGAAAGCTACTGCCGTGACCTTGGCTCTGATGACGTGGGTATGCATGTTTGCTGGCAAAGGCTTGTGCTGCCCGTCATACGCCTACTTGATGAGCAAACCATCCACCTTGCTATGGAAGCCTTGGATGCTTGATAACCTGGTTTCAAGCCTCCAAATGTGATGAACACGGCATCCGACTTACGGAAGCTCTTAGTCCTGTGTAGGTAAAATCTTAGAGCACGCCTGACAGCCAGGCAGTGCAATACCTTCTGAGCCTCATACTTTGGGTCTGCAAGAACGTTGGTAGCACCATCTCCTCGTTTAGGTGAAAGGAGGAAACGACTTTAGGCAGAGAGGCAGGATGCATTCTAAGCACCACCTTGTCACGGTGTAATGTTGACTAGGGCCCTGAAGCCCTCAGGGCTTCAATCTCGCTAATACGCCGTGTCGATGTAAGGCCCACCAGCAGGGCCGTATTAATGATAAACAGCCTGATGTCTGCGGACGCAATGGGCTCAAATGGTTTGTGCACCAAGGAGCCCAGTACCACGTTAAGGAACCAGACTGGATGGGACCATTTTACAGGCGGATATGATCTGGTTAGACCTGCCAGGTGTCACTTAACCACGGATTGGAGGATGACAAGATATCGTCACCGGAGTTCTTGTAGACCCCAATGGCTGCACCTGCACACCTGAATGAGCCAGATGCGCTGAGAAAGATAGAACATTGTCCAGCAAGCATGTTAGTGGATCAATCTTTTTTGTTTCTGCCCAGTGACAATACCTGGCTCACTTGCTCTTGTAGTGACTCCTGGTGGAGTCACTTCTAGCCACTGTATGACAGGCAGGTTATTGCTTCAGGGCAACCTATTCAGAAACCAAGCTGCAAGGGCTAACTTCTGCAGTGCGGGGTGAACCACTGTGCCCCTCTGCTGGGAAAGTAGGTGGGCATGGCCTACCGAGGGTGGTACCGGGCGGTGATGCAACAGATGGAGGCGTTCCGAGGACCAGGGTCTTGCTGGCCACCATGGCGCTATTAGGATGAGCCGAAGGTTCAGAGAATCCCTGACCCTGCGGATGACCTTGTGAATCAGAGGAGTAGGGGTGGGGGAGCATAAGCGTTCAGGTTGTTCCACGGAATCTGTAGTGCGTCGCCCAAGGAGCCTTAACCCTGCCCCCGCCATGAGGCAACCTGTGGGCATCTCCTTTTGTCTCTCGTGGCGAAGAGGTCCACCTGAGGATGGCCCGATCTCCTTGTAGGACTTCCTTGCTCAACTGCCTCTCATAATTGTCCATCTCCAGCCTGCTGAGCTTGTCCGTCTCCAGGTTGGATTCCCCGGGCAGATGGACCACTGAGAAGTGAATGTTGTTCGACAGTGCCCACTCCAAATGTCGATCGAAAGCCTGCAGAGAAGCGGGGACCTGGTACTCCCTTGCTTGTTGATGTAATACATGCAGATGGAGCAGTCTATTTGGATGCAGACCGATTTGCTGCCGATCATGAGGGCGAAAAGCCCTGAGAGCAAGCCAGATGGCCATCATCTCGAGACAGTTGATGTGCGCTAGCTGCTCCTGATGAAACCAAACTCCATGAACGCTGTGGCTGTCCAGAGTAGCCCCCCACCCGTCATGGGATGAGTCTGTGGTGTTGGTAATCTGTGGTAACATCTGCCGGAATAGCCTATCAGCAGGTTGGTGTCTGTACTCCACCAGACTAGATCCTGGTGGAGATGCTGTGGTATGCGGACTGGCTCCGCCTAAGAGCCCTTCTCCTGATTGCAGGAAGCTGAGAAGTTAAACTGCAGCCTCCTCATCTTGAGTCTCTTCTGCGTCACCGCGAGGAGAAATGCCGCCATAATTCCCAGCAATTATTGGTATCACCAGGCTGTCATGATCTCTGCTTCCAAAAGGTCAGGGTTTTCCCAACTCCCTTGGAAGCAGATCCATAACCCAGGTTCCGAGTGCCAACCAGTCCCAATTGGGACCTTTTGGACCCAGTCCTGGCGCCAGTGGCACCAGGCTCATAAATATGCCCAGTCCCAGCGCTGGAAGCGCCGGGCTCATAATGCTTGGGTGGACTTACCTGCAGCAGACCATGCTGCTTACTTGCCTGCCAGTTGAGCCTCTGATCCTCTTCTGTTTGGAACTACTTTTCCTGTTGGGTGGGGCAGGAGCCACTCCCTAGATTCAGAACACTGGAACTCTTCTGGAAAGCAGGAACTCTTTTCTTACCTAGGCGTGGCTGTGGAAGGAGACACCTAAGCACTACAGGAGGCTATTTAAACCACACCCGATGGATGAATCTTGCTTTGCGTTATTCTGCATCCTCTGCAGCAGAACGCTCATCGTGTCTTCTGCATCTGATCCTGGGCCTAAGGAAAAAGGCTTACCATCCTGAATCCAGTCTTCAGCAACACCTATAAAGACAAGAAAGAACAGGTTAGCATTACGGTCTTCAGTGACAGCTCTTCACTTACCTGGTCCATCGGCTGTCACCAACGCCTCGCGCTGCATTCCGGCATCTGAAAGACAAAGGCTTACCTACTCTTCGGCGCTGCATCCCGCATCTGAAAGACAAAACAAGGTGCGTTTAAAGACATTGGGGAACTTTATTACTCACGTGCCATTACTCCTTTCCACATCTAACCCAGTGGGTATTCCGGCACCCTGCAGCCGCTCCGAACTTGTACCTGCAAAATAAAAAGACAGTTAGAGCGCATCGTGAAGCAGGCAACAAGCGCTTACTTACGTGCTTCCAGGCGCTTCTATTCATCACACGGGCTCCATCTTCAACTCACTTCAGCCCGTCATCCGCCATCGCCGGAACCCTGCAAAACAAGAAACATCATTACTAAAGACTTTAAAGACATTAGAATTACTCGAAACTTACCGTTCGTGCAGTAAACGACGGACAGCAGTCCTCTGAAGTCAAGAGGCCTGCTCCCCTTATCCAGTGAAGAAACTGGTTACAGCACCCTGCCCCGAGGCAGATGGAGAGCACGGCGTTCACTTACCCAAGGTGAGAGCGTTAACCTTTGGGGTTCTACAGGAGAAGAGAAAGGGAAGAAGAGAGAGACATTCAATAACCCAGTTCCTTAATCCCATATTTTCTATCTGCAGACATCTTACCCTTCGAGTCAGACATACAGTGCACAGAGGTCCAGCCCAAAGAGCCAGCCGTGTGTTACACATCACCTTTGAAGATACGGTATACGCCCAGTCAAGACCGGCGCCTCTACGGGAATCAGGTGAGCGTTACAGAACGCAAAGCCTACCACAAAACTCCCGTCCAGGCGCTATGGAAACCTCGGATACCGACCAGCTAGCCCAGTTACTTGGGGAACTAAGGGCAGAAGTGCATGCAGCCCGTCAGGAAACGAATGCTCTAAGAAGGGAACTGATTATTTCCAAGGAGCGAACAGATGATCTCGCTAGACAATTGCTACAGTCACAAGCCGGACAGACCCCGTTACCCGCATCTGGGGGAAATCTTCCTTCTACATCCTCTATGAATCCAGTGCAGATCAACCTACCTGGGAATGTACCTCTGGCTCCGCCCGAACGATTTTCTGGTGACCCAAAGAGGTTTGCAGTATTTATCAATCAGTGCCGGTTGCATTTCTTATGCCGGCCAGCAGCCTTTCCAACTGATCAAGCTAAAGTAGCTTTCGTGCTTTCGTACCTTAGTGGCAATGCGGCAGACTGGTCGATCCCTCTAGTAAATCAAGATGATCCGGTCCTCCATGATTTTCAAGCTTTTCAGCTCAGTATGGAAAAACTGTTCGCAAGACATTCACAGGGGCAGGCCTTGGACAATGAGCTTCTTTCGTTGCGACAAGGTAATCAAGACCTTTTGGCTTATATTGCGTCTTTCAACAGACTGATAGTGGAAACACAATGGCCTGAGGACAAAAGGATTACGCTGTTTTATAGAGGTCTACGTGGAGAGCTCAAAGATGTGTTAGCCCAAGTAGTGAATCCCCCACAAGATTGTTCGGACTATATAGACTTAGTCGTTCAAATAGATCACAGACTGCAGAACAGGAAGGCCGATCATTCCAAGTTTGATGCTCGAGTATTTTCCAAACCGCCAACTCCTTCCAAAGGAGTAGACTCCGGGGAACCCATGCAAATAGGGGGTCTGAAAGGTCCTCTAACACAAAAGGAGCGGGAAAGGAGAAAACAGTTGCAATTATGCCTCTATTGCGGAAACTCAGGGCACTTTCTTCGAGACTGTCCGGTGAAACCTGCCAAGAAGGCAGTAGGAGCTGCAGTTACCAAAGTTACAAACTCTGAGTAGGGAAACAACCTCGCCCGACAAGAATAGAGGTCCTCTTGCCGAGCGTGAAAACCAGTTCCGTGACCTCGCATTTCGTGATACCTATGGTCCTCATTAGCCATGATAATCCGGATCGATTACATGCAATTGAAGCTTACGTCGACAGCGGTGCCATCGGCAATTATGTGGATCATGAAATGGTTTTGAGGATGAATCTAACTCTTTGTCCCAAGGCTGTAAAGGACGTCATTACTACGGTGGATGGTACGGAGATAGCCTCCGGGCCAGTAACGCATACCACTCAAGAGGTGACGCTAGTAAGTCAAGATGGACACCATGAGAAGATCGTGTTCGATGTGATCAAGGCCCCTCAGTTTCAGATTATTCTAGGAATACCTTGGTTAGAGAAACACAATCCTCTGATCGATTGGCGAGCAAGAACGGTCCAGTTTCCAGAATGTGTCTCTACTTGTCACCCTCCACCTGGTGTTGCACTGGCAGCAATTTCTTCAGAGACTCCCCAGTTACCTCCCGAATACCCAGAATACCAAGGTGTTTTCCGGAAGGATCAGGCTAACTCTCTACCTCCTCATAGGTCTTATGCCTGCCAGATAGACCTGATACCTGGATCTACTCCTCCTTGTAGTAGAATTTATGCCCTCACCGAGCCTGAGAACCTTCACCTTCGACAATACCTGGATCAATACCTGGCAAATGGGTTTATTCGTCCTTCCAAGTCCCCTGCTTCTTCAGCTTTGTTCTTCGTTCCAAAAAAGGAAGGAGACCTTAGAACTTGTATAGATTATCGCTCCCTGAACCAGATCACCGTTAAGAATAGATATCCGTTACCTTTGATCCCTGAACTCCTGCACCAAGTCAGAAAAGCATGCATATATACAAAGCTGGATCTTAGAGGAGCTTACCACTTGGTACGAGTAAAAGAGGGCGATGAATGGAAGACGGCCTTCCGCACCAAGTATGGGCTATTTGAATATCAGGTCATGCCCTTCGGACTTTGCAATGCCCCGGCCGCCTTTCAATATTTTATGAACGATGTCCTCAGAGAGCTCATAGATGTGTGTGTTGTTGTTTACATTGACGACATCCTCGTTTATTCTTCATCGGAATCTGAACATCGGAAACACGTGAAAATGGTCCTCGAAAGATTGCGTCAACACAAACTTTTCGCTAAGTTGGAAAAATGTGTTTTCAACGTGACTGAAGTTGAATTCTTGGGATTCATATTATCACCTGGCGGAGTGCGTATGGATTCAAAGAAGGTCGATGCAGTTCTCAAATGGCCATCACCATCCTCCGTAAAAGGTGTGCAAAGCATGTTAGGCTTCGCTAACTTTTACCGCAGGTTTATCCCCGAATTCTCTCGAATAGTCCAGCCCATCACTGCCTTGTTAAAGAAAAACAAACGTTTTGAATGGTCTACCGAGGCGGAACAAGCTTTCCAGGATTTGAAGACTAAATTTATCTCTGCACCAATCTTAAAACACCCTCGCCCCGAACTCCCCTACATTGTGGAAACTGATGCTTCAAGCCTTGCCATGGGGGCAGTTCTATCACAAAAGGACCCGGTAACCAATCAGTTGCATCCCGTGGCACCTTGGTCCCGCAAATTCTCGCCTCCTGAAATCAATTACACGATTACTGACAAGGAACTTCTGGCTATCAAGTCTGCCTTTAAGGCTTGGCGGCATTATCTGCTGGGGGCCCGACACACCGTTACTGTGATTACGGATCACCGAAACCTGCAATATTTGAAAACCGCAAAAGCCCAATCCTCTAGACAACTCGGTTGGACATTATTCTTTGCCGAGTTTAACTTCATAATTACCTATCGACCTGGTACAAAGAACGGTAAAGCTGATGCCCTTTCTCGGATGGGAGTGGAAGAACACTTGATCAACCCTAAACCTGTACCAATCATTCCCGAACAAAGAATTCTGGGTGTAATCGCCACAGAATCCATAGAGGAAGTTAAGGATAAAGCCAGGCAACTTGTAACTCCAGCAGACATACAGAATTGGCATCTGCAGGGAAAGGACTTTGCAGTAAAGGACAACTTATTGTATTTCCAAGAACGATTATACCTACCCAGCACAGATTTACAGAAAAAAGTAATCTCTTGTTATCACGATTCTTTAATGGAAGGACATCCCGGTATGGCCAAGACCTCAGAAAAGATCAAGCGCTACTTCTGGTGGCCGTCTTGGAAAAAAGATATCAGAGACTTTATAATGTCCTGTGGAGTATGCGCCCGAAACAAGAGTCAAAAGGAAAGACCAGCAGGCCTCTTACGCCCTATTGACATCCCACCTCGCCCTTGGCATACGCTTTCTATGGACTTCATCACCGATCTACCTCCATGCTCCGGATACAATACGATTCTAGTAATCGTGGACTTATTCTCCAAGATGGCGCATTTCATTCCGCTCAAAGGCTTGCCAACAGCAGCAACTCTGGCCCGAGAATTTCTCGAAAACATCGTCCGACTGCACGGTTTTCCTTCGGTTCTAATTTCGGATCGAGGTAGTCAATTTATTTCTCATTTTTGGCGAAGTTGCTGTCGGTCGGCTCAAATTGATGTGAGACTATCGACCAGTCACCACCCTCAGACCGACGGAAAAACCAAGAGGACCAATCAAACTCTGGAACAGTATTTACGCTGCATGCTGCAACAAACTGAAAAAACTTGGAAAGACATCCTTTGGATAGCCGAATATGCCTACAATAACTCTGTCCATTCGGGAACTGGGAAAACCCCGTTTTTTCTTTTGTACGGCAGCCACCCTCGAACCTCGGAGTTGGATCCCCTCCAAGATCTTGAAACACCAGCAGTAGACTACCTGCATTCTACAATCACCCAAGCCTTTAAGGAAGCTGTTTCTCACCTTCAAAGGGCTAAAGAACAATACAAGAAAGGAGCAGATCAACATCGGAAGGAAGCCCCTCAATATCAAGTAGGGGATAAAGTCTGGTTATCCACCAAATATCTACCTCTAAAAGGGCCACGCACATTCAACCCAAGATACCTTGGTCCCTATTCCATCACTACCATAGTAAACCCAGTAGCGGTCAAGTTGGACTTGCCCCCGCACATGAAGATACATCCGGTCTTCCACGTCTCTCTATTAAAACCCGTGCAACCTCAAACCCGACTAACTAAATCTCCAAAACCTATCCTAGTTGATGGAGAACTCGAGTTTGAAGTCAAAAGCATTCTGGACTCCAAGATCTCCAAATCTAAACTATTTTACCTAATTGACTGGAAAGGCTACGGCCCCCAAGAGAGATCCTGGGAACCTGCTGAATATGTCCATGCTCCTCGCCTAATCAAAAGATTTCACCGAGCATTTCCTGACAAGCCAAAACCCCCGGAGAAGCCCGGTTTGGGAGGGGCCTTGAGGGGGGGTACTGTCATGATCTCTGCTTCCAAAATGTCAGGGCTTTCCCAACTCCCTTGGAAGCAGATCCATAACCCAGGTTCCGAGTGCCAACCAGTCCCAATTGGGACCTTTTGGACCCAGTCCTGGCGCCAGTGGCACCAGGCTCATAAATATGCCCAGTCCCAGCGCTGGAAGCGCCGGGCTCATAATGCTTGGGTGGACTTACCTGCAGCAGACCATGCTGCTTACTTGCCTGCCAGTTGAGCCTCTGATCCTCTTCTGTTTGGAACTACTTTTCCTGTTGGGTGGGGCAGGAGCCACTCCATAGATTCAGAACACTGGAACTCTTCTGGAAAGCAGGAACACTTTTCTTACCTAGGCGTGGCTGTGGAAGGAGACACCTAAGCACTACAGGAGGCTATTTAAACCACACCCGATGGATGAATCTTGCTTTGCGTTATTCTGCATCCTCTGCAGCAGAACGCTCATCGTGTCTTCTGCATCTGATCCTGGGCCTAAGGAAAAAGGCTTACCATCCTGAATCCAGTCTTCAGCAACACCTATAAAGACAAGAAAGAACAGGTTAGCATTACGGTCTTCAGTGACAGCTCTTCACTTACCTGGTCCATCGGCTGTCACCAACGCCTCGCGCTGCATTCCGGCATCTGAAAGACAAAGGCTTACCTACTCTTCGGCGCTGCATCCCGCATCTGAAAGACAAAACAAGGTGCGTTTAAAGACATTGGGGAACTTTAATACTCACGTGCCATTACTCCTTTCCACATCTAACCCAGTGGGTATTCCGGCACCCTGCAGCCGCTACGAACTTGTACCTGCAAAATAAAAAGACAGTTAGAGCGCATCGTGAAGCAGGCAACAAGCGCTTACTTACGTGCTTCCAGGCGCTTCTATTCATCACACGGGCTCCATCTTCAACTCACTTCAGCCCGTCATCCGCCATCGCCGGAACCCTGCAAAACAAGAAACATCATTACTAAAGACTTTAAAGACATTAGAATTACTCGAAACTTACCGCTCGTGCAGTAAACGACGGACAGCAGTCCTCTGAAGTCAAGAGGCCTGCTCCCCTTATCCAGTGAAGAAACTGGTTACAGCACCCTGCCCCGAGGCAGATGGAGAGCACGGCGTTCACTTACCTAAGGTGAGAGTGTTAACCTTTGGGGTTCTACAGGAGAAGAGAAAGGGAAGAAGAGAGAGACATTCAATAACCCAGTTCCTTAATCCCATATTTTCTATCTGCAGACATCTTACCCTTCGAGTCAGACATACAGTGCACAGAGGTCCAGCCCAAAGAGCCAGCCGTGTGTTACACATCACCTTTGAAGATACGGTATACGCCCAGTCAAGACCGGCGCCTCTACGGGAATCAGGTGAGCGTTACACAGGCTGAGGTTACTGCTCTGCTGAGAAAATACCTTGTGGCCCTTTTGATTGCTGCAATCTTGTCTGGTGAGGGAAAGATCCTCTCGGCCCTAGTATCCCAAATAAGACCCAGAAGTGGACAGGAGCTGTGACTTTTTGAGATTGATAGAAAATCCCAGGTCATATAGGGTATGCATCAGAGTGGAAGCTGCATGGTGTATTGCCTTCGGGGACCTTGACCTGACTAGCCAGTCGGTGAGGTATGGATAAATGTGATGGCCCCCCGAGTAGGGCTGCCACCGCATTCATTAGCCGTGTAAAGACACTCAGGCCTAGTTGTGTCCAAATGGAAGTATTGAAAGTGAAAGCCCATGATCCTGACCCGCAGGAGGAACAATGGGGTTCCCAAATCGGGACATGCAGGTAGGCATCCTTCAGATCCAGGGAGCAAATCCAGTCTCCCTCGCACAATGTCTCTGCAATGAAGGCTGGGTTAACCATTTTGAACTTTTGGAGGGGAAGGGAAAGGTTCAAGGAAGAAAGGTCCAACACAACTCTCAGGCCAGCCTTGATCTTTTTGTGTATGGCGAATAAACAGGAATAGAAGCCCCTGCCTCGCTGAGAAGCAGGGACTTCCTCTACCGCCTGGCTCGCTACGAGCAAGCGGATTTCTGCCAAAAGAGTTTACTGTCTCAATCTGCGGGAGTGGAGGGGAGGAAGGAGGTAACTGAGAAATTGGTAGCCGGAAGCCCGTGGAGACTATGGAGAGGATCCACATGTCTGCGAAACTTGTCTGCCAGGAGTGTACGTGTAGGGCAAGCCTGCCCCCCACCGGAGACTTGTAGAACCGGATGGACCGGTTACAACTTCTTTCCGTCAGAGGCTGGTTCTGAGGAGGGGGACCGGAAGAATCCCTTTTTGGCCGCTTTGAGCTGCTTGCGCCTCTGTTGGATCGTAGACCTCTCCTGTTGCCTGGACCGTCTCTCCTGGAAGCCCCTAAAGCCTCCAAAGGCCTGACTCCTGTCCGAGCGCTGGTGAGCCTGGCTGTAGTACTTTGGTGTGGTTTTTGTTAAAAAAGAAAATGATTTAGCTGTCTGAGAGCTATTCTTTTTCTTGTCTAGCTCCTCGTCTGTTGTCGAGGGGAACAAGTCACCCCCTCAAATGACAAGTCGAGGATGCATTCCTGCACATCAGGGTTGAACTTTGTTGCCTTGAGACAGGCTGTCCTCATGTCGGTGGTGATACATATGGCTCTGCCTGAGGTGTCAATGTGGGCCACTGTAGATTCCATTATATCTTGGGCCACAATTTTGGCATCTGCCAACCCTGCCTTGAACCGTGCCTGGCTGTGGGTAGGAAACTCTGGAAGGAAGTCAGCGATCTCCCACCACAAATTTTGATCAACCGCCGCCAACATGGCGTCAGTGTTGGCCTGACACAGGTGGAATGTGGCATTTGAGTAGAACTTTTTCCAAATGACTCCAAAAGCTTTTCCTCCTTACCCAGCAGTGAAGAAGCGGATGCAGCTGAGGAACACTGCGGTTTGGAGTACAGCGGTGCTGCTGCTATCACAGAGGAATGTGGCTGGGGGTGCACTGACAAGAACAGGGAATCACCCTCAGTCTGCCTGTATTTTGTGTCCAGACGCTTATTGGTAGGCTTTGTGGGGTGTGGTTTGGCCCAGCCCTTTTTGGCTACAGATTCCACATCCTTCTGGAGAGGGATGCCAGTTCTTGTGGGAGGGCGCAGAGTAAGTATTTCTGCCCGCCTCGGGTTGCTCTGCCTGTGGCTGAGAAATGCCTAGGTAATCCGCCAGACCCGCCAGCTTCTCATGGAATGCTTCGGCTGACTATGGTGTGTCTGGATCCTCCACTTCGTCCATGTCGGCCGCAGTGTCCTGCACATCTGTGGGTGCAGGAGTGCTGGGCGTGAGCAGCCGTGGCGTGCTAACTGCCAGTGCTGGAGGCTGCTGAAGGGGTTGAGCCGGGGGCTGAGCTGCCATGATTTGAGCAGGCACAGGAACCAGGGGCTGTGCTGGACCCAAGGCCTGGACACCAGTGGGAGTTTGAGGCTGTACCGGGGAAAGCATTCCCCAGATTACATCCCCGAGGATGGTACCCATCTGTGGTGATCTCATGAGGGTGAGGAACTTCTCGAAGAACCTGTCCTTGCAAGTAGGAGGATCGGCTGGCGGGTTAGGGCCGAGGACCTGAGTATGCCCAGTTATCGCCAAGTTGGGGGATGCGTACCTTCCCTGCGAAGTGGAGGGGTAGGATGTTGACCAGGTAACAGGTGTCTTCCAATACCATCTGGATGCGCGCCCCCCTGCCTGATCTCCGAGCGGGAAAGGCGCCAAAACGGTGTCTCGTCTGGCGCAGTGCCCATTTTGTCTTGCGGGCCATTTTGTGCCTGAGGTGTGGTGGATGCTGAGCTGGGACCAGTCTCTACCTGCACGCAGACTAACGAAGCCTGAGACCTTCCCTGAACCTCAGGTCGAGACCTGGGAGGCTGAGTGCCCTCTGCCATGGTGCCAGTAGTGCTGCATACAGACGCCCCCTCGGCCATGGGTCCGGTAATAGGACAATGCCCCTCGGGGCAGAGCCTGGTAAAAGATCCCCCCGGTCCCCTCATAGGTAGGACCGGTAGGATCTTGCAACTCCTCGCCCCACAGGCCGGTAGCTGGAGTAGCATTGGTCATCATGCTGGTTTTAGGACCTGACCTAGGGAGTCCCTCCCGCTAAGGCGCTTCCCAGTGAAGGAGTAGCCCTTACGGGGTTCAGAGGAGAACAGAGCACCTACCTTGGGCATGGTCTTCCTCCTCACGTAAGCTTTGAGGTCCTCGGGAGGTGATCCTTTGAAGAGTTCTCTCCAGCTGACCAACCGATTCTTCAAGGCACGCGGGGTCGAGGCTTTGCATGCGGAACAGCCGTCCGAGCTGTGGTCTGGGCCAAGGAACAGGAGGCCGAGTGCGTGAGGGTCAGACATAGGGTGGGAACCCTTGCAGGCTGGACACCAGCTGAAGCCCACCGTCATCGGCATGCGCCGGGGAGGAGAGTGGCACCTGAGGACAGCGCAGTACCTGACAATTGAAGATAAAAAAGAGAAAAAGAATAACTTCTTCGGGGGGAAGGGCACATGGAATTACAAGGCCTAACCCAGGAGCGCTGGTGAAAGCGTCCCGTTCCCGTTGACGTGGAAAAGAGGACTGGGGAGTGGTGCCGGTGTGCAGAGTTAGGGGAGCGCATGCTCGCAGGTCTGCACCCTCACCTAAATTTAAAGGGGAAGACCATTTTTTCTGGTGAAAAAGATTCAGTTTCCGGTCCCTAGCGAGAGACGCCCATGCAGTATGGAGGAAAGGGGATGGGACGTAGGAGTAAGGATCTCCTTTTGCTCCCTATTCCCCACCCATCTATTCCCCCACACCGAGTCTTTAGGGAACACCCCTGGAACCTCTGTCCCTCCCTCCAGTCTCATTACTTGCTTCCAAAGGAACACCACGAGAATCCCAGTTTTTATCTCCACCCTCTTCCTCCCCTCACCCACTTATCCCACCCCCTCCACTCCCCAGTCCACTTGCCCGACTCCCAGACCCAACATCTTGTTTACCACTACTCCCTCGCTGGCTCGACCAGTCTTGCCCCCTTTGCTTTCCTTGTATTGCGTAAAGGCCGTTTCACACTCATTACAGTCCACTGCTCAATAGAAGTGGCACCCTGTATTTTCACATGTTCTTAGTGAACATTAAGACTAGAGGTACAGTACAGGAGTTCCAGAAATAGATATACATTTCCATTTTTCTTTTTCTACAAGTTAATATCTCTATTTTGCCTGACCATTTTTAAAGCGTATGAAGCATGCCCAACTTCAAGTTACAGTGCATATGTGTACCATCTTGAAAATCGAAGCAGACAATTTTGAGAAAACTTGCTCAGAAAATGTAATTATCCCTCCGGAGATTATGATCACGATCAGTTGCTTGCCAAATTTAGTGGAGATTCATACTACCATAACTTGACACAAAGTATATAACCGCCATGATGGACTGAAAAGGTTAAGAGTAGACTAGCCTATTGTCAGCTTATGGTTATGTTATGCCACAGTTTCTACAAAATTAAGGCACAGTTCAAATTTTAACTACAAGAAAACGACTGTCATACTTTCAAATACGCTTCAGATGCCTGTTAATCCAATACGAAACAAATTATAAATATCTCACCAAGTTTTTTTAATGGATAAGCGATATCAAAGTATTTCTCGTAGAACTGAAGAAGCTTCAAAGCTGTTTCAAGAGCATACTGAACTTGCCCTATCTTTTGTGGCACAGTATACACAGATACCTACAATCAAAAGATAAGGAAAAAGCAAATCTTTAGTATTTTTTCTTTAAACAAGAGCCCAGTCACAAAATAAAATATACCATACATCAAGTGTAATGCTGCTGGTTTTGATGGTTGAGCAAATCAGGGCCTTTTCACATTCCTATCAAAGAGGAAGTGTCTTATGCATATACAGGGCTAAACACTGTAGCCTATGCATGCACATTGTTGTCAAAGCAGAGTGGATCAAGCTGCAAGTGAGAAAGTGCATCTACTGTACACAAAAAATGAATGTAGGGAGTATGGACACACAGGCCGCTAACAAAACATGTACCCCATGCATAGTACGCATATTTCAGAAGTACAATGGCAAATGGCAAAACAACAACACATGAGAGTCTGCAAAGCAATATCGGTGTAGTAGCACAAAACTTGCTAAACAGAGTATATTCTAGCTAATAAGTATACCTTCCGTGTTGTAGCCGGATGGGTTCTGGAATACCCTACCTAGCTTGATCCAAAGACAACACATAGATTGATGAATATTCTCCATTTTATAATGCATCCATGCTGGATGTGAATCTAGAAGGTACACCACTGCCAGTTTGTAATGTGATTAGTGCATCACTGTCTGTTTCTGGTATGCACACTTGGCACAACATTACCAGATTACTTTAGGTCCAGGTGTCAAATTAAATTTCACCAATTTAGCAAATCTAGTCAGTTTACTTTATGCATTGCCATCAGGACTACATACTCTTTTACCACAGTTTTTAATTGACATTGCAGTATATTTTTGACATTTCAGATTCAGTGTCAGTTAAAACTGTTCATGTCATTCAAACCGGTTTCCTTATCCGCAAGCAAATGGCTGGAGATGCACTTACATGGGCCACAATAAATTTACAAACTATTCGTGCTCATTTGAAAAATAAGGGACTTTCCAAACTGAATCTCAAAGATATAGATTTGGCACTAAACAGATGATTCACTCGTGCACTATGCAAACATTTTATGTAGAGGCAATTAGCGACATGCACAGGACATTGTTTGCTTAATTTCCTCCAATAAATCATTAGGTATATGGTTGTGGGAGGTTATTGCGCTTAACTAGGTATAAAGAAACACATTTTAGCTTTGACTGATTAAAACAATGCTCTAATGGAATGTTAAGCAAAACAAAAAAAAAACCTATTAAAGTTTTTTAAACGATGAAACAAGAATTATTTAACGATTAATTCCAATTGTTCGGTGTCAATTTTGTTTATTTTATGTTGTGACAGGGTCATGAACATAACCCTGTCAGAAGGTCGCAGGGGCCCCTCTAAATCTGGGGAAGGCATCCTATCCGAGTACAGGCAGAGCTGGTCCTACCCCAGGGGTGGCGTGGGGAGTTGAGAGGGCCCTCATTCCCGAGGCCCCAGAGTGTCTGCATACATGGACTTTAAAATGACCCCCGGGAATATATACACGGGGGAGGACATGGACTCTGTCACATATCAATTTTGTTGAATTGCCCTATTTGATAAAGATGCATACATCATGAGGAAACATAGGGACAACAAAAGTAATTTAGAGGTTTTCTATATAGAAATGAAAATATTAGAAACTGTAACCCAGTCAAGGTTTCCTGGCTTCATCATACACAAAACAGATTTAACACCCAAATGATATTTGAGCGAAATATTTCCCACCAGCAACAGAGCTCTGTCCATAAAGTTCTGATTGAATGTATTTCCAGTGGCAGAGTACTCTTCTAGATGGTCCCCCAATCTTATTAAATGCTTACCTTTTTGTACTACTGTGATTGAAACAGTACTCCTGTTCCATTTGGACTGCCCTATGTATAGCTGCAGAAAAGGCAGATACTCCCAGTTCGTTATACATATCAAGCATGTACCCTGTTAAAATTGATGGGTTCGTCAGAGAAGACAGGAGCTAGAAATGGGGTAAGTGACTTATTTACTTAAGTTTTAGTTTCATCTCTTCAGGTTTGAAGTTACTGGTAAGAACATTTGGTTAAGGGACACAGACATCCACCGGCACCCTCTCACTCAGCCAGCTAACTCACCAACTGACATCAGTGCAACACTCACAGGGAAGCACACAAACATTCCACCACTCACATGCCACAGGGATTCAGGCAGCTCACATGCCCACAACATAACATAAGGGAAAGAAGGACAACACAGCATATCTCCCTCCTTTGCAAACAGCCAAAGAGATATGGAATTCAGAAAAGCTCAACTCGCACCAAATGTCATAGATGACAACTCAATTCCCAAACACCAGGAGAAACACTCCCACCAAACACTCACCATCCTACAGTGTGAAAAACCACAGGACCAAACCACCTGAAACCACACGAGATAAATGCCTGCCGGACAGCAGAACAACTCCCACCACTCCAAACAACTGCCAAAAGCCCAACAACATAACACACCATCTCCGTCACACCACAAACCAACAAACACAACTGTGCACTAAACCGCATACCAAGATACGACCCTAACGAGTCTCCAAGATACAACTAAATAAGACAATGAAATCACAATAGCCCACGCAAACCAAAAATCAGGATGAACTCCGCCCTCTCAGGGTACCAAGAGTCCAACCCCAATATAAATGATATAGCACCAACAGGTGCAGGGTGCAAACACTCACCACTGAATGCTAAAAAACAACAGTGCACAACCCACAGTAGAACCAAAACCCAACACTACCATTCCAACCAACTGGTGTCCAACACTAGCCCAACCACCACAAGCAGTTAACCACTCTACCACCAATGGTCACAACCAGTATCCCCTCGTCTTGACTCTCCCACTGACTCTGACCTTACCAATCATCACCTTGCCATCACTAACACGCTTGACTTTCTTGCCCTGTCATGCCTGAAAGCCGCCTCCAAGCATAACAGCTGGTACGACTTTGAGCTAGCCGTTCTGAAACACAAGTACACCTCGGGCTCATCCTCTGACAAACTGGCCTGTCGTCTGCCCCAAAGGCAATACCGTCTATCAGCCCCAAGAAGGGGGCCCACATCCAGACCCGTATCTCTGGAGCCTCTAAAAACACGGCTGAATTCATCAAAATCTGCAAGGAACTAGCCAATCTATCTGCAGTCTCCATCTCGCATCTCTTCCTTCTCATGCCCTCTGTACTTTCACCTCTAAATCTTAGGACATGCTGTCCTCTCTCTCATCTTCCCTTTGTTCCATTCCTCACCCTGCCTCTGTTGGCCTCTCTTCCACCCCCACCCACTCTCTCCTCCTTCTCACCTATCGCAACGGATGAGATCTCTAGGGTAGTCCGCTCTATGTAGGTCTCATCCAAATAGGTTTCTCCTTGTTCTTCCAGAACCATTAAGGACAACATCCCCTCACTTGCTCCGGCTCTTGCTGACTTCTGCAACCACTCCTCAGCATCTGGCTCTTTCCCTTCTCTCAAGCACTCCCTTGTGCACCCCCTTCTAAAAAGCCTTCAACCGACCCCTCATGTCCGGCCAACTACCACCCCATCTCTACTACACCCTTCCTTGCGAAACACCTGGAGACGTTGGTCTTCCCCCAACTGACCCAACACACTGAGCTCATTGGTTGTTTACACAACCATCAATCTGGATTCTGAACATCCACAGGCACGGAAACTGCTCTCCTGAAGACCTGTATAGAACTGCTTACAAATCTTGACTCTACCTCTCCTGCTATCCTTGTTCTCCTTGACCTTCCTTCCGCCTTTCACACGGTCAACCATTCTATCCTCATAAAGCGGCTCCAAGATATTCTTGGTATCTCAGACTGGGCACTGGACTGGTTGACCTCCTTCCTCACTGACTGCCCCATCCAGGTTCTACTTTGCTCCTTCTCCTAAACCACCACTCTCTACACATGATGTTCCCCAGGGCTCTAGCCTCTCGCCCTGGCTCTTCAATATATACCTTGCACCTCCTGCTCATCGGATCCTCACTTTCTCTCCTCATTTCCAGTGTTATGCAGATGATACAGAGCTCTTCTTCAGGCTCCCCTCCTCCTCCTCCTCCTCCTCTTCCTCTATCACTCCTAGACTATCCATCTGCTATCCAGTCCTGGTGCACCTCCAGTGATCTCTGTCTTAATGCCAGTAAGATTGATTCTTCCTATCAGCACTCCTATTCCCGGTTTCCCTCCTGCATTCTGGCCGCCCTCTATGGGCTCTTTTCCTTCCACTGCAGCCAGAAACCTCGGGGTCATTTTCGACTCCTCTCTCTCCTTCACGCCTCACATCTTAGACCTTGCCAAGACGGCCCACTTTCAACTTCACCTCCTTAGAAGCACTCTCCTTTTCCTCCCCTTCCTCCAGAAGCTCAATGTCACTAGAGCGCTGGTCCTCTCCAGGATGGATTACTGCAACAGCCTCTTTGTCAACCTACCCCTTTCTTCCCTCCGCCCTCTTCAACTAATCCAGAATATGGCTGTGGGATTTATACTTGGCCTCAATCCCAGGAGCCCTATCTCTCCAGCCCCAAAATCTCTCCACTGGCTCCCGGTTACCACAAGGATCACATTCAAGACCCTCTACATCATCCATAAGGCTGCATGGGACCTGGGAACACACAACTTGCAACTCCCTCTCACTAAATACTCTCACTCCAGATCCCTTCAATCTTTTTTGCTCCAAATCTCTGCTGGTCATACACTACGCCAAGCAGAGAGCTGGGGGCAGATCTCTCTCTTTGCCTGGCTCCCTCCTATGGTACGGTCTACCTCTTCCTCTCTGTCTCAGTCTTGAACCGGATAACTTCAAATTCCGCAAACAACTCAAGAGCTATCATTCTCTACTCCTCCTTCTCTCTCTCCCTCATGTGCTAACCATCTCCTCAGCCGCTGAGATTGGTAGCCCGGTCCCTCAAGAGTCCCATGGGTTCCTGACCATTTACCCAATCGCCACCAGTCCCCCCCCGCACTACCCTCTGGGACTACACCTGCTAGTTGAGTGGTTTGTCTCAGCCCTGCACTTATCTGATGGGTGTCGGACCTCTCTCGCTTGGCTTGTGATGCCTCCCCAACAGGCACCCTTGCCCTCCCCCCTCACGGGCCCTTAGCACTTACTCTCTCGGCCCCACACACCCTCTTTTTCTCTGCACTTGCACGTTCTAAATGTCACAAGGCCTAGTAGGACCACTGTTTGTTGTTTTCTTATTCATTCATTGTCACTTCAGTGGTTTATTTCCTCCCTTGTTCCCTTCCCTTCCGCCTTGTGGCGCTTTGAAACACTGTGCTGTTGTATAAGTGCCATATTTATAACCAATAAATAAATTAAATAAACAAATGAGGCATCCATGCCTACCTTCCAAACCGATTGGCATGGTTCAAATGAACCCCCAAGGAGTGCCAGGTTATCCACGCCCCCCGAGACAGCACATGGGTAGGCCCATGTCCCCTCGACGACAGGCACTACTGTACCACACACAAAGTTCACTGGCTGCCTCAAACTTGACTAGTGGTTCACTACGCCACTGATAGGTTTCCAGAACAAGACACACAACACATACACTCCAAACAATGTGCAAGAAATTAGCATACCAAGGAAATGGTAAATGAGAGAATCCTACTCTCATCAAGTCCAAACCCTGAGCTAACAAAGTCTGCAACAATTTTGGTTCTGTGGACGCAAAAGTACAAATAAACACTTAATAAGGACTGTTGTCATAAATGTCCATACTGGCATGGAAACCACGACATACACATCCAACGCACTCCATCCTGTCAGCATGGTCACCAACACTTTCACAACAACGGGCCTCACATAACAAGACACTACTAATCATGGGTCTGAATTTCCAAATATTGACTCCTTGGATAAGACAAACTGGTCCCGCAAGCACAACAGAAATCCCACAGCTCCTCCCAATGCAGAAACACCTCTTCCTTTCCCACCAAGCAATTCCCACAAAGTACAGTCCCCTCAGCACAGTACTTTCTGCAGTCGCCACTCCGTACCTTGCAGCCGAATACAGGTGTATCCCTGTTCCCACTTCCATTACCGATAGCTTGACTGGATCCAACACAATCTGCGCTCCAATCCAAGCAGACTCTGACCACGCTCCACGATCAATGGAAGGCCATGGAATAAACCGTTGTTCCTTGGGTGTGCTGAGCTGTGGCCCATTTCCTTTCCCTGCGCGCCTCTTCTTACTTTGTACACTGCTGTCCTGCTCCATACCGTACTGGGCAACAGGCAAACTTTCTGCAAGCCACAGCAGCTGTCCTTCGCAGAAAAAGGAACCCTGCAAAGCGGCCCGTTGTGACCCCGCTCACATTCCAACACATCATTCAGCTCTGCTGTCCGAACCAAATCGAAATGAGCTCCAGAGCCAACAGACTCCAACCAACTCCCCAACTCACAACCGTGCGCCATGAGCACAGCAGTTCGGCACCAAACCGTGCCATGGATCGGCACACTTGTGACTTCGCTCTACAGAACAGATCCGCTCCTCCATCGGTAGGAGATCTCCGGGCCGCTCCTGACATGCGCGCATCACCTTTAAAGTGGTGCGGTTTAAAACTTCACAAATTGCGCTACACAGCCCAAAACCTTCAGTGGGCTCTGTCTGCCCCTTGTAGAGACAAATAAGCAGGTTCCCCTGCAGCAAGACTAGATCTTCAAACACTGGTTGGTGTACTCGCTCTGACTGCTTCCAACTACTCTCAGGGACGCTTTCCAGGAGCACAGAGGATCTCCCTCCTGACCTCCCTGTGACAGCTGTACAGCCCCACATGCCTCTGGAGCTCTACCTGGCTGCAGACCTCACAACCGGAGAGAGAGACAGTGGTCGGGGGGCCGGTGGATGCCTCCCTGATAATGGTTCCACTGGTGTGCCCCTTGAAGTCTGTTGGTCTTGTGTCCTTTTCCAGACCAGCCTTCCTGACCTCTCCTCTCTCAGCGCTTCCTTCCAGGTACCCCAGGCCTTCCAGCCAGATCATCACCAATGTTAAATGGATGGGTTTTTCAGAGAAGACACTGGAGCCAGAGATGGGGTAAGTGACTCATTTACTTAAGTTTTAGTTACAGCTCTTCAGTCTTCAGGTTTCAAGTTACAGGTAAGAACATTAGGTTAAGGGACACAGACATCCACCGCACCCTCTCACTCGGGCAGCTAACTCTCCAAATGACAACAGCAGAACACTCACAGGGAAACACACAAACAGTCCGTCACTCACATCCCACAGTCAGCTCACATGCTCACAACATAAGGGAAAAAGAGCACATCACAACATACCCCGTATGATGCGCTTATTTTATGCAAAATGATGTGCCACAACAAGGTTGTTTTACAGTCTCAAGTTACCTAGCCAAAGCTTGGCGGATTAGATCAAAAGCAAGATGCGCCTCAATTCCTGAAAGCTAAAATGAATTGGACAAACACAAGCCAACGTTTGTATCTGTTTTAACTGTCATTTTTATCCAGTTGTGCCATGAAGAACGTATTTAGATAAGTTTATTCATTGCATTTGGTTCAAACTTTATGACAATTTGCATGTTATGTCTCATATGCCCTTTTTGGGCATGCGCCAGATATAAAGTGCCATTTGATGTTTGCTTTGAGGTAAGTGTGTATGTGTGTGTGTGGGGGGAGGGATGTGTTATGTTTGTGGTAAGGAAAGGAGGTGGAAGGGGACCTCCCTATTAAAAGTGAATCCCGCTAACACGGGAGAAGATGGGGATGGGCAGCGGTTGGGGTGATGAGTTCGGGGGTTAAACCTCCCTCCTCCCAACCTTTGAAAGCAGTGCCTAATCCGCAAAAAAGGCTGTCTTTTTGGTTTTTAGCCTTCAATTAAATGGGTGGGATTTCGACATAGAATTGAACAGCAAAAACACAGTCCGAAACAATTTTGCCTGGAGAAGTGGCAGCAACCCAATAACTAAAACTGGCAAGAGACTAAAGGAGAACAGGGGAGACTGTGAAAACACCCACAACTCCGGTTTGCAAAGAAACTCACCAATACTTGGAGAGAATCCCAGCACATGGATGCTTGCAAAAGAATGGAGACTCAAAAGTAGGCGGAGCTAGAAGCCTTCTGAAAGATTTCCAGGGGAAGTCCAAGCCCAGAGTGCAGTAACTCAGCTAGACATTAGCCAAGGGGAGCAGCAGATAGAGAGACAGTTGGACCGAAGAGGAGCTACACAACAGGAAAGGCAGGGCTATAAAGAGCCAGCAGTTTCAGTAGGGAATGAAAGGCATATGGGTGAGGCTGGAGAAGGCAACGATGGACAGAGATCAGGGAGGAGTGCTGAGCGGTTGGAGGAGAACCTGGACAAGAGATTTTGCCCTGTTTTGAAAAAGTGAGGTATGGTATTAGAGAGTGCTGCCAATAATCATGTGTTTGGGAGAGAGTGATACGTGGGGGCAGGGGATGAAAGTGAATAGGAGATTGAGAGACAGAGCAGGTAGGAACATCAGAGGGGGCAGATATAGTCATTTTGGAGAGAAAGACTGAAAAATGGGGCCAAGTTTGAGAGTAGGTTTGGGAAAGGTTGTGGGTGTGAAAGTGTGTGCACGCAGGAAAGAGGGAATTCAGAGACAGAAGGGTAGCAGACAGTAGGTGTGTGGGAGCTAGGATTGTTGGTGAGAGGGAAGTCCGGGTAGAATTGGCAAGTGCAGACAGGAGAGAGGAAAGTGAAAGCAGCAGGATATGGGCACAGAGTGTGGAGAGGGATAGAGGAAGAGAGAGGTTGGATCAGGAAACTGAGGATAGGGAGAGAGGAGAGAACAGTTGTAGTGTGAAGAGAGACAGACCGACACAAGGATGAGGCGGAGCTCAGGAGTCAGTGATCAGAAAAAGGAACAGAAGATCGAGACTACTCTGCCTTTAGGACTCGACCCCTTAACCAAAGGAATAGACCCAGACAGTAGGTGTACACTGGTGGTAGTATACCAATAGTTCAGATCGTTGTGGTGAAGAGGGAAGCCTTGGGGACAGTGAGGTGGCAGCACACTTAGAGGTTGGGGTAATGTGCAGGGACCACCTATAGTCTATGAACCCCAATTGAGTTGTATATACTGTGACAAATTGAGGGAATTTGTCCCTTCTACCCAAGGGGGAGCCTCCCCACCCTCCCTGTAAGGCTAGGGAGGTGAGCCTGCTCCACAACACCCTCCATAGGGGTCAAGGGATCACCGAGAGAGAATCCCCCACCTTGGGGACAAGGACTCCCGTCTTTGTGAGGAACTCCCTGGTGCCCTCAAAGCGATGGCATATATGGATTTAATAATGTACCAAAACCAATTAGGCAGTGTGCACTGGAGATGTATGGAATATAGGATTGCAATTAATTGATTTTTGATACATAGAATATAAGTTTACAATAAATGTGTGTTTGTCACTAATAACAGTCTTAAATAATTTCAAGCAATGTTATTTATTTCCAATTACTGATTGTTCTAAATCATACTGATTATAGGGTTCAGCGCACCCTGCCTAATTGGTTTTGGTACATTATTGATTTCAAGGTTGACTGTTTGGTGAATAGCAGTCTCATTTAGGCAACTTCAGCAGGGCCCAGATATTGAAAATACTCCATAAAATGTCAATCAAATCCTGTTTTCCAATTTAAGGGCACCAGACGGTGCAACAAGTGAAACGCGGAGCAAAGAAGAAGCAGAAAGTGTCTAAGGCCTTACTGGTACCTGCAACGTTACCCTCAGAACAGAAGGTAATACGGGGAATGGGACTACCGGACAGTTAAGAGGGACTCATAACTCTAATAAAACTTGTCCCAGTGCTAATAAGAAAAGTAGTGGAAATAAGCAGACGAATGAGAACATGCTCATGAAGGCTAGAGCTACATGAAATACACAAAGTGGCAGAGGAGTAGCGCTGAAAACCTGTTGCCCTGGGAAAAGGGAAAAGTCAAAATAGCTCCGAAGATGCAAGAGAGAATATAATAAAGACATTTGGGGAGACCAAAAAGTCAAAGCTCATACATAAAACAGCACTCTGGGAAGAGAGGCTAGAACCTGACAAGAAAGGAGAGAAGGAACTCATACAGAAGTAAGGTTGTTGGCATAAAAGGGGAGAGGAAATCTGTCAGTCCCCTACAAGAGTTACAGAGCTTAATCCAGAGGATGACAAGAGACTATTTGCGTATGGTCTATAGAGGGTTCCATGTGTTAAATCACCACAAAAATATCGGCATACAAGAATGGTGTCATATTTTAGCGGCAATATTAACGGGGACACCCACGCAACCCCTATATTATTTTAAAGGGAGTAGGGGACACCCTTGCAGCCCCGCTCCCATTTACCCCAAAAACTATCCCCACTAATATTGCCTATGGCAGTTTCCGACGACCATATATATGGTGATATTATTGGTGGGGATAATATTACCTGATACCCTAGAGAGTGCAATGAAATAACATTAAAAAAAAACCTGTGACAAAACACAGCAACCAGGAGAAGCCATTCTCCTGTCGTTAATTAGTTACATTAGTGGTAGGGCCAGCTAGGTTTGATTTGGACAGTGGAAGGACTTGTTTTTGGACATGGACCAACTTAGTTAGTAAAATAGGTAGGGACCACACAATAGATATAGGGAGAGTTGGGCCTTATTTTATGTTAGAATACAAATCGTGCTTAAAATGTCTTAAGAGCCTCCGTGTCCTCCTTCTGATCCTCCAAAATACCCATCTTTATAATAAAAGGTTAAAAATGTAAGCCATTGTCGTAAGGTGCTTTTGCTAAGTTTCACAGTATCCTTGTATATGTCTATTTGTAGGTCTACTTTGTGACCTTACATGTCCACTTTTATAATAACGTTCTTATTTCACTTCTTTCATACCTTACTTAATGATCTCTTCTGACTTGACCATTACATTTTCTTAATGACCTCTGAATAATCTAGACACATGCTTCACTACTCTTGTAGCTCCTCAGAAGAATTTTTAAGCATGTCTTTATGTTTCTTAGCAGACATTCATCTTATTTCTGTTTAAGACAAGTTTCAAAATCTTTCTATGATATTCAAAAATGCAATTATAAATTTCATTTTGGCTTGATAATGAAATTCAGCTATCAGTGTCAATCACATTTATCTGATGTTACATGTGTCATTGCTCAGACTTACCTCAATGTTCAAAAGATTGTTTCAATAAGTCGGATGTCACTAATGCCATGCACTCAAGAAAACCCTTTGCACAGATTTCAGACCAAAGTACACACCTGAAGCTAAAAAAATTGATAGCTTACTAAGAAATTGATATACTTCATGTGAGCTGCACAAACTGGTAGGTGTAAGCAGGCCTGCGTAAGTGCAATGTCGAAAGCCACGCGTAATGCCGTACAGCTATCATGACCAGATATAGGGCAAAGATTGTGAACCCATCCTTTTTTTATGCAATTGTTCAAATAATGCAAATCCAGTGTGGGTTTCGAACCTCCTCAGTGCACTTTCTTGTGATTCAGGAAATATCTAGAGAAGGTGAAGACAACAAGCACTTAAGAGTGCAGAACTTTCCTTTGTCAAAAGCAAGAAGCGTTGTAGAGGGATTGTAAGGTTTGTGTTGAAAGGCGCAGATGAGAAAGTGGCATTTCATGAAGTATTGGTGATTAACAAGGCTGTAAAAGTACAAATTGTAAGCAGGATCGCCCGTAAAGGGTCTCCAGCACCGAAGTATCCTATTTTTTCCCCAAGCTTGAAAACAAAGACTATTCGCTCTCCAACTAGGTTGCGAAATGATGGGTTTGCAAGGAAAAACTCATCGAGTCTCAGAGGGGGAGCTTCCACCTAATGATGAAAGAGATTAAAACAAAACATTGTTCTTTTCATAAAGTAGATGTTTCTGCTGGTGAGCCTGCTGATTTTGCAGGTCTTGCCACTACCAGTGTTGCACCTGCTCTTAAGTAGAGCTTTATAAAAGATTAACATTTCTGAGAGGATGCAGTCTTTCTCGGTCTACCATTCCCAAGTGGTTGACATTGACCTTCAGCCTATATTTCACTGTCTGCATCTGAAAAATACAGACCCAAATCGTCTGTTGTGCTTCTGTTCCTAGGGATGCAAGACAAAGTCAAGATACACACTTCAGGGATAATTCAAGAAAACAATATATTTCTGCCAAGTCAGCCAGGTCTGCAAAAGACCGGATGAGTGAATTCCTGACTCCTACTCTTGATCCGAGATCACAACCAAAATCAAACCCATTCCAAAAGGACTAGTTAAATAAACATTGTCAGAAAACAGAACAATTCCACAGGTGTGGTGCACCCTGTATGGAAGTCGATGTGGCTATTCTCTGCACAGTGAGTGGAGAAAGTGCTGGGGATGAGCAAAATTGCATTCCCCAAACTTCAGAGCGGGCACTTGCAGAATGACGCGGGCCGCCACTGACATTGGTGCTGATTATAAAGAGGGAAGAACTCTGAGCTGCGCGCCGCAACAGTGTTTTGACCCTGTCCCAGAGTGGATAGTATTTCAGGTCGTTCCAAGGCCACGCCAAGTGCTCTTCCAAGTTCTTCAGGTTTTATGTTTGACTATCGACTTTGTTTTGTTTCATGGCATGGTTTTCCCTGTCAGATAAACTTCTGTTTTCTTCCAAAAGGAATTTTCTTCAGGAGATAAGTTCCTGCAACTGTGACAGAGTCGCGAATGACAGAGTGGTGATAATTGTTTGTCATTCTGATTTTCCTCAGCGCCCCTAAATAAGTAAGGATCTGATGCAAAGCATCTTTTCTTTAGAGTTCCCTAGATACTACGTACTCCTTGCAACTGTATTTCCAAGACTTTTCTTCTGCTAAATGCAAATACAAAGGTATAGTTATATTCATAAGTACTTATTGGATACTGTTTGCCATTTCCTGTGTTTTAACAGTGTGTTTTCTTTTGCAGCTTTCAGGAGATGGTGAAGGGGCGATCTGATCCTCCCCACCATGTTTGACCTGCGTCTGTTCTAATTGGATCTGGTCTTAGATGACCCTTAAAGGTTTGTGGGGATAAGCAGTGGTACAATATCTGATTTTGTAACGCATACCACAGCAATGAAGCTAGTTCCGTCTATTTACTGTCAATTGGGCTAAGCAAGCAGTCAAGGAGGAAGCAAGAAAAGATTATCCCTTTGCTGTTACAACTACAAGAGTGTTAGCTAGAGGAGCAAATGACAATCTGTCATATTCTAGTTACTTGTTTGTGTAATGAGTAAGTCAACCGGAGCCAGAGAAATCTGCATAGTCATCTTCAAGAAAACATGCACCAACAGAGCTCTTTGAAATCTTTGTGTCGTTTAATGTTTTACAAATCAAATTGAAATATTTTAACTGTTGGCTGGCGTTAATGTGACAAATCCTGAGCTTTTAAGGTCCGGAGGAGGTGATGCAGGGGTAGGCCTGACACTTTCATAATCTTGGAATAAACATTTGTGCAAAGCCTTCTGCCAGCATCTGAATGCACCAGCATTGCTTGTACACTGATGAAAAGGACCACTTCTCCCTAGCCACCCTGCCTGCTCGGATTATCAAACAGGGAAAGTATGTCTTATGCTCGAGACTATGCAATGGAACCAAGACTATCGTTGGTGATGCGGACTGCAACCCACTCTGTGATGCAATCCGCAGAGTGGGTATTGTGATGAATCCTGCGGAGTCATCACTGATTCCCCGAGAAGGATCTCCTCCTATGTGGCCATGGGACTGCAGCCGCTACCTGATCCTGAACCTGGGGGTGGTACTATGAGGGAAGATCAGTTGGGAGGTGACAGCTGCCAGGGAAAGGTGGTAACTGCATCAGGAGAGGCACAGTATTCTGCCCTTTCTAGAGAATAAGACCTAATAATTCCTAAGTTCTCGATGGCTTGCTGTCACCGTATAAATCCCTCTCATTGTAAAACCCAGAAACTCCATTATAAAAATCACTCCAGTAAAGATACCATTCATACCTCACACACACAACACACACTTAACATCTCCGGTTTCTAATGTTTTTTCTAAGTAAAGGTTCTAAACAATATCACTTTAGAAATCTTAAGAAAATCTATGGACTCCCATGATGCCTCAATTAATGAGACAAGGAAGAGGAAGGAGTTAATACAGATGGAGAGAACCATAAAGCTGAATATGCAGATTAGTTGTTTTAATGAATCCAGAGTGTCCAGGACATTTAAACATGGTATTTGCACTCAAGAAAAAGGCAGCGTCAGAGAAGGAAACGGGAATGTACCGTGCTGGAGACCGAGAAAGCATGAAATTCCAAGCAGCAGCTCGCAATTGCAAGAGCTACGTACCAGCGTGGCGTGAGACCAGGAGAGACACTGCAGGCACCTTAGGACCACCATCGGAGCAACAACAGCAGCAGAGCTACCAGAGACATGGTTGTGCCCAGAAGCAGCAGTCTTCGTTCCCAGACATGGAGAGAAGCCGGCGGGTGAGCGTGGAGCTGCTGGGAGAGCTGGAGGAAGGTCTGCAGAGTGAAGGAGGCCGTTCCAGAGAGGAAGCTTCATCGCTGCGGTGTGCCATAAATCGGGAAGGCTGTGAGAAACCGGTGAGCCTGCCCTGAGCCATTGGGGACCCTCCGGCATACCGATAGGCAAGTAAACCAATAAACCAAATAAGAGTATTTGAATACCGAACAAATAAAGCACAAAAGCAGAACTTGAAAAAGTCCCCATATATGAGATGCCTGTGTGGGGAAAGTTGTAGTAAGTATAATCCTAAAGAAAGATATATAGCGGCAGAACTTGAACAAATCCCTATACATGAGATATCAAGGTTGGGAAAGTTGAAAAAAGTAATACCTCAAGCAAATAAAAGTAGAAAGACAGTGAAGCAATACAACTGTGCTATCCTAAAGGACAGTGAACTGAGAAGAAGTCCTAGTGAAAGGAACACATTAGGCAGTGAACATTTGGGGGAAACATACGAGGCAGAGAAGAATACCTGGGGATCTGCAAGACCCCAGAAAGGGATTCCTGGCAGGAGAGCAGAATAGGTAATCCACTCAAAGTAGATGGAAGTATAAGACACTGTAAAAAGATACCTGGCAGGGAAGTATACCAGGGGATCTGAAGAATCTACTTGAGGATTCATGGCAGGGGAGTATACTAGAAAGTCAATTGAAGTAGTATAAC
The DNA here is from genome assembly GCF_040938575.1 of Ambystoma mexicanum. Classification (NCBI taxonomy): domain Eukaryota; kingdom Metazoa; phylum Chordata; class Amphibia; order Caudata; family Ambystomatidae; genus Ambystoma; species Ambystoma mexicanum. Next base: position 788,520,548 of record NC_090935.1, on the reverse strand, counting down.
GAAACATACTTATTTTGCCAAGCACATGGTAAAGAGGTATACCAAGAGACCTGAAGAGCTCACAGGAGGATTCCTGATGGAGGAGCATAACAGTTTATCTGCAAAGGCACAAAAGAGGTTAAAGGAAACCTTATGTGAAATTTTTCACCTGAATAAGATATTCCTTTTGTGAAACCTAGGAAGACCTATGAAGACCTAAATATTCTGGAACATATTGTTTGAACAAGATCTTTCTAAGCAGAGTATAAAGAACCAAAAGAAGTATTGTTTGAAAGACACACTTTTGCCATCCTACCTAAATATCCAGGAGAAGGAAACCACCCCTTGGATTCAAAGATTTCTCCTTGGAAAAGATTGCTTCTATTGGATTTATCTATTTGTTTTAATTATGAACGCGTTTTGCCAGACCTAAATCAGAGATATTTCCTTGCACCCTTAGTTGATCATTTCTAGTGTGAGGGTCAGATTAGTATGCTTTGGACACAAAGACAGTTTATAAGTTTGATGACATAGGAAACTCTTTAGGATAGGGACGGAAAGGCCTTCAGCCAACCCTTTTTGTGTTAATAAAGAGGTCTAATATTATTATTATTAGTATGGTATTTATACAGCACGGCCCTCAAGAAGCAACAGATCGCTTTACTGAGGTGTACAACACTACAGATGCATAACAGCAGAGGTAACAGAACAGATATACAGTGGAGGTAGAATACAGAGGGGCACAGAGGAGGGGTACAAATGTACAAGGTGGCAGAGAGGAGCGGGTCAGGTAAGGTGGCGAGTCAGGTGGCTTGAGGGGCGACATGATGGCCTAGGTGTTGAGTAGGAGAGACTCCTTGAAGAGGTGGGTCTTGAGTTATTTTCTGAATTGTAGGAGCATGGGGCGAAACTGATGCCGATGGGTAGGAGGATCCATGGTCTTGCGGCATAGGGAGAGAAGGCTTGTTTTCTGGTCCTTTCCTTTTTGCAGCAGCGGATTTCAAGTCTGCACATGCCCTGGCTTCTGGTGGTGCGCTTTCCGTCAGAGATGCTGAGTTTTTCTGTGAGGTAGCTGGGTGACTTGAGGGCGACTGCCTTATAGATGATGCAGCAAGACTTGGAGGTGACTTTTGCGTGCAGTGGGAGCCGATGAGGGCCGGGGTGATGTGGTACTATCTGCGTAGACTCTTGAGGCTTGTGGTCACGAGCAGGACACTTCTCAAGGGCACAAGAGAGGACGACGGGAGGCAGGCTTTCAGGGGTTCTGAAAGGGTACTTCCTTGAAAAATGTGCAAGTAAACATATCTCAAAATATGGCTAAGATAACCATGTAGGGGACCAGGCTTTACGATCTGAAGAGATGCATAAAAAAAGACTTTAAAACAAGGAAAAGGGAGACAACTGGTGTGGATAAAACTACATTTTCAATCCTTCCCTGACACCCAACCCCTCTTTCTTCCCCAGAAACAGTGGTCAGACGGTCACAGAAAGAATGTTAAATAAAGTTACAAGGGGAACTGTGCAGCAGATTTTAAACAGCAATTCATGCCCGATCTTCTCTCATACCTTCTATTATACCAGAGCTGATAAAATCACACCAACACATAACAGAAGGAAGCAATATCAAAGATTTTAAATGTAAAACAAGTATGCCCAGTATTTCTTTCCACACATCCTACTGCCTTTCAGCCAAATCCACCACATGACCATCCAATCATTTGACATTACAGTATTTTGTTTGAAAACATTACGAATGTCATTTTAAATAAATGAAGAGGCAAAAGCTCAACTAATGGCATAAAAGAGACAAACATGCCTGGGGAAGAGGAGGCTCTTGTACATCACACTTTGCTCCTCTTGGTATCGGTCTTGCCACTGATTGTACTTCAAGCCACACTCTACAAAACCTGAAGATTCTAGTCATGCCTAGCTTTCTTCCCAGCAACACATTATTTCTGGTTAAATCATTAGGTTTCTCGTATATCAGTATTGGAGCAGCACCTTGTTTTTATTAGTTGTTCTGGATAGCCTTTCTAGAATCTTGAAAAGTTCAAACTTTCAGATCTAATGCAAGTTATACCACCTGCAACAGTCACAAATGCTGTCTAAGGTCTTAAGCGCTAGTGTACACTTTGTTCTATCCCTTTGTGTATCTTCTTGGATTGGACAAGTTAACTTCATTATTAAAGTGGGGTACAGCTGTACCGGGTGGCAGGAAGGAGAGGGGCGGGTGGTGTCTAGCAAATCAGGTGGTGCGAAGGGCAACATGATGGCCTAGGTGTTGAGGAGGAGAAATTCCTTGGTCGGTCTTGAGTTCTTTTCTGAATTGTAGGAGCGTGAGGGCGAGTATGATGGTGATGGGGAGGAGGTTCCATTGTCTTGGGGCGTAGGCAGAGAAGTTTCCTGGTCCTTTCCTTTTTGCAGCAGTGGATTTCAAATCTGCGCATGTCCTGGCTTCTGCTGGTGCGCTGTCCGCCATAGATGCTTAAGTGCACTGCCCAGTCCTAGTTGTGGGTATCAGTGTGTACATGCAAGTACACTCCTTTAGTGCCAAGGACAAGTGTGATTGTCCTTTTTGCATAGACTTGCATAATAGCCTGGCACTTAAGGGGACCCCAATCAGTTTTGAGAACTTCACACAAATACAAAGCATGTTAGGGCTCTTTTCCTATATTGATACCGGGCCCTGTGTAAGAGCAACATCTGCAATGTGGGTTTCTGATCGATCTGCTCCTCTTATTAAATGGTAGAGGTCTATATTGCATATATAGCTTTCCTAATGGTGCCTACAAAGATGCCGATGTCTCATTTTGCTTGCTTGTTTTTACTCTTGAATCCAATCCTTAAATTAAGATCCAATCCTCAATCTGTTCTAGCATGACTGAAAATGCAAGTCAACTCTATTTTGTACACAGAGAATAAAAACATGTGTCAAGAACTTGTTCATGGGCTGATAAGGTGTCCAAAAAGCGGGGTCTTGTTTTGATGTCTTTTCAGTGCAGTTTCATCCTACTTATACCCTGTTCTCGGGCCATCCCTCAAGTCTTTTCAGTCCACAGATGGTGCCAATGCATATTGCATCTATCCTGTCCACTGCCTTTCTGTCCTCCATGTATTGACCTATCAAGTATGGGTTATGACGGCTCAACACAAGACAACTGAACAATTCAAATATTACAAAGAGAATGTTCTCAAGAACATGCCAGATCCCTCCCAAGAAGGAAAGGATGACCTCTCTACCTTTGTCTTCAACAAGGCCAACACTAACACTAAATGTCTATTGGACTCAGTCCAAATTGAGTGCTAAGGGGATAAGTAGCTCAGACGCTTGTTAGGGCTGTGGTTACAGGGTGGGCTTCTTTGAGCACATATTATGGGAATGCTACAAAGTAAGTTAATTTTGGATTAAAGTAACTGAAACCATGAATAAGGTATTGTAACTGACCTGGATTTTGATTTTCAGACCACTGTTTTGGGGAGGATGATCTCCTGGATAACTTATCGTACCATAAGAAATGTTGGTTTTTCAGGGCATCCCTCTTTGCAAAAAGATCATGCTGAGAGACTGGAATAATGTTAACTCCCTGTCATTGGCAATGTGGATTGAAATGTATGTAAAACCTCCTTGACTGAATGAGTCATTTTAAGGAAAATGAGGCTGTATGAAGGAATATTGGGAAGGTTTCTGGATATAATGTAATTATACTCTGTTTTAATCCCACCTTGCCTTGTGTTGCTATGTTGTAAATAATTCAATGAAAATGTGAATATAAAAAAAACAAGGCCAACACTATCATACTACTTATTTCCCCTCTACTGTCTTCACCCTCATCTAGTGATTTTCACAGGAAGCCAATGTCCTCCAACAAGTTTACACCTTTAACAGAACTCGAAATCATAATCCTCAAACACAGGAAAGCCTTAACTGCGCAAAGGGATGCTTGTCCTGACATCCAATTGAAGAATCAAATCCAGAGTCTGGTTCCGATGGTAGTCCTCCACCAGATCCAACAATTCCCTAAAGACATCCCCCTCCTACACAACTGTCACTCTGGCTTTTGAGCTTCAAGAGCCACAGATTCAATGCTCTTGGCCATCAGCACAAATCTCCTCATCTTTGGGCATCTACCAGCCTGACAATATCCTTTTTTACCACTCTACTGCGTTTATTCTTACCACACAGTACTTCTTAAAAACCTTCACTGAGAGGTGGAAAAAGTTTCAACCGTCCCATCTTGGTTTCCATCCTTGTATCGAGTCTAAATTTGCCACTTTATGTTTAACATATTGACCCCGACATGTCGGTTGCCTCAGGGTTCTACCAACTCCAAATGGCTCTTGGAAGCCTACATGAAGACCATAGTTCCCTTCCTAGAAATCTTCTCTTTACCATGCCAGTGATATGCCAACAACCTTCAGGTCCTGGTCCATCTAGACCCCAACAACAACCATAAACACCCAAACACACCTTTCATATCAAGAAACCAACAATGATCTTGCACTCACACAGCCTCCATCCACATCATATACTTCCGATTCAGGGTGCAATAACTGAAGATGTACAGCCTATTCAACTCCACACCACATCATACTAAACACAGTATAGCCATGTAAACCCATGACCACCTCATCAACCACCACCAAATTCATCCGCACACTCACCACCATCATCATCATCATCATCATCATCATCACTGTCATGTTATCCCTTAACATACACTTTCAAAAGCATATATTTATATTTAAAATATATTTACATATAAAGCCTCTCCTCCTCAGCATTTCCTTGCCAGAATCGGAACAAACACTTATATATGGCCATGTAACTTGAGCTTCCCTGCATGAAAATATAAATATGAAACCCATCAATTCTCAAAGACCACATATAAACAATGTCAGTCAACCTCGAAACTCTTTCAAATGTGCATGTAAAACAGTACTGATTTGGAGTATGCAGTTCACCAGTCATCTTCTCAAGTGAGGGATAACAGTTCTTCCACAAAGCTGTGTGATAAGTGTTTACAGTTTCAGGTATCTCCAAACATCCTGATCCATCTGCATTCCCAATTGTCACAGTAGTAATGCCTCACCCAGCAAGTCCCCCACACCAGCATTAGACTTCCAGTTATATTGTGCTTCTGGGATAGTATCCGATTCGTTTGGTGAATAACCAATCATCAGAGCAGTATGCAGTATGCAGCGGGTCATATATGCACAGCACAGGTCTTCAGGCGTATCCAGTCTAATGCTTACAGTTACACAGCTACGTGCACCACCAAACCACTCTGGCGTGTTTCATTAATAAACGCTGCGCACCTCACCTGGCCGCACCACAGCCATGATGACCGTGTATCTACGGGACGGGTTCCCGATGTATCTATGTAGCACACCACAAAGATACCAGCGTGTTAGGGAGAATTCTCTGTTTAGGCTGAATTTCCCTCCCTAGTGAGTCCCCCAGCAGCTTTGCTGGATTTCTGGGGTTTAGTTTTTTCTCCTGCCAAGAGTGAGACTCTTTTTCCCTCACTCTTGGACATGTTGAACTGTGTTATCTTGGACAAACCTTGTGTTGAATGGGCTATGGGGTCTTTTACTCCATAGGGCCTCATGTATTTTTGTGATGTGGGTTACACAGCACCCTCTGTGCCGTGACCCAGGGGTGTCCTAGGGACTCCCCAACATAGACTCCATACCCTGGGACTGACTACTGTCTCCCAGGGCATGTAAAGTCACCAAAGACTTTACTAGTCTTGAATCCTGAACAGAACCAGTACAAACCATCATATTGTGGACGTACTGGCTGGGGCAATTCGATTGCCCCAGGGTCTGTTAGTCGAGGGGGCACGTCTCCGTCCCCCCTGATCGAGTTTTGGCTGGTGGCAGTGGAAACTACGTTTTATATTCGACCGCGAATATTTTCCTATGGGATTTCCCATTGTTTTAGGCTAACACATTTAATTATTTATTTACGGTAGCCTTAAACATACCGCCGGTTTATATATTTATTTTTATAACTCCGGTTGGGACTTTTTGCCAAAACTTGATTGTAAAATGGCGTTGGTGTTCGCCTCTGTAACTCTGACCCAAAGTGGAGCCCTTTGTTCCACTTTTGGCGGGCTTCTCCACAGAAGCCCTCCAAAGTGGTGCCACTCTGTCTGGGGTACTTAGGAGGGGTGGAGGGGGATTTAGGCACCCTGGACTGAGTTACCTTGGTAACTCAAGTCGCACTCCGTCCTGATTGGCCCAAGTGGTGAGCCGCCCGGCTCACCACTTAGCATGTTTGAGTGACAGCTAGGCTGGGTGAATGGGGGTTTGCTGCATAAAAGCAGGGCTTTGGGGACTGGGACTTCAGAAGTCGCCACAGGACCAAGAATCCGACGAGGGAAGAGCTGAGCCGACCTGCTTCGACGACACCACCCGGTGGAGCCCTGCTGAACCGTCTCACCACTTTTTCCCGACGACCGAGGAGAACTCTTAACGGAGTGGCTCCTTCCCTTGACTGGTGGGGACAACCAGTTTTCGCCTTCTTTCCGTTCTTTTGAGGTATCTCGTGGCCGCCTTGCCTGTGCCAAGCACCCCGGCATCCGGAATACCACACTTTACCCCCATACCGCGAAAGTCGGTACCAACCCTTTAACCGGAGGACTCCGCGGCTGGTTTCTTCCCGGGCAGTGCTACGACCTTTCTCTTCTGCTCTTCAGCGAGATATTCTTCTCCCCTGACCGACGTCGAGCCTTGCTGTCACTGCCTGGAACAACTGCCCCCGCTGGAGGATCCTTTCCGCTTAAGGTACTGTGTTCCGCCTGGCTTCCCTTGCTACCGACTGTACGGGGTAGATTTAGTCCCCGGCTTTCGAACCTGGGAGTGCCTGGGACACTTTGGCTAAACTTTCTGAGCCACTCTAAACTCTTTTTGACTCTTTGCAAGACTTTGAATCTCTAACTAACAGTGTGATCTTGGGCACATTTTCGCTCCGGCTACTCTAAGAGTGGGCCCTGCCTAGTGACTTTTGCTCACCTGTGACTTTATTCTTCTTTAAGCCTATTGCAAGTGTTCTGGACCTTAGAGTGGTGTGTCTAACCTATTTCTGCTTTTTCTCTCCCTTTCTTGGAAACTACTAGAGTGTCATCTAACGTTAAGCACTCACCTCTGTTTTAATTAAGTGGTGTTAACCTAGAGTTGTCTAGATAGGAGAAAGGATTGAATTTACTTTCATTATAACTGTGTTGGAGTGTTTTTACCATATTCGTTGTTAGAGTGTTTTTACTTATGTGTGTTTTTAAATAAATAACTATATTCTTTTGAAACCAAGCTCTGGTCAGTGTTTGCTTGTGCTATTGTGTTTTGGTACATATTGTGTATACTTTGCATACTGCCTAACTCTTCTTGAGAGAAGTCTGACTGCTCAGCCACAGCTACCAGGTAAATCTGGGTGGTGCGGACTGCTACCAAAGGGGTTTACTGCTCTACCTGTGGTCTTAAATCTTTTGCAGTGTTCCCCAAGGGAACTGCACAGGTTTCTGCCTAACACTGGTGTACAGCGGTGGGATTTGTATTGAGTATACATTTTATTGTGCTTTAGATACCTTAGTGCAACTAACCACAAAGCTTAGCACTGAAAAAGTAAAACCTCTAACATGTCAGTTATAGAAAGCTATAGTCAAGAGTCCCTTGCAGCCAAAACTGCTGATTGTTTAAGAGTGCTCTGTAAACATAAGGATCTCCTGACTAAGGGCAAGAAAATGGAGCTGATTGAAAGATTGTTAGCTAACCAAAGTCTGGGTGATGGTTCAGAGGAGCCTACCACTCCAGCAACTGTAGATGACAGTATTGAAGTTAACATGGAGCAAAATGTTGATGATTCTGAGGAAGAGTCAGAAGAGGAGGGTGAGGCTGTTGTAACTGTCCCCCCTAGGCCTCTGCCTGCTCTACCTGCTGTACCTACTGGACCTTTACCAGGTCCCACATTTAGTCCTCAGTACTTTGAACTGGAGAAAATGAAGCTAGAATTGGAGTATAAGAAACTTAATGCTCAAACTGACAAAGAACTAAGGCTAAGGGAAATGGAGCTCAAGTATGACTTAGAAATGAAGAAATTATCTGTTGAGAATGTTTCTCTCTCTGGCTCCTCTAGAAGTTCCAGTCCTAAAAGACCCCGGATGCCTAAAGAATTGGTTGGTATGTATGAGCCTAAGTTGGATGTGTTGGATTGGTTGTCTCTGTTTGAATATAATCATGGGCTCCAGAACATCACAGGAAATGACTTACTCACCTGGTTGTTCTCTAGGCTTCCCCCTGTTGCAACTGATGTGGTAATGGAGATGGGGGAGGAGGATAGGAAGGACTATGAATGTGTGAAACTAGCTTTAATAGCTAGGTTTGGGAAGACCCCTTCCCAGTATCTTAAGAGGTTTAGGAACCTCAAAAAGCATGATGGTACCCCTTGGGCTACCTGGGTGAGTGAATGTTTGAAAAACTTAGAGGGATGGATTAAGGGTTACAAGGTGAACACTTATGAGGGGATGAGAAATCTCTTTATGTTGGAGTCAATTTATGATGCCTGCTCTCCTGAGCTCAGACAACACTTGGCTGATTCCAGGGAATTAGATTCCCGGAAACTAGCTAGGGCTGCTGACTTGTGGGTTGCCAACAGGGCCACTCACAAGGATTCTGGGGTCACTCAGAAGAAGGATGGGGAGAAACAGCCTAAAAAAGACTCCAAAGAGAATTCTAATAATTCCTATCCCAAAGAGGGCCCCAAACCACAAAATAACCAGGGTAAGCCACATGGGAAACCTAGTCAGGCTACTGTACCTTCTGGCCACAAGCCAGAAGGAGGTCAGAACAAGCCACCCTTCCAGAGAGCATTTGGACAATGCTATGTCTGTCAGGGTACTGACCATATCAAAGGAGATCCCAAGTGCAAGGGTAAACCTGCAGGGATCAGCACAGTCTCCTTAGCCTTCACTCCTGAGGATGAAGTACAGATGGCTAGTGCCCACTTTGAACTCTTTGCTGAAGAACCCTTGGGTCTTCAAGCAACTGTAAACTTAGAGCCTATGGGTCTGGTTAGTCCCCAGAATAGGGTTGTGTATAACTCCCTACCTGTTAACTCTAAGGTGTATTATGTGGACAGTGTTCTTGTCAATGGCCAGGATACTCCTGCCAGGAGAGACACTGGGGCCAGCAGAACAGTAGTGGATGAAAGCTTCTTTCAACCTGAGGATGTGGCCAAAGCACCCAAAGGTCCCACTAAGATGTCTGGAGGCCCTGTCCAAATGGTTCCTATTCTACCCGCCCTCATTCAGTGTAACAACATGACAGTGAGGATCCCTGTCAGTGTTCAGACTGAGGTACCTGGGAAGGTCCTGTTGGGGAATGACCTAAGAACTCTAGGAGTAGTGTCACATACCCCCAGGCCTCCCAGTATGGAGAAGCAGAACTTAACCAAATTGGCTAGAAAGGCTACCTTGAAGGACCCTTCTAAGCCTGTGGGACCCTCTACTGAGAACCCCACTACAAGCCTTGGGTTTAGTAAGTTGACCTCTGACCCAGGCACCTTTCAGGATAGTATGCTAGGAACATGGGAGCCCCAACCAAGCTCCATCATTGTTCCCCTAGTCTCAGAGTCTCTGACTCCCCCTGCTTCTGAGGAAGAGGTGGATAGACCAACTAGGCCCCTATCTGGACCGGAGAGAACTGGTAATTCTCAGTGCTGGTGGAAAACCAGAAAAGAAAAGTCTAAGGCCAAAAACCTTCAGACTGTTGGACCTTCTACCGAAGACCCCAACTCAAATCCTAATATTAGGGGGGAAACTCCTAAAATAGGTAAGGGTAGATCTAAGAGGAAGGGGAAGCAGGTACATTGCCTAACCCCAACCCCTCCAACCAAGAGGCCTAAGACCCAACCTGCTCCCACAAGAGAGGTGGTGAGGAACCTTGGAGGCCCCTCTAGATCTAAGGGAATCCTTTATAAGGACCCCTTGAAAAAGCCTAACATAGGTTCAGAAGTTGTACCAACTTCTGAGGGACTGGTCAACCAGATCCCCTATAACAAAAAGACTGATGTTCCTCAAAGGGTCTGTAGGTCCGTTAGCTTACAAAAGAAAACCTTTGAGTTCTCCATTGAACATAGGTCAAGGTGTCACCATCAAAATGCTGATGGACTCTCTAGGATGTATATCATCGACTAGAGGTATGAGGTTCATCCAGGAGTGGATTAAATCCTCCTGTCCCTTAGTCTGGGGGGGGCGAGTGTTAGGGAGAATTCTCTGTTTAGGCTGAATTTCCCTCCCTAGTGAGTCCCCCAGCAGCTTTGCTGGATTTCTGGGGTTTAGTTTTTTCTCCTGCCAAGAGTGAGACTCTTTTTCCCTCACTCTTGGACATGTTGAACTGTGTTATCTTGGACAAACCTTGTGTTGAATGGGCTATGGGGTCTTTTACTCCATAGGGCCTCATGTATTTTTGTGATGTGGGTTACACAGCACCCTCTGTGCCGTGACCCAGGGGTGTCCTAGGGACTCCCCAACATAGACTCCATACCCTGGGACTGACTACTGTCTCCCAGGGCATGTAAAGTCACCAAAGACTTTACTAGTCTTGAATCCTGAACAGAACCAGTACAAACCATCATATTGTGGACGTACTGGCTGGGGCAATTCGATTGCCCCAGGGTCTGTTAGTCGAGGGGGCACGTCTCCGTCCCCCCTGATCGAGTTTTGGCTGGTGGCAGTGGAAACTACGTTTTATATTCGACCGCGAATATTTTCCTATGGGATTTCCCATTGTTTTAGGCTAACACATTTAATTATTTATTTACGGTAGCCTTAAACATACCGCCGGTTTATATATTTATTTTTATAACTCCGGTTGGGACTTTTTGCCAAAACTTGATTGTAAAATGGCGTTGGTGTTCGCCTCTGTAACTCTGACCCAAAGTGGAGCCCTTTGTTCCACTTTTGGCGGGCTTCTCCACAGAAGCCCTCCAAAGTGGTGCCACTCTGTCTGGGGTACTTAGGAGGGGTGGAGGGGGATTTAGGCACCCTGGACTGAGTTACCTTGGTAACTCAAGTCGCACTCCGTCCTGATTGGCCCAAGTGGTGAGCCGCCCGGCTCACCACTTAGCATGTTTGAGTGACAGCTAGGCTGGGTGAATGGGGGTTTGCTGCATAAAAGCAGGGCTTTGGGGACTGGGACTTCAGAAGTCGCCACAGGACCAAGAATCCGACGAGGGAAGAGCTGAGCCGACCTGCTTCGACGACACCACCCGGTGGAGCCCTGCTGAACCGTCTCACCACTTTTTCCCGACGACCGAGGAGAACTCTTAACGGAGTGGCTCCTTCCCTTGACTGGTGGGGACAACCAGTTTTCGCCTTCTTTCCGTTCTTTTGAGGTATCTCGTGGCCGCCTTGCCTGTGCCAAGCACCCCGGCATCCGGAATACCACACTTTACCCCCATACCGCGAAAGTCGGTACCAACCCTTTAACCGGAGGACTCCGCGGCTGGTTTCTTCCCGGGCAGTGCTACGACCTTTCTCTTCTGCTCTTCAGCGAGATATTCTTCTCCCCTGACCGACGTCGAGCCTTGCTGTCACTGCCTGGAACAACTGCCCCCGCTGGAGGATCCTTTCCGCTTAAGGTACTGTGTTCCGCCTGGCTTCCCTTGCTACCGACTGTACGGGGTAGATTTAGTCCCCGGCTTTCGAACCTGGGAGTGCCTGGGACACTTTGGCTAAACTTTCTGAGCCACTCTAAACTCTTTTTGACTCTTTGCAAGACTTTGAATCTCTAACTAACAGTGTGATCTTGGGCACATTTTCGCTCCGGCTACTCTAAGAGTGGGCCCTGCCTAGTGACTTTTGCTCACCTGTGACTTTATTCTTCTTTAAGCCTATTGCAAGTGTTCTGGACCTTAGAGTGGTGTGTCTAACCTATTTCTGCTTTTTCTCTCCCTTTCTTGGAAACTACTAGAGTGTCATCTAACGTTAAGCACTCACCTCTGTTTTAATTAAGTGGTGTTAACCTAGAGTTGTCTAGATAGGAGAAAGGATTGAATTTACTTTCATTATAACTGTGTTGGAGTGTTTTTACCATATTCGTTGTTAGAGTGTTTTTACTTATGTGTGTTTTTAAATAAATAACTATATTCTTTTGAAACCAAGCTCTGGTCAGTGTTTGCTTGTGCTATTGTGTTTTGGTACATATTGTGTATACTTTGCATACTGCCTAACTCTTCTTGAGAGAAGTCTGACTGCTCAGCCACAGCTACCAGGTAAATCTGGGTGGTGCGGACTGCTACCAAAGGGGTTTACTGCTCTACCTGTGGTCTTAAATCTTTTGCAGTGTTCCCCAAGGGAACTGCACAGGTTTCTGCCTAACACAGCGTGACATGAAGCCGCAGACAGCGAGGAGCGTAACCAATCATAACTGCCATTACCTCCTGCCTCTCCATTCCACGCCGAAGCAGTTCATAGCAATGAGGCGATGTTGGTCCCCCGCCACACATCGCTGCTGTCCGGGGAACTACAGAGCTGCGGTGAGCCCGTCACATTGTTGGGGCCCTGCAGGGAGGCTGGCGTCATGCCGGGGAAGGCGGACCGGTAGAGGTGCGACTGCAGGCCCGAGCCATTGGAGCTCCCCAAGGACCCTATTTCCGACCACAGCCATATAAACATTCCAAACCGGAACACACAGGGAAGCATGAAGACATGAGCTTCCATCATGTTACACACACTAGGTAATGTAACGTCAAAAATAACAAATGGTGCTTTCTTCAGCACAGCTGCAAAGTCAACAGCACAAGTTTATATTTAATCAAGCATGGCATTCCACAACAGTTAAATAAGCAACAGAGTATCATGACCGCCATTTTGAGACATATCAATGGGAGAAAAGTAAAGGTAATAAATAAAGTCCCGACAGTTTACCCAATTTATGTATGTCTATCAAAATCCTGTCTTCCTTTTATTTTTGTCTGTTCATATTGTCCAAGCCAGACGATGTCCCCTCCATAGGGTCCACTCCCAAGTCAGTTAAAAAAGCTTCTGCAGCCTTACTGTCGGTGAAGGAGTGTAGTCGGTCATCCACTACAACTCTGTAGATGGCAGGATAAATCACATAGTATTTCAGTTTTTTCTCCCGGGCCTTCACTTTAGCCCTATCAAAGGCCCTCTTTTTATCGAGTACATCTCTGTTCAAATCAGTGAACATCATTATCTTATTACATCCCCAAGCCAAAACCTTCAATTCTCTTGCCCTTTTTAAGACCAATTCCTTTATGGGGAATCTGAGAAATTTGACTATAAAATGGCAAGGTCTCTCGCCTACAGATGGTTTAGGTCCAAGTGAGCGATGTGCCCTTTCCATTTCCAATATCACTGTTGAATCCAAATTTAAAATCTTGGGCAAGGTTTTTTGCAGGAAGTCCATAGCATTTCCTTTCTCTGCATTTTCCGGAAAACCAGCAAAGCGGAGGTTATTTCTCCTAGAAAAGTTTTCCTGTTAAGACAGCTTCAAATGAATCTTCTCATTGACCATTCTCAATTCTCTTATATGGTCCATAAGTTTCAGGGTCCTTTCATCCACAAGGTTCAGGTGATTTTCAGCTGAACTGACCCTCTTGGTTACAGCTTCAAACTTCTCTTCAGACTTCAGTAGAGCTGTTTTGATCTCCACCATGTCCAATTTCATTTCACTCAGCAGCGCCAAAAGCTTGTCTTCTCTTATCCCCCTCTTTATTTTCTTTCTCCATTCATTTCTGTCTTTTAGCTTCAGGGGTATTAGGCACAGAGATTTCCAATATATTATTTAGAGAAACAGCTTAGGGCACAGGAGCACAGCAGTTATGCTGCCATCCTGGAGCTGACAGTTCTAGAGTCCTATATTGAGTTTGAGAACTATGGTATGACCTTGTTAACTTTTGCTACGTGGAATGTTAAGGGGATTGGAGGTGCTATTATGAGGCGTAAAGTTTTGGTGAGAATTTGGAGTAGAGCAGATGTGGTTATGCTTCAGGAAACTCATTTAACGGAACAGAATGGAGGTTACCTGGTCAGTCCAAAATAGTTATTTCTAATTATTACGATTCGAGGTCTAGGGGAGTGAGTATATTGATTAGGAAAGGTCTTCTAGTGACTATAAAAAAACACTATCAGATGATGAGGGCCGAATTTTGCTGCTTGATGTTGTTTGTAATGGGAAAATGATAACAATCGGGACAGTATAGCCAGCCCCATGTTCACCGACTATTGATTTCCTCACCAGGTTGGATTCGCTACTAGATAAGATAGAGGGTGATGTGATTATTTTGGGTGGGGACTTTAATGTAGTGATGAATATTACTCTGGACAGGAAATCGGATTGTGGATACTCTGGAGAGAAGATAAGTGCAAAATTGCGTGAATTAGTATTTAAATATGGCCTTACAGATGTGTGGAGGGAACTTCATCCAAATGACAAAGAATATACATTTTATTCCCCTGTTCATAACTCTTACTCAAGGATAGATCATATTTTCATGAGTATGGTATTAATTAATCAGGTGTTGAGCTCAAATATTAGGGAGAGGGGTATTTCGGACCATGCTTTGATCGATATGCAGGTGAGAATTGGTAATGTGAGTAAGGGTCCAAAGAGATGGATAATGCAGGCTGCTGTACTTAAGGATGATGTTGTTTCATTGGGTTTGGAGGACTTTATTCGCTGTTTCTTTGAGGATAACGAAGGTACAGCTGTGGCTAAATCTGTTTGGCACTGTTTTAAAGCAGTCCTTAGGGGTGAATTGATCAGCAGAACAGCTTATGTTATGAAAGAAAAACCAAGAGGAATTTAAGAGAATGGAGGAGGGGGTAAAGATTATGCAGAAGGTTTGTGCTGATAATGACTTGGAATTGAACAAGACACGCCTAAGGAAGATGGAAACTCAGGTGAATGAATACTTGCAGATTTTGGCACATAAAGGAATGTTTTATTTGAAACAGCGGTTTTGGGAGTTTGGAGATAGGAATGGGAGATTGTTGGCTAACAAGCTTAAAGGACTAACGGTGGATACAACCGTTTCACCCATTCTGACAGATACTGATGTTACCTTAAATAAGACAGAAGAAATCTGTGAACACTTCAGGAGTTTTTATGAGAATTTGTATAGAGAGGATATACAGCCTGATAATGGGAGTTCAACAGCATTTTATGACAAAATTACTCCTTCCAAGTTGTCTTTAGAAAAGAGAAGTCAGCTAGATGCTATGATCGATGTGTCTGAAGTTAGCTTGGCAATCTCACAAATGAAAGATGGTAAATCCCCAGGGCCGGATGGTATTGTTTCAGAATTTTATAAGAAATTTGAAGCTGAATTAGCTCGTGTTTTGTGTGAGATATATAATGTACTTATGGTATCGGGTGAAATTTGTGATTCAATGAAGGAAGCATTGCTCATTGTGATTCCGAAGCCGAATAAAGATAGTGAACGTTGGGGAAATTATAGACCAATTTCTCTGCTGAATGTAGATTTAAAGATCTTTACAAAAATCTGGGCAAATAGATTGAAGTCATGTATAGGTGATCTAATTGAGGAGTCTCCGGTGGGTTTTGTACCAGGGCGTTTTGGGTATGATAATATACGGACTGTATTGGATGTGATTGGAGTTCATTACGGAAAGGACTCAAACAATATTATTGTTTTTTTTTATGCTGAAAAAGCCTTTGAAAGAGTCAACTGGAAATGTTTGGAATTATACATTATTACAAATGGGTTTTGGTCCTGTATTTATGAAGATGATAGAATGTATTCATAATGATGTTAAGGCCAGGTTAATGATTAACAGAGATATTTTGAGGATATTTCGACTATCAAGAGGTATGCGCCAGGGCTGCACATTATCGCCGTTTTTGTTCAATCGTACGTTAGAACCACTTGCAACATATATCCGCAATGTGCGCTGATAAAGGGGATTTGTGTTGGGGAAACTGAGGTTAAGCTTTTGTCTTACGCGGATGACATGTTAATTTTGTTGTCCAATCCGGAGGAATGCGGAGTGGTGGTAATAGAAATGTTTGAAGAGGTTGGTAAACTGTCAGGCAACAAAGTCAATTGGGAGAAAACAGAGTCTTCCATTGTCCAGAACATGTAGTAATAGAACAAAGGAAATTTGGAATTGTAGCTGGTCACCTGGGGGAGTTACTTATTTGGGGATATATGTTGTTGGAGATTTGAGTAAAATTATACAGCGCAATTTGGACCGGGTGTTGGCTAAGATCACTTTAATAATTAGGAAATGGGAAAGGTTGAATTTGACCCTATGGGCTAAAATTAATGCCATTAAGATGGTTCTGTTGCCCAAAGTATTGTATATAATTCAATCTATTCCATTGTTGATTTATAAAAAACAGTTTTTGAAGATCGAGAACCTCTTTCAAACTGTGGGGAGTTGGGAAAAGACCACGTGTTCCAAATTTTATGCTGATGCAGAAAGTGGGAGGAAGGTGGTTTTGGCTACCCAGATCTAATAAAATATTAAAAATCCTTTTTACTTAAGAAGAGTTCCTATTACTTTAGAGCTGAGAATGTTAAGGAGCCGTTCTGGTTACGAATGGAGAGAGAGATGTGTGCACCATTCTGTTTGGATAATCTTTATTGTATGGAAAAGCTATCTAATAAGAAGTTGGTTTTGAAACCAATTGGGGCTACTAGATGGATTTTGGGCTCTTAGTTTGGTGAGAATGGACAGCCTTATGGTTTCAGTGCAGATGCATCGATTTGGCATAATGAAGCACGAACGATTGATAATAGATGTCTTAACTGGAAGAGTTGGGTCTCGAGAGGTATTCTGAAATTGAGGGATGTTTTGGATGGGACTCGGGTGTTGAGCTTTGAGGAGTTGGTAGATAGATTTAGTTTAGGTCAAAGAGAAATAGCTAGATATCGGAGTTTGGTTACAATGCTTGTACAGAGGATTGCTATGGCAGGTGGCTCACTTGGGAAGAAACCTGCGATTAGTAAATTGTTGGATGTCAAGAGTGTGGTGCAAGAATTCATATGAAGTTCATGCCCATGTGTGTAAAACATCGTTCAGTATGGGATAGATTGAGAGAGACTTGGTCGAATTATGTCAATAGGGTTATTTCTGATATTGATTGGAAAGGTATTTTGAAAGTAGGTGTGAATATAGGAAAAGATATGAACTTACGTCTAATTCGTCAGAAGATTGTTGGAAGATTGTATTGGACACCTGTGAAAATGTTTAAATTGAAGTTGAGATTAGATGACTTGTGTTGGAGCTGTAGTGCTGATAGAGGTACTCTCTTACATCTATTGTGGGACTGCCCGAGGGTACTGTCATTTTGGAATGAGGTGATAGATAGGATTGATTTCATTTTTTGGAATAAGTCTACCTAGATCTGCGGCGAATATAATATTGCTCTCGCATGTTGAAAGGAGTGTTCAAATTTGTAAACATAACTTTTGGATTGATAGAGCAGTGATGATTGCGATTAGGTTGATCCTCAGGATTTGGAAAACTAGAAAGAAACCTAGTGTAGAGGATTGGTTAATGGATCTGAGGGTTCTGTCTAGACATAAGATTTTGTTGAAGAATAGGGGCAAAGAAGAGGAATATTTGTTGCTGTGGGGATCGTTTGATGCACTCTATGATTGATTATATACTCTGTGGGGAAAAAAATTGGTGAACAGTGGAGAAAATTGTTTTTTTTTCTCCTTTATTTCTTTTGTTCTCTTTTTTCTTTTACTTTCCTTCTCCTTGTGATGTTTTGTACTGTCTCTGTGATGTTTGGTGTGTATTGGGTAGAATGCTTGATGGAGTTGATTTGTTTGAGTTGTATATAAGTGATTTGATTATAGGATCTAGTTTAATGAATTGCTCATGACTTTCTTATGAAAGTAAGTACTGTAATGTTGATTGAACCTATGTGGAACTGATGTGTTTTAATATAAACCTAATAAACAAAAGTAAAAAAGAAAAACAACAATGGATGACAGCATGCAGCATCATCATTCCAGGTCCTGCAGAAGTCATTCTATTTGGCCTTCCCATCAATGAAATACTTAATTTCCATTGAACAACTAGGATGGGTCCCCTCCTCTCCCAACAAGTCAGGACAAAAACCTGGGAGTCTTTTTTTATTCACTATTTTAAATGTCACTTGAACTCAAAATGCAGAAAGGCTAGTGTCCAACTTCATCTTCTGAAGTACATCCTCCCACTCTGAAAACCCCATCAAAAGTGAGTCCTGGTAAGAGTCCTCATATCCTATCTGGACTACTGTAACCAGCACTGTGCCTAATCGGCATAACAGCCTCTAACTGCATGAAAACTGAAAGATATTCCAAATAGAAAAAAATAGAAGAAAATAGGGAGTAATAATACTCCCAACAGAAAACAACTGACACATACTGCTCTCCTGCTTCCACCCACACAGTTCGAGGGATATGTTTGTATCACAGAAGTGTAGTCCAACCGGAAGGGATTACAAAGATATTTTTACTCTCCTAGATAGGAGATGGAAATTACATTTTATTCTATTAAAAAAAAAGAGAATTATTTTACTACGAATAAAACACTCTGTTTCATAAATCTCGAGCCATGCCAGGAAACCTTAACCAAGTAACTATTTATTTTATGTATTTATTTGCCATTCTTGTATAGCGCTACTCGCCCATGGGCCTCAAAGCGCACACAGAACAGGACATACAGACATATAGCAGGGCATGATGGAAGCATCTTGGAGTAAGGGAATAACAGAGCAGGCCTAGTCTGGGTCTAAGTTAACCAAGTGAGTTTTAAGACGCTTCTTGAACTCAGTGCAAGACTTGACATGCCCGAGATCAAACAGTAGTTTATTCCAGGATAGGGGAGACTGGACATCAAAAGTAGACCCGCCAAAGGTTTTAAGGTTGAACTTGGCCGATGGAGTTTTAGCGGATCATAGGACCGCAGATTTTGGCCTATTGGGGCAATGGTAAGGCGATTCATAAGGTATTGAGGGGCTTCCTTGTGAAAACATTTGTAGGCCAAGGAGAGTAATTTATGCATGATCCAATGTTTAATAAGAAGCCAATATAGGCTCTGTCTGACGTCGGTAATGTGTTCCCTGTGGGACAAACCAAGGACAGCTCTAACAGCTCCATTGTGTGCGACCTGCAAGGCCTGTAGATTAGCCTTCGATGTCCCCACTAGCAGGCCATTGCAATAATCTAGGTACAAGTTAACTAGTGCAGTGGCTAGAGTAGAACTGCTTTTTAAGGAGATGTAGGGGCGAATGGGGCTCAGGGGTTTAGAGATGTATCCACATGATGCCCCGACGCTAGCAACAGGAGGCTTCATAGAGAGTTGTGCGTCCAATATCACGCCCACGGTTTTCACCTTGTTAGACACTTGAATTTGGTTACAAGCTATGGTGAAACTATTCTGCCGGCAGCTTTTTTAATCTTTGTGCGGAAGCTAGAATTAACAATTCAGTTTTTTCGGGATTAAGTGTAAGCAAGTTTGTGAGCATCCAATCTTTTATGGCATTGTAGATAAGATTAATGGTATTGGAGTCAGTGCTATGACATCCGGTCAGCTGAACAATGATTTGCGTGTCATCGGCATTATTCGCTGACTCAACACCCAGACTCTTGAGTAAGGTGAGCAGTGACAAGATGTATACGTTAAACAGCAGCGGGGAAATACATGATCCCTGAGGAACACTGTAGGTGGTCAACGTGGGTACTGAGCTAGCTTCTGTGTAGCAATTCTGGCACTCCTGGAACCAAGAAATGACAGAATCCACTGAGTAGCCATATCAGAGCAGTACGCATGTTCACTTAACCTGGTGACCAACAAAGAGTGGTCAACCAGGTGAAAGGCTGCAGAAAGATCCTAAAGCAGAAGGAGAGTGGGCTTGCCGTTGTCTATTATACTGGCAATATTGGATTTAAGATCAATTAACGCTGTTTCTGTCCTGCGCCTAAGCCTGAATCCTGATTGTTGCTGATTCAAGATACAGTTATTTTCAATGAAGTCCTGAAATTGTAGATAATCAACACGATCAAGGATTTTTTTTTTTAAAGAAACGGCACAATTAGTAATAGGGTGGTAGTGTTTGGGAATATTGGGTTCCAAGTTTATTTTTTTGGAGTAGTGGGGTGATCCATGACTCCTTCAAAATCACAGGAACGGCAGATTCAGCAAACGAGAGATTGACTAATGTGGTTACCCATGGCGCCAAGGTGTCAATACCGGCCTTAAAAATAGATGGACAGCTGTCGCCTAAGCAGGATGTGGCTTTCATCCCCTTCACTATCTTGCATATCTAAGCCTCTGTACAGGGCCGGAACTGAAAGATACAGGAACTGATGGGTTTAGGAGGGACTGAGGGCTGAACAGAAGACTGGGAGGTTTCCCTGGTGTTGAGTTACTGGCCTTGAATAGACTGCTGATGGGCCAATATCTTTTTGTTAAATTCATCATTAATAGATTGCCACCATGCAGAATCTTTAGGGGCCACTGTTGCCTTAGGTGAAGTCCCTTCAAACTCAGAGTGGTAAATAATTCAAGTAAGTCTGAGCGGGCTTAAACTAGACTAACCTTGGATATAAAAAGCCAACAGATTATCATTCTGGGTTTGCAATCCCTTTATATGCTCCCAATGAAAGAGGATCCACCTCAATGTGTTGTACATTACCCACCAAGCCCTACGAAAGTGTGGGCACAATTATCTGTCCAAAGTCCAAACTAGCCAAATGTTAGATCCCAGTGTGATGCTGGAAATGCATTGGAGGGACAGGGCCTCCCTGTCCTTGTCCTGTAGTCCTTTTTCATTTGTGTTCTGTATTTTTTCTGCCCCGGAGTCCATGTGGGACTCCTGGCAGTGCAGATCTTCCTGTTTTTGGTTTGGTGTACAGACCCATGGGATACCCTTATGGCACCCATGGGTGGGGGTACAACCCTGTGCCCCTAGTGTATGTTTATCGGCACCTATGGGTGGGCCACAGAGCAGGGTATGGGCTGGTGGCAGCTCCATGCTGAATTTGACAGGTGCTCTGAGTATCCTCCATTTTGGGATACCCAGGCCCTGCCATTGGAATCAGTTGATTCCTGATAGAAAACAAGATGGCCCCTGTGGCCTCTTGCTTTCTATTGCCTGTTACCTTGTTTTCCCAAAGGCCTGGGAAGCCCTGACTCTGTCCCTTCCCCCTGACTGACTGTTGGGTGGAAGTTCCATATATGGTGTTGTTGTGAAGTCCAGTCCAGACTGGCTGGAGCCTTCCTTGTGACTGTATGTTGTGGGTACACCCTGTGGGTGGGACCTGGGTGAATGGGGTGTGTGACCAATATGCACTTCTTGTTGTGGCTGTCTGGTTTCTGGTATGAGAGACAAAGACTGAGACAGCCCTGCCCGAAACTGGCTTGAATGCAGTGTGTAGTGTTGAATGGCTGGGTACTTGTCCCAATTTACATTCCTTGTTGGGAGTGTCTGAGAGGGAGGAGGATGGCCTGAAAGCACTGTGTGCCTGATTGGCTGACTGATTGCATGAATGCCCTTCTGTATGGTTGGCTGCTGAGTGTGACCCAGCAGTGTGGATGAGAGACAGGATAGTAAATCTGGGGACCTCTCACCACTGGAAATTGTTTAGAAGTGGTGTCTACACTTGAAGAGTAACTGGAACTGCTGATCCTCGACGCCCAGCTGGAAGAAGAAGACTTGCTGTTGCATTTGCTTCGACCTGATCTGAAAGCTGCTGAATTTGTCGAAGACTGATCCGAGAGCGGACCTGGTAAGGCGCCCTCTTCCCGTGCTCCGAGAGACCATCGAGCACCGCTAACCTTCGCCAAAGCTCCCTGGAAGTCAGACCCTCGAAAGGATGCCGACCAGAGACGGGACCGCTGAGGAGAACGAAGTGAAGCACCCGGACTCCGCCGCTGTCGAAGTCCATTGCTGTCGACCAGGGTTTGCAGGTTTGTGTGACCGCTGGAGGCCCGTCGAAGTTGTGTTGCCCAGACGCGGGGACCACTTGACGCCATGCCTCCGATGACCGGAGCCGCCCACTCCTTTGCCTCAGAACATTTGAATCGAAGGACTCCCTTGTCCGCACCGACGACCGCTTTATCCTGCCGGAGAGAGTCAAGGCCGCCGAGCGCCGAAGAGAATCTTCTGGTGCGTTTCCCGCCACCTGAAGGCTACAAAGACTTCGACGACTCGACGCCCTGGCCGGGCCACAGTTTTTCAAAAACTCTTTGCGGTCCTGAACAATCAAACGCCGAGGTGCCCCGCACACCTCATCCTCGCAGGACGACACCGACGAGCACCGCCTGGATCGATGCCGTGGTCTCGGCACCCTCGAACTTCTCATCGACGCCAAGTTCACTTTCTTCAGCGTCTCGCGACGATCCGTGACTCCTGCTTCAAAGGGGGTCACTTAAGAAGGATCCATCGATGCTTCTTTGAAGAACTCTGCTCCACCAGGTACATTGGGGGGGGGGGGGTAAAAACATTACCGAAGGAAATAAGACTATTGAGCAATATATGGACTGGGCTTGTGCTATATCTTTATTTTACAGGTTGCCCAGGTGGGGGGGGGTCTCCACACAGAACTGTGTTTAGGTAACTGACTCAGTATTCTGCCTATTGTTTCAACCATCTTGCTTTCCCTCCTCTCTCTATTGCTGGTTTCCTTGTTATTGATCTGTGTGACATTCTGACAGTATAGTTGATGCACTTTAATGAGATCTGATAATATTGGTGGTACCACTATAGAATTGTATATATTTACCATTGTTGATTTCTGAGTACAAAGTGCGTTATTGTGATAGTGTACATACCTTTGAATATTAATTATATAAAGACTGTTTTCTGTAATACAGTGTGTGGACATTCCTTTGTGGGGGCTTGGGGACTACACTGTACTTAAGAGCCAGCCTGCATCACCTCCTGAGAAGCTAGCCCTTGATTGCTCGACCACGTTTACCAATATTAGAGAATCTTGGCTGGGGTCCTCTGTGCCTCTCCTCTACCATATAGAGAGCGGAAGTACAGACCCCCCCTCCAGTCTTTACACCCAGGAAGGACCCCTAGATCATCCAAGAAATGGCTGGTGTGGAGCAGAAATTTTAAAAAGAAATTAACTGTTGGGGGAAGACTTGCTGTCAAAGGTCAAAGCTCTGCAAATGCTTTCCGGGAACATCTATGCACTCAACAAACCCACCTGAAATTCGGAAAGTCTATGAAATCACTTTGGTTTCCAGAACATTAAACGTCTCTCGCTTCGGATATCCCTCTTACCCCTTCCCACACCGATCTATTATATCAACACTGACACCCCCCCACCCCAGCTGTGGCTGAAATCTCAGAAGTACACTAAGATAATATAGGTATGCAATACTTTTTGCATGCATTGTTAATGTTTTTCGGTATACTTGAACCCTGATTTACTGGTGCCTAATAATCCATCCTTGGAGCCACTCCTCATTTGTCCGGCACCCTGTTCAATTGCTGTTATAAGGCTTACTGCTGTTCCTGCATGGTTTTCTTGCCCTTGTTGCCAAAATGAGGCTTGTTTGCCAAGTAGCACAGTAGAAAACACCAAAACAAATATGCTCAACAACTACTCATCCTGAATCCTAATATCTAAGCTCAGTATGATAGTCAATGTTGCTCACATCAGAAAGGATGTGCCTCACCAAGCCAACAGTGGCATATCCAATTCTGAATGTTCAAGCCTTTTCGAGTTGGTACCATACATTTTGAATGGCCTGAGCACTTCTTTAAGATGCATACTGACACTGTAATTACGATGGCTCCATGTTCTTTCCATTTATACTTTCCCCAATTGATACTGCTGAGATTATTTATGTGTTTTTAATCCAAACACTTCAAGACAGAGGTGTTTGCAGCACTTTAAATATTAGAGGGTGATAATGAAATCGGACATGGTTTCAGCTGTGTTTTGACAATGGTGTACTAAAAACACAGCCAAAAACCAGGATAGAGAATCTGTTTTGTCAAAGTACAGCCTCATGTCCTTACTGCTTTAGTGATTGGTAAATGTGTTTTCTAGACCCTGGACAATTAAAGGAGTTTGGCAGGGAACAACTTATAAAGTAAGAATACTAGAAAGGTAAATCTAGCAGAACACACAGGCCTCCGGATAAGTGTCATGCCAGGCCTTTATGTGCTTTAGAATCGTATAAATACGGCACGTTTAATATTTATATGTGTATCATTATGCACTATTTGAGAGCAGAGGGCAAGGAGTGCAAAGGGCAGGTGACTTGGAAGAAACCAGAAGATCTTGACTTTTATATGCCTGGATGAAATTGCAGGCTGTAGAGAAGCCATCTGAAAACAATGCTCTCTGACCTGTATGCACTGCGCGTTTCAGAAAGACACACCAGACAGTGAGATAACAAATTAGGACAATTCCCACTGACTGTTTTATCTTAGAGATTTGTAAAGCGCTAACAAGAGCATGATATACTTACAGTATTGTGGAAGGGCGCTGGAATTAAACAGTCAGTGGGAATTGTCCTAATTATGGACACAAGCATTTAAGGAAGATTGCCCTCCATACAACTGTTCTTTTATAAAAGGTCAACTATAACGTGACAGAAATGTGATTTGTTGGCCCTGAGGAAGACCTGTGGTAGAAGGGGTGGAAACACGTGTTGCCAGAAAATAAGCTAATCACTGCTAGAAATTTAAAAAGCGTTGGAAAAAGAAAAAGATTAATGTTCTATATTGTATGAACCACCTAATAAGGAATTTTAATGCTGATTGTTAGCTCCTGCAGCTAAACTGATGGACTATGCGCAGTGGATAAACCAATACATAGCTTATTGTATAACAGAGAAGTGTTGGGTATCTAGTTTAAACATCCGGTTACCTATACTTGGAACCAATGTGGTAAATGGAACAACAAATGGGCAACGACAGCAGGGCCATAGCTAAAGTTAAATTGATTGTCGCTACACCAATTACAGGGGTCACAGCCTCTTTCAGATCTTCAAGACTATACTTAAAATATTCAAAAACTGCCTCTCCAACCAGTGCAAGCACTGTTACAAAACAAAGAATAATAAAATGGTTACATTTGTAACTGAAATAGAAAATAGGCGTGTAGACTAGAATCAGCCCACATAGGTATTTGACTTTATGTAGCGGTTCATGGAGGATTCCTTCCATAGGCACTGTGATTATTATTGCCTCAGTGGATAACTTGGTGACCTCTGAAGGATGCCAGGCCAACTGTTCAGCCGACATTTGACCATGAGATTCTTTACATGCAAGTGAAGCTTGGAGAGTAAATGCTCATCTATTTCACTGGTGAAAGGGGGATTTATCTGTTAATTAAGAGAGATAAGAGCTTTTCTATCATACTGTAGAGCCCTGATGCAGGAGTGATTACATACATGCGTTGGCTGGATGCCACATACTTTTTACTTTCTTCCAAAGGGGAAAACTAATTTGTACTCCCTTGAAAATGCATTTACTCTCAAAGTTTAAAAATAGGAAGTAAAATACTCCCACCTCAAAATCATATCTGGAGCACTGAGAACACATGCAAAATAAATACTAAATGTCAGGTGTCATTAGGGGATTTGAGAATAGAGACAGACCGACTAGAATGGCAGCTTACCAAGAGACTAAACTAGCAAGGACAGACAGCTTCTTAATTATTGCATCTTCTATTCCTGTCTCCAAAGTATTATGTTGTGAAAGATGCAATGTGTTCCCAATAATAATTTGAGCAACTTTATGAAGTTTTCTGTGGTGCCATATTTACATTTAGACATTGAAGCTTTTTTTGGGACATCTGAGCAATTACCTGTTAAAGTAACACCTGAGGAAATACTTAACCACAATGAATTAAGGCCATAAAATTAAAAATCCTCCCAACATACCAAAGTATGATTTGTCATACCAGTGATGCTCTTCATATCTGCTACTATAAAGGCAACCAGGTAAGTGCTCATTTTTACACTTGCAGCAAATTCATCTTGGACGAGTCCACCCGTTAAAGCAATAGTTGCGTTCTGAAAACAAAAGTAACAATTAGACATTTACAATGGCAACAGAAACAAGCACAGACAGGGAGACAGTTTGAGAAATGCTGTGGATAAATACCCCAATAATATAAAACATTCTTCTGTTAATTGCCGCAGGTCTATATTGCATGATGGGGAAACTAAAGCTTAACATTTATAAAGAAGGACAACCCTTAATAAAATGCCAACTAAAAAAAAACGTAGGAATTGGCAAAACAGTGTAAGGGTGCTTGGACTATGGTACAGCATCTGTGCTGGGACTTACCTTCTGCAAGCTAATGGGAGCAGTCTGCTTTAAATTATGTGGATGTGCTCTCCCTGAAGAGGCCATAAGGCATGGGCATTTACAAACAAGAGCATAGGTCAAAGTGAAAACCCAACCGACCAAGATCACAGTGAACATTGTTCATTCTAAGCTAGGAGCCAGCCATCACAGTGCCTCACAACTTAAACACATTCAGCAATCATAACAGACAACTAGGTGCGTTAAAGTGTAGCAAAAACATATATGACCCACCTGATGAATGAAATGTATGCGATAAAAAACAACAAATGTTTCAATAGAGTTACAGAGCAGCGATTAATAAATGCCATAATCCATAACACTGAGTCACGCATACATCCTACGAAGTCTAGAAACAGTTGCCAATGCTTTTCCTCGAGCAAAAGCCATCTGGACGGATTATTTTATATTTCAAGTATTCCTTCTGCTTGTTTTGAGTGACAATGTGAATAATTTACATGAAAATTAAAAAAAGGGTGTGTCTGGAATCTCAAGCAGAAAGCAGTAACAGTGTGCTTGTTTACACCTCAGAGCAAATCCAGTATGATACCCCAGGGGTGTGAGGTGGCATTACCCCTATTGGTCCATTTCCGGGCTATATGAGCCAGTACGGCTTGGAAATATCGGTATTGCCTGGAAATGGGCAAATGTGAGAGAAGCCTCGCCATTCACCCGTGAGTCGCTGCGCTGGTGGCACGGGTCTCAATGCGGCACCCCCTCTCATCACAGGAGCGTGTCACCGACAGCCATGCTGCCAGAGCCCCATGGGTCTCGGCACAGCATTTCCTCTTCACAGGAGCGCTGTGCTGACAGGCACCACCAGACACCCCCATCCTCCACTGATCCCTATGTTTTGGTTAGCTCTGCGGGGGAAGGGAGCTAGGCACCAAGCCACGACATACTGAGCAGGATATTATTATTGCCGCTGGCTCCTCCTCGGTCCTCCAACAGATTATGATCATCACTTAGAACGCCCTCTCTCCACAGCATTCTCTCCCATGCCCAGCCTTTCCTGGGCAGAGGAGGCCTTGTCCGCTGTTCTTTTCTGTTTCTCGCTTTTGCAATCTATTTGGCCCATGGTGGGCTGGATAGTGTAGTCTAGAAACAGGTAAGTGATACCAGTAATATATACACACAACACTAAATAGATACATTATTAGGACACCCTGGTGCCTGTGACTTGTTTCTTTATTTCTCTAAGGGGACTAGCATGTAGTACACACTTGCAAAATCCAATTGGGCCAGGGGCTGAACAGTGCATTTCGAAAATGTATCATTACACTTCAGAGTTGAACAAATGTTTCCAGTAGTCACGTTCATTTTTGATACTTTGGAACAGCAGCTATTGCCTTTCATAGTTGTATGACATACACGACAGTGATTGATCAAGTCTGATACTTTGGAAGAGAAGCCATGCATTTATCTTAGACAGTCTGAAAGACTGCTGCCTCTAGGACCCAACTAGATGGCTCTTTTTCGAGTTTTTTACAAGCTTGTTAGTATTCTCTAAGGTATCACTTCAATGTTTTAAAATAAAAATATTAAAGTCGAAACCCCTTTAAAATCAACAGTGACAGTATTATCCCCCTTTGCTTAATTAAAAGCTGCAATTTACCCATTTTCCTATGGCAAATGTAAACACAAGATTTATGTGGCAAAACAATTAAATGGTGACAGTGTCTGGTTACATGTCTTTCCATCGAATCTATTCCATCGAAGATTAATACCATTGAATCTTTTCCATTGAAAAATGTTACATCGAATTCCCATACATAAAGTTCAAAGTGTTTATACATCGAAACCCTTTTATCGAATAGGTTTTCGTTATATAAACACTTTACATTATTTGCATGGAAAGTCTATGAAACATGCATAAAGTTAAAACGTTACAGGGAGCTGTCCAGTGCTGAAATCTATAAAGTATTTCAACACTGGCCAGCTTCCTCCAAGTTGTGGTGTTTATTGTTTATTGGGGGTGGGGGATCTCCCCCTCCAACCCCACTCAGCCCCCAGGGGTCCTCCCCCCCTAACCAACCCCCATTTTCAAAATTTAACCCTTGTCCAATGCTGAAATCTTGCAAAAATCTTTAATGTATTTCAGCACTGGACAGCGCCCTCTAACTTTTGGTGTTTATTGGGGGGTCCCCCCGCCAAACACCCCATTTTCAAAAATGAACCCTTTCCTCAACCCACTGAATTTCCAACCCAAACATACTACTATTTTAAAAGGTATGTTTGAGTTGGAAATCCATTGAAATTCATTCAATGAATCTGCTTTTCGATGGAAAAGCATTTCAATGAATGAATTTCGATATATAATTATTTGATGAAAATTATTTCGATGGAAAGACTGCATATCACAGTGTCTAAGCACAATGAATTGCCCCCAATCAGCAAAACAAAGAACACACCATACAGTCATCTAAGGCTTATTAAGCATCTTTCAAGATTACAAGATCAGAAGAACACAGTGTACCTTTGGCATGTTGGACAGAGCAATGTGCTTCTCCTCTCTCAGGATCTTGATTACAAATGTAGCTTTAAAGGCTGGTTCATCAAAGCAGGGAAACGCTTTCCTTGCTGCCAGAGGCTCAAACTGGGTCGCTGCCAGGATCCTGCGAAACACATGAGACTGTTTGAACAAACAGGAGGGAAACAAGATGATTATTTAACTTCTATTACTACAAAAGCGGCAGCCAGTCAGTCATGAAAGGCGGACGTCCACAGTTGAAGATCATCCTCAATAGGATGCATTATAAGGTAAATAAGGCAAATAGGCTGCACTAGCTGAATGTGTTTTTTTCCAATTAAGTGTGGGAGGCCAGAAGAAAAATAGGACTCCGATTTTCCATCTCACTAATGATATTTATTAAATGAAAAGTGAAAACTCCAGTCTTTCCCGTATGCCAAGGGTTTTCCCTACCTAATAAAACTAAATAAGGAGCTTGTCTGTCGTCAGCGAGTCCAAATCAAGATCAGTCCACTGTCCAAACTAACATATCCGAACGCTACCACTATTAAAACAAAAAAACACAGGAGAAAGACTCCCTTCTCCTGTGAGCTAGTTCTTCACCAAATTTAGTTCAATAACGTATCATTGGGTAGTTCTTGGTAACTGCTTGTATTAAGTGTCACAGTTCTGTTGCTGGGTTCTTCAAGGTTTCATGCGTCTCTTTCATCTGATTACTCTTTCTTTCCTTCGTGTTCTCTTCTTGCCTTATTCTAGTTGTGTTTCTACATTTTCTTTTCATTCAGATTTAAGGTTCTTCCCTTACTCAATTGTCCACTCTTTTTCTTGACTGTGACGAGTTTTAGCCTTCCAGTATTGATTCTCTTGTCCTTCATTTACTCCTGATACTTTATCCTGACTGGGACAAGTATGAGTGTTCCAGTAATAATCTTCAGTCCCCCTCCCGGGTCTCCCGCTTTACCAGTTACCTGGATTGTTCAGGGATAAAGTCACCAGGATTCCTAACTGGCTGGGACCCGCTGTTCACTTGTCAGGTTGACTTCTCGTAACTTCCGTCATCTCACATATGGTTTCTCTGTTCTTTATTCAGTTGTTCCGGTTACATCAAAGGAAGTGCTATCAGCGAAGTTCACAGACCCTCTGGTCCACCACGACTTGCTAGCGATCACGTCCCCACTTATGTCTCGCCGAGGATCGGGACGTCTTGCGTCCATCTCGGTTTCCGAGTCTCTTCTCCTTTCCAACACTGCGGGACGTAAGCTGCACTTGGGCTTCTCTTTGGCATCAGACCCTGCAATTTCCCATCAGCGTACCTCTGCAAGCAAATTCTAAACTCGCGGGTTCTCTCTCTGACAATGGTTCCACCTGTCATTTGTATTGTGCTGCCGTTTCACTTCCTGTGGCGCAATGTCATGGTCCTTCCTCTCTATTTGGTTCATGCTCTGTATTCTTCCAGAGGTTTTCTTTGTCTTAGTACAATAGAAGTTTTCCTTCATAGACACAAAGAGTGTTTTGATGACAATAACATATTTTGGTTTGTTTTTCATATCTTTCTTCAATGGATGTTTTTGAATGTAAGTTAGTGGTATGTTGCTTAGGGAGTTGCTCATAAGAACGGGAGTCCTTCTCCCCAAAGGGGGAATCTCCTGGTTAAGTCCCTTGCCCCTACCCCTACAAAGGGTATTGCAGAGCGGGCTCACCTACCTAGCCTCACTGGGAAAGGCTCCCTCTCCGGAAAAGTGACGGATTCCGTGATTCGTCGCAGCAGATACACAAGATAGTGTAACACCATAAGTAAACCCAATGGGCATCCCCTATGAAGGGCCACATTTTGACATTAACATTCTAGAGGTCTTCCCAATGTGTGCATCCAGATCGTACTACAGATGTTTCCCAAAGTGTGGCATTTCTATTACTTACTTCCTACATGAACTGGTCACCCGGTACTGGAAGCGGATGCCCCATTAGAGTAGCTGGCAAATAATTGTATGGACTGATCCTGCAGCAATCCAAGTTCATATCATGAGAATACTTGAATACTCTGCAACATTCTGGAAATACATTTACAGTTTGCCCCAGTTCTTTTTGATAGGAATCATCTCCTACAAGGAGAATTTATTCTAGATACCAAATTCTTGCCTGCAGAAAAAAAACACAATTTCTGAAAATCCTAGTCTCACTGTTCAAACAAACATTGGAGCAGGGAAAGAAAGTCATCATGTGGATGAGTTTCAGCCGACGGGCCTTTGTTTAGTAGAGCTGAAGAGTATGGCCCAATGTTTCATTCTGTTTTACCTGCTACTACGACATGCAGGTATGGCTACTATACAGTGATGAGAAACAGCAGTTGTAGAGTCAATTACAATTTCTGCAGGTCTTCATCTAATAGAACTGCACTAACACACTGCCCTAGCACAAAACAAATACCATAAAGTAAGTAGGGCAGTACTCTTAAGCATATTTTTTTGCTACATAAATATGTTAATAGAACCGAAAAAAAAGTTCATTGCTCCATATCACCTAATGATGTATACTGAAATGAATACACCAAGACACATGAAGCAATAAACCGAGACTTGAGAAAGATCAACTGAGCAAAATTCATGACGCTATCAATTTTAAATTATATTTTTGTAGTGATTGCAATTTACTATTTTGATACTTCTGAAGCAATTCAGCCGCTGTTTGAAATGATCTCTCTGGTGCTGAAAACAGAAACACCAACTGATACATTTTACTAAGGACATTGACATTTTTTTTAGAACAAATGAGGGACATGAAATTGATATTGAGACAACAAACACATATAACCCTTCAAAAATTAACAGTATTAAAATAGGGGGCAGAAAAAAAATCTATTAGCTTCTAAAAAGGGAAAGGATAGTTTACTATTAATGAAAAATAATAATATTGGAAATACAACTTGTTCACATCAAGATCAAACTAGAATGCAGCAAAACCGTCACATCTCCTAATCTCATTCGTTTGGAGATGATTTTTAGACATAGCTTATAGACACAAATAAGGCATACCTAGGGATTAATTTGAAAAGTACAGGTAATTCAGTGGATGCACAAGGCCTAGCAATGGAAACAAATGGATAAACTGGTTGAGGAAGTGCATAGAATAAAAATGCATATATAGAATTCCCCTAACGGAATTGATTACATTTTTGTATTACGTTTTTGTAGTACCCATCTTTGAGTTTCAAACTTGCTAGCAAGTTCTCTCAAATAAATAGGTCTCATGATAGAAGCGACAATAAACCGTCTACCCAATGAATTATCTTACGTGTTAATGGTACTCAGTTCTTAGGCTGGACCAAGGTAGGCTATCTTGTACAAATTGCATCGAAATTATGCCTTGACTTTTCATTAAATGCCAATTGTCCAAAATTAAATAATCAATGTATTAGTATACTATAATTTGGCGAGGATGCATCACCAATTCACAAAATTACAGGTTTAAGGAACTCTGCAATTCCAAATGCCGGACTAGTAAAGTTACCAAATCCAATGTGTGTCATAAAACCAGAAACACGCCTTTTCGACCCAACCTCTCATTAATAGTTGCACATTTACAAATTGAGTATTTTAAATACCTGGTTTCCACTTCTCAGAAAAAGCCAACAGAGGTAAACAGTTAAAGAAAAGTGAAATTATATATTCTGCAGGAGTGTTGTTAGTATACTATTCTCAAAGGTATATGGCAAAGGACTATTTAACCGACATTAAAAGCCAACAGTGTTCAGACAGTCAGATTGTTCAGAGGTGAAATAAAGGGGCCAAAGTCAAGTGGCTACCTAATGGAAAAAAACTTGTCGTTCATAAACAGAAATCACCAGAATCCACAATATAAAATAAAATATTTTAAACTACCGTTTTTGCCTTAGCCAAATCTAGGTCGGACCATAATCTGAAATCGTGCAGAAGGGGTGTAAAAGAGATGGGCTACTGAGAATGTGCATCTTTACCATGATTTTAGTTTTGCGTTGAATATGGCACTCACTGAGGTCTCCCACAATCTGCAATTTCTTTTTATTTTTTTTATTTTTTTTTCCAAACTCTTTTTATTAGCAGCAACATGGGAATACAGAGCACCTCATCGTCAATAGCATACATTTTCCAAGTAAAAAAAAAAATATATCATTGTCACAACATTTACCCAAAATTAACTGGATTCGTCGTCATCGGAGGCCAGGGTACATAAGTAAGTCCTGAAAGGGCCCCATATATCTTTAGGCCTGCAAGCTGTGGGTCGGGTCATTACATACTGTTCTTCTGATTCATTTACATACGTCAGTTCACGAAGAAATTGGTTCATATTGGGTGGGCTCGCATTTTTCCATTTCAGCAGGATACACTTTTTAGCAATTGCACATGCAACATTAAACAATCTTCTAGTTTTCTCCTAACATTTGCATATGTACCCAAATAAGTATTTTTGGGGTTTCAGGTCTGGTGGGATCTGTGTGATTTCTCCAAGCATTACAGCGACATCTTTCCAAAACTTCATCACCACCCGACACTCCCAATACATATGAAAGTCTCCTGCCTGTGGCATGCATCCGATGCATTAGGGGTAAATTTCGCTCTTTTAGTTGGGCTGTAATGGAGCCTGTTCAGTATCTTAAAATGGGTTAACCTCAGGCCAGCATTCAGGGAGATATTCTTAGTCAAGGAACAATATCTATGCCACTTCTCGTCTTCGATGGGTATTTGTAGGTCTCTTTCCCATTTTTCTTTTACATGGTTTATCGTGGGTGTATGGGGTTGTACCTCCGCATATAGTCTAGATATTCCCAGGCCTCCCGCAGAGGTCACCATCTGTACACATGGGTGTGGCTGGGGTTCGTCTGGAAATAGCGGCCATTTTTTTTTAAATGCAGACCGCATGCGGTAATATTGAAGTGTCGTGAGTGGCCCACCCCCAACCGCTCTTGTTATTTCCCCCAGGGTCGCAAATTTACCATTTATGAACATATCACCAACCTTCATTTCCCTGTTAGGGTCCCAAGATTCTTGTATTGCGCTGTCATGCGTGGGGGGTATACCTGGGTAGTTCCAAAGAGGTATCTCTGGATTATAAGGTGTTTCTATCTGCAATCTTCTATATATGGCTTCCCATGCTTTAACCGTACAGCTAACTGGGTTATACTTGAACGTATCCTTGTATTGTGTATCGAATATGACTGATTGAATATTCGTGGGGTGTGTGGTAAATTCCTCTATTAATACATGGTGTGTCTCCTGCACGGTATCATACCAGTACCTTGCAAACTGTGCTTGGGCCACACGGTAGTAGAGCTCGGAGCCGCTATACCGCTATACCACCCATGGAGTATGCCTCAGTCATCTTTTCCCAACTTATCCTGCCGGTTTTCCCATTCCAAAGGAACGTTACTACTATGGAACGGAGCTTGGCGAAGAAGGTTCTGCCCGGCCATATAGGAATATTGACAAACAGATAGAGCAGCTTGGGCAGGATTATCATTTTAAGGACCGCTACTCTGCCATGCAGTCTATCTGTGCCATTAGCCCGAAGTGCCTACGGAGATTTAGGGCAGTGGATCTGGCGGGAATAAACCCATTTTGATCGGGGTGGACCAGGACGGGGACCGCCGGTAAGAGTCTATTTGCCATTACTTTTGCAAATATTTTAACATCTGTTTTTATAAGTGATAGAGGCCTGTAGGAAGACACATCTTGTGGTGGTCGTCTTGGCTTGGGGAGCACTGTGATCACTGCCTCCCTCATGGTTGGGGGCAGTATATTGCATTCAAGGGATTCCTCCCATACTCGGAGGAGTATCGGGACAAGTTCTTCATGGAATTCATAATAAAATTCTGCCCCTATCCCGTCAGACCCTGGTGCCTTACCCGATGTTAATGCTTTGACAGCTTCTGTAACCTCTTCCGCCGATATCGGCTGATCTAGCGCTACACGATCTGCCTCTGCCAGTTGGGGAAGGTTGAGAATTGCAAGATAATTTTTAATGTCTGTGGGCGATTTTGTATCTTGATTCTAGTATAGTGTGGTATAAAATTTGACAAATTCTTGCTTTATCTCCTCCTCCCTTATGAGTACCCCCCCCCCGTGTCGTCTGTATACTCGTTATTTGGTACAGTGTTTTATCGTATTTGAGAAGATTAGAGAGTGTCCTGCGGCCTTGTTGCCTTCACCGTACCTGAGTGCACACATAGGGGGCAGCCATGTACTGAACTTCCCTAGCGGCCAGTTTATCGAATTCCCGTAAGTGTGTATGTATGTCCGCTAGTAGTTCCCTATTCTGCGATTGGGTATATCTGCTCTCCAATACCTCCAGTTTACATTCAATGTCCGCAAGTTCAGCTCGTACATTCTTCAGCATGCCTACTGATTTGGACAGCAGTACCCCCCGATACAAACTTTAAATGATTCCCACACCGTGGAGTATTTGCTTACCGTGCCCACATTGTTAGTGAAGTATTCTGCTATCTCAACATGTAGCGTTTCCACCACCCCAGGGTCCCCCAGCATTCCGCTCGGCATTCTCCATCTTTTAGCGGGACAAGGGGTGTCCTGAATGTTCAATTCTATCATCACTGGGGAGTGGTCAGAGAGCGTACGGGGCAAGATTGCACA
The DNA here is from genome assembly GCF_040938575.1 of Ambystoma mexicanum. Classification (NCBI taxonomy): domain Eukaryota; kingdom Metazoa; phylum Chordata; class Amphibia; order Caudata; family Ambystomatidae; genus Ambystoma; species Ambystoma mexicanum. The sequence continues at coordinate 788,485,154 of NC_090935.1, read as the reverse complement.
AGTCTGCAGCGTAGGGGACATGCTTGATGTAACAAACCAGTAGTCAATCCTAGACTCGGAGTCATGAACCGAGGAGTAATAAGTATATCTCCTGTCTTCGGGGTGTATCATACGCCAGGCATCTATCATTGACAGCTGTGAAAGAATGCTACTCAGGCAGTTTTGCTAGGGGCGCTAGTAACCCTGGAGGACCTGTCCAGTACAGGGTCAAGTGCCACATTAAAGTCCCCACCCCATATCACATTTGACAAACCATAGGCAGCGATCAATTGGTATACATTCACATAAAACGAAGGGTCATCTATATTGGGCCCATATGTGTTAACTAGAAGCATTTGCCACCCAGCGAGCATGCCCCACACAACCACATATCTACCTTGTTCATCCACCTTATGCCCCTCCAGACCCCAATTTTGACCCCAATTTTGGATGAATAAGAGTAATAACCCCTCTGGCCTGTGTAGAGTAGTCCGTGTAGAAACGCTGCGTTCCCCATTTGGGCATATGTGTAAGTTGCCGTTAGCCATTGTGTGTGTCTCTTGCAGCATTAGTATCAGAGGGCCATGTCTAGTAACATAATTAGCAATTTTCTTGACCTTCACCTGGTTATTTAGACCCCGTACATTCCAAGTAAGTAATTTTATTCTTATCTCGTCACCAGTATTGTGCAATAATAGATGTTTCAGAATCCTTGACCATCAGAGTTGTGCCGTATGTACCATACGACCGGCGCCTTTCCCAATGCAGCCACTTTTTTAACATAAAACAAACTGTTAACCGTTAACAGCGTCCGGGGCAGCCAGCTCACCAGAGAGGGGTCTCAGCCCGCCTTGCCCTGGTCTTTAAAGCCGTGTCATGGCCGGTGAACAGCTCCCGAGAAGCCAATGTGGGACTGGAGTCGGGTGCGCAACTCGGGGAGGACCGGCACAGCCCGCACTGCAAACGTGGACCAGGTCAGTGGGCTACTACCTGGTGAAGCGGGAGCACCAACATTCTGCCTTCCCGCAGCCCACCACACCAACCCCCTGTCTCTGGGCTCGTGGAGGCCAGGCGTGGGTCTCAGGCCAAGTTCTAGAAATGGGCTAGGAACCAGTTCAGTCTACGCCGAAGCGTGCACAAATGTATAGTGTTCCGGGCCGCAGGATTGCCAACCGGGCCGCGTGTGGCTGCGGGCGTCGATCTCCGCCCGTATCACCCCCCCTCGCGTCTAGGGAGGGCAGGGCGGCGGCAGGCCCGCACCGCCGGTGTCTCGGGGCGGGCAGGGCCGCAACCCCCACAAGGATCACAGCAATCGCCGGCCCGCAGCAGCTCGGGTGATTGAGTGTGCACGAGCGGCGAACCGCAGGGTATCCTTACCCGCTGCCGGCGTCGCGCTACTTCTTTCCCACGCGTGCCACAGGCCGTGTCGCAGGGTATCCTTACCCGCTGCCGGCGTCGCGGTACTTCTTCCCTGCGCGAGACACAGGCCGCCCGGTCTCAGTGTCCCACGCGGTATCGCCGCACCGCTAACCACCAGCAGGGCATCACAGGGCAAGCGGGGATCCCAGGGCTCCGCAGCAGCAACGCCGGTTTGGTGTCTCTTCTCCATGGCCGGGGTGCCCCTGAAGACACTGTATTCGGCCACAGGGCGCGGGCCGCTTCCACAGGCCCTGCACCCCCACGGCCCGGCGTCAGATTGCGACCGCGGCCCCCAGCTGTTTTCTTACGGAGCCCTTAGGCGGATCGGACCTGCGATGGAGGCCGGTAAAACGTCTGGCCCCCACAGCTCCGGTGTCACACAGCGCAGCAGTCCAGGATTTACAGGCTCGCAGGACGAGGCTCCATTGCGTCTGTACCTCAGTTTTGGGGTCTGACGGCGGCTCTGAAAAGGATTAGTAGGCACAGGATTCTGAGACTGAGTGGGAGCTCACTGATCAGGCAGCCATCTTAACAGTGCGCAACAGCGCCCCCCACCCATAAACTACCAAAGGTAAGCATCCAAGTGAAAAATGTTTTTGGGCACAGGTGGAATCCATCAGAATACAAGTAGCATGCAGCAATAAGAAGGAACAGCAAGGTTGTGTTTCAAGGTAGAGCTAAGGCTTACTTGTATGTGACTGGTTAATTATCAATTAAATTGCTTGGTTCCCAAATAATTGGCAGGGGAATAGTGCAAGCAATTATTGCTAATTTTACATCAACTACATTATCCACTCACTTTTTTGCTCTTTTGACCCTATATGCATCAAAGAGAAAATGTTGGCTTAAAAGCCCTTATTGAACAATGTTTGCATTTGTTCAATAAGGGCTTTTAAGCCAACATTTGTTGTTGATGTTGGTAGATTCATATAGATCCACACCCCTCTTACCATGGTTGATTGTAGATCCCTTGCAACAAATTGCCCCCCCCCCTTTGTTAGCTCCCTTGTATTAATACTAATAGGCCTACCTAGTGAAGCAAATGTTTGGCATTACCCAATTAAATGAGCACATATAAATGGGTCATGTATGTGATGCTGGAAATGCATTGGAGGGACAGGTCATCCATGTCCTTGTCCTGTACTCCCTTATCATGTGTGTTGTGTGTTGTGTTCTGCACAGGAGTCCATGTGGGACTCCTGGTAGTGCAGCTCTTCCTCTTTATGGTTGTAGTTAACAGAGCCACTTGGGATACCCTTATAGCACCCATGGGTGGGGGTACAATCCTGTACCCCTAGTGTATGTTTTTGGGCGCCTGTGTGTGGCCCACAGAGCTAGGTATGGGCTGGTGGCAGCTCCATGCTGAATTTGACAGGTGCTCAGAGTATCCACTATTTTAGGATACCCAGGCCCTGCCATAGGAATCAGTGGATTCCTGATAGGAGACAAGATGGCCCCTGTGGCCTCTGGGTTTCTATTACCTGTTAGTATGGTTTCCCAAAGTCCTGGGAAGCCCCGACCCCGTGCTTTCCCCTGACTGGCTGCTGGGCGGAAGAACCTTATATGGTATTGTGGGGAAGTCCAGGCCAGACTGGTGAAATCACCAGTGCGGAACTGGCAAAACCCCAAAGGAAGGCAAAATCCAGAAGATGATAGGAAGGATAATAGTGTGTGAGACAGCGACCAAAGAACCAACTGCTACGCTTTGCGAACCAATGCAACCTCCCCTTTCTTAACCCCATCACAAAAAAGGAAAAACTAAAAAAGGTGGAGGTAAGGGAGAAGGTGCTTGCTTGTTGGAAAAAATTAGAGGCTTTGAATGGAACCGAAAGACACTGCGAGCGGGCCAAGAAAGGAGAATTAACGACCAAGCCTTGAACAAGGTCGTATGCTCAAGAAGAGAAGAAACTGTAAAGCTGGAACGCGCAAACACAATACACCTAATACATTACGTACCAACATTGCGCAAACATTACCTCGGACGATATATATATTACCTCGGAGTGCTCAATAAACTCAATAAACAAACATATTGCAATCGTGGAATATGTAAAGGAACAAAGAGCCGACTGGGTAATCTCACATTTAAAATCCAAAACAGTAAAAGATCTGCTGACAAAAGAAAGTCTTTTTTTTACCTAAGAGTATATGGAGAAAACCAAGTGGCGGCAGCCAAAAAGCAACAAGAAAGACAATTGAGACAAGACATCTCCACTGAGGCAAGGGTTAAACCACAACCCGTAGGAGGAATGGAAGATATAAGACATGTGGCAATAAACGTTGCATTTGCCAATAACACCACTATAATAAAAAGGAATGGAGAAACAAAAATAGAAAGAGAAATTATCCCAAGGAAATGACTGGTCCTGGCTAGCTCACACCTTAGCAAAACCCAAAAAAGAATAGCAAGGATATACCAGAGAATACACGCAATGTACACTCATCTCCTGGGACACTAGAGGATTCATGCACTTGTTTAATCAGTCACCAGAGGACTTGACCGGAATCCAGATAACCTGTCTACAAGCGACCTGGCTACGCACAATCCCACTGTGTAAAGGGAATGAGACCATGATAAACCCTGCAGAAAAAGGAAGCAATGGCAGACCCTACGCAGGATATTGACGATGATACGAAATGACAGTAAATTCAGAGTGACAAGTACAGGGAATCCAAACCCCTATATACAATGGACCAGATTACAACCCGAAGACTACGCTGTGGCTGAGCCTTCGCATGTGGCGATTATAAACCTCTATTGGAAAGCATTGAAAATCCCTAAGGTCAACTTTTTAAGAGGCATAGGAAAAATAATCGACAACGCACCCAGCAACATGCACAGCCCACCGATTGCGATTTGTGGCGACCTGAATATGAAATGCTTAGACAAAAAGGGAAAGCCCAAACAAAGTCACGACAAGGAGGTTTGACGGATGGAAACTGACAAACTGAAGTGGTCCCAACTCATGGAGTCACGCAATGTATACCTGCTCAATGGGCATATCCAGGGGGATATGGCAGGGAAAAAGACTTGGACCAATGGGTCTCAACACTGGACTAGATCTACACTTCAAGAAACTACTTAGATAAAGTGGTGAGACTTGAAGTGCTTGATCAATGAAGCAACAACCATAGTCTGCTAAAGTTGACTTGAAATGCAAGAGACATGACAGGAAAGGTTCTCGCAGCATCGTTTCCATCAATCAATCAAGGAGGCAATCAATTGAAAATAAGAAGTAGAGACCTAGAGGAATTAACAAACAAATATCAGGAACTGATCAAAAGGTAAGTGAATAACTGTGCGTATGAGCCACTACTGGCTGAATATCGTACAGTGAAAACAGGGATGAAACAGTCCCCGTGAAATCAAAACAAATGTACAGTACAACAGTAGTGGAAAAAAAGAAAGGTATTGCGAAGCGAGTTAAGAAACTGGAGAAGAAATTATGGCAGTCTCACTGAAGGGGAATTAAGACAAGTTGAAAAGACAATAAAACAGCAATATAAAAACTGTCTGATTGTCTTACTCTTACAAAATAAATGCGACCAAGAGGAACGGGACTCCATGATGAAAGCCATGAGACACAAGACAACGAGAAAAACAAGGACCATCATTAACAGCGTTACCCTGAACCAACAGAGTCGCTTAAGCAACTGAGTTTCGGAGCAAGATGGGTAGACCACTTTGCAAGAGTATTCGGAAGGGATGAAATGCAACTCAAAAAGTACAGAGAAGAACAAGTTACTTACCAACTGGTAATGTTCTTTCGACTGGATATTCCTCCAACGTATTCCTCATCTATGACATGTAATGTCCACAGCTGTGCTGCATTCGGAATTATTTTCGCCAGAGGTCGCACTTCGTCGATGGCATCTAGTCGATGTCCCTCGACTGCCTCCGTCGGGGGTGATGTCATCGGATGTTACAAGTAGTATGCATCGGCGCCCGTACCCTCAGTTCATGTTTCCCCCCTCCCCCTCACAACATGTGGCACACGTGCCTATAATACAGCATTGACTGCATTTAGCCTTGTTGGAATAAAAGCTGTAATGGCAGGGACATTCTTGAGAGGGGTAGGAGGGGTGGGGGGGAGCCGATGAGGAATACGTTGGAGGAATATCCAGTCAAAAGAATGTTACCAGTTGGTAAGCAACTTGTCTTCAAATGGATTGTGTCCTCCAACGCATTCCTCATCTATGATAGATTACAAAAGCAGTATCCATGAGTGGAGAAGAGAGACGAATTTAGAAATACCCAATTAAATAGCAGAGTAAAGCACTGCCTTACCAACGGCGACATCCTGAGCATGGGAAGTATCAAGGGAATAATGCTTAACAAACGGGTGTATGGAAGACCACGTTGCAGCATCACAGATGTACTTTACCAGTACACCCCTCTGCAGGGCTGCCGATGTAGCAATGCCCCTGGCGGAATGAGCCCGCAAGCCCTCAAGAGGATCTTTGCCAGCCAACTTGTAGCATTCTGAAATAGTGAGGATGATCCACCTAGACAAGGTTTGCTTAGAAACAGCCTGGCCCAATCGGTGTCCAGAATACCCCACAAAGAGCTGGTCTCCCACTCTGACCTTGGACAGTCTAGAAAGATAAAAGCTCAATGCCCTCCTAGGATCCAACCTATGGAGTCTCTCCTCGTCCTTACTAGGATGCGGAGGATAGTAGGCAGTGAGCACCACCTTCTGACTTAAATGAAATTCTAACACTACCTTAGGTAGGAAGGATGGGCGTACTCTCAATACAACCCTGTCCTTGTGGAACAAAGAGAAGGGTGGCTTAGAAGAAAGTGCCTGCAATCCGCTCACTCTTCGATCAGAGGTAACCGCAACCAACAAAAGTTTTAAATGTCAACAATCTCAACAGACAAGAGTGCAAAGGTTCAAACGGTGCACCCATCAGAAACTTTAAGACCAAATTAAGGTCCCAGACCGGCACCTGAAAAGGTGACGGCGGAAAAACATTTGTGAGCCCTTTCAGAAACTGGGTGATCAGTGGAATCTTAAAATAGGAGCATTCCTCGGACAAGCGCTTAAAGATAGAAAGCGCTGCCAGGTAAACTTTAATGGTTCCCACCTGAAGACCCCTGGGCCAAAGAAAGTAAGAAGGAGAGAACCTCCGGAAATGAGCACTGAAAAGGATCAACATTCTTTCCTCTGCACCAGTCGCAAAAATTATGCCAGCAGTACAGGGACTTTGTTCAAGTATCTTAAATCCAAGAATGGTCTCAGTCCTCTGTCCTTCTTGGGAATCAGAAAATATGGGAATACCAACCCTTGTACCTCTCCCCCACATGCACTGGTTCTATAGCGCCTTTCTCTAGCAGGGTCGAAATCTCTGGCACAAGGAGTGGATCTGCAACCCTCAAAGAGTGCTTCACTGGTGGATTGTAGTGAGGCCGTCGTAGAAAAGGAAGATAGTAGCCGTGGGCTATTGTTTCCAGAGACCACGCATCTGAAGTAATGGCTTGCCACTCTTCTAGATGTGGAGACAGCCTGCGCCCTACGGGTGAACAATGAGCCTCAGAGCGGTTTTGAAGCGGCTACGGCAGTGCCTGATGGCATAGAGGCTGCTGCTTGAGTGGCTTTGGCACCTCTACCTCGTCCACCACGATGAAACTTATGTTGGCACCTCTGCCTGGCACCTCTGACTGGCCATTCCTCTCGCCCTTCCAAATGAAGAGTAGTAGCGAAAGGAACCCCTACATTGCTGTCCCCTAGGACGAAAAGGCTGAGGTTGCTGAACAGCTGCTTTGGAGGTCTGCAACTTCCCAACGCTCTCGTCAGCCTTGCTACCAAACAGATGAGACTTGTCAAAGGACATGTTGAGAAGACGAGCCTGCACTTCTGGTGCAAACCCGGACTTCCGCAACGACGCAAACCTGCGCATCTTGGTGCTCATAGCCATGAACCTGCTGACGCTATCCGCAGTGTCCAACCCAGACTGAAGGGATTCACACATGGCATCCTTGCCATCCTTCACAACAGCCAGAAAGCCATCCCCTTCTTCCCCTTTGGGAATATTCTCAGTCGCTAAAGAGATGCAATTCCACAGTGTGTGCAAAAACTTTGCTAAAGCACAGTTGGAGTCGGCTGATTTCAACGCCATACTCCCCGCAGAAATACCTTGCGTGCCCATCCTTTCATGCACTTATTGTCCCCCCTATCAGGAGGGATGGTAGGGCATGCTGCCTGCTTTGAGGTGGCCATAGCCACCTGACCACCAAACTCTCCGGAGTGGGGTGCGCGGACAGGTAGCTGCGGTCACTACAGGATGGGCGGTATTTCTTTGTTAATGACTTGTTCACTGCCACAATACGCTCCGGGGGGGTTCCTAGTAGCAACCACCCTCTTTTGCAACGCCACATGAAATGGCAACACCGGGTCAGTGGACGGACACTGATCCAAAATATCAGTAAGATCATCTTGATCAAATTGCACCGGAGGCCTGGCCCAGTCCAGGTACTCCACAACTCTCAACATTAATCTCTGATAAGAGGAGTTGGCATGATCCCCCTGGATCCGGCTTATCAAACTCTTACTCAGGGGAAGTGTCAAGGCCACTGGCATCATGCAAGGACTGACCCAGATCCTCCACCCGACACTCTTCAAAAATGAGACACATTCCGGAACACCAGGAGTACCATATGGAAGACCAAAAAGGACCAGCATCCTCCCTCTGACCTTTCTTCGTCCTCATAAATGTCTTGGAGAGGCTTAAAGAAGTCCTTCTTAGGGAGAGGAGTGCACCTCTTCTCAGCTACAGCCTTCACAGACTTAGAAGTAGCCTTCCTCGGAAGGTCCATAGTCACAGGGACCTCCACCGGTAAATTCGGTCCAGATGGCATCGAGTGTCTTGACAGCGTGGACAATGGCGCCGACAGCTTCGAGGGCCTGACCAGGGGCAAAGACCCGACAGGCACACCCGGCGGGCATGGCGCCGACACCTTCAAGGGCTTCGAGGATTTCGAAAGCTTCAACGGTTTCGCCGGAGATGAAGACCACGACCTGGAACGTCTCTGGTGAACACCCGATGCCTTGTCCCAACGGGACCTCGAAGGCTCCCAATGTTTATCACGTCGTCCACCCGGGTCCTAAGGCGCGCGAGTAGCCAGCCGAGACCATTCCCTGCCGGCTTTGTCAGAAGGAGCGGACGGAACTGTGCCTTGGGACTGAAATAGCTGCAACATCTCCACCCAGAAAGCATCCCACTCCTCCGGGGTCGAGGATTCGGTGGGGCGGGTCACCTTATTCAAGGAGGCGTCGTCCGAAGACGAGGAAGGCGTACAGTGAAGTTGCTTCCTGGACTGCCGCAACAAAGAGGACGAGTGGCACGAACCACTGCGGGACCGGGAGCGCTTTGAAGTCTTCCGACGAGGAGAGTACCCTCTCAACTTGTCGGTTGAAAGACCAGCCGACTTGGATTTACGGGGCTTGGACACCCTTCCTACCTTCAATTTCCCCTTACGTTCCCGCAAGGCCTTGGCAGTCAACGACTGGCACTTTCGAACAGTCATCCGTAGCGTGGTTCTCACCCAGGCACCACAGACAAATTCGATGCAGATCCGTAATCGACAATTTGGAGCTGCAATCCCGACATTTCTTGAAGCCAGACTGCGGGGTCGTCGGGGTAGAAGAAGACATAATACGGTAACTTAACAGTAACCACGAGGCATGCCAAATTTTACAAAGAAAACATGTTTGTGGAAGAAACGGAACTGAGGCTACGGGCGCCGCGTGTGCTACTTATAAAATCCAATGGCGTCACCCTCGACGGAGACCTTCGAGGGACATCGACCCGACGCCATCGACGCAGGAAGCCCTCTGCCAAAAAAAATTCCAAAGCAGCACAGCTGTGGACATTACATGTCATAGATGAGGAATACTTTGAAAAACACAATCCATTCGAAAATGTAAAGGACAAAAATGGAACCTGGAACTCCCTGTAAGTCAGATTGTAACAACAATAAAGAAACTGAAAAACTCGGCTGCAGCTGGACCAGATGGTCTAACGAATGCAAACCTATAAAACGGGACCCAGAGGCACAGGCAGGATTCTTAGAGAAATTATATAAAAACATTGTGAGAATGAGAAAACAACAAACCTCATGGACAACTGGAATAATTGTCCCAAATTTTAAAAAAGGTCAGAGAGAAGATCCAGCTAATTACAGGCCAATAGCCCTATTGGACGTAGTTGGTCCAATTCTGGCCTCCAGCTTACAAACAAGACTAACAGAATGGGCAGAAGAGGCCGACAATTGACCCAAGACAAACGGGGTTCACTAAAAGCACAGGGACCGAGTTGAATCTATTTATCCTGTCGCTTTTGAAATTGGAAACCATACCAGCCAAAAGTAAACTGTAAACTATTACTCGCAATCATCGACTTGAAACAAGCGTTCGATGAGGTGAACAGAAAAAGAAAAAAAAACTATGGACAAAATTGCGCAAATGGAAATGCTCTGAAGACCTATTAAAAATAATTGAGGCATTCCACAAGAACACGACAATGAAAGTGCGGCTAAAGAACGTGGGAGTACTATACATGCCAATTGAAACAAAACAAGGCGTCAAACAGGGATGTCCACTTGCTGCCACATTATTTAAACTATATCTTGCAGATTTACCTGAAGCAATAAGTAACATCAAGATTCTACAGCCAATACTCAACAACTGCAAAATACCAGCAGTGGTCTATGCTGACGACCTGGTTGTGGTATACAATTAAAAATTACATGGAAGACAATGATCTAGTAATAAACATTGACAAATCAAAAATCGTGATTATTGGGAACAGAACTAAAAAAAATTGTAGAACCTTTAAATGGAGAATTGGCAAAGAGGACCTAAAAATAGTAGAATCAATAAAATACTTGGGGATTCTGTTCAATACACCAGCAGTGGAAAATGTCTGGCAAGCAGAGTTGGAACACAAGGCAACAATGCTGGCAGCACAGGGATCAATAATGCACTCCCGTTACGGGAAATTTACAATGATACCGCTGCGTTGCTTTTACCTGCAAAAAGTTGTACCCATCCTAACATATGGAGGAGAGGGTATTGTGAACTTGTTGTGGAAAATATGGGCCTGACTTGAAAGCAAGTTCTGGAAAATCACCTTGAAACTTCAAAAAAGCCTCCTGATGGCAGCGATACGAGTCGAGTTGGGACAACAATCACTGCAATCAATCATACTGTGGAAATCGCTGAGCCTGCTCATGAAAATTGTTGTCGAAAAACCAGCGATTGCCTATAAATTCCTGAAACCACGGGGAATAGGGAACGGCTCGATAATGTTATATAACTGGAAAGAAAATTGCAGGATCCAACTGCAACATAGACTCATGGCTGGAGATGTTGATCTCTTACCCAGAGGCAGTAAAGGAGAAATTGCGAAGAGCAGATTGGATCAATACCTTAGAGCAAATAAGTTATACAAACGTATGCAGAACGCGATTCAAGATCACAGAAAGAGAATCACAATCACAGATTATCTCCAACAATTTCTAAACAGACATCATCGAGATCAGCTCCTCCGCATAAGACTTAACATCTACACGACAAACGAATACCTACAGTCAAGAGGAAAGAGGTGTCAACAATGGTGTATGTAGGTTCTGTAATAATCAAGGTCACCTGAAAACAGTAAATACTTAGTGACGCAATGCCAGGCCCTAACAGAAGTAAGATCACTATTCCTGGTAAAATACCTCGAAGGAGCAAGTTCACTAACAGTGGACGAATGGTGGCAATTATTCTTCGGTGGGAGAAAGAAAGGACAGACTTGTGCAGGAATTAATTTCCTAGACAAAGTAATGAAGGACATAATAGAGAGTAATAATGAAATAGACAAATACCATGTGAACGTGAAGAAATCATGAGAGGCACTGGAAACAGCAAGTGAATCTAGCGTAGAGGAGCATTTTTTTTTTACAGGAAATCACAAATTTGCCCTTGAAGGATTTATGATGGGAGATAAAGAGGATTTTATGTGTTAAACGTTTATTAGAAAACTAATTCACAATTTTAAAAAAATAAAACAAAAAAATAACTACACTACAAACAATGGAAACTATCGCAACTGGTAAACTGAGTGGGATGAGGTTAGAGGCTATCCAGAGTTATTGTGAAGCCAGGGAGTTAAACTTTGAAGATAAGTCTAGGGCTGAGCAGATAGCTGCCTTGGTGGACTACCAGACTGATTGAGATGCTCTTGATGAAGGTGCGGGATGATACCACTGAGGATCCTACCCGTGGGGTTATTATTGAATCTGATTCTGGGATTGTCACCTCTCCTGCTGCCTCTATTTCTAAACAGTGCACTGCTCTTCAAGGGAAGACCCTGAAGATTGAACTTTTAAAAATTGTAGCTGCAAAGGGAACAGTTAGCCTTGCAATACAACATGTTGGAAACAGAAGCAGAGTTGAAGAAAGAGGAGCTGGCACAGCAAGTAGCAGTCAAAGATAGAGACACTGAACATCAAAGACTTCAGCTAGAGAAGGCTAAAGTGGAGACTTCAGCTTGACCAGTTGGGGGTGTTGGGTCACATGCCACTAAACGTATGAAAGATTTGATGAATGTGTATGTGGAGAGTTCAGATATCCGCCAATGGGTGGAAGCATTTGATATGTCTTGTGAAATCAATGATGTTGACCGAGGAGATTGGGCTAAGTGTTTGTTAAGCAGAGTACCTCAGACTGGTTACGACTGCATTCTGAAGTTCAGTGTTGTTGAAATGAGCCAGTATGGGTGCATGAAAGCTGCTATTATTGCCAAGTTTGGCAAGCCATCCACCCAATACCTTAAAAGGTTCAGGGAATATAAGAAAAGAGAGAATGCGTCTTGGCTTGACTGGGTGAGTGCTGCACATATGAACATGATGGGGTGGATTGATGGATACAAGGTGAACGTTTTTGTTAAATTGTCACACCGTTTGTATTTTGAGCATTTTTCTAAAGCCTGTTCACCAGAGCTGTGTCAGTATGTTGCTGACCAGAACATGTTGGATCCCTTTAAGCTGGCCAGGCTGGCTGAAAAGTGGGTCTCCCACCGGGTGTCCCCCAAGGTACCCAGTGGAAAGGACAAAGAGAAAGAGGTCTCTCAGAAGTCTGACGAGTCCCAAAAGCAATCACAGTCGAGTAAGCCTAAACCTTCCTCTCCTAAGAACCAAAAATCTAGTGGGGATAAGTCTTATGGGGGGTTGGAGTAAGAGTAGCGGTTCTCCTGCTGCAAAGCAGGCTCCCAGTGGATCCAGGCCCGTACCTCGCATTCCTGCCACTTGTTGGGACTATGGGACTCTGGACCACAAGAAGGGTGACCCTATGTGTAAAGGTATGGCACTTGGAATCCAGGCTGTCAGCCTGACCTACCCTTTCTCCATGCCTGAGGTGGTGGCCACTGTCCTCCCCCTCTACAGGAATCACATTTGGTGCTACTGCAGAGATTTCCCTAGTGTCCCTTGGGGCCTGGGACCAGTACGCAGAAGTACTGGCTACTATCCCTCAAAACACTTGCAGATTTGTAAGAAGTGTCCTCCTGAATGGCAGGCCTTCTACTGGTTTGAGAGACACTGGGGCAAGTATGAGAGTGGCGGACAGGATCCTGCCCATGTCAGAGGACTATTTAGGTGCTCCTCTGAGAACTACCAGGTTAGCTGGTGGGCCTCCCAAATTATCTCCTGTTGCCCTAGTCACCATCATGACTGCAGACAAGACAGCAAAGTTTCCGGTCCTGGTTTAGGACAATGTACCCTCCAACATTTTGTTTGGGGATGATGTAGTGGAGTTGGGGTTGATCTCTGATGGACTACCCTTGACTGCTTTCTCAGTCACTAGATCACAGGTCACATTGGGTCTGACTGTCAGGCTGGATCCAGTGGTAACCCGAGACTCAACTCCTGAGGGAGAAGAGCCAGAAGACCGTCCTGCGGGATAGGTGCTCAACCCAGAGGATCACCCTGACGTTCAATGCCTGCTGGCTGAAGGGGGGCCCTCTAGGGGAGACTTCTGCAAGGGTCAGAGAGAGTGCCACTCTCGCGAGGGTCTAAGAAAACAGGCCCAGACACAAGGTGAAGTGCCTAGGTCATTCAAAATGTATTCGGAGGGTGAGCTCCTATGTAGTGAACTCACCAAGCCTGAACCTGGTGCCCTCAAGAGGTTGGTGGTAACCAAGGTTTACAAGCCCTTTCTGTTGCAGTTGGCGCATGAGGTGCCCTTAGCTGGTCATCTTGGGACCAAGAAGACTAAGCAAAAGCTCTCTGCACATTTCTACTGGCCTTGGATGGGAGTAGAAGTGGAGGCCCACTGCTGTCCCACTTGTCAGTTGCCTGGCAAGACTGGAGGCAGTGTTATTGCCCCACTGCAGCCTTTGTCAGTGGTTGTCACACCATTTGAGAGGGTTGGCATCGACATTGTCGGTCCCTCAGACCCTCCCACATCAGGTGGACACCGGTTCATCCTGATCCTGGTCCTGGTTGATCATGCCACCAGGTACCCTGTGGCTATACCCCTTTGGACCATTACTGCCAAGGTGGTTGCCACGGCTCTCCTGGGCATATTTACCAGAGTTGGATTCCCTAAAGAGGTGGTCTCCGACTGAGGATCCAACTTATTGTCTACATGCAAGCGATGTGGAAGAAATGTGGGGTAACACAAGTTCTCCACCTCCTACCATCCCCCAGACCAATGGTCTGGTTGAGAGGTTCAATAAGACTCTCAAGGGCATGCTGGGTGCTTTGGAAGAGCCCATAAAGATGAAATGGGAACTCCCCCTACCATGCCTAATGTCTGCCTATGAGAAGTGCTTCAAGAGGGTGTTGATTTGAGCCCCTTTGAGCTTCTCTTTGGACATCCCGTGAGGGGGGCCCTTGCCTTGGTAAGAGAAGGTTTGGAAGCCAACCCTCCAGGTCCTGCCAAGCAAGTGGGGGACTATTTTTTTTTATTTTGTATTATTGTGTTAACTGAATTAACAGTTTTTCAAGAAAAAAATAAGCGCAATCCTGATTCCTTAGGAGCTTTTGTGTGTTTTCTCATTTTTTTTTAAGTTAGTAGTCCAGTTGCTTGTCAAAGGGCTAAGTCCTTTCCGGGTCTTTCTGATCAGTAACAGATAGCGTCCAAGTTCAAACTGTGCAAGAAGTTTACCACTGGGATTACTGGTCTTCGACTTAGCCCATTCATCAAGTATGACCACCAGTAGTCCGCATCCAGTCTTGAGAATTTTGAATAGAGGTGACCCAAGTGGGTTTCTCTGTAGCCAGTGGTTCCCGGACAATGGAGAATCAGGTGTTTTAGGCTCTCCTTTGAGTCTTGGTTCAGACAGAAACTACAGGTGTCGGACGCGGCTTTGTCTCGTGTTTTCAAGACCTCGTTGGTTTTTAAGATGTTCAGTCTTGCTCTCAAGAAGGTCGAGCGAAAGGTCTTGTTCGGAAACTCCAATAGATAGCTAATGGGCTCGTTTATTTTTTGGGCAAAAGGCAGGAGATGGGCCGCAGATTTGTAGTTGAGTGCTTTCTGTTGGGTGTCGCACCAATCTGATTCTTTCAGTTTTTTTGCCGTTTTTTTCGGATTAGCCAGAAGCTCGTTCTCTGAGCTTCCTATTGATTTTAGGAGAGTTTGGTTTTTATCTATCCAGGTTTTGAGCGTTTTGTTTGCACCTTTCTCGATTTCTTCTTGGATCAGTGTGTAGATTTTCTCCCCAGATGATCTCACTTCTCTATAGAACATCAAGCTGTTAAGGGATACTGTGCCTTTAAGTGAAGTAAGGCCGAGTTCTCTTCTTAACAGAGTTATTGGGGTAGAGATGGGCAGTCACAGGACTTTTTTCCAAAGGGAACCCTCCAATTCCGGCCAAATTGAGTCTGGAATGCCAAGCATGGCTGCCACGCCATAAGTAAGCGCTGGAACTGCTTTCATCCTGTAAAAGTTGGTTGCCGCCTTGACTGAGAAGCGACCACTTTTTTTGTCCATAATGATCAATTGATTTGTCAAGATTTTGTTTTTGTTGATCAGGAGGTCTAGCATTGGTTGCTCGTTCTTTTTTTTGCTAAACATGGTGCCCAGGTATCTAAAAGATTCCACCTCTTCGAGGCGGGTGTTATTGAAGAACCATGCCTCTGAAGCTTTTCGTTTGGCCTCTTTTGTCAGTCACATCACTTTGGTTTTCAAGGCGTTACTTTCCAGGTCGCTAGTTTGCAGGTATTCATTCAAATTGTCCAGTTTTCGCTGGAGCCCAATCTTCGTTTGGTCAATTAGGATGATGTTGTCTGCGTAAAGCAGCCTGCTGACCTTATCAGACCCTAAAGAGGTGGGGGGAAGCTTTTACGTTCCTTTCGGCATGTTGGTAATCGCCAGTGTAAGCGTTGTAAAGTGCCGGTGCCAGAGGACATCCCTGCTTTACTCCACAAGTTGTACCAATTGAAGAGGAAAGTAGCCCTGTACCGTTAAGTCGCACTCACATGGATGTTTCAGAGTAAAGTTCTTGAATAGGTTCCAACAAGGAGGGGGGATAGTTCCAGTTAGTGAGTTTTGTCCATAGCTTCTCTGTTTACTTTGTCAAATGCTTTGGACAAGTCGATGAAAGCCAGGCACAGGGGAGGCGCCCCTTCCTGGACTCTGGCCTTAAGGATGTTGATGGTGAATATGTTTGCCAGGGTGCTAAGGTTTTTCCTGAAGCCAGTTTGGAAATTGTCCCATCCTTCGGAAGAGGACACCCAGATTTTGAAGCTGTCAAGTAGGAAGGATCCAAAGAGTTTTCCGATGCTGTCAAGGAGTGCTATCGGGCGATAGTTGTTCGGATCGCCTCTGTCGCCTGACTTGTAAATTGGCACGACGTTTGCTGTCTTCCACGACGTCGGGATGGATCTAGTTGCCGTGCATGATTCAAAGATTTCAGCTATCAGGATAGACCGGCTTGCCGGATTGGATTTTAAGTCCATATTTGACAGGCTGTCAGGGCCAGGTGCTCGTGAGGATTTTAGTTTCTTGATTTTAAATTCAATGCAAGCCGGGTCAGGGTCGATGTCCCAGTGGGAACTTCGGTGTTTTCCAGGCTCCGTCCCCTTGTCGGGTTGGCCGAAAAGGGCGGAAAAGTGAGCGATCCAGGCTTCTTCTGGGACGCTAGATGATAAGGCATCCTCACTTGATGAGCTTTTTGAGTTAATCAATGACCAGAAAGCCTTTGTTTGCTTACCAGCAAGTACGCGCAGCATTTGTTCGGAGTCATCTTGATATAGCTGGAGTTTAAAGCCTTTTAGTCAGTTCTTGTAAACATTTGTATCGGTCCGAGCTGTTTCTCTGTTGGTAATTGAGGGGAAACGTCTGCCTGCCTCTTTTGAGTTGTCCAGAGCTTTTGCTTGACGATAATTTGTAATTAGTGTCGCAATGACTGAGCCTTTCAACCTTAAACGTGTAGAGTTGGTGTAGGTCTCAATGTTGGTCGTTCTCAGGGCACTCGAACTCTCGTGGACGTCAATGGTGGAAGCTGTCTGTGTCATTTTCAGGAGGTTATGGTCACTGTTGCATGTTCTAATAATCTCGAAACCTGTGACCTGCGGCAAGAGATTTCTAGAAAGGTAGACGTGGTCTAGGATGGCGTGTCTTCCTGCTAACTCCCAAGTGGGGAGGGCCGGGTGAGGAACTTTGCCCAAGAAGTGGGCGTTGTGAAGGTCAAAGGAGTCCATCAGGTTTGCCCATTTCTTTCCTCTTTCTACAGAGTTTTCTGGCAATTGTAAGATGTTTGGTTTTGATTGGGAGTTTTCAGGGGTTTTTTTCATGATCTTGACATTTAAATCACCGCAGATGATTGTGCTATCAATTAAGTCGTTTGATAGAGCATCCTTCAGAATGTTTCCGATTTTCGATAGGAAGTGCTCTGTTGCACATTCTTTGGAGTTCAAGTACAGGTTTACTAGTAAGTAAGTAGTTTTCTTTTGTTTACTTGAGTCTTGTTGGTTGTAGCCTCGTTGGATCAATGCGGCCAAGATGTGCCGCTCCTCCTTTATTATTTTAAGGAACTGGAAGTTGGATCCAATACGCAGAGCAGTCAATAGTCCAGCCCTTGGTCTACCTGAGGCTCCTCTCAGGGCTGAGGAAGAGATGATTGCATAGCCCTCTACCGTTGGTTTGTTTTGGATCCAAGTTTCTTGGAAACACCAGATGTCAGCTGATCCGAGGTTTACATCAGAGGAATGCATCAGGTGAGTGAAGCCTCGGGTGCCCAGGAACCCAAAGTTAATTTGGTAATTGGTTCCGTGTTTGGTGACTGACCAGAGGGATCCTTGTTTACCTGTCTTATGTTTGATTGCTAGAATCCTTGTTTTGTTAACAGGGCTTTAGGCAACCAGGCCCAACAGTTTGGGTCTTCCTTGGGACTAGGTTGCTTCCGGTCATCAGATGGGTTCTCGTTTACTTTAGTTGGGATGTCTTGTTCGATGGTAATGTTCCAGTTTTTCTGGGGACCTGGCGGGACTCTTTCCAATTCTAAAGAGCTTGGGCGATGGCGCTCGTTCTGTTTCCGCGTGGTGGATCTTTGGTGATGCCTGTTTGAAGATGACGAGGCCCGGTCATTCAAGTATGGGGATCCATTGGTTCCTTAGACCTTCCTCTTGTTGGCTCGAGAGCTGTTAGGGAGAATTCTCTGTTTAGGCTGAATTTCCTAACCTAGTGAGTCCCCCAGCAGCTTTGCTGGATTTTTGGGGTTTATTTTTTTTCTCCTGCCAGGAGTGAGACTCTTTTACCCTCACTCTTGGGCATGATTTGAGTGCGTTTCTTTGACTCTAGATGTGTTTAATGGGCTATGGGGTCTTTTACTCCATAGGGCTTCATGTGTTTTTGTGATGTGTGTTACACAGCACCCTTAGTGCAGTAAACAGGGGTGTCATAGTGACCCCCCAGTATAGACTCCATACCCTGGGACTGACTACTGTCTCCCAGGACATGTAAAGTCACCATTAACTTTACTAGTCTTGAATTCTGAACAGAACCAGTACAAACCATCATATTGTGGACTTACTGGCTGGGGCAATTCGATTGCCCCGGGGTCTGTTAGTCGAGGGGGCACATCTCCGTCCCCCCTGATCGAGTTTTGGCTGGTGGCAGTGGATACTACTTTTTATATTCAACCACAAATATTTTTCTCTGGGATTTTCCCATTGTTCGAGGCTACTATCTTTATTTAATTACGATAGCCTCGAACATACCGCCAGTTTATTTAATTATTATTCATTCTCCGGTTGGTATTTTTTACCAAAACTCGGTTCTAAAATGGCGTTTGTGTTCTCTTCTGTGACTCCAACCCAAGTCGAGCCCTTTGTTCCACTTTTTTGGCGGGCTTCTCCACAGAAGCCCTCCAAAGTGGTGCCACTCTGTCTGGGGTACTTAGAAGGGGTGGAGGGGGATTTAGGCACCCAGGACTGAGTTGCCTAGGCAACTCAAGTCGCACTCCGTCCTGATTGGCTCAAGTGGTGAGCCGGCCGGCTCACCACTTAGCATGTTTGAGTGACAGCTAGGCTGAGTAAATGGGGGTTTTCTGCATAAAAGCAGGGCTTTGGGGACGGGAACTTCAGAAGTCGCCACAGGACCTAAGAATCCGACGAGGGAGAAGCTGAGCCGACCTGCCACGACGACACCACCAGTGGAGCCCTGCTGGACCGTCACACCACTTTTCCCAACGACAGAGGAGATCTCCCGCCGGAGAGTCTTCTTCCTTTGACTGGTGGGGATAACCAGTTTCACCGTCTTTTCGCCTTCCTGACGCATCTCGTGGCCACCTTGCCTGTGCCAAGCATCCCGGCAACCGGAATACCACGTTTTACCACGACCGCAAAATAAAGGGTAATACCTTTAACCGGAAAACTCTGCGGCTGGTTTCTTCCCTGGCAGTGCAACGACCTTCATCTTTCCTCCAAGTCGAGACCTTCTCTTCCCCTGGACGACGACGAAACTTGCACCCGCTGCCAGGAACAACTGCCACCGCTGGAGGATCCTTCCCACTTAAGGTACCGTGTCCCGCCTGGCTTCCCTTGCCAGCGACTGTACGGTGTAGATTTAGCCCCCGGCTTTCGAACCTGGGTTAGCCTGGGACAACCTGGCTAAACTTTTCTGGGCCTCTCTAAACTCTTTTCGAACTCTCTGCAAGACTTTCTAAGCCTAGTGTAACTGTGTGATCTTGGGCGCATTTGTGCTCTGCTCTCTCTAAGAGTGGGCCCAGCCTATGGACTTTGGCTCACAAGTGACTTTTTGCTCTTCTGCCTTGCTAATAGTGTTCCTAAATCTTAGAGTGGTGTACCTTTCCATATTCTATCTTTTTCCCTCCCTTCTTCATAAACTTATTGGAGTGCCATCTATAGTTAAGCACTCACCTCTGTGTGGAAATAAGTGATGTTAACTAAGACTTATCTGATAAGGAATAAGGGTTGTATATATTATAATAGTAACTGTGTTTAGAGTGTGTTACAATAAGAATGCTGGAGTGTTTCAAACAGTGTGTTTTTAAATAAATAATTATATACTATGATACCAAAGCTCTGGTCAGTGTTTGCTTGTATTATTATGTCTGAGTGCCTATTGTGTATACTTTGCATACTGCCTAACTCTTCTTGAGGGAAGTCTGACTGCTCAGCCACAGCTACCACAGCTGCCAGGTAAATCTGGGTGGTACAGACTGCTACCAAGTGGGTTTACTGCTAACACCTGTAGTCCTAAATCTTTTGCAGTGTTCCCAAAAAAGGGAACTGCACTGCCTAACAAGAGCGTCTTTCGGCGTGATCTAATAAATGTTCTTTGTGTTTTTGACCTTCATTGCTCATGTAATCTGTGAGATCGTATCCTAGAGCTCTCAGTTTATTTTTAGCCTTGGTTAAGGCGGATTTTATAGTTTGAGACTGTATGTGTAGATAAACACTGTCAACTCGCTTTTTGTCCTGGAATTCCACAATTGTAAGATCATCTGTGGATAGAGTTTTTAGTGCTGGAACCAGATGCAAGATTTTTAGGATGGTTTTTCTGTTAAGAATGAAAGAGGAGTCTTCGTTCGATATGCTTTTCAAGGTGAAAGTGCAGGTTTTAGTGGACCTGGCAGAGCGTCTTAGGAGTTCTCTTTTTGCTCGTCGGTCTTTGCTTTTTTCGCTAGGTGTAGTTGTGTACTTTAACTTTCTAGGCCCTCTGGAGTTTGACGTCCGTTGGTATCTTGGGGTAAGCCAGGGTCTGGCTGTTTGATCTGGTTTTTGATGCCTTTTTGTGCTCCGATTTCTTGAAGTTGCACGCTCCTCCCTGTGGCAACCTCTGTGGGCTCTAGAGCGCCAGTGAGTTGAAGTTTCTGTTGGTCGTTCATGTTTTGGTTTTTGAAAATCACCTCTCATTGGTTGTGTCCTATTAAATGGACGGGGCCTAGACTTGGCCCGCTCTGGAGACTTTTCCGTTTTCTTAGCCGGTGGATGCTGAGACAATCTTCTGTCTTTGTTTTTTGCCAAGAGGTTTAATTTCTTCTCTTCCAGTGTCAAGAAGATTGTGCTTGTTTGCTCCGGAGAGGGCCCTTTTTTTTCGTGTTTTTGCTTGTGTTCAAGACATTCGGCGGATGGCGCTGGGGATTGACTGTTTGCGTTTCTCTTCCTTTTTTGAGGTGGATTCCGATCGACCTCGTCCCAATCCTTCCAGGTTTCTGTATCGTTCAAAGCCGCCTCCATCAGCTCACTTTCCGTGATTGACCAGATGGTGTCGTCCGTGTCCTTCTTTCCTTTGGTAATAGTGCATGAAGACTTCGGTTGAGGAGGAAGAGTAGGATCACTGGATTTAGACTCGAAAGATAGGCACGATTGTTTTAATGAGGAAACCAGACTGTCATCGTTGATTTGGAGTCTGGTAGGAGGTCTGCTCGTCGTCGCCTTGAGGGGCCCTCTCAGTTTGATGTCGTCTTTTTGGATGGATTGGTCAACGGACCAAGTTGCACATCCATTCTTCAGTTGAGGTTTGGTCACAGTTTTCAGGTTGTTTTTTTCAGGTTGGTTGGAGGTGACCGCGAGGACTTACTGCTCAAAGATTTTGTTTTTTCTTTTGGTTTCTGTATGGTCGAACGGGCTGAAGGGGCTTCCGTTCTTGTCACTGCGTTCCGACCAGGTGGTAAACCTTTGACCTGGTTGGTGGTAGCCGTCATGACTTCTTTAGCCGGGTTACCTGTAAATTGAAAGGTTTTGATGGCTGGCTCGTTGGTTTGAGTGAACCTCGAGCACTTTGAGCAAGCAACGAGGTGTCCAGGTTGCAATGAGACTTCTCCCGTGGGAGGTTTATGAAGTTCCTTTGCTATGATGTAGCCTTCGATGAAAAAGTCACATTTACATATGGGCCAGTAGAGTTACTTAGTCTTTTGCAGAATCGTTGAGCGCTTCATAAAGCTTGGTAAAGGGCGCGAGAGCTATGGTCAAGGACGACATGAGGGCTAAGAGATCTGTTTTTCTTTTTGGTGATGAAGAGGGTGAGCCCGGCACGGCTCTAGAATCGGGCGTTGGATTTGGGCCTCGTCTTTTCGGCGATGGTTGCCGTGGGTTGACGAGACTCTCACTTGCAGAATTCTCTTGGGTAGGTCTACAAGGAAATGGGGCTCTTTTCCTCCCTTCCTGGTCGGTTGAGTTTTTTAAGTCTTTGCCCGGGAGTTCCGTCTGACATTGGCTCTTCGTTGGAATTACAGAGCCTCTTAGCACCAGGTCCTCGGCTGGCTTACTTATGACAGGGTCGTAGGTATTTTGCGCTTGGTCAATGAGAGTTGAGATAGTATTTTGTGTCAGATTGGGTTCCGAGGCATTCAAAGTGGGTTCAAGGCCAGGTCTCTCCACTTTTAGGTGTCATCTTTTCAAGAAAGCAAGTTTACGCAGAGAGTCCTTATCGTTTTCGTGATTCAGGTCTTGGCGAGTTCCTTCCAGTAGTTCAGCGCCAGATATCTCAGTTTTGTCTTCTTCCTACAGAGGTTTTCTTTTTGTCGCAAATAAATCGGCTATGGATCCCATCGCTGGTGTTTTTTGAGCCTTACAGAGCCGTGATGGTGTTTTTTCTTTCATCAGTGGTTTTTTACACGACTGCTGCGTGGTAAGCTTAGAAAAAGTCATCGTACGTTGTTGAGACTGGCACTTGATATTGCTTGCAACCGTAGGGTTGGGGCGACTTGTGAGTGCTACTTCTGTCGGCATGGAATGTGAATCAGAGACATTGAGTCTTAAGGGAATAGTTGTGGGTTTAATTGCATCCTCTGATACATCCAGGTCGTCTTCAGAGTACTCAATTGTAGAGTACGAGCAGACTTCAGTACTTTTGCCAGCCACTCTGTTTTTAACAGGACTAGGGAAGTCCTCATTTTTAAATGGTTGGTGTATTTCCACTTTA
This sequence comes from Ambystoma mexicanum, assembly GCF_040938575.1. Lineage (NCBI taxonomy): Eukaryota > Metazoa > Chordata > Amphibia > Caudata > Ambystomatidae > Ambystoma > Ambystoma mexicanum. The sequence continues at coordinate 788,462,376 of NC_090935.1, read as the reverse complement.
GTTACATCTTTATTCTGAGGGTCAGCTAGTTTAGCTGATGAAGTCTTGATTATCAACGGCTTGGGCAGACTTTATGCTTTTAGGGGGGAAACCGTTCGATGGTGAACCCTCAGTTCAAGTGTCTCCTTTGTTTTCAAGTCCTCCTGATTTTCAGCAGGGGGGAAAGCCCGGATCTAGGCTCCCTGAAAAAGTCAGACTCCAAAGACCCTCCCGGCCTTGCATTGGAGCCGACTGAGCCTCTGCTTGCCTCAGGTCTTCCGAGTGCAGTGCAGTGAGAGCTGCACGTTCTGCGGGGACTCCTGGGCCGCGTCGCCGGTCCGCCCCGTGTTTTCCTGCTCGCTCTCCACTGTTCGCGGCTCGTCGGCAACGAGGCTCGTCGCCTCCGCGACGAGCTCCCGGTCGCCGGCGGCGCCCGGCTCGAGAGGAGGTCGTCCACGGTCAGGCGCAGCTCGCGGATCCCAGGGAAAGGAGCCGTGCGCCCGTCCGCAAGGTCGCCTTCAGAAGCTTCCTCCTCGGCGACGGCACAGGTGGCAGGGTGAGCTGCAGAATCTTCCTCGTGCTAGACTTGAAAGCTGGTAAGACCCGGTAGTCTATTTTCAGAAGAGCGGGGGGGAGGTGGCAGGGGTAGGATCTTGTTGTCCGCCGGCGGGGCATGTTTGGAGACTGCCACCACCACCGCTGCGCCAGTGCAAGCACTCCCCTCCCCGTGGGTAAGCAGTTCCACTGGCGTTGGGGCTGAAGGAGCATCTTCCGAGCCGGGTAAAGCTTTTGAGTAGTCTTCTTTGTGTTTGTTAGAGTCCAGTAGTGCCTGGCCTTCAAATGATTTGAGTTTATGCTGAGCTGAGGACACCTTCGAGGACGGCGGTTTTCTAGCGCGCTTCAGCAGCTTCAGAGGGCTCCGTCGCTCCAGGCCGCTGTCCTTGCTTCGGGTCCGCTGGTTCCGTGGCCAATGCCCCTCGCTGCCTGTTTCAGGCTAGCATCTCAGGGCCAGGTGGACCGTGGAGCGGCCGCGGACTGCCGTAGACTGTGAGCACCTCAGTGAGCAGCTCCGCGGCCGCTCCGCGGCTCAAATGAGTTTATGAAGGCTGTGTGGGTCACTCCTTCCACCACAGCAATGGAAAGCAGACTGCAGGAAAACAGGAAAGTGCCGGGACTGCCGTAGACTGCGAGCACCTCAGCGAGCAGCTCTGCGGCTCAAATGAGTTTATGAAGGCTGTGTGGGTCACTCCTCCCACCACAGAAACGGAAAGCAGACTGCAGGAAAACAGGAAAGTGCCGGGACTGCCGTAGACTGCGAGCACCTCAGCGACTATGGGGGAGCTATGTGTTGGGCCTCACAGGGAGGATGGCACATATGATGGGCCAGGCATCAGCAAATCTTAGGGCAAGCCAAGAACTGAAGAAGTACTGGCATGACCTTAAAGCCTCACGTGGATTGGACTCCAGGACAGGAGATCCTTGTGATGGACCCTACCAAACCTAGAGCTTTGGCAGATAAGTGGACGGACCCTTCAGGATAATCTCCAAGATGGGCGAAGTCAACTATCTGGTTGACATGGGAAGCCCTGGGGTAGCTCCTCGGGTATTTCACGTTAACCAGCTCAAGTCTTTCCACAGGTGAGAGGAAGTGTCATGCCTTCTGCTAGCTTCAGACCAAGTGGAGGATGAGAGCGAGCCCCTTCCTAATTTTCTGCATAGCAACCCTCAGGATGGCTCAGTGGAGGGAGTGCATCTCTTTCCAGATCTGACACAAGAGCAGCAGAGGGTCTGCAGGGCTTTGCTCCGGCAGTTTGCCCCTCTGTTCTCACTTACAACAGGCCTCACCCCGTGGTGCAGGCTTGAAATTGAAACTGGTGACAGTGTAGCTGTCAAAAGCAGGTGCTATTGAATGTCAGACAGTGTAAACGCCACATTCAGGCTGAGGTCGCCAAGAGGTTGGATCTGGGTGCAATTGAACCCTCAACCAGTCCCTGGTGCAGTCCAGTGGTCCTTGTCCCTAAGGCAAGTTCCAAGGCTGGCACAAAGGATTGGTGGTTCTGTGTGAACTAGAGGAGTCAATGCCGTCAAGAAAACTGACGCGCATGCATTGCCCCGGGCTGATGAGCTTGTGAACACCATAGGTGCTGACAAATTTGTAAGCACCTTGGACCTTACCTCAGGCTATTGGCAAAAACCGACAGACCAGGCTAAGGAAAAAAACTGTGTTCTCGACACCTGAGACGCTCTACCAGTCAAGCCTTTTGGGTTGAGGAATGCATCTGCCACCAAGTATGGTTAATCATGCGCTCAGTGGGCTGGAGGCCTTGTGTGGCCTACCTACACGACATTGCTGTCTTCAGTTCCACCTAGGAGGACCATTTGACTCATTTGGATCAGGTGTTGCAGGCCTTGCGAAGGGCTAACCTCTCTATCAAGGCCACCAAGTGACAGATAGCTCAGGGGAAAGTCACTTACCTTGGTCATTAGGTAAGAGGGGGTCGAATCCAACCTCTCTCCAGTAAGGTACAAGATGTACATGACTGGGAGACTCCCACTGCTCAAACCCAGGTGGAAGCTTCTTTTGGGCCTCACTGGGTATTACCAGAGTTCATGGCGGACTATGGAACCATAGCTGCCCCACTGACAGCTCTGGCTTCACCCAAACAACTGTGGAAGGTTAATTGGACAGAAGACTGTCAGAGGGCCTTTGTTGGCTTGAAGGAAAGTCTATGTGGGGCACCTGTGTTGTGTGCGCCTGATTAAAGCAAACCCTTTATTGTTCAAACCGATGCCTGCTACACCGGAATTGGAGCAGTCTTGTCCCAGTTAGATGACAAAGGGAGAGAACATCCTATCGTATTCATCAGTAGGCAACTCAAAGGTAGAGAACTTAGGTGAGCTACTGTTGAAAAGGAATGTTTCAGTATAGTTTGGAGATTTAGGCATTTTAGGCCCAACACCTTACGGGGTCTACCTTCAAAGTCCAAACAGACCATAAGGCCTTAAAATGGCTTATGCAGATGAAGGGTGAAAACACTAAACTGCTCATGTGGTCCATTAGCCTACAAGGGCTAGACTTCACTATTGAGCACAGACCAGGAAAGAGTCATGATAATGCAGATGGCCTTTCCAGAAGGTATGTTGACCGTCTGGATGAGGGTGTCAATCTCGTGGGAGATTAGACCACCCTAACCTCAGTCTGGGGGCTGGGAGGGGGGCGACTGTGATGCTGGAAATGCATTGGAGGGACAGGGCCTCCATGTCCTTGTCCTGTACTCCCTCATCACATGTGTTCTGTGTTGTTTTCTGCACAGGAGTCTATGTTGGACTCCTGGCAATGCAGCTCTTCCTCTTTTTGGTTGTGGTGAACAGAGACCCTTGGGATACCCTTATGGCACCCTTGGGTAGGGATACAACCCTCTACCCTTAGTGTATGTTTTTGGACACCTGTGTGTGGCCCACAGAGCAGGGTATGGGCTGTGTCATGATTCCTGTCCCTCATGTCCCCAGCCCTCCAAGATGTCAGGCTTGAGCCAGGCCACGATCAACTACATGGCCCTCAAGGGCCTCTCATCCCTCCAAAGACCCACTTGGAGTCAGACTTGGCGCTTGTGGCATGGCACCAGACTCACTCACTCCCATAGGATAACATTGGGGATTGGACTTGTAGTGATGGGGACAAGATGGATGCCCCCACATATTTCGGTTCCCAGAACTGCATGTGCGGTCTAGTCTTTTGGGTGTGGTTCAGCCCAGAGGCACCTGGGATACCCAGAGACTATTTAAGCCACACCCAGGCTGAGAAACATGCTTTGCGTTTTCTGCACCTGCAGTGTGACACTCACCGTGTTCAGATCGGTCTCCAGTAGGCCTGCATCTTTCTTCTGCGCTCAGCTCCTGCAAGAACAAGAACACCGTTAGGAACAGCCTTACCATGTGGCTCTTCTGCCCGTCAGTCATCGCTCCTTCTGTTCTGCGGGCATCTTCGGCGGTGTCATTCCCATCCCGGCACGCCGCTTCCTAAGGAAAAGGGAAAGAACAGACAAAAGGCATTGGTAAGCATTCTGCAAATCTTTGCTCATTTTTAAATACTGTACGAGCTTCAAACGCTTACCTGAATCCCAGCCGCTCTGGGGGAACTCTGTCTCCGGAACTTCTCATCCATCTGCAGGAGGGAAAAGACACTCCAGGTTAGCGTGGAAATATCTAGAGGCGCCGCATGCCGCGCTTACCCACCGCATTTGTTCTTCATAACCGGCATCCACCCTGAAAACGTCGCGGCACCTAAAAAGACACAGAAAAATAACTCAGTTCAATGCAAATACGAAAGGGGTGCATCGCGCATCGTGCTCTCACTCACCTTCACCGCTACTCATCTCAGCGGCACGCCGCCATCCCGGACGCCGGCCATCATCTAAGGAAGGAAAGGAACGAAGTTAGAGAACTGTTCAAAAGACTCATTATACTTACCTGTCGGACTCTTGCCAGTGTAGTAACTAGGGAGCAACGAGCCCGCATCAATCATCGTGCCCCTGCGCTGAAGGCAGGACGGAGAACACACTAGCTAAGAAAACAAGGTGAGCTGTGGATCAAAGGGAAGGGTTGGACCCCGGGGAAGAAGGGTTTCAAGCACACAGACACAATAGCGAGTTAAACTCTACCAACCCTGTGTTTCAGGCCCAGTCTCCAGTCGAATAGTGGTTTAGTTCTTTCCAGGTAAAACATGACTGTCCTGCGCACATCAAATGGGTGTATGCTTCTTTCGGCCACGTTAGTGGGGTTCTGGAAGAAAGTAGGCAGTTCTATTGATTGGTTCACATGGAACCTAGAAATAAATGTGGGCGCAAATCGAGGGTGAGTGTGCAGAACCACCTTATTTCTGTGAACTGTAACGAAAGGGTCTAGAACTGAAAGGGCCTGTAGTTCACTAACCCTTCTTATAGAAGTGATAGCCACGAGGAAGGCTGTCATATAGGTAAGGTCTTTGAGACTTGCTTTATGCATAGGTTCAAAGGGATACCGCACGAGTCTAGTCCAAACCACATTTAGGTCCCATCCGGGTGCTGGGTGCGAAATGGGGGTATGAATCCTTTTAACCCCTTCCATGAAAGCCTTGATGACTGGTATTTTCCACCACAACACCTTTTGTTGTGACGTAGTGTAGGCAGAAAGAGCAGCTAAGTGAACCTTCAGGGAATTCAAAACCAGGCCTGAGTCTAGTAAGTAAGTCAGGTACAATACAATGCGAGTAGGAGAGCAATCAATGGGATTGACGCCCTTGGTATTACACCAGATAACAAAGCATTTCCATTTACTGGAATAGCAATATCGGGTGTTGGGTTTCCTTGCTTCCCCGAGTATGTCCATGCATCTTTGAGGAAGTTGAAGGTGTCCGAACTCTATGACCTCAGGAGCCAGGCTGCTAAGTTCAGATTTTGGGGGCATGGTGAAGCATTTCTCCCCTGTCTTGAGATGTTGTAATGGCAGGGCAGTTTCATAGGAGGAGCGTGGGACATCTCCATCAGATGAGAAAACCAGGGTTGGCGGGCCCACATGGGGGCCACCAATATCATGGTGACTGGTTCCTGTTGTATCTTGTGCACAATCTTATTGAGCAGGGGAGTCGGGGGATAAGCGTAAACAAATTTCCCTGACCATGCTATCCAGAGACCGTTCCCCTTGGAGCGGTTCTGGGGGTACCCGGAAGCATAATCTAGGCATTGACCGTTCTCCAGAGTTGCGAACAAGTCGATCTCTGGCAAGCCCCATAGCGCGAAGACGTTGGAGACAAGGGGCCGGATTACGTGTCCGGCGGTAACCAAGGCGGTAAAACCACATGGTTACCGCCGGACTCTTATTACCATTCTGCCTCCGTGATTCCCGGAATTACCAGGGCATTACAAACCCCGGTGTACCGGGAATTCCAGAGGAGGAATGGTGTAAATCCCCATTCCCATTGAGTCCTATTGGATTCAATGGGAATGGGGATCATGGAAACACCGGCACATCTCGTGATGGTGCCGGTGTTTCCTCGTCTGCCTGCAGGTGGGCGGTGGTAGACCCGCCAGATCAGACCTGGCGGAAACGTCACCTCCCACCTACAGGACTCGGGATCGGGCGGTCCGGAATTAACAGTGGCGGCGGGTTTACCGCCACTGTTATTTCCAGACCGCCCGACCTGTAATGAGGCCCATTGTCTTTGTGTAGCCACCATTCGTACTCTATGGGCAGTGGGAATTCTCTCCAGAACTCTTCCGCAAGAATATTGAATTTCCCTGGAATGTGTTGTGACAATAGGAACATCTTGTGTTTGAGAGCCCATTTCCAAATGTTTTGGGACAGCTTGTATTGCCCTGGAGAGTGTGTGCCCCCGTTTGTTCAGGTGGTACATGGCTGTGGTGCTGCCCGTCAAGATCGGGACTGTCTTCCTCTGTAACTGTGTTTGAAAAGCTTTCAGTGCTTTGAAAACCGCTAATAGCTCCAACAGATTTATGTGGTTGGATGCTACTTGTGGCGACCACACACCATGCGTTGTCTGCTGAAGCAGGTGAGCGCCCCTCCCCCCCCACCCAGTGAGAGATGCATCTGTCATGAGAGTGGCGTCTACTGCAGAGGTGGTGAAGGTCTTCCCCTTCAAGAGGTTTTCCCTCGACCACCACTGCAGAGAGAGAACGAGGGCTGGTGAGACAACTACCAGATCTTCATTGTCCGCTGGCCTGACACCACTGGGTGTAAAGCCACTCTTGCATGGGACGCATGCGCAGACGCGCGTGAGGAGCTAAGTAAATACAGGACGCCATAATTCCTAACTGTTGCATGGCCTTGCGTACCGTCACTTCCCGACTGGCTACATACAAGACAAGGCCATCTTTTGTCTGAATTAGAGCCCCTAGAAATTGTTTGACTTGACTGGAGTCTAAGCTGGATTTCTTCTCGTTGATGGAGAATCCCAGACTGAATAAGAGGTCTATTGTCTTACGAGTGTTCAATAGGCATGTTCCGTAGGACTCCCCTGTTATGAGCCAGCCGTCAAGGTAAGGGTAAACCGGGACGGATAGTCTGCGCAGGTGCGCTGCCGCTACTGCCAGTACCTTCGTAAACACCCTTGGCGCTAAGGCAATGCCAAAGGGGAATACTTTTAACTGATAGTGCTGAACCTTAGGTATTTTCGGTGCGCTGGCAACATTGAAAAATGAAAGTCTTTCATGTCCAGTGTTGCCATGTTATCCCCCTGTCTCAACAGCAGGATTACTTCCTGTAAAGTGACCAAACAAAACTTTTGGGGTTTGACAAACTTGTTTGCTAGGTGCAAGTCTAGCACAGGGCGCATGGTGAGATCCTTTTTGGGTACAATGAAGTACACTGAATAAATACCCTTGTTGGTGGTCTAGAGTCAAACGTTGTGATTTTGGCAGTCTGAACTGAGGTGGTCGGCAAAATTCTATGCAGTACGCGTGGGCGACCGTCTTGAGTACCCACTGGTATGTAGTTATCTCCTCCCAAACTGTAAGGAAAGATGTTATACGCCCCCCTACCGGGGTGGCATGGGAGGGGACCTGGATCTGAAAGTCATTTCTGACCAGAGGCCGGGTGCACCTCTCAGGGTGGATCCTCACCCTCTACCCTTTCCACGTCGATGTCCTCTGGGCGGATAGGAGGTAGCGGTATTAGGCACTTGTCCCAAATTCCAGTTGTTCCCACCATACTGGTTTTGGGGAAAACGAGATTGCCCTCGAAAGGACCGGAAAGAACCGCTCCCTCTCTTTGGAGAGGGTTCATGGGTAATCTGTTGAAGGGACTTGAGTGTTTCATGCCCTTTCTTGACGGTTTCAAGTGCTTTGTCCACTGCCTTGCCAAATAATTTAGTTTCCTCAAAGGGTTTGTTTATTAAAGCTGTCTGGGTCTTTGGCTCGAACCCTCAATTTCTCAGCCAGGCATGTCGCTTAAGCAGGGTACCTTGTGCCAGGGTTCTTCCCGCTGTCTCAGCAGCGTCTAGAGTGTTCTTAAGCACATTCTGACTGACCTGCTTGCCTTCTGATACGATGGTCAGCAACTTAGCCCACATAGGTTCTGGTACTTCTTTAAGGCCTTCTTGCAGCAGGTTCCACTGGATGTCTGCATAGCTGGCCAATAGCGTGGTGTTATTAGCTATCGTTGTGGAGAACGCTGCAGCAGTTGTGATCCTCTTCCCCAGTGCATGCAGTCTTTTGGACTCTTTATCGGGTGGTGCCTCTCCTGTGGACAGGGGGGCACAAGCGCATTTCCTAATAGTAGTAACTACTAAAGAATCTGGTGTGGCATGGCCCTGGATGTATGATATATGATATGGCATTTGTAACGCGCCTATACACAAGTGTTTCGAGGCGCGAGGAGGCAGGGAGGGGGAACAAGGGGAAGACAGACAACGATCCTACTAGGCCAGGTAACATTCAGACCGCGAAAGTGCAGGGGTAGGGGGAAGGGAAAAGTGCAAGGGGAAGGGGACTTTTCCCTTGCAGGGTTGGTTTGCGAAGGACAAAACCACTTCTCCACCCTAGGGTTCACTGCCCTGGTTTGAGCTGCCGTCAACAAAGAAGGTGCCAATCTCTTCTTTATAGAGTTCAACAAAGGGATGGCCTGACTGGCCGCAGGTTTTCCCTAGAGGATGTCCTCCACAAAATCAGAATCCGGTAAGGCCTCTTGTGTGGCGATCTGAAAATGGTCAGCTGCCTTTTTCAACATAGCATTAAACGCTATTTGAACATCCACAGGGGAGGCTTGGCGGACTGGAGGGGGGGGGGAATCCATGCACAGGGCATCGGGTTCTGTGGTGGGCGTAGGGGACGCCCAAGGTTGAGCATCAACCTGGCGGGTGTCTTCCCAATTGTCCATAGGATCGGACTGGTCCAGTGCCTGGTCATCCTCATTGTAAGTGTCCCCAAAGGGGGCAACCTCATCCTGTAAATAAGAGTCTACAAGGATGTTGTCATCCGTGAGGTCATAGGTATATTTCTCATTTTGATCCTCCAAGGTCCTTTGAAACTTGGAAACAGGTGTAAAAGGAAGGTCTTCCTGAGGTCTCTTGGCAGCAAACTTTTCAGAATAAGAGAAAATTTTCTGTCCATACACCCCTCAAATTTCTCTCTGGTCGATGAGGATGAAACGGAGGGGTCCAGGGGAGGAAAGGGCTCATCTCCCTCTCTGGGATGTTGAGATGTGTCCTTCATCATGGTAGATAAGGGCACAGGCCTGTCACTATAGTCCTTGCGACGTATGGGGTGCTGTGGCACGTCTTTCGGCACATCTTTAGGCCGCTCCTTGTGTTTCGCCGCCTCTTTCAACCGTTCCTTGAGTCTAACTGCCGAGGCAATCCTAGCGATGCTCTCGCCAATGCTCAGGGAATCGAGGTGATCGGCCGGTTTAACCGGAGGCTGAGCGGTGGATTTCGGCGCCACCGGGGCCTTAGGTGGCGTCTGCGCATCCTGCTGGAGCATCTCGACGGCAGCGTGTTTTTTAGTGCTAGTGCCCTTAACTTTAGAATGCCGTCACAGGCCGCAGCTGCGGTTGCGGGGAAAGCTGCCGATCATACAGATCAGCGGATCCCATTGAAGTTTTCACTGGGTACATTGGCACTTTGGAACACTTCTTCAGTACCACCGAAGCAGAACCTTGGGTTATGTGTTTAGTGTTAACATCGTGTGCGCCCCGGTCGCCGGGTGTTTTCCCCATAGTATGACTCACGTCGTGCCTGACGGTGTCAGGGACGGGCGCTGCAGAAGGAGAACCGTTCGCCGTGATGTCAATGGCATCCGCAACAGAGGCCTGGTCATCGCTAGTTCCCCCATCACTTTCGTTGATTGCGGCGGCAGGACAAGAATATTTAGCCTGCGACATGCCGTAGGCCGCCCACTGCTTTAGACGGCGCTCCTTACTCGTCTTGTGGCGAAGGAGTTTACAAGCCGCACAAGCCGCTTCGCTACGGTCGAGAGGAAGACAGCTGTTGCACCGAGGCTGCTCGTCCAGTGTAACGCTCACCTGATTCCCGTAGAGGCGCCGGTCTTGACTGGGCGTGTACCGTATCTTCAAAGGTGATGTGTAACACACGGCTGGCTCTTTGGGCTGGACCTCTGTGCACTGTATGTCTGGCTCGAAGGGTAAGATGTCTGCAGATAGAAAATGTGGGATTAATGAACTGGGTTATTGAATGTCTCTCTCTTCTTCCCTTTCTCTTCTCCTGTAGAACCCCAAAGGTTAGCGCTCTCACCTTAGGTAAGTGAACGCCGTGCTCTCCATCTGCCTCGAGGCAGGGTGCTGTAACCAGTTTCTTCACTGGATAAGGGGAGCAGGCCTCTTGACTTCAGAGGACTGCTGTCCGTCGTTTACTGCACGAACGGTAAGTTCCGAGTAATCCTAATGTCTTTAAAGTCTTTAGTAATGATGTCTCTTGTTTTGCAGGGTTCCGGCGATGGCGGATGGCGGGCTGAAGTGAGTTGAAGATGGAACCCGTGTGATGAATAGAAGCGCCTGGAAGCACGTAAGTAAGCGCTTGTTGCCTGCTTCACGATGCGCTCTAACTGTCTTTTTATTTTGCAGGTACAAGTTCGGGGCGGCTGCAGGGTGCCGGAATACCCACTGGGTTAGATGTGGAAAGGAGTAATGGCACGTGAGTATTAAAGTTCCCCAATGTCTTTAAACGCACCTTGTTTTGTCTTTCAGATGCGGGATGCAGCGCCGAAGGCCTCCGGAGCGTGCGAAGAGTTGGTAAGCTTTTGTCTTTCAGATGCCGGAATGCAGTGTGAAGACCTCCGGAGCGCACGAAGAGTAGGTAAGCCTTTGTCTTTCAGATGCCGGAATGCAGCGCGAGGCGTTGGTGACAGCCAATGGACCAGGTAAGTGAAGAGCTGTCACTGAAGACCGTAATGCTAACCTGTTCTTTCTTGTCTTTATAGGTGTTGCTGAAGACTGGATTCAGAATGGTAAGCCTTTTTCCTTAGGCCCAGGATCAGATGCAGAAGACACGATGAGCGTTCTGCTGCTGAGGATGCAGAATAACGCAAAGCAAGATTCATCCATCGGGTGTGGTTTAAATAGCCTCCTGTAGTGCTTAGGTGTCTCCTTCCACAGCCACGCCTAGGTAAGAAAAGAGTTCCTGCTTTCCAGAAGAGTTCCAGTGTTCTGAATCTAGGGAGTGTCTCCTGCCCCACCCAACAGGAGAAGTAGTTCCAAACAGAAGAGGATCAGAGACTCAACTGGCAGGCAAGTAAGCAGCATGGTCTGCTGCAGGTAAGTCCACCCAAGCATTATGAGCCCGGCGCTTCCAGCGCTGGGACTGGGCATATTTATGAGCCTGGTGCCACTGGCGCCAGGACTGGGTCCAAAAGGTCCCAATTGGGACTGGTTGGCACTCGGAACCTGGGTTATGGATCTGCTTCCAAGGGAGTTGGGAAAACCCTGACCTTTTGGAAGCAGAGATCATGACATCCAGCCACGGATATTTGGCCTTACACGAGGGACAAAATCTAAATGGCGTCTTGTCCAGAGCGCAAGACAGGTACAGAGATGACCAACCCCAGGGAGCAAAGATGGTGAAAGAGGAAAGGCATACTTGTAAAGAACATATCCACCCTGACCCCACTCTTTCTACTGAACAGGCCGGCCAGATCATTAGGCATCGAAAGTCTGCAGCAGTCTTCGGCGTTGTTCTTAGAAATCAAACGTCAAAGTGACTTAAGGGAATAACGACCAAAGTCGAGAATTATGACAATAACGCTATCTCTATGTAAGAGCTCTGCATTAGGGCGACCAGTAATCTGGGCGGAAAAAACTATCTGAGGGACCTCGACGCGCGAGGGATTTTGGGTACACTACATGTCACTATAGGGATAGTTTTACAGACACGCATATGCTTACGTCCCCTTTCGATCCTCAAAAGACAAGATGCAATACTCTGCGGTTACCACTGGATATCAGACCATATGCACAGCATGTGATTCTAAGCAGATTAACAAGCATCAGAAATAACGATTCATATATCGCCTGGTTGAGTTGTTACATGGTTCATGAACATTTCAAGTCATTGCTATAAAACTAAATATTATTTTAGCCTTGTGATTTACACTTTTCATTGCATCTAACTTGATTACATAGTTTCCAAATGTTAATTTGGTCAATCTTGCCAATTATTTTGACATAAAAATGTTTAGACTTTAGCTTATTTTACCTGGGCTCAATTCACAACCTTTCCTCTGAGCAATGTGCATGAATTGGGGATATGCTAAACTGGCAGTGGATTTTCTAATTTTGGCAAAGGCAATGTGCTGACTTTATTTATAACCGTATAACACATTATTAAATACACCTCAGATTGTTTTTCCACATACAGCCCCCAAAAGGAGCAGAGACCACAATACAAGGAAGGCAGACCGTACAGCAAGACAGCTATCCCAGTATGGCAGCAATGCGGCAGGAACCGAAGGGGCGACAAGGAGAGAAACGGCCCTTGCCCTTTCCGACCCAGACCCGCAAAGCATCCATGAAAGGAATCGTAAGACCGCAAACAATAGCCAGCATGTTTTGCAGAAGATGTCAATGGTACACGAAGCCCTCCTACACTGATAGTCAGAACAGGGAGAGAGGCTTGCTACCATGGCACCGTCCTGGACTCCAGAGACCAGAATACCCAAGCGGTTTATCACTGCCGGTGATTGGGGGGGTTAAAAAACGAACTGTGTTGAACAAAAGTTACAAAATGGCAAATTGAAGAAAGTACAAAAAAACATTTTAAGGGAAAGTGAGCTGCAGAGGGGTCCGGCGCCATGTGGGTGCTTACTCAAGAGACTCTGGTTGATTGCTCTTTTTGATGAAACTACCTATACCAGAATGCCTTGGGAGAGCCGCAAGGGAAAAGGTCAAAGTGGTCATACAGGGGTCTAGCAAAATCCTCTGTACAGTCGAAAGTCTTTGACCGACACATAAATGGAAAGCTAAGGGAGATTAATCCCACTTAGCAAAAAAGGTGAAAGAACATTTTGATGACAAGAGTGAACCCAATGGAGGGTTGTCCACAGTGCGTTGTTTAAAAAGACATTAACACTTGTGACTATAACAGGTGAAAGTGTTTTGAGGAAAGCTGTAGTGAACCTGACAGAGGGAGGCTAACATTCGAGAAGGGTCTAAGCCCGGAAGAGGAAGATCCAGGGGTGAAAACCTATCACCCAACACCACATGAATGCAGCAGATAGAATCTCTTGAAAACAACAGGCGAATCCGACAGAGGGAGGCTGATGTTCGAGAGAGGTCTGAGCCCGGAAGAGGGGTACCCAGGGCTGTAGAAAGTGCTATCAGAAGGAACTTTTGTATATGGTTTCGAACAAATCAGATCCTCGGCGGCAAGAGACTTTTTGCATAAAAGACTTACCCACCGAAGGTCCTGATACCTAGGAGCGGAACTGTCGTCTCGTGCTGTGAAAGCTCAAGTGTGAGCTGTGCTCAGGAGTCCCGCCTAGTCCCGTGCTCAAAACATGGGGAAGGGAGACACGATGCTACCGCATCCTGACATCATTTGTGAACACTTCTTTCTTTTTTTATGAATCCTATCCCACAATCTTTTTGTATTTAGTTGTAAGGATTGGCAAGTTTTTTATTTTTAGCAAGACACCACTAGGACTGCCTTATTTTCATTTGATGGTCGTAGCTTGCTCCCATTTCAGATTTAGGTTTAGAATTAGGCATTTTTCCAACCTGCATATACAGTCTAATAAACACCCTTGAACTGTGATCACCTGTGTCTGTCTTTACTGTTGCCACCATGAGTTCCTTACAGCGTATAGTAGTGGAAAATCCCAATGAACCACAAATGCGTCCCCAAACTCTCCACTTTGGGGAAACTGCCTGGAGCAGAACAGGTCACGCTTCCTGTTGGAGCTGTACACAAAACGGATCCACCTGAGGGGTTCCCCAGAAGGACTTCCGGAGCTGACTCCCACCCGTGGGAGATAGAGCTCGGAATGCTCACAGCATCCAAAATGTAAATCCTCTGAACAGATGAAAGGGAGTTCCTGATTTGTAGAGAACAAATCCAGAGCTGCATTGCCTCCTTGCACAGAGGTAGTGACCCTACACCTCTCTTGTTGAGGTAATGCCACAGTATTTTCTGTCATTATCAGGAAGTTCTTCCCCTGAATTGAAGGCAAAAAGGCTTCAGCGCCAGTCTGATCGCCTTCAGCTCTAACAGATTTATGTGTAGTCTTGATTCTGCTGGGGGCCATAGCCTGTCGATTGTCAGATCATGCATATATGCACCACATTCTTGGAGGCACACATCCATGACTACACAAATCTCCGGCCAAGGCTGCCAAAGGTTTTCCACCTTGATCACGTTCTCTTTGCGGGCCCACCATAGAAGATCCTGTGTTACCCTGATCAGGGAAATGAACAAGATCTGTAATCCTGTCTAAGAACTGAGACCATTGTGATCCGAGAGCCCACTGGAGAGATCTCTTCCTTAGTCAGGCCTCCGGCACCAGGAAAATGCAGGATGCCATGAGGCCCAGCAACCTCAGAAAATTGAAGGCCTGTAGACATTGTGCGTTCTGAAATTTCAAGACCATCTGCAGGATATGTTGAGCCCTTCTCTTCAGGGAAGGGTCCTCCTCCCGTGAGGAGTGCAGGACCACTCCGATGAATTGGAGTGTTTGAGAACGAGTCACTTGAGACTTCTTAAAATCCCGGGAGAAGCCCTGTTTGTGAAGGAAGTGATAGGTGCTGTAGAGATGGTCCAGAGCATATTCCGGGGAACATGCTGTGATCAGTCAATCTTCCATTAAAGGAAAGATGTGAATCCCTCTTCTCCTTAGACTCGCTGCCACTACCACCAACAACTTAGTGAAGACCCTTGGGCGGGGATACACATGAAAGATAGCACTTGAAACTGATAGTGAGCACTGTCTAAGAAACCTAGGGGTATTCTCCCATGTAGACCCCGAGAAACTTCTATTCAGGTGGCCTGGGAAGGGCCATTGCTTTTGGATCCCAACCTTGGGGTTGGACAAGCAAGGGAGGATCACCAGGGTAGGGGAGTATGGGGTTGTGATCATGGAAATATCCCAGGTGAGACGCGGTATCCCAATAGGATAAGAGGCATGGAGGAAGAATTCCGTGAAGCGTTTATGTGATATGCAGGCCCCATTGTCCCTGATCCAAGAGAGGCAGGAGTACAGGGTTAGAACAATAGCAGGTAGGGTGGTAGGTCAGAGGAAAAACCAATACGACTTTAAACCTAATACCTATTGCAACCAGTGGCTTGAATTTTCTGGTCGGAGTTCCGGGGCTTCGGCACAGTGGTGGGGGCAACATGTTACGCTCACCTGGTCTCTGCGGGGATGTAGGGGCACAGTTGCAGCCTTCCCAGGAAGTGGATTCCCCTTGTCAGGCTTCTTCCCCTGCTCATATGCTGTGGGCTGCGACAATTGTTGACACTGCTCCTGCTTGGATACGAGAGATCGTGAGAATGCTGCTATGTGACTGCTGTCTCTCTCGAACCCTTCTTCCCAAAATGTGGTGAGCATGCGCCAACCCATATACTCTTACCTGCTGATCAATGATGACGAGCTCTCCGTCCTGCTTCTCACTGCAGGGGCGCTTCTTGAAGGACCGAGTTCCTTCACAGGCCCATGTGCGTGGCAGCCCAGACCAGCTGTGCCTTAACCACTCCTGGAGGTAAGTGCATTATGGCTTTAAAATTTTGTGATGTTGATTCCAGATTATTGTCCGTATCTTTTAATTATGTCTTTCCTCCGTGTTTCCCAACAGATGAAATGTGGCCCAGCGGTAGTTGCGGTGCACTGAGCGAGGCCAAATGGGAAGAGAAGGGAGTCCGCGATGCTCCAACAGAAGGTGAGAGTTGGTTTAAGGTTAAGTGTGAGGATTTATCAAAGCGCGACCTTAAACGTAATGTTTTAGCGAATTCTAACCTTGTCTTTATCTTTTTCTCTTGCAGGCACCGGCTTCTGATGGATTGCTCATAGTGTCACGATGTAGGCCTGGAGCACTGCGGGATGTTTGCCGTAAACAGATACCAAGGTAAGTGCTGTGGCTGGTAGCTGGAAACGAGGTAAGATGCGCTCAGGCTGGTAGCTGGAAACAAGGTAAGGTCCGCTCAGGCTGGTAGCTGGAAACAAGGTAAGGTGCGCTCAGGCTGGTAGCTGGAAACAAGGTAAGGTGCGCTCAGGCTGGTAGCTGGAACAAGCTAAGATGTGCTTAGGTAGCGGTGAGCGTTACGCTGCCATCAGCAGAATAACGCGAAGCGCTTGCATGCAAGCTGGGCGGGCTTATATAGTCTAGCCCTGGCCACGCCCATTAGTCTTGGCTCACTGGCCCCACCATGCCCATCCTAAAGGATGCTGCACGTGCAATCCAACCCTCTCAATAAATCACGCCCGAACAAATGCATGTGAAGGCCCCTGCAGGGAGAGCGTTACGCTGCCATCAGCAGAATAACGCGAAGCGCTTGCATGCAGGCTGGGCGGGCTTATATAGCCTAGCCCTGGCCACTCCCATTAGTCTTGGCTCACTGGCCCCACCATGCCACTCCTAAAGGATGCTGCACGTGCAATCCAACCCTCTCAATAAATCACGCCCGAACAAATGCATGTGAAGGCCCCTGCAGGGAAAACAAGTACCTTGCACCAAATAAAAGTGTGCCAGTGCACACTTATTCATGAGCCTGGCGCCAAAGGCACCAGCACTGAGTCCAGCTGGGCCCTCTATGCCGTATTGTCCCCCAAGGGACAATAAAAGGTTGTGTTACCCCCTTGCTCTCGTCCCCTGATGGTGTGGAGTCTGTGGTTCCGGACCAATGGCCATGACAACACCATGTCATATCCCTGTACACGGACGAGGTCTTACTATATGTGCAGAACTCCAGGGTTCACGTTCCATATATGGGTGAGGTGCTGCATCACTTGGAAGTCCTCAAGGGCTACAAGGTGAACCAGGACAAGTCAGTAGCGTTCCAACTAGGGGCGCTGAAGGGGAAGGTGGTGCGGGACCTCTCTGAGGTTGGGTAACAGTGGGAGGTTGAATTCTTACGCTACCGATCCAGATTCATCACTCAATAGATACATTTCAGTATGACATGGGGAGGGCGCTTACGGGAATAGATGACGGGATAAAGTTTTCAACTCATTGCCCCTATATCTAATGGGCAAAATTGCTAATTGTAAGGTGTTGATCTACCGCCTCAATATAAAATATGTATTTTCACCAACAACCCATACATGGTCAAGCAGTCATTTTTCAAATTACTGGACCAAAAAAATAGCAGAGCTGGTATGGGGTGGGAAGCGGCACAGGGTGGCACTAGCCATGTTGCGTAGAGGGCGACAGGAGGGGGGACTAGCCCTCCCGGACTATGTACTGTATTTTCTGGCAGCCCAGCTACAACATGCCACTAAGTGGGGGAGAGGAGACGGGGGGAATAGACAGACAGCTCATAGGGGAACCCAACAAGCACCACTCGGGACTCAAAATGCTATGGAGAACAGAGGCGACAAGGGAATCATGCCTGACCGCAGTGGTCAGCCTGGAAGAGGACCCAGGTCAAATTGCAGATGTGGGTGTGGTACAGCCCTGACATGCCCCTGAGAGCCGATACAAAGGTGGCTGGGATTGGAGGGAGCATTGGTGATGCCAGGAGCACCGCGGGAGGGTGCTGCAACCTGGGGACTTTTTGAAGGGTGAGCCCTGCTGCCCTTCAGGACATTGGCCGAGAGGTACCGGGTGCCGACAGGGCAATTCCTTAACTACGCCAGAATGACCGGTGCACCAGAAGAGCCTCCAACAGCCCCCATTCTACAGGTGATCCTAGGCCTGGGGACCGAGGGTCACGTTACATCCAGACTATATGTTGCGCTGCAGGGAAGTAGGACCCTCCCACAGCTCAAGGTGAAGGACAAATGGGAGCAGGACATGGGAGTCACATTTGAGGAACTGGCCTGGCACAAGATATTTAGGAATGTGGGAAAGGTTTTTAGAAATGCCAGATTTAAACTAATCCAATTCAATATTCTACACAGGGTATGCCTAACCCCCTCCCAAGCAGTACATATGATGAACCTCAATCACCCACATCACTGCCCGAGGTGCAGACAGGCCCCTGCAGGCTTTTGGCACATTGTCTGGGCATGCCCATTAATAGCGGAATACTGGCAAGGGGTTATAACTAAGATCAATGCGCTGCTGGGCTGCAAGGCTTCGAGGCGGATTGTTCTCCCAGGGTGTATTTGTTGGGGGTGGCTCCCATAGAGGGGTGGAAACAGATGGCAGCCTTCCTGTTATTACTAGCCAAGCACAGGTTTGCTTTCTCGTGGAAATGTCCTAGAGGTCCGCTCCTGACAAAATGGGCAGTGGATGCGCAGAGGTGGATGGCAGCTGAACAGGGAGTGGTTCAGGCACTGGGAAGGAGGGTAGGATCAGAGGACAAAAGGGTTGGCCTGGAATATCCTCTTTCATGATCTGCAGACCTCCCCCGATGATCTCCCTCTGAAGAGTGGCAATACTTGAATGAGAAGATTTGGGGACATTGCAGGGGACAACCGTAAGAAGCAGTTATTTTGCCACGTGTTGGGGGAGCGGGAAGGGGAGGAGACACTGGGCAGCTAAGCAGAGTGATCTGGAACCGAGGGAGGGAGGGGGCATGTTGGCAATCAACATCTGGTAATATTGTAGGAGTGGGGGATGGGGTTTTCAGGGAGAGGAATTGGGTAAGGGGAGGAATGTCTGGTCTTTCTCATGTTATCGTTATTTTTACAAAACATGTTGCTCTAAAGGGTGGGGAGATAAATAGTTATTTCCCCACCTTTCGGACCCAAGGTGCCTCCGAGGAGGTAGATCCAACTACCTCCTCAGAGGCACCCTCCCTCTCCTCATACCTTCTTCTTTCCGCCCCCTCCAGCTAATCCAGAACAGGGTTGCAAAACTTATCCTTGGCCTCAAGCCCAGGGACCATATCCTTCCAGCCCAAAAATCTCTCCACTTGTTCCTGGTTGCTACACCTTTAAATCCCTCTGCATCTTCCATAAGGCTGTCCGGTGCTAGGGACCACGATATCTGCAACTTGTTCTCACCAAATACTCTCCTTCCAGATCCCTCTGATCCTCCGGCTCCAACTCTCTGCTTGTCAAGCGCTTCTCTAAGCAGAGAGCGGGCAGCCATTCCCTTTCCTCTGCTGGCTCCCTCCTCTGTCACAGCCTCGCCCTTTCTCTCCGTCTTGAGTCGGATCGCCTCAAGTTCCACAAACTCCTCTTCTCCCCCTCCTCCCCTCTCTCTCCCTCCCGTGCTAAACCTCTCAGTCACTGTTTGGTGGCCTGGGCCCTTATGTGTCCTTCTGGGTACTGGCCTTTTGTCCGATTGCCCGCAGCATCCGCCCTCCCCCTGCACTTGCCTTTGGGCAACACTTGGCCTGTGTTGCCTCACAGGTCTGCACTTACTGTATAGGCCGGTGGCCCCTCTTCCATCTAGTGAACACTGTCTGGCACTTACCTGTTGCCTTGCAACTGGCTCTCTGGCACTTCACCCTCTGTGGAACCTTCAGCACTTACCCCTTCTCACTCCCTCTGCACTTGCTCGATCCAAATATTCACAAGGCATAGTAGGGCCACTTCTATATTTTGCTCGTCTGTTATCATATTCCATTCTCTTATGTTCCCCTCCCTTTTCCCTCTGGTGCTTTGAAACTATTTGATGTATAAGCGCTTTACAAATCCCAATAAAATAAAAGGAGAAGCCGTCCCCTCTTTCATCCGTCAGTCATCCTATAATTATTCCACCCATAATCTTATCTTCAATCTCACCCCATTTCCACCTCCCCATTTCTAACAAATACTGAAACGAGGAAGAGGCAACTAAGATCAGTACAGATTACCCATAGGAATAACATGGGAAAAGTAAGGGTAACCTACTCTAGAAAAAACTTCTCCCAATAATAGAGACAGGCAGGGTCAAGTAATTAATAATGACTATTTACACCTGACGCCCTTTCTCTTCACTACAAAATGTGTGGTTTAACACAAGTGGATGAGCGAGCTGGAGAAGCATTCTGGACCAGAGAAGCCACAAAGCTGGAATCTGCAGGAAGGAAGATCTCGAGGAGAGTGGCATTCTGCAACGCTGGCCCGGTGTGTGAGAAGGGCTGCAGTGTGTCTGGGGAGCTGTGTATCCTTCAAGCTGGAGCAAGGCAACTGGGATCCTGCTGGCAGAGTCCGTGCAAGTGCATGTTCCCTTGGGCCGTGTGCCGGGCCCAAGGGTGTCTGAGGGGAAGGTGGCGAAACCCAGACCTCAACCCAAAGCGTCCCGGTGAGACTACTCAATAGCCCCACGTGGCCCAGTGAGTTTCGCATGACAGAGAGAGAGATAGGAAAACCCATGAGCGTGCGGGTGGCTGGAACGGGAAAAGGAAATAAAAAAGCAAGAATGGGAAAACGGCACGAAGTGGAAAGCAAGAAGCAGAAAGTAAAAAGGAAAGCAAGTAAAGGGTGCGCGAGAACGGTGCAGAAATAAGAGGACAGATTTAAAAGAAAGGGCAAGAAGCCCCAACACAAAGTTAAAAGAACAAAAGCAAAGTGAAAAGGAGTGCGAGTGAGCACGGAGAAAGAAAGTGACAGTATTAAAGGTGCAAAGACAGAGGTGAATGAAAAAAGTGCCAGTGAGCACAGCAAAATACAGAAGAATAAAATAGAAGGGCAGAAGAACAAGTTACTCTCTTACCTGGTAATGTTCTTTCGATGGGATGGTCCGACGACGTATTCCATATCTATGACGGTTATCACCACAGCTGTGCTGCTTCGGAAAATCTTTCGGCGTCTGCGTCGATTACGTCGATACGCCGCCCTTGTGGACCTCCTCCGACGGCCGACGTCACCAGATGTTATAAGTAGGATGCACGACGCCCATAGCCTCAGTTGTAGTTTTTTCCCAGAACGTGTGGTACCAGTCTTCTGCCAGTCTGACACACGAAGCCTTGCGGAAATGTAAGCTGCAATCGCATAAGAAATTCTGTAGCGGGGAAGGCAGGGACGGAGCGATATGGAATACGTCGTCGGACCATCCCATCGAAAGAACGTTACCAGGTAAGAAAGTAACTTGTTCTTCGAGGGGATGGGGTCCTCCGATGTATTCCATATCTATGACAGACTCCCAAAGCAGTACCAATGCAAGGAGGTGGGAAAAGAATTTAGAAAACAGAAATTTAGAATGCCCAATCAAATTGCGGAGTAAAGGACCGCCTTGCCAAAGGCCAGATCCTGCCCACGGATGGAATCGAGGGAGTAGTGACGTACAAAGGTATGTACCGAAGCCCAGGTGGCTGCATCACAGATGTTACGAATAGGAATACCCCTCTGTAGGGCAGTAGAGGCAGCCATACCCCTGGTAGAATGGGCCCGCAAGCTGACCGGTGGGTCCTTACCCGCCAAGCGGTAACACTCAGAGATAGCCAAAATAATCCAGCGTAACCAATGAAGAGTTGATCGTCCACTCTGACTCTGGACATGCGTGAAATATAAAAGCTTAACGCTCTCCTAGGATCAAGCCTACGGAGCCTCTCCTCTTCCTTACCAGGATGTGGAGGAGGATAGAATGCCGGAAGAACAACCTTCTGGGCCAAATGAAATTCCGACACCACCTTCGGAAGAAAGGAAGGACGAACACTAAGGACAACCCTGTCCTTATGAAACACAGTGAAGGGTGGCTTAACTGAAAGTGCCTGTAACTCGCTCACTCAGCGAGCGGAAGTGACCGCAACCAAAAATACAGTTCTAAGAGTTAACAGCCTCAAAGGGCATGAATGCAAAGGCTCAAATGGAGCACCCATCAGAAACTTGAGAACAAGGTTCAAATCCCAACCGGGCACCTGGAAAGGTGACGGAAGGAACACATTAGTGAGCCCTTTCAGAAACTGAGAAATTAAAGGAATTTTAAAATAGGAACACTCTTCAGACGAGCGCTTAAATATGGACAGCGCCGCCAGGTAACCTTTAACGGTACCCACTTGCAAGCCCCTATGGGGCAAATAAAGCAAAAAAGACAAAACCATGGGAATGTCACATGCAAAATGATCTACATTCTCAACCCTGCACCAGTCGCAGAACTTACGGCAACGGTACAGGGACTTTGTTGTTGGCCGTCTGGCCAAAAGCAACCCCTCCATCACGTCTTCAGGGAGGTCCCAATCCTTAAACCTCAACCTTTCAGAAGCCAAGCATGAAGCTTGAGGGATCTGACCTCTGGATGGAGAACCTGACCCCCCCCTCCCGTGAGAGCAGATCGTCTCGGTAGGGAAGACAACGTGGAGGGCAGATGGACAAGTCGAGAAGGTCTGGGTACCACGTCCTCCGGGCCCACACCGAAGCAATGAGAATCATCCGGGAACCGAACTTCCGTAACCTCCGCAGTACTTGTGGGATGGCGGGGACTGGAGGAAACGCGTACAGCAGTGGGAATGACCACACAAACGCGTCTCCTAAGGCTCGTTTTGGAGGAAATTCCCGCGAGCAGAACCTCTGGCACTTCCGGTTGGCACTTGAGGCGAAGAGATCCACTTGAGGGGTCCCCCAAAAGGTGAAGATCTCCAGGAGAATCTCCTGAGCCAACTCCCACTCGTGAGAGATCGCGCTCTGCCTGCTCAGAGCGTCCGCCGTCTCGTTTTCGTCTCCGGCCAGATGAACTGCCGAGATTGAAACCTCCTCCTGGATTGCCCAGAACCAGAGCTGCATCGCCTCCATGCACAGAGGAAGTTACCCTGCCCCCCCTTTTTGTTGAGGTAGTGCATGGCCACCGTGTTTTCCATCAGGATCAGGACATTTTTTCCTCACACAGTCGGCAGAAAAGCCTTCAGGGCTAGCCTGACGGCCCTCCACTCCAACAATTGATATGGAGTCTGGACTCCGACGGAGACCAACGACCGCTGACTATCTACTTGTTGGCATGAGCTCCCCATACCGCGCGGGATGCGTCCGTCACGATCGTCACCTCTGGCCAGGGTAGCCAAAATGGAGCCACCCTCATCAGGTTGCCTTCGTCGGGCCACCACAGAAGGTCCGGGGCGACGGAGGACGGCACCTGAACAGGGTCCGACATCCTGCCCGAGGACTGAGACCACTGGAGCTTGAGTGCCCATTGCAAAGATCTCACCCGCAACCTGGCCTCTGGCACCAGAAGAATGCAGGATGCCATGAGGCCGAGCAGTCTCAAGAACTCGAACGCTGGGAGACTCTGGACAAGTTGAAACTTGTGCACCATCTGCTGAATGTGATGAGCCCTCACCTGGGGAGGAAAACACTGCCCCAGGGACGTGTCAAGCACTGCTCCGATACACTGGAGCCTCTGAGTTGGTGTCAAATGAGGGAGAAGCCCAGCTTGTGGAGGGAGTGGCAGGCGACGGACAGATGATCCAGGACTTGCTCGGGAGAGTGCGCCCTGATCAACCAATCGTCCAGGTTGGGGTAGACGTGAATCCCCCCTTTCCTGAGATGCGCTGCCACTACTACCATGAGCTTGGTGAAGACCCTCTGGGCGGAGGTCAATCCGAACGGCAGGACCCGAAACTGAAAGTGCGAGTCTCCAACTTCAAACCTCAGGTACTTCTTGTGCTTTGGATGGATCGGCACATGAAAATAAGCGTCCTTGAGGTCGAGAGACACCAACCAGTCCTGAAGTTGAAGGGTGCTGGAGGACGAGAGAGAGAGTAACCATCTTGAACTTGTCCTTCCTGAGGAGTTTGTTCAAGCCGCGCAAATCCATGATGGGTCTCAATCCCCCGCCTTTCTTGGAAATCAAAAAATAAGGGGAATACCATCCCTTGTTCCTCTCCGCTACAGGCACCAGTTCTATGGCACCTTTCTCCAGCAGGGATTTAATTTCCTGCGCAAGGAGCGGATCCAGACTCTTCAAAGAGAGATTCCCCGGTGGATTGTCGTGAGGCCTCTGCCGGAAAGGAAGACAGTAGCCGTGGGCTATGATCTCCAGAACCCATACATCTGAAGTAATGGCACGCCACTCTACAAGATGCTGCGCCAGCCTTCCCCCAACCGGCGAACCACATGGCCTCATTACTGAGCTGAAGCGGCTGCGGCGTTGCCTGGGGGCAAAGAGGCAACTGCCCGAGCGGCCTTGGCACCTCCAGTACCTTGTTTTCCACCTCTGGCACTCCTACGGTGGCCCCTTTGACTGGCAGCTCCTCTCGCTTTACCCAAGGACGAGTAATAACGAAAGGAACCTCCCCTCCATTGCTGTCCCCTAGGACGAAAAGGCGGAGGTTGTCGAATAGCAGCGCCCAACGACTTCGTTGCAGCTTTGGAGGTCTGCAACCTCTCAAGGCTCTCGTCAGCCTTGCTGCCAAAAAGATGTTCCCCGTCAAAGGGCATTTTGAGGAACCGGGCCTGCACATCAGGATCAAACCCTGCCTTCTGCAACCACGAAAACCTGCGTATCACGGTGCTCGCCACCATGGACCGGCTGACGCAGTCTGCCATGTCCAAACACGACTGAACAGCCTCACACATGGCATCCTTGCCATCCTGAACCATGGCAAGGAAACCATCCCGTTTGTCCCCTTCAGGAATATGCTCACCTGCTAAGGAAACACAGTTCCACAGTGTGTGCGTGAAACGTGAAAAGGCACATACAGAGTTGGCCGCCTGAAGCGCCATACCCCCTGAAGAAAACACTTTCTTCGCCCAGCCGTCAAAACGTTTGTCATCCCTATCAGGAGGGATGGTAGGATAAGACGCCTGCTTTGCCGGGGCCGTAGCCGCCTGCACCACCAAACTCTCCGGAGAGGGGTGCTTGGACAAGTAGCAGGGGTCGCTACTGGCTGGGTGGTATTTTCGTGGCAAAGACTTGCCCACTGCCGGGAGACTCTCCGGAGCAGTCCAAGCCGCTGCCACCCTCCTCTGTAGAGCCATATGAAACGGCAGTACCGGGTCAGTTGGTGGACCAAGGTCGAGGATATCCGTAAGGTCATCCTGAAGAGCAGACCATTCCAAGTACTCGGTGACCCTCGACATAAGGCGCCGGTACGAGGAGTCGGCATGAGTGCCAGGGTCAGGCCTACAAAACTCCACCTCCGGAGAGGTGTCCAGCCCACTAGCATCGTGCAGGGACTGCCTCAGGTCCTCAAATTGGCTATGGCCCGAGAAAATCTCGTCTGGCACTGTATTAGGAACCATGCCATCATCAGAGCCCTCATCTACCTCTGAAATAAACTCAAGATGGCGGTAAGAAGGCACAGAATGTGAATCAAAGCCATGTTTGACCTTGGCCAGAGCCTTTATAGGGGTTTCCACCGAGCCCCGGGCTACCCCCGTCCACACAGCCTCGAAAGGCGTCGAGGGCATCGAGTGAATCGGCGTTGACGCCGAACGTGGTGCCGACAGCATTAAGGTCGTCGACACAGGCCTCGAGGCCGGAGCCCCGAGCGTGTCCCTCGACAGCCTGGGCGCCGATGGCGCCGACGACTTCTTCGGAGGCGGGGCCTCGAAAGAGTCCGTCCACGACCTCGGCGCCGCCGGCGGCGACGTCTTCCTCAAAGACAGCACAGGTTCACACGGTCTCGAGTGCGTCGAGGACCGGGACCTCGACCGGGCATGACGAGAACGATTCCCCTTGTCTGAGCGGGACCTCTTCCGTGAATCGTGCCGACCACCCGAGCCCGAAGGCATGAGAGCGGTGTCTCTCGACCGATCACGACCGACCCCACTTGGAGGAGTGGATGGACCGGTGCCCTGCGATTCGAGAATCACTAACATTTTCTTCCCGAAGGAAGCTCATTCCTCTGGATACCGCATGCTTGGTGGGATAAGCGACCCGCCGACGGACGGAGTCCTCGGATGAGGACGGGGAAGGCGACCGATGACGGCGCTTCCGGGAGTGCCTCGAAGAGGCAGAGGAGTGGCGAGGCCGACTCCGGGACCGGGACCCACTGGACTTCCGACGACTATGCGGAGAGTCGCCCCTCGAATCGTCCGTCGAAAGCCCAGCAGACCTCGACTTCAGTGGCTTGGACACCTTACCTACCAACAACTTCTTCTTGCGCTCCCGCAAGGCTTTGGACGTGAGCGACTGGCAGTCAACGCAGTCATCCGTGTCATGGGCCTCCCTGAAGAACCAGAGGCAGGCGTTGTGCGAGTCCGTCACCGACATCTTGGACCCACAGTCCCTGCACTTCTCAAAGCCCGGACGCGGGGTGGAAGACGAGGTAGACATCCTTCACAAAGAAGAAACTTCACAAAAGGAACAGGTTCGAAGAACCGAGAAACAACAGAAACTCCAAAGAGTCGAGGTGCGCAGAGATTCCCGAACCGAACACGTTCGCAGAAAAAACGGAACTGAGGCTACGGGCGTTGTGCATCCTACTTATAACATCTGGTGACGTCCGCCATCGGGGGAGGTCCTCGAGGGCGGCGTATCGACGTCATCGACGCAGGACGCAGAAAGATTTTCCGAAGCATCACAGCTGTGGTGATTACTGTCATAGATATGGAATACGTCAGAGGACCCAATCCCCTCGAAGAAGCTCTCTAACACAGAAAGGTGCAAGAGGCACAGAAGTACAGAATGGAAAAGAACAGCGCAAATGTGCTCCTCAAAGTGAACCAATAAAAGGCAATACAACTGTGCACAACGGAAGACCTGAGGATAAAAGGGCCCAAGGAAAGTGCAAGTAAGAAACAAAGAGAGGGGAAAAAGAGTCCGAGTGGTCACGCTGAGGAAAAGTAAAGAGGCTGGCATTTTCAAAAGCCTCTGATTCTACCCATGAGAAAATTGTGTGTATGAGAAAAGGCTTAAACAAGAAAAGGGCACTTCCTGATCAACTGACTTTTGTGTTTGGAATTAGCAGGGTCCAAAGTTGGGGAAGCGCAAACTGAGAAAATTACAGAGGAATTGTGATATATTTTGTTTTGTGTTTAAAATTGGAAGAGGCTTGTGCTCGGCGAAGGGAACCCAAAGAGGCCTAGTTAAGAAAAAAAGGGCACCCTGATACATATATGGGATACATTACTCAACGTAATCCTTTTTCCGATGCTTGCATCTGCTTAGATTCACATGCTGTGCATAGGCCGACATCTAGTGGAAGCTGCAGAGTATTACAGTTTGTTTTTCGAAACTCGAAAATGGGCGTCGACACAGGGCGTGCCAGTAATACTATCCCTAGTGTGACGTCCACTGTAACCATGATCCCTCACGCATGTAGGACCCTCAGATTGTATTTTTTCTGACATGAGGTAGCATGAGGAGTAGCGCGAGTACAGATTATCCAAGCAGATAGATAAGACTACAAGCATCCATGCACCTCTCTCAGAGGGGAGGAAGGGCGGGCGCATGTGAATCTAAGCAGATACAAGCATCAGAAATACAATTACGGTGAGTAATCTATCCCTTCTGAGGCTTTTGGAATATGCTTAGGTCACTTGCTGTCCATAGATTAGCGAGCAGTGTTAGAAGGAGGTGGGATGTGAGAAGGGTCATGAGCGAACAGGTGTCTTAGAACCGCTTGTCCCACTTGAGTATCTGTCTTGGAATGAGTGTCAATGCAGTAGTGCCGAGTAAAAGTGTGAATAGAGCTCCATGTAGCTGCTTTGCAAATGGTGTCAAGGAGTACATTTGCAATGAAAGCCAGAGTGGCCCCAATGCCTCTTGTAGAGTGGGCTCCTGGTGTAAAAGGCAGAGTTTTTTCATAAAGGGAGTAACATAGCTGGATACAATTGACTATCCATTTGGAGATGGCACCTTTTGAGACACGATCTCCTTCTCTGCTTGTAGCTACGGAGACAAACAGTTGGTCTGTTTTTCTTAGCGGCCTGGTCTTGTCTACATAGCAGAGGACCGCTCTTCACACATCTATCGTGTGTAGTTTCACCTCAGCAGAGCTCTTGGGTTCTTGGAAGAAGGTCGGAAGCTCAATGGACTGGTTAATGTGGAATTTAGAAATGAACTTAGGTGAGAACCTAGGGTGTGTACGTAGAACCAGTTTATCCTTATGAACGGTAAAGAAAGGATCCTGCACTGACAGAGCCTGAATTTCACTGACCCTTCATATGGATGTAATGGCTACTAAGAAGGCAGTCTTATAGGTCCGGTGTTTGAGACTGGCTTTATGCATGGGTTCAAAGGGTTGAACCACAAGCACCACATTAAGGTCCCATCCAGGTGGTGGGATTGAAATTGGAGGGTGGAGTCTCTTTACTCCTTCCATGAAGGCTTTAACCACTGGTACTTTCCACCACGAAACTCTGTTGTGGGAGGTGGTGTAGGCTGACAGCGCCACCAGGTGTACCTTGAGTGAATTAAATACCAACCCTGCATCCAGCAGGTGGAGCATGTAGGTGACAATATTGGAAAGAGTTCAATCAACAGGGTTGATTTGCTTATTCTGGCACCAAATAACGCATCTCTTCCATTTCTCAAAATAACAGTGCCTTGTGTTTGGTTTCCTAGATTCTTTTAGGATGTCCATGCACCTCTGTGGTAAGTTGAGATGTCCAAACTCTATGACTTCAGGAGCCATGCTGCCAAGTTCATTAAGCCGGGTTGAGGATGTACTGTTTGACCTTGATGCTGGGAAAGTAGGTTGTGCCAGCACGGGAGTCTGATGGGTTTGCATGCTGCTAGTCTGCGCAGGTGTGGAAACCACGGTTGTCTAGCCCACATGGGAGCAACTAGGAAGAGCGTCATCGATTCCCTGTGCATCTTGTTGACCACCTTCCTCACGAGAGGAGTTGGTGGAAAAGCGTAGGCAAATACCCTTGACCAATTCATCCATAGGGCGTTCCCCTTGGAGTCAGGTTGGGGGAACTTGGATGCGAATCCTGGGCATTGTCCGTTTTCACTTTTGGGGAATAGATCTATAGTGGGGAAACCCCACTGTGAGAAGAGATCTTCTACAATTTCTCTGTGTAGACCCCATTCGTGTTCTTCTGGGAGAGGATCTCTGCTCAAAGCATCTACTAGTGAATTGAGATCCCTGGAACATGTTGAGATGACAGATAAATGTTCTGTCTGAGTGCACATGTTCAAATTTTCTGGCAAGCGTGGACAACTTTTTTGGCGAGCGAGTCCCTCCCTGTTTATGTAAAACATTGCTGTTGTACTGTCTGTTAAGATCTGTACTGACAGATTCAACAGGTGGGGTTCGAACGCTCGAAGCGCTCTGAAGACTGCCAGAAGCTCTAGCAGATTGATATGATTCATGGCCACTGTGTGAGACCAGAGACCCTGAGCTGTGTGGTGAAGGAGGTGTGCTCCCCACCCTGACAGGGACGTGTCTATAGTGACTACAGCTTGTATCTCCGGACCGTAAAAGGGGTTCCACTTTGACAGGTTCTCTCTTGTCCACCAGTGAAGACTTTGTACCAGTGTTGGCGAAACGACCACTAGATCGTCTCACTGACCACTTGCCTGAGACCACTGTTTCACCAACCATTCTTGAATGGGTCGCATGCGTAGGTGCGCGTGGGGTACCAGGTACATACACAACGCCATCATGCCTAGCAAACGCATCGCTTTGCGCACCCTTATCTGGCGACCGGACTGATATTGAGGAATTTGCAGTAGTATGTTCCAAATTCTTTCCTCTGATGGAAAGGCCAACCCCTCTTGAGTGTTTAGGGCAGCTCCTAGGAACTGTTTGGAGGTGCCTGGCACCAGGCTTGATTTGTTCTGGTTTATGGAGAAACCCAATTCGAAGAGGTCAATCGTTCTTTGGATGTTGGATCTGCAAATTACCAGGGTTTCTCCCATGATGAGCCAGTCGTCCAGGTAAGGGTACACTGGGATTGCCTCCCTGCATAGGTGTGCTGCCGCCACCGCCAATACCTTGGTGAATACCCTTGGAGCCGAGGCTATACCGAAGGGCAGCATCTTGAACTGGTAGTGCTGACTGTCCACCTTGAAGTGCAAGAATCTTCTGTGCGCTGGGAACATGGAAATATGAAAATAGGCATCTTTCATGTCCAATGTTGCCAAGTAATCCCCCCTTTTTAGGAGGGGGATTACTTCTTGGAGAGTAGTCATGTGAAATCTTTGGGGCTTGACATACTTGTTTGCGGGGGGCGCTCTAGCAGTTCAATGCAGTATCCTGCGGACACTGGACAGCACCCATCTGTCCAATGTGATCCCTTCCCATGCTTGGGTGAAGTTGGAAATGCGCCCTCCTACTGGGGATGCATGGGAAGGGACCCTAAGGGGAGCGTCACTGCTTTGCGGGAGGCGTACCGCCGCCTCTGCCGGGGCTGCCTCTACCTCTACCACAGGCCCTCTTGTTACCTCTGCCGTAACTCTGGGTAGTCTGCTGGTTGCCACCCCATGATGTACCCTGTCCCTGTGAATAGTTGGAGCCCCTCTGGGAATTCTATCCGCGTGAGCAACGAAAATTACCATTCCCTCTTTGATTCGTGGGCTTATTAGTTAATTGTCCCAGGGACTTTAGAGTATCGTACTCGTCTTTGGCAGTTTTTAATGCGTCCTCTACCGCTTTGCCAAAAAGGA
Organism: Ambystoma mexicanum; assembly: GCF_040938575.1. Lineage (NCBI taxonomy): Eukaryota > Metazoa > Chordata > Amphibia > Caudata > Ambystomatidae > Ambystoma > Ambystoma mexicanum. The sequence goes on along the minus strand of NC_090935.1, from coordinate 788,431,878 downwards.
CATTAGGTTCAACCGGCATGTCAATAAGGGTTGCCTGTGTCTCGGGTTTAAACCCTGATTGTTTTAGCCAGGCGTGCCTCTTAATGACAGTGCTCTCTGCTATGAGCCGGCCTGCATTATCTGCAGCGTCAAAGGTTGTCTTGAGGATACAACCTGAAACGGCTCTACCCTCCGACGCGATATGGACCAGCGGACCTTTTAATGGTTCGGGTGCGGAGTCGTTGAGAGCAGCTACCTGCTCCCACTGGTGGCAGTTATAGCTTGCCAGCAGAGTGGTGGTGTTGGCGATTCTCGCTTGGTAAGCGGAAGTGGAGGCTACCTTCCTTCCCAACCCGTACATTCTTTTGCTCTCTTTGTCTGGAGGAGCCTCGGATGAAGACAGCGGTGTTCCCGCTCTCTTTCTGGTGTTGGTAATTACTAAGGAGTCAGGCTTCAGTTGACCCCTTATCTGATTGAGCAGCACTAAACATCTTCTCAATTCTGGGGTTTACAGCCCTTGTGAGATTTGGATTAAGAAGGGAAGGATCTATTCTAGGTTGGATAGATTTGAGAATAGGAATGGCTTGAGCAATGGGTTTCTTGTCTCCCACTAGCTCCTCTGCAAAGTCTCTCTCCTCTTGTGCCCCCTGAGTGTTGATGCGGAAGTGTTCTGCCGCTCTAGTTAAGACCTCATTTAGCAGGTGCTGGTTATCTACTGGAGAGTCGGTAACCTGAGGTTCTTTGTCAACGGGAGAGTCTATATTGTAGACTTCTGCAACATCTTCCTCCTCCCCATCCTGGCCCTCGTTATCTCCAGAATAATCTACCCCCGTCTGGTCATCCAACAAATGTAAGTCCGGATCCTCAAAACTGTTGCAGATCCTCACTATAATGCTGATAAGGCTGTATATAGTAAGGGTCTGAAATTAGGCCCCGAGTTGGAATGTCAAACCAAGGTTTTTTACTAGGGCGATGAGGGTCCTTGGATCATGAAGGAGTAGTGCTGTCTGGAGTGTAAGAGAAAATGTTCTGGGTTCTTAGAGTAGAAATCAGCCGGGGAGGACATTCTGCTCATTACCCTATCTATGTCATCACTACTCCATTCCTTGGAGCTGGGGATGACTACCTCCTGAGAAGGTTCCCTTCCTGTTCCCCTACCATGAGGAGAGGGAGGAATAGGTTTGGTTTTAGGTGTAGAGACAGGGGTCTTGGAACTCTCCTTATCTGAAGCACTATGAGTGTCTATGTGTTTGTGGTGCAGAAGTAGAGTGTACTGTCTTTTTCTGCTGTTTCCCCCCTTCTCCATGGGTTGAAGAGTGTTTTCCAGAAGTTTTCACTCTTTCTAAGCTTTTCGACGCCTGACGTCGAAATTCGGGGGAGGTCTCTTTCTCTCTCGAGTGTGCACGTCGGGACTCGGAAGCAGACGCTGAATGGGCTGCCGGAGCCGACTTCTGGTGTGCGGGCTGGGGGTGGAGGTCAGAATCGTCTTCTGACGACCGTATCGCTGTGAGTTGGGAAAGCGAGGCATTTTTGGCAACTGTGGACGGTTGCCTTGTGTCGTGAGGCGATCTCAACCTGGAACGCCCAGAGGACACCAATTCTGTGGACCGCTCTCTACGTGCCTCCTTTTTCCGAGAACTCGACACGCGTGTCGAGTCTCGGTTTGGATCAGTGTGTTTCGGTGTAGTAGTGATGTTAGCGCTCGTGTCGCCGGGTGTAGTCCCCATAACTGCCCTGCCGGACAATCCTCTGGGGTCGGGGACTAGCGCTTGGGTGTCTTTCGACGCCCCTGTGCCCTCGCCATCTGAAAAGCCGGCGTCGCTGCAGTCACTGAAGGCACCCACCACTTCCATGGCCTCGAGCTGCCTGGCGTGGTGGGCCCAACGCTTAGTGGAGCGGTCCTTGAGCGTTTTTGCTTTAAAAAGCTTACACGCTTTGCAGTTAGCCTCAGGGTGGTTCCTCGGCAAGCAAAGATTACAGGTGACGTGTTTGCCAACCCAAGGGTACTTGCGGTTGCACTTGGGGCAAAATGTAAATGGAGTACTCTCCATATGCACCTTGTGGTAGCAGGCTTGTGTGTGTAGGAAATAATAAGAGTGTAGAGTATGTTACCACCCCCCACTCTCCCTACTTGTAGGGCCGAGGCCAGAGGCCTTCTGAGGCCCAAAGTCCGTCGAGCAGCTCTTGACGGTTGTCTGTTCTTCGGACCGGCGTCGATCTTCGATGTCTTCGACATGGGAGTGGAAGAACGGGCAAATTAATATCGATTTTTATCAAAATGGCTGAAAGCCAGGGATCTCCGTGTGAGGGCAAGCATAGGTTTAGACACAGAGACTTTTTATTTGAACTTTCAGACACTGACAGCCATCAGAAGCATCATTTCAGGGAAACATCCCTTAAGAGCTAGTGCTAGTTATGTATTACACCAACCCTGAAACTTTAAATAAAGGTTTTATAATCTCACTTTGAGTCTGTGTCTCTCTTGTCACCACGCCTGTCTCACAACTGCCAATGATGAAACTGGGGTACTTCCTGTGCTTGGGATGGATAGGCACATGAAAGTAAGCGTCCCGATGATTATGAGACACCATCCAATCCCGGGGCTCAAGGGCCTGGAGGATCTGCGAAAGAGTGATCATCTTGAATTTGTCCGTCCTGAGGAACTTGTTCGCACACCTCAGGTCCAAAATGGGTCAATGGGCACCAGGAAGTATGTAGAATACCAACCCTGATTCAGTTCCGCTGAAAGGTACCTTCTCAATTGTACCTTTCTCCACTAGAGGCAATCTCTTGCAGGAAAAGTGACTCTCAGTCTGAAATGGATGTGTGCTCAGGGGGCTATCTGGCGGCATCTTTAGGAATGGGAGACAGTAACCCTGGGATACAGTTTGTAGTGCCCACGTAGCCGAAGAAATGGAAAACCATTCTTGCAGATGCTGGGTCAATCTGCCGCCCACTGGAGTATCGAAGCACTACAACCCATGCACCTGCCCACACAGTCTGATGCATCCAAACCCAATTACAGTGATTGGCTAAAAGCTGCTTTGCCATCATTAATACGATTGAAATAAAACATCTCCTATCTTCCCCTCAGGAACGTTATCAACTGCTTGCGAAATGACGTTCCAGAGCGTAGAAGTACATTTTGACAGAGCACAAAAGGCGTTAATTGCCTTCAAAGCCATACTTCCGGCAGAGAAAACTCTCTTAGCCAAGGCGTCATACTTTTTATCATCACGATCTGGAGGGACAGAAGGAGAAGAAGCAGCTTTAGATGTAGATGTGGCGGCTTGCACCACCAAATCTTCTGGGTAGGATGTTTGAACAACAAATCCAGGTCTAAGGGGGAATGTTTATACTTTATAAGCAGATCTTTATGATTGCTGGTTTCTCCTAGCGATCAAGAAGGGGATCCCCCCCCCCTTTAGTGCTGACTGGAATGGTAACAGGTTCATTTAGAGGGCCCCTGTCCAGGGTGCTAGTAAGGTCATCCTAAGGGATGCCCTTGAATGGGAGACCCAAGCCTAAACATTCGATCACCTTGTTCATATGGGGCCTGTAGGCCGCATTTGTGTGGAAATGAACATTTGCACTCTTGAGTTCAACCTCTGGAGAGGTATTGAGGCCACTGGCGTATTTTAAAGCAAGAGACCAAGTCCTCCATTTGAAACTCCTCCCAGATAATCCCCTCTGGGACATATGAAGACCTTAAATGCTCAAAACCAAAAGGGACATGCAAAGGGATCAAGAATGAGAGGCGGACAAAACGTTGTACTGTTTTCAACATCAGACATTGTATTAACTAAAAGGGGTTGCATAAAGGCCTTTCAAGCCCTATCGTAAAGGGAGATTCCCTACCTAGTCTTATCAAAATTATATAAACTGTCCTTGTGTCCAAACTATATCTGACCCTCATACTTAAACACACAATCAAAGGGTAAAAGGTAAATGTTCTGAAATTTTACTTAATGAAAAGTGTATAGAAAAAACAAGTATCAAAATTCTACAAATAAAGCTTGAATCCAGTAGGGGTTCTCCTGCCTTGGATTATTTCAGGTAGGATAACAAAACTGTTCTCTAAAGTCTGAGTCTTTAAGAGTAGCTGGACAGTCTCTTTCATACAGCACTTTAAGGATGGCAAACAGTGTCCTTTTCCTAAACAGTGATGCCTTAGACATGGTAGAAATGGCTTTTCCCACAACACTGTTTGGAGGATAACAAAATAAGTCTTTTCAACTTTAACAGATTGGAAAATGTTTATGTTTATGTTTCACAACTACTTCAAAATCGACATGATGTCAAAATGTCTTGTTCACATTACTTTCCAAAGATGGTTTCCTGGTATACTCCCCTGCAATGTGTCCTTTTGACTCTTTAGATCTGCTGGTATACTCTCTTGCCAGGTATCTTTCACTGTATGTCTTTCTTTCACAGGTTTTATGAATTACCTGGTATACTCCCCCGTGAGGAATCCCCCTTTCTGGAATTTGCAGATCCCCTGGTTTACTCTCCTGAAAGGTATCCTTCTCTAAAGAGTTCACTGCCAGATGTGCTTTGTTCACCAGTTCTTTCTACAATGTTCACGTTCTTCTTAAATATAGCAGAGTTACACTCCTTAACTTTTTATACCTCTTTATATTTGCAATTCCAAATACATAATACCATAAAATTAAATACAGCATCACTGTGTAACATTCGTACATACACTTGTGTATAGGCGCGTTACAAATACCATATCATATCATATCAAGAAAGAAAGCAGAGAAAGCAGGACCTTTACAACACAGCAAAAGAAGAAAAGGAAATCAAAAAACAAACTAACAATTCAAAGAGCACAAGGTATTCAGCACTGAGGATTAATAGTCTAACAACATTATTAGTAAGTAAACAAACATCATGGGGGGTCATAGCAACGTAAAGGACATAGCATGCAGGCCTGGATTATCATTCTGAGCAATAACTGAATAAAAGGATCCCACTGAGCAAGAAATGTAGACATTTCTCCCTTGGTGGTGGCTTAGATCTTGCACATAGCCACAACAAACCACAGCTGGATCTGTCAGGATTAGTCAGGCGAGTACAAAGGCAGCGAATATGGCAAGGGAAATGTGCACTAAATTACACAGTGAAAGGCTTCGAATTAAACTACGTGCACACAGGAACAAAGACTCATGTATGCTAGAACCCAGGAGTGCAAATAGAGTGTGACAACAAAACCAATATATGAAAAGGGATGTGGGGTAAGCACCTGACCACGAGGAAAGTCGGCAAGCGCCTTACCCCCAATTGCTGTTACAGGTACTGACAGCGCTAAACCCACGTGGAGGGCAAGCAATGACAGGATCTGTGAACTAACACTCTTGATGGTATTAAATAAGGGAACTAAAGAACAGTACTCACGAGGACGAGATAAACCTCTTGAATGTCAGCTAGCCCACGAATCCTGTTGATGAAACTGGGACCCAGAAAGGCTATAACAGCAATGGGAGGAAAACTAAATACCTAAGTTGGAATAGTGTTTACAAATTAGTGAGGAAAACATAAGCATTCACACAGGAGCTAGCTACAACCGCACACCACACCTAAATATCAAATGGGAAATAAATGCAGTTGTGCAATGGAAAACATGGAATGGATCCCAATGGAAAATAAGGATCAGGAGCAGGGAAAAACGAAATAACCAATGCAAACTTCCCCCTACCCCTCCAAGGGAAAGACAGAATGCTAATCTAAGAGGAAGGCTAAGGCATACGGGTTTACAGCAGCAAAGGACAGAGTCACAGAAATATAGAACACAGACAAACTGGGCTGCATCTAAAAGGGGAAAGCACTGAGAAATGCTGCCTGCAAACAGAGGAAGACAAAAAGGGAATCAAGGGAGCAGAAATCAATTAGCGCATGAATCCGAAATTCAGGGCGGAGGAACAAGAAAACAGGAACTAGGAACTAGGTACAAAGGCAAGGAACAAGGGACTAGTCACAACAGGAACACTGCAAACGATGACCAGCCCAAAATTCCCATTGAATATGGCAAGTTTAAGAAAGAAAGGCAGCAAGGCCTCTAACAAGTTTGTACAGAAAGCTTCCCCTACATTTACCTGTGACAATCAAATCACTAGTCCTGACTTAAATGAACTCCTTGTCACGAATGGGCATTTACGTGCAAAGTATTTTTCCCATAGGATGGCACATCCTACATTGCCTGATCCTAGTTCGACCTTTTGTTTTGATCCCGATTCTATGTCAGCGCAAGCCTTAGCCGCAGAAAACAACACACTGTTAGACTTATTATACAAGAGTACCTCTGTTGTTGAACCCCATGATTCCAGTTGTGCTTCACCTCAGATGAACAGTTTCATGGTACAAACATAAAGAATGGAGGGGTTCCTTGCATAACTTCTGTTTTCTACCCTCAGTCTAAAGCATACTCCTTTGCACAGGTACATACTGTAGTCCCTAATGCCAAGAGGTCTAATGTCAATAGTTTGCTTAAGGGAAACACAGACCAAGTTGGTAAGAGAAACTATAAATCACAGAACCTGCAAGCAGTAGAGGACAATGTACAATCGGTGCACATCCAGATTGCTAGTGCAGGATCCAGCCCTGATGCCACTATGCCTCCCCCTGTGCCTACCTATAGTGATGTACAGTTAATGCAGGGCATGCTAAGAGCTAAGCTTGAGGAGTTAAGACAAGAATTCATTTCTTTACAAGAGGAGAATAAAACCTTGCACTCTACTGAATACACCTCAGACTTTATCTGTTGATGTTGAGGAAGTGAACACTGTTCAGCCCCTGAGTACAGAAACTTTGGTAAACCAGGATATTTGTCAATATGTTAGATCTATTGGGAGTGAAGGTCTTTCGTCTAGCACAGCGCTTAATCTGGGCACAGTTTCTAACAATTGTTCTGCTGTTTGTCAGGGATTTCAGTTAGCTGAAGATTTACAAGCCACTCCTTTACCTAAAATTTCCTGTGTAGCAGTTTGTCATAATTCTGAGCTAGCACACATACAAGTTTCTGATTTCCAAACACAATCCACAATGGTGGCATACACAGATTCAGTCACTACAGTAGGCTTAGGCCCTGCTCTTGATACAGCTGCTGAGACTGAAGTAGATGTTAAAGCTGATGTGGAAAACAATGTTACCTCTGGGTTCACTCTTCCTTCTGCCAATTCTGATCAATACGAACAGTCAGAGACAGTACAGATTTCATGTTCTGATGGACTCATTCCACAGTATACAGAATCAAAAAACCGGCAGGCGATTCCTGAACTGTTGATTGTTAATCTGCCTCTTTCAGAAGCTAAAACAGAGGAATGGACAATTGACGAAATCCTGATTAACAGAGACTTTACTATGGTGATTCCACTGGTTGATTTTGACTTCTACAAAGAAAGAGACTCTGTGTCACCCACTAAAGAAAGGGACTGCAAGGGTACAGCTCAGTCTTTGGTTACTGGTGCCAAGGAGTCTACTGCCCTAAAGGTGCCCTCCATTCCTGAGCCACCAATGTGTCTGTCAACTTCTGAGACTTCTGTCTGTCCTCCTACAACCATTGACTCTTCTATGATCCAATCCACAGCCCTGCAGTCATCTTTGGCACACGTGTCTTCAACCAATGAACCGCTGCCATGTCTGCCATTTACTCAAGAGCCAGTCCCAAAGACCTGGACATGTTTGGATCCAGCAACCGAGATTGCTTCAGCTTGCATGCCTTCAGCCTCAAGGTTTCCCCTGGCCTGCCTGTCTTCAGCTACAGTGACTCATCCTGCAGATCATCCTTCAGCTTTGGAGCCTCCGGTAGTCCATCAAAAGTGCATGTCTTCAGTCCCGGAGTATACTGAGTATTTGCCTTCAGTTCATGAGACGCCTGTATCCTGCTTAGCCTCGCTGTCAATATCAGAGGTATACCTGTCTACACCATCAGATTCTGCTGTATTTTCTTCTGCTCCAGCGATTCCTTCTGAATCCCAACCATTTACTATCGATGAACGTCTAGCTTGCCTTTCTGTCGCTTCAGGAGGAGCACCAGAATGCCTGCCTTTTCCACAAGACGATTCTCCCAACTGCTTCACTTTAGCATCAGAGCCTCCTAAAAATGCAGCATCAGAGTTTGAGACTTTTGCCAGCTCCCGCTTCAGAGTCATCAAGCTGGACCAAGTGGTGAGTCAGAACCACTCACCTGGGTGTGCACAGGGGGTGGTGCAGACCGGCGTATTATCTACAGGACTTGTGCAACAGAATTCCGCCAAGAAGCACCAGTTGGGTGCTAGTAGCCAAAGGAAGGGAATGACTGCTGCAGTTCAAAATGTGTCTGTTATTGCTCCTTCTGCGAGTGTGCCTGAAATACCAAGTACTGCGTCTATCACTCCTATCAGTATGCCAAACGTCCCTGCTGTTGTATCCCACGTGCAACAAGGTGGTTACACGACTGTCACCAGGAGTACCAGCCTTGTACAACCCATTGGACTTTCAGGTCTCCAAGGCGTAGAACATGTGCAGTCAAACCTTAGTCGCTTTCAACCACAAGCCTTTTCCCAGATGAATGACAGGATCCACCATTCTCTTATATCCGGTGCAGTGGGGGACTTCCAATTACGAGCCAGCCCTGCTCTAGCAGCGACCAGGAAATGCGCAAGTAATTTTGCTGATTTAGTGGACAACTTGTAGCGGCTCTCCAGGTCCGCATCCCCAAGCAATACCACTAAAATTTCCACGGGAAGTTCAATTGTGCTAATCTTCTTAAATTGAGACAATGCGCCTCATTACGACCCTGCTGGTCCGGAAAGAACGGTGGTAAAACCGCTGCCACCGTTCTTTCCGGACCGGCTGACCGGAGGTGTCACTCCCGCCAGGTCTCACCTGGCGGGATTTGGCGGACATGGAAACACTGGCTCCGTCATAGACGGAACCAGTGTTTCCTTTGTCCTATGGGACTCCATCGGAATGGAGACTTACAGAATTCCGCCTCTGGAATTCCCAGGTCACCGGGGTCGTAATGCCCCAGTGATTCCGGGAATCACGGAGGCGGAATGGTAATACGGGTCTGGCAGTAACCTGCGGTTTTTCCGGCACGGTTACCGCCGGACTCGTAATGAGGCCCAATGTTTCTTTCTAGGAGGATTGAATCACTACACAAGACCACCATATGTGAAAGAGGGTCCCCAGAGTCTTGGTGCATCTCCAGCAACGGTCTGAGATAGCAGGATTCAGCTTATGAAGGCGTAAAGGAGTGAGATACCACCGGAATAACAATGTATAACTATTCTACTTCAATAGCACACATCTGGATCATGTAACGGCCCTACTCCATACATTATACCAGGTGAGATCCCCTTTGGAAGAATTCAAGTCTTAACATGAAGGCATGTGGAGCCTCAAAACGACTGGTGATAAGGACATAATACAGTGAAGAAACCAGACTGGAAGGGGGATACAAAAAAGTTTTTCGAATGGGGTTGTGTCACGCTTTGTGTGCTGGGACAGCTTCATACAGAAGGATCCAATGACGAAATTGTATATAAGCATATTTGTCAATGTCCCGTACCATGAAAACCTGTTTGCATTTCTCAAAAGTCAACAGCTGTTCAGCCTCAAACAACTGGTCAAGTTGTTCCAAGCCTCCTTCAACCCACCTTGTGAACCTACCCTGCTGACAGCCAGGTGGAAATTCGAGCGGATTCCAAATTCGAGTAAGGGGAGGGGAGGGGCTGGAGGAAATGTAGTACCCAAATACTTACGGGCTCCTTTGTCCCAATACCCCATCAAAACTCGGGTCGTCAGGAGGAGAGTAAACTCCTTCCGAACCCCAGGTTACCTTCAACACCAGTCTTGTCTGGACTGTTCAATGGTCAACCAATGATCGGAGTTTCGAGCTACATTTGTACGATCAAACAGGGAGCAAGCTGTGCCGTGTAAAGGTAACCCTCCATATCTGGGACACCCCTATCTTTTGCAGTCATCAATGTATGCTAGGGAACTCTCAGGGATTTCTTAGACCAAATAAGTCTAAAGATAAAAGTCTGCAAATCCCGTTTGGGAATCCAAACCGGGAGGTTCTGGAAAACATACAGTAGACAGGGCACCAACATCATTTTAAGGGCTGCCACCCACCAAGCCACAAGATGTCAGATTGTGCCCAGCAGAGCAAATCAGTCTTGGCTGGAGGGAATAAAAAAAAAGAGCCGTGATATTCCTGGCATACAGTTGAGTGAGAAGGAGTGATCTGGACGCCTAAATGTTTCAGGGAAGTCTCAGTCCATTGGAAGTCGAATGGTCTCTGAAGCACTTCCACTGTGTCGGGTGCTCCAGAAACTTCAAGAATAACTGACTTTGTATAACTGATCTCAAAGCCAGAGACCAGGAAAAACGACTCTAGAAGGCAAGCTATATGGAGTAGGGTCATCTGCAAACAGTGCATACAAAAAAAGGAGGTAATCAGCATAGAGTGCAACCGTATGCTGATATCCAGCAATGTCGATCAAACTAATATTGTCTGCCAACCTAACCCTACTTGCTAATGGTTCCATTGACAATGCAAACAGGAGTGGGGATAACAGGCTTCCCTGACGCGTCCCTCTAGACAGGGCCAGCAGTACAGATACAAGTGGTCGGGTGAACAAAATTAGCCTTTATTCTTTTAATAAAAATGGGACCCAACCCAAAACTGCCCAACACTTCAAAGAGTCAAAGAGATACAACTAATCCATGAGATCAAATTCGTTTTCTGCATCGGTAGACAATATAGCCATTCCTGATCATGACGTCTTGCATACTCAATCACATTTAACGACCTACGAACACTGTCAAACGTCTGGCGTCCTTGGTGGCGTCCTGGGATGAAGCCGGTTTGTTCTATCTGAACTGTATCTGGAAGAATACTCGGCAGTCGGCCTGCAAGGACCTTAGAATACATTTGAGAATCGTAAGTACAAAGTGTGGGATCTTTATCTGGCTTACCTATAAGTGATAGTAAGGACTCCCCCATAGTAGGTGAGATCGTCCCAATGTCTGCGAAGCTATTAGATAGAGTAACTAAATGAGGGGCAAGAGCGTCAATATATGTGTGATAGAATAAGCACTTGCCTTCAGGCCCAGGAGCCTTATTATTAGGAACGGAACAGGGATAACTCGGGGCACTTCATCTAGTGTAATCGGCTTTCCAGACTTTGCCGATCCTCTGCAGAAATTGAAGGCAAGTTTGTCTCTCTGACGAAATCCTTTTCAGCCTCTATATACCAATGGTCCGTACTAAATAAAAATGTATAATAGTCCATCAACATGCACATTTTAGAAATGTCATCATCCTTCACCTGACCAGGACTAACTTAGCAATAGTATTTTTAGCATTATGGGCCTTTCATTTGTACACAAGAAGGCGTGAGGCCTTGTTGGAAGTGCTAAAATAAAACTACTTAGCCTTGAGTAGTTTATAGGAGATGTCTGATGCCCGAAGCGCCCCGAATTCAGATCTAGCTACTTGAAGCTGCCTATAGACCATTCTGGCCCCTCTCCTTTTATATATGTATTTATTTATTTATACCTTTATTTTTGTTTTTTTCTGAAACACAATACAACTTCTCACCCACATTAGGGTGGAATTAACTGCGCCATTCCCATTCCCCACTCCCCGCACCCTCCCCCCCCGCACCTCCATCATGGTGTTCGGTATCAATGTCGGCACACTCCGCACCAAGCCAGTTCCTCATTGCAGGGCTTTATGGAGTGCTGGGCTTAAGTGTCAACGTCACGGTCGATGACTAATGAGTGCTGGCAGGGGAGGCCGGGGTATCCTCGGCCTCCCTCAGCAGGAACAGCGTCAGTGGGCCCCATATGTCAGGAGGACGGGCCTGGAGAGGCAACAGTTTGACAAAGTCAGTTTCAACATCCTGGCAATAAAGGATGTCCTTACGCTAGGCGGAGACCCTGGGGGGCGGGCCGCGGCCCCATGCCATGGCGACCCTTCTCCGGGCGAGTGTTAACAGTAGGCCAGCCAGTTTTCTTGTTGGCGCTGATAGCATTTTTGTCATTACCAGTAGGGCTGCCGTGTGGGCAGGTTGAATAGCTTCTCCGATGATTGCTCCAGTAGTATCTAGAACCTGGTTCCAAAACGTGGTCAGTCTGGGACAGGCCCAAGCGAGATGGACAAAGTCGGCTGGTGCTGCCCCACATCGCTCGCATCCTGAGGGAGATTCAGGATGGTGTTTATTGGTCTTTGCTGGTGTGTGATAGGTTTGATGAAGGAAGTTAAAGTGGATTAATTTGAGGCGTGTGTTGAGCGCAATTTTTTGCGTTTGCTTCAGGATGACCAGTCTTCTTCTGAGATGGTTGTACCGAGGGACCTCTCCCATCTAGTTTTTGCACGGGAGTTGTCGGAGGTTGTGTTGGTGATGATGGCTCTGTATAATTGTGAGACCAGCCTTCCTTCTCCTTGTGATTGTATTACGTTATGTAGAAGTTGCCAGGTCGGAGGTTGGCGAGGGAAGTCGGGTACGAGTGCTTGGAGTGTGTAGCGAGTTCTGAAATAGATAAAGATGTCGACTCTCCTTTTATATTCTGAGTCTAAGTCCTGCATGCGGTTCTCGGCCCCCTCAATCTGGGACAGTAACTGCCGCTTCCCTGAAGCGGCCAAGCTAATAAGCTTGCCTTGCAACGTGGACTTGACAGCGTCCCAAGAAGTAGCAATCAGCACATCCCCTGTAGGATTTTCCAGAAAACAAAGCAATCCACTCAGCGATGGTAGTGCTATAAGCCACATCAGTAAGCAGGGTATCATTTATTTCCCAAACAGTAGCTTTCCTGGCCGCCAACGCCAATACCTCTATCAAAAGCATAAATGGAGCGTGGTCAGAAAATACTGTCAATCTGATAGTAGCGTCAGTTACCCTTGGGACGAAGGACCGACAGACCAAGAAACAAATCGAGCCGAGAAGGACTATGATGGACGTAGGAGAAATAGGTATAATCTTTCTTAAGGGGATGTTGCAGTCTCCAAATATCCTCCAGTTGTAAATCTAACATCGCTTGTCGGGTGGGATTCGGTCCTGGACACATCAGACCCACACGTCAAAGCAGACCTGTCCAACCCACCATCTAACACTACATTAAAATTGCCCCATAATATGAGTTCACCCACCTGAAAAAGTGTGAGGATTAAGTTTGGAACCCTCTGCGCTGTCAACAAGGCCTTCTGGGGCCTTGGGCCTCAATACCTTCGGCTCTCTCTCCCTAAATATCTTCCTTCGTGAGCTCATCGCTCATCCGCTTCTCACTCCCTCAGGGTCAGTCACTTCACCCAGCAACGAGTTGGTGGTAGATCTCTTTCTTTGGCTGGGGCCTCCCTCTGGAACTGCCTCCCTGAAACTTGAGGAGAACCATCTCCGGGTCTGGAACCACCTCAAAACCTCCCTCTTTGCTTCTGCTGTCTTCCCCCTCTCTCCTGCTGAACTTCTGGCTGAAACTGAAACTGCACTGGTCACCTCCCCACCCTCTGATCTCGGGCCCAGGTCCCCTCCCCCACCAGTTGCACACCTGCACTGCCTCCCTGGCAACACCCACATTTGGGGACTGTTTTCTGTATCCTTACAGTCCCCTACCAGCACTTGACACCGGATGTCTGCACTTACCCTTGTACTTGCCACCAGCTGGCCACACTTACTTATTGCTTTTATTTATTCTATTTATTTTTTACTGTCAATCCCATGTACTGCACTGACCCATCCCCGACCCCGCACTTGCGCAATCTCAATGTCACCTGGCCTAGTAAGATCGTTGTCTCTGTCTTCCCTCGGTTTCCCTCCCTTGCCTCGTCGCACCTTGAAACACTTGTGTATAGGCGTGTTATAAATGCCATATCATATCTTTTTTCTTTAAACCATATATAATTTAAAAAAACATATCATATCAAAATTTGCAATAGACGGGTGGATTTGGGCTTAAAAAGCATCCTGCGACTGATTAGGACCATAAACAGAAAATAAAGTAAGATCCATACTTCCAAAGCAGATATGAAAGTCTAAGTACGGTCCCACCGGGTCTTTCGTCATCTTTACCATAGTGAAATTTTAGCAATGCGCAAATAAAAAAGCAACTCCTGCTCGTTTGGTTAGAGGAGACGCAAAAGACGGTCGAAAAAACCTTTTAGAACAAAGCCGAGGCCAATCCGCCTGTAGTAAATGAGTCTCCTGTAATAAGACAATATCAACCTTCAGTTCTATCAATTTGGCCAACACACTCTTTCGTTTCCTGGGGGAGTTAAATCCCTGAGCATTCAACAAAACTATTTTGAGGTCACCCATTCAGACAGACAGACATTCAATTTGGTGACTCCCATAGCTATGGTCCACCCCCAACCCATGAGCCCAGTACCACCCAGAAGTAAACACAAGACAATCCCAACATAACGCCTCCCCCCCTGCATGAGTCAAATTATTCAGTCAGAAAGTGACCCTGCAGAATAAAAAAAACAGTGCTGCACAGAACATCAATAGAGAAAAACAAAAGGAACGAAACCAAGAAAAAAATGTTCCCGTATGGGATAGACATCAAGTCACTGACGGACCCAATAAGGGTTGGAATTCCTGTTGCCCTGCCCATCTAAGCAAAACTGCAAAGGTTACAAACAGCTTTGTGGACGCCACCAAAACAGTGCCCTAGATACAGTGGTAAAAACAGCACCCAAACCGTACATCAGAAACCTATAAAGAGGAAATAATTAGACCATTTCACAAAGTTATGTGGGCCTCTCCGGCCCCCGGCTAGCTACTTTCTCGCCTGTCCATAGATGGCATCCTGCGGTTGTTACGCCTATTCTCCCTAGAACGCACCTTGGATCAGTCCTTCTGGGGAGCGTCTTGTTCGAAACCCTCAGGTAGATGAAGATTTTACCTTACCTTCTCGTACTCTCGTATTCTCACAACTGTTTGTAAATAAGCACTACTGTATGTAAATATGGAAAAAATGCTCTGCACTGTATCTATATTTACACCATGTATGCCTGTAACAAGTAAGACTGCTTTCAGCGCCACGATTCCCCTGGGCAGATGTGCGCTATACAAATCCAAATAAATAAATAAATAAATCTGCGAGAATCTTTAGCACTTCCAGTGCTTCGGCAAAGGTCATGTAACCAATGCTCCGCCTGCTGGACATTAGGCCACCAGTTCTTGAAAAGAGCCTTTCAACTCTTGAAGGGTAGACGTCATTTCCTTTTGAATCGACTGAAACAAATGTGCAATGTCCCTTTCAGTGGCAGGCTGCATGTTACAATCCAATGCAGAGACTGGGTCCATACTCGACAACCCAGATGATGCAGATTAAGAGGGCTGCAACAAGTCTTTAACGGCGACTGCGACTTGACCCACACTAGGCCCCACTCAAGGGGGGGATTCAAAGCGCCACCTTGCAAGAAGAGACCTCAAGGAGGAGTCAGAAGCGCAGCGCAACACACAGTCAAATGATCACTATGTATGGACTCACAATGATGACAGCCCACAGGTCAAGAAAACAGAACCCAGAAAGATCCAGCTAAAGCGAGATAGGCAACTCAGAGCTGCAGTTCCACAAACAAGATAGGCAGCGTACTCGCAACTGGAAAACAGAACCAGGGAACACCCATTATCAAACTGCTCACCAGCACACAGAAATCAGAAAAGTTAGCCAGGTTCTAAGGCTAGTAGGCTCCATGGCTGGTATGAAAGGCTTAATTGTTCAAATGTGGACCACAATCCCGCACAGCCAGGAAACTTGGGCCTCATTACCCCACTGAACAGCGAATCAGGTTAATGCGCAGAGTGGTGTATATGCTCCCGATCCAGACTTGATGGGCGCACCAGAGCAACGTGATCTCCACACTGCGGCACTGCAAGCTTTAGAAACGGTGGCTGGGATCGGTTTGCTGCCGCACTCCAGGAGTCAACTTCACTGTCCCACAAAGTCGCTGGCCCTCACGCACTGCCAGGAAGACACTGGCAAGGACGCGCTCAGCCCCCGCTCTACCATTCCAGAGGCAGTCCTGCTGCCAGTCCACTGCATATGCCGCCTACAATGTCGGGGTCCCAGCGCTCATCAAGGAACACAGGGAACGGAGCCGGATCACAGTTGGCCCGCAGGAAGGCTCATAGAAAATATACGTTGTTGCACCTGCATACTCTGCTGTCAAGGCACACAACCTTGGTGCAGGCACGGCTTCAGCGTCTCTGACGAGAGGAAACAGATCTGCAGCCGACCTCTAACAGGACACGCCCATCTTGTGCTGATAGGCCACTACAGCCCGGGAGAAACCTCGGCAAACTGCACCACAAACAGCAGAGCAATCATGCTGGAACTTGCACCGGTATGGGCCACCGGCAGCTGAGCCCATCTCATCAGCAGCAAATCCTGGGCGTGGGGCACCACGAATATGTATATTCTACGTCAGGGTTGCGGAGTGCGCGTGTCTCACAACTCTGCTAGCCTCCAGCCAGGCCACGGCCCCTATTTATACCCCTTACTTCAGTTACCACTTGTTCCAACTTCCTCCACATCGACATCTCATACATGGAGGTTTGTATAAGTTCATTTTGTTAACGTCTTCATGAACAATTCTTGAATTGTGGCAATGCTTGGTCCAATGTCCCCAAAATTGACATTTCAAATCAGGGGATTTGTACAATCCTTGCCTTTCCACTCTATTTGGTCAGTATTCAAATTGAATGTTCAATAGTTTGTTAGTTTGCAAACACGTCCCGGGAGCCCCAACTTCTCTGTGCAGACTCACCAGGCTGACGTGAGGCTAGGCAAAGAGCTTTGTATGAGAAGGCTTTACCGGTCGTACAAATCCTCTTTTAGTTCCTGTGTCGGCTTTCCAACTCCTCTCCTATGGAACCAGGGATGCTCCACAAGACCAGGTCCCTTGGAGCCTCGCATGGTGGTTTGCTTTGCAGCGGTTCCCCTGTTGCTCTCTCACCAGTTTCCCATTTGTCCGGTGCTGCAGGCCTCCCGGTGGTGGACTGCGAGTGCTTCGCTTTCCCAGAACGGCTCATTGCAGCGTCTCTCCTTATGCTGTTGGTCACGCTTCCTGCTTCACCTGCTCTGTAGCTCTCCTCTCCTTTCCTCAAGTGAAGCTCTTCATCAGGTTTAAATGCCCTGCACAACTGATTCCCAGTCTTACAACTAATACACATGTTGCACTTGATGTTCCTTTCATTCCACATTGACGCCTTCCTCCTCTTCCTCGTCTCAGGACTTGAGGCCTTATGGGTGTTGGAGTCGCTAGGAGTTTCAAACTTTTAAATGTTACATTGCTTTACATTTGTATTTAAATCATAAATATTACAGACAGAAGATGTGATTTTGGTGCTATGCACATATGAAGTGTGAATGGTATTTTGTTTAGATGTTTGACAAGGAGATGTTTTAGGATTTCACAACAAGAGGGATTTGAATAATGACAATATGCCATCAGGAACTATTGAATTACAGAATCTTCTTCACATGGAAGAGCAGCATACTGCATCTAAACTAATGGGGTAACCACTTCCCACCCACCCCCACCAATCACATCCAGGGTCAGGATCAGGTAGCGGCTGAATTCCCCTTGCCACATGGGAGGGGATTTTAGGCTGGGGATCAGTGATGACTCCATTGGATTCATCACAGACAACATCTAGGTCATCATCATCATCCTCATAAATGGATGCAAAAGTCAGAACGCGATTGAGGCTTGTATGCAGACATTGATGCTGAAGTCAATGTCGAGGGTCCCTTCGATAAGGAACCCTCCTTCGAAGAGGAGGTGGCTGCAGGGTTCGGCTGCACAGGTAGCCTTTTCTGAGACTTTTGACAAAGCGGGTCGAAGTCTTGTTAAGATTGCCTGCCGGTCTTGAAAGACACAGTAGGACATGTAGACTTACTCAACACTTTTGAAGGAGCAGTAGGTTTTGCCTTTTCTTTCCAATTGTTCGGGTCCCCCCCCCTACAATTGTTTTTTTCTTTTGGGGGACGACAGCATTTGATGCTCACCCGGCACTGCAGGGTGCACAATTGGCTATCATGCACTTTACCTGTACATACTCAATATTTATTGTTTGTTTTTATGCTGTTTTATTATGGATTCAGCAGTATGTGTTATGTAATTTAATATGTGTATAATAAAGATTATCTGATTTTAACATTATACTTGACCTGGCCTATCCCCTCATTGGACTCTCAATTTGATGGTTACTTATATCGCTTGATTTCTTCAGCGAGTTGTCCCGTGTGACCCCTTTCTCCCCGTTTACTCGCTTTGTTACTCCCCTGAGTGCATGTGGTAGGGGACGCCTATCCTTGATTACATATTTGAGGAAACCGCCAACATTTTAAGTCTGAAATCTTCCCATTCACTCGCAAAAACGTTTTACAAGGGAAAACGTACCCCATGCCTGTTGAGTGAGTAATCCAATGTAGGAGAACAGTGAAGTTTTTTTCTTACTCTTCTTGGATGAAGAAGAGGAGGAATTAAGAGAATCACTTCTTGATCAGCATCTCTTGGAGTGCTTAGACTGTTTTGTTTTGTCTTTCAGAAGATTTATCACCCACAGAGCTCCAACCCTCGGTTTCGAAGGTGTGGAAGACAGAGACTTCATGACCGACCGACCTAGGATGAGTTTTGTCTTTCTCTCTTTCACTGCCTTTTTCATCATCAACAATGTCATGAGCGTCACTGAAGCACCAGAGACAAATCCTGTACAGATCTGTGATTGACATCTTTGAGTTGCAGTCTGCACATCCTTTGAATCCACTTCTAGGCATAGACATAGCAAACGATGCACGTCCTAGAAATTTCTGAGACAAAGTCGAAGCGGTCCAGGAGCGTGCTGAGCATGCGGAAAAACAGAACAGAGGCAATGGGGAGCATTGTGAGCCATTTATAGTGCCGTCAATGTCACGTCCGGCTGAGGGAATGACGAGTGTCGAGGGACATCAACGCAGATGCTGAACGACTACGGTCGAAAATATTTCCAAGAGAACTGCAAAACAGGAAACTAATATCTAAGATGACAAATCTGTGGAAGGACACAAACAATTAGAATGTTTGTTTGTAGTAAATAGCAAAGTTTCCTCAATCCCTGTACTCAA
This sequence comes from Ambystoma mexicanum, assembly GCF_040938575.1. NCBI lineage: Eukaryota > Metazoa > Chordata > Amphibia > Caudata > Ambystomatidae > Ambystoma > Ambystoma mexicanum. The sequence goes on along the minus strand of NC_090935.1, from coordinate 788,412,795 downwards.
CTAGTATTGAATGGCAGCACAGGGGCACATCCTTGGATTGAGGGCCAGAAGAGCCACTTTCAAAAACCAAGTCACTGTTTTGGAAGTAAAGTGAAGGTGACATGCTGCTTTTGTTCGTTAATGGACAAACTCTAGTAACTAGTTTCCTTTCTGTGCTCAGTTCTGCAGGGATTTTCAATATAGTTGTGTATTCTGTGCTTAGACCCGCTAGCATCCCTCGATCTTGTTTAACTGATAGCAGCGAACTACAGAAGAGAGACCCCTAGTTAGAGGAATGGGCACTGCATCGGTTATGACATATCAATGTTGTTTTCTTCAAAGTGCTCCAAAAGAAACCTCAGTGAGGCTCTTACTTACCTGACAAGTCAATATGGGATGGGGTGGGAGGTCTACCAAGGTGAAAGCTAGAGCAATTCCTACCCCAGAATGTGAAGATGGCAGTTGGCATGGCCCCAGTTTCTCTCCCCTCCTTAAAGGCATGTATGTGTTTGGGCAGTACCACCGTTTATTACCCTATACATCTTCTTAAAGATGTCTGTATTTGACCGAATTACCTTGCTCTTCAATTCATTAAACGCACTGGATATTTTTAAGGTTTGAGAAATTAGTTTGAATCTTTTGTGTCATGGTTATTGTTGACAAAACAATAACCATGACACAAAACATTAAAACTAATTTCTCAAACTTTAAAAATATGTAGCGTCTGAATTGAAGCACAAGGTAAACTGGACAAATTCTAGCGAAGACACGAGGTACGGGCAACACCTCAACAACCGGCAACCTCGCAGCTCAAACCCAAACTGAAAGCAACCAAGAAAAACACTGAAGAAAAGCACAAGTTGATTCAAAGCCTATTGCCCAATCTATACTAATTCTTGAAGATGTTGGCCAGTGTCTTTCTGATCATTGCAGGCAACAAAATCAATCAACAGTCCAGGAAGACTACCTACAACATGACAGCCCACCAGAGCCTTCAGACACACAGTTACAGCCACCAGGCCCTTTCAGACACCAGGAAAAGAGATAACTGCTATGCAAAGCAGAAGAGATCACACGTGGCCACAAGGAACGTTGTGAGCCACCAGTTTACTCCGCAATCAAGCAGCTGCGGCAGGGCTTCCTAACACAGACTGTTTCAAGTCTGTCACAGAGCGGCTTCCCGACATCAAATCAAGAAACACTCCAATGCTTACCTTGGACTCAACCGTGGCACGACTCCCTAACACCAAACGGGAACATTTTCGAATGCGGGCCACAATTAGCGTGGCACCATCAACCCGCAAGGCAAAAAGGGTGGGGCGTAACCCCTTTATTGGATTTATTCTGACATCTGTACCACCTCCCGAAGGGAAGACCAGCAAGATGGGCCCACGGAAGAGGACCAAAGGGGGGAGGGGAGGGAGGGATATTGCTGGAGACAGTAAATAGGAAGGTGTGGGTTGTTCAAGTGGTGGGGCCAGAAGTGGAGGCTCAATGTGAAGGTGATGTATTGGTTGGTGAGAGCAAAGGGGTATGGTGTTGTGAGTGTGCATGTAATGTGGTTGAAGTGACAGTATTTGAGAAAGGATATCCCGGTCTCCAACCCAGGCATCCCTATCGCTGTTACCTATACCAGCGCTTCCTCCAGAGAGACCCTCACCGATATCCTCGTTGTCGTTCGTTCGCCAGACCTATGGACTCCTCATATAGTCTCTGTGCTACTCCTCTAAGGTCATCATGAGTGTTTACCTGAATGGCACCGTCTTGTTCCAAGGGCCTCAGGCCAACCTCCTCCACTTTGATAGACGCTTCCCGCACCTTATCAATTTCCTTTCCTCCTGTCCCTTCTCTAACTTTTTCGGCTCCCTTGCCCCCTCCCTCTGCCACCTCTCTGGCGCCCTTAACCTACCTTGCCCCCTCCTCCTTCCACTTCTGCGCTCTCTCAGGCTCGTTCTACACCTCCGCAGGGAGTACCTCTGATCTGTACCCCTCCCCGGAAGTCTTTCAAGGTTGGCAACCTTCACCACCTTGCCACTCAACTCTCGCTCAGCTGTCAAACACTCCTCTAACATCTGCCGTCTTCTGGAAGAACTCTACCTTGATCTCACCGAGACAAGGTTCACGGCCAGCTCTGTCATGAGATTTGACACTCTCCTCCCTGATGGCTACACGATCCTCTCCGCGCCCAGACCCAACCATTCTGGTGGGGGTGTAGCCTTCAACAAAGAAAAAAGTGTATTTCTAAAGACACTCCCGTCCCCTGCACACCATTCAAGCTGATACAAAATTAGTCAATACACTTTAAATTTTAAAAAAAATATATTCATGTTTAGTCAATAAAACAAAAATAAATACATCCAGTGACTTCTGGTTAACAGTTAAATATTGACATAAAATAGCAGACTTCAAAGATGGCCATCATGAAAAAAGAGCGATGTTCTTGTGCTGAAGTGAGATTTCAAGCTCTACGGGTTTTGGGGAATCACCCTTTCTTCGGGGGCAAAGTAATCTGTAATCACACATACGTACAAATATTCAATAACCCAATTTCCAACCAATTTGTAATAAACTTAAACAAATCAATACGCTTAATATTCTTAGACAAATATCCAAAAAAATAGAAAATACCACTGGACTTTGCAAATACATAGTCATTGTTACAGCGCACTTAGTGTATATACATAGTGTAGCCATATTTATATATGGTGTGACTCCAAAGAATAAATCTAGAAGTGAACCAATTAAGTAGAGTATCCCTGTGGTGTACCTGTAAAGGGACGTGCGCAGCACAGTACAAAGAATCTGCTAAATTGAAGGTGTAAACTACACAAGATTTGCAAATTCGAAGTGTACACAGGCAACCACCAAGGGGGGTCCCATGTATTGTGAATATTCAGAAGTAGCCTGTGTTCAGTAGAATCCTGGAATACTCTACGAAAAATGTAAAAAGGGAATCAGTCTCAGTTAAATAATCTAGGCCCGTTTACACATTGTTAGAGTCTAAATGGAATGCTTACCCAATAAGCGTGTGGGTGCTGGTAATTGAGGTAAATCCTTAAGAACAAACTTGAGGGAGGTGTTGGCACGGTATTAAATGGAACAGGCACACCTAAACTCCACATCCCAATGGCTGAACAGTCTCTGTGCAAGACCTATAGATATGTATGCATGCCTCTACTGCGCCCAGTGTGGTATTCACTAAGCATGAACGTAGGTATGCTAGTACAAAACATTATACAAAAGGACAGTCAGTACCTACATCACTGAATAGTACCACCAAAGAATATGGTTTATGACATTAACCTTATAGGATGTACCCACAACGTAATCTATATCAAGCAATTCCAGAGACCCTCTATAGTCAGTTAGTATTTCAATTCTATGACAAGACAGGAGGCTCGCATTATGCTTTTCTTTCTTTAATACTGCCATAATAGCATTTCAAAAACATGACTTTTTAAACTTTAGCATTTGTGCTTTTCTGTTACAACAAAGAAATAGCCAAACTGAGGTTTTAAAAGTGCAACTAAAGTGATCCTTCCTTCAGGATGACTATAAAACTAAAACTCCCATGATGCTTATGGGGTGTTGTAGTCCTGACCCTAACTCCTGCTCCAATCAGCTCATAGGTCAGTCTATAAGAACCTTGCCCCCCCAGGTCCCTTCCTCTTTCTTTTTTGCTGCCAAAGATAAGTACCTCACATTATCTCTCTTTAGAATATTTGTGTGCGTATGTTCATAATCCCCAGTGCAGCGTATATAGAGCGCTTATATATATGAGTGTGTCCTTCATTGACATTAGAGCGTATATATATATATATAAGGTAATATTTACAACTGAAGAGAATATAGTAAGTAATCCGTGTCGCTCGGACGTTCTGAATATTATTTCACTCGTCGTTGTTCCGCGGTGTGGCATTGTTCAGGTTCCGAGGAGGCGGGGCCGGCGCCGCGAGCGAACGCGCTCGCCTCCGGCACCCGGCCCCGCTCCCCGAAGTTCCGCGCCGACAAAGAAGTCGGGCGGTAGGACCCAGGGGAACGGAAGGAAAGTTCAGTCTCCCAGCATTCCCTTGGGGCCTTTCCGCGCGCGCGCGCACGCAAATGATTTCATTGCGTTCGCAGCGAACAGTGAGGAAACAACGACCTAATACCGGCTATCACCGGAGTGCTATTTAGGGGACAGCTAGAGCAAGGAGTTTGGATACTTCTTTTCAGGCTCTGTGGAAGCAGCCCTGCATATCTCTGTGGAACAAGGGCCTAGCTGCTGTTGTTCCCTGCTGACAGCCCAGAAGTTGGTATTACCAACACTAGAGATGGCACAATCCAACAGCCCCGGTGCTCCACCTTCCACCTCTCCAGAGTGGTCTGATTAAGAGTGGGGAGAGAGCCCGTACCAACAGGACGCGGATCTCTCACAGAGTTTTAAGATGGTATTAGGTGATTCATTATGGAAAGCGGTATCGCAAGGTGTGCAGCCCATTGCGCAGAGGCTTGAAGTTCTAGAAGCCATGATTCAAGAACAGCAAGCCCAGCTTGCCAATAAGAGGAAAGCAGAAGAGTCAGTTGATCAGCTGTCAGCCAGACATCCCTCTGAAGGGATTGAACATAAGGGGCGGAAAGCAGCTCGGAAATCTAAACATATTTTGACCCCCCCGAGCAATCTTGATAGGGAGAATGAGGCTCCCCAAAGACCAGACGACCCTGTCGCTAGGCTGAAAAGAGCCTTCCTGGAAAAGAAGAAGCAAAGCCAGGATAGACCCCCTACCCCAGGGGTGAACAATCTAGGGGACGATGATGAAAGCTATATGCCAGAGGACGAAGGTGGAGACGACGTTGACTCCGCGCAACATGCAGAGGAGATAGACAGTACCACCGATATGTTTGACCCAGAAGCGATCAGGCACCCAAAATCTTCAGATTGGGTCCCGTCGCCCAGAGTAGCAGCCTATATGGCGCAGCATATTAGGAAACCTCTGGACAGGGAGGTAAGGTCCAGGATGCGGTCAGAATGCCCTCGACCAGAGTTGCCATTCAAACTGGCAGAGACACCGGAGCTTGACTCCAAGATGGTCACTTTTGTGACGAAAACAGCGCGAGATATCCGGAAAGGAATAGACAGAGCCTGGCGAGGGTGCCAAGATAAACTTTTGGACATTGCAGGTCCCTTAGCTAAGATAATGGACCTGGCGGAAAAAGCCAAGGACACAGGAACACCAGTAGACGCTTCGGCTCTGGCGAACTGGGCGCAAAGAGCTGTCTGTCTCATGGGCAACGCTAACTGCGCTATGTCTTCGGAACGTAGGAGAGGTGTTCTTCTGAAAATAGACAATAAACTAAGTGACTTGGCCTCGTATGAGGCTGGTGAAGAAGCTAGAGGTCTATTGTTCGGCAGAGCCTTTGCGAAGGAAATGTCGCAATTTGTAGGCACGTGTTCCGCGCTGGAAAGGGCGCAAAGCGCAATCAAGAAGATATTCCCTGGTCGAGTTTTTTCCGGGACCGGACGTTACAGGGGTCGTACGTCCGGTCGCTTCAATTATTCCTGTAGACCCCAAGGGCCGCGCGCCCAATACTGGGAAGGGAAGCAACAGGACACCTTCTTCCCGTCTAGAGCCAAGTTCCCCAGAGGCCGAAGAGGAAGAGGCTCTCACAGACAACCCAATGCCTCAGGAGGTGAGTGTAATAAGCGTGAAAGTGGGAGGGAGAACCCTTCAATTTCTGAGCACATGGCAGGCGTTATCGCGCGATGCATGGGTATTACAGGCAGTAGCGGGATTACAGCTAGAGTTCATACAGGACCCCATTCAGGGCTCAGAACCCCATCCCATCCAGGTGTCCCGGGGAGAAGAAGAGTTATTACACAGAGAGTTGCTCAGCCTAGCAGACAAGAATGCAATAGAGAAAGATACACAGAGGGGACCAGGATTCCTCAGCAATATGTTTCTAGTTCACTAAGGGGACAAAACTCGTCCGGTGATAAATTTAAAAAGTTTGAACGAATGGGTTGTTTACAACCATTTCAAGATGGAGGGCATCCATTTACTGCGAGACCTCCTCCGAACAGGGGACTGGTTAGCGAGATTAGATCTCAAAGACGCTTACCTCACGATTCCGATAGCCCAGGATTATCGGAGATATCTACGGTTCCGCTGGGGTGGGGAAATATGGCGGTTTACATGTCTCCCGTTCGGCCTAGCATCAGCGCCTTGGGCCTTCACCAAAATCATGAGGCCCGTAGCAGCGGCTATTCGGGAAAGAGGAATTCGTATTATCGTCTACCTGGACGACATTCTAGTTCTAGGGTCAGACAAAACATCGCTATCCAAGAACGTGCAATGGATATTCACGCTCTTGTCATCTCTGGGCTTCTTAGTAAACTTGGACAAATCCCAGCTGGTACCTGTGTAAAATATAGAGTTCCTAGGGTTCAACATAGACACAATCAAAGCTACACACGAGCTTCCACACCACAAAGTAAGAGCGATAAAGAAGGAGATCAGAGTACTGATAGCGAAGGAGATGATCTCTCTTCGAGCTCTAGCGAGAGTAGTAGGCCTCCTAGCAGCCTCGATTCAAGCGATTTTTCTGGCCCCACTGCATTATCGAGCATTACAGAGGCTCAAGATAAAGCATCTACAGGGAGGACTCGGTTATCACCAGCTGATAACCCTGGATCAGGAAGCGCTTTCGGAGCTTCAGTGGTGGCTTCTCAACATGGAAGCCTGGAATGGCAGAGCGATTTTCGGAGACATTCCAGACATCATTATAGAATCAGACGCAAGCAGATCCGGATGGGGGGGGCGAGATGCGAAAACGTAGAGACAGGGGGGAAAATGGTCAGGACAAGAGTTAAAACTACACATAAACAGTCTTGAACTACTAGCGGGATCGTTCGCAGTGCGTGCCTTTACGAAGGACAGAGTGCAATGCTGCGTGCTGCTGAAGATGGACCACATCTCGGCAGTGCGTTACATAAACAAACTGGGAGGAACGAGATCCCGCATGCTAGCAGAGTTAGCAAAAGATTTCTGGCATTATTGCCAGCAGAATCAGATAACGGTTACAGCAGAATACCTACCAGGGAATCTGAACGAAGTAGCAGACTGGAACTCATGATATCTGGTGAATTCCAGCGATTGGAGACTACATCCCAGGGTGTTCAGAGCGTTAACAGACCTTTGGGGTCCAGTACACATAGATCTGTTTGCGTCCAGACTGAAAGCTCAGACACAGACATATTTCAGTTGGAGGATAGACCCGGGTGCAGCTGGCACAGACGCGTTTCTCCAATCATGGAAAGGGGTGCTTCATTATGCCTTCCCTCCGTTTCTGATGATCACGAGGACTCTAGCGAAGGTACGCAGAGAGCAAGCAGACCTAATAGTGGTGCTCCCTATCTGGAAATCTCAGCCATGGTTTCCAGTAGTGATGGAACTTTCTATGGATTTTCCGAGGATTGTTCCGCACCAGCCGGACCTTCTACTCGACCCGACCGGGAGAGCGCATCCGCTAATCTTAGCGGGCACTCTACGACTAATGGCCTGCAGGGTTTCAGGAGAAAATGGGAATTGCCTGGCATTTCGCGACTCGATGCAGACTGTATCAGAGATTCGTGGGCGCCTTCCACCATTAAGAGCTATAACGCCGCATGGAACAGTTGGGTGCACTGGTGTGCAGAGCAGAGTGTGGATCCCGTTTCTGCCCCTGTAGTGCAACTGCTAAACTTCTTAGCAATGAGATTTCAGGAAGGCAACGCCTTTAGAACAATAGGAGTTTTACGGTCTGCAATATCAGCAGGGTACGATCAAGTAGAGGGTAACGCCATTGGCGAACACCCCACGGTGCTGCGACTCTTGAGAGGTATGAAGTTGAAAAAACCTCCAGAACCGAGATACACAACCCTGTGGGATGTTAAAGAGGTCTTCCGACTTTTCCTGGAATGGCCAGATAACAGTAATTTATCCCGATCCCAGCTGTCATGCAATCTAGCAATGTTATTGTGTCTTACGGCATGCCGAAGAGTATCGGACGTTAAGGCATTAGAAATAGATAGGAAAATATTCTATCCCGAAGGAGTGGCCTTTACAATAACCAAGCGAACGAAATCAGATTCACGTGTTCTCATACCCCTATTTTACGGGAAACAAAAAATTATGTGTAGCGCAATGTATCAAAGATTACGAGACCGTCACAGCGCAGTACAGACCGCTAGGTGTCACACAGCTGCTAATATCGCGTAGGAAGCCTTATCATGCAGTTGCGACAGCGACAATAGCTAGATGGGTGCGCAAGGTCATGCAGTGGGCAGGAATTAACTTATCCCAGTTTGGTGCACATTCTGCGAGGGGCGCTATGGCTTCTAGAGCTTCCTCCGCCGGAGTGCCACTCCAAGACATAAGGAAAGCAGCAGGTTGGTCATCTGAATCGATCTTTAAGACATTTTATTTTAAACCTGTATCCGATATACCTGATAGAGTGGTAGCAAGCTTTGAATAAGCATAATGCGAGCCTCCTGTCTTGTCATAGAATAAAGATTGCCCACGCTAACAGCTCAGGAAGTCTTCATTCTATTAAAGACGAGGAGGCGAGCATTATATCCCGCCCGAAGTGTAAGAAAGACAACTGTTGAACTAATGTAAGATTTATTTAAGATGTTCAACTTGTCGTGATACCCACCCTCATAATTGGTTCTCCGTTTTTCCCTAGGAGATGACCAGAAAACAGCATGATCACGAGCACTGAGTCTTCAGAGCGGAGTCAAGTTATTCGCCCAGGAGTTGCAAAGAGTTACAGTTAGATTGGAAATCCAGTGTTGATTGTTCATAAGACTGTTGAGTTCGTTACCGGAGAATTGGACCGCAAAAGAAAGAGGAAGGGACCTGGGGGGCAAGGTTCTTATAGACTGACCTATGAGCTGATTGGAGCAGGAGTTAGGGTCAGGACTACAACACCCCATAAGCATCATGGGAGTTTTAGTTTTATAGTCATCCTGAAGGAAGGATCACTTTAGTTGCACTTTTAAAACCTCAGTTTGGCTATTTCTTTGTTGTAACAGAAAAGCACAAATGCTAAAGTTTAAAAAGTCATGTTTTTGAAATGCTATTATGGCAGTATTAAAGAAAGAAAAGCATAATACTCGCCTCCTCGTGTTTAATAGAATGAAGACTTCCTGAGCTGTTAGCGTGGGCAATCTTTATTATGTGGTTTTACTAAATACAATAACAGGATGCTGTCTTTTGTGTGCACGTGATAATTGGACACTGAGGAGGGAACTGGAATTGCTTGATATAGATTACGTTGTGGGTACATCATATAAGGCTAACTATTGCCCAATCCCCATTACTCCTTTCCTGGGTAAACTCTTGGAAAAGCTGGCCATCCCCTAGCTTAATCTTCACACTGAAATCTGTTGGGTGTCTCCATGACCATCAGTCTGCCTTCAGAGCACCTTGAGACCTTGATGCTAATCACCCCTCTGTCCTTATCTTACTTGATCTCTCTTCTGTTTTTGACACGGTCAACCATGCCATCCTGCTCAACCAGCTCCGTGATAACCTGGGTATCACTGATCAGGACCTGGCCTAGCTGAACTTTTTCCTCTCGGATCGACCCTCCCAGGTCCGACTTGGGTCTCCTTTATCTCACGCTCTACCGGTGGGGTTCCCCAGGGGGCTAATCTTTCTCCCGGGCTGTTTAACCAATACCTGGCACCTCTCGCCCACTGCATTGCTGCTTTCTGCTCCAACTTTCAGTGCTATGCGTACGACACTCAGCTTGCTTTCAGACTCCCCGCTGCCGCCATTTCTCCCTCCCTCATCCTGGATTGTGTCTCTGCAATCCAGGAGTGGTGTGCCGCCAATGATCTCTGCCTCAATGCCAGTAAGACTGAGATCCTCCTCATCGGCACACCTGCACTTTCCTTTCCTGTCACTCTCTGGCTGGCTACACTTTGCCCTCTTCCTTCACCCACCTGTGAGGATAAGAACCTAGGGGTCATCTTCGACTCCAATCCTTCTCTCCTCAGATCTCTCACGTCTATAAGAAGGCAAACTACCAGCTGCACCTCCTCCGAGGTATTCTTCCTTTCCTCACCTTCCCCCAGAAGCTCACGGTCTCCAGAGCTCTGGTTCTCTCTAGGATGGACTACTGCAACAGCCTCTTTTTAAATCTGCCTGGCTCTACTCTCCGTACTCTAAAACACATCCAGAACAAGACTGCGAGACTGGTTCTTGGCCTCTAGCCCTGAGATCGCATCTCTCCAGCCCTGAAATCTCTCCATTGGCTACCAGTGGCTGCAAGGATCAAGTTCAAGACCTCTGCATTGTTAACAAGGCCTTCTGGGGGCTGGGACCACAATACCTCCAACTCTCTCTTCAGAAATATCTTCCTACTTGAGCTCTTCGCTCCTCCACCTCTAACTCCTTGAGGGTCAGTCGCTTCTCCAAGCAACGAGTTGGGGGCAGATCTCTTTCTTCGGCTGGCGCTTCCCTCAAGAACAGCCTCACTGAGACTTGAGCAGAACCATCTCCAGTTCCGGAAGTACCTCAAGACCTTCCTCTTTGCTTCTGCCTTCTCTCTTCCTCTCCCCTGCTGATCTCCTGTCTGATACTGCACTGGTCACCTTGTTACCCTCTGAATTCGGGCCCAGGTCCCTGCACTCCCAGTTGCACCCCTGCACTGCCTCCTGCCAACCCTTGCACTTTGGTCTGTATCTCCAACCCTACAATCCCCTTACCTACACTTATTGGACACCTGCTGTCTGCACTTTAACCCTCGCACTTGTCACTTGCTGGCCGCACTACTTGATGTTTTTATCCTATGTTCGGCACTTGCCCATTCTCCTCTACCCCCTTGCACGTTCCCCTCCCCTCTTCCGTGCACTTGCACGATCTCAATGTCACTAGGCCTAGTAAGATCGTTGTCTTTGTCCACCCTCTGTTTCCCCTCCCTTGCCTCATCGTGCCTTGAAACACTTGTGTGTAGGTGCGTTATGAATGTTATATCAAGATACTTGAGAGAGTAAGCTATGCTCGGGTTTCTTCATTTCTAAATCTACATTTGCTTCTTCACCCTCTTCAATCAAGGTTTCAACCTTTTCATTCTACGGAAACAGCCCTGTCTGTCACAGATTCTCTCTTGTCCACCCATTATAGCAAGCAGTCATCTCTACTCATCTTATTTGATTCATCAGCGGCCTTCGACACAGTGGTTATGATATGGCATTAATAAGGCACCTGTACACAAGTGTTTCTGGGTGTGTTAACTCGATTCTTGCCTCTAGGCTTTCTTCCTTAGCATTGCGGTTTACAATTGGTTCCTTTGCGATCTTGCTGGTCACACTTATTCTGTCACTTGAGCTGGTCATTTTTCTGCACCCTACCCACTTCACTTTGTAGTCCCTCAGAGTTCAGTTATTGGTCCTCTTCCTTTTAATCTTTTCTCTATTCCTCTCTGTCTGCTATTTCATCACTTTTATGCTGAGGACTCAAATCCTTCTTTCAATTTGCTCATTCTCAGAGTATCTGCACTTGAACTTCTTGGACTGTCTTGCTGGTACTGAATCTTGGATGACTGCCAATTTTCTTCTCTTAAATTCAGCGAAGACTGACATTTTATTTCCCCCTCTTTGAAGCACCCATCCCCTGCCCTATTCCTCCACCCTTCATTTTATTTCCCCCACCCCATCTTCCTCGCTCTGCTTCAGCTCACAACCTCAGTATCATCTTTGGTCCTTCTTTATCGTTTTCCTTACACATTTCTGTTGTTGCTAAGGCCTGCAGTTATCACCTGTTCGACATTGGCAAAGACTGTCCTTTCCTTACTGTTTGCACCACTAAATTACTTGTCTTGAGTCTCATTCTTTCTCTTCTTGATTATTGCTCCTCTCTTATTCTCGGGTTGCATGCTTGGCATCTCGCCCCACTTTGCTCTATTTCTTAAACTTCTATCCGTCTCATATGTTCTCTTTCTCCTCCATCTCTGATGCCCTTCATGCTTTAAAATAACCATATTTTTAACTCTCGTCTTAAAATCAATTTTCTGTGTCTCGTTTTGAAAGACATGTCCTTAATCTATGTAAGCCACCCATGTATTGTCCCCTGTGATGAATCCGATGATGTCATCGCTCCTTTCCCAGAGGTCGTCTCTCCTCATGTGACCAGGGGACTGCTGCCACTTTCTGATCCTGACCGTGGAGGCAGATAGGATCACATGGGGAGAGGCAACCCCCCAGGCATTATCGGGTGAGGCAGGATATCCCCCCTTTCACTTTTAGGGATAGCCTCTTCATTTCACATGCTTTAATGGCGTATTGAAATCCCAGGGAACGATATGCTGGGGAAAAAATTCATCAACTTGCCGGTAAGGGCAAGACCAAACAACTAGTGATATTTCTATGGACCGTGGTCCTGTCCTCTTGGACACAGGGTGAGAAGCTGGTCTGGTGCGGGGTGAAGGTGAGGACAACCAGCGCAAATATGCAAAAGTGCGAGAGGGGAATTCAATCTCGCATTTTTTAAATCTAGGCAGCTGGCAATCAAAACTGCAAAGATTGAGGCATTGGAATAGTCATGTAACTTTATTTTAACACTAATGACTAGAGAGTTCCTTGCAAAAGGGTGGTTGTCCAAGAGGGTGATTACCAAAGTACCAAATAATCGCTAAAAAAATGCACTGACCCACTTGGTGTGGGATGGGAAAACCAATACTTTTTGGGTTTTCTCTCAATTTCATGCAGTAACCCCTATTGGTCTTGGGGGTATCATAAAATGTTGTGGTGGAGCCACAACAGGTAAGGTCGACCGGTTTCGATGGTTCATGACTGATTACCGACCATCTTCTTCAGGACAAGATCAATCTTCATGTGCTATTGAATAGTGTCTGTCCTCTTAGTAGGGCAGCAATGACAGGCTGCAAAGTGGATCCTGGGAGGGGAGACACAAGAAACATAATTGCAGAGAGGGCAAGAATTGGCCTCTAACTGCAATGTTGCAACAAAAGTACATCCATTTTTCGTTCCCTTTCCTCCTTTTTCCCTCCACCCTTTCCCTTTCCTCACGTGCACAGATCCTGTCACTTTTCCCTCCTTCCCCCACGGGGTTGATTTGTCTATGTTTTTAGCCACCATTAGATTGGCTCTTTGCTCTGAATTAGCGAGCACCTTGTTTGTGTTAGCATTCACTTGCCTTGTAACAGGTTCTTTAGCTGCACTCTGGATGTACTTTTGTTGCAACATTGCAGTTAGAGGCCAATTCTTGCCCTCTCTGCAATTATGTTTCTTGTGTCTCCCCTCCCAGGATCCACTTTGCAGCCTGTCATCGCTGCCCTACTAAGAGGACAGACACTATTCAATAGCACATGAAGATTGATCTTGTCCTGAAGAAGATGGTCGGTAATCAGTCATGAACCATCGAAACCGGTCGACCTTACCTGTTGTGGCTCCACCACAACATTTTATGATACCCCCAAGACCAATAGGGGTTACTGCATGAAATTGAGAGAAAACCCAAAAAGTATTGGTTTTCCCATCCCACACCAAGTGGGTCAGTGCATTTTTTTAGCGATTATTTGGTACTTTGGTAATCACCCTCTTGGACAACCACCCTTTTGCAAGGAACTCTCTAGTCATTAGTGTTAAAATAAAGTTACATGACTATTCCAATGCCTCAATCTTTGCAGTTTTGATTGCCAGCTGCCTAGATTTAAAAAATGCGAGATTGAATTCCCCTCTCGCACTTTTGCATATTTGCGCTGGTTGTCCTCACCTTCACCCCGCACCAGACCAGCTTCTCACCCTGTGTCCAAGAGGACAGGACCACGGTCCATAGAAATATCACTAGTTGTTTGGTCTTGCCCTTACCGGCAAGTTGATGAATTTTTTCCCCAGCATACCGTTCCCTGTGTACCAGTTACTCCCTACGGTTTGGGAAGGCAGTTGCCATCCTGGCTCTTTGAGCCATAATTTACCCTGTTGTCTTTTTTGTATTGAAATCCCACTCAGCAACTGACGAAGCATCTTAACAATATCCTTCAATATTCAGAAACCAACCTACTAACAAACACAGACACAAGGAACAGGGCAACCAGAATGAAGATTGCTCAACTGAAGCAAAACGAGCAGTCTAGTAGTAGGAGAAATCAGATTGGCTCTGTGCATCTCCCTTTCTCAGCACGGGATTTCAAAGATGGAACAGCTGAGCAACACAGATCTGACTGGCTGGCCTACGCCAGGTAAACCAAGCAGTCAGGAGGACAAACAAGCATGGACAATCGTGGAGGAAAAGGAGGAGGCGAGCGAAGCTCAAGAGCAGAGCGGATAGCAGGCCAGGCACAGTCTGTGTCGGCGCCGCACACTCCCACAGGCACCAGAGATTCCAACGAGAGATGCAAAGCAGAGAGGAAGCTTTGTGGCAGCAAGGGCAGGTGGGGTGACACGCTGAACGTCATCCGCTGCAGAGCTGAGCCGTCCAAACCGAAGAGAGAGGGCAGGTGCGAAGCAGGACCCCAATGGGGGTTTGAGAAGCTACCAAAGCCGTTCTTACACCAGTGAGCCCATACTAAAAGGCTGGGGCACCAGGTGGGAGTAGGATAAGGCACTCCTAAGCACAAGTGGGAGGCAAATCCCCATGGCTTGCTATGTGGCTAATATTCATAGTCCCAGTACTTGGGGAAGAAGGAAAATACAAGTACCCCAAATGCATTTGGGAACTTGGGGAAGCTAAATACCACCCTGGGTCCCGAAGCTGTGGACTTTTGTGTTGAAAGTCTTGGCAGGAAAGTACACCAGGCGAACCACAAGTCTGGGACTCGCACCCATAAAGTTGAAATTTTAAATCCTGGCAGGAGAGTATACCAGGCAAGGTAGAGAACTGAAGCAAACCAAAAAGGAAGAGCAACACCCTTCTTGAAAAGAACTGTACAACAGACCTGGCAGGGGAGTATACCAGGTGTTCTATGAGTCTGGAACCCGCACTCACTTTGTGGCATTCTAAAGAGGGAATCCAAAGGAAGATTCCTACTCTTAGGATTTTGAACTGCATTGCCTGAGGAGAAAACCTTGGGAAGAGAGTCATATCCCCAGGAGTGAACAACACCACCAAGAGAAGGGAGTTATCCTCTTGGGCTACATGAACTTGGTTATTTAATTTTTTTAGACTTTTTACTTTGGTGAAGGGAAACCTGGGGAAGGGAACCATCCCCTGGAACTGTGACCAAAATCCATGGGAAATTTCTGTTGAATGTTCAACTTTTGTTGAACTTTGTGCAATCTTTCAAGCCAAAGACGTTAGTCATAGCACCTTATTTTTAGTGTGAGAGGGCGAGGATAGGATTTCGGACCCAGGACATGTTTGATTTAGACATCTTCACAACACAACCTTAGATTTTGGTTGAGGTAGGGAAATACCTCCTAGATTAGGGACAGTGAGGCCTTTCCCAATCCCCGTTACTATTTCAATAAAAGATTGTATCCACAAACATAAGTCTTCTGTGTACACGTCTCATTCCTGCTTAATCCACCCCGGTGACTATTTAATTTACTCCCCACCAAAACCTGATCAGAATGTCGCTTGAGCCCATTGTTAGAAGCTCACTGATTCCCATCAAATCTTATCTACTGTATGTTCTTTTGCAATCGAAAGAGCATTGTTGTACCCCGTATATAAAATAATAAATAAAGCCCTGGGGCGGGAATTCAACACTGCATATACCCGAGCCGAGGAGAGAGCGTGCTTCCACGCAGCGATGCCAACCGTTGCGTACCAATAAGAGATGGAACTGCTGAAGCAGCAGGCCACCCGAATACAAAGTTATACTGAGCGGAACTGAGAAATAGTACCAATCTTGCAGAGGCAATACCTATGCCACTAACCAACTAGGGACATAGGAGAAGCAAGGGACCACACTATCCCCAAGTAGCTTACTATTGGGCTCCTGGAAGCCAGGTCCAAAACACAAGTGGGAGCAGTGAACATCTTACATCACCATCATCAATATGCAGCCAACCCACATGAATTAGTGGGTGAGGCTTAGCCCCTTTTTTAAAAACTTTCCCTACCCATACACGCTCTGGGAGGAGCGGACGGGTATCGATTGGCTGAGGGGAGCTGTACAATCACCCCAGAGGGAGGGGAATTAAAGCCAGGAAAAGGAAGTAAGAGGTGTGGGTTATCCAGGGGACGTAATTAGTGGAGCTGAAGTTGGACTAAGGGACCAACAGGAGGGAGAAACCGTTTTTTGGAGAAGACTTTAGCAGCAGATGAGGTATTGGTTTAGGATCGAGAGTGGGTCTGCAGTGGGTGTGCATGTTTGAGAGCAAGTGAGTAAGATAATTTGTGTAAGAAGTGAATGTGAAATGGTAGAAGTTTTAGATAGCTGGGAGGTAGGAGAGTAATAGCAGTGGGCGGAAGAGATTCATAGTGGTGGGAGGAGAGTAGTAGGGGAAGGAGGAGAGTAATAGTGGTGAGAGGAGGATGGCGTATTAGTGGTAGAGAGTATTAGTGTAGGAGAGGAGGAGTAGTAGGGCGGGGAGAGTAGTGGTAGGAAGGGAGGAGTAGTGTACAGGATTGGAGCAGAAATGTAGATGAGTAGTAGTGGAATAGACTGGGAGGAGGAGAAACATCAAAAGGGTGGAGGCGAGATCTATGAGTCGTGAAACATTCAAGGGAGGGAAGAGTGGTGGGTGGAGTAAGTTGGAGTGTGAGACAGTAAGATTAAAGAAGGAAAGAGGTAAGCATGGACATGAGTGAACAAGCCTGAATCCCACTGCGTAAGTGTAATACGCGCCTCAATTCCCTACAGAAGACAAACAACTGGCTAGAGTAGGGACAGCTAGGAAGTCCCTGAGGGAGTTTATAGAGCCATCATTTCAGGGAGACAACCTGTAGTCTAAAACAGGAATTATTCAGTAGAGGTTATCGATCCATAGAGAAAGGTACAACCGTAAGGCCCACAAAAATGTTAAACACACTTTAACTGTCCCTGAGACGCCTAGTGATTTGTGTGGCATCTGAGACATGAGTCAGGTGTAGTCTTGTTGCAGGGCAGATGTGAGGTGGCTGGCTGCTGGCCATTACTACTGGAGGGCTGGGGTCGCTCCTTGTCAAATTTATGGATGAGAGGAAAGAATACGATACCTTTTCACAGAGTTGACCATGGCATCCTAGAATCTGATGGAACACCAGCAGAACTCTACAGGACCGGTGCTGCACCCAGCATTGACAAAGCCAATGACCACTCTGTGAAGCACTGCCTCCTTATTCACTGGGGAGACCTGAAACAGGTGGCTTCCTCCCTTGGACTGGTGGGACCCAGCAGTCTGAAGTCCTGCTCGCAGGCCTCAATGTCCCAAAACGCAAAAGAGTTTCAGTGCTGCCTTTCAACAGCACCCTCCTGCAGCTGGATTGCCTCATTGCATGTATGCCTTCTAATGTTTGGACTGAACACTTTGTGGGCATCTTCCTTCACTGCAAAGACCGCTTTACTTTGAAGCTTTCCCTCATCTGCCATTTGGGACCAAATCTGAGACATGTGCTTCTTTTCAAGCTTTCTTGATGTCAACTGTACCTCTCAGCAAACCTGTAATTACCTGAAACTCAGCAGACTCAGCCAGCCCTCTCAGCCCAGTCCCAAGTGAGCTATTCGGTTGACCTTTAGTGTGAAAAACCTATACAGGCCAACTTTGTTGGCTTCCTCAAATCCCAAACAACTGCTAGATCAGTAACACCTCCAAACAGTAGGAATTCAAAGCAGTGCAGCCTTAAGATCTTGGGCAAACAAAATATTTTGAGCTCATGTGCTCTATTATGAAACATGATACCACCGTGCAAGATACTTTTTTGCTTTGTGGGTCAACTTCTCATTCCCAACCAACCATTCTAATCATTCTCTGAAGAGCATCAAGGGTTTCCAACTGGCCAGTATGTCCTGACAGCTATTGACCAAGTCAGGCTCTGGACTCAGCTTGTATGCTGGGTGGAGGAAGGTTGCCACTTAATCTGCATGATGAAAAAAATAAAAATTAAAAAAATACATTTTATAATAAAGATCGATGAAATCACATAGTGCAAAGCTGTGGGCCAGTTTAACTGGTTCTAACAGCTATACCTGCAACCATTCTGCAAACTGGAAAAAAAGGATTTTCAATTTACAGATCACTAATTGCCAACGCTAAATAGTACTCTCCCGTTACCTAAATGTCTTTATGTTTTCATTATGTTTCAATGAAACCATGCACGTGTTTTGCAGAAAATGACAAATTAGAACAATAGAATCAATAATTACATCTCGGAATCTGCCCTTTTTATCTAGCTTTTTTCCGAAATAAGCATGATAAAACCCTTTAGGAAAGACCGACCGAGCACAGGATGCTTGCCAGGTACATTTGTTGCCCTCGAGAAAAGCCAGTGGTGCACCACTGCCCTAGAAGATGACAAATTATCTTTAGTTTTCTGCCACTCTTAACAATTTGTTTAAAGTTGTGCGCATTTCAAATGATATGGAGTATCCAGCAAGTACTTGGCACATTTTTGGACACAATGGGAGATCCACAGTTTGCAAAAAGAGATTGCTGCAAGCTTCTGTGCACTATGCATTTTGATGCTTTTATGGAATGTCCTTTTTAATTTATTGTTGTGGCAATGATGTCCGGAGCCCGATTTCAATAGCCACCAAATCGTAACTTGTCCAGATGCTGCCCTTCTGCCCCAATCCCAAAGAAAGGTTCCAGCTCTGAGGACAGCCATTCAAGTAGGCAGGACATTTCAACAGGGACGTCAGCTACATTGTGAGATGTCAAGTAGGTTCATATGCGTTCAGGTACCGGAGTAGTTGTGGCCCAGGGGTTAGCAAACTCGTATAAAAAGTGAACAGCCTACAGGAGCTGTGGGTTCCATCCTCCCAACCAATTATCTATTTTCCTAAATGTAATTTCAACAATGTTATTATCATACTATCATTAGTAGCCCACATATCGAGCAATATCAGCTATTTGGCAAGTGTATAGCCAACATAAAAACTCATATACGATTTTGAAATGGAAGTATTTTAATCCCCATTTCAAAGAGCACAATGATTTTTTAAAGCATAAAAAGACATTCCAATTTCAAATTGGGTATTTTTTTGGGCAAGTAAAAATTGATTTTTACTCTGAAACGGATATCTAGTAATTCATACTTCAATTTCACCTTGTAATGCGTGGCAATTAAAAGATCTGTTGTTATTGTAACTTGATTATTCACATCAGGCAGTGATATTAGAGCGCCTTTCAGTGGGCCAGTTCCGCTGCTACCACTTAACCAAAAATGTCTGTGGAACTGTGTGGGTGGAAACAGGGTGCAGGTTTTGTGTGTCTTTTGTTTCCTATTTTGACTCCACATTTATGTGTTCTGTTTATTTGGCTATTTTTGGGGAATAAAAGTGGATGGGGTGCCGCTTATCTTTACAGTGGTTATGAATCACAGTGCTGAAATGCTTACAATTAAACCCACCAATATTAAAAGTTAACAGGCATTAATTTCAAGCAATATGGGGTATTTGGCTTTTAAAAAAAAATGTTTTTAAAAGAGATCAGTTCCCCGTTAAAAATAGTATTTTTGTACATTCTAACGTGGTGGTCGATGTTCAACACAGCATTGTAGGCATTTAAAAGCAGAGGTGCATATTCGACTAAGGCTTTGGTGCCTCCAAGAAACTAGTAATGCACATTTCATTTCTCCTTTCCACACCGCTTCCCTAAAACGAGCTATCTTTTATTGCTTGCTTGGTTGGTTCCTCTTGCTGTTGGCTTTTCCACAATCAACCTGCAACAGTATGCAGATGCAGCTCTTCAACCCCTCCACTCCCACCCGTCTACAACCATTCCCCCATTGCGGTGGCTCGAGTGCAGCTAGCCACTGATCATCTGTCCCCTCTCCCACAATGGCAAGCCACCAAGGCCACTTTTGGATTACGTTTGCATCCCAAGTAGTAAGTAGGTGGGAAGTGCTTGTTCTCCCACTTGAAAGGCACTGTACAGCCCACCATCAGAGTGGATCAAGCCATCATGATGGCCCTGCATAATCGAAACCATTTGGCGGTTGCTCTGTGATATCAGCCATGTGTTTCCTGACATGAAGATTGCTTTGCAAGTTATTTACTAGGGCAGGAGAACGAGAATATTTAAACGACATGGCAGTAAGAAAGTAAGCGTTTCATTTCTGAAAACCATTAAATCCACTTTGTACATGTGCGATGTTTTTTATGGTCAATATATTTAAACATAGCTGCCGTATGGAGGAAAAAAACAAACAAAAATACAGTTCCCAATTCTGCTTTTTTTTCTTTCTTAAAGTGAAGTATTCAAACATCTATCAAGATCTATAATGCCCAGGGTTCGAAATTGCTGGGAGCTATTTAGGCCCTGTTTATAGCCCAGGGGAGCCAGGTTAACTTGAAAACAATAGCTACCAGGAGCGACTTTTGACTGCCCAAGAAAGTGGTGCCATACAAACACGGATATGTGATATTAACTGTTTAGGTTTAGGAATGTGTGTACAAAAGAATTAAGGGCACGCTTAATAGACATTTAAAGCTTATTGGAGAATATATAATAAACAAAAAATTTGAGTTTGCATCTTGCACGACATGTACTAACTCCTGGTTCCCAAGAGGTATCTCCTGCCTAACGTGTGATGACCGATACCCAGAAGCCGTTTTTTCCTCCTGGTAAAACAATCCTAATTTCGATCCCAGCTACCAATGCTCTGGTTACAATGTGTGAAGAGTATAGAACTTAAAAACAGAGCACCAAGCAGCAGTGTTTGCTGGGTGCCATCATGAGGATATCATTAAGAGCCTAACCTAGGCTGCAAAGCAGAAAATAAGGTGACATGTTTGGTATGGTTAAACCTTTTGCACATAGGCAAAGTGACTTACAATAGCGACACAACATGGAAAGCAGCAATGTTCATTTAGTTTTATTTTATACATAGTCACGATGGGGAAAGAAATAAGTAAATGCCCATAGGGGGACTCGCCGAGAGGGAATCCATCACATTAAAGGGACATCGCATGTCTCCCAAGATCAGAAATGTCAATGACAAGAATTGTACTAATACAAGGCGTTATCTTTCACACATTGCAGATGCCGCAAGATGCTATTGGGGTTATAAAACTGAGGGCTAATCAAAGAGTTCTTTCAAATGCTGAGGATAGAACTGATTGGAGGAAAAATTTCACACCCTGTACTCTGGCACAACCGGTATTTCATCCTTAGTTCACTGTGGAGTGTTTTTACATATGCAACGTTCCCCTGATAACATAAACATCAAAGGTGGAAATAATACAAAGGCACCAAAACGTACATCTGTTTGAGACACCCAGATGGTCCTGTGAGCTTTAAGACAAACACAAATCCACGATAAGTGCTAGAAGCTTAGACAACGCTACATTTGTTGCTCTAGTTTGTGCATTCAAAAGAACAAGTTACTTTCTTACCTGGTAACGTTCTTTCGATGGGATGGTCCGACGACGTATTCCATATCTATGACATGTAATCACCACAGCTGTGCTGCTTCGGAAACTTTTTTCGGCATCTGCGTCCTGCGTCGATAGCGTCGATGCGCTGTCGTCGAGGACCTCCTCCGACGTCCGACGTCATCCGAATTAGGACGCACGACGCCCGTAGCCTCAGTTGTTGTTTTTTCCCCCAGAACGTGTGACATTAGTCAACTGCCAGTCAGACACAAAGCCTTGCGGAACGTAAGCTGCAATCGCAAAAGAAATTCTGCAGCGGGGAAGGCAGGGAGGGAGCGATATGGAATACGTCGTCGGACCATCCCATCGAAAGAACGTTACCAGGTAAGAAAGTAACTTGTTCTTCGAGGGGATTGGGTCCTCCGACGTATTCCATATCTATGACAGACTCCCAAAGCAGTACCAGAGCAAGGAGGAGGGAAAGAATTTAGAATCAAAATTTAGAATTGCCAATCAAATAGCAGAGCAAAGGACCGCCTTGCCAAAGGCCAGATCCTGTCCTCGGATGGAATCGAGGGAATAGTGACGTACAAATGTATGTACCGAAGCCCATGTGGCTGCATCACAGATGTTGCGAATATGAACACCCCTCTGCAGGGCAGTAGATGCAGCCATACCCCTGGTAGAATGGGCCCGCAAGCCAGCCGGCGGGTCCTTACCCGCCAAGCGGTAACACTCCGAGATGGTCAAAATAATCCAGCGAGACAAAGTCTGTTTCGTCACAGCCTGTCCCAAACGCTTTCCAGCGTAACCAATAAAGAGTTGATCGTCCACTCTGACCCGGGACATGCGTGAAACATAAAAGCTTAAAGCTCTCCTAGGATCAAGCCTATGGAGCCTCTCCTCTTCCTTACCAAGATGCAGAGGAGGATAGAAAGCCGGAAGAACAACCTTCTGGGCCAAATGAAATTCCGAAACCACCTTCGGAAGAAAAGAAGGACAAACTCTAAGGACAACCCTGTCCTTGTGAAATACAGTGAAGGGTGGCTTAACTGAAAGTGCCTGTAACTCACTCACTCTGCGAGCAGAAGTAACCGCAACCAAAAATACAGTTTTAAGAGTTAACAGCCTCAAAGGGCAAGAGTGCAAAGGCTCAAACGGAGGACCCATAAGAAACTTAAGAACAAGGTTCAAATCCCACCCGGGCACCAGGAAAGTTAACGGAGGGAACACATTAGTGAGCCCTTTCAGAAACTGTGAAATCGAAGGGATTTTAAAGTAGGAACACTCTTCAGACGAACACTTAAAGATGGACAGCGCCGCCAGGTAACCTTTAATGGTTCCCACTTGCAAGCCCCTGTGGGCCAAAGAAAGTAAAAAGGACAGAACCATGGGGATGTCACATGCAAAAGGATCCACATTCTGAACCCTGCACCAGTCGCAGAACTTAAGCCAACGGCAACGGTACAGAGACTTGGTTGCTGGCCGTCGGGCCGAGAGCAACACCTCCATCACGTCTTCAGGGAGGTCCCAATCCTTATACCTCAACCTTTGAGAAGCCAAGCGTGAAGGTTGAGGGATCTGACCTCTGGATGGAGAACCTGACCCCCCTCCCGTGAGAGCAGATCGGCTCGGTAGGGAAGATGACGTGGAGGGCAGATGGACAAGTCGAGAAGGTCCGGGTACCACGTCCTCCGAGCCCAGGCCGGAGCAATGAGGATCATCCGGGAACCAAACTTCCGTAACCTCCGCAGCACTTGCGGGATGACGGGGACTGAAGGAAACGCGTACAGCAGCGGGAACGACCACTCCACCACAAACGCATCTCCTAAGGCTCCTTTTGGGGGAAATTCCCGCAAGTAGAACCTCTCGCACTTCCGGTTGACACTGGAGGCGAAGAGATCCACTTGAGGGGTCCCCCAAAGGGCGAAGATCTCCAGGAGAATCTCCTGAGCCAACTCCCACTCGTGAGAGATCGTGCTCTGCCTGCTCAGAGCGTCCGCCGTCACGTTTTCGTCTCCGGCCAGATGAACTGCCGAGATCGAAACTTCCTGCTGGATGGTCCAGAACTCGAGCTGCATCGCCTCCCTGCACAGCGGAAGTGACCCTGCCCCCCCCCTTTTTGTTGAGGTAGTGCATGGCCACTGTGTTGTCCGTCAGGATCAGGACATTCTTTCCTCGCACAGTCGGCAGAAAAGCCTTCGGGGCTAACCTGACGGCCCTCAGCTCCACAGATTGATATGGAGTCTGGACTCTGACGGAGACCAACGACCGCTGACTGTCAGCTTGTTGGCATGAGCTCCCCATCCCGTGAGAGATGCATCCGTCACGATCGTCACCTCCGGCCAGGGAAGCCAAAATGGAGCCCCCTTCATCAAGTTGCCTTCGACGGCCCACCACCGAAGGTCCTGGGGGACCGAGGGCGGCACCTGAACCGGGTCCGACATTCTGCCGGAGGCCTGCGACCATTGCATCTTGAGTGCCCACTGCAAAGATCTCATCCACAGGCGAGCCTCTGGCACCAGAAGAATGCAGGATGCCATGAGGCCGAGCAACCTCAAGAACTCGAACGCTGGGAGCGTCTGGGCATGCTGAAACTTGTGCACCATCTGCTGAATGTGAAGAGCCCTCACCTGGGGAGGAAAACACTGCCCCAGGGAAGTGTCGAGCACTGCTCCGATGTACTGGAGCCGCTGTGTTGGCGTCAAATGGGACTTCTTTAAATTGAGGGAGAAGCCCAGCCTGTGAAGGGAGTGGCAGGTGACGGACAGATGATCCAGGACTTGCTCGGGAGAGCTCCCCCTGATCAACCAATCGTCCAGGTAGGGGTAGACGTGAATCCCCCCTTGCCTGAGATGCGCTGCCACCACCACCATGAGCTTGGTGAAAACCCTCGGGGCGGAGGTCAATCCGAACAGCAGGACCCGAAACTGAAAGTGCGAGTACAAACCGCGAACCTCAGGTACTTCTTGTGCTTGGGATGGATCGGCACATGGAAGTAAGCGTCCTTGAGGTCGAGAGACACCAACCAGTCCTGAAGCTGAAGGGCCTGGAGGACTTGAGAGAGAGTAACCATCTTGAACTTGTCCTTCCTGAGGCGTTTGTTCAAACCGCGCAAGTCCATGATGGGTCTCAATCCCCCGTCTTTCTTCGAAATCAAAAAATAAGGGGAATACCATCCCTTGTTCCTCTCCGCTACAGGCACCAGTTCTATGGCGCCTTTCTCCAGCAGGGCTTGAATTTCCTGCGCAAGGAGCGGTCCGGACTCTGCAAAGAGGTTCCCCGGTGGATTGTCGTGAGGCCTCTGCCGAAAGGGAAGACAGTAGCCGTGGGTTATGATCTCCAGAACCCACACATCTGAAGTAATGGCACGCCACTCTACAAGATGCTGCGCCAGCCTTCCCCCAACCGGCGAACCATGGGACATGGCCTCATGACTGAGTGGTAGCGGCTGCGGCGTTACCTGAGGGCAAAGAGGCAAGTGCCCGAGCGGCCTTGGCACCACGGGTACCTTGTCGTCCACATCTGGTACCCCTGCGCTGGCCTCTTTGACTGCCAGCTCCTCTCGCTTTACTGAAGGACGAGTAATAGCGAAAGGAACCACCCCTCCATTGCTGTCCCCTAGGACGAAAAGGCGGAGGTTGGCGAACTGCAGCGCCCAACGACTTTGCTGCAGCTTTGGAGGTCTGCAACCTCTCAAGGCTCTCGTCAGCCTTGCTGCCAAAAAGGTGTTCACCGTCAAAGGGCATGTTGAGGAGCCGGGACTGCACATCAGGAGCAAACCCCGACTTCCGCAACCACGCAAACCTGCGTATCACGGTGCGCGCCGCCATGGACCTGCTGACGCATTCAGCCATGTCCAAACCCGACTGAACGGACTCACACATGGCATCCTTACCATCCTGGACCATAGCAAGGAAACCATCCCGTTCGTCCCCTTCGGGAATATGTTCAGCCGCTAACGCAACACAGTTCCACAGAGTGTGTGTGAAACGAGACAAAGCACAAATGGAGTTGGCCGCCTGAAGCGCCATACCACCAGAAGAAAACACTTTCTTCGCCCAGCCATCAAAACGTTTGTCGTCCCTATCAGGAGGGATGGTAGGGTACGACGCCTGCTTTGCCGGGGCCGTGGCCGCCTGCACCACCAAACTCTCCGGAGTGGGGTGCCTGGTCAAGTAGCAGGGGTCGCTATTGGCTGGATGGTATTTTCGCGACAAGGACCTGCCCACCGCTGGGAGACTCTCCGGAGCAGTCCAAGCCGCCGCCACCCTTCTCTGTAGAGCCATATGAAACGGCATTACCGGATCAGTTGGGGGACCAACATCAAGGATGTCCGTGAGATCATCCTGCACAAACTCCCCTGGGGGAGCAGACCATCCCAAGTACTCGGAAACCCTAGCCATAAGGCGCTGGTACGAGGAATCGGCATGAGAGCCAGGCTCAGGCCTACAAAACTCTACCTCCGGAGAGGTGTCCAGTCCACTGGCATCATGCAGTGACTGCCTCAAATCGTCAAACTGACTATGGCCCGAGACCATTTCATCTGGAACCTGACTAGGAACCAGGCCATCAGAATCCTCATCCACCTCCGAAATATATTCCAGGTGGCGAAAAGAAGGCACCCGAGAGTGCTTGCTCTTAACCAGAGCCTTCCTAGGGGGTTCCCCCGTGCCACGGGGTACCTCCGACACCCAGGCCTCAAAAGGCGTCGAGTGAATCGGCACCGGCGTTGAGAGAACAGGCATCGGCGCCGAGAGGATCGGCGTCGACGTTGAGTAAATCGGCGTCGACGTCAGATGCAGCGCCGCCAGCATCGACGGCGTCGACACAGTCCTCGAAGCCGGAGCTCCGAGCGTGTCCTTCGACGACCTGAGCGTCGACGGCTCCGACGACTTCCTCGGAGCCGGAGCCTCGAAAAAGCCTGTCGAGGCCCTCGACACCTCAGGCGTCGATGTCTTCCTCGAAGACATCACAGGTGCACACGGTCTCGAACGCGGCGAGGACCGGGACCTGGAACGGGTACGTCGAGAACGAGTCTCCTTGTCCGAACGGGACCTCTCCCGTGACTCGTGCCGACCACTCTTGCAAGTGGTGTCTCTCGACCTCTCACGGCCGACCCCACTCGGGGGCGCGGACGGTTTAGTACCCTGCGACTCAAGAATCGCCAGCATTTTCTTCCCTTAGGAAGCCCATTCCTCCGGCGTCGCACGGCTGGTGGGGTAAGCGACGTGCCGGGCAGAGTCCTCAGAAGAGGACCTGGAAGACGACCACTGTCGGCGCTTCCGAGAATGCCTCGAAGAGGCCGAGGAGTGGCGAGACCGACTCCTAGAAGGAGACCCACGAGACTTCCGACCATGATGCGGAGAGTCACCTCTCGAATCATCCGTCGAAAGCCCCGCAGACTTCGACTTCCGGGGCTTGGACACCCGACCTACCGACAACTTGTTCTTACGTTCCCGTAAGGCCTTGGACGTGATCGACTGGCAGTCGATACAGTCATCCGTGTCGTAGGCCTCCCCGAGGCACCAGAGGCAGGCGTCGTGCGAGTCCGTCACCGACATCTTGGACCCACACTCCCTGCACTTCTTGAAGCCCGGACGCGGGGTCGAAGACGAAGTAGAAGACATCTTCACACGAAGGATTTTCTCACAAAGATGAACAGGTTCGAAGAACCGAGAAGAACAAAACTCCAAAGAGTCGAGGCGTAACCGAGATTCACGAAGCAACACGTTCGCAGAAAAAACGGAACTGAGGCTACGGGAGTCGTGCGTCCTACTTATCACATCGGATGACGTCGGAGGAGGTCCTCGACGACGGCGCATCGACGTCATCGACGCAGGACGCAGACGCCGAAAAAAGTTTCCGAAGCAGCACAGCTGTGGTGATTACATGTCATAGATATGGAATACGTCGGAGGACCCAATCCCCTCGAACCACAAATTCAGGCATTCAATCTTAGGACAAAAAAACTGTTCTGCATGCAGTAATGTTAGTTTTTTCCACATGCAAGCTGACAGTAAACTAAATGAAAAAAGGACATTAAAACAAAAGAAAACTTACCCTTCCTCAGAAAGTTCATCATTGTACTTGCTTTTGTAAAAGCCATAATAGGTACTGGACAAATTAGCCGTGTACTCTATACCAAGGGTGTAGTTATGGTTTTCAAGCAGTGGTTCAGCAGGTACGACAGCAATCTGATCAAAAGAAGGATACTCCAGGACTGTAGCAGTGATGCCATATCCACCAGATGTTGAAGCAAGGAATGCCTTGGTGATATTAAGGCCAGAACTGTGAAGTATGATATTTTTAGAAGCTTTGGCAACATAAAATGTTATATGGACAGAACCCGTAAATGTCAAAGTGGTCAGGTTTGGGTGTAGAACAAGGTCATAATTCAGCGGTTTTATAGAAGTCGGAAGTCTACTTTTTGCCCATGGAAATACTTTTCCATTAGTTGCTATGGGATACACAAGTTCCATTGTGTGATTTTCCTTATGGCAGCCCTCTTTAGTAAAGGTACATTTGGGAAGAAGATAAACCACCATTATTACAGACACTACAATCACAAAAACAATTGCACAAACAACCATAGTCCTGGCAGATGGGATAGAGCACAATCCGTCTTGGCCTTGTCTACTGTATCCTGATGCATTACTACGCAACCCTGAGCTCCTGTTCATGAAGGATAAACCCAGCAATTTTGCTGATGATTCGTAGTCCTCTTCATCATCATCCATTTCATGTTCGCCGAGACCTCGCACCAATAACCGAGAACTCCTTGGTTCATACTCCACTTCGTCAGGCTCTAACGGATGCAAGCCTGGCTCCTTGGCCAAATCCACAATATCAGGTTCCTCCTCAAACATGCTGTTTTCTATCATGTTTCTGGGCAACTGAACCCGATCTAAAAAATAAATAAATATGCATATTAAATTAAGAAAAAGACACTCATGATTTTTCAAGTCAGATTTATTCGTACTTGCTAAATGCATACTAAATAGTCAGAATGCACAACCCACAGCCTACCCCTGTTGTCAGTGGCCGGTGGAGGACCTTCTACACTTTGTGTTGTTCTGTCCACACTACATAGACCCAAGACGGAAAACAATCTTGCCATTACTTGGGTCTGCTGGCATGTCTCAGGCTAGGCCTGCTTTGTTTTATCTGCTCTCAGCTGCCACAATGCCAGTGGCTTGGGGTTCGGTGGATTATCTCAGAAGGGCTTGGTATCGGAGAACTAAATTTATCTCTCAAAACCAGACCCAACACTGAAAATCTAATGAATAATCTGGCCGTCTCCTTGTGGATGCTAATTGAAATACACACATGCACTTTTTCAAATCTCTTTTTATATGTAATGTTTATATTATGGATTTTCAAAAATGTAGAATTGAACTTTGTATTATTGCTTGCATTTTTATCTTGTATTTGTGGTTAATGGACAATTTGTTTCCGAATAAACTTATTATTGATTGATTGCATACTAAATAATTGCTAATCAATTAACAAACTGTCATGCAACTGGTCACACTTAAAAAAATAAATCAAAAATAAAATGTTGGCATTTTGTCAATACTGATGCAAACAATTCAACAGGTTACGATCGGTTACATGCTTCACCTGTAAACCACTTAACCCTCTCCTAGCCGCACCCATCCCACCAACATTATGCTTGGATCGCAGTGTACATCATAATTCAAGAACATTCCATTACATAGTCCAGTTCAGCCTGTCTGGCGGGTTACGTCCCCTATTTGGTGAAAAGGGTGAGCCCTGCCCCTTCAATACTCGTCTTCGACTCATCTAAGATGTGTGCTAAATATTTCATGTCATTGATCACTCTAACCTTCTAGAGCCATTTTTTCTCTGAACGGATTCTATTTCGCTTCCAATACTGCGCAATACAACTCCTAGCCACAATTAGCAGAATGCGTACCCTGCATCTTCCTCGTCATCTTCATACACCTCAAACAGCATTAGCCATGGCAAGAGCCGTCTAGTGATCCCATCAATCTCCTTGATCCAAGAGAGAACCTCCAGCCAGTATGTCTATCTGGGAACACCCCCACCACATGTGATAGTAGGGGGGTCTGGTTGGCTCTAGGATTGGAACTTGCCCATGCTGTGCACCACTTATAGGTTGGGAGGTTTTTTTGTTTTCTTGGTGTCGCAAGATCACAGGAGTGGTTTGGGGTATAGCCAGGACCCCAATTTAGTGCGTATAAGAAGAGGGTTTACTCCTGGTTATCTTGTTTAGTTTTTGGTATCAATAATCTTCCTAACACGGTAGTTAGTGCGTTATAGGTCCGCTTTTATTGATGATTTTTAAAAGATTCCACTTGATACAATGGTTAGTGTGTGGAACACTGTTATGGCATTGTATGCCTTGGTGCGGTCAGCCGACACGTGTTTCAACCCCTAAGGGTCT
The DNA here is from genome assembly GCF_040938575.1 of Ambystoma mexicanum. NCBI lineage: Eukaryota > Metazoa > Chordata > Amphibia > Caudata > Ambystomatidae > Ambystoma > Ambystoma mexicanum. Next base: position 788,382,938 of record NC_090935.1, on the reverse strand, counting down.
TTCTCAAGGCTGAACAATATTCAAAGGTGCAAAGTGATTTGTGGTAATAGACATTTTGTGACCAGCATGTTTACTTAACAAACATAACGCGTGGTGAGTGATGTGTGGTGGTGATAGGATATTTAAAAGCATTACATATTTTTACATTGCATTTATAGATTGGATAAATAAAACAGTAGAAAGAAGGAAAAATTGGGGGAGAGAAGAACAAAAAGTTTTAGCAAGAGCGGTGGGTTAGAGGATAGTTGAGGGAGGATTGGAAAAGTGGGTGGTCTTCTTACCAGGTATGTCATGCTGAGATCCCCAGGTGGGGTTTCTTAGTGTGTTGTAGGTGGCTGTCCTTGTGGCAGTCTAGCTCCTATTGGGCTCTGAAAATAATTCATAATGAATTAATCCGTTGTTATAATTGGTGGATGATTTTGAATTAATAAGGAGGCGGGCTGTGCCCTTCGTTTGGTATGGCGATTTGCAGTGAGGGTTGGATCGGGGTGGTATTCTTACCTTCGTCAGAGTAGTATCAGCGTTGTGTTGCTCCCTGCGGCTTCTGTGGTGAATGGAAGCCGCCATGATTATTATACTTGCGCATGCGCCTGCCAGCCGTGGTGGGATGGCGGCGCATGCGTGAGCATGTAGTGTTCCATCGGGTGCTACTGCGCGTGCGCGGTGGGGTACAGTTCTTGGGACGCAATTGCGCATGCACGAAAGCGGGTTCACGATGCTGGCCTGAGCACATTGTGATGCCTGACTGAATGGGCCATGTCCAGGTGGATTGGGGTGGTGTGATTGATGCCCGGAATGGGCAATTCTAATATGGGAGGGGATTGGATGGGAGGGTGTGTGTGGTTGCTAGCTGAAATCTGTTATGAGTGAGATTCCTCATTTCGAGTGTGATTAGTAGTATCATTACGGATGGTCAGTCGTGGCTTGTCAAGAATGTGTTGGTGTCCGAATTTGTTGTTCGTGTTTGCCGGTGGGGCCATGGTGTGGGGCCAATTGGAGTGTGTCATGGTGGAGGCAGATTGGTGGTCGAGAGGGTTACAGAAAAACATTGAGGTCGTGATCTCTGTTGAGACCATTTTTAACACATCTAAAATGGCATATAAGTCGCGCTTCTTCTTGTCTGAGTTTCTGTGTTCTGTCTCCTCCTCTCGGGCCCAGCCTGACGATTTTTAGTCCGATGAACCTTATTTCACTTTTGTCGTTCATTTGGTGGTATTTCTGCCAGTGGTTTGCCAGCGGTAGTTTGGGATCTTGCGAATGTATGCTGTTCATATGTTCCCTTATCCTGATGCGAGTTTCTCGAATGGGACTGCCAATATATATCTTGTCACATACACAAATCAAAGCATAGATCACAAATTTACTTCTACAGTTAATGTGCTCCGTGATTTTGAATATTGGGCATCCTACGAATTTGGCACATTTGGTTGATGTCGCATACTTGCACATAGAGCAAGTTCCACATTTGGTGAAGCCTATTGGTGTTTGCTTACTAAGCCAGTCTTGTGCCATGATGTGTTTTTCCGCGAGAAAGGAAGGACTGAGTAGGTTCCTGAGAGTTGGTGCTCTTTTGAATGACATGCTTGGATATGCCTCCAGTTGAGGTTCTATATGTTCATCCATACGGAGTAGCTCCCAGTGTTTAGTCAAGATTTTTTGGAGGGCATGACTGTCTTGGTTGTATCTTGTAACGAATCTAATCTTGGGGTTGCTTTCCTGTCTTCTGGGTTTAGGTGATAGCAGCGTAGATCTTTGAATGTGTGTGGCTTGTTCTCTTGCAGGTGTCAGGCTTTGGGCAGAGTAGCCTCGACATCTGAATCTGTGGTCCAGTAGGTCGCATTCCTCTGTGAAGGATTTGTCTGTGTTGCAGTTCCTTCTAGCCCGGATGTATTCTCCTTTCGGGATATTTCGTATGACACTGTTCCTGTGGCAACTTTTTGCATGCAGGGTTGAGTTCACTTCCGTTGGTTTACGAAATGTTCTGGTTGTAATTTTATTGTCTTCTATGATAATCTTGAGATCTAGAAAATCTATTTGTTCCGAGCTGATGTGGCTTGTTAGTTCAATGCCGTAGTTGTTATTGTTGAGGTAATCCATGTATTGGTTCAGTTCATCTTCAGTCCCTTTCCATATCAGGATGATATCGTCTATAAAACGAGCCCAGTTGACAATGAGGCTGGTGTATTTGGTTTCCTTCATCGCATGCTCTTGTTCGTAGGTATGCATGAAGCAGTTGGCTAGTGCAGGAGCATAGCTGGCTCCCATAGCGATCCCCTTAGTTTGCTTGTAGTATTCACCATTGAAAATAAATATGTTGTTGTTGAGTGAAAATTTCAGGAAGGATTTGGTCATTTCAACTTGCTCAAGGTGTGACGCCGACTCGTGTTTGAGGAGGTACCCCATGCTCGATATTGCAAGTTCATGATCAATTGATGTGTACAGGGCCTTGACATCCAGGGTGGCCATTAAGAAGTTCGGTTCCCATTTGATTCTGGAAAGTATTTCCAAGGTGTGCATGGTATCCCTAAGATAGGTAGGGATCTTGATGATGAGTGGCTGTATTACATTGTTAATGTATCTTGCTAGTGTTTCTGTAATACCGCCAATACCACTCATAATCGGTCTTCCTTCTGGAATGGTGTCATAGGTTTTGTGAATTTTCGGCAGGAAATATAACGTTGGCATAATTGGATGATCCGTTCTGAGGTAGTCGTATTCATCCTCTGTAATGAGTCCTGTCGCTTGGTATTTGGTTAGGAGTTCTCGGTGTTCCCTGAGAATCCTGGCTTGGGGATTGTTGTCCAGTTTCTCGTAGTTACCCGGTATTTGGAGGTGGTTCAGGGCCATTTTGATATAGTCTGTTCTTTCCATAATAACTATGTTACCACCTTTGTCGGCTTCCTTGATCACGATACCCGTTTCTTCTTGTAGACTCTTGAGTACGGTTTGTTCCTTTTTTGTTAGGTTGTCTTTGTCATTAGTACCTCTGGTAGATCGATCTTCCAGTTTGTGAAGGTCATTAATCACAGCTTGATGAAAGGTATCAATGTAGTTCTCCGCAAAGAGTTGTGGATTGAATTTAGATTTGCTTTTGAGCTCTGGGATTTTCATGGATACACTTTGAATCCCTAATTCTTGCATGCAATCCTGCTTACTCTTATTGTTCTCTGCAAGTGTGCTTAAGAGGTGGATGTCTTCAAGGTCTTTAATGGTGAACAGGCTGGGATTTGGTACCGTCCCTGGTGGTTTGTAAACCGTTGTTTTTGTTGCGAAGAATTTTGTGAGTTTGAGGCGTCTGGTAAATTTGAATAGATCTATTTGTATGTCTACAAAGTTATTCTTGCTTGATGGTGAGAAGGACAATCCCTTGTTGAGTACCCTTATTTCTATATCCGTAAGTTCTCTGTGTGATAAGTTCATGATCAGATTTTGTTGTGTTTCTGTCCCACAGTTTTCTGTGATTGGGACCTTGTTTGTCTTTGTTCTATTTCCTCTTCCAGGTCTCTTGCGTCCTCTGTCTGCTCTTCTTCCTCTTCTTCTTCTTGAGGGGTTCCTGTATTTGTCAATGGAGTTGCGAAAGATACTGATTTTTTGTTGTTGCTGTTGGGTTGTGATTTCAGGCGACTTGCCTTCCTGTGTAGTTTTATCTGGTCTAAAAAAGACCGTTTAGCTGTTGCTTTTTCCGGTACATTTGATGATTCTTCCTGTTCGCTATCGATTTCCGAACTTGCACCCGAGGTGTTTGGGGTACTTTCTTTGGACTTCTGTTGCTGTTGGTTCTGATCATATTTGGGTTGGTAGGTGAAGACCCGGTCTTCCCTGTAGTCTTTGTCGTCTCTGAAGAATTTGTGTAGCTTTCTCATTTTGACTTCGTCTTGATGGGTTTTGAGATATACGATGCCCCCAAAGCAACCAAGGAAAAGAATTACAAAACCATGTATAGAATACTCAAAACCCATCAAGACGAAGTCAAAATGAGAAAGCTACACAAATTCTACTACAAAGACTACAGGGAAGACCGGGTCTTCACCTACCAACCCAAATATGATCAGAACCAACAGCAACAGAAGTCCAAAGAAAGTACCCCAAACACCTCGGGTGCAAGTTCGGAAATCGATAGCGAACAGGAAGAATCATCAAATGTACCGGAAAAAGCAACAGCTAAACGGTCTTTTTTAGACCAGATAAAACTACACAGGAAGGCAAGTCGCCTGAAATCACAACCCAACAGCAACAACAAAAAATCAGTATCTTTCGCAACTCCATTGACAAATACAGGAACCCCTCAAGAAGAAGAAGAGGAAGAAGAGCAGACAGAGGACGCAAGAGACCTGGAAGAGGAAATAGAACAAAGACAAACAAGGTCCCAATCACAGAAAACTGTGGGACAGAAACACAACAAAATCTGATCATGAACTTATCACACAGAGAACTTACGGATATAGAAATAAGGGTACTCAACAAGGGATTGTCCTTCTCACCATCAAGCAAGAATAACTTTGTAGACATACAAATAGATCTATTCAAATTTACCAGACGCCTCAAACTCACAAAATTCTTCGCAACAAAAACAACGGTTTACAAACCACCAGGGACGGTACCAAATCCCAGCCTGTTCACCATTAAAGACCTTGAAGACATCCACCTCTTAAGCACACTTGCAGAGAACAATAAGAGTAAGCAGGATTGCATGCAAGAATTAGGGATTCAAAGTGTATCCATGAAAATCCCAGAGCTCAAAAGCAAATCTAAATTCAATCCACAACTCTTTGCGGAGAACTACATTGATACCTTTCATCAAGCTGTGATTAATGACCTTCACAAACTGGAAGATCGATCTACCAGAGGTACTAATGACAAAGACAACCTAACAAAAAAGGAACAAACCGTACTCAAGAGTCTACAAGAAGAAACGGGTATCGTGATCAAGGAAGCCGACAAAGGTGGTAACATAGTTATTATGGAAAGAACAGACTATATCAAAATGGCCCTGAACCACCTCCAAATACCGGGTAACTACGAGAAACTGGACAACAATCCCCAAGCCAGGATTCTCAGGGAACACCGAGAACTCCTAACCAAATACCAAGCGACAGGACTCATTACAGAGGATGAATACGACTACCTCAGAACGGATCATCCAATTATGCCAACGTTATATTTCCTGCCGAAAATTCACAAAACCTATGACACCATTCCAGAAGGAAGACCGATTATGAGTGGTATTGGCGGTATTACAGAAACACTAGCAAGATACATTAACAATGTAATACAGCCACTCATCATCAAGATCCCTACCTATCTTAGGGATACCATGCACACCTTGGAAATACTTTCCAGAATCAAATGGGAACCGAACTTCTTAATGGCCACCCTGGATGTCAAGGCCCTGTACACATCAATTGATCATGAACTTGCAATATCGAGCATGGGGTACCTCCTCAAACACGAGTCGGCGTCACACCTTGAGCAAGTTGAAATGACCAAATCCTTCCTGAAATTTTCACTCAACAACAACATATTTATTTTCAATGGTGAATACTACAAGCAAACTAAGGGGATCGCTATGGGAGCCAGCTATGCTCCTGCACTAGCCAACTGCTTCATGCATACCTACGAACAAGAGCATGCGATGAAGGAAACCAAATACACCAGCCTCATTGTCAACTGGGCTCGTTTTATAGACGATATCATCCTGATATGGAAAGGGACTGAAGATGAACTGAACCAATACATGGATTACCTCAACAATAACAACTACGGCATTGAACTAACAAGCCACATCAGCTCGGAACAAATAGATTTTCTAGATCTCAAGATTATCATAGAAGACAATAAAATTACAACCAGAACATTTCGTAAACCAACGGAAGTGAACTCAACCCTGCATGCAAAAAGTTGCCACAGGAACAGTGTCATACGAAATATCCCGAAAGGAGAATACATCCGGGCTAGAAGGAACTGCAACACAGACAAATCCTTCACAGAGGAATGCGACCTACTGGACCACAGATTCAGATGTCGAGGCTACTCTGCCCAAAGCCTGACACCTGCAAGAGAACAAGCCACACACATTCAAAGATCTACGCTGCTATCACCTAAACCCAGAAGACAGGAAAGCAACCCCAAGATTAGATTCGTTACAAGATACAACCAAGACAGTCATGCCCTCCAAAAAATCTTGACTAAACACTGGGAGCTACTCCGTATGGATGAACATATAGAACCTCAACTGGAGGCATATCCAAGCATGTCATTCAAAAGAGCACCAACTCTCAGGAACCTACTCAGTCCTTCCTTTCTCGCGGAAAAACACATCATGGCACAAGACTGGCTTAGTAAGCAAACACCAATAGGCTTCACCAAATGTGGAACTTGCTCTATGTGCAAGTATGCGACATCAACCAAATGTGCCAAATTCGTAGGATGCCCAATATTCAAAATCACGGAGCACATTAACTGTAGAAGTAAATTTGTGATCTATGCTTTGATTTGTGTATGTGACAAGATATATATTGGCAGTACCATTCGAGAAACTCGCATCAGGATAAGGGAACATATGAACAGCATACATTCGCAAGATCCCAAACTACCGCTGGCAAACCACTGGCAGAAATACCACCAAATGAACGACAAAAGTGAAATAAGGTTCATCGGACTAAAAATCGTCAGGCTGGGCCCGAGAGGAGGAGACAGAACACAGAAACTCAGACAAGAAGAAGCGCGACTTATATGCCATTTTAGATGTGTTAAAAATGGTCTCAACAGAGATCACGACCTCAATGTTTTTCTGTAACCCTCTCGACCACCAATCTGCCTCCACCATGACACACTCCAATTGGCCCCACACCATGGCCCCACCGGCAAACACGAACAACAAATTCGGACACCAACACATTCTTGACAAGCCACGACTGACCATCCGTAATGATACTACTAATCACACTCGAAATGAGGAATCTCACTCATAACAGATTTCAGCTAGCAACCACACACACCCTCCCATCCAATCCCCTCCCATATTAGAATTGCCCATTCCGGGCATCAATCACACCACCCCAATCCACCTGGACATGGCCCATTCAGTCAGGCATCACAATGTGCTCAGGCCAGCATCGTGAACCCGCTTTCGTGCATGCGCAATTGCGTCCCAAGAACTGTACCCCACCGCGCACGCGCAGTAGCACCCGATGGAACACTACATGCTCACGCATGCGCCGCCATCCCACCACGGCTGGCAGGCGCATGCGCAAGTATAATAATCATGGCGGCTTCCATTCACCACAGAAGCCGCAGGGAGCAACACAACGCTGATACTACTCTGACGAAGGTAAGAATACCACCCCGATCCAACCCTCACTGCAAATCGCCATACCAAACGAAGGGCACAGCCCACCTCCTTATTAATTCAAAATCATCCACCAATTATAACAACGGATTAATTCATTATGAATTATTTTCAGAGCCCAATAGGAGCTAGACTGCCACAAGGACAGCCACCTACAACACACTAAGAAACCCCACCTGGGGATCTCAGCATGACATACCTGGTAAGAAGACCACCCACTTTTCCAATCCTCCCTCAACTATCCTCTAACCCACCGCTCTTGCTAAAACTTTTTGTTCTTCTCTCCCCCAATTTTTCCTTCTTTCTACTGTTTTATTTATCCAATCTATAAATGCAATGTAAAAATATGTAATGCTTTTAAATATCCTATCACCACCACACATCACTCACCACGCGTTATGTTTGTTAATTAAACATGCTGGTCACAAAATGTCTATTACCACAAATCACTTTGCACCTTTGAATATTGTTCAGCCTTGAGAAAGACCCTTAGGGGTTGAAACACGTGTCGGCTGACCGCACCAAGGCATACAATGCCATAACAGTGTTCCACACACTAACCATTGTATCAAGTGGAATCTTTTAAAAATCATCAATAAAAGCGGACCTATAACGCACTAACTACCGTGTTAGGAAGATTATTGATACCAAAAACTAAACAAGATAACCAGGAGTAAACCCTCTTCTTATACACATGTGATAGTAGTCTGCATTTTGCTGCCAACACCTCCAACAATGAGAGTCCACACCTGGATACATTTTAGCTGAAATTACAGGAGAATATTGCCATCGGTGTATGTGCTTGAGCGCTTACACTCCCTGGTGTCCTTGCAGAATAGGATGCGAGACCCACCTACACATTATAGACCATAACTCATCTTTTATTTCCCTCTGTAGATCTGTCGCCCATTTCTCCCTGGCAGTCAACCGGTCCATTGGTTCCACCCGCAGTAGGGTCTTGTAAATATTGGCTATTCAGCCTTTGGCTTAGGTATTCTGTTGAAGTAACTGTTCAAAGGAGGTAAGGCCTCTATGTAAGTTATCCCCCCGCCCCATCTCAGGTCTGTGAGGACACCCTTAAGCTGCAAATATCACAAGCGAGACATCCTGCCTACGTGAAAACATTCCTCTAATCTTTCAATGAACATGAATTTCCTATCTTCCCATAATTGACCGGCTCTGAGGCCAGCCTCATATCATAGCTGAAACTGCAACGGGTCTACTATTAGATTTCTCAGCAGGGGAGCCCAGATGCAGCTGAGGGGTGATGGCCATGTAGACAGCCAGCATGCACCTCCACTTTCCTTCCATTGTGAGAAACCAGAGGTTGTCTTTCCCGCTAGTCCCCGGTGATCTCTCTCTCAAGTGGCTAGGGCATGGCCATCACCTTTGGATCCAGACCCTGCGGGTGGAACAGTGTGGGAGGATCTCTTGGGTGAGGGTTCTTCAGGGAGTGGGGGTGAGGCAGCCGATGGTGAGAAGTGGTATTACAAGGCTCTCAAAGGCTGTGATGGTTCTCAGGTTATAGGGATACCATGACAACCATCGCAACCTTTGAGGACACACCCTTCAATAAGACCAACCACATTTTAGTGACAAAGGACATCAAAGCCTTGTGCACTAGTATCCTCCAGGAGTCAGCCTTGAAATGTGTGAGGGGACACCTCACCTGCCACATGACGCAAAGGAGAGTCCCGGTAAACTTTATACTGGAATTACTAGAACTGGCCCTTACAATGAACTACTTCACTTTTGACAAAACCTTTTTTCTCCAAACCTCCGGAACAGCAATGGGGGCCGCCTTTGCGCCCAGCCTAGCAGTCATTTTTATGGCTGAACATGAAAGCACCTTTGTTCTGTAAACCAGAAATCCATTTGCCAATAAGATCGCCAATGTAGATACATTGATATTATCTTCATCTGGGAGGGCAACTCCACGGAACGTACAGAATTGTACACCTGAATTCAGGCACCAACAGCAGATATCAAATTAACCATCAGCAGTAGCTCCAACTCTATCAACTTCCTAGACCTGACCATCAAGACCCAAAACGAAAAATTGGTCTGTACTCTCTACAAGAAAGAGACTGACCACAACACCCGATTACATTACAGAAGTAGTCATCCCAAAAACCTCAAAGATAACCTTGCACTTGGACAATTTCTGAGACTGAGAAGGAATTGCACAGAAGTACAACAGTACAGACAACACTCGGCCAATTTGGAGTCAAGATTAAAAGCACAAGGATATCCCAACAAATTGGTGAAAAACACCCGGAAAAGAGCACTATGCACCCCAAGAGAAGCACTCCTGACACCAAAAAGCAGGCCAATGGAACAAGACCAGATAACTTGTGTAACCACGTTCAGTCCTGCTACGACAAAGATCAGACATCTTATCTAACAATTTTGGCCCATTGTGCAGATCAGCCTCCTGGAAAAACCAAGTCCCAGGATTGTACTAAAGCTCCCAAAGAATTTAAAAAGAGTTCTTGACGCACGCCAGACTCAAGAAAGCCCCTAGAACAGGAGTATGGAATCTAAGGGAACTAACAGGCCACTACCCATATCGGACGTGCACAGCCTGCAAATTTACCAGCATGACTAAGACCTTCAAAGTTGAAGGAAAAGACTGGCACCTAAGACATTTCACGAATTGCAAAACCAGTAATGTTATTCACATGGTGGAATGCCCATGTGGGCTAAGATATGTGGGACAGACACAAAGGCAGGTGAATAAAATTGGCAAGCATCGCTCCCAAATCCAGTGCAAAATGCAGAACGCCCCATTGGTCTCCCACTTTTTGCAGTACCAACACAGAGCAGACTACATAAAATGGTGGGGGATCGACAAGGTGACCAACGACACCAATAATAGCAATGCACTGAACCACAAGGAAGCGTTGTGGATCTTTAAATTGAACTCTGTAACCAAAGGACTCAATGAGGCCACCCCAGTACATTCATTCAATTGAACATGCAGTCAAGACCTTGTGGGACGCCACCCAGGACACACGACAGGGCCCATCGATGCTGAACCCGCTTTGTACTTGCAGATGCATCCCGGATAGTTCTACGTCACTATGGCACCTACTCTCACCATCCCTAACACCAGCCATCTGTGGTGAGGAGGGCCTCCAGCCGACACACTAATTGCCATCAAACCATAGCCAGCGCAGCACCCGTTTCCCATAGAGCATTAAGCACCCAACAACATTCTCCACCGTGCCGTGCAACATAACATTCCCAGTCTAGCCAACTGCACACTTAGCTTAAACGCACAGCGGACACATAGGTGCAATGATGGACTCCCGATCCATCTTCCATTGATCACCAACGCGAGCTATTTTTGGGTAGCATGACCTTCCCCAACATCTGATGCACCAGCTTCTGCCCATGACAGCCCACGTAGCGTTCATCCTCTTTCAGCAGTACGCCCCCAATAACGATCACCATTATGTGTATAGCAAACCACGTCAAGTTGAGCTAACCTCATACTCTGCTGAAAGCAGATTGGACCGGTCGGCGCAACAATGGACTTCCGACCCATCTGCTCCTGCTTTTATGAACATGCTCACTGCCACTTTTCCACACAAACAGAATTGTGTCGCACACACCTGCCTAGCCACACGCTGAGTGAACTAGCTAGTGAATTACACAGGAACCCATGCAGAGTCTTCCTCTGTCTCTCGCTCCCCAATTACAGCTTGTGCATCAGGCTGCCATAGCAACGGCGAACAAAACGTTCCAACCAGTACTGCGCATGTGCCAGATACTATACACTAAGCCCAGGCACTTGCGCAGAACGTTGCACCACACCGCTCCACAAAACGAGTCCCAGGAACCTGCCTCGAGGGAAACGCTGGATGGCCGACCGACACTAACTGACCCTGAGGTACAATTTCTTTTGTAGATGCGCAATCGAATTCCGACATGTGTTCAGTACACTGCACGGCCCAGTGAAGCGCACTAACTGAGGGGCGCAGGACAATGCATTTAATTGAATATTTAACATATGCAGCACTTTTACATGATGGCTCCCTTCTCATTGTACAGCACACATCTCAGCATCCGTGTGTGCCTTAGAAGACGAGGAACCCCGCTGTCAATGACCATCAACAATGCAGCAGCACCCATAACCCTACACAACCATACTGGGAAGGCACAATATTCAAATTAACATGGCGACAGTGGTTTCAATCCTACAGCATAGTACGCCACATAGGCTTCTTTGCCTTGCCATCTAAATTGGGTTGTGACACCATGCTTTATGGGTGCCAGCAGGACTGAACCTGCCAACATATATTTTTCCAACAGAACACCCAAGTTGTACTAAGGGCCGACTAGATGAAAAGTGACTCAAGCCACACAATATTAAAACAATACCAGTAGCCACCTAGGAGGCGGACACCTGAATTGATCAACGACCCGTCTGCCACCCCGGCGTTACCAGGACACACCCAAGGTTAGCGCTTTCCCTCCCACAAGGACAAGAGAGGTCTACCATAGTCTCTTTTTTTCCCCTTCAACCAGTGATTTATTTCCCTAGTCTCTGGATTCGGTCTTTTATCAATCCTAAAACACTACGTATATGTGTTTCCCCCCTTAGAGAGACACTATCCGAGGCCCAGAAGAAGGCGCACTCACCAAGAGCTGAAACACCATTGGACTAAGCACCCACACTAGACACCGAGGTCGCTCCCCCCAGGCATAGACCTATGGATTGGTTATCTCTTGCTTTCATTTTATGTTTGGCTATGAAAAAGGACACATGCATAGGCCTTGTGCCACAGACTAAGTTAATCAGAGCAAGAGTAATTTGCTTTGGTGATTTTTTGTTTATAAATGTTAACAATGCACAAATTAGACCATCTGCAACTTGAACTGACGGTTTGCAAACTTTATTTGGTATTGTTTGTTTTCCACTAAATGCATTTGTGTTTGTATGTATTTAGACAACACGACAGTCTATACATCTATTGTACTGTATGTATATATTAAAAAAGACAAAGTAAGGAATATAAAAAAAATAGAAAAAGCAACAAAGTCACTCAACAGCCAATGCAATAAAGCAGTTTTGAGATTGGGTGACGCAATCTAATTTTTTAAAAACCATTAGACCCTTCAAACTATTTTTGACATCTTTTGAATAATGAAATGTCACGAATGTTAAAGTGATAGGACAACTCCGCCCCAGTTTCATAAAGCCACTGAAACAGAGAACTGGTTTGTTTTTCTTAGTGGCTTTGTCTTTTCCAGACAGTAGATAACCGCTCTCCTTACATCCAGTGTGTGGAGGCTTCTTTCCGCCACGTTAGTGGGGTTATGGAAAAAGGTGGGTAGTTCTATAGACTGGTTTACATGGAACTTGAGATAAATTTAGGCGCATAGCGAAGGTGTGTGCACAAAACCATCTTGTCTTTGTGAATCGTGACGAATGAGTCCTAAACTGAAAGGGCCTGCAGTTCACTAACTCTCCTTATAGAGGTGATCACCACCAGGAAGGCGGTCTTGTAAGGGAGTGCTTTAAAGCTAGCCTTGTGCATTGGTTCAAAGGGAGGCTCCATTAGTCTGGTGAGAACAACATTCATGTCCCACCTGGGAGCTGGGTTGGAAATAGGAGGATGAAGTCTCTTTACCCCTTCCATGAAGGCTACAGGAATTTTCCACCATGAAACCTTGCTTTGGGACGTGGAGTATGCAGAAAGCGTGGCTAAATGGACCTTTAGAGAATTGAAAGCCAGTCCTGAATCTAACAGGTGGGTTAGGTACAGGACGATATCCTTAGGTGAGCATTCAATAGGATTGATGCCCTTGCCATTACACCAGATGACAAAGTGCTTCCATTTGCTGGAGTAGCAATGCCTGGTGTTAGGTTTTCGTGGCATCTCTGAGTATATCCATGCATCTTTGAGGGAGCTGGAGGTGCCCGAACTCTATGACCTCAGGAGTCAAGCTGCTATACTGAGAGTTTGAGGGCATGGATGTAGTGTTTCCCCGTGGTCTTGAGACAGCATGTTGTACAGGCACGGCAGCTTCCTGAGAGGGGAGACTGACATTACCATGAGATGGGAGAACCAAGGCTGGCGGGCCACGAGAATCATCCTGATTGGCTCTTGGTGCATCTGGTGCGCTATTCTATTGAGCAAGGGAATTGGGGGGGAAAAGCATAGACACATTTCAGGCACCATGTCATCCAAAGCCCGTTTCCCTTGGAGCGGACTGAGGGTACCTGAAGGGGTAATCTGGGCATTGGGCATTATCCAGAGAGGCGAACAAGTCGATCGCTGGGAAGCCCCATTCTGCGAAGACGTTGAGGACAATCTACTCCTGTAGCCACCACTCGTGCTCGATGGTTAGGGGAAAGACCCTGCTGAGTATGTCTGCCAGAAGATGGAGTTCCCCTGGAAAAGTTTGTGTTTGAGAGCCCACTTCCATATGTTCTGGGACAGTTTGGACAGCCCTAGAGAGTGAGTGCCACCTTATTTGTTTAAGTAATACATGGCCCTAATACTGTATGTGAGTACTAGAAAAGGTTTTCCCCTAGAGGTGTGTCTGGAAGGCCTTCAGGGCCTTGAACACTGCTAGCAGTTCCAATAGGTTGATGCGATTGGATGCTTCCGCTGCAAACCACGCGCTGTGTGCCATCGGTTGCAGGAGGTGAGCCCCCACCCCGTCAAAGATGCATCTGTAGTGAAAGTGGCTTCTACTGCGGGGGTGGTGAAGGTGTGCCCCTGCAGAAGGTTTTCCCTTGACCAACAATGCAGAGACTGAACGAGGGCTGCCTAGACAACCACTAGATTGTCCCACTGGCCGCTGGCCTGACACCATTGGCTCGAGAGCCACCCTTGCATGGGGCACATTCGCAGACGAGCATGAGGAACTAGGTAGACGCAGGAAGTCATCATTCCCAACAGTTGGATGTCTTTTTGTACGGTCACCTGGTGACTGGCTACATAGCGAGTGATCTGGAGCAGCAGGTTTTGAACCCTCTAGTTGGAGGGAAAAACAAGCCCGTCTTTGGTCCAAATTAGAGCCCCCAGAAACTATTTAACTTAATTGGGGTTTAGACTGGATGTTTTCTCGTTGATCGAGAAACCTAGGTTGAAGACAACATCTACTGTCTTCTGGGTATTTGTTTGATATGTTCCGTACGAATCCCCTGTTATGAGCCAGTCGTCGAGGTACGGATAGACTGGGATGGACTGCCTACGCAGGTGAGCAGCTACTACCGCCAATACCTTTGTGAATACCCGTGGTGCAGAGGCAATGCCGAAGGAGAGAACCTTGAACTGATAGTGGGTGTCCTATATCATGAATCTGAGGTACTTTCTGTGCGCTGGCAACAATTAAATTTGAAAGTATGCATCTTTCATGACCAATGTGGCCATTTCAGATTACCTCCTGCAGTGTTGTCATCCTGAATTTCTGAGGTTTGACATACTTTTTTTCGCCAGGCGCAGATCTACAACAGGGCGCATGGTGAGATCCTTTTTGGGTACAAGGAAGTTCACTGAATAAATACCCTAGTTTACCTGGAGAATGGGGATGACTTCTATGGCGACCTTTTCCAGCAGGACCTGAACTACTTCCAGCAGAGAGGGGTAAAGGAAATACACTCTTCAAGAAGAATAAACTCAGCGCCCCACTCTCCCTACTGTAAGGGCCTGGCCGGAGGGCCAAGGGCATGCGGTCGACGAACAGGCGCAGAACAGGTGTAGATGTCTTCGGTGACAGGAAACCCATGAGGCAGTCGTCGAGAAGATTAGTCAGGAAACGGACGACCGAGGGTCGTGGGAACAAAGTTAGCAATATAAAACTCGTCACGTTAGGAATAGTGTTACAGTCACGGCCATGTCGACGTCCCCTTTCGATCTTCGAAAGAAAGATGCAATAAATACTCTGCGATTTCCACTAGATGTCAAGACTATATGCACAGCATGTGATTCTAAGCAGAGTCACAAGCATCAGAAATGAGAATTCTGGATCCTTTTAAATTGTTTTTGGAATGCAGTGTGGTACGGGAACAGAAAACACAGGAATTGGGAATTAACACCTTGACTACCCTCGTCAGGGTAGGTGGGGTAAACAGAGAAAGATTACTATCTCAAAAGCGTCAGAATGAGTAACTTGTTCTCTCCAAGAGGTAACTATGGGAATATTGATCTAGACACACTTCCCATAATTACTGCACAGTCTTGGGGACATGACGCCCAGCTCCCTGGCAATCTCAGTCCTAAGCATATAGTGACCTGCTTGTTACTTGGCAATTGCAGTCATTGGGATACAGTAGCCACGTTGCTACTTGGTAAATATGTCTTCCCCCTTGCATAGAGTAAGACACTTTTTCCTTTTAGCCATAGTATCCCACACCTATGCCTTGTTTGAAGATATGAAAAGGCATGGGAGGTTTTGGTTGTCAGTCAAATCCTGAATGCGGTGCATCACAATGCGATCGACACATGCATTCAGAAATGCCCAGTTTCCCCACTTTCTGTTGAACAATTCTGCCTAGGCCTGACTTCTCATGTTGGGCTGTACCCCACCGACCCCCAAGTCCTTGACCCTCCCTTTTTTGGTGCCCTTCCCCCAGTACCCTTTTACACCAATCCCCACCCCCACCATCATACAGGGGCCCGATCCTCGGTCCAGACCATAACCCATATCCTCCCCCACTTACCTGCATCTGCCATAATGCATTCATCCCACAACTCGCATCCGCCTGCTTGTGGGGTTTCACGTCACTAAAATACAGACAACTGAGAACCCTCTATTAAAAGATAGATTCAGATAGGTTGAGCTAGCACTAATGCCACATATTCTGGTAAAAGTTCAAATTACTGAAAGACCAACCACAGTCTGACTCGCAGAGATATCACACATTACGCGAGTGCTGGTACCCAGATGTTACTCTGTTAGATAATCGATCCCAGGCTATAAAGGTTTAAATAGAAAAGGAAAGTGGCCTAGGTGTTGTACAAATAGCAGCATTCTGTCTAGTTGCTAGAAAATGTGCTATGGAAGCAATATGCTAGGGAAAAACCTAGTACCAAGTGGTGTGCAAATCCCTGGTCACCCCCAGAAAACTGATTGCTTCGACATTTTGACAGGTGGGCAGCTGGGGCAAGTGCCACATGCCATCACTGCAAGAGGACTGAAGTTGCACTTTGAGCAATTCCCAGTATGATCCAGCAGCAGTGCTTGAATATTTGCCACTTTGCCAACACCATTTCCACTATGGATATTTACTAAGAAGTCCACAATATGATCATTTTAGCGTCTGAAGGTGATCCAGCGCATTGTAGGTGAACTGCAACGATGAAAAGAAACAAAAATTGCAGGAACTTTTCTTCATTAAATGGTTTTGGGTGATAAAGTGCTACATAGTTTTCTATACTGCAGAAGAACAAGTTACTTACCAAATGGTAACGTTCCTTTGACTGGATGTTCCTCCAACGTATTCCACATCTTTGACATGTAATGTCCACAGCTGTGTACTTAGAAAACTTTTTTGGCAGAGGGCGTCCTGCGTCAATGGCGTTGGGTCGATGTCCCTCGAAGGCCTCCGTTGAGGCGACGTCACTGGATGTTATAAACAGGGCGCACAGCGCCCGTAGGCTCAGTTTATGTTTTTTCCTCCATAACGTGCGACATGCACATATCCAATGCCTGCTTGACTGCACATAGCCTTGCAGAAACGTAAGCTGCAATCGGATAGGAAATTCTCCAGAGGGGCAGGCTGGGAGGGCGATGTGGAATACGTTGGAGGAACATCCAATTAAAAGAACATTACCAGTTGGTAAGTAACTTGTTCTTCGAATGGACTGTGTCCTCCAACGTATTCCACATCTTTGACAGACTCCCAAAGCAGTACCAGAAAATGGAGGAAGGAAAAGAATTTAGAGTACCTAATCAAATGGCGGAATAAAGAACCGCCTTACCAAAGGCCATATCTTGACCATGGATCATATCCAGGGAATAATGTTTAACAAAGGTGTGGATAGAAGCCCATGTGACTGCATCACAAATATTCCTAATAGGAACATCCCGTTGTAGAACAGTGGAAGTAGCCACGCCCCTAGTGGAATGAGCTTGTAACCCTTCAGGAGGGTCCTTACCCACCAATCAGTAACATTCAATAATGGTGAGGATAATCCAGCATGACAAGGTCTGTTTGGTAACAGCCTGGCCCAATCGGTGTCCAGCATATCCCACAAAGAGTTGATCGTCCACTCTGACCCTGGACATCCTAGAAATATAAAAGCTCACAGCTCTCCTAGGGTCCAACCTGTGGAGTTGCACCTCTTCCTTACCAGGATGAGGAGGAGGATAGAAAGACGAAAGAACCACTTTCAGGCTTAAATGAAATAAAGACACTACCTTGGGAAGAAAGGAAGGACGTAACCTCAGAACAACCCTATCCTTGTGGAACACAGTAAAGGGTGGCGTAGATGAAAGTGCCTGCAATTCACTCACTCTGTGAGCGGAAGTAACCGCTACCAAGAACACTGTCTTGAAAGACAATAGTCTCAAAGGGCAATAGTGCAAAGGGTCAAATGGAGCACCCCTCAGGAATTTCAAAACCAAATTCAGATCCCAAACCGGCACCTGGAAAGGTGACGGTGGGAACACATTAGTGAGCCCTTTAAGAAATTGGGAAATCAAAGGAATCTTAAAGTAAGAACATTCTTTAGACAAGTGCGTGAAGATACACAGCGCCGTCAGGTAACCTTTAATGGTACCCACTTGAAGGCCCCTGTGGGCCAAAGAAAGTAAGAAAGACAAAGCCACAGGAATGGAGCACTGAAAAGGATCAACATTTTGTCCTCTGCACCGGTCGCAAAACTTGTTGCTAGCCTTCTGGCCGAAAGCAACACCCCCAGCACATCATCCGGGAGGTCCCAATCCTTATACCTCAACCTTTCAGATACCAAGCGTGAAGGTTGAGAGTCCTGACCTCTGGATGGTGAACCCAAACCCGCCCCCCGCCCCACTCGTGCACGCGAGAGCAGATTCTCTCGGTAGGGAAGACGGCGTGGAGGGCAAATGGACATTTCTAGAAGGTCCAGGTACCACGCTCTGCTGGCCCAATCCGAAGCAATGAGGTTCATTTGGGATCTGAACCTCCGTAACCTCCTTAACACTTGAGGAATGACGGGGACTGGAGGAAACGCGTACAGCAGTGGGAATGACCAATCCACTACGAATGCGTCTCCTAAGGCTCCTCTAGGAGGACATTATCTTGAGCAGAATCTCTCGCACTTCCTGTTGGCACTGGTGGTGAAGAGATCCACTTGTGGGGTTCCCCAAAGGGTGAAGATCTCCAGAAGGACTTCCTGAGCCAACTCCCACTCGTGAGAGATCAAGCTCTGCCTGCTCAGAGCGTCCGGCGCTGGATTGTCCTCTCCGGCCAGATGAACTGCCTAGAGTGAAATTCCTTGCTAAATTGCCCAGAACCAGAGCTGCATTGCCTCTCTGCACAACGGAAGTGACCCTACCCACCTTTTTTTGTTGAGGTAATGCATGGCCAGTGTGTTGTCTGTCATGATCAGGACACTCTTCCCCCGCACAGACGGCAGAAAAGCCTTCAGGGCCAGCCTGATGGAACTCAGCTTTAATAGGTTGATGTGGAGTTTGGACTCCAACGGAGAGCAACGACCGCTAGCGGTCAAGTCTTCGGCATGAGCTTCCCATCCTGTGAGGGAAGCGTGCGTCACTACAGTCACCTCCGGCCACAGTTGCCAAAACGGCTCCCCCTTCATCAGGTTCCCCTCATTGGCCCACCACAGAAGATCCTGGGAGACCGAGATTGGAATTTGAATGGGATCTGACATCTTGCCTGAGAAATGAGACCACTGCATCTTGAGGACCCATTCTGGCACCAGAAAAATGCAGGATGCCATGAAGCCGAGCAACCTTAAGAATTCGAAAGCCGGAAGACGTTGGGCATGTTGAAACTTGTCCACCATCTGCACAAAGTGATGAGCCCTCAACTTGGGAGGTAAGCACTTCTCCAAGGACGTGTACAACACAGCCCGATGTACTGGAGCTGTAGAGAAAGTGTCAGGTGCGACTTCTTGAAACTGAGGGAGAAGCCCAGCTTGTGGAGGGAGCGGCAGGTCAAGCCGAGGTGATCCAATGCCTGCTCGGGAGAACGCGCACGGATCAGCCAGTCATCCAGGTAGGGATAAACATGAATCCCCGCCTCGCCCGAGATATGCTGCTGCCACCACCACCATGAGCTTAGTGAAGACCCTCGGGGCGGAAGTCAATCCGAATGGCAGGACCCGAAACTGAAAGTGCGAGTCACCAGCTGCAAACCTCAGGTACTTCCTCTGTTTGGGATGAATTGGCACATGAAAGTAAGCATCCTGTAGGTCCAGAGACACCAACCAAACCTGAAGTTGAAGGACCTGGAGGACTTGAGAAAGAGTGACCATCTTGAACTTGTCCTTCCTGAGAAGGCTGTTCAACCAATACAAATCCAGGATAGGTCTCAATCTCCAGTCTTAATTTGGAATCAAAGAATATGGGGAATACCATCCCTTGTTCTTCCTTTCCGCTACAGGCACCAGCTCTACAGTGCCTTTCTCTAGCAGGGTCAAGATTTCCTGCACAAGGAGCAGATCTGGAAGCTTCATAGAGAGATTCCCCGGTGGATTGTCGTGAGGCCGCTGTAGGAAGGGAAGGCAGTAGCCGTGGGATATGGTATCCGGAAGCCACGCATCCGAAGTAATGGCTCATCATTCTTCGAGATGCTGAGACAGTCTGCCCCCAAACTGCAAACCATGGGACATGGCCTCATGACTGTTTTGGAGCTGCGGCGGCAGCGCCTGAAGGCAAAGAGGCAGCTGCCTGAGCGGCTTTGGCACTATTTCCCCGACCACCACAGGTACTTTTACACTGTCCCCTTTGACTGGCGGCTCCTCTCGTTCTACCAAAGGAGGAGTATTAACGAAAAGGCGGAGGTTGATGCACAGCTGCGCTCAAAGATTTTGCCGCAGCTTTTGAGGTCTGCAAACTCTCAAGGTTCTCGTCAGCTTTGCTGCCAAACAATTGCTGCCATCAAAGGGCATGTTCAAAAGACGGACTTGCACATCTGGAGCAAAACCCAACTTCCGCAACCACGCAAATCTGCGTATAACGATGCTCGCAGCCATGGACCGGCTAACACTGTCGGCCGGGTCCAAACCTGACTGAAGGGATTAACATATGGCATCCTTGCCATCTTGCACGAGAACAAGGAACCATTCCCTTTCTTCCCCTTTGGGAATATGCTCAGCCGCAAGAGAAATACAATTCCACAGAGTGTGCAAAAAACTTGCCAAGGCACAAGTGGAGTTGGCCAATTTCAGCACCATACTCCCCACAGAAAACACCTTTTGTGCCCAACCGTCGAAGCGCTTCTCGTGCCAATCCAGAGGGATGGCAGGGTACGCCCCTGCCTCGAGGTGGCCGTAGCCGCCTGAACCACCAAACTCTCGGGAGTGGGGTGAGATGAAAGATAGCTGGGGGCACTACCGGAAGGGCGGTATTTCTTAGTTAACGATTTGTTAACTGCCGGAAGAGATTCCGGGGCCTGCTCAGCAGCTGCCACCCTTTTCTGCAAGGTCAAATGAAAAGCTAATACCGGGTCAGAGGACGGACCTTGATCCAGAATATCCGTCAAGTCATCCTGAACAAAAGCCTCAGAAGGAGTTGACCAACCAAGATATTCCGTGACTATAGCCATCAGTCTCCTGTAGGGCGACTCAGCATGAGCCCCAGGCTCAGGCCTGCCAAATTCCACCTCAGGAGAAGTGTCTAGGCCACTAGCATCATGAAGAGATTGCCTTAACTCTTCCAATTGACTATCTCCTGAAAAGACAGGAGTCACATCAGGCTCAACAGAGTAAAAATATAAATATGACCTCTCCTCCTCCTCATAGATGTCATCCAGAGGGAGGTAAAAGTCCGGTCTCAGGGCAGTCGAGGGTCTGGAGTCCTTAACAGGCCTTACAGACTTGGAAGTAGCCTTCCTTGGAGGATCCACTGTAGCAGAGACCTCCAACGGCAAATACTGCCAAAATGCCCCAAAGGCGTTGAGAGCGCCGTCGGCTTCGGCATCGAGTTCAAAAACGGTGCCGCCGGTGCTGAGGGCTGGTACGAAGGCAAAGCTTCGACGTCCGTATACGACTGACACAGCGCCGATGGAGTAGACGCTGACCTCGAGCCCTTAGCAGGATTCTGCAGTCTCGCTGGGGACAAGGACCGAGACCTGGAAGCACGTCTCTTGCGACCATCCTGAGCTTTGTCCGAATGGGACCTTGAAGGTTCCTGATGAGGATCGCGCTGAGGACCCGAGCCCGAAGGCGTATGAGCCATGGATCGAGACCGTTCCTTGCCGGCTTTGTTAGAAGGCACGGACGGAACTGTGCCCTGCGATTGGAAAATCGCCAACATCTGCTCCCTGAAGGCAGCCCATTCCTCTGGAGTCAAGGACTTTGTTGGACAAGCCATTTTCCTCACGGCTCCATCCTCTGAGGAGGACGGGGAAGGCGACTGGTGACAGCGCTTCCTAGAATGCCGAGACGAGAAGGACAAATGGCAGGAACCACTCCGGGAATGAGACCCCCGGGACTTCCTTCCTACGCAGAGAGTCGCCCCTCTAATCGTCAGTAGACATACCCTTGGACTTGGATTTACGGGACTTACTGGGTTTGGAACCCCTACCTACCTGAAGCTTTCCCTTACGCTCCCACAAAGCATTAGCAGTCAGCGACTGGCATTTGGAACAGTAGTTGGTGTTGTGACTCTCGCCCAAGCACCACAAACAAATGCGATGCGGGTCAGTAATAGACATCTTCGACTTGCAGTCCCGGCAAGTCTTGAAGCCAGAGCGCAGAGTTGGAGAGGTAAAAGAAGAAGCCATTCACGAGGAATACACAAGGCGCGCCTAGTCTACGAAGCAAATACGTTTGCGGAAAAAAACGGAACTGAGGCTACTGGCGCCGTGCGTCCTATTTATAACATCCGGTGACGTCGCCCTTGACGGAGGCCTTCGAGGGACATCGCCCCCATGCCATCGACGCAGGACGCCCTCTGCCAACAAAGTTACCGAAGTGCAAAGCTGTGGACATTACATGACAAAGATGTGGAATACGTTGGAGGACACAGTCCGTTCGAATGATAATATACTTGTGTCATTCCTTATTCTTTAGCATTTGATTAGACTATAACTACTGCAGTCCCCTTTCCTCAAAGTCTTTGTTTGATGAGGTGGCTGGTTAACTTTTCTATATATCACAACTGTATTTTGCTTTTACTGTTTACTTTTGATTTTAGTTCAATTATTTATTTTAATGCAAGTGAATTAATTACCATGGCAAGGAATATTGTTTCACTAAATTAAATTATATCTGCCCAGTGCCCACCCTATTTGAAAAGAAGCTCTGACATTAGCAGACCATCAGACAGAGCAAGGGCCCTCCAACACACATTGTATCCTCTTTATCAAGTAGTGAAGATCTGGCCTAATGCCGTTCTATGGTAAGGCCAAGCTTCAGCATTTAATGAGGGCTGAGCAAGGACCTTGCATAAATCTTATGTAGGGCACCTAGTGCTCCATGATCGCTGTATTTGTTTATTTTATTTGGTTATACGCCCAAAACCCTGGAGTATCACGGCGTAGGTTACAAGGATATTTATATTCTTACATGTTACAGGAATACTTACAAGAATAACGTAGATTGCAGGGAAATTTACAAACTAAAAACATGTTACAAGAATACTTACGAAAATGTCAAGCTAAGTACAATAAAGGTTACTTGGTTACAGTCTAGGCAGGTGGTTGCTTGGTTGCCAGGGTGGCTCTCATTAAGTTAGTATTTATTAAAAAGCCAAGTCATAAGTAGTTTTTTGAACTGTGGGAAGGAGGGCTTGTTACAGATATTGGAAGATAGGGAGTTCCAGATTCTTGGAGCTGCTACAGGGAAAGTAGAATTGCCTGATCTAGTGTTTTTTAACCGGGCGGTGAGCAGAAGAGGGTTAGCATTAGTACATAGTGTTCTAGTGTTAATTTTGTGTGTTATGCATTGATTGAGGTAAGTGGGTGCCTGTTGGGTGATGCATTTGTGAGCGATTGTGAGCGTTTTATGTAATATTGTAGCCTGAATGGGGAGCTAATGGGCCTCTCTTCTGTGCCGAGATATGCAATTCCTCTTGTTGATGCCTAGCGCTGCTCTGAGGGCTTTGTTCTGTAGGAGTGGCATTTTGTTAAGGTTTTTCTTTGAGGTGCCTAGTAAGAGGATGTTGCAATAATCAATCTTCGCCAGTAGGAGGGCCATTGCGAGAGTGATGCAGTTTAGAGGCGTGAGAAAGGTTCGGCTTAGAGCGTTGAGTTTGGCAGTATATGAGGTGGCGGAAGAAAGAGCTTTGATGTGCTTGCCCATGGCGAGACTGGAGTCGAGGTAGACCCCTAGGGTTTTGACTTGATGTGAAAATGGGATGGGGGGGCCATCTATAGTTATAGCAGTGAAATCAGGGGGGTAATTTGCTAAGGCAGGCAGGGGCACCTACTAAAAGGATCTCTGTTTTTTTGCCATTGAGGCATAAACTGTTATTTGCCATCCATTTCTGGATAAGAGAGTAGATTTTATTGATACTAATGGTATCTTGTTCAATATTGCCTGTGATGCGGATGAGTATCTGTGTACCATCCGTGAAGCTGGTATAATTAACCCCATAGCATCGAGGGCCACGAACAGTAACTTGGTGTAGGCTTTGTAGAGCGTGGGGGATAGGCATGAGCCTTGTGGTACACTTAGGGGTACTGGAATGGGGTCAGCTGCTTCGTTGCCAATGGCTACTCTAGATGTACGGTCTGACAAGAATTATTTAATTGAAAGTGTTGCGTCTTTGGAGGAATGGAAGTTGTTGGCTAGAGTTTGGCATAGTCTGTTGTGGTCCACTAAATCAAATGCTGCCGACAGATCCATTAGTAGAAGGATGCATAAGTTGCCTGTGTCTTTCATGGCATCCATTTGGTTTTTTAAATCCAATAGTGTCTCTGTGCTATGCATAGGGTGGAAACCTAATTGTCTATTTCCTAGTAGGTGGTTGTTTTCGAGGTGGGATTGGACTTGCACATAAGCAATTTTGTCGATGACTTTAAGGAGAAAGGGATTTGTGGTGATGGGTCGGTAATTGATGGGAATGGTAGGGTCTAGGGTAGGTTTCTTGAGGTGGGGTGTAACCAAGGCTTCTTTGATATTGGCGGGGATGTGGTTAGTGCTGAACGAGGCATTGATGAAGTTGGTGATGGTGAGCGCTAATGCGGGGCACAGTCCTTGACTAATTTAGCGGTGAAGCTGTCGCCTTTACAATTTGAGGGTTTTAGGGAGGCTATTGTTTTGAGTACCTGCGAGATGGTCACTGGTGAGAAGTGGAATTGAGGTGTATTTGTTACAGCCTCTACCGAGTTGGTGGTGGAAAGTTCCACTGTATGCGTTAGTAATTTTCTTTGTAGGGCGATTTTATTTTGAAGCCCGTTTATTTTGGATGCTAATGCATCCTGAATAGTGGTACACCATGCTTTGGTTTTAAGATTGTCACGGGACCAATAAATGAATAATGAAGAAAGCAAAAACGGGACAGACAGAATGGGGGTATTGACATGCAGAAAAAGGGAGGTCTTACCAGGTTACTCACCGTAGTGACCACCTTACTCCTAGTCCATAGTCCCCTTTCCTCCATACTTATGGGACATCTCTCCGTCCTGTGGGACGGGACCGGAGCACTTTTGTAAAAAGCATCCATATTTTTTCTTCAAAAATGTGTCCCTCCTATGTTTCCTGTGTCCCTCCTGTTTCCTGCGCAGGGCCCGGCACGCGGCCATAACCCCGCCCACCTTGGCTCCGCTCCGCGCATCGCCCATCAGTCCTTTTCTATCGCAGGGTCCTAGACCCATTAGCAATAACAGAGGAACCTTATTAGAGGGGACGGCGGGCGTATGGAGGAAAGGGGACTATGGACTAGGAGTAAGGTGGTCACTACGGTGAGTAACCTGGTAATACTCCTAGATCCCGTCCCCTTTCCTCCATACTTATGGAAGATTCCCAAGCACTCCTTACAGGAACTATGGGTGGATGGAAATACCCCTTACTGAAACAGGTTCTTCAGCACAGCTTGGCCGAACTGAGCGTCAGCCCTAGAGCTCATATCGAGGCAGTAATGCTTACAGAAAGCAGATGGGGAGGCCCAAGTAGCCGCTCTAGCAATGGACTCCCAGGGAACATACTTCTGAAAAGCAACCACAGCTGCCTTGCCTCGCACCTGATGTGCATGGATACCCTTAGGAGGTTTCAGCTTTTGGACGGTGAAAGATTCTGTGATACAGGCAGCAATCCATCTGGAAATGGATGCCTTAGATGCCAGCCTGCCCTGGGGTTTACCGAAGGTCACAAACAGTTGGGAAGAGCTCCGAAGCTCAGCAGTCCTGTCCAGGTAGAACTTAAGAGCTCTTCGGACATCCAGGCAGTGTAGAACCCTTTCCGCCTCCGAGGCAGGGTTCGGAAAAAAGACCGGAAGGGAAATCGACTGATTCAGATGGAATTCGGTCCCTACCTTTGGTAGGAAAGCTGGGTTCGTCCGAAGAACTACCTTGTCCTTGTGAAAGACCAAGAAAGGATGCTCCACCGACAATGCCTGGAGCTCACTCACTCTCCTCGCTGACATAAAGGCGACCAGAAGGAACAAGTTACTTACCTGTAACTGTTGTTCTCCAGCATGGGTCTGGCATGGATTCACATGCTCATGAATATTCCCCGTCGTCAGGCTGGGAATCCTCGGTAAAGAAAAAACCAGTATCAGTTTCGTTTCTGATCTGTCTTTCGTAGTAATAACCAATCACTGGTCTCTGCGTCATACTGACCACAGCCAATGACTGCCCTCTACCTAAGCACCGCCTCTGGCAGCCATCTTCAGATTTGGAAGCACGTGAAGTGGCAGTATGACCAAGTGAAGAGCCGCAGAGGGGTAGGCGGGAGGGTTCGCATGTGAATCCATGCCAGACCCATGCTGGAGAACAACAGTTACAGGTAAGTAACTTGTTCCTTCTCCAGCATGGGGTCTGGCATGGATTCACATGCTCATGAATAAAGAATACATAGCAGTACACACATGCACAACCACGGGAGGTGGCAAAGGCTCAACATTAAGCATTGCATAAAACTCAACATTAAGCATCTTACCTCCTCACCAGGCTCACCTCAGGCGAACAGGTTGCGCAGCACTGCTTGGCCGACCCTGGACTCCTCCCTGGAATCCCGATCGACGCAGTAGAACTTCGTGAAGGTGTGCGTCGACCTCCACGTAGCAGCCCTGCATATGTCCAGCAGGGGCACACCAGAAAGGAACGCCGTGGTAGCTGCGATCGCTCTGGTGGAATGGGCTCTCGGACGGCCGGGCAGCGGTCGGTTTGCCAACCGATGACAGTACATGATACAGCCGGAGAGCCATCTGGAAATGGAAGCCTTCGAGAGAGCCTTCCCCTGATTGACAGGTCCAAAGTTCACAAAGAGTTGTGACGTCTTCCGAAAACACTTCGTGCGGTCCACGTAGAACTTCAGCGCTCTAGCCACATCCAGCGAGTGCAAAGTCCTCTCAGCCGGCGACGAAGGCGACGGGAAGAATACAGGCAACACCAAGGGTTCGTTGAGATGGAAGTCCGACGGTACCTTGGGCATGAAGGAGGGGTGCGTCCTGAGCACTACCCTCGTGTCGTGAAAAGTCAAGTACGGGGCCTTGCAGGAAAGGGCCTGGATCTCTCCCACCCGTCGTGCGGAGGTGATGGCCACAAGAAACGCTGTCTTCCACGACAGAAACTTCAACGGGGCCGAGTGCAGAGGCTCGAACGGAGGTCCCATGAGCTTGGTCAGCACCACGTTGAGCTCCCACGCCGGGGCCGGAGCCTTCACCGGCGGGAACGATCTGAACAGTCCCTTCATGAACTCTTTCACCAGACGATGAGACCACAAGGACGTCCGTCCCGTGGTTCTGGTGTATCGGGAGATCGCAGCAAGATGAATCTTGATGGACGCGTGTGCCAGTCCAGCTTTGGCCAGCGTCAGCAGGTACGGCAGAACTTGGGGGGCCGTAATCCGTAGAGGGTTAATCTTCTGTGCGTGGCACCAGACAAAGAACCTCTTCCATTTGTGTCCGTAGCATTTAAGAGTCGAGGATGCCCTGGCCTTTGCAAGAACCTCTCTGCAGTCGGCCGGTATGTCGTATCCTCCAAACTCTAGCGCTGCAGGAGCCAGGCCTGCAAGTTCAGCGATTTCGGGTCGTGGTGGAGGATGGCGCCTCCTTCCCTGGAGAGTAGATCCGCGTCCGCCGGCAGCTTGATCGGCGGGGACGCTGACAAGTCCAGAAGGTCCGGGAACCATATCTGCCTCGGCCACGCAGGTGCGACGAGGATCATCCTGCACCGTGACCTCTTGAACTGGTTGACGAGCCGGATTAGCAGTGGCAAAGGAGGGAACGCGTAGAGGAACAGGCCCTCCCAGGGGAACGAGAAAGCATCGCCCATGCTCCTCGCCTGGGGAAACCTGCTGGCGAACCTCCGGCACTTGGAGTTCGTCGCCGTCGCGAACAGGTAGATCTGGGGTGTGCCCCACCGTCGGAAGAGGCGATCCACTAGATCCTGCCGTAGTTCCCACTCGTGGCACGAGCGCAGCTCCCTGCTGAGTGAGTCGGCGATGGTGTTTTTTATCCCTGCCAGATGAAACGGCACCAGAAACATCCCTTGGGCGACTGCCCAATGCCACAGGTCCTGCGCCTCCTTGGACAGTGCTGGGGACCTGGTTCCGCCCTGTTTTCTGATGTAAAACATGGTGGTGGTGTTGTCGGTGAAGATCCTCACCACCTTGCCCTTGAGGGATGGAAGGAAGGACCTGAGGGCCCAAAACACTGCACGGAGCTCCAGGACGTTGATATGTAAGGATTTCTCCGTCGGGGGCCAAAGGCCCCTTGCGTGCAGATTTTCGGTGTGCGCTCCCCACCCTTCCAGGGAGGCATCCGTGGTCACTGTCTCCTGGTGGGCTGGGGTCTGGAAGTCCATGCCCGCCGTCAGATGCGCGCGGGTGCCCCACCACCGGATCGCTCGTCGGAAACTCTCGTCGAGTGTGATCCTTTCCTCGAAGCTGCCCGTCGTTTGGATCCAGCGCGCGTCCAGGAACTCCTGCAACGGGCGCATCCGGAGCCTGCACATGGGAATGAGGTAGATGCAGGAAGACATCATTCCGAGGAGGGACTTGATGGACCTCACCTTGGCCGCGTCGGCCACCAACATCCGCTGCACCTTGCCCAGGATGGTCCTGGTCCTCTCCTCCGACGGGGAGGCCAGAAGGGACACTGTGTTGAGCCTCGCTCCCAGAAACAGAGCGTCTTGCGCGGGTACCAGGTGGGATTTGGCGTAGTTCACGGAGAATCCCAGGTCCGTGAGAAGTTGGACGGTCCTTGCCGTGTGAACCACGGCGAGTTCCCTCGTCTTGGCTCGGATGAGCCAGTCGTCCAGGTAGGGGTAGATGTGGATCCCCTCGCGGCGCAGCTGCGCCGCCACCGGTGCGAGGCACTTGGTGAACACCCTGGGTGCCGACCGTAGACCGAAGGGGAGGGCTTTGAACTGGTAATGACGCCCTTGGACCACAAACCTGAGGAATTTTCGGTGCCCCTTTAGGATGGGAATATGGAAGTAGGCATCCTCCAAATCCAACGACGACAGGAAGTCTCCTTCCTGAGCATCGCCTTTACCTCCAGGAGAAGTTGAGGGACGTGAAGTTCTTTCCTGGCCACGGGGGGGACGCGCGGACACCTTCTTTGAAACTCGAGCGCGTGGCCCCGGGCCAAGGCGTCCAGCACCCAACGGTCTGTGGAGATGGACTCCCACACGCTGACGAAGCTCGCCAGCCGGCCTCCCACCGGGGTGCTTCGGTGGGGGCCCGACCCCACGGCCGGTTCAATCCTTCTTGGCCGAGGCTTTGCCGCCTTGACCTCCTTGGCGACGACGGCGGGGTCCGCCAGACTTGCCTCGTCCTCTGTAGGCCTCCTGAGACGACGAGCGGGCCGCTTGACGGTAGGTGGAGAAACCGCCGCCGGAACCTTTGGAGGCGCCCTTGCCTCCGCTGCTCCGAAAGGGCGTCCGTCGTTGTTGCAGAACTCCCAGGGCCCGGGCCGTCTCAGTGTCCGCTTTAATGGCCTGAAGGGAATCGTCCACTGTTTTGCCAAACAGGTTGTTCCCATCGAAGGGCATGTCCAGGACTCTGGTCTGAACGTCTTGACGGAAGTCCGTAGCCTTGAGCCATCCACGCCGCCTAAGGCAAACGCCGTTGCCCAACTGGCGGAACCCAGTGTCGGCGATATCCGTCGCAACGGTAATGGCGTGGTCCGAAGCCACCTCACCTTCCTGCAGGATCTCCAGGGCCTCTGTCCTCTTGTCGTCCGGAAGGAAGTCCAGCAGGGGAGCCAGTTTGTACCAGAGCTCCCTGTCGTAGCGGGCCACGATAGCCAAGGCGTTGGCCGCTTTAATCGTCGTCGCTGCCGACGAGATGACTCTGCGTCCCATAGCGTCCAATTTCTTTCCCTCACCGTCCGGTGGGGAAGTCGATGTGGAGGCCGCGCCCCCCCCGCTTTCTTCCTGGCCGCCGCTGAGACGACGGAGTCCGGGGTAGGCTGCGCCCAGAGGCACAGGGGGGCCGTGTCCGGGACCCGGTACTTCTTCTCGTACCGGTCTCTTCTAGCTGGCGTCGTGGAAGGGTTCTTGAGGAGGGTTAGGCCCTCATCCCAAATGTCGTCCAATAGAGGCACTGAGAGGACCGTCTTCCTCTTGGCCTCGCGCCGCTGATAAAGGAAACCTTCCTTCTTCTTCTCCTCAGGGCATAGTTGAAAAAGCTCGGATGCCCTGGAGATCATGGAGTGGAACAATCCAATCTCGTCGGGCGGAGAAGCCCTGGTGGGAGGCGACGACGGTACATCCTCGTCGTATACCTCGTCTTCCGTACCCGTCGCTGCCGTGTCAGTCCCCGTATCATCCCCTCGGGTGGACTGGGAGGAGGGCT
Source organism: Ambystoma mexicanum (assembly GCF_040938575.1). Lineage (NCBI taxonomy): Eukaryota > Metazoa > Chordata > Amphibia > Caudata > Ambystomatidae > Ambystoma > Ambystoma mexicanum. The sequence continues at coordinate 788,352,497 of NC_090935.1, read as the reverse complement.
GGAAGGGGCGCGACGGCTGAAAAGGAGGCGGAGGGTGGATCCTTCTTTTCTTGGTAGGGGGAACACCAGAAGGTCCCGGTTCTGGGTCCCCCGACGGGAGAGGTTCCGTCGGCAACGGTAGTCTCGTCCTTATCTCTGAGCATAAGGACTGCATAGCCAACAAAATGGCCGCCGAGTTGTCTCGCGGCGCTGGCAGAGGGGAATCCGACGGGCGATCAGGGGCCCCGTCGGTACCCTCGACGATGTCGTCGTCACCTGCGTCGGGATCCATCCCGACGGGTCGGTCTTCTTCCACGCCGAGGCCGTGGCTTAAGACTTCGACCAGCTCCTCCTCCGAGGTTGAGGCCGAATCTACGACGGCGCCCTGCCCCCCCTTTTTCTTCCCCACGGGGGATTTCACGGGGGTCCTATCGATGGGCACAAAAGATGACTCCCTCCGAGGTGGCAGGGAGACTCTGAGCCCCGAGGTCGCCACCACTGGTGTAGCCTGCACAGGCTGAGCCAGGGCCGCCGCGACAGTTTCGATGGAGGGCTTGGCCGGATGGATTAAGGCCTTCACCACCTTAGGTGCGCTCACCGCCTTATCCTTGAGGGGGGGGACACCGCCTCGCTCCCCCTCCGATGGGGCCTTCGAGCTCGACCGGGGCCTCTCCAGGAGCTTCGCCGGGTGCTCGGCCTTCCTCTTACCCGACCCAGAGCGTTGGCTCGTGGTTGATGGTGCCGGGGAGGGTGCGCCCTGCCTGGCGCCCGTAGAGCCCGACCGTTCGGCGCTCCCGGTGCTTGGCCTTATGTTGGACCCCCGTCGCCGGGGCGTCCTCAAAGGTCTTAGAAGACCGCTCAGATTTCTTCTTCTTCTTCTCGCCGGACGGGCTCTTCCCTTCTAGCCAGTTGGCGAGACGTTGATGGCGGTCCTTCATGGTCCGCTCCGACATGTTGCCGCAAAACGCACAGTCCTTCTCCACGTGCGTCTTGTCCTCATGTAGGCAGTAGAGACAAAAGGAGTGTTCGTCCTCCTTGAAGACGTTCTGCAGCTGGCATCCAGGGCAGACCCTGAACAGCTTTCCGGGCGTCGAGCTTCCCTTCTCCTGGGCCATGACCGGGCCTGAGAAACTTCTGGAGTCCTCCAAAAGCGTAGCTCGACGAATCTTCACCCTTGAGGGGCGCAGAGGAATCCGACACGGGTCCCCGTTGATCGGATAGAGAGTCGGTGGAGCTTGAGGCTCTTTTGACCGAAAAAACGAGTTTTTGAGAAAAAAACGTGAAAAAAATAGCACTAACGCTCGAGAGCAATAGCACGAGGATCCCAACACATGAACGTGCGGTAAAAATCTGAAGATGGCTGCCAGAGGCGGTGCTTAGGTAGAGGGCAGTCATTGGCTGTGGTCAGTATGACGCAGAGACCAGTGATTGGTTATTACTACGAAAGACAGATCAGAAACGAAACTGATACTGGTTTTTTCTTTACCGAGGATTCCCAGCCTGACCACGGGGAATATTCATGAGCATGTGAATCCATGCCAGACCCCATGCTGGAGAAAGGACACTTTCCAGGACACGTACTTGAGGTCAACCGTAGCCATTGGCTCGAAAGGTTTATGGCACAGCGCCGTCAGGACTACGTTTAGGTCCCAGGGCGGGTGCAGACTACGAACCGGAGGGTAGATGCGTGTCAAACCAGCAAAATGTCTCTTCACCACCGGGTTAGTTAACGAATAAGAACACCAGTCTGTAGAGAGGTAGGCAGAAATCGGCGAAAGTTAAGTCCTGCAGGACAAGACATGAACCCCTGACTCTGCTAGGGAGGAGACAAAGGACAGCACCGTTGTCAATCGTCGCCACCCTCGGGTCCAATTCTTTCTCCAAATACCAATGACAGAACCTGAGCCATTTACTCTTGTATTGAGATCTGGTCGAGGGTTTCCTGGCTGCTGTGATAATGCGCATGTTATCCGCAGACAAACCCAAATGCTCTAGAGCCGCGATCTCAGGCACCATGCCGCCAAGTTGAGCGATTGTGGGGAGGGGTGCCACATCTGCTGTTCCCCTTGGTCAAGAAGATCGGGAGTTACTGGTAACCTGATCAGCGGACACACCGATAGGTGTTGAAGTTCTGAGAACCAAAACCTGGCCGGCCACCACGGAGCTATCAGTAGAAGAGAACAGTTGACAGAGCTCTTTAACTTCCAAATTGCTCGATGAACCAGAGGAAGAGGCGGGAAGGCGTAAGCTCTCATGTTGTACCATGGGATCTCGAGTGCGTCCCCCAGAGAGGAGGCTCCCAGATGCCCTCTGGAGGCGTACCGAGAAAGCTTCTTGTTTACCGCCGTGGCGAAGAGGCCACCTCCGGTGTGCCTCAACATGAAAAAATCCATGAGAGGATCTCCGCCTTCAACTCCCACTCGTAGCTGACCACTGTCCGCCGGCTGAGGGCATCCGCGGTGACATTCAGCCGGCCCAGGATGTGCACTCCAAGCAGCCAGACCCCATGGAGCACGGCCCACTCCCAAATCTGGATGGACAGATCCACGAGAGGGGGAGACTTCGTTCCCCCTTGCTTGTTTATGTAGTACATTGACACCTCATTGTCCGTTCTTATGCGGACCACCTTGTTGACAATGAGAGGTCTGAACACCTTGCCAGAAGCTCCAATTGATTTATGTGCAGGAGCTTGTCCTGAGGTGACCAAAGGTCCGAGACCTGAAGAAGATCCAACGTCGCGCCCCACCCGAAAAGGGAGGAGTCTGTCATGATCGTTACCATGGGGGCTGGGTCCTGGAACCCCACGCCCACTGACAGGTTGCTGAGAGATGACCACCAGTCCAGGTCCACTTTCATGGAATCCGGAATCATTATCCGTTTGGAATCCGGGTCCACAGCCTGACGCCAGGAACTCTGAAGAGCCATCTGGGTCCGTCTCATTTTGAGACGAGCAAGAGGAAGAGCCAGTACACATGAGTCCCAGAAGCCTCTGGAACCACCAGGCCGACATGCTCTCCGACTGCGTAAACATCTGACACGTGGCCAACAGATCCGCCATTCTGTCCCCGGTCAGATACACTCGGCAGTCTATCGTGTTCCAACGAAAACCCAGGAAAATCAGGTCCTGTGAGACCGTCATGGAGGATTTCCGCCAGTTCACCGACAGCCCAAGATGGAACAGGAGCTGAAGGAGAGACTGGAGGTTGCCCACTGCTGTCAACGGACAAGGGCTGCGAAGGAGCCAGTCGTCCAAATAGGGATACACATGGATACCCTGGAGACGAAGATAGACCGAGATCACTGACATCATCTTCGTGCAGACATGCGGCGCCGAACTGAGGCCAAAAGGAACCACTCGAAACTGGAAGGGCTCCTCTCCCAAAGAGAAACGGAGGCATCTCCTGTGTGGGTTCCAAATCAGGATATGCATGTACGCATCCTGAAGATCCACCACGCTGAGCCAGTCGTCCGCCTGCAACGAGGAGCGAATCTGGCCGGGCGTGATCATCTTGAATTTCTCTTGGGGTAGGGAAAGATTGAACTGGGAAAGGTCTAGGATGGTGAGCAGGCCAGCCTGGTTGGGTTTGGGCACCGTAAACAGCCGGGAGTAGAAGCCCTCCCCTCGCTCCCCAAGGGGAACGGGTTCCACAGCTCTGAGGAGCAGCAATTTCTGAACCTCGGCCTTGAGGGAGGGTGAGCCCGACAGCTGTAAAGGAGGGTTGTGGGGTGGGGTAGGGGGTAAAGGTAAGCGGAAGCGCGCTCAAGCGACTGACAAGGCCCATCTGTCGTCTTCTTCTGTGATGGCTTGCCACGCCTCCCGATGAGACGCAATGCGTCCTCCCACCGGGGTCTCGTGCGAGCGTGGAAAAACCCTCATTTGGCAGGTTTATCGGTGGCGGTGCCACCTGAACCTGATGAGGAGGCTGAGGAGCGGGAGAAATACTGCGTACGCTGTTGCCTATGGCGGTTATTCCCTGCAGGGGTATCCACTCTGCTATTTTTGCGGTCGAGGAAGCCCCTAAAACCAGAGGGAGGTCGACCTTGCGACAAAGGCCTTTGAGCCTTCAAGGGAGCTTTGACCAGAACAGACAATGATTTGGCTGTCTGAGTGCTGTCTTTGGTTTTGGTGAGTTCTACATCAGTAGAAGAGTGAAAAAGCTCCTTACCATCAAATGGAAGGTCCAGAACCTTGTCTTGCACCTCCTTCGAGAACTTAGTGGCATGTAGCCATGCTTGCCGCAAGGTATCAACCCCAAGCATCAGACCCCGAGCGTGATGAGCCGCAGCCTCCAGGAGATCCTGGGCTAAGACCCTGGCATCGGAAAGGCCTCCTCTGAAATCCTCCAGCTTCTCGACCGGAATGTGCTCCTCAAACTCCGACAGACCTCTCCACATCCGCATGTTAGCTCCCGCCAAAATCAATTCTGCATTGGCCTGCCTGAGCTGCAAGGCCGAATTGGCAAAGATTTTCCTCCCTAGGGAGTCCAGGAGCTTGTCCTCCTTTCCCAAGACCTGAGTAGCCGTCGTGGAGGAGGATGCTGCAGGTCTGGATTGCAACGTGGCCGCAGCCACCACTGTGGAGGAGGGAGGCGGACAAGATGACAAGGCCACGTCTTCCAAGGAATGTAGCCTGTACCTCGCGTCAATCTTTTTATTGACAAAAAGGCCCGAGTGTGGCTTTTCCCAAACTCTTCAGACCTTGGCCAGAACGTCCTTCTGCAAGAACAGGCCAGTACGCTCCAAAGGAGACAAGGTGAACGCCCCAGAAAGCACGCCCTCCTAACATCTAAGAAGCTCATCATGTCCAGTACCCGGTCATGGAAAGCTCTGGTAGAGCGGGGCAGGTCCTCGTTGTCCTGATTGCCTTGAGGGTCATCTGACAGGTCAGGATCCTGCTGAACCGTGTCAGGCACTGCCTTGTCCACTGGGGACAATGGTGGCACAGGCGGAAGCGCAGCGGGAGGCACCACGGGCAAGGGAGTCGCCGGCGGAACCACCATCGAACGGGCAGAGCCAGAGGCGCGGGTGGACATATCTTTGAAAAGCCCTTTGAAATATTCCCTCATGGGGTCGGTGCACATAAGCGCTTGAAATTTACTGAATAAAGCATCCTCAAGAGATTGTTTCGGAGCCTGAGGAGGCCTCTCATGAGGTGGACAAATCCAGGGACGTAACAGGGAAGGGTGCCTCACCGGCCCCTCCGCCGACGTATCCATATAAATCAAGGGAGTCGCCCCCGCGGGCAACGAAAACATTGTGCGGAAGAGGCATCCGGGCTTTCCAATCATAAACTGGCCGGTAAGGATGCGCACAAAGGACCTTGGGTTCACCCGAAGGACCGAACCCTACACCAGGGGCCGATGGCGTAGTTGTAGGGGTAGTACCTAAAATGGCCGCCGTGGTCGTGACGGGAACGGCCGCCATTTTGTCCTCATCTGAGGGGAACTGCGGCACGTGAGGAAGTGAGGCAGGCGTCCCAGTCGATGGATCAGGGGTCTTAATTTTAGCCTTAACGTAAGGAACCTCGGCAGAGCTGGTACTATGAGGCCTGGAATGTTTCTGTGACATACCAACCGCCAACTGAGCCTTCGAAGGAAGAGCCTCGGCACTGCCAGTAAAAGAAGAAACTTTCTTCTTTGCCCCCTCAACAGATCTGGTGTCACCACAAGAGCGGGAACGGTGCGCTGTCACCGACAGGGCCTTGCCCGGCCCCTCAGAACTGTTGGTTTGCTTAGCCTCTGTACGAGGGACCTCGGACCTAGGCCCGGTAGAAGCCTTATCAGCACGGGCCTCGAACATCCGTTCGGTAACCTCAAGCCCAGCCAAGACCTCGGGGCACACCCCGGTTTTGTTTTTGAGGGAAGCCGAAAGAGCGGCCTCAGATCAAGCTCCGGTACCCCACGACTCTATAGAACTGGGTCTACAAACAGCCCCCACAGGAATAGCCTCGGAGCGTACTCCGGTGTTCACAGGCCCCTTACGGAGACCCTTGGAGAAAACTCCGGGCCTAATAATTCTACCGACAGGCACCTCATGGCGAACCCTGTTAACAGAGCGATCAATGCCCCTCCCGGTTCGAGAGGAAACCAGGAAGGTATCCCCCGGCCGGGGTGCTCTGAAAATTAAAGAACTTACCGGGCGTTTTTTCTTCTCGTCGATGAACGCCTGAAAATGCGAAGGAGGAGTCTGTCCGAACACCTCCTCCCACCGCTCCAACCGACGTTGAAGTGCCCGGACCGAAAGGGAGTCACAGTAAAAAACAGGAGTCCCAACGGTGTTCCGGACCCAAACACTCTAAACAAAGAGGATGGGGATCCGCCCTCGCGAAGCGACGGTGACACGATGAACAGTCTGGAAAATCTAGTTTAAAAGACATAGACAGACTAGTAAACGAATGCTAGCGAGAGCCAGAGAGGGGAAAAAGGGAAGAAAATCTTCCGAGGATGCAAGTGCGTCCGGCCCCGATCGTGCGGAGAAAAGGACAGATGGGCGATGCGCGGGGCGGAGCGGAGCCAAGGTGGGCGGGGTTACGACCACGTGCCGGGCCCCACGCAGGAAAGAGAGGAGGGACACATTTTTGAAAAAAATGTGGATGCATTTTACAAAAGTGCTCCGGTCCCGTCCCACAGGACAGAGAGATGTCCCATAAGTATGGAGGAAAGGGGACGGGACGTAGGAGTAAGGCTGAGTACTAGCTGCAAACCACGATAGCCCCGCAAGTGGGGAGTTATTGCCCAGATAAACTTACCAAGTAATCCCATAAACGCAACCAACAGTGTATTACACAATTTCTTGGCAACTTGCTCACGATTCAGAAAGGCTATAGAAGGTATTTCTACCACCTCAAGATTGTCTCTGTAGTCTTCATCCAGGAAGTCAAGCAGAATCCATTTTTCAGCAGTCATATTTTTGTATTCCTGCATTCCAACATCACTTCCCCTCCACGCAAAGAGGTTGGGTGTTCTCAGAGACCCCAAGGTGCAGTTACAGCAGAGTCCTAGGATCAACAGAACCTCCATTTCAGACTTTCTGCTAGTAGAGGGCTTTTGCTAAAATCCACAGCACTCTGCTCTCCCTCGATAATCGGGGCCACTCTGCTTCAGTACTTGTTAGGGTCCTGCTTTAATGTTAAATACCCTGTGATATTTGCCTTAATGTTCCTGCACTGCCATACAACCCTGCACGAGCTCACTGAGGATGTAAGGAACGTTCTTCCGGCAGGGTTCAAAGTTGGTTAAACTAGACAGGCTCCCCTGGGTCGCCTCCTAATAAACCATAATCTTTACAGTTGTTGGGTTCATTCTTTTGACACGCTGCACTCTTTCTGGGAGGTAAATGTGACATGATTCCCAACAGAAGCAGTCACAAAATTTTTAACTTGGAACAGCTAGGTTACCATCTCTCAAAATAAATATAGGGGATGAACTCTTGTATGCCCATGGCTTCATGTAGATTACATACAAGATACAGTTAAAACCATTTGGAGGTAAACAGGCCGCATTTTATTGCGTAAAGATTTTTGCAAAACTTGACGGCCCAATTAGTACCTTTTAAAACAAGATAACATGATCACATGACCATTTCCCCAGAAGCCCCCTCTGACCCACATGTAGCCTGTTGGCCTACTAGGATATGACGTCCTTTCATCACAGGATGTTTTTTCGCTGGGTTTTACACTGCAAATTTTTTGCCGCAAAAAACTCAATTTTTTTGGGGGGGGTTGGAAAATATATAAATTGGGCATAGGTGTACGGGAATATAAAAAAAAATTAAAGTGGACAGGGGGGTTAAAAAAAAAGCAATGTTTTTTCATAAAAAAAATCGGCGGTAAAAAACCCTGTGGAAAAACATCCCACAATGAAATGACATGGAGAAATTACATAGGCCACCTACTAGCTGTCTGAGCTGCTCTGGGGTGAATGCAAGTCTGATATCAAGCGGACTATCAAAAACCCAAGCGTGGGATCCACCTTCGCCTTTCTCCCCGATGGGCAACCGGAGGGGCCAGCCAATCACCCACACCTGCTTGCTGGCCTATTGGCCGGGAGAGGACCCCTTACCTACAGTCCGGGTAGCACAAGATAATTCATAGATTAAGGTCAAAATTGATCATGATCATCATAACATCTTTATACATTGTGTATATCCCTGTCAAACGTGCCAACTAAATCCAAAATGAGACAATTAAATCAAAAGCTTGACAGCTGGCAGAACTGATTTATACCACTTCTATATCAAAATTCACTTCAAATACTTAAGTCACAACCTGGAGAACCAGCATGTAGGATGGGAGGGTGGGAAACATCCAGCTGGGGCAGTGAGGCAAGAGGGAGAGGAGCAACCCCCTTTTAAGGGTGTCACCGGAAGACAGGTAAGACCCCGGAAGTATTCTGTCATGGGGTCAAAGACCTAACCCCCAACCCACCAGCGTTCGCCTTAGACCATGAGGCAGCCCCGTAAGGGTGCCTGCTTCCACCAGTTACAAAACAAATGAAGGAAACTTTTTTTTAAAAATGTATACAATTATTTTTTAAAACATGATAAGCAGACTCTGTTAAGGAGCAGTTTCTTTACTACAGAATCAGGTCGGAGATGCGTAATGCTTACAGCTTTAAAAGAGTCGACATCCTGCTTAAAGCATAGATGAATTGCTGCTAATTTCACTAAAAGCATGAGATCCCTAATTTCTTGGTGGAAAGTTAAATGTGTCTACGTCACGCGAGTGTGACCCAAAAACCCCAGAGATTGACATGAATGGTAAATGATCATGGCACATCCATAGCAGTAAGGACAATCAAAGCGAGCAAAGAGCAGGCCTCAAAATGTGTACTAGGCAGTAGCTAGTGGTAATTGACTCTTGGCGAGTAAGAAATAGTGTGATGTGTGTGGAGTTACTTTATACCTGGCAAGTAGCTTGCAACTAGACATTTTTAGCCCTGGTAAGAGTTTTTTTTTCCTGAATATAAGTGGCTGGTCAACTATATTTTGGGTTGCATTCTGCCTCACGGACAGTGCCTCGGACATTTAATATTCTCGTGCTCACGCTCACAGCATTTCTTAAATTGTTAAGAACATATTTTGAATAGACACTCAACGGTGCTACACCAATGCCATCTCTACTGAATTTTTGAAAACTCTTATGGAAATTGTATTTTTTGATCAGTCCTTTGTAGTTTAATGTGTTCTAATGGAAAGATCAAATGTAAAGAAAAAAACAACAATAAAGAATCAGAATCCAGCAACATTTAAAAATAAAAAAAAATAAAAATCACATTGAAACACTACGTGGAATTGATCAGTGCACACCTATATGGGAAGCAGGGGAACACTATACATAAGGTATACGCTGAGAGGGTTGAAAAGTAAGGGTGAGGTGTTGGCAGAGGAGCTCGTAAGAATTAAGGGCGGGAGGGGGGGGATTTTAGAGGGGCTCAATTAGGGTTGAGTAGAACAATCAGAGACTGGCAAGATAGCCCTAGAAGAGCAGTGTCTTTAAACTGCCGGGTGAATTAAGCCAGTTTTATATTTTATTATTGTACGAGCCGTGACTGGCATTTAAGGCACTGCTAAGAACAATGTTACTACTGTGTATGTTGTTTAGCCGAGATACCAGGTTAATATTGACCCTTCATTGAAAGCAAAATGTCTGAACGCTCCTGCGTTAGGTTACACATTTATTCCATAATCTGGGATGCCAATGGCAGAAAGGCAAAAGAGATCAGATCAGAGGCAGACGAAGCCGTGCCCATTCTGCTCCCAGAGATGATGTCAGCCCAGCAGTCTGCCAGCAATCATTTACAGCTGAAGCCATCTGTTGACTAGAACTCGTGAAGCTTGCTTAATATGCTGGCGCCGTGTATGCACACAAGCAAGTTAATCATAATGCAGGTTCTGTGCTTGAGCAAAATAAACATTATTTAACGACTATGTGGCATACCAGCCTGCAAGATTTGCACAAAACACTATACAATATAGCGTAGCCCCCGTTTTTATTTTCTGGCCCGGGAGCACACAGCTGCTCTGGCGAGGGGCTCAGCAGCCTGCAAATAAAATGGTTAGCGCAGGAGATGGCCTACACCCACAGTTCTTAGGTGACTAATGGACACAAACAACACGGCGACTATTTATAGGGATCACAGCAGGGACCCCTCTTTTATCAATCAAACTATTTTCTTTTCTTCCTAAGAGTCCCCTGGCGTGAGCTCACCCTGCCTTAGAGGGGTCTTAAGGACCGTTATGGCGAGTCTGCTGCAAAAGACCCTGTAACTAACCTCAGGTACCACTCACAGAGTTTGAGGCCAGAGGGTGGCCTCTGTGGGTGGTCCCATCATGCAAGGTGGTGTCAGCCAAGCCACCACACCATCCCACTACCTCACGCCAGGGTACCTCCCTTCTACCCCGTCTTAAACTAACGGCCATCTATTTAACTTCCTATCCCTACTTAACAGTTACCCTACTTAACATTCCCTCTACTACCTCAACTCTCTACTTCCCCTACTTAACATTTACCCTATATAGTATTAATGAAGTAAACACACAATTATTCATTCACATATGCATAGACTCATAAAACATAAAACGCTATGTCATAATGGGGTGACTGCTGCAGTCACCCCTTCACAGTACCTTGCAGGTCTGCTGAAATGACCTGCTAGAGACTGGGGCCCGACTCCACAATGGATGCTTTGGGCATGGCCCCTCCTTCCAGCGTGGCCCCACACACACAACCTGTGCTTCTTAAATTGTCATGGGGCCATAGCCCCTCTTCTTTCTGCAGGGTGGCCCCATCCACCACGTGTGGCCATCAGCATTCTGCACACTGTCCCCATCTCAGTCCTGTGCAAATGAGGGTCCTCCTACACTTCGCTGCCACACTCGCGTTATAAACAATATTCAGTGTGGGCCCCATTGGCTGAGGGGCCCACCCAACGTCACCTCTGCAACCTGCGGGCTGTTTTATTTACAATGGGTGTGCCCCGTTGCCTGTGGGGCCCACCCGACATCACCGCCACAACCTGGGTGGCATTTTGCTTTTGGTGGTGGCCCTGTTGCCATGGGGACACCACCACGCTCACAGCCTCTCACAGAGTGCTATCTCCCACACTCTGGCAATTGTCAGCGAGCAAGCAGGACCAATGGCTGCAAACCAATTGGGGGCTACATCCCCGCCCCTTTCCTGGGTCAGAGATTACAAGGAGAGAATTGTGTCCGTTGTGTGCTTAAGCCCAGGAGTTGCAACCTTGGCTCATCTGTGATCGCACAAAATCACTTGAGTCTTTGAGACAGTTCAAGGGTTGTTATTTATTTTTGTGGGTCCTTGGATGTCTCCCTCTCTCATCCTGCCTCCGACTTCTTCCCCAACATAACCCTCAATTAGTGCTACCTATTGTTGACCCCTACTGTCTAAAGTCTGTCTTTTCTTAAAGACGGTATCTATAAAGCAGGCTTACCTAAACTCCCTCAGGACTTCCTAACTCTCCCTACTCTAACCAAGGGCTAGAGTTCCAGTGGAAGTTTGGATAGTGCCTTTCACATTGTTAGAGTCAGGCAGTTGAGTCATGACCTCCTACCTCTTCTCTTTTACTCTTACTACCACACTACTCTGGTTTATTCCACCCACCAGTCCCCCTGCTGTTCTCTTGGTCATCCTCCACCTCTACCTCTACCTCTTACCTCACCAGAGAAGTGCATGCTTCCTGCTCCCTGTCCCCTATTTAAATCACCCTCCCTTTTCTTAGATTGGGTAACTCTCCCTGGCTAATTTGCCCGGTCTTCTCCGCCCGTGGTGTGTATGTGCGAGTGGAAGTCATTTTAGCGTGGGCTTGCTGCGTAGCAATGGCGCATAGGAAGAACAATGTCCCAGTTTGTGTTTTGTGGCCCATTCTTGTGGGGCGCCCTGGTAAGTTTAGGGAAGGATGGTCCCTTTTCCCCCTCTCCGTTAGTAGGGGGATCTCTGGTTGATTGTGCGAGTATGCTGGCGGACTCTGCCGGTGTAGCGAAACTGCAGTGGGAGCATCTCCCTCCCTGGTAGGGCTTATCTTTATCCACCACCCCCTGCAGCTGGAAAGGACCTTCACCTCTTCTTGACAAGGCCAGGCTACTGGTTTTGTCAGTGATAACATTCAGCCTGACCACAACCCTGGCAATAAATGTGTTGGTAACAGCAATACCCTGGTGGGGGGGATGATTATTGCTGGTAAGGTATCCCTAAAGAAAAAGGTGGTGTAAGAGGTTTTTGCTGGTAGGAGCTTGTGACATCAAGAAGCCTAGCAAGGAGACCCACAACTCTGAAGTTGATTTCTAGGCCAAACAAACTCTACAGAGAAACAGAACAGTGTGTTGGATGCTATATCTGAGAGGCAGGTTGCACGGTTACCAGACATTTGGTCGAAAAAAAATTGGTCGACCAGACAAATGGTCGAACCAATTTGGTCGAAAACCAAATGGTCGAATTTTTTTTTATTTTTATTTTCACTCTTTTTTTTGGGGGGGTCCCCTCCAACCCCTTTTTTTTTCTAAAAAACCCTTTTTTTTAAAAAACGAAAACCCGAAAAATAAATATATAATAAAAAAAATTCGACCATTTGGTTTTCAACCAAATTGCGTCGACCAAATGTCATTCGACCAGTTTTAATTCGACCAAATGACTGGACACCAGGTTGCACCATAGAAGAAAGTACTGCTTCTGTATATCTCTTGGACAATGGGTGTTAGACTATTATAAAATACTTAGGATTCCTTGTGCACTATCCTAACCTGTTACACTTGTTCAGTTCTCCTCAATCACACATTCAGTATAGTGGACCTCTTTTTCTGTCAATACTGCATCCCTAGGTCCTTCAGTCATTTGTACCATCCTGCACCCCGTAAGGAGCTAAGGCCACAGGACAGGCAGGGGAAAGCTACAAACAGGTCACCTTTATTTATTTTGGTAAACATGGGAGAAACTAGAAAAAGTAGTATTCCTCTCAATTCAACCCAATAAACTGTAGCACTTGCAAGAGAGTAGGCACTCCTGTTATGCTGAAGAAGTACTGTCAGTACTATGTGCGATTCCAACCCCAACCTACTATGAATCTTTATGCATGTAGAACATGGGTTAGACGAAGACTATAATGTTTTTATGCTCCCTCTGCCCCACCCATATGAACTGACTTGAGACGATTGGGAGGCAGGGGGGAGACAGGAAAAGTTGGTCTACCTAAGAAAATAAGGAATGCAAATTATACGTTGATCATGGATATTCCGTTTAACCCAACATACTCAATCGTACAATGTAAAAATCAATTGTATGGCCAAGGCCTCAAAGGAGGATGTGAAGTTCCATGAGGTTTCTAAATAAAAACGTGAAAAACCTGAAAAACCTGAGAAGAATGGCAAACCCTCCTGAATGACTGGGACTGTACATATTGAATGGACAGGTAACAGGTGATCTACTGGGCCAGTACACATGTTTAAGGATAACAGAGGTTTTATAGTGGACTATTTCTTGCTCTCGCAGGATCTTCTTAAGGAAATAAGCAACCTAATAATTGAGAGAAATAGCCTTAAAGGCCATTCCACTCTCTCGGTCACTTGGCATCCCTTCCAGAGAATGGGAAACGTCCCGAGAATGATTGGTGATTTAGTTCTAAGAAAAAAAGGAAAGAGCAGTGGATTAGTGGATTGGTCAGAGCTTTATGTCGTCAATAAAGCCATGTCCTAAACTCAAAGTAAAGAGGGTTTTCTAGTAAAAGTATTTGGGGGCTGGGAAAATATTTAAGTTGAGACTTTTCATGACTAAACAGATGGGCTCAGATGTGTGCAGCTATCAATGGGAAGGTAACTATAGGTAAAGGTGTAGTAAGAGTGCCCCCCCTACAACATAAACATAGCAACAAAAAGAAGACTATGGACTAGGAGTACAGTAATCACTATGGTGAGTAACGTTTCCGTGCTCCTAGGTCCCATTCCATTTCCTCCATACTTGCGGGAGATTCATTAGTACTAGTCTACCAGTGGGTGGAATGTTCCCTCTCCAACTTTAGCTGGAGAGATTCTTCAGTACTGCCTGACCGAATTGAGCGTCTGCCCTCAAGCTCATGTCCAGACAGTAATGCTTGCAGAATGCCATGGGAGAGGCCCAAGTTACTGCTTTTGAAATGGTGTCCCAGGGGACAGATCATTTCAAATGCAACCGATGGTGCTTTGGCTCCGACCATGGTGAGTAAGAAGCCCCATAGGGTTAGAGTGTTCCTGTATATATGATATATAATATGATATGGCATTTATAACACACCTGTACACAAGTGTTTCAAGGCTTACGACGAGGCAAAGGGGGGACAAAGGAAGACAGAGAAAAAGATCTTACTAGGTCAGGTGACATTGAGATCGTGCAAATGCAAGGGAGAGGGGTCGGGAAAAGTGTGAGGGGAAGAGGAGGGGGCAATGCAGTACATGGTATCAAACAATAATAAGTGTGGCCAGCAAGTGGCAGGTGCAAGGGTAAGGGTAAGTGCAGACATCAGGTGTCTTAAGTGCAGGTAGGGCAACTGTAGGGTTACAGACACAGACCCAAGTGCAAGAGTTGCCAGAGGGGCAGTGCAGGTGTGCAACTGGCAGAGAGGGGGCCTGGGCCCAAGACAAAGGGTAGCAAGGTGACCAGTGCAGTTACAGATTCAGCCAGGAATTTAGCAAGGGAGAGGAAGAGCGAAGGCAGAAGCAAAGGGGAAAGTCTTGAATTGCTTCTGGAACTGGAGATAGTTCTCTTCAAGTTTCAGGGAGGCTGTTCCAGAGGAAGGCCCCAGCCGAAGAAAGAGATCTTGGTGATGTCAAAGATGTGAGGAGAAAAGCAGAGTGTGGAGTCGAAGATGATCCTGAGGTTCTTAGCCTCAAAGGTGGGAGCAGGAAGAGGGCCAAGGGAGGCCGGCCAGAGAGTGACAGGAAAGGAGGGAGCAGGTGTGCCAATGAGGAGAATCTCCGTCTTACTGGCATTAAGGCAGAGATCATTGGCGGCACACAACTCCTGGATAGCAGACAGACAGTTCGAGATGAGAGAAGGAGAAGAGGCTGCAGAAGGGAGCCTGAAGACGAGCTGAGTGTCATCCACAAAGCACTGAAAGTTGGGGCAGAGAGCGACAATGCAGTGGGCAAGAGGTGCCAGGTATTGGTTGAACCGCCAGGGAGAGAGGTTAGACCACTGGGGAACATCACATGTAGAGAGAGAGATAGAGGAGCGGAAGGACCCTAGTTGGACCCTTCAGTATTGTCCATGCTCTCTCTCAAACAGACATTCCTACCAAACATGGCTTTACTACTGCACCTCATTTTCACTCGCCTGTCCATTATATCGACCTACGTCCGCCTTCTGTCCTTTACAATGTGGCCTCCAAAATGGACAACAACCCAGATTGGCTCTTGCAAAAAAAAAAAGACTTAACACATCTCCCTTTTCACTATGACAGCCCCCTGAAGCGAACTTACTTGGGAGTGATAAATAATACCTCTATAATACCTCTAGACATAAATTCAGACATAGCAGAAGACCATAAATGATTAGCCCCTTGTCACCTCCCTTAACTTATTGAAAGGATGCCTACCTCCTTCAGAGTGTGCTTCAGTACCCAACCGACACATTAAGCCTCTGTACTCGAGGCGCCTCCCATTCACCAGTTCACCATTTGCACGTTTTTTTACATCTGCCTTTGCAGACCCACGAGCCCGGCAGGCAGGGCTGCTTCGGGGAAGATTGTTCCCAACTGCAAAGCTGCGGAAAAAAACTGGAAGAGGACTTTTTTTGCCTCTTAACATGGAGGTTTAAAAATGTCTTTTAAAAAAAAAAAAAAAAGAGGCCTTAAGAGCAGGATCAGGTCTCAAATCCAGAGAGCAGGAGGTTTTCAAGAAGCTATTGGAAAAGATACTGGACATTCTGGTCAATGGAGGAAGTCGCATGCAACATATTCTTCCCCTTTTACCTTATCATTCATCTGAACTTCCTACACAACCTCTTCCAGTTATTTGGGAGAGAAAAATAGGGAAGCTAAAACTTGAGGACACTTTGTTTCAAAGGAGGATTGTTGCCTTACATATTTTCACACTTCTCCGCAATAATCTGCTTCACCCCTCCCTCCAACTGCCCCTTCCTCTTCCAATTATAGGCATCATCATAGGAGGAGGAGGAAACCAGCATTGTTGTCACACGATGTAGGAGTGGCAGGGGTAGACAAGGTCTCTATTCATACATTTCTTATGAAGCTCTAGGACCTGGAAAGAGAAGATCTTGTGCTTGCCACCGCAGACCAGGTGGATCCAAAGCTTTTGGACTTGATTGGTCGCACAGTGGTCTTTTCTGAGGACTTGAATCCCACTTATTTAGTTGACAGCAGGGTGCACTGAAGAAATCTTTCGTAGGGTCAATTCTGGCACTTCACTCAGTTTCTTACACTGCTTATATGACAAATTCAGTCTTTCAAGACAGTGAGTTCTTCCCGCAGACTGGGAGTGATGGAGAGGACTGTTGAAGTCCAATTGAAATGGATCTATGCGATTTTAATCGGAAAATAAATCCTGCAGCCGAAAATGCCAAATTTCAAACTGCGCATTTCAATGAATGTATATGTGGTGGGAGGGTTAGGGTAATACATATTGTAAAGGGAGTATGCAGGGGGCTTGGGGGGGGTCTCCCCCCACATATAAATGCGTTGAAATGCACAGTTCAAAATTCAGCATTTTAGGTCGCATAACTTTCAGCAGCGAAATAATGGGGTGACACTATTGAAATGATCCAGAGACAAGTGGAATGGATTTCTGACCTAGTGCTTGACAATGTAAGGGTACATCACTCGCTGCAGGACACTGACAAATCCTTGGATGTTGTCCCTTCTCCCCTAGGGGGAGCCCTTTCACATGAGGCCAGGGAGGTGAGGCCGCTACCCGATAGTACCTCTCGGGGTGATACTCAGCAGGAGGAAATCATGGGGAGGGATCCTCCCTAGTGGACTAGGGACGACTATCTGGAGACAACGCAGTATTTAGACCCTGCACCAACACCTAACCCCCCTCACTTCCCATGCACTTCACCTCCATACCCTATACCTCTAGCTACTTAATGCCAATCAGAAAGCTTGGTAACTATTGGGACGTGGAAGAGCAGGGAATACCAAGGAGAATCCTACTTGATGGGTACTGGGACGAGGAAGAGGTGTGGAGCCAGGAAGAGTGAAACAGGAAACCTGGTTGAATGGTCTAGCACTTACAAGGCTTCCAACAAAGTGAGGCAGGACTGACAGAAGAGTCAACCCTCCCTGGGGACTCTGCGAGCGAAGAGCACATCCTGCAGACAGAGAATCTAAAGCTGCTGGCCGGGACGCGTGAAAGTGTTACTACGGTGTCCCTGCCTGGTCCACCACGCAGCGGCTGACTGGAGATGGGGGGAGAAGGAAGCCCAAGCATAAGAAGACACTGAACCAAACAGGCAGTAAGAGGTGCACAGCCCGGGCGCGGAAGGCAGCACAAGAATCAAAGAAGCAGAATGTGAGACATTGGAAGTTTCAGAGACCAACTAAGAGAACCGGAACCTCACTCGGGAAGTTACAGGGCTGCCCAGTTCCATAGAAAGAATAAGAGAAACCATTATACGGAGGCCTGTGACCCAAATCCGTTATTTAAGAACATTTTGCATAACAACTATACCTGGCATGCTAGTGAACCGGGTATAGTTCATTCCAGAAATAGTTAAGAAACCGGGTCTAGTAACCGCGACTGAACAAGGAGATCCCTGCATTGCATCTTCTTTATGGCAGTACCTGGCCTACACAAACCACTATAGGGGGCTGCAGTCAAAGACTCCCAGTGAACTGAAAGCCTGATAAAGGCCTGGAGAAGGGAGTTATTCCCTTTAGGATTCTGAAATACCTTGAGAAGCCTGATAAAGGCCAGGGGAAGGGAGACATTCCCCAGGCATTACGAATTGCCTTGTGCACCCTAGGCAAGGCCCGGGAAAGGGGGAGATTTGCCCTGGTGTTGTAAACTTTAAAGAAAGCCTGAGAGAAGGTATGGGGAAGGGAGTCATTATCCCTAGTGTTGTGAACTGTTCTCAGAAAGGCCAGGGGAGTAGGGTGGGGGCTGTTATTCCCCCTGGTGTTGGGAACTGTACACTAGAGCCTGAGAAAGGCCAGGGGAAGGGAGTCATTTCCCCTGTTGCTGTGAACTGTACATTCTGAAGTCTAAGAAAGGGCAGGGGAAGGAAGACAGTCCCCCTGGTTTTGCGAACAGGGAAAGCAAAGCTGAAGGAGGCCAGGAGACGGGAGTAATTCTCCTAGCAATGGAAGCCAAGAGGAGGATCAAACCAGTGATCCATCCAGGTGAAGGGAGCAACTCCCCCTGGGATACAAAGTGTTGAACTTTCTGAAGCAGAGTTTTAGAGAACCTGCAACCCTTCTGTTGCTTTGTGAAGTACTAGAATCAGGGGAAGGGAGCTAGCCACTCCAGGCGGAGGGAGTCATTCTCCTGGACCAAGAACTTTGGTACAATCGTTTAGTTTAGTTACTAGTGTAAGGGGCAGAGGTAGGGACATTTTGACACAGGACTGTGGACTTTTTAAGTTACTAGACATCCTGACAGATCCATTAGCACTTTAGTTGAGACAGGGAAAGCACTCTTAGAATGAGGGAAAGTTAGGTTTTCTCTTTAGGCACATCTCAAATAAAAGTCTATAACCCCAAACATGCCACCTGTGTGTCAGTCTCCTCCTTCTGCACCCTTAAAACCCGCTATTCTGGGCTGCAGGAACATGTGGTCGAGGGACTGGAAGAGTGATCTCTCCCAGAGAACTCTAGCATGATGAAGCACTGTTGTCGGGTGAAGAAAGTGGTGTGGTTATAAAAAAAAGGCATATGAATGTTGGCAGAGGGCTACATTCGTCCAGGCAAAAACCTAAACCTCCAGCATCCAAAGTCCAGTCCTCCCGGAGGAACCTCCAGAGTCATTCTCAGCAAACAAATCAAACCAGCCAAAAACAACCCAGCGTCTCAAGTAAACCTGCTGCAGCCACAGCAGCTGTTCTCTCCACATCTCACTACAGATTATCCATTAAGACTGGATGACCCACCTCTGGGTGACCCAGAGGGCAGTAGTCCATCACATTTCCTTGCCGCTTTGAAGCAGGAATCACGGATGGGCAGTCTTGGCAGTGAGAGAGGGCTACCAGAGAGTTTGATTCTGCCACGCTGCCTTCAAGGTTTCAAGAGACGCCACTACCCAGACACCAAGAGAATGCATGCCCTGCTCCAGAAGTAAATCATACAGTACACTCTGGTAGTCAAGATGGAGGCATCCTTTGCATTCCCTACCTGGGAAAAATAGCCTACAGAGGAGTGGTGTACCATCTTGGACTAAAAATACTGCAACACGTTCATCAGGAACATTCAATTCAAGGAGGACCACTCTGCAGCATATTATCCCATGGTAAACCGGGGAAGACCATCTTTGCTCCTTAGATATGCAGATACATATCTTGGTAGTCTGATACAGCCAAAACAGTGTCCCGTTCTGTGCTTTGCAGTTGAGGGAAAACCTCCAGTTTCAAGTTCTTCCCTTTAGTCTGAAATCCTCTGCCTGGGTGTTTAAAAAGACTGTGGCCCGGTTATAGTGCAGATCCAGTCCTAGGGCATTCTTCGTCATCTGTACCTGCACGATTGAATGGTCCATACCCCACTCAGCAATGTGGCAACCAGCAACATTCAGGGGGTGCCGTCTATTCAGCAGATGTTCAGGATCCAGATGAATTGGAGAATGTCATGCCTAGACCGGCCACAGTATCCTCAATGTATAGGGACCCGGTTTCTCACAGAAAAAGGAATAGACTGCCAGAGAACAGGATTCACAAGCTTTACTAGCATCTCCCAGAGATACACAGTTGAGGACTCAAACACAGGGCAGCCACCATAGTTGTGGTCCCCTGTGCCAACTTGCACAACAGACCAGTTATCACTCACCTTGTCAGGCACTTATCTCCCTCAAGGGACCATCTGGAGACTCTTGCCACCTCAGTCCCAAGTGGTAACAACAGATGACAGTGAGAGGGCCCGGGGACCAAAAACTCGGCAACAAATTGCTCGGAGCAGCTAGTCTAACTAGGATACAGGCAGGTTCTTAAATTGTAAGGAATTGGTAAGCATTCTTCGGGCCCTCAACACATACAATCCTAATTGCAGGGTCAAATGGTGAAGGTTCAAATGGACAGTAGTGTGGCCATGGCTAATCAAATTCAGGATGGGGCACAGGGTCAGCCTTGCTATGCAGGTTGGCAATGGAATTGGGCAAATGGCAAGAGACCCACCTGCTGTCACTGTGCAGTGTTAAGATTTGGGCAACCGACAACCAGACAGCAGACTCAGGCCTTCCCGTCCTCTCAATCTCTGGCCCCTCCAACCTTTTGCAGCATTTGTCTCAGGTTCGGTCACCCCAAAATGAATCTGTGGTATTGCTCGAGGTATCGAGACCCTGAGAAATGGGCTCTGGGTGCCAGGTCGATAGCCTGGCCCCCATGCCTTCTGTAACCCTTGCCTCAGACTTCCCTTAATCCAGGGAGCGTTGATATAGGTTTGGAGGACTTGGTTCCCGTTACTGAGGAGCCTGCCCAGGAGCCTGCCAAAGCACCAGAATAGATTCTACCAGTAGAACCCACACACTGGATTTTCTCAGTCTAGACCGAGGGTCCTTCCTGAGAATGCACCTCTTGGTCTGGAGGTTGAAAGGGAGGGGCTAGCTGTGGTAATTATCATCACCCTTCTGTCTTAATTCAGACACTGGAAAATGTTTCAAACATGGTCTCAAAAAAAATTATATTTTGTATTATTATTTGTGCTTTGGTTTTCAATAAGAGTCCCTCCAAACCCTTTAATTTTTGGCAATACCCTTGGTTCAAAATTCCCATGCCATAACAGACAGCTTTAGGAGGGGAAATAGTGAATACTGACATCTCAATTTAACATGCTTCATCTGTGCTGCATAAAATGTATTTTTTCTGCTTTATTAGGTCTTATAATTAACCTAAATTCCTTCTAGTCAAGAACTGAAAGCCCAAATAGGACATATGACTGTTCAGCACAATAATGCTATTTCAATCTTTCATATAAACCTACGGGGCATTGATGTCTTAGCTCAAAATGTTTTTTTTTTACTTTTATTGATTTCAAGCTCCTTTTCCTTCACATAATCAGTAATTTTTAACAAGCGCTGAAGGCCAGTGGGAATTTGGTCAATGAGGATGACATCACCAGCATAGAAGAGCCATGTTATTTCCATAGTTCCCAGTTTGGGTGGAAAATTACTAATGCCCATGAAAGTGCTTCCCAAGTCTGACACAGAGTTAAATCGGTAGGGCACCAACACGCAGCCCTGCCTCAAACCTCTGTGTGTCATGATTTTATTAGACAACACACCCTGGGGAGTTAACTGTACTCTGATCTGCGTGTCACTATGTAATGCAATTAACACATTTAACAGCCCCTCCGGAACACCCAATTTTTCCAATTTCTTCCACAGTAAAGATCTCTCGACGTAGTCAAAGGCTGCTCTTAGGTCAATTGTCACTAGACATATTGACTTGTTTTTCAATCCCAAGACTTCGTTTTGTAGGCTAGCTAGTATGAAGACATTTGACTTTGTTCCTACATGCTCTGTAAAGCCGGATTGATGTTTTTGAATAATCTTATTAGTACGGGATCATTCCACCAAATCTCTCAACACATTTGAGCTAAATATCTTACTACTGATGTCAAGTAGTGAAATCAATATCAGACCTTGTTGTTTTACGTGGCATAGTGTTGACTATGCTGCTACATAGATAACCGTTTGGTAACAAAAGATTTTCTAGACCAGTGTAGTTCCCTTCAATATAATCAGGCCAACAGATATGTGATCCTAACTGTCTAGAAACCAATATGGACCTCAGTTTGCCCCCCCAAATCATCAATAATCTAGCAGCACTTAATGGTCTATTCAAATGGCACCCGATTACAAGTGCGGAATAAAGAAATTCAAAAAGTAAATACTAGCTTTAAGCACCCTGTGAGTAACTCGAACTCAGAGAAAATTTCCAAACGGATGCCCCCTGTGCTCTTTGATAAATTTATACTACAATAGCATACAATACTTTACATTTGGCGAATATTTTTTTTAAAAAAAGGAAGAGAGAAAAGAAAAGAAGACAGCTATAGCCCATTGAGCCAAGGGCTACATTGAAGCTCTCCATATCTATACAGTGGGCTTGAGAGAAGGCGCTCTGTGCCAACAGACAAAAAAATAATAATAAATAAATAAATAAATATATATAACTTCTTTTTTTTTAAAAAAAGGGGGAGAACAGAAAGGTGCAGTACAATTGTAAGAATGGCAGCCCAGTACTTCCTCATATTCAGACCAATCCTGGACTTCATGAGGGAAGATACTTATCAAATAGACAAAGTGGCAATGGCAAACAGCCTGGAAAAGGTGCTGGGCTCTTCAGTGGAGAGCAGTATCGAAAGAGCTGTATCAGAAAAAACTCTACAAGCCCCTCCCACCCCCCCTGAGCCAGCCAGAACCAGCCACTGCTGCCCTATCAGACGCCTTCTCCAGGCTGAAAAAAGGCCTTCTTGGACAGGAAGGAAACCCCTTCCATTGATGGACCCTTTGACCCCGAGGAAGAAAACAGGGGTACTAGACCCTCAAGCCTGGAGGGATACCAACAGGGCACTGATCAAGAAGGATATGATTTTGGCAATCAATCTCCCACCTCTTCAGACGAGGACACGGCAAACAATAGGGTCATGACCCTCAACTTCAGGGATTGCGGCAGCCCCCATCCCTAAGAAGCCAACCAAGGAACATTCTCCTTCTAAGGAGATGTTTACTCCAGAAGACTTCGTACATCCCAGATCTACCGACTGGGAACCATCTCCGAGAACAACGGGGGACATCAAAGTCAGGTTACGCAAGCCCCTGGACAAGGAGGTTAGAGCGAGACTCAAGGCAGAATGCCCACTCCCGGAAATTCCAGGCAAAGTGGCCCTGACGCCAGAGTTAGACTCCAAAATGATTACTTTGAATGTCAAAGACCCACGAAAGGGCATATATCGTGCCTGGAGGTCCTGTCAGGACAGAGTATTGGACGTCACTGGTCCTTTAGCGAAGATGATGGACCTTGCTGAAGCAGCCATAGCTACAGGCGACCCTATCGATCCAGTAATTCTCTTGGGTTGGGCCCAAAGAGCCATCTGTTTGCTGGGTAACGCCAGCTGTAACATATAAGCAGAGCGCTGCGCAAAGGCATCCTCTACAAGATTGAAGCCAAACTAAGTGAATTAGCAGACACCGAATCCGGGGCCGTGGCCCAGGGTCTGCTCTTCGGCGATACCTTCATGAAGGAAATGTCTAAATTTGTCAGATTCTTTTCCAAGCAACACATTCTGTGAATAAGGTCAGTAAAACATCTGCCCATAGTGATGGAGATTCTTTGAACATGTAATTTGTCAGGCCATCAGGTGTGATGTGTAATTTCAAATCTAGGGTGTACAAACTGTCACATTTTGCAGAGGTTTCCCCATACAAACACCTTTTCTGTTGTGGATTTATAGGGGCCGTTACTGTATCTGGCGCCTCGGCCGGTTGTAGGAAAGATTTCTGGGAAAAAATTATTAACATCTCATCTCATCACAAAAAGACCACAATTGGCTTCCCCATAGCAATCTTCAGTCATTATTATGAGAAAAGTCGACAAACTCAATCAGCACCATCTTCGCACCAATTCCCATATATGTTTATCGGTAAGATGTTCTGGCACACACACAGCTCTTTAAACGATAATTTCACTGTTAATAACCCCCGACACGGATCCCTCCACTTTTACATTTTATGTGCCAGATCTGGTTTTACTACAATAAGCAGACCACCCGATGGTCTGCCCATTGGACTCTTTACAACTTCCTGAAGAAGTGCTGCAAACCCATGTAAAAATTGTGTCTCTGTCAGCTATGCCTCCTGCAACATAAATAGGTCATATATGTGTAAATCCAGGCTAGCTATACATTTATCGAATAGTACCATTATATTAAAAGTGTCATTCTTTTGTTAAAGAGCCCTGTCCCTAGGTCTGGCCATCAGTCCTTTTGGTTCCAAGGCAGATGACAACCACTTCCAATCTTCCTCTTTTTCTGGTTTCCTTTGATCTCATTCAGGTAGGCGCATTTCCTTTTTTTTCTCAGGGTTCTAGAAGCATGATATTGTATTGCACCGAGATTTATAGAGCGCAGACTAAGACCCAAGGGCATCTAGGCACTAAACGAGGAGCAGACATTAAGGGGGGGGTGGAAGCAAAATCGTGAACACGGTTTAAAAGAGATGCATCTTTAGTGTCTTGTGGCAGGAATCTTTGATTTCCCGAAGGGAGAGAGGGAGCTGGTTCAACAGGGTGAGAGCAAGGACCGAAAAGAGCAGTCCCCCAGTCAGGCTATCTGAAAGCGCAGCACTTTTAAAAGTGCAAACAGCACTTTTAAAAGCGCAAAGGAGGACCTGCGAAGGCACCTGACAGGATGAAGAGCTCCAGTTTATTTTTCCATTAAGTTGCACCTGTGTCTTGAAGAGCGTGGTGAGAGACGCACAGAATTTGTAACTCAACTTGACCTTCACCGGCAGCCAGAGCAGTTGCCGCAACAGACCTGCAGAAGGAGTATGTCTAGGTGCATTTAAGGCTAGCCTAGCCGCTGAATTTTGAAGTACCAGCAGCCGCTGCACCTGGTATCCAGGCTGCCCCAAGTAGACCCTGTTACAGTAGTCCAGCGATCCCATGATCGCCAAAACGAGTAACTTAATACGGCAGTCGGGAGGGGGGAAGGGAGAATATTTCTCAATACTGTTAGTTTTCTGAAACCAGTATTGCAAACTGCTGCAATCTGGGCTTTGCAGTAGCCACCAGTGAGGAGAAGCATCACACCTAAGCTCTTTACAGACATGCTGGGAGTAGGCAACATGGCGAGAGATTTTGGACAGAACTGGGAGCACCTGGTACTATTCACCGTCTGTGGGACAAATAGGAGGCCTTCAGTATCCCCCCCCCTAGCTTTAACCAGTTGGCAGACACCCAGCTGCCTATGGTTAAAAAGCATTCTCTCAATTTATGAGGGGGCTCAGTGGTGGGGGAGTCCAGACGAAACACCAAACTGTGTGTCGTTGGCATATGTTATGTTATGTTACTTGGCATCTATAAAGCGCCTTATGTTGATCATTGGTATGATCTCAAAGCGCTAGTGTGTAAAAGTAAACCCCAGATTCCGGGAAGAGGTCCCTCGGTGGACGTAAATAAAGATTAAACAAAATTGGGGACAGAGCCGACCCTTGGGACACCCCACAAGGAGAAGAGGAGCGGCAAGCCTGAAAAGAAACAGTTTGGGTATGCTCCGCAAGGAACAAAGCAAACCATGCCAGCGGGACTCCCGAGATCCCCACCTGCTCCAGACAGCCCATGAGAATGCCATGATCCACCGTATCAAAGGCCGCAGAGAGGTCAAGAAGAATCAACACTCCGACCCCTCCACATTGTTCAAGCAGAGCTAAATCATCCAAAAGTGAAATCATAACAGACTCTGTACCCATCAAGGGCCTAAACGATTGATAGGGATGTAAACAGTTTGTGTTTTCCAGAAAACGAGCAACGAGTAGAGTGACAACAACCTCAATGTGCTTCATTAAAAACGGCAGCAAATATATAGGCTGCTGATTATCCACGACGGTCAGAGTTCCAGATAAGATTTGGAAGTATGAGTATTTTACTCCCTATTTTTTCTTGAAGTAGGAAGTAAAATTATTTTTTAGGGAGTAAACAAGTCCAATTCCCAATCAGATATCTTATAAGCGAGTAAAAATAGGTTTATACTGAAAACGGAAATGTTTTTATAATATTAATTTCTTTGCACCTAGTTATTCACGCACATTAAAAGATACAGGTTTTCTTCTTTCAATCAGGCAGTTAAAACAGTATTTTCTTCCTGTGGTACTACCTGCACTACTGGTCCAAACATACCCATGGAGCTGTGAGGGTGAAAGCAGGGATGCAAGATTCTACAGGTCTTATCCCTATTTTTTGAGGGGGAGTGAGTGGTGGGGTATTTTTACTCCCCATTTTAATTTTTGGGGCGTATTTGCCAATTTAGATGAGGCTGTTTTAAAAGAGGACTAACCAACACATGCTTCAGGGGGGCTGGAATCACCCCTGACGCAAATGAATATTGAAGATCCGCTGTGCACACAGAAATAGCTTTCAGAGGAAGTCTTGAGAACGTGTAATGGAACTGGATCCATGGAGGATGCGGATTTGAGCTGGTTCAAGGCCCTGGATACAATTATGTCATCCATAGGTTCAAATTGGAAAAGCCCCACAGGGATTTATTTGGCCAATCCAATAGGAGGCCTAGTCTTCTGATCAACCTCAGTAGATATGCGACTCATCAGTAATGGCTTGCCGGATGCAGCTGATCTTATCAGAGAAGAAGGTATTAATAGCATCATATTGCGCTGGTGAGCCGAACGTGTTGTCTATCAGCATGAGAGGAAGAAAGGAATGTTCTTTGGCAACTTTAAAAAACGACTGCGAGGAGCATGCTGCCTCAGTGGTGCGGTTGGCATAGAACCTAGATCTTTCATCTGCAATGATCTTATGGTACTGTATTACTGCAAGTTTATACGCAGTTCGGCCTTCCTGGTTACAAAGTTAGCCTGCCACCTGTGCTCCAGGCGACAAGCTGGTTTACAGGTTGGTAGATTAAAGAGACTGAGGGAGGAGTTGGGGTGAACATTAAAGTCCCCCAACAAAACCAGACTGGAGTGCGTCAGCGCCAAGTCGTAATGAGCTGGGGAAATTCATTCACGAAACTAGCTAATCCTTGGGAGGGTGTGTGATTTATCAATAAAATATGAATTGGCACGTTAGAGGAATCCTGTACCCTTACCATTAAAAGTTCACATGGCAAACAATGTTCAACAGGAATATAGATAGGCATTTGATGGATGCACTGCAAATTACTGCTAGGCTGCCATCCGTGTCAGGCGGGGGCCTATCACGGCGTATTATGGTATAAGAACCAGGCAACATTTGGCGAACATCCAGGTTAGACCTGGCTGAGAACCATGTCTCGGTCACACATAGAAAATCAGGAACAATTTCCTCCAGTAAATCATGAATATTGTTGTGGTGGGCACCGGCTGATCCAGCATTATTTAAGAGAGAGGCCCTGAGAGGGGCGGGGAGTAGCTCAACAGTCCCGTCCCATGTTTACATTTGCGCAAGTCCACATTCATTGCTGAGTATTGATGCACTGCCTGTGCCCCATGCTTAATTTTCTGAAGATTGAAGACTCCATCTACGGGGCAGAATACTTCATACCCCATTGATAAAAATGTTGTGCTTCTTCTGCTAACAATGCAGCAATCATTTTTGATTTAAAATAATATCTTTTCCATTCTCCTTCGGAAACTCTACTAAAGTAAAATCTGCTGATAATAAGTCGCGTGGACGGTAGGAAATTCATCGAAAAGAGTTCATATATTTGTTCTATTTAGGATGACATTCATCTCAGTAGGGATTAGGAGTTCGAAGCCCATCTTTAGTGCAGACTTAATTTTATGAGAAAGCCTATTCCCTTCTCCCTTCCGTGGCAGATGTTATATGCATTCTCACAAATGAACAGGATCTCATCAACTGGTCATCCAATAACCTTGTGGGCTCTAAAATTGCTTGGGAAGATAGATGGAATCCTGCCGCCACAAAGTAGGGAATGCCCCTAGAAACCTCATCCACTATTAAGTTGGATACATTTTTTTCCTCTTTATGATTTTCGTTACTAATGTGGCCCACCACTTGTTGCTTATCAAAATCGTATGTGATAAAGGATCTCAGTTTCTTGCACTCGTTTTTCCCCCCCATTTCTTTTTTTAGACTTGATCTTATTCTGAATATTCTGTGGCTCTTCAATGAGGCTAGCAACTTCTTGTTCAGATGTGTCGTTTTCTGCAATATTTTCCTTTGCTACTGCCCTAGATGCATTTTAATCCCCTACGTTTTGAATTTTGTTTTTTTATCAATAGCACTTTCTAGAGGATTTTTTGGACATTGCCCAGGGCAATTTTAGATTTGTAGTCTTCGTTTCCTTACATGTTTTATTTGTCTTCTCTTTCATTGTATCTTCCAAGGGGGGGAATTATTTTCCTTCTTGTGATATTACTTCAAGGGTCTCTTGCTAAACTCGGACAGATGCACTGAAAGTTTGAAAGTCTTCCAGGACCTGAAATTACTCTGCGCATTCTGAGACAACATTAGTTGACTTGCCTACGAAATTAAGGCAAGTCACAATGTCCGATAACCTGCGTGGCTAACACCCCACAATCTCCCAAGAGAGTCACTGCTTTACGTCCTAAAAAACTGTTGATTGTGCTTTCAGGTCTGAACTAATGTTCCCACATAGGTTAACCAATGCATTTAGCACAAAACGTAGGGCTGGGATTGGATCAACGGGCCCCCAAGCTCATACACCCTTCCTTGTGCTTCATTTGTGGTACCCTGCCCAGGTATCTGAAAAGGCAGAGGCTACTAAAGTCTCAATCTCTGACTGATCGTAGGAGAACATGGCCAGGATGCCAGATAGGGAGCTCCTTAATTGTTCTCTCCTTAGAGATAATTTCCCCATGCGTTCCCAAAACAGCATTTAATGAGTCCACCTGTGTCGGGTGACCGGCCAAATGGCTTAGAATGGCTTCGGTTTTACACAAAGACAGTATTCCATTATCACTGGTGACTATGTAGAATATCTAATATGGGGGTTTCAGCTAATCAGCAGCGTCACAAGTCTTCGTTAAGAAATATTTTGTGATTTTTTTTCCAGAATACATTCTTTCAATTTAGATGTTTTTTCTACCTGGCACAGCAGGGCCTTCTTTCCGACTCTCAGGTGTGGAGACACGTGAAATCATGTCGGGCTGCAGGGTCAATTCAGTGATGTCACCAAGCGATTAGCTACGCTGACCTGCCACTTTGCTTCATAAATTATAAATGTCCTCCTGCACGGTCCTCAATATTTACCCTGAAATGGTTACAAGCTTAAGTTTGCTTGCCTCCACATCGATGTGAAACAAGACCAAAGAGATCCAGTAATTTGGCCAAGCGGGGAGGAAACGGATATGAAACATGAGCAGCGGATCTCGCACAGGGAGGAAGATACTTAATCCGAAACGCCACCGCATGAGCGGGAAGAAGCAAAGTCAAAATGGCCGACGGAGCTCCCTCTCCCTAAACGGAAACACCTCTGGCTGAACGCTCCACCCTACCACACTGTCGACACCCGCACTACTGGAGAGGGACACGGCTACGAGGGGTTGAGGGAACTCCGAACCTCTGCCCGGCGCTCACTGAGATGTGCAGTGCGTGGATCTACTGGTGGAGCTCCGGTCCGGGATATCTACCACGTAACAGGAGAGCTGGCAGCTGGTTCTCACGACATCTGCTTTGGGAATACTGTAACGCTCACCTGATATCCTTGGGGACGCCACTTAGTCTGGTTGGACCACTTCCGACCTCAAACCCAATCCCTTGGACTTTTGTTCGGCTGAAGATTGGGTCTGAAAACACAAATTTGGGTTGATCTTATTGTCTCTTCCTGCCTGGAGCCCACCTCCCTTTTGGACCCACCTTCCCCCCCTAGTGCTCTCCTTACCTTGCTTTATTATATGGTGCACTCTCCGTCCGGCTTCTCTTTGCAGGGGTGCGTTGTTGGATGGGCGCGTCGCAACCTAGTTGCTTCACTGGTGCGGACCCTCTGAGTTCAGACCTGCTGTGACTTCAGTTTGTCCAGGTTAGACTGCTGGTTTGGCAGTTTTGTCGTTTGCTTTGCAATTTCCCCTATTAATGTCTCTCCTTCTTCCTTAGGTGCAAGAAGAGTTCTAGTGGTGCCGTGCTGCCTGGGGCTGCGCACGAGATGGTGAGTGAAAGCGCGATGCGCAGCGCTATGTGCCTTTTTTTAAGCTGACCTGTTTGTTCTCTCTTCCTTGCAGGCCGCTGGGATGTCCCTGAAAGGATGCTGCTGAGAAGATGGAGCGCGGTGAGTAAAGTGTAGCCTGCGCCGCCTTCTTGATCTTGTGTGTGCTAATCAGTGTTTCTTCTCTCTTGCAGGTCGTTCTTATGGACCGGAGTGGACGTGGGCCCGAGGGCGATTTAAACCCAGGTAAGCATGCAATATTTTGGCTATTTCCAGTATTGGAGAATAAACACTTAATAATGCTGTTTTTCGTTCTTTCTTCCCAGGTTGCGGCTTCTTCAACATCGAGGGAACATCGCCGAGATGGAAGATTCTCAGAACCCAGGAGCGGAGGACAGGAGCAGGATTCACTCACAGGTAAGTGTAGACTAACAGTGTTCTTGTAGGTCACCGGCTCCAGAATGCTGGTGAAGATTCGAGCTGAATGTGGTGAGCGTCACGCTGCCAAGTGCAGAGTAACCCTCAGGCTGGGTGTGTTTTATATAGCCCCCAGGTATCCCAGGTACCCCTTGGTCTGCAGCTAACAAGGGGGGTCCTGGGAGACTCTCTGCCAGACATGAGTCCTGGTTACAAGAGCCTTACCCAGAGTCTTTAGCTCACTATCTTTCACAGAGAAGAAATATCCCAAACATATCAGTCTTTGTCTTGCCCTGGGGCAGTCCAGCACCGAAATGCTAGGCAATTCTACTCTGAACAAGAGTACCAACAGCAACCCCAGACACGTGTTTCGTTCTGGTTGAACCTCATCAGTAGGGTGTAGCTGTGCCTCTCTAAAAATAGTGAGCATGGGATCTGACCACACCTAAAAGACTAGACCACATAGCTCGGTTCTAGGACTGAACTATGCAGGGGCATCCATGTTGTGCCAAAGGCTATTGCCAAGCCCAGTTCTCAAGTTCTTTTGCTTCACACATGAGCCTGGCGCCAAATGGCTTGCCTATTAGGGCCAGGGGCAGGGGTCATGACAGATACGATCTAAAGTTGCGGCCCGCATGGGAGTGCCCTGCGACTCACCTACTGCTGAGTCCCTCCACCGCTCGCCCGACCAACGCCGCCGACTCTGGACTGAAACAGTGACACTGCATCGTCCGGGCCCGGATGGCTGATCCCGCCTTTTGACATCCTTGCACCCCATGGAGCCCGCGGCTGCAGTCACACACTTGGAACGGGCCAGAAACTGACAACGGAAGAGGGCAGTGACGTGTACAGCCCACCCTAATTTGAAAAGACCACTGGAAGGGACCGAATCCACTCGGAACACCGGGATACAGAGAGGGCCGACGCACCCGGAAGACACTAACTGCGTAACATTCCCACCTGCTGAACGGGACCATATACGGTGTTTGACGACCTTCAGGACATCAACTACACTACTGCTGTGGTGCCCCCCCATACCTTTATCTGTACACTCTACCCCAATGCAGGCCAGAACTGTTGCCAGTCCACTCACTATATGATCCATTGAACTGTAATGCGAGAAATCACGAAGAGAAGTGATACTCTATACTATGGGGTCCCTATAGAATGCGATAAAGTTGGTGTTGTTACGCTGTCTGCCAGGAACTCTCTGAACTGAGGGAATCGATTGGTGCTGTATCACACCGGAGACCAGACAGAGGTATTACGTTGCAGAGCTGTCAGGCAGGTGCCTGTCCCAACAGAATGACTGATCCCAGTGGATGCAGCTAATTAGTCAACAACCAAGATTGCTGATCAGGATGCATGGGTAGAGTGACCCAATCCCCTGCAAAAACATCCTCAACTCATGGGCAGAGCACTTTTTTCCCACTGTATCCCGACATCACGTGGCATTGAACGATTTATCTAATTGGGCTCCTGCATGGTGATGACCGAGATATGAGAGACCCCTGAATCCATCCAGACTCTGATGCCATAACACTGTGAACATCCCGCCAGCCTGTGACTCAACGTCTTGCAAAAGTGGCAACTGCGCTGCCTAGTAGACTCTTTAATACGCCCTGTCAAGGCTAAAACCGAACCGCAAAAGATACCCCTTGTGGGAATGATTGTCCAGGGCATCACGACTACAGCGGGTCCTTTGCCCGCTCAACGCCACTCCACAAGTTGGCTGGGATAGAGACTTCGCCTGCCTGGAGAGAGGGCGTCTCCTACCTCCCGACGGAGCTCCCCCCCCTTACCAATTGGAAAGGACACGCTTCAAACTATCCTCTTTAATAAACATCAGTGGCTACGGACTGGAGTCTCAAACGGCATTCTGACTCTCCGGCCTTTGTGATCTCTCCTACGGCAGCATGGGGAAGGATAATGGTAAAAGGATATCCACACAGAGCACTATGGACCTATGGACCAATACGCAACCAGCACCTCCAGCACGACGATGGACACAGCCCCGCCAACAGCTTCCACTCCAGAAACCTTGACGCTCAAAGATGTGATGGCTGCCATCGCCAACTGCCATTCCTCCATGGAAATCAAGATGGATAGTATGGATGGTATCTCAGCAGAGGTGTCCTTCCTCCGACACGACCTCCAGAAACTGTCTTCCCGTACCGAAGACGTGGAAAACCGGTTTTCGGAGGTGGAGGATACCTCAACGGAACTTGCCAGAAACTCTCACAAACAATGGCCCGGCTCAAGATTCTTGAGGCACATGTGGAGGCGGGCAAAGGTAGATCACGCCGCAATAACATCCGCATCCTGGGCCTTCCGGAAAGCACAGAGGGCCCCAGTATGGAATTGTTTCTTGAACAGTGGTTGGCAGACCTCTTCGCTCCAAAATCCTTTTTGAACTTCTTTTCAATTGAAAGAGCTCACCGGATACCTGCAGGAAAACCGATTCCAGATGCCTCCCCCAGAACGGTTATAGCTAAACGCCTAAACTACAGCGACAGGGACGCTATTTTGCAAATGGCTCAGATGAAGGGGAGGATTACACACAACGGCTCCAGAATCGCCTTCTTCTCGGATTATACCCGGGAAGTGCAGAAAGCTAGCCAATCCTTTGAGTCATTGAAAAAGAAACTCCACTCCATGAATGTTATGTATGGATTACTATTCCCGGCCCAATTGAAGATCCAACATAATGGCACTACGGTGCATTTCACGGATCCTCGTGAAGCCTGGAAATGGGCAGAAACCCACATTGCCGGCAACTGGATTATGGAAGACCCAGACCCCGGAGGTAGAACCTATAATGGGCGGAACCGAAACGTCCGGCCAAGTGCCCTCTGCCACCGGGGCCGGATTCCCCAGCCCGGGAGATCAACCCTTGAGACTCGCAATCTGACGTACTGGTTGTGGATGGGAGAAGCGGTAGCAAATAGAACAATGATGCCACCTCACTGACAGGAGGGGTACTTCCATCTCCTCTTCACCAAAAACATTGTGATGGCGGCAGGTCTGGCCATCACCTGGGAACCTACGCCCCCGACGGGTACACCAGCACTGGTTTGAACCGAGGACAAAATAGTTATTTTCCTTGTTGTTGTGTTATGCTGACGCTCTAGTTCCTGTGTGCCAGCGATGTTCGGGTGACAGGTACTTTGTGTTGAGGTGGAGTAGGGGGGGGCGTTTACATTGTTCTCTGTTGTTTTTATGTCACTACACACTTACATGGCAAATTCATCACACTATTTTCCAAACATGGTTTCATGCCACTTCCTACCAGCAACACAGCCCGTAGCGACCACTGGCTGGACACTGTCCCTGTTCTTGGTTCATATGGAATCGGCAGACCCTGTTTCACACGCTATGAATGACACCCATACAACACCGATCATCACCTGTTGAATGTTCTAGGTCCCTCAAACTACTCACATGCAACGTGAATGGCATGGGTTCTGAGATCAAGAGGCTTCTTGTTATGCAACTTTTGAATAGACACTCCCCTGATGTTGCCCCGATAACCGAAACACATCTAACAGGATCCAACTGCACTTTCTTTCGAAGGACCAATTATCGTTCTACACTACATGCAGGATATACTATGGGATCCAGGGATACTCTGATCCGGATACATAAACGCGTCCCGTTCACATCACTGATAGTAGAGCAAGACCCTAGGACTTGTTATGTATTGGTCCTAAGTACACTTTGGGGGGAAATATTGGCCATTGCTTCGGTGTACTACCCGCGCCGGCGCTGGGGCTGGGAGAAAGACTCTTAGATGAGGTGACCACCCTTATGGCAAAGCATCAACCTGATATGTGGATCCTGGGTGGTGATTTCAATGATGTCATGTGCAACACCATGGATCGTACCCACATTAGGCATCGCAACCCAAATATCCCTACAAGAATAGCCACATTTATATGAGCCCTCAGCCTCAGAGATGTGTGGAGAGAACTTCACCCTGGGATCAAAGGTTATTCGTTCCATTCGGGAGCCCATAGCTCCCTCTCCAGGCTAGACTACCTCTTCATTCCAAGTACTGAAATTCACAGGGTAATGGTCGCGGAGCTCATTCCGCGAGGCATTTAGGATCACTCACCCTTAACGGTGGTGTTGCGCATGCACGGTATAACCCTCCCTAGAACATGGAGGTTGAATAACTATCACCTTGGCTTCCCTGATTTTGTTGATCGTCCTACCGAAACAACTAATGAATACTTTGAAATAAAATATACTGCAGTTGATAGACCTGTCACAATATGGGAGGCCTATAAAATGGTGCTGAGGGGAGAGATAATCTCCTGAACGACAAATAAAAAGAGAGCTCCAAAAAATATCAGAAGCTGAGGTGGAAATGGGGGAATGGAAAACCAAATATATTCTCGATCCAACCCCGGAGATCCATGGGTCCCTTAAGAGCGCCATAGAGCGACTCCGGAATATTGTACAAGCCCATTGGGAATCCAGAGCGAGGATCTACGAATATGGGGACAAAGCGGTTAAGATGTCTGCCTGGCTCGAGAGAAGGGATGAGGGCCAACACCAGGTCAGGGAGATTATAATTCCACAAAATGAGAAGTGCCAATCGGATCAGGAAATAGCCGAAACCTTTGCCAACTTCTACACTGATCTGTATCGTACCCCGACATCCCCATTGGACCCCTCTCTCCTAGACGATATTGCACTACCATGCTTACAACAGAAAACACAATTGGATTCTGATCTTACTGAAACAGAGATTGCTGAGGCCATAGCACAATTGCAATCTGGGAAACACCGGGCCCCAATGGATTTCCGGTCGAAACCTGGTAAAAGCTGGGCGGGGAAAAAAAATGGCATACCCCCTCTACAAAATGTTTCTCCGGGCCCCAGAACAGGGCACCCTTCCACCGGACCTATGTAAAGCCACAATTGTTGTTATCCCTAAACCGGGTAAACCCCCTGATCAGTGCGCCTCTTACAGGCCTATATCTTTGAGTAACAGCTAAGCTAAGATCCTCGCCAAACTCCTCGCTAACCGACTCCAGTCGGATATTTCTTTCTTGGTCCATCCAGATCAATGTGGTTTCATGCCACATAAATCAACAAAAATGAACATACAATGCCTCCACTTACTATTGGAACGGGCTCCCATCATAGACACGCCTCTTGCACTGCTAGCAATTGACTTTGAGAAAGCATTTGATTCAGTCCGATGGGACATCCTTTGGGAAACTATGCGACGCATGGGGTTTGGGAACACTTTTCTGGGATGGGTGCAACTACTCTACACAAACCCTCAGGCAGAGGTAAAAGTGAATGGGTGGCCCACTAGGCCCTTTTCTCTTGGTAAAGCAATACGGCAGGGGTGCCCCCTTCGCCCCCCCCTTCTCTTTTCTCTTGCGATTGAGACACTCGCCTTGTGGCTTCGGCAGAACAACGCTTGGACAGGTTTCAGATGGCCTGAGCGATGTGAGGATAGGACGTCTCTATATGCAGACCATCTTTTGATATATTTGGGAGACCCAGTAAGGGCATGCTCCATAGTGACACAAATGCTCATACGCTTTGGTGAGTTCAGTGGGCTGAGAATCAATTGGGGAAAATCCATCCTTTTTCTGGAAAAATGCGGAATGCAAGCTACCCCCCAAAATTGCCCATATAAAATTGAACAGCGCGGCTTCCGATACTTGGGGATTTGGGTATCTGGTGACCTAACAAGGTATACGGCTCACAATCTTCAGCCAATTATAGATCGATTCACCAACGATGTTCGCCACTGGAAGCTCCTTCCCCTTGACACTTCTGGGTAGAGCAGCACTTTTCAAGATGATGACCCTGCCAAGATTCCTATAGGTTTTACAAAACGCTCCACTTGGGATCCCGGCCCCTGAATTTGACCAAGCTGAGAGCCTCCTTAGAGAGCTCATATGGGGAGGGGGACAACCCCGCATTGCACTATCCACACTTCAAAGATCAATCTGGGAGGGGGAGATGGGGGTCGCCCTCCTCCAAACCTACTATTGGGCATCCCAACTGGCTGTGGTCAATGACCTACTACACGGAGACTGGGCACTGCCACATATAAGGGCTGAGCTTTCCGCCATTCATGATACGGACCCCTTTCATCTGCTATATTAGCCTCTTAATAAACCCCCTTCACAGACAACCGCAGCGCACGTCACTGCAGTCTAGAGACAGGCACACGCTTTTGTAGGCTGGAAGAACAATAAAACCACGGAACAAACCCTGTGGCATAACAGTAACCTGACAGGATGGGTGGACTCGAACCATGGCCTAAGTGGGTCGAGGCCGGGATTACGAAAATCTGAGCTATCCTTGTGGATGGGAAGGTGGCCTCGTTTGAGGTCCTACAACTTAAATTCCAAATTCCGAACACTGAACAATATCATTATATGCAATTGTCTCATGCTTTGAGGACACACATCCCGGCAGGCATTACTGTACCTGAATGCACACCCATAGAACGTAATATGCTTCCAGCATACATCCCAACTATGTGTACTTCCATTTTGTATAATGCTATGTCCTCCGTCGCCACTCCTGAATTGTCTAACCTTAAAACTAAATGGAAGAAAGACGTAGGCACCACAGAACCAGAGGATTGGATTCAAGTGCTGATGCACCCCTGGGAAATTGCTACCTCCTCTAGACTCCACCTGGTGCAATTGAAGGTCCTGCACCGCATATACTATCCCAGGACTGTGTTGTATGGTTGCAAACGTGCCTCAAACACAAACTGCCTCCGATGTGGTGAAGAGGAGGGAACCTTTATACATGTCCTGTGGGGATGCTCCCAGATCCAGGCCTTCTGGAATAAGTGTTGTAAGGAACTAGCTATGCTTTTGGCCTGCAGCGTATCGTTAGACCTGAGGGTGCTCCTACTGGGTATACGCGATGAAAAGATTGCTAATAAATGGGAGAGACTGTTCCGATCCACAGCAGTGGGGCTGATGAAGCGGAATATCGCACAGAAATGGGAGCTCCAGGCTCCCCGACATTGGATCAATGGGCAGCTGATATGGACACATGTGCAATGGTGGAGCACAGGGTTTACAATGCAAGAGGTTGCCCGGCCAAAGCCTCCAAAATATGGGGAAAATGGGAAGCGCGGGAGATCTAGTGGCTCCTGACATAAAGGGAGAGAAACTTGAGCAATATACTGATGTGTTTGTGTGTAGAAATTTTGTGATTACAGCCATTATTAAGTCATATGTTTACGAATAGAAAAGGAACAAGTTACTTACCTGTAACTGTTGTTCTCCAGCATGGGTCTGGCATGGATTCACATGCTCATTAATATTCCCCGTCGTCAGGCCGGGAATCCTCGGTATAGAAAAAAAATCAGTATCTGTTTCGTTTCTGATCTGTCTTTCTCAGTAGTAACCAATCACTGGTCTCTGGGTCATACTGCCCCCAGCCAATGACTGCCCTCTCCCTAAGCCCCGCCCCTGGCAGCCATCCTCAGATTTGGTAGCACGTGAAGTGGCAGTATGACCAAGTGAAGAGCCGCAGAGGGGTAGGCGGGAGGGTTCGCATGTGAATCCATGCCAGACCCATGCTGGAGAACAACAGTTACAGGTAAGTAACTTGTTCCTTCTCCAGCATGGGGTCTGGCATGGATTCACATGCTCATGAATATAAGAATACATAGCAGTATACACATGCACAACCACGGGAGGTGGCAAAAGGCTCAATATCAAGCAATACAACAACTCAACATTAAGAAACTCTTACCTCCTCACCAGGCTCACCTTAGGCGAACAGGTTGCGCAGTACTGCCTGGCCGACTCTGGACTCCTCCCTGGAATCCCGGTCGACACAGTAGAATCTCGTGAAGGTGTGCGTCGACCTCCACGTAGCAGCCCTGCAGATGTCGAGCAGGGGCACACCAGACAGGAACTCCGTAGTAGCAGCGATCGCTCTGGTCGAATGGGCCCTCGGACGGCCTGGCAACGGTCGGTTTGCCAACCGGTGACAGTGCATGATGCAGCCGGAGAGCCATCTGGAAATGGAAGTCTTCGAGAGAGCCTTCCCTTGATTCACAGGTCCAAAGTTCATAAACAGCTGTGATGTCTTCCGAAAACTCTTCGTGCGGTCCACATAGAACTTCAGCGCTCTAGCTAGATCCAGCGAGTGCAAAGTCCTCTCAGCAGGCGACGAAGGCGACGGGAAGAAAACTGGCAACACCAAGGGCTCGTTGAGGTGGAAGTCCGACGGCACCTTGGGCATGAAGGAGGGGTGCGTCCTCAGCACCACCCTCGTGTCATGAAAAGTCAAGTATGGAGGCTTGCAAGACAGGGCCTGGATCTCTCCCACTCGTCGTACAGAGGTGATGGCCATGAGGAATGCTGTTTTCCACGACAGAAACTTCAATGGCACTGAATGCATAGGCTCGAATGGGGCCCCCCATGAGCCTAATTAGCACCACGTTGAGCTCCCACGCCGGGGCAAGGGCCTTCACCGGTGGGAATGATCGGAACAGTCCTTTCATAAATTCCTTCACCAGACGATGAGACCACAAGGACGCCCGTCCTGTAGTTCTGGTGTAACGTGAGACGGCAGCCAGATGTACCTTGATGGAAGTGTGAGATAGGCCAGCCTTGGCCAAAGACAGTAGGTACGGCAATACTTGAGGGGCCGTAATCCGCAGAGGGTTAATCTTCTGTGCACGGCACCAGACAGAGAACCTCTTCCATTTATGCCCGTAGCACTTGAGAGTTGAGGATGCCCTGGCCGTTGCAAGAACCTCTCTGCAGTCGGCCGGGATGTCGTATCCTCCAAACACTAGTGCTGCAGGAGCCAGGCCTGCAAGTTCAGCGACTCTGGTTCGTGATGAAGAATGGCGCCTCCTTCTCTGGAGAGAAGACCTGCGTCCTTTGGCAGCTTGACTGGTGTGGACGCTGACAAGTCCAGAAGGTCCGGGAACCAGATCTGCCTTGGCCACGCCGGTGCGACGAGGATCATCTTGCACCGGGACCTCTTGAGCTGCTTGACGAGCCGGAGTAGCAACGGCAACGGCGGGAATGCATAAAGGAACAGGCCATCCCAGGGGAACGAGAAAGCATCACCCATGCTCCTCGGTTGGGGAAACCTGCTGGTGAACCTCCGGCACTTGGAGTTCGCCGCCGTCGCGAAGAGATCGATCTGGGGTTTGCCCCATCGTCGGAAGAGTCGGTCCACTTGATCCTGGCGCAGTTCCCACTCGTGGCACGAGTGCAGCTCTCTGCTGAGTGAGTCGGCGATGGTGTTTTTTATCCCTGCCAGATGAAAGGGTACCAGAAACATCCCTTGGGCGACGGTCCAATGCCACAGATCCTGGGCTTCCTTGGATAGGGCAGGGGATCTGGTTCCGCCCTGCTTCCGAATGTAAAACATCGTGGTGGTGTTGTCGGTGAAGATCCTCACCACCTTGCCCTTGAGGGACGGAAGGAAGGACCTGAGGGCCCAGAACACTGCGCGTAGCTCCAAGATGTTGATGTGGAGAGTCTCCTCCTCCGGGAGCCAAAAGCCTCTCACGTGTAGACCCCCGGTGTGCACTCCCCAACCTTCCAGGGAGGCATCCGTCGTCACCGTCACCTGGTGGGCCGGGGCTAGGAAACCTGTTACCGCTGTCAGATGAGCGCGGACACCCCACTATCGTATCGCCTGACGGAACGCTTCGTCGAGCGGGATCCTGTCCTCGAAGCTGCCCGTCGTCTGGATCCAGTGGGCGTCGAGGAATTCTTGCAAGGGCCGCATCCGAAGTCTGCAGTGGGGCACCAGATAAATGCAGGAGGACATCATTCCGAGGAGGGACTTGATAGACCTCACTCTGGGCACGTCCGTGGCCAGCAGACGTTGCACCTTTCCTCGGATAGTCCTTATCCTTTCCTCCGACGGTGAGGCCCGCCGCGCCACTGTGTCGAGCTGTGCTCCCAGAAACAGGGCGACTTGCGACGGGACCAGGTGGGATTTTGGAAAGTTGATGGAGAACCCCAGGTCCGTGAGCAGCTGGACGGTCTTCGCAGTGTGTTCCACGGCGAGCTCCCTTGTCCTTGCCCGTATGAGCCCGTCGTCCAGGTAGGGGTAGACGTGGATCCCCTGCAGGCGCAGCCACGCCGCCACCGGTGCTAGGCACTTGGTGAACACCCTGGGCGCCGATTTTAATTTGAACGGGTGGGCCTTGAACTGGTAGTGCCGCCCTTTGACCACGAACCTGATGAACTTTCGGTGTCTCTTTAGAATAGGTATGTGGAAGTAAGCATCCTCCAAGTCCAACGACGACAGGAAATCGCCCTCCTCCAGCTGTCCCAGCACATGCTGGAGGGTGACCATCCGGAACTTCTGTGCCTTGATGTATTTGTTTAGTCGTCGCAGGTCCAGGATGGGACGCCATCCTCCTGTCTTCTTCACGAGAAAGTATCTTGAGTAAACTCCGGAGCCCCGAAGCCTCTTCGGGACGAGCTCGATGGCCCCTTTCCTGAGGATCGCCCTTACTTCCAACAGCAGTTGAGGGATGTGATTTTCCTTCCTGGCCACGGGAGGAATGCGGGGGCACCTCTTCTGCAACTCGAGGGCCTGTCCCAGGGCCAGGACGTCCAGCACCCAACGGTCGGTGGAGATGGACTCCCACACGCCGACGAACTTCGTCAGCCGGCCTCCCACCTGGGTGCTTCGGCGGGGGCCCGACCCGACGGTCGGTTCAATCTTGCTTGGAGGCCGCTTTGCCTCCTTGACCACCTTAGCGACGACGGCGGGATCCACCTGACTTGCCGCGTCCCCCGTAGGCCCCCTGCGACGAAGACCTTGCCGCTTGACGGTACGTAGAGGAGCTGCTGCCGGCTCCCTTGGAGGCACCCTGTCTGCCTCCGGAGCTCCGAAAGGACGGCCGTCGCTGTTGGAGCACACCCAGTGCACGGGCCGCCTCCGTGTCCGTCTTGATCGCCTGAAGGGATTCATCAACCGCCTTGCCAAAAAGGTTGTTCCCATCGAAAGGCATGTCCAAAACCTTGGTCTGAACGTCCTGGCAGAAATCCTTTGCCTTGAGCCATCCTCGTCGTCTCAGGCAAACGCCGTTGCCCAACTGACGGAAACCGGTGTCGGCGATGTCCGTAGCCACCGTAATGGCGTGGTCCGAGGCAATCTCACCTTCCTGCAAGATTTCCAGGGCCTCAGCCCTCTTGGCATCCGGAAGGAAGTCCAACAGAGGGGCGATCTTGAACCACAACTCCCTGTCGTTGCGGGCTACGATGGCCAGGGCGTTGGCCGCCTTGATGGTCGTCGCTGCAGATGAGATGACCCGTCGTCCCATCGCATCCAGCTTCCTACCCTCGCCGTCCGGAGGGGAGGTTGAAGTCGAGGCCGATGCCCCCCCGCTTTCTTTTTGGCCGCCGCCGAAACGACCGAGTCCGGGGTAGGTTGCGCCCTAAGACACAAGGGGGCAGCATCGGGGACCCGGTACTTCTTCTCGTACCGGTCCCTCTTCGCAGGAGCCGTGGCAGGGTTCTTGAGGAGGGTGAGCCACTCATCCCAGATGTCATCAAGAAGCAGTACGGCGAGGACCGTCTTCCTTTTAGCCTCATGCCGTTGGACAAGGAACCCCTCCTTCTTTTCCTCGGGGCAGAGCTGGAAGAGCTCGGATGCCCTGGAAATCATTGCATGGAAGGATCCAATCTCATCGGGCGCGGACGCCTTGGCATGGGGCGACAGGGGACACGTCCCGTCGTCGCCTTCGTCGTCATCTGTACCCGTCGTAGTCGTGTCCATGCCTGTATCATCCCAGTGGGTAGTGGACCGGGGGGAAGGCAGAGAAGGCCGCAGAGGCGGGAGAGGAGGCCTAGGATGCGTCCTCCTCCTCTTAAGTGGTGGGCTCTCCGAAGGTCCTGGCTCCGGTTCCTCCGTCGGGTCTGGCTCAGGCACCTCAGTCGGGGGAAGGGGCAACCTAGTCCTTATCATCGAGCATAAGGACTGGATGGCTGACAAAATGGCCGCAGAGGTGTCCTGCGGCGCCGGAAACGACGGGAGCGAGGGCTCTTGAGGAGCATCGTCTGCGTCACCGTCGCCCTCGTCGTCGCCCTCGCCGGGATGCCTCCCGATGGGCTGGGCCTCCTCCACGACTTGGATGAGCTCCTCTTCAGAGGTCGTGTCCGTGTCCACGACGGCCACCAACCCCTCCCCCACCTTTTGCAACAAGGACTTTGTGGGGGTCTTCTCGATGGGCCTGAAAGACAACTCCCTCTGCGGTGGCAGGGAGACTGTTACCTGAGGGCGCCTCCACTGGTGTAGCCTCCACAGGCTGAGCCAGGGCCACGGCGACATCTTCAATCGAGGTCTTAGCAGGTTGAATTAAGGCCAACGTCACCTTCTGTACGCCTGGGTCCTTCACCTTGGAGGGAGGGTCCGAGCCTCACTCCCCCTCTGCCGGAATCTTCGAAATCGACCGGGGCCTCTCCAGAAGCTTCGCTGGGTTCTCGGACTTCCTCTTACCCGAGCCAGAGCGTTGGCTCGTGGTCGATGGCGCCGGGGAAGATGCGCCCTGCCTGGCAGCCAAGGAGCCTGACCGTTCGGCACTCCCGGTGCCCGCAGACTCGCAGTGTTTAGCCTTTTGTTGGGCCCCTGTCGCCGGAGCACCCTCACAGGACTTAGAAGACCGCTCGGACTTCTTTTTCTTCTTCTCGCCTGGTGGGCTCTTACCTTCCAGCCAGTTGGCGAGACGGAGGTGGCGATCCTTCATGGTCCGCTCCAACATGTTCCCACAAAACGCGCAGTCCTTTTCCTTGTGCGTCTTGTCCTCATGGAGACAGTAGAGGCATAACGAATGCTCGTCCTCCTTGAAAACGTTCTGAAGCTGGCATCCAGGGCAGGTCCTGAACAGCTTCCCGGGCGTCGAGCTCCCTTTCTCCTGGGCCATGTCCGGGGTAGGCCTCGGAACTTCTGGAATCCTCCAAAAGCGTAACTCGACGAAATCTTCACCCTTGAGGGTCGTAGAAACTCCGAAACGGATCTCCGTTGATCGGAAGTAGAAACGGTGGAGCTAGAGGCTCTATTTACTGAAAAAATTAGAAAATCTCCTGAAATAAGCACGAAAACGCCGCAAAAGCTCGAGAGCTAAGCACAAGGACTCCCAACACTTGAAAGTGCGGTAAAAATCTGAGGATGGCTGCCAGAGGCGGGGCTTAGGGAGAGGGCAGTCATTGGCTGGGGGCAGTATGACCCAGAGACCAGTGATTGGTTACTACTGAGAAAGACAGATCAGAAACAAAACTGATACTGATTTTTTCTATACCGAGGGTTCCCGGCCTGACGACGGGGAATATTCATGAGCATGTGAATCCATGCCAGACCCCATGCTGGAGAATGTGTGTTTTTATTTTGTTTTGTTTCTTGTGATTGCTGTTTAAATCAATTAAAAAAGAAAAAAAACAACTGTGGCAGAATGTCTGCTGGCTCCACAATGGACCTCCTCCGTCGCATAGGGCCACAATACTACCAGCGTAGATAGTTGGGGGACGCGAAAAACACACCAGTACAATAAAGCCTGGCCAAGCTCCTGCTTGACTGCACTTTGCAGCACTTCACATTCTATTGTGTTCTCATTAAGTGCAGGCTCAAAAGCATATGGTTTCTGTAAAAAAAAAATTGTAATTAAAGAAAAGTTAATATTCCTTTGCAGCAACTTTTGAGTGGTCTCAATTTCTGAAGTTAACAGCTTGCGTGTGTATCTTTTCAATAGGGTTAGGAAAGTGACGAGAAAGAGGGATGACAGGGGAAATGACCCGATTACAATGGGTAATCTCATTACACTGAGTCCAACATCTCTCCCTCAACACCTTCATCTCCCGTCCTGTCCCCCCCCATCCCGCGATCTGGTCCCATACCAAATGAGCTGCAGGGTTTGTGGGTTTGGGTACGTACAGGTGGAGAAGGGCTCGCAGTTGCATTTTGATAACCTGGGAGAGAGGGGAGCTAAGGGGAAGAGACAGGTAGCTCGCTAAGCCAAAAATA
Source organism: Ambystoma mexicanum (assembly GCF_040938575.1). NCBI lineage: Eukaryota > Metazoa > Chordata > Amphibia > Caudata > Ambystomatidae > Ambystoma > Ambystoma mexicanum. Next base: position 788,308,119 of record NC_090935.1, on the reverse strand, counting down.
AGTATGCTTAGGAGGTGGGTGTTGAAGGATGCAGGCATTATTTTAATAAGGTAAGGAAAGGAACGGGACAAATTGGACTCGGCGTAGTGACAATTACCCTCCTTTAATGAGGACATTCGGACACCTTACCATACAGGCAAATCCACACCAAACGCACAGTATGAGACGGCAAAACCATGTTGGGTCTACAGGTGTGCAGGATCATGAGTACCAGAACCGACATCCCTGTCGACTATAAATATAATTGGGAAGGAAAGAAATTATGGAAGCAGGACATGTGCACAAGGGATTGGTGAAAGACCTTTTTCAAATACATTTTACACCGATACCTATCCACCGCAACTCTCCTCCTCTCCTGATGAGCCCAAAAGTTCCGTTTTCCTCCCGTACTCTATGCATGTATCTTTCAGCAACCTGCAATGCACCGCCATTCCAGTACACTAATTAATAACCTTGGAACACCAGTCAGACAACACGAAGCATATCAAATTCTAAATGTAGGGAACAAATCAAGTACAATGCAATTTATACAGCAATTCTTCACTGTCCAAAATTAGAAGGTATGTAATCCAAAGTTATTAAGAGCCATAAGCAAGGGTTACGTTTTCTGTATATGTGATTCAATGACCAGAATTGACCTATTTTCTTAGGCATAGAATAGTGCTACTCCTTTCAACTTTTCATTCCCCAGTTGATGCTTGGTTTAAAGTGGTTCAAAAAAGGTAGCAGGCGCTCCTCTCCAGAAAGAACATGGCATGGTAACCTGTTCTGAGATGAGAGTTTGCAGCACACGCTTTTTGCTGACTGTACCTTTCACAGATGGGAAATTTCTAATTTGCATATCAGTCTTTGTCCCACCCACATGGGCAGTCCAGCACCAAAATGCTATGGCAATTCCTCTCTGAACAAAAGTACCACCAGCAACCCCATACACGTGTTTCAGCCTTGTTGGGCATCATTAGTGAGGTGAAGCTGCGCCTCTCTGAGCACAGTGAGCAGGGAGTCCACGTCTGGTTGCCCCCAGGTAATTTAGGGTGACCAACCCCAAGTTCCTTACAAATATGTCAAAAAAAGGTAGCAGGCGCTCCTCTCCAGAAAGAACATGGCATGATAACCTGTTCTGAGATGAGAGTTTGCAGCACACGCTTTTTGCTCACTGTACCTTTCACAGATGGGAAATTTCTAATTTGCATATCAGTCTTTGTCCCGCCCACATGGGCAGTCCAGTGGATTGCGTGACCCTCAAGGCACAACTGATCTGACAAATGCAGTACAGTTTCTACCAGACAGAAGCTAGAAAGAGGCATGGGAAACGATCTCTGCCACCAAAATCATGCTATAACAACTACAACCACACCTGCTAGAAAGCAATACATCAACGTTGAATAAAATATATAATCATCCGAAATGGAAGCAGTTGAGAGGAGAAACGTCTGGCTTGACTGTCGTTAACAGGAACGTGCATATATGCAAATGCATATTTCTCCTTAGGTGGGGCAAAGAGAGCTAAAACGTGATTGTAACCCACCTCCCAAGAGTGGCCAGCATCCAACAGAGCAGGTTATTTGGCCTAGTGAGTTCTCAATAGAGATGCTCTCACACACTTGACAAATGCTGAAACACTTAGGATTTCAGCCTAAATTACTAAGAGTAATCTAGATATGGACTCACTGCACCTACTGAGGCGTTGCACCTCATGACACTCAACAAGGCAGAAACATATGTCTGGAGTTAGAGGCAAGGCAGACGAAGTACTCACGTTGGACATTTTCAACTTGTTTATTTAAATAATAAGAAAAGTGAATAACTTGCCCTGTTGCTATGGGAATGTTCCCTACCTAACCAAACCAACGAAGGGTGCTTGCCTGGAAACATTCTGAAGAAAAAAGTCCTCAGTCCAAAACCTACTTCCATCTGACCCTACCACTAAAAAGAACTAAAGATTAACAAAATCTATATCTTCAGGCACCTTCCCATTAGCCGTATGTCTTGGAGCTTTATTTCAGGATTTTTCCACTTGCAACAAGACTGATTTTGCCACTAACTGGAAATGGGTTTGTAGAAACTATTAATCCTGGTAAACCCAGTCTCTTTCATTAGCTTGTGGGTCGGCTACCCAAGAGCGTGTAAGACCTATAAATGTCCTTCTGGATGTAGTCTTTTACATTCCTTCCTCTGTATATTAAGCCTTCAGACTCCTTATACTTGATGCTCTTTAGGTTGGGGTTTGGTATATCCTCAATGAGGGTTGGACAACACCAGTCATGGCGCCTTTCTACTGGGTTCCCCTTTCTTTGTCTTTGCTTTTTGATACTAGAACTTAACTCAGAGTGGCGTTTGAAGTCTCTTATTAATGGCTTCCACAGTTCCACCACAATTATACTTTCTCGCTCTTTCCCCATATACTCACTTGTGCTTCTTAATGATGCCCAGTCAATTTTTGGGGACAATCCTCTTTGCCATCTGCTTGTCATGATTCCCAGACCTATTGCCCTTCTACTTCCCTGAACACACCGGCTATCCAACGTACTCTGACGTGCTCTTGTTTCTGATGTACTGTGCGTCCTCTTTTTGGGACTTGGCAGGCATCCTGGAGGTTGCCATGGTTAGGTTTGGCTTCCTACCAGCGTGGCCTGCCTTCCTTGCGAGTTGTGAACGCCTGCAGTCACGTGCCGCCGGTTTCGAAGTTGCGGCACAAACGCATCAGTCCATTGGGCCATAAATGAAACACTGGCTTTGATTGTTTTCGGCATCTTAGAGTATCTGTTTGCTGAATTCTTATCATGCCCTTGGCTGTTCTTTCTCTGGATTACAACGTTACGGACCCTGCATTGTTCTACGGACCACCCCTCTGCCTGCTGTTTGATCTACTATCTCCCCTTGTTGCAGATCACTGCCCGTCACCTGGACTGCCTTCTGATTCTGTTTCTGTTCAGACGCAGACCGCACAGCTATCGGACTCGGTATTTTATCTTGGAGTGCCCCTGCCTCTTGTTTTGTCTCTGTTCTGGCCGGTTTGTGTACCGACTCAGACTGCTTTGGATTCCCTTATAGCGGTTGGTTTGTCCCACACAACTATCCCTGCTCTCACGCTGTATCCTATACACCTACAACCCAATTCTTCAAGAGCTGTGCTGTCTGCACGCTTACCTCATTATCTGCTTTGCCGCTTGCCTTATCCTTCCCTAGGAACCCTAATCTTCTAACGCGGGACTAGTGGCACAGTACATTGGATGCTTCGCAAGATTGTGCTGCAACCCGACTCTAGTGCGTCCCTTGTGGCACCCGGGGTAGCCTCTTTACTAACATCCTTTCCTTCGTTGTTCCTCCCTTCCCTCATTGGATAGGGACTTCCGTGACTTCACAAACAACCCCATACGGTAAGCCCAACTTACTACCTCTTGCTAACTTTTTCAGTTAATGTTCTGAATTCGCCTTTTGGGTGCCTTCTTGGCTAAATAGTTGGCGTTTGTGCTTTTCTCCACCTTGTGGAAGACCGTGTTTGGGACTACACCTGGTTACTACTGGGATCATAGCTCTATTTCCTCTGGTTAGTACCATTACATCCCACGCTTGTTCTGCCTCGACTATACTCTGGTACACAATCCTAATCGGGACTTCTGCTTATATTCCTCAGCTTGCTCGGAACGTGTGTATCAGGATCTGACGCCCTTTCAAGTAATTTACGCATCTGACCTGGTTTCTTATTAGGGCATTAGGGAGTATTGCTGGGAAGGTCTCCCTCGTTTCGAGGGGGCCTGAACCGTCGTGGGTGAGTGAGGCACTACGAAGCAGGACCTCTGGCTGAAATCCATAAGGGTCTCCTTGATGATTATTCTTATATCGTTACCTTCACTTGTTGCCTTATTCAGATTCTGATACTGGTAGCCCTTAGGTTTGTGTGTGGTCTGTCTGTCCTCCATTCAATATTGGTTATAACTCTCCTTGGTATCTTCAAATGTGTATGCTCAGGCTTTCTCAATGCCACATAATAACTATTACAACTTCGGATACATCTCTCACTTAAGCCTGGCTGCCTCCCCTTTCTCTGTTCCACCCCGGTACATTCAGTTGCGGTGGGTGGACTTACGGGGCTTGGCGTCAGCACGTGTTGATTTCCTTATGGGAAATAGAGCCCTTGTGCCCTAGAGGGGAGTCACTGAGTGAGATCCCACTTGCCCAGACCGCTCGGGAGGGTGTTGAGGATCGGTCTCACCTCCCTAGCCTCAAAGGGGGTGGCTCCCTCCCCTGGGGAGAAAGGGAGACTACTCTTGATTCATCACAGGCTGTTGCAATTTTGCTCAGAGGATAGTTGCCTGGCTCATAAGTGCTAAACTCTGAGCTCTCAACTTTCCCCATGACATGAGAAAGTCATCCATTCCTTTTTTTCCTTGTAATTCTGGGGCTTGTAGTCATACATCTAAAATGGTCAAGACAAAACTGCACTTTAGTTTTTAAAACAGGACTGTATGACTTTCTCACACATGGTATGGGGAAACTGGAGATCTCGAAAATGCTGTTGGGGGCAGGACTAGTCTATTATGCAGACTGATTTCTATTCTGGTATGCAACAGTGAGCTAAAACCTGAGCCATAGACCTTGCTGAGTGGTCACCATTCTACAGAATAGTGGTCCGTTTGTCCTTGCTCGCTCTCAATTGAGGGGGCTCTCACAGGTTTGGTGAACACCTACAACAGAGCGTCTTGAAACCAGGCATCTGAACAGAACAGTGCTGAAGGAGCTGATAAAAAGGCTTGTTAACAGAGAGTATTTTGGGCTTTTAAATTCCTCCCCAGCAGGTGAGTATTAAAACCGTCTATAACAACTTACAAGCTCTCAAAACTCACCCGTTTAAATAAGTCTAATTTTTCCTCGGTAGATGGAACTCTGGTCTCAATTTAACACACAGTTTTTTAATTACCTGCGCATAGGTGCAGTTAACTCTGCCCGGTACTGCACCTTATAAAAAACCTTTTTAAAAAACAAAATTGGAAAAAAGGGACTGGCCATCTTAACCTCCCCTTAACACATGGAGTAAACTCCTTGGATTATCTAGAAGGGAGCATAGCATCAACAAAATCCAACCTATCTAGTTGGATGCTAGGCCCAATGCTGTTATCTAGGCACAAAAGAAGACCCTTGTCAACAGCATACATGGAGTATAGCTCGGGGGGCAACATGATCATCTTTGGAACAGGACGATGCTGTGCACCATATGTTAGCCCCCTGGTAGAGCGCGTCAAAGCAGAGGGGTCCAGCATGAAGCACTATTCAAAAATTAAGCAAAATAGAAGAATCCTCTTTATTTACGTGGAAGCCATCCTTCAGCAAGCACGTTTGTAACCATCATACAAGCAAATAGTGCTACACCTGTTTGGACAAAGGTCCTCCCAGAAACAAAATCGCACTCAGCTCACAACTAGTCACAGTTTAGTTCTATGAGCAACGCATATTTTAGGAGGATTTATTTTTAAGTACCTTTTTTAAAAGTATTCAAATTAATTGGAGGGGGATGGCAGGAGTACCTCACCTAAAAACAGATTTGTCTAATCATTGACAATCACTCATGCAAATGTCCTCACATCACTCAGTGAAAGGGTGTAAGGCATACTACATTAGTGTTCATCAACACTGGTAACCAATTATCCACCCCCTTTTTTCAATATTGCTGCAATATCTCCTCCTGCCCACCCTCACAACATTTCTAAAACAATGGGCTGAAATGATGCATTTTAGAGCATCATTTCAGAAACAAATCGGAGTAAAAAGCCATACAATGTACAATCCATTTTGCAGAGTAACACATGAAAACAATCGAATCCATGGATGTCAGTTCATCAACATTAGACAGGAACATTCTACAACATTTTCATAATGACTGTGCCCACAGTATATGTCAGTGCCAGTGTTGCCACTGTAAAAAAACATGTTCAAAATGCCTGTGCCTTTGATATATGCCAGCATTGCCTGCAATGATTCATGCTTCCTGTGCTAAAATATATACCAGTATTGCCACTGTAAAGTGCGTTCAAGATGGTTCCCACCATAAATTCCAAAACTGTCATTGCTAAGCGCATTTAATGATTTTCACATTGCCCAACAAACGGTCAGTGTCAGAATGTCCAAAGTAAAGTTCGCCATTCTCTGTCCAAATCCCAATCGTGCCCTCACAAGCTAAACACAACATAAGGTGAAAAGGGAAATACCTCTTAGCTGTCAACCTGCAGCACAGCTTTGTAGTTTCAAATAAAAGTTCAAAAAGGTGCACAAAAGGAAACAAAGTTTCCACAAGACTCAAGGGGTTGATTCCCTTCCCCCGAGTCTTTCCAAGAGTTATTCAAATTATCTGTGTCTTTAATTGTCAGGATAGGTCCTTATCTTTACTTGGCAGACCCGACTTCCAGCCCCTGCAACCAGGAAGAATAGCCTGGACACCTTTTCCAAGAGATCTTAAGGGTCACTGGCCCTTTGGGATCAAACTCGGCTCCCAGGTAATGCAACGAAGAAGAATAAGCACTAAACTTCCCCTCAATTGCTATGGATCTCGGACCCTGTTCTCAGTAACCCCCTTGGTCCATTCTCCTGCCAAGAAAGATACTCAAAGATATTTTGTTTTCTCTCTCACTCTCTCTCTCTCTCTCTCTCTCTCTTCTTCCTCTCCCACCCCCGCTTCCACCCTTCCTCTGGGTTACTGTACTGTTCGGGGTGCATATCCCCAGTATGGGTCCCAGACCCCTTCACTTAGTTAATCTCACAGTTCTCTTTGTCTGATTTCTCTTCAACCCACAGCCTTGGTTTACTTCCTTGCCAAGGTCTGCGAGTACCACTTGTATACACAAAGTTTGTATTCCTCTTAGGGATATGCTTTTCCCAATATGGTTCCCAGACCCCCTTCACTTGGTTACTCAGTCCCGGTGAAGATTCCTTCGGTGCTTTTCTTCTGGCCTCATGCACTCTCCGAGTCTCCCCAACCCTGGGATTAGCCACTCTAGCACATACAGGGTCTTGGCGGTCACCCTATGGTTGTTCGCAGGTCTCCCGGGATCTTCAGCGGATTCTCTGGCACACCTTCCCTGGTCTTCCGTGTGCTTCTCTCCTGGACACTGTCTGCTTCTCTACTCTGCTGGTCTACGCGTAGCTTGCCAAGCTCTCAGACCATGCCAAGCTGAAAACGAAGACGCCATTTTTGTCTTCCATCTCTGCCTTTGAATAACAGATGACCAATAGGATCATTCAAAAGACTAGAGCTTGTGTGTTTGTTCGTGTCAGTGATTTTCGTTACGCCTGACCTCTTCCTCGTCCTAGTAGTTCTTGCTTGGGATATACTGCATGAGGGTATGAGGTAGTGTGGTAGTGGAGAGTTTTTGAGGGAAAGTGGGAACTGCGTTCTCCAGAGCTCGCCACTGCTCCCACACAGGGGCTTCCCCCTCCCATGAGATCTACCCCCTGAACACCACCCTAAGGTGGACAACCGGATTGCAGCCTCAACTCCCTGGCCTCATGGGAAGAGGCTCCCCCATCAGAAGCACAGACGACACCTTGGGATTCGTCACACATGGCAAAGAAGTTTCATGGTGGTGCCCACAATATACACTAACACCGCCATTCTAAGACACGTTAATGATCCCTGCATATACATACATCTGTCAGCACCGATCTGTAAATCCTTTGATGCTGCCTGTGCCCAAACATACCTCAGTATTGCCAGGCCTGGCACCGGGGACTTTTATTCCCTTTCAATTGAAATGGGCCCCCACACCTTGGGGGCGGGGGTTTGACCGACATGAACAAAAAAAAAACAAAAAAAATTCGAGGAAGATTTAGAAAAGGTGCCAAGGATCTTATGGACCAGCAGTCTATATGAGGTGGGTCTATTGAGTGGAGCAGGAACAGTTGAAATAAAACTCAAACCAGGGGCAAAACAGTATCCCATGTCCAGAGAAGCAGATGAAGGCATATTTAAAACCATTTTCACTTTAATACAGCAGGGAATATTGGTGCCATCAGAATCCCCATGTAGCACGGCTGTGTACCTGGTGAAAAAAGCAGCAGGGGGCTATGGTTGGTCGTGGAGGTTTATTCAGGATCTACGCCCTCCAAGCAATATTGTTGAAGCAGTTTCCAGTAGTTCCGAATCCAGCTACAATATTACATAATGTCCCAGAAATGGCCAAATATTTTACAGTTATACATTTAAAAAACGCTTTGAGACTCACAGGATTTTACTTTGTTTTCGTATAGAAACTAGCGCTGGAAACATACAAGATTACCTCAGGGGTACTGCGAGTCCCCATCAATCTTTAATAGGGTTCTTCAGGTGGACCTAGGCAACAAACAACTTGAGAGCACAATAAATCTGTACGTAGAGGATATATTAGTGTGCAGTGAGACAAAGGAAAGATGCAAGGGGGATTCAGGTCAACTAATGACAGTACTAGCAGAGAAAGGATACAAGGTAGACAAAGAGAAATTACAGTATTTTCAGGAAGGGGTCCTGCACATAGGACAGCTAATCCCTCAAGAGGGGAGAAAAGAGACACCCGAGAGAACAGAAACAATCATGAAAACTCCAACACCACGGATATTTAGGGAAATGCAACAATTGTTAGGCCTATGTAATTACTGCAGGGACTGGGATTTTTACTACAGTACATATATTCGACTACTTTTAAAAAGGACTCAAGGAAGCACAGATAGGTAAAAGCAAAATAACATGGACAGATGAGATGACTGAAGGATTTGAGGAAATATAAAGGGCGATTTGCACAGCCCCTGTGTTAGGAATTCCAGACTACAATGAGGCGTTTTAGTTATTTTCACATTAAAACAGAGAAGTGATGGCAGCAGTACTCATACAGAAAACTACAATAGGATATGGCCATAAACCATTAGCCTATTATAGTGGAATTTTAGACCCAGTAATGAAAGGGCATTACCCTTGAGAACAAGCGTTAGCTGCTGCTGCTTTCGCGACTGGAAATGCTGCAAACGGGGTGTTCCATGACGTTATTCATTCATTGAGCATTCCTTTGTTTAGAGAAACCCCAAAGTACACTGACTGCACAAAGAGCGTCAGGGTATGAAGTGATTATTTAGAAAAAAGCGATCAAAATTGCTAGATGTAGAGTAGTAAATCCAGCAGCATTCATAGCAGAACCAGTAGGGAAGGAGGATTATGTACACGACTGCACAACGTATACTGAGTTTTATGACGACATTCCCCAAGTTAGAGAAAATGCTCTCGGATGGAGGGGAATCCTTTTCATTGACGGTTCTTCGAAAAAAGATCAAACGCAGGAGAAAGAGATACTGAATCAGCAGTAGAAAAGTTAAAACATGATAGTGACAGAATAGCACTGGAAAGCCACTTATGCCTCTAGCATTAAAAGTTGTGCTGGAGCAGCTTCACTATCCTGCGCATACAACCAGAAAATCTTGCTGCCATGATTGCAGAAAACTGGTTTTCCCCAAATTTATCAGAACATGCTTCGCAGTTTATTGTAAACTGTACCATTTGCCAAAGGTTCACAGCAGGGCATTCCTTACGAACCATGAGAGGAGAAATTCCTAGATACAATGGCCCTTTTCAGCATATTCACATAGACTTTGTGAATATGTTGGAAGTATGCAACAGCTACAAATGTATGTTAGTGGGTCCCTTTCCTAGATGGATTGAGGCAGGTCCATGTACGCACCCCAATGCCACATGTGCTGCCAGGTTTCTCGTACATGAGGTGTTTCATAGCTGGCAGATAGCTCTTCTATTATGAATAAGCCACATGTTTTCATATGCCTATCATCCACAGGTGAATGGTATCTGCGCGAGGCTAAACCGACTACTTAAAGAAAGGATAGACAAAATCAAAATGACTTTAAAGAAGGGATAGCTGCATTGCCTACCCCTTGCTCCGTTTGCCCGAAGAAACCAGCCTGGCTCAGATCACCACTTAACCCCTCATGAGCTGGTGACGGGATGCTGCATGAAAGTACCCGTTGCTCTTCCCACTCAAATAAAAAGGGATGCCCATAGCGTAGCAAAAACATTAGGGGATGAGATGCATGATTATTTAACAAATATGACTCCTAGTATTTCTTTTATTTCTCAACAAATCAAAAACCGAAGAAGATTGATGAAGACAGCCAAATAATTGATCCTATTGACTTGCTGAAGCAACCTAGTTTGTATTCAAGGGACCAAGTGTGTGTAAAACATTTTGTACATACTTGGAATGAACCCTGCTTTGAGGGACAGTAACTGGTAGAAGGGGTCACTCCCACTGCTGCGAAACTCACAAGGTAGAAGAGCTGCACTTGAATGACGTAAATCTCTAAAAAAGAGAGACCCTGACCCCTCCTGCACACGCTGACAGTGAAGCAAGAGAAGATGTTCTGCGAATGCAGACGAGATCAGCTACCAAGAGCCAAAACAAAGAACAGATGGAATAAAATAAAAAAATGTGGTCTATTGGATCTTACCAATTTTGAAGGGAAAAAAACATACTGTGCAGCGTTCACAGACATCTATTTATTTATTTATTGGTCACCGATTAGGCACGTATACAATTAGCAAAACTGTTTCAAAGCGCCCACATGGCAATCAGGATGGGGTCAGGGGGAGATATACAATGAATTACAGCAGTGATAAATAGTCAAATTAAAAGTACAAACAAATAATGAGAATAAGGGAAGGGGAGACAAACCTATTATGCCTTGTGAGCATTCAGAATGTGCAGAGGGGAGATAAGCGATTGATGCTCATGGAAAAGTGCTCAGGGTAAGTGCTAAGAAGAGAAGAACATAAGTGTAACCACCCATGGGTAGGGTGAGCCCAAGTGAGTGCAGCAGAAAGACAGTGGCTTGGATGAGAGATGTGGGTGGTCAAGACTCTGTGGACACATAAGGGCCCTGCACATCAGTAACACAGCTGTAAAATTAGCAGGGAAGAGAGGAGGAGGTAAAGAGAAAGGTCTGACTTAATTGCCTGTGGTCAAGTTTGAATCCTGCCCCCTTCCCTCCAACCTGGTTGAGGCTGTGGGAAGTCGACATGGAATCAGAAGTCATGTTTTATGATAATAGGTACCTCAGAAGTTGACCTAGTGCTTGGCACAGCCTTCCTGAGTGTTTGCGCCCATTAGCATAATTGAACAAAACACAGCCAGGAAATTTGTGAAGTTCTTTGAACTTAGAGACACCACCCTGAAGCATTAATCAGAAATATGCAATTGACACTGAGGGTAGTAAGTTCATATATTTTTAATATCACATCTATCTTCAAAAAGCTCTAATTTGCGTTGTACATGCTATATCAAAAGCGACTACAACATAGCACATTACCATACATATGAAAAGAACTGCTATGTAAGCGAAGAGCATGGTTTACATTCATCTATAAACGGACAAGTGATCATTTTAGTTTAGCGGCTTGAGTGACCTGAGATTTCTACTATGTTCAGCTATGCTATGCTACGGAGTGGTGTAACATATCAAACCCCTTTAGTCTCAAAATGCATACAAGATTTCCACATTCAACTCACGCTGTAGGGCAAGATGTGCTGCACACAAATCAACCACGCTTACTGTCTGCCGGGGCATGCTTATCTTTCCCTCTCTCGCCTCTGTTCTGGGTTCTGTGATGACGATCTCTTCCCAGCCCTCAGGACTTGAGTTCTGCCGATTGCTTCGCGAACCTCCTTTCCTTCCCCCAGTAAGCTTCTGCTTTATATCTAAGACGGGACTTAGTCTGTCTAACATCTGTGCATCATTTCTGCAACCTTCTAACGCTCAAGAGTGTTCCTTACGCTTAAGAGTGTTCTTTTGCTTTGCTTGAACATGCAGTATTCAATATGTACACTCTAAAGACATGTCGTGTCTGTTGTTCAATGACTAGTCCATTGCATTCTATGATTTTTGTTTCAGCACAGGACTAAAGCATGTCCTCTGCTTCTTGGCGAGGACAGTCTATTGGTTTTTCCTGCCCTTTGACTGCTTATCAGATGTAAATGGTGTAAAAAGCAACTCTTGACCTTACTACGTGCCGTTTAAGACAGGACGTTGCCACTTGCGGTTAGGCTTCTCTGCTGGAAAGGGAAGCTACGATTTCCTGATCATAGCCTTTCGCTAAATTCAACAAGCAAGTGTTGTTACAAACACTTGGGTTTATCCATTCAAGGAACTATATTATCTGAAGCAAGTATCTGTTCATTATCCATAATCCACAACAGGTCTTGAGGCTTTTACGGAATTTAAGGTGGTCATGCTCAAGACCCAGAGGGAGAGTGATAGTTAGGATAAAAGAGACAATACATTGATCAGCAAAGAACACAAAGATTGCACATGCACTATGTTGCCTGAAATGTTACACGCATTTCTGAATGGTGTTTTTGTATGAATACTCCAATCCTATCCAGCCTTAGTAAGACAAAACAATGTCGTTACATTGATTGGAAATCCTAAAAATAGTCCCATCATATACAGGATTATTACTGCAATAATATTACACTTCTTGTTATAAAAGTGTGGTTTATAAAAATGTGACAGAAACTGAATGATTGAATTCAAAAGAATGGGAATCTTCCATTATATAAAATACACAATGCTACCAAGAAGACCACCTACTGTACAGGATATATTTCATCATATATATATCCTTGCAATACCTCTTGTACTTACATTTTGCACAATGTGTTCCCTTTACTTTCTCAGGCTTATAATATTTCGCCAAATGATGTTCTATAATAAGAGATGGAGTGTTTAGCAATGAGACATCCGTTTCTATTCCTAACAAAAGCATGACTGATATTTTCCCTGATATTTCCAAACAAATTATCCAATTTAAGAGATGCTGGGGAACATCATGAGGATATAAATTCATACCTTGATAATTCGGCCCATTTAAAGAATAACATGTGGTACCAGCACATGAAGGAAGTAGGGAGAATGTCAGATGAGAGCTGCTATGTATGTTCTCTCATTGCTTATGCCATGAGCTAAGCCAGAACATTCACTGCCAGAGAAATATCTATCCATGATGCATTGCAAAGTGTCTCAGCCATCCAGCAGCATGCACAACAAGAGGACACGTTGAAGGAAGATGGGCAACCCTACAATGGATGTAAAAAAAAAAACATATCTAAATGAAGAAGTTTATATAAAAACAAAGAAAATGGTAAAAGTAGAATCTCCTATATTCATTCAGTGGTATGACTGGAGAACAGATGAGGACTGTCGAACAAAAGAGACTGTGTTGTGTAGAAGTATAGGAAACACCAGGAATGTCAGGATGCTGGGAGAGGCCTCAGCTGTTAGTATTTGGACGAGCTGCCACCAGTACAGGATGGAAAGATGGAATATTAGCATGCAGTGCACACTTATTGATGACAGCACCAGTACAAGTAGTAAATGATGAATTCCTAAAAGAATGGGCCAAGTATTCAGAATTATTAACATGGGTTGAAAATGAAGCAGGACCTGTGTCCATACTATCAATGAAGAATGCAACAGTGTTTCAGAAACGGGACCGACCACAATTTGAGAAAATAAATGATGTAAGCAAATAATTGACGTACCAGAATGAATGAAGGAACTGCCATCCTAATGCACCACTATTTGGACCTGAGCATCCAAAGCATATATTCAGCTACCTAAAAATTGGGGAGGAATACGTTCTATAGTGATCATACATCTTCCTGCATTGGTGATTCCCCAATGTGATCTCCAAAATGGATGCACACCAAAGGAAGTAGATGTCAATTAACCTTACAATATAGAAGAGAGAATTATTGTTATGCAAAATTAATAGAAGCATACCATGACATTCCAGATGAGCACAAATGGTTCAGTAGAACGGTACTGATATTTACAGCCATATTCATGCCATGAATTCAAATTGCAGTGAACGTCAAATGGTTACAAATCACCAGGTCGGAACTACTACAGACAATAAATATGACAATAAAAAGATTTAATGCGATTAGAGAAGAACTGAGGGCCAACAGGCTCATGACCTTCCAGAACAGGTTATCTCCTGGGCGTGATTATAGCAATGGAAGGAGGTGTGTGCGCCCAGATCGGACCCGCTTGCTGTACTTACAAACCTGCCCACGCTGGAGGAAATGGAACACTGACAGAAGCAATAACTATGTTGTCGACCTTGCATACAAAAATAGTGGAAGAAGTAGATGAGACCGAAGATTAAGATTGGGTTTCGTCCCTGTTTTCGTGGGTTCCAAGCTGGACGGTGTGAGAAACCTGAAGGTGCATCACCCACCGGTCCCAGGGCATCTGTCATCCAGGTGGCCAGGACACGACCATCGCTTCTGGATCCAGTTCCTGAGGGTGGACCAGTGAGGGAGGATCACCTGCCTGAGGTGTCCACTGGGAGTGGAAGTGGGACACTGGATTGTGAGACACGGTATCCCCTTCCCTGTAACACCTTTACCCTATCCTACCAGGTAGCATACTTAGGAATTCAACCCCCCCGCCCCTTCCCAACACGAACACTTTTTCACAGACAGCTCACTGTGAGAGAAAATAGACTGACACCTGAGCTGTATACCCGACATGTCCCAATACTATGGTCAGGCAGAGTCAGGCAATCACTGACCATAAGCACACTAAGCAAGGCAAAGCACACGAGGAAACAGCCGTTCCATGATGGCAGTTTAATACCAGTTGAAAAAAAGCAAAGCTGAAGAGGATTTAAAGGAGGGAAGAGCCCTTCACCTTATCAACGAAAGGCCATTACTTTCAGGAACCTTCGAGAATAAGAAACGGAAGACCAAGAATTAAGGCTGAAGAATCCTGCATTGTGTGTCGGAGGAACCTGGGGCTCTCCTACGTCGATAGTCAATGTGGGGAGAATCGTTTGCCGCCATAGTACTGTCCTTGGCTCCTACAATAAAGCACCACCAGTGAAGTGAGCTCAGCCGGCGAGTTGGGGAGACCGATACCAGACCGGTCTGTGTTGAAGCCAAGGTTGCAAGCGACAACACTGTATAATAAGAAACTGAAAAGAACCGTGTATGAAGCATATGTGGCAAGCAACGCAAACACAATTAATCTGTGGATGAGTGATTGAACTTTGAAGCCAAGATACGGTACCAGAGACAAAGTGGTCCGGCACCACGTGGGGCCTCATTCGAAAGTCTCGGTTAGGTATCCAGCTGAAAGGTGGCAAATGTGAAGAATGATAAGGAATCAAAATATATGATAGGGTGGAGAGTGACCATAAGCCATTGGTTGTTGAATGGCAGTTAGGCACGAGGCCTGGATGCAAGGACTGTTCTAGTGAGGAGCTGATTCAGGCACTCCCAATGCAGAGAATTGAGACCATGGATATGTCATCTCTTCTTCGAGATAGTGATATTAGTACAATCCGAGAGAGACTTTTAGGAGTTCAGGACCAGCATGAGGGGAACTGGCTTTCTCAACTTTTACAGGCCTGAATATATCATAGCGTACCCGATATTTTCTCTTACAGAATGACTAAAGGGTCATCAAAAGTTGATGCCCCCTGGTTCGGGTGTGAATGTAGACAAACTAAATGGCCAATTCACCAAGCGTCCCAGCAGTCCAGCAGTCTATAATAGCTGCATGTCATCTTTATTCAAGAACCTCTTAAAATATAAGAACTGCTAATTCACTGAGGCCCAATGAGATCTCCTTGACAGAACAGTGAGGGAGAAACCAGACAACAGACATGTTTGGGGAGGCTAGTGGCTAAGGGGTTCGAGAAAGTTAACGAGTGAGATGCAGGATATGTCACCTCGGAATGCTGGATCTCTTGTTTTAAGGAATTGTATTTTGACTCAAATGCAGAGGTGTTATCCACTGTATCTTTAAGATCTATCGACGAAAGGAGAAGAGATGATATTCTCACAGGTAGAAATCAGGGCCCAATTAAAAACTCTAAAGAAGGGCAAGGCTACAGGCTAGGATAGGCTAATCGCCGAAATATACGGTGGCTTGTGTTTTATAAAGTTTTTAACTCATTCGCTGACGCTAGTGTACTCCCATCAGCTTGGAAAAAAGAGTCTTGTAGTCCCTCCTTTTATAAAACGGGGACCAGACTGATCCCCATTGTTACCAGCCAATCTCCCTAATTGACGCCTCAATAAGATCTTTGCAGGTTGTCTAGAGGGTCGACTGAAGGAATGGGGGGGGGTCTTAGAATTTAGTTCTCCCAGAGAAATAGGCAGGATTCCGTAAAGGTTTCTCCACCGTCGACCAGTGTTCTCTCCTGAACTTGCTAGTGGAGAAATGAACAAAAAAAAAAAGGAGGCAGAACTGCCCGTTTATTGCCTTTCTGGATCTCTCTCTCTAAGGCATTTGATTCCATCTACCGCACACTTTATGGGATAAGCTTAACATAATTGGGGTTCCTTTTGGGCTGCTGCAACTAATTAAATCTCTCTATGCGGATACTTCGCCAGAGGTCAGGTATGATAAGAATCTCGGGTTAATCAAGGTTGCAGCCTTGTCCCCACTCATTTGCTCTATATTGTTATGTGATTTTCACCCCCACAAGGCCACAGAATCTCTGATTTCTCCTTTATTAGAGGAGAGTTAAATTCAGCACGCTTTTGTACACCGATGACATGTTCCTCATGTATCTGACAGCCAGGGGATTACAGCGATCTCTAGAGTACGCAAGTAACTATTTTCCGGCGCATTAATTGGTAGGTGTAAGAAGAATTTTAAATAGGCTTTTGTCTATTCAACAATAGAAGTTGTAAACGACTATAGGTATTTAGGCCTGCTTTTTTAGAATTGCAGTACCTGGTGAAGTCATCTGAATAGGACAGCATATCAGGCAACCATGGGTTTAAGAGGGCATATTCTATTCTACCACCAATTTGGTTGGAAACTTTTAGATGCATCCAGGTGTTGAAACCTAAAATTAAGGTGGCAGTCCTTTACGGCGCAGAGGTCTGGGGTGCGTCATCAGGTGGATGCCTGGAAAGTTATGAAAATGCAGGTTCACGCAGGCTTCTGGGCTTGCCATCTAGCACCCTGTAGTAGTGTCTGAGTTCATCAGGTGAGTCATGAAGTACACTGGATAGAATATATATATATATATATATATATATATATATATATATATATATATATATATATATATATATATATATATATATATATATATTTTGTTACAGAGTTAGATTAGGAAAGGATAGGATACAAGGATAGGTAAGGAGCTAGTATGGATACATCCCTTCATGTTATTCTCCCATCCTGTGTGTCTGTAACTGCCACTACTGGAACCTTGAGTGAACATGAGGTTCCAGCCCAGGTAACATTATGTGGCTTGCATTGATATAACAATGCAAGCCCATGCCACACATACCCTTTCGTTACACAACAACACACCATTTCTATGACACAGACAAGCATTGCCAAAACAGGCTCACCTCAAACATATCAACACTACCAAAACAGGCACACCATCAACATATCAAATATCACCATCAAACAAATCAAACACACACAACCACCTATCCTGACAACAGAAGACATGCCATCTGCACCCTACAATCATACTCAAAATTACCCCGAAGAAACATACAAAAATAGGAAAGCGAAAGTAAAGATACACACAACACAAAGAACACATGAAAACTTATGACTGCACAGACACAGTACGTCAAAGAAAACACCACGACAGGAGGTTGATCAGACAACCTGTCCAACTGAAAAGATCAAAATAAGCATGCAATAAATAATCAATAACTGTGCACAAAACATACGCATATACTCATATACAGGTCACTGCTATCATCTAAGTGCACCCTATTACACATAAACTGTCAATCTCATATATATATCCATTTACCTTACAATTACACTCAAACATACCAAAAGCTAGACACCGGGTGCGCTACTACCCATCTACCATGACGTTAGCTGACAACACTTTAGCACTACTACATCTTATGCTGGAGACGCTAGCTCCACTTCACTGCGCAAGCACCCAAAGTCACTCTCACCCCGTCATTACCACTGCACGGGTCAGAATTATATATATATGGTTATGGTTAAGTTGCTGTTTCCATAGGAAGAGCACTTTTTGAGCGGTTTATAACTTCACTCCCCCTGGACGAATCCTCACCAAACTTTGCAAAAAAAATCACATGGCCCACTCTGTATTTTTTTTGCAAAGTTTGCTGAGGTTTGCTCCGGGGGGGGAGGTGGGGGATTGGTGGGGTGGGGAGTTATAGGGGAGGTCCCAAAACGTCTTTCTTCCCCCATAGACTGAATGGGGGGAAAACAAATTTGCGCACGCCTACAGCCCAAAACGCTGGACGGATTTTCACCAAATTTGCGGCAGGGGCTTGGTCCCGAAAGCGTGCTTTTGTAAATTTGATGACAATCCGTCCAGTAGTTTTCTTTAAAACGACCAAAAAGTATGTCTAAAAAAATTTGTGATATCTATGTCCGCTCCGCGAAGGGGCTCGTGTCATGACCGCGGACACGCGACGTGTCCTCAGATTGGCTGGAGTGAGGCGTGATGTTTGGATGCGCCCGACATCTTGGATCTGCCGACAGCACGGCAGCGAACATGCTGTTTTGGGGAGTGTTTAGTGCTTGGGGAGGTTTAGAGAGTAAGAGATGGGTGAAATAATGTATTTGGCGGCAGGTGCTAATGATGTATTCGCCATGCCCGCGCTGTCCGGGTTGTTTGCAATTACTG
Organism: Ambystoma mexicanum; assembly: GCF_040938575.1. NCBI lineage: Eukaryota > Metazoa > Chordata > Amphibia > Caudata > Ambystomatidae > Ambystoma > Ambystoma mexicanum. The sequence continues at coordinate 788,289,431 of NC_090935.1, read as the reverse complement.
AAAATGAGGGGTCTCATAAGGATAGTATTTATGTGCGTGCTGTGCGCAGGCAAGCTGAAGCGGTTCTAAGGACATGCATGGTATTAGCGAACATTAAAAGTGAGTACATGCTGCAGTTATAATTTTTTTTCTATGGGTGTGGTCCTGACTTATAAGTCGCCATGGGTGTGATATGCTGCGGTCGTTGTGGGCAGGATGTAGAGTTTTGGGTGCATGGCTGCAGGCCATAGACCATACACCCAAGATTCTAGGCCCTGCCCACAACCACCGCAGCATATCACACCCATACAATTGAAGGTGTAGGCAGGGCCTAAAGTCGTGGTTGCAAATTGAGTATATGCTGCAGTTAAAATGTTTCATTGTATGGGTGTGCTAATGACTTATAAGCCACCATGGGTGTGATATGCTGCGGTGGTTGTAGCCAGGGCCTACAGTCTTGGGTGCAACGCCGTAGGCCACAGGCCGTAGGCCCTACACCCAAGACTCTAGGCCCTGGCCACAACCACCGCAGCTTATCACAGCAGCATAGCATATCGCAGCAATAGATACACCCATAGTATCGAATATGTATTAGGTGGTTGTGGGGAGGGCCTAGAGTCTTGGGTGCATGGCCTAAGGCCATGCACCCAAGACCAAATTTATAAGTAGTGAAGTTATAAGCCACAATGGGAGTGACATGCTGCGGTGGTTGTGGCCAGGACCTAGAGTCTTGGGTGCATGTCCACAGCTCGTACGCTGTAGGCCATTACACCCAAGACTCTAGGCCCTAGCCACAACCACCACAGCATATCACACCCATACATCACACCCATAGATTTGAATATCTATGAGGTGGTTGTAGGCAGGGCCTAGAGTCTTGGGTGCAAATTGAGTATATGCCGCAGTTAAAATGTTTCATTGTATGGGCGTGACAATGAGTTATGAGCCACCATGGTTCTGATATGCTGTGGTGGTTGGGGCCAGGGCCTACAGTCTTGGGTGCATGGCCGTATGCCATATACCCAAGACTCTAGGCCCTGGCCACAGCCGCTGCACCATATTACAGCCACAGAACACACGTATAGATTTGAAGATGTATGAAATTATACTTCCTGTTTCATTTGTTGAGATTCGATGGAGGAAATATTCTTTTTCAATTTCTGTGATAAAAGAAAAGAGCATGAAGATGGCCGCCGGGGTGAGGAGTCGCAGCTAAACCGTGCTCTGCCCGGGCCGCCAAAAATAGCACGACCGAAGCCGTGACGGACCGTCTTCCGCCCCCCCCCCCCCCGACTACAAAGCTGCCCCCCCATACATCCCCCCCCAGCGAGGAAGCAGGCGCTGCGGCGAAGCGCGCGCGGCCGTGAATCGAAAGAGTGAGGTAGACTGCCCCTCCCCCATCGGCGCCGGAGGAGACTCTCCGACGTCGCAGGGGCCCATCCAGCGCGGCATCGGGAGTCCGGGAAGCACCGGCTGCGAGAGAGCGAGATTGGGGACACAGCGGACCCGGAGGACAGAACCGCCCTCACATCACCCCACACCGCCCCGAAGTGAAGAAAGAGCGGCGTGCAGCCGAGCCGCGGCAGCGCCGGGAGAAAACAGCGCGAGCAGGGCGGACCGCAGAAGAGGAGCAGCGGGGGCCGCCCTGCACAGAGCGCACAAGGAGAACGAAGCGCAAAAGGTGAGCCGGCCCGGGGGGGGGGGGGGACCAGAAACAAGGCGCCCGCCCGCGCGTACACACCCCGGGGGGGACTCAAGACAACAAAAAAAAAAAGACATACCTCTCTCTCTCCGGCATCAACTAGATCCCCCCCGGGGACACAAGGAATCACAACACAAGTCCCCCCCAACCACGCAGGCAGGATTCAAGGCCCACAAGACAGGGGTGAGGAGAGGGGGGAAACCCAGGAAGGAGAAACACATTACTGCAGAACCCCCAACAGATAAGAACCTCTCGGAGGTCAAGCAAGCGAGGAGGCCCCACCGGAGGGCTACAAGAGGGCGCAGGAGCCCCATAGACTGTCTGCCGGAGCGCCCGACCATGTCTAGAGCAAAAGGAAAGGGGAACCCCATCCAGCAGACTCCCCAAACAGCGAAACAAGGGGCCGATATCCTACAAATGTGGTCAACAGAGGGGACACCACAACCGAGAGGGAGAAACCAAGGAGATTCCACGGGGGAGGCAGAACCACTATCCCAGCAACAGCAACCACTGACCAGGGAGGACATGCAAACCTGGTTCATGGACCTGCAGGAAAAATTCATGTCTACAGTCCAGGAACAATTTACATCCATGAAGAGCGAAATGAAACAAGCGGTACAAGACATGAGAACTGATATAAACAACCTAGAAGAAGAACAGATATAATGGAAAAAATGGTGCAAAGTCTGGAAGAAGACACGAGACAAACAAGCGAAACGCAAGAACACCTGGTAACACTCACTCACAACTTGGAACTACAATGTGAGGATTTGGAGAACCGCTCTAGACGCTCCAATATCCGAATCAAGAACATGGCGGAATCAGTGCTAGACAAAGACCTGAAGAAAGCAGTGAGAGAAGTGTTCAGAGACATTCTGGGAACACAAGACATTGAAGATATAGGAATCGACAGAATCCATAGGGTGGGACCGAAAAGAGCGGGGGCCCCAGGGGAAAGACCTCGAGATGTCCTGGTGGCTCTATCTTCCTACCCGCAGAAAGAACAGATTCTTAGGAGAGCCAGGGAATTGGAGCATATAAAAATGAATGGGCAAGACATCCAATTGTATCAAGACTTGGCACTAATAACCCTCCAAAAAAGGAAAGCAATGGCCCCACTGGTGAAAGTGCTAATAGAAAAACAAATCCGCTACAAATGGAACTTCCCATTTGGGTTACTGTTTACATGGGAAGGAAAACAGAAAAGAGTGACCACACTGGAAGAAGGCCTCAATACGATGGGACTACAAGATGAAGAGATGGAACAGGGGGAGGCCACAAGCAAGAGAGAGCGAACGAGAAGACCTATAGGCTGGGAATACACCAAACAGAAGAAGGCAAACACAGAGAGGGACACCCGGAGAAAGGTACCTTGAAGAACACAAGAAAAACATATACTTGGGGAACAGATATGGAAACGCTGCTACTGAGACCCAGTCGGGGGGGGAGCATGGGAACGGAGCCGAATGGACAATTCAAGGACGGCGGTCTGGTCGAGACCCAACGATCTGGAACTCGCTAAAGACAAATGGTTCAATGGGATTTAGGAATCCCCATAACATACCCCCCCCCGAGGGTATGGAGGGCAGGGAGCGAAGGGCGCAACGCCCTAGTGTCAATAGGAACCCTCGCCCTACTCGGGGGACAGTTTGGTTGTTTTAATGTTCAAAGTTGGGGGGAAGGGAAGTTCAGGGGAAGGGAAGGGATCGGAAGAATCAAAGAGTTGAATCGAGAATAGAAGGGGACCGAATGCAACAACATACAGACAAAATAGAATGGGGATGATACGCTGTTTGACCTACAATATTAGGGGCATGAATCACCCAACAAAAAGAGCGAAACTGGAGAAACAGTTCTAAATGGGGAAGGCGGATATACTACTCCTCCAAGAAACCCATATCAAAACTAAGGATAAGCAAAAAATGCGGATAAAAGGATACAAAATATGGGCACAGGCAACGACAACGGAGAAAAAAGCAGGAGTCCTGATAGCGATAAAAGAAGGAAAACACATAAAACCACTAGACACTATAATAGATAAGGAAGGGAGATATGCCTTCGCCAACGTGGAAATCGAAGGATATCGCATAACACTCGCCTCAATATATGCACCCAATCAGGGACAGGATGGCTTTCTCAGAGACGCATTATCGAAACTGGAAGACTTCGCTAGAGGGGAAGTGATATTGGGGGGGGATTTTAACTTGGCGTGGAACCCACATCTAGATAGGAGCACAGGAAACATACATGGACAGGGGGCGCCATCAAAACGTCTGAAACAACAAATGGACCAAATGGCTCTGAATGATGCATGGAGGGAACTGAAGGGTGAACAGAGGGGATACACATATTTCTCACATGTTCACAATTCTATGTCCAGGATCGACTATCTCTGGGTGTCGGTGGGGTTACTGGGAAAGATACAAGGGATAGATAAGGGTACAATAGCCCTCTCGGACCATGCCCCTCTATGGTTGGACGTGACTCTCCCAGGGAGGAAGAGCGGGCTATGGAGATGGAGGCTACCGCAGGAGTTGATCCAAGACCCAGTTACAGGGGAGGCCATAAGGGAAATGATAGAGGAATACTTCACACAAAATGATACAGGGGAGGTTGCAATGAGCGCAGTTTGGGATGCGTTCAAAGCAGTATTGAGGGGAAAAATGATAGCGATGAAAATCACGAGAGATAAACAAAGACATATGTGGGAAAAAGAGCTGGAAAAAACAATCGAGGAGATCCAAGACAAATTGACGATAAAACCCACAAAGACATTAAAAAAATCATTAAAACATACACAAGGCCAACTAGAGATGTTACGCACGAAGGGCGCAGAAAGGAACCTACTCTATCTGAAACAGAGATACTATATAAGAGCGAACAAAGCGGATAGACTCCTAGCGCGACAATTAAGAGCGAAACAAAAAGAAACAACGATTAAGGCCATATGCGATGCGAAAGGGGTCATTCAAACTTCCACGCATGACATGGGGGAGACTCTGAGGCAATATTATCAAACGATCTACTCCACAGAACACCCCAATATAAACGCCCAAGCTTCATACTTAAAGGCCCTAAAGATCTCGAAAATCTCAGAAGAAGACAAACAGTCACTAGAGACCCCTATCAGTGAAGAGGAAGTCAATAAAGCCATAAAAGGACTCCCAAGGGACAAAGCTCCAGGCCCAGATGGGTTTACGGCCCCATTTTATAAAAAATATGCAGACATATTGAATCCGATCCTAACAAAACTCCTGAACTCATTCAAGGACACCGGTAACGTGACCCCCACAATGAATGAAGCGAAGGTGCTGGTGTTTCACAAACCAGGCAAAGACCCAATAAACCCCGCATCATACAGACCAATCTCCCTAATCAATCTAGATGCAAAAATATATACGAAAATCCTGGCAACTAGATTATCCCCGCTCCTCCCAAAACTGATAAGCGGGGATCAATCAGGCTTCATTCCCGGCAGGCAAACCCACGATAATACTAGGAGGCTAGCCCATCTGGTCGAAAAAATAGGGATATCCCACACCCCAGCGATACTACTGTCAGTAGACGCCGAGAAGGCTTTTGATAGAGTGGAATGGTCAATACTGTTTAGGGTCCTGGAATCAATGGGGTTTGGGGAACAATTTATCGCGAGCATCAGAGCAAACTACAACTCCCCATCTAGCAGAATAGTCATTAATGACGAGCTTACTGGCAAGGTGACGATAACGAGAGGAACGAAACAGGGTTGCCCCCTATCACCACTATTATACGCTCTTTTCCTAGAACCCCTCCTAATTAAAATACGGGAGTCAATTCACATCAAAGGGATAGAAATGGCAGGTCAGCAACACAAAGTAATTGCGTATGCGGACGATATGCTAATAACCTTAGAGGACCCTGAATCCACATTATCAGCCACAGTTAGAGAATTAGAAAACTATGGGACCATCTCAGGGCTAAAAATAAATAGAAAGAAATCAGAGATCCTCATCCTGGCAGGGGATAGAACGAACATAGAAAGGGAAGCAAAAATACTGGACCTCAAGTTAGTACAGGAAGGTATAAAATACCTGGGAATAATTGTACCTCCAAAAATAGAACAATTCTATGGGGAAAACTACCCGTCGCTAATTACAAAAATCCGAAAGGAATTAAATAGATGGAATCCACTACAGATATCCTGGTGGGGCAGAATACAATCAGTCAAGATGACCATCCTCCCAAAGGTACTATATTATTTTCAGGCTCTCCCGGTGGGAGTCCCAGACACTTTCTTCAAAACCTTAACAAAATTGGTATCGTCCTTTATATGGAAAGGAAAAACGCCGAGAATAGCAAGGATGGTCCTCACGGCCCCAACCAGAGAAGGAGGAATGGCGCTCCCCCATTTTAGAAAATACTACCAGGCGGCACAGCTTAAAGTCCTGAGGGAGTGGGTGGGAGAGAATCCCCAACAGATATGGGCCAAACAAGACAGAGCAGTAGCCAGGACCCCACTGGTAGAACTCCTCTGGAAACAGAGGCAGCACAGGCACGAAAATTTAAGATTAAGCAAAATCATGAAAACCACGCTGGAAGCATGGGATAGCCAAACAAGAAAAGGCACAATGACCACGGCGATTGGACCATTTACACCCATCTGTAGAAATCCACTATTTCCACCGGGGATGGAGCAAGGGGCTTATGACAGTTGGGAGAAGGTGGGCATTACTAAAATAGGCGAGATGTTTGAGGACAAGGAAGTCATCTCCCTAGAGTCGTGCTTGGCAGGTAGGAGAATCCCCAAAAGCGATAGATATAGGTATGAACAGCTAAAGCACTGGCTAAACTCTCCGATAATCACTGAGGCAGCAACCAGGGACCTTACAGGGTTCGAAACATACATCACATCCAACACGGGGGAAAAAAAGTGGGTATCAACTCTATACAAATACATAAACTCACAAGGGGAAAGCATTAAATGGTCATACAGAACAAAATGGGGCAGAACATTGAGGGAAGAGCCAACGGATAAACAATGGGAAGACCTATGGAAGCAGATCCCCAGAATGACCCGATCGGCACAAACTAGAGAGATGTGGGTCAAAGTTATGACACAGTGGCACTACACTCCAGAGAGGCTCCATTCAATGTACCCAAACACACCCAATCACTGCTGGAGAGGATGTGACGAAGCGGGAACATGGAGACACATATGGTGGGACTGTAAAAACATTAGACCCTTTTGGGAAGAAGTGAAAAATGAGATGGGCAAAATATTCCCGGATGTGGGGTCGATGGGGGATGAAGTGTGGCTCTGTGGAATTAGAGACGATACAGCGAGGCAATACAGCAAAACGCAATGGAGAACTTTCATGGGACTACTTATAGCAGCATGGACCACCATTGCACAGAACTGGAAAAACAAAAATACCCCACTGACCTACTGTGAAGCAGCAGCGCCTCGGCTGGTGCCGCGGCGGCCGCGGCGTGTAGCCGGCCCGCACGAGTCGGGAGGCGCTGCCATGTCCGCGGCAGGAGAGGGGAAAGGGAAACCCGCGGTGGTTAGCCACGCGGCTAATACCGCTACGGGTGGCCACGGCAGGGCCGCGGAAGAAGCCGCTATGTGCAGCCGCGGCGGGGCCGCTCGGCACTCACCTGTTCGCCCCAGTCCAAGGGGGGGGGGGATGCAGCGTTCACGACGACGCCGGGATACGGGGGTGCAGCGCCCGGCTCGCCGGCCCCGTGCTGCTCATGGCGCTGCCGGAGCTACACGTTGCAGGGGGGGAAGGCCCAGCGTCAGGATGCGTCCCTACACGTCACGGCCACAACCGCATGGCCAACACTACCGCCCTCCACCACCAGGGGAACGGGACCAACACCACCGCCCTCCGCCACCAGGGGATCGGGAAGAACGACACGCTGGGATGGCAACCCTTAAGAGAGGTGGGACCATGTCCCGGGAACCAATGAGAAGGGGGTTAACTCAACCCCTCAGTGATTGGTGGGGGCTTGATACCTCCGGCTGTGATAAAAGAGCGCCCAGGGAGACTAATGGGTTGTTCTCATTACACAGGACACGGGGAGGAGAGAGGAGAGCGAACCAGAGTGGTGGGCCTATCCGGACAGCGGCTCGAGATAGGACCAAGCCAGGCCCAACGCCGTTGTACTACAGGAGGACAAGACACCGGTGAAGCTAACCGGGAGGACTTAATAGTTATTCTTTCAGCATTTGCTACCTTAAGCCAGAATAAATATTGTTTTAGCACTTGCCTGTCTCCGACTATAATTCCACCCATCACACTGGCGACGAAGGTGGGATTATTAGACAGCGCTATGGAGTCGTTGATAAAGACCCTGACTGAGGGCCAACAACAATTGCAACAGATGGTACAACTGCAGTCACAACAAGCAGCCGCGGATCGGCAAGCCTTTCAACAAGCCATACAGCTGCAGGGCTCTATGTTGACCACCGCACAGGACAACCAGCATGAGGCCATGTCCCGTCTCACCGATGCAGTGGCCAGCACTAGAAATCAACCACTAGTGCCCTCGGCCCTCCTACAAAAGTATAAGGACGGAGAGGATCCCGCATTCTTCTTTACTAGTTTTGAACGTATAGCCAGAAACGCACAGTGGCCTCCTGACCGGTGGGGTCAGTACGTCGCCCCCCTTCTGTCTGGGGTGATGCAGGGCGCCTATCAGGCGGTAAACCCCAACGGCAACACGCCGTACGGGGAGATCAAGGCTGCCGTACTAGACCGCTTGGGCCTGGACGACGAGGCCTACCGGATCCGACTGAGGGAAACCAGGCTCAGGACCGGGGAGAATCCACGCCAACTATACTATAGGATAAAGGACCTAGCAGAGAAGTGGTTGTTGGCTCCAAACCCCGCTAATCAACCCCTAATCGATAAAATCATTCTGGAACAATTCGTCGAAGCCCTGCCCGGCCAGATGCAGAAATGGGTTAGGCAGCACCATCAACCCACCCTGACCGAGGCTGTGGATATTGCATCGGCATACCAGAAGGCAGGCCTCTTCCGACTACCAGCTACAGGGGTATCAGCCCGCATCGCCATCCCGATATCCGACCCCCATATGGTTAGGGGTAACCGAGCCTTACCCATAAGATGGAGACCTCCCGATGAGAACAACAGGAGACCCGAAGACAAGAGACCAGGAAGCGAGGAGAAGGCCCCAGCACCAACCCCTGGTTACAAGCAGCCGCAGTGCTATGAGTGCAACGAGTGGGGCCACATAGCCCGGTTTTGTCCCAGGAGAAGAACAGTCGAACCCATGGACATCGGCTATCTGACCCCGATAGACGAGAACGGCGTCCCAGGACCATATGTGGTGGACATTCGAGTCGACGGCAGACCATCACGTGCACTTTTGGACAGCGGCAGCAGGCAGACCGCCATATCACCAACTGTGAGTAACACTCCCTGCTTACCTAACGTAACCGTACCTATCCGATGCATTCATGGGGACACCAAATGTTATCCGATGAAGGATGTTGTGATTGACTTAAATGAAACCTCCTCTCCCTTGAGGGTTGCCGTCCTACCTTGTCTCCCAACCCGGTGGTAATTGGGACCGACCTCCCCGGGTTCGGTCAGACATTAAGGGATACAAGGGAAGGGCAGTCCCCGTCCAAATCCGATGTTGCAGGAACCGACCCCGTCTCCCAGGTACCCCCACCTGGGCGAAAGAGGAGGACCCGGATGGCATGGTGTCAGGCCAGTTATATGACCCGGCCTATCGACTGGAAGCTAGAAGGCAACGAAGACACCATAAGGGGGGAGACCCTAACTGACCCTACCCTACGAGTGGCCAGAGAAAGGGCCGCCCAGGAAGGGGAACCCAACATAGCCAGAGGCCCAGGGTTTCTACTGCGACAAGGTCTCCTATACCGAAGGTACAAGGGTGACGACGACGCCATGAAGGAACAACTGGTGCTACCAAGGAGCCACCGACTTATAGTGCTACAACTGGCCCACAACCATCCCTGTGGAGGTCACATGGCCTCTCTTAAAACCCAACAAAACCTACTAAAGAGGTTTTACTGGCCCGGCATTTATGGGGAGGTCGCCCAACACTGCAAGAACTGCCCCACCTGCCAGTTGACTAGCGGGGTTCTACCCGCAAGGGCACCACTACAGAAAATGCCCCTCATTTCAATCCCATTCCAGAGGATCGGCATGGACATAGTGGGACCCCTGGAACCAGCCAGCCGTGGTTATAGATACTTACTGGTCGTAGTCGACTACGCTACTCGATACCCCGAGGCCTTTCCCCTAAAGGGAACGTCGGCCCGGTTGTTATGCGACCAGCTAATTCCATTCTTTGCCCGAGTAGGGATTCCCTCCGAGATAATCACCGACCAGGGGACCAATTTTATGTCGACCCTCATAAAACAAGTATGTGGACAGTTCCAGATCAACCAGTTGAGAACCTCAGTATATCATCCCCAGACTGATGGGCTGGTAGAACGTTATAATCAAACAATCAAGAAGATGCTAAGAAGGGTGACGGGACCAGACGGGAAGAACTGGGATCGGGCGATCCCCCTGGTGTTAATGGTGTTAAGAGACACCCCCCAGTCGTCCACCGGTTTCTCTCCCTTCGAGCTCTTGTTTGGGAGACAACCTCGAACAATACTAGATCTGGTTAAAGAGGAATGGGAATCCACAGAAGAAGTGTCTTTAACCGAGTATACAGAGGAATTAAAGGAACACCTAACCGCACTACGTACACTGGCCCAAGATAACCTTGGACGTGCCCAAACAACTCAAGAAAGAAACTATAACAAGGGGAGCCGTATGAGAACCTTTAACTCAGGGGACCAGGTATTGGTACTCCTGCCTACCAGCCCCAATAAACTATTGGCTAGATGGAGAGGGCCGTACGAGGTCACTGAGGTACTAAGCCCAGTAACCTACCGGGTACACCAGCCTGATCGTACCACCCCTGAAAAGGTCTATCATATCAATCTTCTAAAAAAATGGAATGAGCCTCTTCTGGGTGCCTTTGTATGTGTCGAGGAAGCCAAACCGGACGAGATCCTGAACACCGTTCCTGACACCCTGAATACAGTCAACTGGGGAGGCACCCTAACCCTCGAAATGAAGACGGACATCAGGAACCGGTTGTCCCCTTATGCTGACGCCTTTTCCGCCTTACCTGGAAGAACTGATGTTCTTGAGCATATTATCAAAACAGATCCCGGACCACCTGTGAGGCTTAGACCCTACCGGATACCCGAAGCCAGGCGAACCATCATCAATTCCGAAGTGGACGAGATGCTAAGGATGGATATCATCGAGCCTTCGGTCAGCGTTTGGTCATCACCCATAGTGCTTGTCCCTAAGCCGGATGGCTCGGTTCGTTTCTGTATGGATTACAGACAATTGAACGCGGTGTCCCGATACGAAGCCTATCCGATGCCTCGGATGGACGAACTCCTGGAGGGTCTTGGAGCAGCCAGTTTCTTAAGCACTCTCGATTTAACCAAGGGCTATTGGCAAATACCCCTTCGCTCCCAGGACAGGGAGAAAACTGCCTTTTCCACCCCACAAGGCTTATATCAGTATAAAGTCCTACCCTTTGGTCTCCACGGGGCTCCCGCCACATTCCAGAGATTGATGGACATCATACTGAGACCACATACTGGATACGCTGCTGCCTACCTGGACGATATTGTGGTATACAGCCAATCCTGGGAATCACATCTGAACCATCTAGAACAAGTAGTGGCTGATTTACAGAAGGCAGGGCTACATATCAACCCCAGGAAGACTACGATGGGAACCAATGAAACCAAGTATCTGGGCCACATAGTGGGTGGGGGAGTGCTGAAACCGCAGTTGTCCAAAACACAGGCTATCCAAGATATACCGACTCCCACCAACAGGAAACAAATACGAGCCTTCCTGGGATTGATCGGGTATTACCGAAGATTTATCCCTGACTTCTCCTCGATAGCCGCTCCCTTGACGGACGCACTGAGGCTCAAGGGGAATCCCAACCTGACCAGCGACCCGAAGGCCTTGGACGCCATTGCACTTCTAAAACAAAGGATCACGTCCAGCCCGGTCCTCTGTTGCCCGGACTTCCAGAAGCATTTCTTTTTACAAACGGACGCCTCAAACCAGGGCCTGGGAGCCGTGTTATCGCAGAGGAATGGGGAGGACCTGCAACCGGTGTGCTTCATCAGTCGGAAATTGTTGCCCCATGAAGCGGCTTACTCAACCATTGAGAAGGAGTGTTTGGCCATCAAGTGGGCTGTTGACTCGCTCCGATACTATCTGTTGGGTCGCCGGTTCACTCTGTACACCGACCATGCACCCCTCCAGTGGCTGGCCCAACATAAGGACACGAACCAGAGGGTCCTCCGTTGGTTTCTCTCCCTTCAGCCATTTGATTTCATCACATTGCACAGGCCTGCCAGGTTTCAGCTGGTGGCTGACTATCTGTCTAGGTGTTCACCCTGGCCCGAACGGCCTGGGATTGGGGTGGGGATGTGTGAAGCAGCAGCGCCTCGGCTGGTGCCGCGGCGGCCGCGGCGTGTAGCCGGCCCGCACGAGTCGGGAGGCGCTGCCATGTCCGCGGCAGGAGAGGGGAAAGGGAAACCCGCGGTGGTTAGCCACGCGGCTAATACCGCTACGGGTGGCCACGGCAGGGCCGCGGAAGAAGCCGCTATGTGCAGCCGCGGCGGGGCCGCTCGGCACTCACCTGTTCGCCCCAGTCCAAGGGGGGGGGGGGATGCAGCGTTCACGACGACGCCGGGATACAGGGGTGCAGCGCCCGGCTCGCCGGCCCCGTGCTGCTCATGGCGCTGCCGGAGCTACACGTTGCAGGGGGGGAAGGCCCAGCGTCAGGATGCGTCCCTACACGTCACGGCCACAACCGCATGGCCAACACTACCGCCCTCCACCACCAGGGGAACGGGACCAACACCACCGCCCTCCGCCACCAGGGGATCGGGAAGAACGACACGCTGGGATGGCAACCCTTAAGAGAGGTGGGACCATGTCCCGGGAACCAATGAGAAGGGGGTTAACTCAACCCCTCAGTGATTGGTGGGGGCTTGATACCTCCGGCTGTGATAAAAGAGCGCCCAGGGAGACTAATGGGTTGTTCTCATTACACAGGACACGGGGAGGAGAGCGAACCAGAGTGGTGGGCCTATCCGGACAGCGGCTCGAGATAGGACCAAGCCAGGCCCAACGCCGTTGTACTACAGGAGGACAAGACACCGGTGAAGCTAACCGGGAGGACTTAATAGTTATTCTTTCAGCATTTGCTACCTTAAGCCAGAATAAATATTGTTTTAGCACTTGCCTGTCTCCGACTATAATTCCACCCATCACACCTACACCTGGCTTCAGAAAATATGGGCCCATATAACAATGGAGAAGATTACTCACAAACTTCAAGGAACAGGAGACCAATTTGTAAAAGAATGGGAAGGGGCCCTGCAATACCTCCTGTCAGACTTTATGGAGCAATGGTGCCCCCATAACATAAAAATCTCAGACATATTCAACGCATAATCAGGAACCCGGGACAAAATGACTTCATCCGACCCGAGGGGAGGGAGGGGGGAGGGGGAAGGGAAAGTTATAAGTTTCAATGTTATCTTCTTTATGTAATATCGATGTAAAACTAATAAATACAAGGTTTAAAAAAAAAAAAAGAAAAGAGCATGTTATTGTTTGTATCTTATAAAGACGTATTACATTGTAGAATAGACATTGTTGTTTCTGGTTAATGATCTATATGTTGACTTAAACAGTTAGATACCTGTTGGCGTATTCTAACTGTGTATTTTTGTTACAATTCAGTGGTATTCATTTACCTGTGTGGTTGTTATACAATCTTGGGCAGTTAGATACCTGTTGCCGTATTCTAACTGTTTAAACTCTTTTAACTGAATTTTTGTTAATGTTGTAGTACACATTAGTTATTACATTTTGGGTTTAAGAATATTAAATAAGCGTTTGCTTGTAATCTCTGCTTTAGAGTAATGCTACTATCATTACATTCAAACCATCCACATTTCTTTTTAATATATGCAGTGTAGTGACCTGCATTGGTTGTGGCTCCTGCGTGGTAGATTATGCCTATTGTTGTGAAGGTTTTCTTACCAAGTGACACTTGACCGTGTGTGAATCCAGTCAGCTTGCAGTTGTTTTTGGTACCATCTGCATTGTAATGTAGAAGCATTAGTATTATGTAGTTACTTTGTGTTTGTATCAGTAAGGTGGAACGAGGATCTGAATTGCAGATAGTACATAATCTGCAATGGTTTGCATTTTGTACTAGTTGCTGAAATGGAATGGATTCACAATTAGTTATGGATACATACACAAATCGCTCATTAGGGATTTGTTCCTGTGTCACATTGCTGCAGAGTGCATGTATGTTTCCACATGTATGAAATCTGGAAGATTTCATGTATAGGTATGTTTTTGTTTTCCAGTACTTGTAGTAAGTACATTAGAAATTCTTGTGGATCTTCTTGCGAGTTTATAGTGAACCTCACCATTCCAGCGCAGTAGTCCAATTCTTGTCTTATTCCGTGAACACTATACGTGTTGTCAGGATTGTTTGTGGCGTTTCTATGAAGGACTAACATTTGCAAACACAATTGGTCTGTACTGTGTAAGTAAATGTTGTTAACAATTGGTGGCAATTGAAATAGAATATTCATTGCTACATTTGCTTAGCAACTTACACCAGTTTCATTTGAAAATTTGAATGGACCAGATAGTTCTGTGTCCGAGTGATTTTTTCGGAGTTTGTGTTCCTTCTTTGAAGAAGTACCAGATTTACTTTCACTAATAGGTTCTTCTTTGGTTGTGGTAATTGATGAAGTATTAGCTTCTTTTACTCTCTTTGAAGGATTTGCAGTCAGATTCTGTTGCATTTCTGCTTGAATTAGTTTTCTTTTACAACGTTTTCCTTTTTGTGGAACAGGATATGATTTCAGATGGGAGGTGTACAGTGAACATAGTCTATTGTATTCTAAAATGCAACGAATATCAGCGTTCACTTTACTTGCATCAAAGTTGATTAGAAATAGACCGTCAAGTGTACGTAAGCGTGATAATGCTACGTAGCTCATGCCTTCTTTAAAGACTGTGTTTCCAATATCTATCAATGCCTTGTCTAGGGTAAGACCTTGGGATTTATGAATGGTGACTGCATATGCAAGAGTTAGAGAAAATTGTTCTCTACGTACATACATGTCTTTGAAGAGAAGGAATCGAGCTGTTGAGCGCCCTATCCTTTTTACTTCTGCAAGTTTGTCAAAGAGAATATTGACAAACTGAATGTTGTTGTCACATGGGTATGTTTGAAAGCCAAGAACTGAACCCAAGAACTGAACCCAGTGCCCCATTAACTAGTCCTTGCTCCACGTAAAGGTTACGGTTCAGAATTACTCTACAATTTAAGGATCATTTTAATACTTTTTCCAAGGCATTTAGTCTTGTTGTGGCTTACTGACACATGGGTAGTGTGTCATACCATGTACGTCCAGTTTGTCTGTGGAGCAAATTTCAATTATTGGTTGCATTTCTTTTTTTAACATTGTTTCATTGAATTTGGAACAGCTTGCAAGAGTTGGCATTAAGGCCATACAATTGACATTTTTGTACGCTAATTGTTCCATAACATCAGTAGCACATGCGTTATCGCCATGAAGCGCATGGATGTGCCGGGTTTTCAATATTGCTTGTGCTTCTTGAGATAGTACACCAATTCTAATACTTTTTAAAACGTTGGCGTAAGTGAGGTCTGCAGATTGACGCATGTTTTCTGTTAATTCTCTGTATTGTAAATGTTGCCAAAGGTTGACATTTCCAATGCTGCCAACAGTTTTACGGCAGAGTTTGTGTCCTAAGGTTTTAAAAATAGGTTCACCTTTCACTGGTGTCAATTGTAGAAGATCTCCGAAAACGATAATGTGTTTTCCTGCAAAGAATTCTTCGTAGTTTGCTTTAAGTACTTCTTGCAATCTGAGGTGAATCAAAGCCAACATTAGGTTGGAGACCATGCTCACTTCATCTATTAGTAGCATTTTCATTTGTTTTAATACTCTGCGTAGTTCCATTGCAGCTTCTGTAGAAAGTTTGTAATAGTCTAATTTGTTTTGTGTTCTACTGGAAGGAATAGTAATCGGTGTAAAGTGACACCGCCTATGTTCTAGGCAGCTAAACCTGTGGGGGCAGTTACAACAGCTGACAGTTTGTGGTTTGTCAATTGTTGAAGGAACTTGCTGATGATTTTGATTAAGAATGTTTGCCTGACCCAGCTTCACCACTGACGTACAGCAGTATAGGTGTAACGCTCACCTGGTTCCCTCGGAGGCGCAGGCCTTGATCTGGTGGGGATACCGTCAGTGTTAGGCGCAGGGTTCGTTTTTCTCCCGGACAGGGCCCCCTTCTCACCGAAAGTTTAAGCTGAAGAGTGAGGTGTCTGCAAGGGTAAACCAAGGTATTAGTGATTGGAACGTTGGGAAAGTTCCTAGCCCCTCTCGCCCTTTCTTTGCCCGTGGAACTGGGTTGATAATTGCGCTTACCTTAGATAGGTAAATGCCGGGCTCCCCATCCTGCGTCTTGTGCAGGGGCGCTGGGTCCAGTTGCTTCACTGGATGCGAGCTCTGCCTCTTGATAGCAGAGGGTTAGCTGAGAGCGAAGACGCCGTTATTGCACGAGCGTGCCTTGTAAGTATTTAAGTTCCTTTTAGATTGTTCTCTTCTCTTTCAAAAGTCTTAAGGCTTTAAAGTCTATGTCTTTTCCTTTTCAGATGCTGTGGCGGTGAAGATTATCCTTCTAATGGCACGTAAGTAGAAAGACTGCACTAGCGCTGTAGAATGCACCGTAATGTCTCTTTTGTCTTTGCAGGTGCCGAGGTGCAGCGCAAACAGATTGGAAGCGAACGTAACACAGGTAAGCAGTCTTGTAACTAAGCGTTACTAACCAATGTATCTTGTCTTGCAGGTGCCGGAATGCAGCGCGAGCTGAGTTGGAACGGGCGTAACACAGGTAAGCAGACTTTGTAGTTAAATATTACTGACCAATGTTCTTTCTCTTTGCAGATGTCGGATGCCGGAAGAGAAAGGCTGAAAAAGGCGCCTTGGATGCTGCCGTTGGATTAGGTAAGTAGATGCGCTGCCTTTGCTTTAGTCTAACCTGTGCCTTTGTTTTGCAGGAGCTGCTGAAGACTGAAGAAGACTGAAGGTTGGATCCCAGCAGGTGATTTCGTGTTCACAGGATCTGGAGCTGGAGGTTTCCTGGAGCTGACACGGTGAGCGTCCTGCTGCAGATGCAGAATAACGCGAAGCACGTGAAACCAATCGGGTGTGGTTTAAATAGCCTTCTGTAGTGCTTAGGCGTCTTCTTCCACGGCCTCACCCAGGTAAGAAAAAGAGTTCCAGATTTCTAGAAGAGTTCCTGTGTTCTGCTTCCAGGGAGTGGCTCCTGCTCCACCCAGACAGAAAAAGTAGTCCCAGGCAGAGAAGGATCAGGAGACCAGCTAGCTGGTAAGTAAGCAGCATGGTCTGCTACAGGTAGGTCCACCAAGCACTCTTATCTAATATGAGCCCGGCACTTCCTGTGCCGGGACCAGTCACTTTCATGAGCCTGGCGCCACTGGCGCCAGGACAAGGTCCATAAGGTCCCAATAGGGACTGGCTGGTTCCTGGGATCAGAGTTATGGGCCTGCTTCCAAGGTCGTGGGGCAAGTCCTGACCCCTTGGAAGCAGGGATCATGACAATAGGCATGTACTTTTGGCAGGTACATTCTTTATTTTCGTGTTGTACACATGTGCAATTTCTTTCGTTACTTCTTCAAAAATGGTGCACTGGTCTTTGTTAAGTTTTGATTGTATTACAGTGAAGTCTTCTATATCTTCTTCATAGTGACACATGGTGTTTTCCACTTCTGTCATGGCTAATTTGCTATTAGTGGCTGTCCTAGTGGTTCTTGGCTTCCTGTTACAGAAGGTTGACTACTTTCTGAAGTGTCCTTATCTAGTTGGGCCTGGAGTTCCTCTAGTGTTGTTGTTCATTGTGCAACATTGTTTTGTACTGCGTAAGGTTCACATCGGTGATAGTGCTTTCATTTGTTTTGAAAAAGTCTTCATAGCAGTCATAGTTCTTTCTGTTGAGGAGTTTTTAATGACAATTTGACATGATTAATTAAGCTTTGTTTGGTAAATTTCACTAAGCTGCCTTCACAATCTGTCACGCTATATCTACCTTTGCTTTCATCAGGTTTTATATTATTTTTGTATGCAAAGTTTTGGGCTATGTGGTATAGACACATGGTTTGCAAAGGGGTACTCCTGTTAGGGTAGTATGTGTCTAGTAAATTGTTTTTCAAAATGTCTTGGCTGTTGGGATCATTTTTGGCTATTGTTTCTATGTCCTCATATGATTTGAGAACTCTTTTTCTAGATTTAGCAGGACCAAGACTTAGCTATACTATATTTTCAGATTTTCCATACAAAGCAGTACCGGTTAAACGATCTGCAGCTTCATAGGCGCCACATTCTCTATGAGAGAGCATTTTTATTCCTAGGCTGTACAATTTCTGAGATAGTGTTTTTTCTGATGATAGGCCATTCCAGAGGTCTTGCAGCTCTGTGTGTAACATATCGTTCAACTGCAGTGGAATTGTCTGCAATGTACTGCACACCTATGTTTGCATTCCATAAGAGGGCAATGATTGCATTGTAATCATCGATATATTTTGATTCTTCTGTTCTTTTTATGTAATACGTGTTCTTAGGTGATTTACCTTTAACACTATGTCGAACTGAAGACATGAAGTTGTTCACTTCACCTGTTTCTGTAACTGGTCTAGGGAAACCAAAGCGGCATTTGGTGTAGTATTTCCCTTAGTTTTTGTATTTGCGACGACAATATTTGCCACATTTGTGTCTTTGAAATTGTACAATTTGTCCATGAAGGTCACTATGTGTCGTTTGTGAAGGGATTTCACAAGTGACATATTTTTGGATGAACTGCAAAACAGTGGCATCACTGTCCTGACCAAATTTAGGTGCACCTTTAATCCATAAAAGCCTGTGGATATGTGGTGCTCCTCTGGCTTGGTATTCTTTTCTCCAAAAGAAGTGATGCACTTCTCCGAGGGGAGGAACAGTTTTATTACAAATAAAGTGTAGCATAGCAATGAAACAATGTTGGAAAGATCTTAAAACATTAACAGGATCAAGAGGGCAAGGTTTTCCAGGTGTTAGTATATCTATGTGGGTTTTGTTGTTTGATATGCGTAGGAAATTATGTAAATCTTCCCATGTATATCCTGCACAACTTAATGTAACAAACCAAGTGGGTGGGCCAAGGTTTATGATCATACAACGTACATCTCTGTGACGTCGGAACTAGTATTCTTTCGTACCACGCATGTTTGCAAACAGATTAGGTATGCTTGATTATAAAACGTCATCTTTTACTTGCACTTTTTGTATTAATTGCATAGCTGACATATTTTGAAAGTGGGTTCCAGATTTCAATATGTGTGCATCTCCGTAACATAGGGTTGCTAGTTCACTTTCAAAGAGTAGGTGGAATATGTATTGCACATTTTGTCTAAATCTGGGATCTTCAGAATACATTCGTAATGAGCGGTATTCTGATGCCGTTATCTGAGTGGGTCTATCATCGTATCTTCCTCCTTTGCCAGTAGGAAATAGTAGTGGAAAAGCATGTGCCTCTACACTTTTTTCCCATTTGCTCATTGGTGAACCTTTGGTTTGTCGCATTTGTAAGTTTCTAGTGCATCATCTATGCTCTCATTGGAGTGCAATGGATGAATTGTATAATGGTCCAAAAGAGTGGATACTGCAGCAGGATCCAGAAGTTCAAATTGACCAGTTTCTGATGATTCTTGAATTATTTCAGTTGTTCCCCTTAATCTTTCTTCAATATTTATTTCTTTGTAGTATTCATTATTGTCTTTCAGATATTAAAAGGCTTGTCTAACTTTATGTAAGTCCACGAGTTGTTGCCAAATTCTTTTGTCTTTTGTTGGTACACCATTTACTAAGACAATTAAAGAATGCTCTATTGGACGTTGCACTCCTAGAGTGTGCACATTTTCTGTCAGATCTAATGGCAAATAAACTACTTTGCCACGAATGCCTTTCACCAATTCAGAAGGAGGTAATTTTGCTGTTTTTGGTTGAAGACGTATTATTGCTTGAAATGGGTGTACTGTTTGAATTATGATGCTCTCATACAAATTGAGTTGTTGCAGGGGTTTTGGTAGTGGGAATAATTCCAAGTTATTTGTGATAGCATGTGAAGGAGGTTGGTTGTTGTAAAGTTTTGTAGTGCAGTAACTGCAACATATTAAGGGTTCACTTTATTCACTTATTTCGTATTGGTTTTCTGCTAAAAGGTAAAGAGCTAATTCAAACCATTTAGAATCTTCATTGTCTTCTATTTTGTATATTACGTCTATAGTTTTTGTGCTACTTTTGTAAAAAGTTCTGTGGCAACACACACACACACACATCGTATGGTACTTCAGCGGATGTACTTTTAAATTTTAGTATTTCTTTTTTGTGTGTGTGTAATAGAAGGTTGCCATGTGCAGAATTGCTGCTAGTCTGTTCTAAAGCTATTGCATTTTGTAAGTGGCTTTCACTTCCAAAATATTTTCTCTGGATACGGTTGATTTCTTCTTGTAGGTATTTGGGTGTACCATGCAGAAGAGTATTATTTAAATTGGCTAGTTCTAAAGCTGGACTTTTAGCATAGTTCAGTTTATACACTAGATTTCTTACATTTGAATGATGTGTTGATATCATTATGATATCATGGAAGGTGCTTTTGCAAATAGGTCCTGACATGCAGGATAATGAATGTCCTTGTAGTCCTGTGTATTTGCGCACTGGACAGGTATCCATATGTTGCAGCACTTTCATTTTGATTTTGTCTTTATATTTCACATACTGATTGAGGAACTGGCGTAAAGATTTGAAAGATTTGTTGGGAATGTTACACATTGGCGTGCACGCCATTTGTATACTGGACGTTCTGGTTCAGTCGAATGGAGAGGTCATTCTGAGTTTTCTGGGGATACTTTTGTAAGCAGTGTTTCTTGTTCCATGATGGTATTATTGATTTTTTCATATCCTCGTCTACTACTATGCATGGCAATTGTGTTTGTTTGATTTTGTTTGTATGCTTCTTCATTAAAATATGGTTCTGTGGTCGTTGTGTGACTCCATTCACCTCCACAAATATTTAAGAAGTTATTTTTGTTGACTTTCTGTTTATTGAGAAGTTTCTCTTGTAATTTGGTGCTTAGTTTTGTTAGTGGTTTCATCCTGCTTAAAACTAAAATAAATAACTTCCTTTTGAGAAGGATTACACTGTGTACCAGAGCTTCCAGAACTAATTCTCTACGGTAGGTTTTAAGGGTTGTGGATGATTTCGCTCCTCTTCTTATTATATTCTGAAGGACTCTGTGGCAGAACATTTTTGCTAAAATACTTTTTTTACTATGGTTTGTTGGTAGTATATGAGGATTTATAGGAGCAGTGTTAGCAGTAATGGTAGCCGAATTCTTATTAAGCGTTTTCTATTTCGTGCCACATTTTGATAGAGGAGGCAAATTTTCTGTAGTTGAAGCTTCTTTTGTTCGCTAAATGACTGCATTAGCCGTTTTGTTTCAACGTTTTGTTTAAACTCTGGTAGAGATGGATGCTTACTTTGGACACTTATTTTCATTTGCTCTATTTCTGCGTTCCTTTCTATGGACTTGCTTTTTGGTAGGCATTCTTTGAGGTCTGTTGAAAAAAAAGAAGGTATGGGTTGGTCTGTTTTACAATGTATGTGTGCTGGGTGCATGCGTGTATGAGTTTGATGGGGAAGATGTTTGTGGTGGTGTGTGAATGTGCATTGGGCAGTTACGACTAGCTGGGAAGGCTATTTTTCTGTTTTTATGTTACTACACTGTGCTTCAGATCAGAGTAGAAAGTGATCTAGTGGTGAGGAGAAGCATTAATAGTAAACGTAATGGTATAAAATTAAAACAGGTATTTATTTTGTAGTACTAACATTCTAAGGCTTGTGTATATTATTTGTGTCATTCTGCCTGTTAATTTTTGTTTAATAAATGGGGATTTGTGGGCAGAATGGTTCAGAAGTCGATGTTTTTTTTGGTGGGCAAATTACATGAATGACCCACACAGTCCCTTTGAAGAACAGTAAGAATATAAAGGTAGTATTGTACTTACTTTTTTTGTGGAATGAGCAGGTTTCTTCTGATATGTTGTTTGTAGTGTAGATGCTGTTGATTTTCAGGAGAAAGGTCTTCACTGCAATTGTAAAAGGAAGAAGTTTGTAATGTTGTGTGTTTATAGCAGTGATGTTAATGTACACGTTCATTTTTATGCTTTTGTGGAAGTATTCCCTTTTGATATCTCAACACAGTGTAAGCGTGCATTTCATTTGAATATGTGCAGCCTTTATATGTTATTTGCAGTATGTTATTTCAACCTGCTTTGCAAATTAGTACAATTTTAAGTTCATGAAATTACCTTTGTTTTTTTGCAGCTGCGTTGTAGATAGCAGAGAGGTTTGGAAGTGATAGGTCATTATAGTACATGGGAACATTTTGAATAATTTCATATTAAAGTAGACATGCGAAAAATCGGGAACACCTGAGAGGGAGAGGTCACCACAGCAATCAGGATGCGGGAGATAGTAAGAAGTAGTGCGAGGGGGGCGTGGCTACGAGAGCCATGTAGGAGGACACGTTCCAGCGGAGCTCCCGAGATCCTGAACAGATCCGGGCAAATTAGTGCGGTGTGACTGCTTATTGAATACCGACGATACGCATGCCAGCGTGTGAAAGTGCTACCTAAGCACTGTGAACTTTTGGAGGACATAGTAGCTACGGCGGCGAAGATTGGAGAAGAAAAGTCGAGAGACGTTGAGGACAAAGGGCGACTCAAAATGGCCGACATAGGCCCGAGACGGAATTGAAAAGAGTAGCGGGAAGACCTAACCAGGCCAACGTGCAGTGCGCCCACTCATCATTCGGAAGACCTACACATCCCCAGAACCATGTCAAGTAAGGCAGTGCGACCCAAGGCGAAACAGCCCACGCTGGACGACTTCACCAAGACGTCCCCGGGCCCGGACGCCACCAAGAATAAAGATGCATCGGCCGTGGGTGGCGCGACGACTTCGAGCTCTAATCAAGAAATCCTGGCGCGATTGCGGACCTGAGAGCAGCCTGGGAGTCGAAATTAGAACTGGCTGTCTCTGAATTAAAAACGGCATTGGACCTCAAAGTTGGGGAGGTCCAGGAGGACGTCAATCTGCTGAGACAGGACGTTAGGGTTCTGGCAGAGCGCACAGAGTCCCTGGAAAAAGAAGTTGGCCCGAATACGGCGGACTGCGCCACCCACAAGGCAAAACTGCACGCCCTAATTCAAAGGGTGGGCAACTTGGAAAGTAGAGCGGAGGAGGCGGAAGGACGAGCCCGTCGCAACAATATCCGCATTGTGGGCCTACCGGAGGGGACGGAGGGCCGTGACCCTACTGACTTTGTTGAGACCAGGTTGCTGCAGGAGATACCCGGAGGGGCCTTATCCCAAGGCTTCGCAGTGGAAAGAGCGCATAGAGCCTTAACGAGGAGGCCGCCTCCCGGAAACCCGCCTAGACCCATCATTGCCAAAATTCTTAACTATCGCGATCGGGAAAGAATATTGGAACATTTTCGAAAAGGAGGCACGATCAAGAGATGAGCAGCAAACATCACGGCGTATCCGGATTACACTCTAGCTGTGCAGCGGAGCCGCATGAATTTTGGGACTGTGAAACGGAGGCTGAGGGAGGCAGGTTATAAATATATGTTGCTTTACCCTGCAAAACTGAAGGTTATACAGGCGCATAAAACTTTATTTTTCGAGACCCCAGAGGACGCCATGGAGTGGCTCGACACACAGGGGTGCCCTCAGGAATCGGCGGACCGGCCCCAGAAGGACTCGGAGGAGCTGCGGAAGGCGTAAAATGGCGTTGCAAGATGGCGCGACTCATTGACTTTGAGACTTGATTATAGTCGGTTCGGAACCTTCGGTATGGAAGGTCAGTTGGTTGTACTGTTTGTCGCAAACACTGGGATTATTATCGAACGGGAGCCCCATGGAGCGATACTCTTTCCCCACAATAGCTTAGGTTAGGTGGCCATTAGGGCGACCTCACCCTACTGGGCTCCGTGCACTGATCGGTGATTGCGGAACTAGATGTGGGGGTGCCTGAGCTCTGTTGTTGAAGCTGGGCAACAGTTGGGGTGTGTGGTGTTGGGGGGAGGGCGGGTGAGGGAGGGGAAAGGGAGTTGGGGTTTGGTTGTGAGTGTGGTTAGTTGGGGAATGAGCTTATTCGCGGAGTGGCTGCAGTGGGACGCCTTCTGTGTCATGCGAACTGCTGGAGGTTCCTGCAAATGGGGCGGGAAGACACATAATTGCCATGGGTGACCTTAAGATTGCCACCTGGAACGTCCGCGGACTCAATAATTACCTGAAAAGAAATAAAGTCATGTTGTATCTTAAACGACAGAAGATCGACATTGCCCTGCTACAAGAAACGCACCTGACCCAACATAAACTAGACCTTGTAAAGAAAAAATGGGGTGGCACGGTGGTGGGCTCCCCGTACTCGGCCTATGCCAGGGGTGTGCTGATCTGGGTGGCCCCGCATGTCCCACTCAGAATTGTACGAGAGGAGGTAGACACGGAGGGTAGGCTGGTAATACTAAGGGCACTGATTGAGAACAGAGGACTGAGTATTATTAATACATATGCCCCCAACCAGAATACTGCTATATACTTCAGGACTTTATGTACACGCCTGGGCCCGTGCGCAGAGGAACCGATTATCTGGGGGGGGGGACTTCAACTGTGTTCTTGACCCCAAGATAGATAGGTCCGACAGTAAAGCGGACAGGCCCACCCCGGCGGCTAGGGCTTTACGGGTACTATTAGACGATTTTGGACTAGAAGATGTCTGGAGATTGAAACACCCCACTGCCTTGCAGTACTCTCATTATTCGGCCCCTCAACAGTTGCATACGAGACTAGACTATTTCTTTGCCACGCCAGAAGTGGCGATAGCAACTACTCAGATTGAATACAGAGCGAAGGTCCTGTCGGACCATTCACCCTTGGTGATGGCCTGGCAATATGGCCGCCCCAGAGGGCGGATACCAACATGGCGCCTTCGGGCGGAGGCGCTCAGAGACCCGGTCTTCAGAAAGGATATTAGAGAGGCGATTATAAGGTACTTTGAGGAGAACATGGGCAGTGTAGATTCGGCTGGTACACTTTGGGAGGCCTTCAAGGTGGTATTGAGGGGCGACGCTATTTCCAAATCAAAGGACCTTCAGGGGGGGGTTCTAGCTGAGCTAGAGAAAGTGGAGAAAGAATTGGAGCGTGAATGTACCAGAGCGGGGGGGACACAGACCTAGTACTCGAATTACAGCAACGATGCTCGGAGCTTTGGGAGCGGCTTTGTGACCTCAACTACAGGAAATACGTGGAGAGGCAGCATGCAGGCGGTGACAAAACTGGTCGCCTACTGGCATGGCTTTATAAGAGGGAAACCCCTAGGGCCCCGATCATGATGATAGAAAGGGAAAATGGGGAGGAGGCTCACACTCAGGAAGAGGTTAACGCTGCTTTCTTAGATTATTATAAAGCGCTGTATGAGGACAAAGGGGAAGACAATCTGGATAAAATCAGGGACACAATGGAAGATATGGAATTGCCTAGAATTAGTGCAGAGGAAAGGGAGGAGTTAGATGGTCCCATTACGCTAGATGAACTGGAAGAGGTGGTGAAACGGCTGCCTACTTGCAAGACCCCGGGCACTGATGGACTCCCGAGTGAGTTCTACAAAACATATAGCGCAGAGATACTCCCCCCTATGCTGGAGATGTATAATGAATCATTTGAGGGAGGCCGATTGCCGGACACGCTCAGAGAGGCGCTGATCGTGCCGCTACCCAAGCCTAACAAGCCGAGACAACACTGTGGGTCGTACAGACCGCTGTCGATGTTGAACCAAGACAGTAAGATCCTGACAGCGGTCCTGGCGGACAGGCTACGCAAGGTCATCGGCAGACTGATACACTCGGATCAGACAGGTTATGTCCCTGGCAGGAATATAACCCATAATCATAGGCGGCTCCACCGGGTGATCGAAGAAGGGAACAGAAGAGATGAGGAAATGGCAGTGATCTCCTTAGACGCAGTCAAGGCATTTGATTCGGTGAGGTGGCCGTGGCTGTTCGCGGTCCTGGGGGAATACGGGTTCGGGCCAGGCTATATCAGATGGGCGAGGCTGCTGTATAGCCAGCCAACGGCTAGGGTGCGCACGGGATCGGTGATATCCGATAAGTGGCGCCTAGGTAGGGGTACTAGGCAGGGATGTCCTTGGTCCCCGATGTTATACATATTGGCCCTGGAACCCTTAGCGGTATATCTTAGACAGCAATATGACCTGGTGGGAGGAGAGAGCCACTTGATATCCCTATATGCCGATGACTTGCTGCTGTACCTAAAATATCCGGAGGAGAACCTCCAGTATGTTTTGGAGGTCATGCAGAAGTATGCCGAATTGTCCGGCATAGCGGTTAATCCCGGCAAGTCGAGCATGTTCCCCCTAGGGTATTATTCGAGGGTCCCCACGGAACGCTTACCGGTATTGCCCGTGCCTTGGGCAACCGAGTCCTTCCGATACCTCGGAATAGACATATATCATACTGTGGTAAACGAACATCTGCACAATACTGCAGTTGCTGTGGATAAAATCCGTGCGTCCATGCGATTTTGGGGGAAGCTGCCGCTGGCGATGATAGGGCGAGGGGCGTTGCTTAAAATGGTTGTCCTGCCTAGACTGTTGCATTTCTTCAACAACATACCATACTTAATACCTAGGAAGTTCTTTACCAAACTCGACAGTATGTGCAGGGACTTCCTATGGCACGGCACTCGCAACCGAGTGGCACTGTGGAAGCTGCAAAACTTTTACGATAAAGGAGGGATCAAATTACCACATTTTGAGGCCTATTATGTAGCGAGCCAATTGCAATATGTTACACAGTGGCTCTCTGATGAGGAATCTCCCGAGTCTAGGTTGGTTGGGACAGATTGCACCCCGTTTTACTTGAAGGAGATCATCTGGGTCCCTAGACAGGACTTAAATCTTCGCCCTGGCATGCTGTTACTTGGGTGGAGAATGTGGCGTAGAGCATGTCGGCTACTGGAAAGCCTGGACCCGTGTTCGCCGCAAGTGCCACTGGTCGCCTTGACTGCGGGGGATAGCCAATTTAGGAAAATGATCAGAATATACTGGGAATCGGTTGGGTTGGCCACGTTAGGAGATATATGGCAGGATGGGGCCATCAAGGATTTTGCAGACCTAGAAGAGGAGACTGGGTTACATGGGGGCCAATACGTTACATACCTCAGGTTGGTATGGATTATCCGAAAATCTTGGCCTGAGACGGTGTTAGCAGAGGATCCGGACGCCCTGATCGACACGATATATGATATATCAGAGGGCGGACACGAGATTTCCAGATTGTATGAGGTGGTGATGTCCCGGGTGGGAAAGGACCTGATGGATTTGAGACTAGAATGGGAAACGGAGGTGGGGACTCAGATGACTGATGGGATGTGGGAACGGGCTATGGGATATCATAAAAAAGTGTCCAGAAATGCTAGATTACAGCAAATCCAACTATATATCACGCACAGAGCGTACATGACCCCCAAAAGGATAGCTAAGTTTGCGAACACAGGCAGACAAGCATGTCCGAAATGTAACGAGGAGGACGCGGACATGACGCATATGTTCTGGTCCTGCCCAGTAATCGAAGTCTTCTGGGGAGAAGTGTCACAGAAGTTAGCAGACAAAGGGGTCCCGATAAGCATTGACACGGCCTGGGCTTGCCTCCTAGGGGGGTTCCCCAGACCGAAGAACACCAGACATCTGGGGAAACTGAGAGACCTAGCGTATATACTAGCTAAGAGGAGGATAGCCATGAACTGGAAGCAATGCTACAAACCCAGGATAGAGATGTGGTGGAGGGATCTGCAAAAATGGGCGGAAGCTGAAACCATGGTCTGGCAAGAGGCATGCAGTAAATGCGGGGAGGAGGATGTGGGCAACCTAGTAGCCTGGAGGTTGTTAGTTACTGGTCTGTTTGGGGTGCAAGGGGAACCTACTGCCTCGGAGGAGGAAGACACCCGGCCACTCCAGGTCGATACAGAACTACCCTGTCGATAAGCTCTTGGGGGGGAGGGGGGTAGTGCAGTGTTGTGTTTTCTTAAGTGTCAATTGTCCTATTGTACATAATGCCACAAGTTTGTTTTGTACTGTTTTCATTTCAAATAAAAAAAAATATATATTTTAAATTAAAAAAAAGTAGTGCGATTTTTCAATGAAAAATCGGGAGCCTCGCGTTTGAAGCGGGAGCGTTCGTATGTATGTATTGGCTATGCAGCCCTGTCAATATATGAGCATTATTTTGTTTATATGGAATCATAAGAGTTGTAAATGTACTCTGAATAAAATATGCATACCTGTACTTTGTAATCATGTATGTGGGTATGCATGGAGCTGTAAGTATAAATCCTCGAGACTTGCACAGTAGTTTTTGTAGTAGGTGCTTTGCAATGATATGAGACTTGTATTCAGAGTGATCAACAGTACATTTGAGGTGCGGAACTCTGATGATGGAATTAGATGTAGAGGTCTTGGATGTGATTGGTGGATGGTTGTGTGACTGCTTAGCTGTGTCCAATGAGGGTATGGATTTGCGAGTGATGTGGAAAGGGTAGAAGGACTGGCTAAGAGTTAAGTGCCGCGCCGGACATCGTGCCTGTCCGCGGGTAGGGCGTGCCACATACAGGGTTTTACAGCAAATCCAGCATGGAAAGGGGACTGTAGGGATCAGCCAATTAGATATTGATATTGTTGATTTGTGTAGAAAGAGTATGTGTAGTGAAGATGGCAGAGGTGGAAACAGTCAGGGTGTTGGTGCTCGGAGATATTTTTGTCCATGGTTTACAGCACTATTCTCAATGTAGGCATGTGGCAAACAATATCGATGTAAGAGGAGTGGAGGTGGTGTGGAGCGCTGCGACTGACTGCAATGTAGAGGCAATTCTCCAAGTTTGCAGAAATATGCGTAGGATGAACAGTCCCCATGTGGTAGTTTTGCAATATGGTGCTTTCCATTTGGGCTACGTGAGTTCACCTACTTTGTTAGGAGATTTGGAACAGTTGGTTCAAGCAGTCATCAACATCTTTCCAACTGCGAAAGTAATTTTTTCTGGATTACTTCCTAGAGCAAAATGGGACAACAGTTCTGTTTTTTGGCCTGATCAAAGTATTGGTAGGCGTGCAATCAATCGCGGCATGCGTGCTTTCATGTTAAGAGCCAGTATGTTTTTCTGTAGCCACGAGAACATTGTTTCCAGTAATGTAGCTTATTTTGAAGCAGATGGTGTTTCTTTATCTGTTTTGGGAAATGCCATCGTCTTTTGGAATGTAAGGCTTGCTTTGGAGCAGGTTATGTGATGATTGTAGGAGTAAAGTAAGAAGATAAGAAGAAAAAAAACAAAAAAATACAAAATAACAGGTGTCTGTCAGGCATCTGCAAAAAATAAAAATAAATAAGTCTCTTTTCAGAGCCCACCTTAAAGGGGAAATGGGTCACACTATTTAAATGTACTGTTGTCACGCTTAGATCCTGTACATGTCCGCGGACATGGCGTTAGTCTGCAGGCAGCGCGTATTACATACAGGGGTTCTGGGGTGGAGAGGCATGCAAATGAGAATGAGCGGAGCTAGGGATTGGTCAGTAAAGTTTAGTGGGTGTGTTGTGTACAGAGAGATTTTGTGAGGACGTCTTTTTCCTGAGAGGAGAACAGCTATGGCTGTGTGTGCTCGAAAACAGATTATCTGGATTTTGGGAGACTCATGGATACATTTGTTGGAGGTGCATGCAGAACGTTGCAGATATCTGCAGATCTTGCATTCCCTCATGTGGAAGTGCACTGGCATGGAGTGCGTGGAATGATGTGGCTGGACTTGGTACCTCTCTGTACTAATTTACAGACAGAGCGTCATCCTGATAGAATTATCATTCATTGTGGAGGAAACAGTTTAGGGCATGTGTCTGGAATTTCTTTGCAATTTGCAATGAAGGAATGACTTGCAAAGGTCATGGACATGTTTCCAAATTGCCAAATAATTTTTTCTCGTATTGCGCATAGACAAATGTGGCTCTGTTCTTCTTTATTTGGTCCACAAATGGAGAAAGCGAGGCGCAATGTCAATAAGGCTGTTTGTGTCTTTCTAAGAGATGTTGGCATGTCCTCTTTCCACAATGAAAATATTATGTTTCATAGCATTTCATTTTTCGCAGAGATGGAGTGCATTTTACATATGCTGGCAATCAGATTTTTCTTCAAAATGTACAAAATCCATTGCAACATTTTTTGAAATTACAGTCACCTATTTTGCATTACATGTTGACGAATCCAAGCTTTTCAAAACACACAAAACACCACCAAAAGGCTCTTTTCAGAAAAGTGCATTGGTTTTGCTACGGTTGCACCCTAAAATTTTGTCTGTCCTATGACTGTCTGCTGACTTTTTGAAAAATGCTCGGGGGCCTACAACGTTTACTTGATGGTTCCATTTTTAAACTGAAAAAGGCGGCTCTGAAAAGAGCCTTTTTTTAAAAATGTTTTTTGTTTTATATTTTTTTGCATTTTATTATTATTTTTTTTTTTTTTTTTTTTTTTTTACACACGACACACTAGGAGAGGAGGGGAAAGGAGGGTACGGAAGGGACATCAACCACAGGGATAAGAAAGGGCAGGTGGAGAGAGAAAGATGTAGGGTGGGCTTTATTTAGGTAGGTAGCAGCTCTTCTGGTGCTCCGTGACCGTAGTCTCGAAAGCACTTCGAAGACTCTCCCCCCTGCAGTGTACTGCGTCGCAGTACATACACAATATTGTGACCCTCGAAAGGTAAGGGTCAAGAGCATCGCGAATGGCCTGTGAAGCAGCTGGAGGGAAGAGCTCTCCCATGAGTGTCTCTTGTGGTGAGAGGATCGGAAACGGGAGGATGCTGTGGAGGAACTCAACCTACTACGTTCTTTAAATGGTACAACCTTGCGAATGTCCGCACCGTGGAACGAAGTTAGGTGTCGCTTCATGGTTGTCGTACCAAAACTGTATGAACCAGGTCTCCCACGAGTCAGCACCGATTTGCACTGTTTACAGGTGACTTCGTTCGCACGTGCTTTTGGTACGTTACCATAAACGGTAAACAACCACCACACCCACGACTCCCGGCGAGTGCTGATAGTAGGGAGTTCCTTCACCTCATTCTCTTCATCCTCGCTCTCTACATCCTCACGCGTATTCCCCTCTGCAGGCCCTTGGGGAGGTGGTGGTGGTGGTGGTGGTGGAGGGTTTGGGGGTGGTGCTGAGGCTGATGTAGCAACAGCAGCCATGGATGCCATCAGGGTTGGTGAGGTAATCTCTGCTACAGCACTAAAGGCAGCAAAACTGCGGAGGGGTGCACCTCGTGACCATATCGATCACTCAAAAGCGTTCAAAAAAGTTCTAAACAATATGTGGAAAGCTAGGGCCATTGTATGGGACATGTGAAATGGTGATTTTTTATTATAAAATAATTTGTCTTGTCTTCATAAGTTCTTTTGAAATGTTGGGGAAGCGGACAAAGTCCGCAAATTAGGACACACGCTCAGCATGGGTGCGGTCACATGATGACGTTGTGAACACATCCGCGAAGGAAATGGTTGCCCGCAGGACACCACATGCACAGAACGGTTGTGCGCATGCGCGCGGGTGTTCTACGGACAGTGTTCGGGTCCTGAAACTAATTGCAGTGCGACACAAGTGAGACGGACAATTACGGACTGGCGCGATGTTCGCAGGACTTACGGGTGTGGTGCGCATGTGCGTAGATGTTCTGCTGACTGTACAGCCAGGCAGAGTGTCCTTAGGACACCTCCATTTTGTTTGCCTATGGACATGCCGGACACCATGCCTGTTCTACAGACAGTTCCATCTTGGCTGCGGATGGTACGGACAGATATAGTGTCCTTAGGACATCCGTATTTTATTAATTACGGACAGGCCGAACAGGCGCGCGGTCCGTGTACATTTTAACTCTTTTTTTTAAAAAAAATTAGACGCAAACAATGACATTAAAACTAACATAACTTTTTTTTATTAAACACATATACATCAATTAAGAGAGAGAGAGGGAAACAGACACTGAAACAAATATAGGGGATTTAGGGGTTTCCACAGGCTTGTTGTGAGGGGATGAAGGGATGGAAGTTTCGCCAAAATGTTTGTTGTTCTTGAGGGTTTAGGGATAGTTCAATGGGAAATGGAGAAGGGGACAGATACAGGTAGTACAGTGGTATCTAATTTTTTCTTTGACGTGGTCCTCCACAAATTGCCGTAAACTATTGAAATTATCTTTGAGCATGTCCACTTTCTCTTCTATGCGTTTCAAGGTGTCTTGCACTGTGTCTTTTGGTTGAATTTCTTCAATTTTTGTATGGTCTGTTAAAAATAAATATATATACGATAAGTACACAAAGTACCGACTATTAATTTGCTTATGCAGAGAATTGTGTACCATTATTATCGCTATCTACCGACATTTCGTCATGCGGAAAATTCTCCTCTAGCCACTCCAAAGTACTGCACATTTCTGTGTGAAAACAACAGAAATACATTATTTGTTCTGCACCTTATACAAAAAGTATACAAACATACAAGAAAAATGAAGGTCTCTTACTACTTTCTTGTACTTTGTATTCGTTGTCTTGTGTTCGTCTACTGTCGCTCCTAGCTGTGCAGTTTCTGTGAGGTAATTACATTGGAGGCATATCTTTTTTTGTTATGGTATAATCCATTTAATTATATATGGTATTTAAATGGATGGGTGATGTATTAGACGTGCTGCAGGTTCCACTGCTTATTTATTATTACTTATAATGTGTTTATGTGCTGCTTTTTAAACTTGTGCAGTTTTTATACGGCATGATAGAACAATTTTAGATACCCCCTGAGTGTTTGGGTAGTGTTGATCTCGTCCGCGCCATCCGCAGACATACGCTCAGTCCATGGCCTTCAAATATCATTAGCTATGTTACATGTATATAAAGTAAGGGAATCCTAGTAAATATCTCCTAAATTCACATGATGAAAGTGTATATTCAGTAAAAAAAACGTTAAAAGGGATGTTATGATTACGTTGCGCTACTAAAAACCTGTGAAATTCAGTTAAAAAAAAAAATGTTGTTAACGGGACGTTATGGTTCGAAGTAAAACCAAAAAACCCTTGAAATTCACCAGTTATGGTAAGCTAAGCAACCATAACTCACGCCACCACCGTGCACTGCTAAGACTAACACCCAGGGCATCAAAGATGACATCACAAATGTCATTGATGACATCACTGATGACATCACATGGCTGACTCCCCCTTTTTTCCTTTACTGACATATTTAGGCCACATGGTTTTCTTCAGTAACAGCGAGGAACTAAAAATTGAAAAGGTACTATATTTGTAGACTTATCCTCCTTCAAGTATGTGCTTACAGTAATTCCCTGAGGGTCCAGTTACATCATATGAAACATATACATAGGGGAAGACACAGGCTTGAAAGACAGCAATCCTTTCTGTGCATGAAGATAATCAGTAGGGTTATCAGCACTTTCTGATAGTTCTGTTTTTTATTAATGTACTTTCTCTTAATATGCTCATATTTGTATACATTGTACTCACAGTACTTTCCTAAGGATCCAGTCACATCATGTGATACATATACATAGGGGAAGTAGCAGCTTTGAAATAGAGCAATAATTTCTCTGCATAAAGATAATCAGTCACGTTATGAACACTTTCTGGTACTAATGCTGCTTTTTTGCTGAGTTCACTTTCCCTGTATATACTTATATTTGTATGTGTTGTCTCTTGGTGTTTTGTCTGTAATAATGTAATTATGTAGTAAGTGGGTTTTATCAGCTACTTATTACATGTTGCACAGTACGCAAAACTCTAATAAGAAAGCAGTTATCATTTCAGTATTCAACATGGCAAAATTATGAATATTGCACCTCTATCATGTATACTGCACACAATGCCTATGTTTCTACATGAGTAGCTTAGTATACTGAACAGAACTTCATAATAGAATGCTATTTGTATCAATGCATTGCTTAGTGCACTAATTAGCTCATGATATTTATTCCAATGATCCTTGACACTTTTTGTCAACATTATAATGAGAATCCCTTGTAAAGACTTTTCATGAAAAGTAAATGCACATGCGATGTCATCAATGACATTTGTGATGTCATCTTTGATGTCCTGGGTGTTAGTCTTAGCAGTGCACGGTGGTGGTGCGAGTTATGGTTGCTTAGCTTACCACTACTGCCGAATTTCAAGTGTTTTTTTTCGGTTTTACTTCGAACCATAACGTCCCATTAAAGTTTTTTTTAGTGAACTTCATAGGTTTTAGCGCAACTTAACCATAACGTCCCTTTAACAACGTTTTTTTACTGATATACACACACACACGCACACCATATTCAACTTTATCTGCTCAGTAAAACTCATACTTAACCTCTGCACACACCTTCACATGCTATACATGTAATGTATACATTTCCTAAATAACCGTATACTCACATCCACGATGTGTCATGTAACTGCCCATCTCCTTTCTAAAACAGGGCTTCTCATATACCTCATATTTCACCAATAATAACATTTCAACATCTTATTACAATAAACTCAGTAAATAAAAAAGGCTCTAAAAGTCCATGCCACTTTCTTTCAGCCTACTTTTGAACCTAAAAGTCCATATTTCTTCTTGTGACCCTAAAAATCCTCCAAAAGAAATTACCTCTAGCCCACTCACTCTGGCTCTTGCCTCATGCCACACCACACATGCACTTCCAATGATTGCACTCACACAATAACTATATTCCCATACATGACATATGCAGCACTTAACCATAAACACTTTTCAGAAAATTCAATGTGCCTACATATTAGAAAAACAATTGTCCATCTGTAAATAAAACTGCATTAAAATTCAAAAATGCTCATCTGCAACTCCAATCCTGCAATCAAAATAATTCTAACCAGAACCCCTTAAGGCCATGTTAACAACCACATTAAACCGTAGTTCAATGCTGCTCAGGCCGCATATAAAGTAAAATAAAAGTCCACCTGCAAATTAAAACGTTAGCCATATCTAATAACTTCTTATGCACAACCTGCTACACATCTCCTTCCGTTACATAAAGACACACCATTACTATGACACAGACACATTTAAAAATAGTGTACTTTAAATAAGCTAACAAGTGTTATTAAAGTACACTATTTTAAATAACCTTATTTGGGCATGCTTTTATTTTGGTACGACAGCACTGGTCTGCTGCTATAGTATCTCATATCCAAGTGCCAAAGAGGTGCCCATTTCATCTCTATGATTTGGATCACTGCTGGCTTAGTAGGAGTTGTATTCACTGCTCATGCCTGTACCACTGCAAAAGTCACTTCGATACAAGGGCCCTTAAATGACACAAAGCCTGCGTAGGTGAGGCCAACGTGCCGCCTGTCCCTCTAGCTCCACCACTGCCACCAGTTTCAGCTATCTGGCAAACAGGGAGTTTTAACATTCACCTCTGGCAGGGGCATGCTTGCACAAACAAACTCAATGCATTTGTAAAGTAAAACACTGGTTTTTAGGATGTTGGCATTTTCTACTCAATACTTTGTCTTTTATTTGCAATAAATATGTTCACAAGGTAGGATAAGGCAAATAGGCAATGAATGGGCAGCTAGGCAACAGCAGAGAAGTATACTAAAGTATGGTGACAATCTGATGCAAGTTACATAAAAATATTAAAACAAGTCACAGAATAGCCCTGGGGTCCGAAAGAAGGCATTTCCAGAGAGTCGAGTCCTCTGGTGGCCAGGTACATTCTGTGTGGGTGTATTGGCTTGTGGTAGGCCACGCCCTATGGCAATCTGGACACATCTGAAAAGAATAGCGAAATTCAAACACGTGTTGTGGGCGTGGCCGAACATAAGACCCCCACACATGAAGTAGAGGGCAACTTGTTTTACCGGGTTGATACTAGAAGTATCATTTACACAGGACAGTTAATTCACTTGTCTCCCCATCAGCAGTATTTACAATTGAGTTGCCTAAAGGCCCTTAGAAGAAGAAAAATAAAAACTTGAAGAGCGCCTCCAGACCAGACTTGTTTCTTAACACCTAGAATCACATCCGTCAGCTCAAATGTGCTTTACTGGCTAAACTTCACTTTAGAGTCATCCACGCGTAGCCAGTAACCTACACACGAACACTCTTTAATGAAAGCCCATAAAACCACTCAAAAGGTACAATGTGAATTGTTTATCCGTGCTTCATAATAGCGGCAATTCAATGAATGGACCAAATTGATCAACCTTGTACGGTTTAGTCAGCCCTGTCAATATATGAGCGCAGAAAGCTACTTAACTTGTGAAGTGAACTTCCCTAAACGTCTAGATCACTGCAAGCAGGACTCGTTTCGTAGTCTCTGCAATTCGAAATTCAAGGTGCCAGGCAGTAATAGGCATCAGCAGCATATGCTGGGTTAGTGGGTTATTACTCTTCAAATGTGCTCTATGAAGAAGGTCACAAAGAAGTGTATTTACTTATAATCCAAAGAAGCGTCACGTTTATTCAAGGGTAACGTGTGAGTGCGGATTAAACACAAGCGAGAGGACGCCGCTGAACAGAAGACCGAGTATGACTGAAGCAGAAGCTGCTAAGAGAAGCTACACAACCCACGCCACTTCCTTCCTGTCTGCAAGATCTACTGCAACACATCAATGTTTTGCAGAACCTTGAACAGTGATACGTGCCTGCCATTCTTACAGCAAAAAACAAGTGAGAGTCGGTAGGGCTCGAGTGCTGCCTAGTAGGCAGTGGGAGGGACGTCACATGCAGTGAATGTAAATTGAAATACATTTGTAGATTTCCTTTTAAAATGTCTTTGGCAACTCAAGAAAGTCCAAAGGACAAATACGCATTTCCGAAGAGAGTACGATTTCTTAAAACATTGCTTTCTAAATAGAAAAGGTGCGAACCTTTTATATCTTAAGATGTGTAACAAATCGTTTCCCTGTACAGTACAGAGCCAATACGACTGTTTCGAGACAGTCTGCTCAGAGATACTAGTGGTCTCGAGAGTTCGTTTCTTGTCTCACGGCCTGGGTTCTAATCCCGGAAACAGCGCTGTGCTATCAAGTGGAAGTAGCACTGTTTTGTTTAAAAAAAAAAAAAATGAATTCATTGATAACGCACCTCAAAAAAGTGAGCGGACACCGTCCACCCGCTTGTTGCATTGACTTGAGCCCTCAGTATTTCCCAAAAGAACATATGCCCTAATAACACTGTTGGCTAATTACAGATAGTACGCACGCACATTATAAAGTTTTCACGCAAGGCAGCAGCGAAGCAGAATGCCATTTAAAAAAATCCTTAAACACACAAGGGGGACGGCGTCCAACGGCGTGGTCCCTCAACCTGAGCCCGGATTGATTCGGCTACTTTACATCCAAAAACAATGTACAAAGCAAATATAATCTGATGGAAAGATGAAATGCTGCCATCCTAGAAACGTCTCAACTCGATCTTCTGTCACACTGGCAGCATTTATTCTTAGATCTGTTTTCAGAGAGGACATGTATGCAGCAGCAGGGCCAGCTTCAAAGTTCGGAGGGTTTAAGGGGCGGAAGGATTTTCAAAAAAGACAGGCGAGGCTGGGGTAGCTGGAAGCCAAGGGCTGAAGAGGACCTCTGCACTAAGCCTGCATGAACTTTCTCAAAAGCCATCTGCAGGCATCTGCAAATCTCATATTGAGCATCACATAGGTGCACAGGTTCCTGTGGATTTTTCTTCCAGTCCCAATCTCCTTTAAGAGCCACACATCTTCAGGGAAGTTCAGGCTGATGCATGATGGAAAAATCCAATAAAAAACACACAATTTAAAAAGCTTCACGGAGGGAAAGAAAGGTTGTGGAAAAGGTAGTGGTCAGGTGCGACTGGGTGGTGGGGTAAGCAAGATGAAATGGAGTCTGTGCATCTGTAAGTATTATCCAAAACGGACAGCACATTAATCTCTGCAGTAAGCCATCTCAGTAGATTAACGCATTTAATGCTGAGATCTATGTGCAATCTACAGGACCCAGGTTAGAGGAACTAAGCCTTTAATCTTTCTGAAGTTAATCAAAATAGTACATTTGAAGTAGGGAATTGTAAGATGTCATGTCAGTCCGCAGATAAAGTCATGCCAGGCATGCCAGAGTCTGCTTTACATCATTCAGAGGTTAGTACATTGTGTAATATGTTGGTTTATAATATTGTAATCTAGGGAATTCATAAGAATACATGTAACTTTGAAAAGTCTATAAGGCACATCGTTTCATCCTGCTGGGTTGGCTTCCATGAGGACTACAGATATTATTTATTTAAAAAAGAAGGGGATGTTCCTTAAAGGAATACCATTTAGTCAGGTAGGCTTGCAGTTGATGAGTGTTGAAATGACGTCTGATCAATCAATCAATAACAGAAGGTTTTGAGAACGTGTGGACCCATCCCCCCAGTCTTTATTAGTAATGATGGAGGGAAGAAGCAAATAAACTCACTCACTAGATCAGATTAGCTCCACACATTGGCTGCAAATAAAGGAAGGAATAATTGGTGAACTCAATCAATTGTGCTTGGGTAGATCTCATGGACAAGCTTGCAATACAATCTTCTTAGCCTGAAAAAGTAGATAATTCCTGCCAATTGGATTATTCCATTGACAAGAAAAATCAGTGTTCTCAAAATGTAATAAAACAGAGATCTCAAACAACTCAATGTAATTTGAATCATCTGGCCCTCACAGGCACTAATAAACCCTTAGTGGACGGGAAGGGCAGAAATATCAGGGATAACTCTAGTCAGACGATTCTAGAATTAACAACCACAACACAATTCACGGATTATAATTTTGTGAAACAGCCAAAAGTGCTATCCAACACGAAAGCTACATCCTTTAATACTTCCACCATAACTGGACAGCAATTACAAGTACCCACATTGCCATTGCGGGATGGAACAGAAGATTTGGCTCAGGTCTCTGTACACCATGTCCAGAAAAATATTACTGACCCTATATATGGCCTCCCTAAGAGTGTGTCCATTGGTAAAAGCTTCATGCCCCTAATTGCTGATGACTTAGTAAGGAAGTGTGAGATATTTTCGTTATCACCAATGTAGAGATACCAGCAGGGCATGAACCTAGGGATGCCTTAAGGAAAAAGGTGTTGGCATGGTTACACCAGGAGTCTGGGCCAGGAGCTCTAAGAGTATCAGACCTCAGGATCATTTGAAGGATTAAGATTGATCGGTGGTGTACTCAGAATAACAGTCATTACATACTGGTGGGGTGCGGCAAAAACAATCTGCCATCCTTTTTGTCCACATATAACGATTTAGCGAGAGTTTCATCGAATCTGAAGTTAGCTGTTGACTTTGCTGCTCCACAGTAATGCTGACAGTCTATTATGGATTTTGCCTTGTTCCTTTCGCTTTAGTTTTTTGTATTGGGCGTTTGTTTCCTTTTTTTATGTTGCGCTCTGATGCCTATGGGTGTGTAGCGCATTATAAAAATGAATAAATAAACAAACTGCTGACTCAACATCTGTGCATGTACTATAAGGTGTTTGGTAAATATGCTAAATTATGTACAGTACTCGAATGCCTACAGGGGGCCGGTTTGTGCGCCATACAACAATATAAATAGTAAAAGATCTTGTGCTGCTATTTACAGAGAAATTAGGATTTTTTTTTTTATTTGGTTGGCTGATCAAATCAACCTTTCAAATACATTAAAATTCAGCAATTAGTACAAAGATTTTTTCTTTTTAACATAATTACAATTTAAAGACACTTATACAATTCATTTAAGAATGAAGTAAAACTTAAAAAGGGAAAATGCATTTCAGGATATTTAAGTCAAAACTTTACACTCAAGATAAATCAATACAATATCATTTGTGTTGTTAATTCGGAACCTTGCACTACTTTTAGTAGCATTCTGTTAGGTGACATTTCATGTAATGACATAATTCAAAACACTATTTAGGTTCCTCGTTGTCAACTTTTAAAATGTAATCCAAAAAATGTACTATCGCAATTCTCATTCCTAATCTCTTACTTGTAAATTTCCTGTGCCAAATTTCATCATCATTCATTGGGGTATAAAAACTTGACAGTTTATTAAAATAAGTGTGTCTTATCAGGTTTAGAGCTGGGCAACTCACAATAAGGTGCTGCAATGTTTCACGACACTGACTGTTACAACAGAATCGACAATGATTAAGGTAATTCGATATTAAGCCTCTTCTGGCCATGATTTCTGTTGTCTGTAGTAAATTAAGTCTAAATCGCAAGTATTGCTGTCTTATGTATGATGAAGGAAACTTTATCAAATAATCTGACATACTTCGAAATTTCTTGTAACCAAACAATTTAGTATTGAAGTCTTTGTATGAACAGCATTTTAATCTATTGCAAATCCAATCATATTGGTAAAGTTTTAACTTTGCACGATTTGGATTTGTCAGTACGGTTTCCAAGGTTACAGAAGCGTCAGATAAAGCATCTAAAACACAGGTTCTCCACTTATGTGCAAAAAAATGATTATAGGTCACCAAGTAGTATCCAATGGTACTTAAAATGTTATTATTTTTAAGACCCAACAAACATTTGCGAAAAAAGCTGCACATTTTCCAAACTAATTGAATATAAAGTGATAGCAGTCCTAGCTCAAATCTGATTATGGGCATTGGAGTGCAATTCGGTAATCTTAGCACTGATTTCCAAAATTGTGATTCGTATAGTTCCCATGTCTTTACTTGCATCACAATTTTGGTTTCAGCACCATATAATAGAATGGGGACTACCTTCGCTTGGTAAAAGGTCATAACATGATGGTATGAGAATTTGCCATATTCGCTCATTAATAGTGATGCTTGAGATTTCAAAGTTTGTACTTTGTGATTCAGCGATGTTTTATAAGCAGATTCAGACAATGTGTTGTAAACAGTCATTCCTAAATACTTATATTCATGTACATTTGTGAAATGAGCATCCTGTAAATGCCATTTAAATTTCTTTTCAGCGTTTCTATTACTTATGCAACAGTTAAGTACCTGGGTTTTTTCCAAGTTTATAATAAGATTGTTTATTTCTGAATATACAGCCAACTTATTCAGTAAACTCTGTAATCCGCTAGGTGTTTTTGACAGTAAGACCAAATCGTCCGCATATAACATCCAGGCTACAGATTGTGTTCCCAATTTTGCTGCATCAGATATAACAGTAGAAAATGATTCGCCTAGATCTAGGATGAATTGATTGAACAAAAATGAAGCCAGAATGCAGCCTTGTTTAAGGCCTCGTCCTGTAGAAATTGAGGCAGAAAGTAAACCTTCTATTGTTAATCTGACTTGCAACGTTGTGTCTGTATGCAACCGTTTGATTACGGACAGCAGGGAGGATGGACAATCCTTTTGTTGTAATTTGTTATACAGTAACTCGCGATCGACAGAATCAAATGCGACCCGAAGTCAATAAAAGCCAGATATAATGGTTGATTCCGGGAGGCACAATGGGCTCTTATCATATTTAAAGTAATTATATTTGGCGAAGTTCCTAAGCCAGATACAAATCCTGTTTGAAATGGATCTCTTTTCTGTAATTTATAGGCCCAGATGTTGCGATCCCTAAGAACTATGCGGTTAAAGATTTTGCCTGGTGCGTCCATTAGGGCAATTGGCCTATAACTGGCTGGATCAGTCCTATTGCCTTTTTTGTAAATAGGAATTATAATGGAATGTTTCCATGACTGCGGAATGCTTTGGGACGGTTTATAGACATAATTTCGAAATCAAAAATTTCGAAAGTCAAAAAGTCGAAAAAAAAATGTCGAAAAAAATAATGTCGAATTTATTTTTTATGACGTTTTTTTTTCGAAATGGGGGGGTTCGGGGGGTTCCCCCCCCAACCCCCCTTTTTTCTTTTACCTATTTTTTTTATATAAACTAGAGCCCAAAAAAAAAATATCGAAAAAAAAATAATTCGACATTTTTTTTTTCGACATTTTTGACATTCGAAATTTTGTATTCGATATTATGACTGGACACCCTTTGGGACTTATTGATGTTATTAAACATATTCCACAGGATGTTCACCCATATTTCAGGGTATTGCTTCAACATGAAATTTGATAAACCGTCCGGCCCAGGAGCCCTAGATTTGCTAGCCTTATTTATGTAATAGAAAATGTCGTCCTTGTCAAAGGTGAGAAAAAAGGTGTCTTTTGCCATTGCTGGAGTTTTTATTACAGAATCTTGAGGAGCTGAATACTATTTCGAATAATGTTTAACCCATGCTTGTTCTGATACATTGTTTGATTGTAGAACTGTCTGATGGCCTGTTGTTGTCTGATTTATCAAGGCCCAGATCTGGGCGGTATTTTTCCCAGCTACAATACTGAGCATTTTAGAAACATCATTTTGATATAATAGTGCTCTTTGACTTCGAAGCCAGTTCTTATATCCTGTTTTAAGGTTAGTCAACAAAGCACCCCTAACTTGTGTTGGCATTTTCAAAATCTGTCGTTTTGTTGAAAGGTAAGTTTTTTTGGCTGTTTGAATAACTTTATTAGATACATGTAATGTCAGCTTTGATCTGGGATTAAACTTCTTAATTTTAGTCTGGAACATTTGCATCAGATCGTGATATATGATTTCCTGGGATTGAATTGCAGAGGTTCTATTTAGTTCTATCGCATAGAATTGATTAAATCTCTGCAAAGATGTCTCTGACCACCACAATCTATTGCAAC
This sequence comes from Ambystoma mexicanum, assembly GCF_040938575.1. Taxonomy (NCBI): domain Eukaryota; kingdom Metazoa; phylum Chordata; class Amphibia; order Caudata; family Ambystomatidae; genus Ambystoma; species Ambystoma mexicanum. Next base: position 788,246,682 of record NC_090935.1, on the reverse strand, counting down.
CTGCATTGATCGATGAAAAACTAACGGGACATTTAGTTTGCAAATCATTGATAGTATCAGAAATATTCCACGTCATACACAAAATGTCATGATCACTTAAATTTGACGGAATGATGCAAAACTTCATAACTTCTATGATAAAAACCTGATTAACATAAATGTAGTCAATAGTGGCTGAGGTTAAACCTTGAAATTAGGATATAGAAACTGACCATCACGTCAACAGTGATGGGAAAAAGGATGGATTTTGCTAATTAGTGTCAGTGCTGATATGATATTTTATTTCTTTGATATTTTGTTCAGTGCCACAAAAAATAGGATGCTTCATAGTACTGTGATTGCATTTCTGCAAACGAAAAAGTTTGTCCCCAAGGTAACATGGTGTACCATGTTTTCAGTCAAGAGAATTAGATTTTTGGAGATCTTGCTGCGGAAACGTGCATGTATCCTGCATCTCAGGAATTTGGATGCTGTTGGTATGGATACTGCTGGTAGATGATTCAGCCTTCCATGGAAAATCATTGATGCCATTATAATTGAGAATATATAAAAGCCATTATTACAACATATGGAAACAGGAAATATTTAATATTATTGTACACTCATGATACCCATTGCATTACATATTTCACCACACTATGCAAATACAATGCCACAAAATGTATACAATGCAGCATTTTCCATTAACAACAATGGCCTGCCTATGCAAAAACGTACCCTCTCCTGCATCTAAGACAAAACAAGCATTGGCAATGCCAACAGTTTGGACTTTTGTGTAGACATGGGAAAGGCACTTGCCAGGCACTGCCATAGTGGTATTAACTGCCCATCGATGGCAGCAGCTGCAAAATGGTGCAAGAACCTCGGCATCCAATAGCAGTGCCTGGCAATAAGTAGACACAAGACAAAACTGTTGGCTTTGCCAATGCTCGTTTTAACAGGACTTCAGTGAAGAACACACATATTGCTTATAAACCGAATGGCTGAAGGCAGATCTGGTTAAGACATTTTCATTACACCAGTAGTGCGTTTACAACTCCAATTAAGTCATGTTATTTTTTATTTGCTACTTAGCTTGCAAAGTAAACTTTTAGCTATACATCACAATCATTGTTTATAAAAAGGAACACACAATTCAATAATCACTTTCTTTTTTAAAAAACTTGTGTTTATTGGCAGAAAGCTAAGAGAGGTATAGCACATAGTATACAGAGATAAACAGGAATGATAATATCACATTTAGGCATTACATCATGCACTTTCCAAGACAGCACAGAATGGGGGGTGAGAGGGGGAATTGACATCACGAGGGAGCGCAAGGTGCTCTGTACTTATGATGAGTTGGGTGGGCCCGGTGGGGGAGGGGGAAATGGTGGAGCTCCACTCATCCTCGTCTCTATTGTTCAGATAGCTGCAGAATTCGGTCCACACATTTTTTGGGCGGGATGACATAGGTATGGATCCAATATACTCTTCTCCACACATTTGTACCCAGGTGAGAGCTTTCAACCACATCTCGAGGGTGGGGTGAGGGGGGTAGCGGCGCGTCCAATATTGTAATATACATCTTTTAGCGACAATTGCACTTACATTAAAAAATTGTGACATTTTCTTTGCATTTTCTCCAGCCCATATCCCGAACAGCAGGGCTAGTGGATCAAGGTCTACTGGTGACCCAATTATCTCTAAGAGCGCTTTCATTACCTCCATCCAAAACGCACTCAGCGCAGTACAGGACCAAAACATATGTATGTGATCTGCCTCTTCAGATTTACATTTCAAGCATGTGTGGGTCGGGGTGTGTGTGAATTTCGCTACTCTATGCGGTGTATAATAAAGTCTGTTAAGGAGTTTATACTGTATGCAACGGAATCTAGCGCTGAGGGAGACTTTGCGCATGTGTGCACACATTTTGTTCCACACTCCTTCAGTGATTTCCATTTCCAGCTCCCTAGCCTATGCGTCCCATGGTTTGAGGGATGCATTCTCTAGTTTTTCCAGCTGCATTCTATACTATGGCCCTGCTGCTTGTAGAGTTTGCTATGTATTGGAGTTCGGGAGAATCTGGGGGCTCGTCTGGGTAGGAGGGGCACATTGCATGGATCGCCGCTCTTAGCCTGAAGTATTGTAGTAACTCAAGCGCTGAGTTGGAGTGTTCTGGCCACCACGTTTGGGGGGTGATAAATTTACCCGTCGGTGTAAAGATCAGTTAGTGCTCGATAGCCCAGGTTCTCCCAGTGTCTCAGGAAATGCTGGTCGTGCGTGGGGGAGAGTCCTGGGAACTGCCGTATGGGAAGCCACTTATAATATGGGCGATGCTCTTGTTTCAAATTCAAAATCCTATTCCATGCTCCATTCGTGGTGGCCACAGGGTCTGACGGGGTGTCTGTCTGGAACGTGCAGTGTAGTAACAGGGTCATGTTGTTGGTCCAATCACCTGCCAGTTTCTCTAATTTGACGTGAGGGGGCGGATTCGAGTGTGCGTACCAGTGCGTGGCATGTTGGGCCTGTGCCGCGATCCAGTACAGTGTTAGGTCTGGGGCTGTGAAGCGCCCTTTTTCGTAGGGTGGGGTCATATGTTGCCACTTCTTGCGGACAGCACCAGAATGCCAGAGGAATTGGGCAAACGCCGAGTGGAGCCTACTGAAGTATTGCTTCCCGGGCTACACTGGTACGTTGGCAAAGATATAGAGGAGCTTGGGGACCACGATCATTTTAACCAGGGACAGTCTGCCCGCCAGGGACAGTGGGAGGTTGCACCATTTGAGCACCTTGGATTCAACGAGCTGTGCTGTTGTCTCGTAGTTATCCGTCAGTAAGGAGGCTTTGGTTACTGACACTTGCACCCCTAGCTGCACCCCTAGGTACTTGATGCCCCCTGGGGACCAGCGCTGTCTAAATTCACATGACGGCTGTTGGGTTGCCGCCGTGAGAGGAAATATTTCAGATTTAGAATAGTTGATGGTAAAGCCACAGTACGTGCCTATTTTTGTTATGTCACGGATGATCGGGTCTAGGTATGTGGAGGGGTTTCTGACATATAGGAGTACATCATCGGCATACAGTGAGATGATTTCCGGCGTATCTTGTAAGCGAATACCTTTGCGGGTGTGGCGATCCCTGATGTGGTCTGCCATGGGTTCAATGGCGAGCGCAAAAAGGATGGGGGAGAACGGACATCCCTGGCGGGTACCCCTGTGTAGCGTGAAGGGAGAGGAGACAATGGAGTTGACTAGCACCCTGGCCATTGGACCTGTATATAACAGTTTTATATAGGAGATCATACTTGGTCCTACTCCCATTTTTCCCAGCACGGCCCATAGGTATTGCCATGAAACCATGTCAAATGCCTTCTGGGCGTCTAGCGGGACAACCACTGCGTCTGTCTTCGGGTCAATTCAGGACATCAAATTAAATAGGCGGCGGATATTGAGTGCAGTAGAGCAGCCAGGGACGCATCCACTTTGGTCTGCGTGGACCAGGTGGGGCATAAATGGAAGGAACCTGTTCGCTATTATTTTGGCTAAGATTTTCATGTCTGTGTTGATAAGCGATAAGGGCCTATAGAAACCACATTCATCTGGGGGTTTCCCTGGTTTGGGGAGGACGGTGATTAGGGCTTCCCTTAGGGAGGGGGTGGGGGGGGAAGGGTGGCTAACCAAAGTGATTCAGTCTAGACCCCGTACAGTATGGGAGCTAGGATGGCAACATGTTCCTGGTAGAACTCAGATGTGTGCCCATCGGGACCCGGGGCCTTGTTCTTTGGAAGGTCTGAAATGACCTGGACTATCTCATCCAAGGTGAACGGGGCATCAAGTTGTTCCTTAGTGTTTTGGGAGATGAGGGTCACAGGGATGCGTTCTAGCAGGTCGTCCAAGTCATGGGCTGTGTGTTCCGGCTGGGGGCCATATAGCCTGGCATAAAAACTAGCAAAGGTGTCAATGATGGCTTGGTCAGACCAGTGTCGTAGGCCATGTTCATCTACAATGCTATCTATTCGGGTCCTGCCTCCCTCCGCGCGCACTAACTTGGCTAGAGTTCTTCCAGGTCTGTCACCCTCACCGTACCTTCGGGCGGCCACAGGGCAAGCGTAGTACCGAACCTCGCTCAGGGCGTGAGATTCAAAAAGTTCTAGTTCTGTTCTAATTTTGGCGAGGATTGCCAGAGCTGGCGCGGAAGCATGTTCTTGTTCTAGAGTTTTGAGCTTAGTTTCAGAGCTATTTAGGGCCTGCCTTATGGCTTTGAGGACCCCAGCCTCCCTTGAGATGCACATCCCTCTTATGTATACTTTAAATGCCTCCCAACGGGTTCCCTCAGGTGTGTCTTGCGAGTTGTTACTCTCAAAAAACATGTTTATATCCGATAGGATCTCAGCTTTAAAGACAATGTCAGATAGCGCCTCAGATTTAAAGCGCCAGGCGGGGCGGGCGGCCAGAGCATTGCCAAGTTGGATCTGCAGCAACATGGGGGAGTGGTCAGAGAGTGTGCGTGCTAGGATCTTGACATCTGTCACCCTGCCCACCCGGCACCCCGACAGTAGGAACATGTCTATTCTTGAAGAGCTGTCGTGCGCCGTTGAGTAGAAAGTGTAATCTCTATCTTGGGGATGGAGCGTTCTCCACACATCATGTAAGTTTAGGGAATTCATGTGTGTAAGGAGTCGTTTGGCGGCTCGAGGCGTGACCCTATGGGTAGTGGTTGTTCTGTCCAGGACATTGTCAAGTATAAGATTCATGTCTCCCCCACCATATAATGGGAACTTCCACAGATCTCATTAGGATGGCGGTCACAGCATCTATAAATTCGGGGGAGTCAGTGTTGGGACCGTATGAGTTCACGAGCAAGCATTCGGCGTTAGCCAGAGTGCAGTGGAGAATTACATATCTGCCCTCTGTGTCAATGTGGGATGTGTGGAGTGTGTACTTCACCGATTTGAGGATGAGAGTCAGGACTCCCCTGGATTGAGTGGAGAATTGGGTATAGAAGCTGTTGGGGCCCCAGGACTGTGCCAGGTTAGATGATAGGAGTTTCAGAGCGTGCGTCTCCTGCAATAAAAGTACCTTGATCCCATGTCTTTGTGCATATGCTGTGATCCTACGGGACTTTGTGAAATTTGTCAATCCCCGAACATTCCACGTCAACATTTTAATAGCCATGTTGACACTTTATGGGCCATCCAAAATAGAGGATTTTTCTCTGTCCACAACCATGTGTGCTGCGGTGGCGTGGAGACATGCTGTCAATTTATGGAACATACCAATAGAAGGATCCATCTCTGATTACCATCATATGTGCTGCGGAGGCGTGAACATGCCCCCTTTCCAAACCAGCAATCACCTTTCTGCTGATTTTTGTAAAACATTCCCCAACTAGGCCACCCCCCATCCTCACCACCCGGTACAAACTATCAGTGTGATAGCACCCTCCCATGGAGCAACCAACTGCGTGCCGTCCCCAACTTGGCGACGCTCGGTTTGCACCACCCATAACAGGAATGTCAGGGTGCCGTATCACACCCGGCTACTACGACCCGCTTCCCAATGGGAGCAAACCTGAAAACAAAGCAGAAAAACTAGTATTGCAATTGCAGTGGGGGTCGCCACTACCGTGTACCCAATTAAGCAAGTAGTGCAGCGCGAAAGGCGCCTCTAGGGCAGCATTGGGGTTACAGTGTACTGTGTTTCATTGAAAAAATAATGACGGATGGTAGCAGGTGAGGAGAGATGTGGGCTCAATTAGTACATAGGAAATATAGGAGACCTCAGTCGGAAGGATGACGAATGTTAGCAGATGCGGAAAGATAAGGTCTCAATTACTACATTGGAGGTGTAAGAGACCTCAATCATGGTCCATCAAGTCGTTTACAGGTACTTCCAGTGGGATCAGTGATTCAATGAATTTGACTGCTTAATCCGGGACCGTGAAAAAGTACAGCTTATTATGGTAGGTGAATTTCAGACGTGCCGGAAATAACATTGCATATTCTATTTTCCTCTCTCAAAGCATTTTCTTCACCCCATTAAATTGTCTGCGCTCCGCCTGGATCCCCACAGAGAAGTCTGGGAAAATTCGAATAATTTGCGAGTCCATTCTTAGTTCGCCCTTCTCAAGGCGAAGTATATGGTCTCTGTCTCTATAGCTAAGGACTTTCACTATTATTGGCCTGGGGAAGTCCAGGCTTGGGGCGGGAAGCCAGTGAGCAGTGCGCCCGCTCGATTGTGAAGAATGGTGAAAGCGGAGGGTCGCCAAGGAGCTCTTTGAGGAGGGTCTCGACCACCAGTTCCATGTGGCCCTTGAGTGCAGACTCCGGTAACCCCACAATGCGGATATTGTTTCTGCGTGACCTCGATTATAGATCGTCACACTTGGCCTTGACACTTTTCATGTCACGCACTAACAATGACACAGTATTTTGGAGGGTGAGTACATTGTCTTTGTTTGCTCCAATTCTGGTCTCAGCCTCGGTAATCCTGGTGCTATGTTGGTCTAACTTCAATCTAAGTGAGGCCACATTCGCATTTATATAATCTAGCTTTTAATGGAAGGAGGCGAAGTTCTTTGCCATGGACTCCATCATTGCCGTTAGGTCGGGCTGAGGGGGGTACATTGGGGTCTCCATGTCAGCGTAGTTCGAAGAGGTCGCTCCCCGCTCTACCCGGGTGTCAGCTTGGTAAACTTGTCCATGGCCCCCTCCTTGGCCGCCCCGCGAGACTTGTTGGGCATCTCGAGGGTAGGTGGAATTGTGTGTAGATATAATAGATGAGCGGGCGCAGTTCGGAAAAGGGTCTGGTAGGCCCTGAGGGCAGCAGATCTAGGTGGCGTCAGGAATGGACACTGTGCAGGCGAGCAAGAGCGTCGGAGCACTCTCCGTTGGATCTATATTACAAGGCCCAGGTGGGGGCACAAAGTCAGGGGCAGTACACTGGGCAAGGCCCCGCGGATCCACAAGAGGCTGCGGGGGGACCGGCCAGTCAGCCGGGATGGACCAAGGGATCCAGCAGTGGAGGCCACGGCACGCGGTGGAGTAGCACGGCCCAGATGCAGCCCCACCATCCAGGTGCAGGAGCTGGGGGCCGCATGTTCAAGTGGCATGCGGGATATAGCTGTATTACGGCGACCCCCCCAGCTCCTCACCTCAGGCTTCGGCAGTCCGGATGATGCGTATGGAGGGCTCCCAGGCAGGCAGGGCGGCCACGCCGCCCCCGGCAGCCCAAGGCACAGCGCAGTCACGGCCAATTGCCGGCCAACCAGCAAAGTCAGGCTAAGCTCAAGCTCAAGTGTTCGGCCAGGCAGAGCATGCGCCAAGCTCTCCGGCAGGGTGGGGGCGCAGCCCGGCAGCCTGCAGGGTTCCCAGGGCCGGAGGAAGGAGGGGCAGGGTTCACAGCAGACTCTGCAGCAGGGGCCTCTTCATAGGGGGCAGAGGGTCACGTTGCCGGGCATCCGCAGAGCAGGCATCGAAAGCTCGGGTATGGCATGGCCCGGGGCAGGCTCCACACTGCTCCCACGGCCTAGATGTCAGGGCGCCGCGACTCGGCCCCAGTGGCCCGACTTTCGCCGAAAATGGCTGTGGATGTAGCGCAAGATCAGTGCTACAGCTGACAAGTGTTTCCCTTGCAGAATTTGGTCTTTCGCCGATGCAGTTCAATAAAAGATTGCTGGGCACGGAGCTCCACTCCTAAGCAGCCATTTTGACAGCTGCTCAACAGCGCCCCCAATAATCACTTTCTAAACAATAGTTATATAAAAACATAATTCAAGTACAATTATCAAAAATATATAATTTCTTTAAAATTTATAAAAACTATACAAAGCCCAATTAATCAGGAGGTAAAATATTTTGCAGAAATGTTGCCACTGCTATTGTAGGAGAACGATATTGCCCATAAAACAATATCCCCCACCACATTGTGGCAACGACAAAAAATATCACGTCTGCTCTATGCAGACGATATAATATTGATGGACCACACGCCGATAGGTCTCCAGAGGCAAATCTCCAACCTGGCTGCCTATTTGAAAGACAACTTCCTACAGATGAATAGAGAAAAAACAAAGATAATGGTTCTGGATAAGCATAAGACCACAAAGAAGATCTTTACGTGGTCGATTGCCAACCAGCCTCTAGAGCTCGTGGAAGACTTTAAATATTTAGGAGTGATCTTGAATAAAACCAACACTGAAGCCCCGATGCAGGAATGCCTGAAGGCAAAGACAAGTCTCTTAATAACGCAATCCGCTGCCATCAATAGAAAATATGGCAGTTTCACGATATCTCCGCTACTGACTTTCTACAAGTCGAAAGTAATCCCTAGCCTCACATATGGAATGGAGGCAATGCTTTTATCTTCCAGGTAAACTGTGGCCAAAGTGGGAAGGACATTTGTGGAAGAAAGTCTTGCACCTTCCATCTTCCTTACCGATCTCCTTGATCAGGAGGGAGCCCACTCTACCATCTCTAAGCTCCATTGTGGCAAGGAATGAGCTGATGCTATATAGATAAACTTTGTTACCTTCTCCACCTTTCATTTTAAAGGTCATCAGCAACGAAATTCAAGCTGGGAATTGCAAAAAGCTAGGAATATGAACCAGTAAAAACAGACTCCTGCTGGCTAAGATAGGCAGCACGGAAGCTGAACTCATCCAGAACCCAGAAAATGTAAAATGTAAAAAGAAAAGATCCTGGAAAACGATTGGATCCAAACGCTGGAAGAAACGAACCAACTAAAGTCTTTGCTGGAGTTTCCATTAAATGCAAGAAAGATTAACGAAACTTGCAGTTACCTGGAAAAAAGTCCGGACAGGAAGCTCCGAGAAAGTTTGATGAGAATCCACCTAAACATCATGCATACTAACAAAACTTCAGCAAGATGGAAATTGAGCGATTCTGCTTCCTGCCGCTTCTGTGCACAGAAGGAAATGAAAGAATCCACAATACAGCTCCTCCTCAACTGCCGGAGGCAGATCGCCGCACGCTCGCGCCACCTGGGCCTCTTATGTAAAAACTTGCAGTTGTATGACGAAGACGAGTGTTGGAGTCGGCTAATGAGTGGGGATAAAACCCACTGGGTCATCGCTGTAGTCGTTTTTTTTCCAAGAAGCAGGATTACTCACTAGAGACAAAAATTGAAAAGACTGCTGCCCAAAGAGATAAATAACAAATGATTCTCGCTGGAACACAATGGAAATTGAGGATTCTGGTGTATTTAAAACAAGGAGCTTGGAATTCGTCGGGACCTAGCAACTTATAGGAAAGACACACATGAAAGACACTTGTTTAAATTTCAATTGAAACAAGAAATAAATAGAAAATTGTGGAACGGATAAAAAATTGACCAAATACCAATGCACTTCTCTCAGACGACTTGCAATCAAGTAAAATATGTCTTTATGTTTCCAGTTCGGTCACGTTATTACAAAAACGACAGCATCTTTGTTGTGTAGCCCATTTAGCTCTGGATCCCTGTACCTCACGTGTAGGCAAAAGATTTAGACGCATCTTTAACAGAACTCTCATTAGTGTCCGATCTGAAAATTTTAATAAGTAGAGCAGTAATTGATGGCTTTGGTTTCATTGCTAAAATTTGCAAAGACTTTATTTGGCATACATTGTTCTAGCAAAGATATCCATCCAATCTTTTCTCCAAAGCCTTTTTTTCAGCACGTGCAGATTCACAGTAAGAATCTCCACCTGAGAGTCCAGATCAGTAATTATCGGAAGGCATTCATTTTTCCACTCCAATAAAATCCTGTGTGTACCTGTGGGCGCTGCGGAGCAGCAACAAAGATTGCAGCGTGAGCGCAAGCTCGAGCAAGATCCTGTTTACATTACAATCCCGTTTGGTGCCGACTTGCAGCGTAGAAGGGTGGCAGGTGGTGGTGGAAGGTGCGCAGCATAACATGGCTGAGCCCCAGGAGAATCTGTCCTTGCATCAGGCAGAGAATGGACATACAACAGGCAGAGGGGAAGAGAAGCAGCCGCACCTGGAGAGAACTGCTGTGTGTCCTGGGCATGCTGTGACTGCAGCGCACGTTGGAGTTCCGCCTGCAGGGGTGAGGAGCCCACGGCATCAGTGAACAGAGTGTTGTGCGCCACAACAGCCGTGCTGCGCCACTGACCCTGATCGGGCCGTATTTCCCCAGAAGCTGCGATCCCGATATTAAACTCACTGGAGTCCTGCAGAGAGCGAGGGAACCAGCGCGGAAGATCAAATTGTTTGCTGCAGTCGCCCAGGCTTTGGTGTAGACCTGGGCGGCAATCAGCCTGCAGCATAGGGTGGTCAACTTTTTGAGAGCCTTTTGCAGGACACTTGCCCACAAGGCGGTGATGGCATCAGCGTCATTCATGTTCGCCCCCCATTTGTAATTTAAACAATCTGTTAATGGCTCTTAACCAATGCTCCCTCAGTGCCGAAATAATTTATCTTTGTGAGCACATTTTCCCTGTGCGCAACTGAATAACGATGCAAGCCACGTTTTGAGCATGCATAGTTATTAAGATCCCATCTCTGAAGAATTTGAAAGGCAATTTCCCCTTCCCAACCACCGCAATTCTTTACAAATCAGTGTAGAAGGAGCATTTTACAACACTTTTTCTGAAAATATAGGCTAAATAAAAAATTTGTAGGCGATTATAAGGAGAGCTTTTCAACCGGTCCAAGACTTCAAGATATGCCAGAGTACCTAACAAAAGTACTCCTGCGCAGAGAGAAAAAAAAGTGTATGCACCAAAAAAAAGCTTTGCATGCTCAGGATAAACAATAGGTTTAGTCGTGGCTATTCAATTGTCAGCACTGCTCGGAGCCACAGAAAGTGCTTAATGCCATGGTAAACAACTCATGTTTATGACAAAATCAAGTATTGCTTATCACTGATGTGGATGTCAGAAATTAAGACATTATGCAATTTTTGCAAATTGAATAATTGTAACTGAAAGTAATATATGTCTGAAAACATGCCAATAAGAGTTAATGTGCCACTTTAATGAAGTGATTGAAGGCCCAGGAGAAAATGCCTCTCATCATTTGTATAAGGCCGATAATTGCATCAGAATAACTGCACCACAGAATATGATGATCAGAATTCCTGGGCCTCTACTATCCGCATTATGTTGGTCTGTGAGTTGTGACAACATTTACTCAATAGTAAATTGTCTAGCCTTACAGCTAGGAGGCATATACACCATCCATTTTACTCCCTAAAAACAGAGCAATATGCCCAACCAAAACGGGAAGCCCTGAACATATAGGAATCTACCCCTGCTTCTACCCACAAAGTTCCACCGACATCTTTTCGAGTCAATGACCAGCAGAGCAGTTGCATTGGTAGAAACTCGAATAATGTTACTGCCCGATCTTCCCCTTAAAATTCCTCTTAAGAACATATTTTAATAAGCATGAAATACCCCTATTGGAAAACCCAACTGCTTTCTTACTCCCTGAAAAATCTTTTGATTCCAAGTATGGAGTAAAATCGTACACAAACCCTGCTTGTAACCCCAAAATAGAAAGTGAAATTACAGGGCACATACTGCATCTTATAGTTTTGCCCACGCTTGCTCACCACAGCCTAGACAAACATCAACAAGAGCCTTACTGAGTTTTCTTCTGGTGCCCTGTTAAAGAACATTACATACATTTCCCATTTGAGTCAATAGTAGCAATGCTCACAGGTACAACATATTGAGTACCTTCTTCTTTAACTAATGCACCTGTTATCAGATGAACAAGCTGCATGGGTATGCTAGATGCAATAAATGCAAACCCATTATTATATTGAAAAGGCCAAAGCAGCTAAGCATTGACAGAAAGAGAAGGTTCAGTTTCCTAGACTATTAATATAGTTTCCTATTCTTTAGCAAACAAACATTTCCTTCATAGTACTGTACGCCAAAACATCCGATTTGGTTGTTGAAAGTTGCTGATTTGTTCTGCACACCAAGGGACTGTTCTCCTGTTTCCTCCCACCTGTTCCCCTCCCTGGCTCCTGTATTAGCCTCCAATATTAGTTGGCAAGGCTCTGTAAAAAGTGAGGGATTGTAGCAGTAAAACACTAACTGGGATATTTGCATACTTACAATACAATGCAAGTAAATCCAATTTAAAGCCTCACAATGATATTATGTGGAGTTTAAGAAAATGTCATAAGTCTGCATGTTTACAATTTCTATAAGTACATGCAAGATTGTTTGCAACATTCCCCACCTTTCAATTGTTGGGTAGGATTATCCAAGTGCTCAGTGAAACCATTCTTGTATAGCAGCGAGTTAACATATCATTTGTTAAGGTCTATGCTCCATGGAACTCTGAACATTTTGAAAGGTTGCAGATTGTGTGAAAAATTCTAGTTATCTGAATATTGTTGCACTAATTGTATATACGAATAATGCCAGGAAGAGTCCATACCAATTATCCCTTGCAGGGCAAGTAAATGATATCGCAATGTTGCTCTCCACTTATAGGGTAATGTTAGCAATACTAAAGTAGGTGACGCTAAGCATGACATTTGCCTACTCAAAATCCTGACGGAAAATTAATATTTGAGTTTCATAATATGTTAACTTGCAAGGGGGGCTTTTCAAAGCGCTTGTGTGACACGTGCAACAAATAGGAAGAATGGGACGAGGTTACACATCCTAGTAGCCTGCTTACTTACAGTCAGTATCCAATATTTGAGCTGAAACTTGGTTTACATAGTGTGGGTAATGCTTTTGCTAAGGCACCATGAGTAACAAATTCTTGTGCTCGAATAATATAATATAATATGAACGTCATTCATATTATAACAAACATAAAACAAGCCTAGTATCTAAGTCTGGTAACCTTTTGCAGAGCTAAGGCAGGAAGAGTCAAGGCCGTCTGGTAATATCTGAATGTGGCCTTGGGCGGAGTTCGAGTCATGTGGTAGAATCAAGTATAGGAGTCATCATAGGGGAGAGATGATAATTTGGTTAATGTGTGCAGGCATATCTTAGTCATATGTTCTGTTCATGGAACCACTTTTTCATATTCGTTTTTAACCTCTTGCCGATGTATTTTGTTTTTAGGGTTTTTAAGGTCAAGCTTGTATAGTAGGGCAATGTAAAAAGGTTAGACCAGAATATCAAGAATAGTTAGTATAATGTATCTTCATTTTGAGATAAACCAAATATCAGGTAGCTGCTATGGCTTGTCCCTTATTACATCTTTTTGAATAGGTGGGAATTGTCTGTGTGCGCTCAGAAGGAAGCTGAGCAAGCGCACAAGCGCACAGCTTAGAGGGAACACTTCTCTTAACACCTGGCTTAATTGCAATGCAAATCGTTTGCCCTTGGGAGGTGATGGTCACGTTTTATAACTGCAAACATGACCATCATGACCCCAGGAACAAAGCTTCAGCATTGGAATGAAGAGAGGTGTCAGAGCGTGAGCAGCAAGGCTGGAACAGCAGTGGCAGCAGCTCGACCTGCAGCCGCCCAGAGAAAGAAAACAGCAGGCAGCAGCAGGTGGCAGCGCCACGGTGTGTAGACGGCCACTTCAGTTTGCAGAGTGGCTGTGCTGGACGCAGGTTGTCCCGACTTGCTGTCTCCAGAGAGTCACACTCCAGGGAACAAAGTAAGTCGGAACAACCTCCGTTCCGTACAGCCACTCTGCAAAACTGCGGGACAGAGTCCCCAAATATGGGACGATCCCACAAAATACGGGACAGTTGGCCACCCTACTGCAGCGGCTACAAGACCAGGTCGATCGAAATTGCAGGGGAGAGCCCAGGGGTCGTGAGAGGCACAGCAAAGCCCCCAGGTGAAGCGTGCACTGTGCGAGGGCTCTGGCCACGGAGACCTGAATTGGAGGCATCAGCATGTTGCAATGCAGGGGGCGCAAAATTGAAGTGTGCACACATACAGGGGGCAGAGAATGGAGAGGTGTTGCCTTGTGGCGGCGGCCTGCGGGTGCTGGACACATCGGGACGCTATATGGTGAGGCACATTGCAGCAGCACCCGGCCAGATTTGTGCTAAGTTATGTAATTACTTAAAACAACCTGCCGTGATCAAATTACTGGGCCTTATCCCACGCACTGCACATGGCTGAGTGCATAGCACGGGTTCCAAAAGCAATTTTTGAAGGAAACCTGTTATTTTAAACCCCCCGACCCCCGATACCCCAGGGTCGCGGCCATCTGGTGCAAGTGGTGGGGCAGCTGGACAGTGCAGAGCTGCTCTGAGGGACATGCCCCACTGCGCCCCATTATGGAGGCTGAGAGGCGGCATATCCTGCGGCTAACAAGTTCTGGGGTACTGAGCCCTTTTGGTCTGCTTACATTTATCCGGAAGGTAATGAGGGCACAGTCAGGGCCCTGCAATGCAGTGCCGACTTCTCAGGATTGGTCTGAGCTCAGCGCTGTGTTTAGTGGGGACTGCATTGGTGATTGGCGAGGAGGAGAACACATGAGTAAGGCCTGGGACTATCCTATAGGGGACCGCACTGACCGTGGGAGTGTCGGCCGGCACCGGAGGGCAATATGACAAAAGGTGCAGGGAAAAAGTGGGGACCCAGGGACTCCTACATGAATACTCCTGCAAGGACCCCTAGGTCGGAGGGGCTTGAGAACAATGGCGGCCCAAGTGTGTCGTATGGCGAAACTCGAGACGACCAGTTAAGGGCTAATATGCAGAGCGGTTTCATGTCTGTGAATGTCAAGTTGGACGACATTGTGCCGAATATCAGGTCATTGAAATCTGAATTAGACAAGGAAAGCGGTCGCATCACGGAACCAGGAGACCAGAATTGGGGAAGTGGAAGACAAAGTGGGGCAGGATCACCGCGCAATATCAGGGCTGAATGCGGAATTGGCCACGATTCGGGTCAAGTGTGGCTAACCCAAGTCGCGCTCACAGCGCAATCAGCTGCAGATAGTTGGGGTGCACGAGAAAGCTGCCAAGGGGCCCATGGAACAGTTTGTGGAGGGGTTGCTCAAAAACCTGTTCAGGGCAGCGCAGTTCTCGGGATGCATGGGATTATTTCAAATACGAACATCTAGAAGACGAAAATGTCGAATTCTAAATGTTTGTATTCTAAATACGCACCCCACAGCCAAATGGCCTTTGCAGACCCCACTCCTCCCACCCACTTATTTACCTTTTGGCAGCACACTTTGCTGTGTGCTGCCGAGTCCCTGCAGCACCAGTTCCCTTCACTTCTGTGGATGGGAACTGGCACTGCAGGTTCCTTCTTTTTTTTCCCCCTCAAAACTTTGGGTTGTTTTGGATGCGAGGGGACCCCCCCCCCGCCACCCCTGATTCCATTATAGCGAACAAGGGCGCGGAGGACACCCCCGCAAACCCAGCTTCCCTCGTTAGCTATAATGAAAACCGAATGGTTGAAATGTTCAGCATTTTCGGCTGTACATACTTTTGGTACAGCCGAAATCCGATCATATCAACCATTAGTTTTTTTTTTTTTTTTTTAAACTGTATTTTCGTGCAATACCCAGTTCTCTGCACAGTTTCTGATGGAGCACGCCCATTGTGCTCTTGCTCCTCTACCGAAGCTGGAGGCCCCACTGCGCACTATTATTGCTAAGCTGCTAAATTATAGAGTCGGGGATCTCATCTTGAAAATGTCTAGGGAGCAGGGAATGCTCTGTTATTAGGCCAGCAATATTTATATATATTTATATATATATATATATATATATATATATATAGGATACATTACTCACCGTAATCGTATTTCTGATGCTTGTATCTGCTTAGATTCACATGCTGTGCATAGGCCGACATCTAGTGGAAGCTGCGGAGTATTACAGTTTGTTTTTCGAAAGTCGAAAATGGGCGTCGACACAGGCGTGCCAGTAATACTATCCCTAGTGTGACGTCCACTGTACCCAAGATCCCTCACGCGTGTAGGATCCTCAGATTGTATTTTTTCTGACATGAGGAAGCATGAGGAGTAGCGTGAGTACAGATAATCCAAGCAGATAGACAGAAAGGTAAGACTACAAGTAATCATGCGCCTTCTCTTGGAGGGGAGGAAGGGTGGGTCGCATGTGAATCTAAGCAGATACAAGCATCAGAAATACGATTACGGTGAGTAATGTATCCCTTCTGAGGCTTGTGGAATCTGCTTAGATCACATGCTGTGCATAGATTAGCGAGCAGTACCAGAAGAAGGAGGTGGGATGTGAGAAGGGTCATGAGCAAACAGGTGTCTTAGAACCGCTTGTCCCACTTGTGTATCTGTCTTGGAATGAGTGTCAATGCAGTAATGCTGAGTAAAAGTGTGAATAGAGCTCCAAGTAGCTGCTTTGCAAATGGTGTCGAGGGGAACATTTGCAATGAAAGCCAGAGTGGCACCAATGCCTCTAGTAGAGTGGGCCCTTGGCGTAAAAGGCAGAGTCTTTTCAGAAAGAGAGTAACACAGCTGTATACAGTTGATAATCCACTTCGAGATAGCGCCCTTAGAGACGCGATCCCCCTCTCTGCCTGTAGCTATGGAGACAAACAGTTGATCTGTTTTCCTTAGCGGTCTGGTTTTATTTACATAGTATAGGACCGCCCTACGCACATCTAGGGTGTGTAGTTTCACATCAGCCGAGCTTTGCGGGTTTTGGAAGAAAGCCGGAAGCTCGATGGACTGGTTTACATGGAACTTGGATATGAATTTAGGTGAGAACCTAGGGTGTGTGCGTAAAACCAGTTTGTCCTTGTGGATAGTAAAGAAAGGATCCTGCACTGACAGAGCCTGAATTTCACTGACCCTTCTTATGGAGGTAATGGCTACTAAGAAGGCCGTTTTATAAGTCAGGTGTTTGAGACTACTTTTATGCATGGGTTCGAATGGGGGTCCCATGAGCTTAGCTAGCACCACGTTGAGGTCCCATCCTGGCGGTGGGTTCGAAATAGGAGGGTGAAGTCTCTTTACTCCTTCCATGAAGGCTTTAACCACTGGTACTTTCCACCACGAGACCTTGTTATGGGATGTGGTGTAAGCCGAGAGGGCTGCCAGGTGTACTTTCAGCGAGTTAAAAACCAACCCTGCATCCAGCAGGTGGAGCATGTATGTCACAACGTTGGAAGGAGTGCAATCAACCGGGTTGATTTGTTTATTCTGGCACCAGATAACGAATCTTTTCCACTTATCAAAGTAACAGTGCCTTGTATTTGGTTTCCTGGACTCCTTTAGAATGTCCATACACCTCTGTGGTAATTTGAGATGTCCAAACTCTATGACTTCAGGAGCCATGCTGCTAGGTTCATAGAGTTGGGTTCCTGATGCACTGTTTGACCCTGTTGCTGGGACAGTAGGTTGTACCAGGCTGGGAGTCTGATGGGCTCGCACACCGCCATCCTGCGTAGGTGTGGAAACCATGGTTGTCTCGCCCACATGGGAGCAACTAGGATGAGCGTCATCGATTCCTTGTTCATCTTGTACACCACCTTCCTGATGAGAGGAGTTGGTGGAAAAGCGTACGCAAACATCCCTGACCAGTTCATCCACAGGGCATTCCCTTGGGAGTACGGCTGGGGGAACCTGGATGCAAATCCTGGGCATTGTTTGTTTTCGCTTGTGGCGAATAGGTCTATAGTGGGGAAACCCCACTGAGAGAAGAGATCTTCTACTACGTCTCTGTGAAGGACCCATTCGTGTTCTTCTGGGAGGGAGTCTCTGCTTAGAGCATCCGCTAGGGAATTGAGCTCCCCTGGAACATGTTGCGATGACAGGAAGATGTTCCGTCTGAGTGCCCATATCCATATTTTCTGGGCAAGCTTGGACAGATCTGGCGAACGAGTCCCCCCTTGCTTGTTCAGATAGAACATGGCTGTCGTGCTGTCCGTCCTGATCTGCACCGACAAGTTCAGTAGATGGGGCTCGAACGCCTTTAGCGCTCGGAATACTGCCAGAAGCTCTAGCAGATTGATGTGGTTCTTGGCTACTGAGTGAGACCAGAGACCCTGAGCTGTGTGGTGGAGATGGTGAGCTCCCCACCCAGTCAGGCATGCATCTGTAGTCACCACGGCTTGTACTTCGGGATCGTAAAAGGGTTTCCCCTTTGCGAGATTCTCTCTTGTCCACCAGTGTAGGCTCTGTACGAGTGTTGGCGAAACGACCACTAGATCGTCCCACTGACCACTTGCCTGAGACCACTGTTTCGCCAACCATTCCTGCATGGGACGCATGCGCAGACGCGCGTGGGGGACCAGGTAAATGCATGACGCCATCATGCCCAGTAACCGCATAGCTTTGCGTACTGTTATCTGTTGACCTGACTGATAATGCGGAATTTGCAGAAGTATATTCCGAATTCTCTCTTCCGAAGGGAAGGTCAATCCTTTCTGAGTATCTAGGATAGCTCCTAGAAACTGTTTTGAGGTGCTTGGCACCAGACTTGACTTTTTCTCGTTGATAGAGAAGCCTAATTCGTGGAGGAGGTCGATAGTCCTCTGAATGTTTGACCTGCAAATTCCTGGGGTTTCCCCCGTTATGAGCCAGTCGTCCAGATAAGGGTACACCGGGATTGCCTCCCTGCGTAGGTGTGCAGCCGCCACCGCCAGTACCTTGGTGAATACCCTTGGTGCTGAAGCTATCCCGAAGGGCAGTACCTTGAATTGGTAGTGGCGACTGTCCACCTTGAAGCGCAAGTACTTTCTGTGCGCTGGGAGCATGGAAATATGAAAATAAGCATCTTTCATATCCAAGGTTGCCATGTAATCCCCCTTTTTTAGGAGGGGGATTACCTCTTGTAGCGTGGTCATACGGAATTTTTGGGGCTTGACATACTTGTTGGCAGGCCGTAAATCCAATACTGGGCGCATTGTCAAATCTTTCTTTGGCACAAGGAAGTAAGTTGAATAGATACCCTTGTTTACCTGGTGTCCTGGGACGAGTTCTATCGCGTCCTTTTCTAGCAGAATGGCGATCTCCTCGAGAAGGATCCTTTGATGCTCTAGGGAGTGCACTCTTTGTCGTGGAGGATGGTTCCGGGGACGCTGCAGTAGTTCTATACAATATCCTGCGGATACTGTTGACAGCACCCATCTGTCTGAGGTGATCCCTTCCCAAGCCTGGGTGAAGGTGGAAATGCGTCCCCCTACTGGGGTTGCGTGACAAGGGACCCTGAACTGAGCGTCACTGTTTTGGTGGAGGCGTGCCACCTCCCTTGTTGGGGCTGCCTCTGCCTCTTCCACGACCTCTCTTGTTACCCCTGCCGTAACTCTGGGTAGACTGCTGGTTGTTATTCCATTGTGTACCCTGTCCCTGGGCATAGTTGCCTCTTTGTGAATTTTGGCCGCGTGGGCGACGAAAATTACTGTTCCCCCTCTGGTTAGGGGGTTTGTTGGTAAGCTGGCCAAGGGATTTGAGAGTCTCATATTCATCTTTGGCATTTTTAAGTGCGTCTTCGACCGCTTTCCCAAACAATAGGTCGGGTTCCACTGGCTTGTCTATTAAAGAAGCCTGGGTTTCTGTCTTGAATCCCGACTGCCGTAACCACGCATGTCTCTTGATAACAGTACCTTCTGCTATCAATCTCCCTGCGTTGTCAGCGGCGTCGAAAGTTGCTTTTAAAATGCAACCAGACACGGCTCTCCCCTCTGCCGAGATCCGAGCCAGCTGGCCCTTTAACGGTTCTGGAGCAGAGGCAATGAGCGCCGCGACTTCTTCCCATTGATGGCAGTTGTAACTAGCCAACAGGGTGGTGGAATTCGCAATCCTTGCTTGGTAGGCGGACGTTGAGGCTACCTTCCTGCCAAACCCGTAAAGTTTTTTGCTCTCCTTGTCGGGAGGAGCTTCTGATGAAGATAAGGGCGTGCCAGCCCTTTTTCTAGTGTTGGTAACCACTAGGGAATCTGGTTTAAGATGTCCCCTTATATAGAGAGGGTCAGACTGGGCTGCCCGGAAAATCTTTTCAATTCTGGGGTTGACAGCTCTGGTGAGGTTAGGATTCACCAGGGAAGGATCTATTCTTCGTTGGATGGATTTGAGGATAGGGATGGTCTGAGCGACCGGTCTCCTCTCTCCTACAAACTCCTCCGCGAAGTCCCTTTCCTCCTGTACACCGTGGGTGTCGATGTGGAAATGTTCCG
This sequence comes from Ambystoma mexicanum, assembly GCF_040938575.1. Lineage (NCBI taxonomy): Eukaryota > Metazoa > Chordata > Amphibia > Caudata > Ambystomatidae > Ambystoma > Ambystoma mexicanum. The sequence goes on along the minus strand of NC_090935.1, from coordinate 788,226,624 downwards.
CTGCTCGAGCGAGAACCTCGTTAAGGAGGGGCTGGTTATCAACTGGAGAGTCGGTAACTGGGGCTTCGCTTTGTACTGGGGAATCTACTCTGTAAATTTCCTGCTCATCTTCTCCCTCCTCCAGGTCCTCATCCTCTGCATAGTAATCTGTCCCGGTTTGTTCTTCCATAATTTCAAACTCCTGGTCCTCTTCAGGGAAAACTTGTCCCTGGTAACTGGGGAGTGGAGTAGAATATGGAGTGGAGTAAGGCTGAACCTCGAAGGGTTCAGGTCTTTCGAACCGGGGCTTTTTACTTAGCGGGATAGGATCGGAGGAGCCTGAGGGTGTGGCCCCTTGAGGGTTATATGAAAGAAAATGTTCTGGGTTCTTATCATAAAAATCAGCCAAGGAAGACATCCTAGACATAACCCTGTGTATGTCTTCACTGGACCATTCCCTGGAACAGGGTATTACTTTAGTAGGTGATGATTTATGGGACTTTTCAAGGGTAGACTTGTGTTTGCTTGTCTGCCTAGGGTGAGAGGATGGCTTTACAGGAGTGGAAGGCTGTGCTTTCCGCTGTTTCCCCCCCTCCCCGTGCGTGGAAAAATGTTTTCCCTGTCCCTTGGAGGCCCCAGAGACTTTCGACGCCTGGCGCCGAGGGTCTGGAGAGGTATCTGTGTGCTTCGGGCGTGGGGCCTCACTGGTGTTAACCGCGGTCTCGGTATCTTGGAGCGCGGCCTGGGGGTGGAAGTCGTCTTCGTCTCCCGACGATCGAACTTCCGTTAATGTGTGTAGCGAGGCACTCTTGGCAAGAGTGGATGATTGCCTTGCGTCGTGAGGTGATCTCGATCGAGAGCGCCCAGAGGACACCGAGTGGGACCGTTCTTTTTGTGCCTCTTTCCGGGAAGTCGACGTCGTCGAGGTCCGGTTGGTCTTAGTGTGTTTAGTGTGTGTTAGGTGTGTAGCGCTTGCGTCGCCGGGGGTCTTCCCCATAGCCGCCCTGCCGGACGACCTTCCGAGGTCGGGGACCTGCGCTCGCCGGCTGTCTTTCGACGCCATAATGCCCTCGCCGTCCGAAAGTACGGCGTCGCTGCCATCGCTGAAGGCGCCCTCCGCTGCCATGGCCTCCTGCCTGGCGTGGTGGGCCCAACGCTTTGTCGAACGGTCCTTAAGTGTCTTAGGTTTAAACCTACTACACGCTCTGCAGTTCGCTTCGGGGTGATCCCTCGGCAAGCAGAGATTGCACGTGGCGTGCCTGTCGACCCAAGGGTATTTGCGATTGCACTTGGGGCAGAATTGAAAAGGGGTACCCTCCATACGCACCTTAAGGCAGCGGGCTGCTAAGTGTAGGAATATATAAAATGTAACTATATATCAAGAGTGAAGAGTATGTACCACCCCCCACTCTCCCTACTTGTAAGGGCCGAGGCCAGCGGCCTACTAGGCCCGGGCCGAGGCCAGCGGCCTTCCGAGGCCCAGATCCGTCGTGCAGCAGTCGACGGTCGATGACTTCTCCAGCCGTCGTCGAGGTCGAGGGTCGACGTTGGGGTGGGGAAGGGAATGAATAAGAATTATAATTATAATAACAGCAAAAGTATGGCTAAGGCCAGGGAACTCCGCAAGATGCTTCCGACCAGTATGGCGGAAAAAAACAATCTGAGGATCCTACACGCGTGAGGGATCTTGGGTACAGTGGACGTCACACTAGGGATAGTATTACTGGCACGCCTGTGTCGACGCCCATTTTCGACTTTCGAAAAACAAACTGTAATACTCCGCAGCTTCCACTAGATGTCGGCCTATGCACAGCATGTGATCTAAGCAGATTCCACAAGCCTCAGAAATATATATATATATCCGTATTTTGCGGCTGAGGATCAGGTGCTGAGGCGATCCTATGACGTGTTGAAGCAATTACTGCAAGCCCGGCAGATCCTGTATGCCCTTATGTTCCCTGCCAAACTGTAAACACAGCACACAGGAAGGTCACACTTTGTTGACGATCTGGCTGACACAATTGCCTGTATAGAAACATCAATCCCACTGCCACCACGGGAGCGCAGAAACAACAAGTCCAAGCCAGCCGGCGGACTGTGCGCCAGACGGCGCAGGGGAGTGAGTTGGATATCCTTGTAATGCAACTTTGGACCATGGCGAATCCGCATAGCTGCACACAGAGATGGTAGTGAGACGATGCCGGGGCAAACTGTCGCCCCACGAATGTCATTGCAGTTCGCAACGCACCCCAGGAGGTTTCCATCGACGCTATGGGGATAGATCACCAGGTTGGAGGAGGCGGTGGGGGTGGGGGGGACAGATCGGGGCTGTTATATTCTATGTTGGGGTTGAGACAGGGTTGCTGATGTTGGGCGAGCTGAGGGGGGTGGCATGGGTGGGGAGGGAAATTGGATTTTCAGTTACAAAAGTTGGCAGACATGTTGCTTGATGGACGAGATAACGGGTTGAGGTCATGCAGAGGGGGGAGGCAGCTTTGCGCACAGTCTATTAGTTAATGACAGTGAATGGGTGAGTCTGTTACTTTGGTTACATGGAACGTACGTGGCCTTAACAATCCCATTGAAGTTAGGAAGATGCAGTCATATTTAGACCGTCGCCATCCCGGGATTGTCATTTTGCAAGGAACACACGCGCTGGGTCCACTGCACAGAGGGTTTGGACCTCTATACAAACAATTTGTCACAAGCAAGAGGGGCGCTTACCCTGGTGCACCCGTCATTATGCTTCCAGGCCGACAAGAGCTGCATAGACCCTGTGGGGTGCTATGTTATTGTCTGGGGAGGATCTCTGGTACAAAGGTGGGGCTAGTCAATACTTGGTCTGAATGTGGTCTGAATGTGGATGACCCTGGTTTCTACGGTCACCTCTCCAAGATACTTTTGAGAGCAGCCAACAACCCCAAGTGCGGGTGGGGAGTAATTTTAACACTATCCTTGACGTTGTAATAAATCGATCAATACGGCTTATCTGGTACAGTACAATTGACAGGCAGCTAAAGTCCCAGTTGGCGCTCGTGGATGTGTGGAGAAATCGATATGCTGGCATTGCAGATTATACCTATTATTCCTAGGTCCATGATACAATGTCAAGATACATCTGAATTGAAGGGACGACTATTGGATCGAGGGTACCCCAAAATAACTGATCAGTAACAACTACAAGAGGGCTCTAAACACTCCCTGCGAGGTTCTATTACACCCAAAACCCAGGACAGAAGAAGAAGAAAAAATTACCTGTGTCACTACATTTTGCCAGGCCACTACGCAGCTAAAACAGATCATAAAAAAGTTTTGGCCTTTAGTGCAACTTGGCATGGAAAACAAACCATACCCACATATGGCACTCAAACGTTCTAAGAACCTCAAAGAGCACCTTACCACTGCCAGATTTACAAATACCACTTCACAAAATACTCTATGGAATCTACAGAATTTAACTGGACACCACCCTTGTGGTAATTGTTCCGTATGCAGATTCACCATTAAATTAAAAAACACTTTGACATTCTGCGAAAACAATGGACCATCCGCCACTTCTCTAATTGTAAAAGTCAGAATGTGATATACATCATTGAGTGCCCATGTGAGCCTTAAATATGTGGGTCAGACCAGCAGAACAGTACATAAAAGAATCTAGGGTCTGAAACATAGGAAGAGGGCTGGACGCCGTGAACATTTACTTCTCAGCAGTGCTCATTTACACAGGACCCCATTCTGGGCTTCTTACACTAGACATAGACATGCACATCGGCGGTCTGTTCATCAGTGTTTGTTTATTCTTGCAGTTATTCATCTCTCTGCGCATTCATATCTTTAACCATACTTTGGTACTTTACCACATGGAAGGGTTCCCCTGTCGACTGCAACATCTACAACCCTCAGGGCATTCTCTTCACATCCTATATGCCTCCTTCTACATGATCCAGGACCATCTGGATGCTGGATATACTGGCGGTTGCTGGACACTGGGAGCACCGATTTTTCAGCAGTGCTTCTTTACCCTTTTCCCTTGCCTTATCCTTGGTAGCTTACCCCGGGCTGGACACTGTAGCCCTATGCACTGAGGGGCTGCAGTCCATGGGCTATGGGACCGTGACACGCTGGAACGCATGCGCTAAATAGGCTATTATGGTGTTTGTTATTTCGCGCATGTGTCCACAGCACTCCACACTGTCTCACGCCCTTGGCCGCATGCGCACGACTCTTGGAGTCAGAGGCTGGGCATTACACATGCGCATTGACCCACCCATGCGGTTCGGTTCCCATTTGCGCACACTCCCTTATATAGTGACCCGGTCTCCTTAGCAACCCGACACAGCTCGGGACGCGGACCGGATCACCGAGACATGGCCTGTCTCACACCATTGCACCACTCGTTGTGCATTTTGCAGATTGGTAAGTGCTCTTCACTGCCCAGAGGCCCTGGCCACCCATGATTTTTTTTAATCAGACGCCAAAACGCCTGGCCCTGATTCAGCTGTTTACCGCCCTCTCGGATTACGCATGCACATCTGGAACTGCCATATGTACGTTTACCTATAGGGATGTCTCACACTGCCAGAGTTCTTTCAGATCAATAGGAGTTTTTTAGATCTACATGTTCTTCTCCATTTTCTTATACATAATGGGGCTCCGTCACCTATACTTGTATCTGGTTTAAGATTAGAAATAGCCTGGTTCTTGGACCACAAGACTAAAAACTTTTCTTATAAACCAGCTCGCAAGTGACTAGACTCCTGTGGGTGGCTAATTTACTTGCTTTTCTACACCACACACAACCATGGCAGAATAAGGCTGTCCCATTTAACAGGTTTACAGAACTAGTGTTTCAGTTCTAGGTGTGTGTGGTCATTTTGTATGCTTTGTATATGTTGCACACTTAGAAATATATGTTTTGAATGCATTCCGTTCACAACAGTTTTTTTCTCAATGTGTATGTATGTACACCATTGGTTGGTGAAAAATTGTAATGTACACCATCTGTTGGTGACTTTTTGAAAGTATAACCTGTTCAATACTTTCCTTGAAAAAATGGTTTGTCAAAAATGTCCTAAATTAAAATGGCTACCAAGTCACAACAGTAGTCCATCAGAATCATTGTTTTCCTGCTCCAGATCGGTGACATTGGCTTTAAATGGGTTAGCCGGAGATATAGACTTAGTGTTATATCCAGAGTATTTGCTTGGGTTCTACATTTATTACCTTTGGAGGCTAACTATTTATGAGCCTCACCTGTAGTAAAATAATCACACGTAAATTAGTAGCGTGCAAATCAACCCGTGTGGGTAGGCCAGCTCTCCTTTTGTATACCACAATACAAATGATGGGCAGCTAAAGTCCCAGTTGGCGCTCGTGGATGTGTGGAGAAATCATAACGCTGGCATTGCAGAATATACCTATTATTGCCAGGTCTATGATACAATGTCAAGATACATCTCTGGTTGCTCTCTATTGATTGGGTGTTACAAGTGTGGGGTTGTGTGATTCACCCGCTGTCCTTGGAGCTGGTCCGCCCCACCCAGATCCAGGCATCTGTCGAGAATGGCTCCTACAATATTGTTGGGCGCCGGTCTGATGTCATCCCTACAGGAGATAATGGATTGGTTTTCCTACAGTATGGGAGATGTTCAAATTGTGGTTGCGTGGGGAATTGATGTCTGTGACTCCTGGGGTATTGGAAGAGATCCGTCGGGAGGTGAAAACACAATTGCGACAGCTCGAGAATGAATATGGGTAACCAACAATAAGATGTTGCTTGGAGTAATGAAGAGAAATATCCTTAAATTTCGGGGCTGTGCAGACAAGGAGGTTCGATACATGGCAAAGCCCACCCAGCGGCACAGGTATAGGGAGGCCGATAGGCCCAAGCGATTCCTGGCCGGGGTGGTGAAGGGTGCAGCCCATTAATGGAATTGAGGGGCGAACAGGGGAGGTGTTGACTACAGGAGAGGGGATCAATGAGGAATTCCTGCACTATTACAAAACACTGAACACCTTGGGTTCGGAATAGAACTCTATAAAGAGTTCCAGCAGTCCCTGGCGCAACAGGTGCTTAGACTATTGGAGGAATCATTGGAGCTTGGCCGGCTACCGTCATCGCTTTCAGAAGCTATTATTTCCATATTGTTGAAGCTGGGCAGACCGCCACATGAACTGGCCTCATACAGGCCGTTGCCGTTGGTTAATGCAGACGTGAAGGTGTTTGCGAAAATAATGGCCTCTCAGCTGCTCCCATATGTGCCATTGCTGGTACAACTGGACAGCATCCAGTGATATTACCGAATAGGGAATAACGAAAAACATTTTTACCGAACCCAAAATACTGAAAAATACTGAATGTTTTAGTAAAAATATGTATGTGTGGTTGGCTAAAGGATTAAAACTGGTGGGGTTGGGGACGAGTGGTGCGGGGGTGGGGGGGACAGGGGCTTTAAACAAATAAATATCAGTACGTTAAAAAAGTTTCCCGGCCCAAAGCACGCTGGCACCGACAGATCTTAAGGCAGTTATTTTCAGTGATTGGTATGTGGACTGTCGTACTTTCGATCTGGTCCGCACAACTGTGAATGCATGGTCCAGACAATTCAAGCGGCTAGAGGTAACTGCTCCATATAGCGGCACAGACCACCCAGGATCCGCCCCACATATGACACTGATGTGCAGCCTTCTGGGATGCTGATAGACAGATGGCTGTGGGGGATTTGTACCTGGGTGGGAGGTTTGTGACACTGGAGGAGTTTGTGGCGAAACTGGGCAATAGCCACCCACTACAATACTTTCTGGATGAGGGCAAGGTCGTTTCCCCAGGAGCCAGAGCCCCACAGGTGTATTGAGGTGGTGGCGTCGAGCAGAGATGCCAGATTGATGTCCAGACTACACAGATTGGCTCAAGCTAGCCAACCACCCAGGAATATGGCGCAAGGTAAATGGAAACAGGACCTGGCTATAGGGATCCAGGATGCTCAATGGCATAAATATTTTCTCCTTACAAGAGAAGTCTTGCTAAATGCAAGATTCCGGCTCATACAATTTAGGTGCTCAATCAGTTTTATAACACACCAGTGCGACTCTCCAGGTTTTCCTCAAATGCGAATGGTGAATGTGTAAAATGTGGGAGAGCGGGGGCTGGTTCATTTCACATGTTCTGGGACTGCCTGAAGAATATTAAGTTCTGGCAGGAGATAGCAGATGTACACTATGACATGGTAAATATACCTCCCGTTTCATCCCCCCATAAATACCTACTGTGTGATATTGGTAAGGTTTCTTTGCTAGAGCATGGATTCTTTTTAATGTTGGTTCCATTGTTGCCAAAAAATGTATATTCAAACATTGGAAATCGAAAACAGCTCCTAACATGTTTGGAATGGCTTACGGAAGTAACTTATGCTAATGAGAGGGAGGAGGGGTATGTGGCAATGGTCGCTGCGACATTTAGACCAAAGGTCATCTGGGAACTGTTTCGCGACTACCTTTCCCATACGCAGCATGGGGAGGAGTCACACTGAAAAGTACTCTAGATAGACCAGTACATGTTGAACATTTTTTCTTGTTTCAATGTGAGTAGAGTTACTAAAACGAACATGTGAAGCTGGTACTGACTATTGTTTTTTCATCTGGACCTGACCAGTGATTTGTGAAACGCTATTTGCAACATGTCTGCCTGTTTCTAAAATAAAGAGATAAAAAAATAAAATATCCTGTCTGTACCATACTCGAGGCCTTCCTTAGAATGACAAAAAAGGGAGGAGTCATTCAACAACAAGACCTTTCTCGGGAACATCAATCGTTTCCACTAAACCATTGCTTTCAAGGATAGTAATCCCAATTAATATCGAATTAGCTGAATCGGGGTGCTCTTTGGAAGGCCCAGTATGTTTTTCCAATCAGAAGGTTCCAAATTTGCAATGCCCATATAGATTTCAGATCGATCATTAACTCTCAGCAGAATACAAGAAAAACTGTCAGGCCCTTTGAGTGCAAGGTTTGATGGTAAGGCTGGATTAAAGCGAGCTCAAAGAGTTCCCATGAAGAGGTATTTTGGGCATAAAGGGGCAAGAACTGGTTGGGAATAACCATAAGGATTAGCATGGCCAGGGGCAGTCAATGTGTGGGTTAATAACCAAACACCTACAAGCGTTATGTCCCTCCTCTTATGCCATTTCTCCCTATCTGTACTCTAAATACAATAGTTTTGGCTTATAGGTCATACCGAAGCACCACCTAATAGCCCAAACTAAAAAGACCACTGGCAGTCTGTCCCTCACAATCAGAAGTGGGTGGTACACTTGCAGCATGGTTGCGGCAATCACCTGTAGAACCTGGTTCTCTAGCTTTTGCTTGACCACATTTTTGTTGGTTAATAAGATAAGGTCACCTGCATGTCTACTGGAATGGGATGCTCTTGTTCAGAGATCTTTCTGAAGATCTCTGCAGTGTCCTCCGAGGATTTGGCAATTACAGCTGTACCAGTATCCCTTCTTCTGAAGAAGTTCTTCACCTTTAGTATACTTTGAAATAGATTTTGTATGCACGCTTCCTACAGTCAATGCCCAATTTTCTCTGTTGTCGCTACAGTTTCCATCCAGCCCTTTTGAGGTCAGCAAGCCAATTAGCTCCAGGGAATGGCAGCTTAGTTGCTGTGCTCCTGCCCTGGGCCTCAACTGATCTCCTTACTTGAAAATGTCTGTCCCAGGTACCCCTGAATCTACACAGCCAGCTAAGAGGAGGAAAGGTACTTTGCAGGAAGACAAGGAAGAAAACAGAGGATAAACTCTTAGCTTTCTTTAGCAAAATGACACTGGATATAGCTGAGATAAAGGCAGCTCTCTAAGTCAGAGGAGAAATTTGAAGCAGTGACCAAGAGAGTGGACTCAGCTGAGATACATCTGACTGGTGTGGATGAAAGGACTCTGAAATTAATGGATCAGATTAGAAACTTAAAAACAATTAATGAAAAGATCACTTTAAATCTGTCAGAGCAGGAAAATATTTCCCGAAGAAATAATCTCTGGCTGGCTGGCTTTCCAGAAAATGCAGAGGGGGGCAACACAATTGACTTTCTACAAAATAATTTACCAAAAATACTGAAGCTGGACATTGCTGTCAACTTGGAAATTGAGAGAGCACATGGAACGAAACCCTCATTAGCTGAGAGACCAAGGCATATTATTGTAAAGTTCTTAAGATTCCCAGTAAAAGAACCTATTTTAAAAAAAGCCCGTAAACTGAAGGATCTTGCTTGGGAAGGTAACAAAATTATGGTATTTGTGGATTTGAGCGAGGATGTCCTAGAAGGAAAGCATTTGATAACGCAAAAGTAAAGGCACGGGAAAAAGGCTTAAAACATTACATGGTTTATCCAGCCATCTTAAAAGTTGTGGCTGAAGGACAGTTGCATACATTGTGTAAGTCGGCAGAAGCATTTTTGACGGATTTCGATCTGGAGCCAATGGAGGGTACTTCAGATTTTAAATCTACAAATACAAGGAAGATCTGAGTTACATTGACTATGGATTGGAAAATAAACAGGACCTTTTTTTCCAGAACTGTTAAGGTTCAAATTAATGTTCATTTAAATGTATTTTTTTTTTTTTTTTACACATCAGTATAACTAATTGATGATTTTAATGATTAAGATGGCCACTGACTTTTTGCCGTTGCTTTAACTGTTTAGAACAAACATAATTGAAAGTTTACAGTATGTGCACCGATTAATCTTCCTAGCTCTGCATACGGAGAGATTTGAAAAAAGCACCTTTCTCTCAAAATGTGTGCCTATGTACGTAATGAGCTTGCAATGTGAGAAGTTGTATTGCTCTCCCCAGAGTGCACGGAAAACCATAAATCACCAATACAATTATAGAGCCAATACTTTGAACGCAGAAAGACGCAATAATTTGCAACCACACACTCTTAGAAGATAATCAGCACTTATACGGATATTTATTCAAAGTTTAGAAGCAACCAATAATAACAGAAATAACTCACAGAAGTAATATAGACATAAATCACAGAGGAAGCAAAGAATTCAAAAGGAAATACATCACTGTGAGCGTAACTGGATTCCTCATCTCGCCTGGAAGCGGCTGGGAGACCTCGGTAACAGCCAGGCCGAGAGCACCACAGCTCACAGGAATGCCGGACGTAAGCGTCCTCCTCCGGCTGAAGTCTCACCTGACCACCTCCGGGTTTCCGCATATATACACACTCCAAAAAGGGGTGGCAGTTCTCGAACCTTCTGGAAATGGCACATGCGCAGTTGATGATCAGCCGTCGGTTGCCAGCTGGGTCGATGACAGCCACCCTCAAGAAGCAGAGTGCCTCCCTCCTCTAAAAACACGCTCCACGGAGAACAGTAACAAACCATAACAAAGTTAGCTTTCCCAGCAGAAATGTCCTTGACCGCATACCAGGTTTGGAAAGCATGTTTTCCTCAGCACCGTAAATCTAACACTCAGCAAAATGTGTGCAGCTTTTCACTGCAGCATGAAGAAAATATCCATCATGCCTACGAGTGCTCCCAGAATGCACTGCGCCATTTTAGTTCCACCATAACAATTCCACCCTTGGATATTTATCTTCCATAGCCCAGTGGCAAAGGAGCCGGTCTCTGAAACCTACGAAACATTAAAACTAAATTGGGAATACATTGAATACAACAACAACAAGCTATTATGATAGCTAATATAATGAAAATGCAGGCATAAGCGTACCGTAGTGTACCCCCAATATCCGGTATCCATGAAAATAACCAATCCCACCAATTCCCAGTACGATCTTGAGACACTTGAGAAATGAGATCCCTCAAACCTCGAATATGACTTTCAATGGATCGTGAATGGTCACTTAAATTGAAACACATACCTTCAAATGCATTACACCCTAAATTATACTTTAGAAATAGATAATCAACAGCAGCTCTGTTCTGCAAAGTTGCTTTTCTAATAACTTGACTATCAAGGAGTAATTCTTCTAATGCCCGAGAAGTATGATTAAGGCTTTTGACTACTAACATGCTAATTTCATCAAAGATTTGTAACCCCCAGCAGCTAAACCCCAAACTGCCACTAATGAAAGGGTTAATGCTAGAACCTCAGCTTCTGATAACAAGTGTACATGTGAATCACAATCAGGAGATAGACCCACAGTTTCGAAAGTTGACCGTTTACCTCGAGTTATCGCTGGGTGTAAAGGAAACATCATTAGTCCTAATCGAGTTAAAGCACATGGACCTCTGGAAATATTAGCTGGAATAGTGTACGTGATGTTGCCACATGAAAAGAGCCATCCTGTTGGAAGTTTCACATGATTCAAATGACTGGCAGCGATCACAGTATGATTACAAGTCATAGTATTATTTACACTGGTGCATGTGCGTGGCACTCGCGAACACAGTCGTCTCTCAAACATTGTGTGATTGTGCTGTTTTGTTAAATCGATCTGTTGGCATTTGACAATTTCTTGTGCATTACATGTCATGAAATAACATACATCACCTTGGGTTATATTATAAGTAATAACACGTTTCACATTTTTCCATTTGCGATCGGTTTCTTGGCAAAACCTACAGTACTCATAAATGGAAAAAGATTGCCTAATATCCGAATCTTGAACCAAAGAATCATTGTGTGTGACGCCGAAGATATGCTTTCAAACTGGAAAAGGCGTCGGCACTGCGACTAAGCACGTAGTCAGTAAAGCTTCAGCATTGGGCACATCAGTAAGACGATATGTTGAGCACCTGCTGTGCCAGATATATCCACATATGCTCCTTCTGGGTGATCATAGGAAAATGTTTTCGCCCTCCTGAAAATGCTTCTCGCATGACTGGCATCAAGGTTGTTTTCACTTGCTCCTGACTTGTTTGCCGCATTTCACGAATCCATTGTCATGATCTCTGCTTCCAAAAGATCAGGACTTGCCCGACTCCCTTGGAAGCAGACCCATAACCCCGGTTCCGAGTGCCAGCCAGTCCCAATTGGGACCTTTTGGACCCTGTCCTGGCGCCAGTGGCACCAGGCTCATAAAGATGCCCAGTCCCAGCGCTGGAAGCGCCGGGCTCATAATGCTTGGGTGGACTTACCTGCAGCAGACCATGCTGCTTCTTAACCTGTTTATAGCGCTCTTTGGCTGCAAGTCCTCGTTTTTTGTATAATTCATATATTACTCTGGTTTCAATGCCATCAATTTCTTCATGTGGCACACCATCTTTTAACAAAGCCAAAAACATGTCTTTTCGGGACACTCGGGAGTCTCTGCTATCTTGCCGCCTGCCTTCGGTTCTTCTCTCACTACGCCCCTCTCTCTCCCGTGGCTTGTTATCGCCCTTATCTCACTCCCCTAAATCTGCAAGTTGCCGAATGGCATCCGCTACCTCATCAGTAGCTTTGCCCGTCATACCTACGAGCAAAGTCATAATGACACTTTTGTATGCGGGTGGCGCGGTTCTAATCACCATGTTTCGAGTTGAAACAGAGCGGCACGGCTCTCATGTGATCAGGAGCATCTATGTGAATAGCCTCTTTCATAGCATGCTCTCTGACTTTTTGAATTGCTTCACTCAACGTATACCACTTTGTTTCTTCGCTAGGCCAATCTGTGGTAATGGGGTATGTACGGTTACATGCTTGGGCTACCAGGTGCAACAAAGACACCTGTGTATCTTGACCATTTGCGTCAGGGGGCGGTCCTGCCCTTAAGACCTCCTGTACATTGGTGTCAATTGACAGGGGTAAAAAAACGCGGTGAATCCGTAGAATCCACCAACAACCCTGCAGCACCCCCATCTAGCAATCTCACCATCCATGTAAATAAAGCTTGCCCTGATTTTTGCCTCAAACGGGTAATAATTTCCCCATCCTCCTGCTGTGTGTAATCCTCCAGCGTGGTTAAATCCACCATTCCGCCAGCAGGATTCTGCGGGTGGGGTCCGGCTCGCCGGTCTTCTAACGGGCTTAGCCGCCACTGTTTTCTGGTTCACTTCCATTTTGGGGTCAGAATCATTTGCAGAACTACTTTCTAGACTGGTTGAATCAGAAATATCACCATCCCACTTGTCCGGATCCCAGTCCACACCAGCGGTAGCGATTACAGCTGCCACCTTTCTTTTGTTGACCCCTCTCCGTCTTTTCCTATACTTATACCGGGCTACTCTGACTGCTGCCCTCTCGGCCACAGCCTGATATGTGTCAGCCTTATCTTTAAACAGTTTCATTTGAATCTGCTGCATTAACGCAGTCTGCCTTTCTGCAGCCAGCTCTCTTTCTAATCGCAAAACCTAATTTTTCATTTCCACCTTCATTTGATATATTTTCCTATAAGCATGCAAAAGAACCCAACCTCGCCTACCTAATGGCGCACATTCTCTGCCACGTTCCACTGGAACTTGTTGCAAGCATGCCATTACACCAGACGGATCAGCATCTCCCAATCCTTGATCCCATGTTTCACTTAGCCCTGCACTACATGCCCACACCTGGGCCAACTTATCATATGGACTCTTAGTCCAGCCTGGAATAACAACATCAGAACAGTCACCGCCAGCGGTAACGCTCTTCTTCCTGAACAAACTACTCATTATCGCAAACAAAACAAAACCTCTTTGTATCTATATATTTTTCTCTCCACAGTGCAATCACTCCCACAGGCACGCACACACCAGCAAAGGAAAAAAAACTTCACTCCTCAAAAACTTCACTACCCACTTACTTTCACTTGCAAGATAACCGAATCCTATCTACGTTCAAACAGATTCTTGAATACTCTGAACAACTCATCACAAGTATCCTGTTCTTGATGCCAAAAATGTATTGCTCTCCCCAAAGAGGACGGAAAAACATAAATCACCAATGCAATTATAGAGCCAATACTTTGAACGCAGAAAGACCCAATAACTCACAACCACACACTGTTAGAAGATAATCAGCACTTATACGGCTCTTTATTCAAAGTTTAGAAGCAACCAATAATAACATAGAAATAACTCACGGAAGTAATATAGACATAAATCACAGAAGAAGCAAAGAATTCAAAAGAAAAAAATACATCACCGTGAGCGTAACTGGATTCCTCATCTCGCCCAGAAGCGGCTGGAAGACCCCGGGAACAGCCAGGCCGAGAGCACCACAGCTCACAGAAATGGCGGACGTAAGCGTCCTCCTCTGGCTGAAGTCTCACCTGACCACCTCTGGGTTTCCGCATATATACACACTCCGAAAAGGGGTGGCAGTTCCCGAACCTTCTGGAAATGGCACTTGCGCAGTTGATGAGCAGCCGTCGGTTGCCAACTGGGTCAATCGACAGCCACCCTCAAGGAACAGAGTGCCTCCCTCCTCTAAATACACGCTCCATGGAGAACAGTAACAAACCATAACAAAGTTAGCTTTCCCAGCACAAATGTCCTTGACCGCATACCAGGTTTGGAAAGTATGTTTTCCTCAGCACCGTAAATCTAACACTCAGCAAAATGTGTGCAGCTTTTCACTGCGGCATGAAGTAAATATCCATCATGGCTCTGAGCGCTCCCAGAATGCACTGCGCACCAGCGCCATTTTAGTTCAAGCATAACAGAAGTTCACTGTGAAGGAAAATGGGCACACGGTACGCGATTGCTACTGTTTGTTAGGATATAACATGTTCCATTAGCACAGTGAGACAGAGTGTCTGGCGTCTGCTTGCATAATTAAAACTGATAAAGTGTGGCTCGATGTTATCCCTATATGGCTTGGAATAAGTCATCCTATTTGAATGCGATGAGGAGACAAGTACCTTCGATGCAGAATTTAAAGGAAAAGATATTTTTACTATTTACATCACTTCCGCTGCGTGTGATATGTCTTATTGTACACATACCCGGACTCAACAATGGCCAGGGTTATAGCAACACAAAAAAAAAAAAAAAAGAGAGAGAGAAAAACAGCCACGCAGCGGGATTTAGGGTGGCGTACGAGTCCTCTCCCAACCTTGCAGACACAAAGGCACTAGACGCGTCACAGTTTTATGCCTCAGCAAACATTGGAAATGCTTCCTAGAGGAGTCTCAAGGACATTGCATTGTTCTAGCCAAATGACAGTTAAAAAAGTGAACTGCACCAGTGACGATGAGTATGCAACATGTAGGCCCAGGGGGGCAGGCCTTCACTGAGGATATGGGAAAGGAGCACCATTCTCCCATTTCCTCTGGCTCTTGCAACGTATTGAACGAGGATGTCATTCACATACAATACGATGGCAGACACTTTCAAAATGTTCCCAAAGTTATTGGATTTGTTGAAATTGTCTTTAAGCTATTAATGCTTAAGTATATTCTGGGAAAGAACATGCTTTTTAAAGGGGGAATGCAGCATTTACATTACATGGCGTGGTTCTTGCTAATTGCATATTTGTATGTGTAGCGACACTAAAGGGCCGAATCCCCAATGGGCTCTGGCTTGATGCTTGGTCGGAAATACATGGTTCTTCGGTTTCACCGTAGGAGATGATAATAAACATGGAGCTCCGTTTTGATGCAGGAGTATCTCTGAAGTATCGCAGCTACATAACTTACATCTGTTGTGTGCCTAACTCGTCTTTGCAAAGGGAAATCTGCCGGCGAGGTATACGAAAACACTGCAGAATTGGCAGGAAAGTAGACAAGCAGGAGAGTGCCACGTGGATTGAGAGCTACGTGTATAAAACCAGGAAAGTCACATATTGATGAAGGAGGAGTAGAGTACACTGACAATAGGCAACTACATTTAATAATCTAGGCCTGAATTTGGTGAAATGACATTTTGAATGCACTTTATAAGTTTTGTTATATGAGATGCTATGAAGTATACATTTGCTTGACCCGCATGATATCAGACAGTGGATGTTAAACTTGAACTTGCTGAATACAACTCCGTAAGGTGAAATGTGCATTTGCTCAGCCTACATGGTATGGTAGAGCACATGTTATACTTGAACGTGTTGAATACAACTTCTGCAGGTGACAACGGGAATTGTTTGCATTTGAGATGGTAAATCTCAAACATCTTGGTAGTTATGAACCTCATGTTAACCATGCTGGGCCTGATCTATCAAGTGCTTGCGTCATCTGTTTTTATACTTTTATTAGAAGATATACTCCATTGAGAACATAGAAAGGATACCTTAATGTGGCAGATATAGAATTAAAACATTTAAGTAATGGCAATTGGTTATGAAACCTTCAAAGATGATTCATTACGAGTGTGACTCACTGTGGTTCGATGTATTAGCAGTGATTCCTAAATGTTTTTATGAAGCCTATATGAGGTAAAGTCCATCAAATGTTTTTATCTATACAAAATTGAATTCATGTGTCATTCGTGATGGGTTATCGTATAAGATAGGATATTGGATGGATCATATAAATGTTTATTGTTCTAAGAACTTGTGGTTTAAAATCTACACTGTAGATACATATTTGTTGTGATGGTACTTAGATAGGAATGTATTTTTTACTTTCTCATTAATTTATGCCATGTTTGAAAGTGAAAGTGTATGTTTTCTTTACTGTGGCAAGAGTCAACAGTTTCTTTTTTCAAGTAATTAGCATTGCAGAGGTTATAATGGATTGTAGTGACAATTTGGGATTTAAGTGACCTCAGAAAAGACACGTGTGATATAGGAGTGGGAGGAGATTATTGGCTAAGAACATTGATGACATGGGGGTCATGCAGAGTGAATTATTATAGTTGCTATGAATAGTAGGATAATTGGGAGGTATTTGGACACATGCGGACTAGCTGGAGTCTGCAGAATGATATTGGAAACATTTTCTGGTGCATGAATTAATGTGCAACAACTCTATATAAAAGGTGGTTTTGGAAAGCTGTTAATATTGATAGGCAATAGAGTTTTTCTGAAAAAAGGAAGTAGTGGTTTTGGAATCCTCTGAGACATTAAACTGCCTAACGCAAATGAGAAATGAAAAGTGTAATTAATCTAATGGGAGAGTCGCTAGAGTGCAGGTGTGTGTTTGAGGTGGTAGCTTTTGTTGATCTGAAGAAAGGCATGGTCTATTAACTGACCATATGGCAAAGATAAGGTAGGTAAAAAGATGTTTTTGTATTGAAGTAAGGAAAGGAATTAATGTTTAATATGTGTTGGAGCTGGTCTGGGGCGACTGGTGTGTATAGTTCATGATAGATGTTTGGATGTACATATAAATCTGCTTATTACAAGTCTGATGGTTGTTGGGCTATTGGATCAGATAAATATTTAAATGTGTTTACTGCTGTTGTATAGGTGTGTGGGTGTAACTTTTTCGTTGTTTGTTTCTCTCTCTTTTTTTCATGTTCTTCGCTTTTCTTTCATTTCCCTTCTTTTTTCATCTCCCACTACTTGTCGAATGCTTTTGTCTCACGATTGATTCTGACTATAGAAAGTTTAAGCATATTAAAGATAGTTTCATATCGGTGGATAAAAATAATAATACTTGTATAGTGAGATGTTAATCCGTTAAACTTTGTTTCGTGGAACGTTAAAGGCATTGGATGAGTGATCAAACGGCAGAAAGTTTTGGCACGAGTATGGAGGAGTGGAGGTGATGTGATATTTCTTCAAGAGACACATTTAAATGAACAAATTGGGGATTACTTGTCTAATCGTACAAATCTGTAAGTGGTTTCAAATTACTATGACTCTAAATCTAGGGAAGTTAGCATATTTTTCAGAAGAGGATTACCAATAAAAATTGAAAAGACAGTAAAAGATCAAGAGGGATGTATTCTATTAATTGATGCGACATATAATGGGAAGAAAATGACTGTTGGGACAGTATATGCTCCATGCACACCAAATATAAACTTTTTTAGAAAGATAGTCTTTTGAATGAGATGGATGAACATTTTGGGTGGAGACTTCAATTTATTAATGGATAGTAAACTGGACAGGAGGTCAGACTGCAGGTACAATGGTGAAAACCTTAGTGAAGAATTGAAACGGTTTGCGTTTAAATACAATCTTGTAGACATCTGGAGGTTGCGCCATCAAAGAGATAGAGAATACTAATTATACTCAATGGTTCATAATTCATACTCGCGGATAGATTTTTTTGGGATAAGTGACACATTGGTTGATCAGACACTTTGTTCTAGTATTAGGGAGAGAAGTATTTCAAACCATGTGGTAATAGACCTAAACATTAATTTGAATACTATAAGTAGGAAAATTAACAGGTGGAGAATGCAAGCAAATGCCCTTAAAGATTCAATAATAGGTAAAGATCTACATGACTTCATAAAGGGATATTTTATGGAATATACTGGCTCGGCAGATGTTAAGATAGTATGGCATTGCCTTAAGGTAGTATTGAGGGGTGAAATGATTTGTAGAGCCTTGAATGCAAAAGAAGGAAAAAAAAAGATAGGATTGAAAAACTTGAAAGGGAGGTTGTAGGACTACAAAAATGTTGTGCACAAGTGGAATCGGAATTAAAAAAAATAAAAATAAAAAAACTAGATAAAGAATTGAGAAATCAAGAGCAGACACATGCAAGGAAAGGACTGTTTTATACAAAGCAATTATTTTGGGAATATGGTGACTAAAATGGTAAAATCTTGGCAAATAAGATTAACGGTCTAATGACTGATACATGTATTTCATATATTGAAAACGATGAAGGAGAATCGTTCTACAGGAGTGCAGATATATGTGAAACATTTAGATCCTGTTATGAGAAGTTATATAAGGAGGATTTGCATCCTAATATTACAGATCTACAAACTTTTTTTGATAAAGTTACTCTTACGGAATTGAGAATGGAAAAAAGAAATTGTTACTCGAATCTATGATAGATGTAGCAGAAGTTAATACTTCTATCTTACAATTGAAAGATGCGAAATCACCGGGGCCTGATGGGATCATCTCAGAATTTTATAAAAAATGTGCAAGTCAGCTGTCGGCAATTTTATGTAAACCTTTTAATGATAGGAACAATATGTGAATCAATGACGGACGCTATAATTATTGTTATTCCAAAAGCTGGTAAGGATCACAAAAAATGTGGGAACTACAGACCAATTTCATTGCTAAATGTTGACTAAGATATTTACAAAAATGTGGGCAAATAGACTTATGGGAAATATGGAGGATTTGGTGGATGAGTCTCAGGTGGGATTCATTCCAAGGAGGTATGGATATAATAACATCAGGACGGTATTAAATATTATAGGGAAGCATTACAATAAATACTCAAAAGGGAATTATAGGGTTTTTTGACGCAGAAAACGCGTTTGATAGATTTAATTGGCGTTTTTTAGAGTGTACCTTGCTGATGCTGGGTTTTGGGCAAATTTTTATGAAAATGGATTAAATGTGATCACCATGAGGTCAAAGCAAGAGTAACTGAATGGTTTGATCTCTGGGTCTTTTTTTCACTTACTAAAGGCACGAGACAAGGATGCCCTCCGTCTCCATTTTTATTTGACCTAGCACTTGAGCCATTAGCTGCTTATATTAGGCAATGTGAAAAAATTAAGGGATTGCGTGTTGGGAAGATAGAGGTTAAAATCATCCTATGCAGACGACAGGGTAGTCCTGTTGTCAAATCCGGAAGTTTGTGGATTATTATTAAAAACAGATGTTTGAGGAAGTAGTTATGTTATCTGGTCATAAATTGAACTGGGACAAGACTGCGATTTTTCCCGCTATCGAAAATACATAGCAGAAACATTCTAAAATTGTGGAATTGTAAATGGTCCCCTGAGGGTGTTAAATATCTTGGTATACACATCATAAGTGATTTAAAAGAAATTATGCAAAACAACATTGAGATGGTCTTCTTGCCAAAAGTGCTATATATTATCCAGTCAATTACATTTTTGATTAGCAAAAAGCAGAAATTGCAGATTTATAAGGTTTTTCAAAGGTTTTTTTATGGGGTTTGGGTAAAAGACCTCGAATTCCAAGGTATATATTGATGCAGAAGGTTGAAGAGGGTGGATTTGGCTATCCAGACCTGCTGAAATAATGTAAGGCATTCTTGCTTAAGAAAGGCTCTTATTATTATAAAGATGGTGATATTAAAAAGGAGCTCTTTGGTTGCGCATGGAAAGAGATGTTGCAGTCCGTATCATTCAAAAAGCCTCTATACTATGGGTAAAATGTCAGCCAATAGACTGAAACTGATGTCAATAATGGCTACTAGTCAAGTTTTTTGGCTGTGGTTTGGGGAGAATAAACAGACATATGGATTTAGTGAAGATGCTTTACTATGGTATAATGAGGTGCTACAGCTCAACAATAGATGCCTTCACTGGCAGAGTTGGGTCAAGAGGGGTATTTTGACTTTGGGAGATATACTTCATTGAGATCATTTGCTGTCATTTGAGGAAATAAAGAGAAAATATGATCTGGGTGCAAGAGAAAGAAACACATATGATGATTTAGTCTCATTAATTAATCTCAAAAAATATGTTCAATGATTCCATGGGAGTTAAACCTGTTTTGTGTCAGCTACTTTTGGGACAGGAGTATAATGCACGTACACACATGAACTTTATGCAATTGGAAAATAGACATGTTAAGGCTTGGGGAAAACAGAGAGGCATGGTCAGTGGATGTGAATATAGACTTTACATATAAAGATTGGAAGGATATACTTGGAGTGAGTGCCAACTTGGGAGTAGACTTAATTACATATGATCAGACAGAAAATAATAGGTAGGGTGTACTGGACACCGGTTAAGATGTATCAATTGAAACTGCAAATGGATGATTTATGCTGGGGATGTGGAAAAGACAGCGGTACCTTCTTGCACCTTTTTTTGGAGCTGTCCAAGAGTTCATAGCTTTTGGAATGAGGTGATTGATAGAGTTGAAATGATTCTAAGCATAATTTTACAGAGATCGGCAGTTAATATAATTTTACTTCTACATAGGGATAGATGTAAAAATTCTATAAAATACAACAATTGGATCGATAAGGTTATGTTAGTAGCAATGAGACCAATTCTCAGAGTTTGGAAAACCAGAAGAAACCTTCAGTAGAAGACTGGTGAGTAGAATTGCAGACCTTATCCAATTATGAAAAACTCTCATTCAAGGCAAAAGAGAAAGAGGAGGAATACATTTTGACATGGGGGCCATTCAATGCCTTATATGACTGAATTTCTAAGATGTGGATAATATTGAGGAGTGGGATTCTTTCCCTACTTTATTTTTTTCTTCGCTCTTCTCTTCCTACTTTTTCATCTCTTTCTTCTTTATCCTCTCTATTAGTGGATTAGTCTGGTTTTCTGTCTGTGTGAAGTCTTGAATCTGTGTATGTGTCCTGAAAGGAATTGTGGTTATATTTTTATTTTACTGCTTGCATAAACTGAAAGTTGTTTAGTGTGTCTAAGTGGGTACATTTGCAGTTAGACAAAGTTTTTATGAATTTGCTAAATACCCTTGTAACATATTGTTATGAAATGTATTTGTTGACATGCTAATAAAAAGATGTTTTTAAAATAAAAAAAAGACAAAAAAAAGAAAAAAAAAGACGCGTTTTGATTGCTTCACATTCAAATACCTATATGCAGGTCCTCATCACACTCACTGGTTGCTATGAAAGAGATTCTGAAGAAATAAATTATCTTGAAACTGAGGCATGGATGGCCACACACAACCTCTGCATGAATGACTACAAGACGGAACATTTGATTGTCGGTTCTCAAGTCTGTCTAAATAAACTCGACCCCAGGTACAATTCCTTTAACATTGATGGCAACATCAAAGTGGCCAAAGAGGTGAAAACCCTTGGTGTCGAAATAGACTCCACCCTTTCTCTCAAAAAGCAAGTAAATTCCACGGCCTCCACCACAGCATATACTAACAATTTAATTAATGCCTGCAAACCATTTATTTCGACAAACAGCTGCCTCATGCTAGCAAGGGCATTGATTTTATCCAAATTGGATTACTGTAATACTCTACTGAGCAGAACCTGAATAGATTACAAGTTCTCCAGAATAACACCCTTCGCTGTGCCTAGAATATACCACATTCCTGTCACATCTCGTCCTTCAGACGAGACGCACTCTGGCTACCAGTTTGGGACAGAACCAAACTACGCACACTCGTCATTACTCACAAATGCCTGGCTAACACAGCTCCCCAATATCTAACTGACAAATTCTTAAGGCATTCATCTATCAGACCCCTTAGATCTTCCTACCTTCACTGCCGCAATGTACCCAAGTTCAAAATAAAAACGGCAGGGGGCTCAAGCTTCCCAGTGCTTGCGGCCAAGTGTTGGAACTCCCTCCCCACTGCCATCAGGGCCGAACCCTCCTTCTGGACCTTTAGATCTAGGGTGAAAACATGGCTCTTTGCCCAGTATCACTAGTACTGAAACCGTACACCTTGTTGGTTCTACTGCACCTTTGCAAGTCACCTGACCCCAGACCTCCATTATAACTTAAGCCAACGGCCACATAACCTACTGCATTTGTAAATTGTGTCAGTATTCCCAACTCTATTGCGGCAGTTGTTATTGTGTCTGTACTCTTAATGCCATTGCAAGCTGACTTATCCACTGTGGCCTCATTTTGTAAATTATTTCATGCATGTGAGATGACTTGTAGCTGTATATATTTTGCCCGCATCGCTGTAAATCTCTGTATGCTTGTTTAACTCAACTTTGACATGACATGTATCTGTAACTCTGTAGCCAAGCTAATACGCCTATATACCTGAGGGTTAAGTGCGCTATTGAAATAAATAAACTAAACTAAATAGGAGCTTATTCGGTTTAAAAGGGGCTACACTTTAGAGTGATCCGGTTATTGCACGGTTGAATGAATGCAGGAGTTAATATGGCAGCGTAAGTGTATCAGATCCTGTTCCTTGCATGGAATTCAAGAGAAGAGAACGGTCCAAGTGGAGCAGGCAGGGAATTATATGCACTAGCATGGAGGGTTTGTCTACGAATCATGTACCTCAGTACTTCACCAGGAATAGTGTGAGACTGTTGTACCTCCATTCCGGAACAGATGATTACATCTGTAGTAAGGGACAATTTGTGCGTTAGAAATTCCACCATTTGATTGATGGTTTGGGAAAACTGACACTTTAAAAGGATGCAGGTACACAGTCGCTTGACGAACAGAGAGGAAAAGGGCCTGCATCAGTTCAAGGCTATTCTCAATACTGTACAGATATACAGTTCACATCCGCTCCATACTACAGAAACAGCATTCACACACCGGCTTGTCCTCGTGTAGCCTGTACTTGGGTCAAGCATCAAAAAGGAAATCAGAAATAATCGCGCACTCATCCCAGCAATTAAACACGACCATAAACAAGTGCACACAGAAGAGAGACATATTGTCACTTTTCGAAAAATGTAAATAGTACACAAACTAATGGGTTAACGTGAGAAGCACTGTTGTTTTAACAATTCAGAAACAAGTTTAAAAACAGCCACAATTGTGTTCCTTCAAATTTGTCTCTTTTTAATCTTAATGTTCTGCATGCCATTCTAGCCAAGCCTGCCCAAGTTATGAACTTTATGACAAGTGCCTTTATTGTTTCCCATTACGTTCCTTCTTTGCAGCCTAGCAATACATGGACAGTCCAAACACTGTAATTGTATTTACTGGAGTCATCAGCAATCTATAGAGGCCAGATGTGATGCCTTACATCTGCTGCATCCAGTGGCTCCAGCCTGGCTGGCCTTTCAACAGCTGCGAACCCATTCAATCTGATCAGGCTCTGTAACCTACTCAGGACACAGCTTTTCATATCACCTAGCAATATGACCTCTTCAGCTTCAGGAAAGGGTAGGGGGAAATCTAGCCTCCCCCACTACTCTTCGAGCCCCACCAGGTATTTGGTTGTGCACTGCTCCTTGTTGACTGATGCTACGGTGTGCCATACAGCAATAAATGGATAAGACAGCCCTCTATCTGTTTTCCTGTGCTTTTGCTTTCACTGGAGAGGGAACGGATACATTTACAACCAGTGCAATGACAGACATCTTGGATGGTCAACCTAGAAATTTAAAATAAGCCAGGTGAAATGGGGAAAGTCATAGGGCACTCAAACACAGGCGAGCTAAAGTGTGAGCCAGAATGACTCACCTCAGCTCGTGTTACAGGATTTAATTGCTGCGGTTGGGGGGGGGTACAAAGTATCCAATACAGGGGACACTTCGCTCCGAAGGGGCATGTCTGGTTGTTGGATCTGTGGTCATGAGGGGATATGCACATGTCTGGTCTTTATCTTCACAATGTGCATGCCCCCTATAGACAGGCTCCTGATCGCTCAGACCCTTGCCTTAGTACAACTAAGCACAGGAGTGGTCCTGGAAGCAGAGCAGGCTAGAGAGCTACATCACACAAAACATTTTCTGTCTCATCACCACAGCAGTACTGTGTCAGGCTCCAGAGAGAGTTACCACCAGCCCCACCTCCAAGTCCACCCCCATTGGGGAACTCCTTTAACCAATGGAGGCCAACCTAGCTAGATCTTTGGTGCCCTCAGAAAATGTCACCTGGCCCAGTCTCTCAATTATCAGACTTCCGGCACCATACAGGAGACCTTGCATAATGTCACCGCCAGGAGCTGCTGCATACTGGTCTGGTCTAGAAGGGTATATGCACCATTCAGAGGTGGAAAGGATTTTACACAACTGTATCGCAGTCCATGCTACACAGGAAGCTCTCTGATGCAGTACAATGGTAATGTTTGCATGCTACCAAAAACAAATAAATACAAGTACTAATAGATGGGACTTAACCATTTTGTAGAGATTGAGTTCTTATCAGGTATAGCATCAGCAGGCGACACATTTGGCTTGGAAGTCTTTGGTCTGCAATGGTGCACGTTGGTATGTAAAGTTGTGGCTGGTAAGTGTGCAACACAGTCAGGGTCCCACATTGCTCAGGAGGTTTTCAGACCACTGAAGACCAAATAAGCAAATATGCAAGAGGGGATGGAATCGAACTCCTGCATTTCAGTGTCAGGGAGAGCTAGTTCACTTGTTCTGTCCACGCAGGTGTTGATGGGATGAAGCATAAACCAGTGAATGGTTTGATCATTGCACGTACTGAGAGGCAGCTTCAATTGAAGGAATCGTTATGCTGAAGTTGTTGCTGGGTCTCATCCTTAAAATAGGTCTTGATGAAACTGGTTGATTTTTACGATGGCAGATTTAACAGAGGGGCAGAATTAGTTTCCTTCTGTAGGCTACTTAAAATGCAACAAGACCTCATTAATCGATATACCCTACTAAAATGACTAAAGGACACTGGGGTGAAGGGTGTCGCTCTATGCTGGATATCATCCTTCCTGACCACATTAATATAAACACTCATGGTCTCTTTTAGATTACATGTCTGGGTGCAAGGAAGTTGAGTACCCCATAGTTCCAGTCTCTCGCCTCTTCGCTTCATCATGTAAAGGACCCCCACCTCCTGGATCTATACAAAAAGACCTCACATGCTTCAACGGTTCATAGTATTATTTTCGACAGTGGTAGTTTCGAAAACAAAAGTTTTGAATGCATTTTTTAATTTTTTTTATTTTTTAATGGGGTGTTCGCCCCGACCCCGTTTTCTTTTTAAACAAACTTTTTTTTCTAAACGAAACTAAAATTAAACCCTTAACATAAAAAAAATAATACATTTGAAACTTTTGTTTTCGAAACTTTGTATTCAGAACTTTTGTATGTCTAAACTAAGTTTTCGAAAGAATGACTGGACACCGCTTCAACTATGCCGACAACACACAGTTTACAAACTCACCAACAACAGGCATGCCTGACTTCAACACATGGATTGCACAGGTGGACTCCTGCATGACCTATAAACGCTCAACCCATCCAAAAGACAACTCATGATCTGCAATGCAATACCACCTAAAATAGCAGCAAACCCCTGGCCAGATGGGAGGAAGCCATAAGAAGGAGCTTTTCCCAACTCCAGACCTAATGATGCATGATCTCCTCATCAACCTTCATGCATAGGTTTGTGGCAGTAATGTCACTGGTATTATCAAAACTGAACTACACCAACTCCCAGAATATCTACTCAACAGACTACAAAGAGGACAGAATGCAGCAGCCAGGTTCCTAAGACTGAAACACATCAGCCAAGTTCTCTATACACTAAGTTAGCTCACATTAATATGAAAAACCAACAGAGCATCCACTTCAAAACACTATGCAACACTTAAGGGTGCCTACAATGGCAGGGACCCAGAATCCATCACAAGGAAATCCTCACAATACACACCACCAATGATCCACTAGTAATGGTACCAAACTTCAACAGGAAATTACATGAAGGGTCCTTCCTTCTCCCTCACAGCCGCTAAACTCTGGAACTCCCTACCGAAACAATCTTTTCAGAAGACCACCCAAATTGCAAGGAACAGATAAAAAACAGACTTTTTGACCATCTTCATATGGAGACCAGTACCAGAACACTAACTATACACCTACTCGGGACAACTTCCTGAAAAGCACCCTTGAAACCATAGAAATTACCAGAACCCCTGTATGCATCCTACCTATTGGAAAACTGGCCCATTTTGGGGCTGGCTCCACAAAGAGGAAACCAATTGCAAGGATTGCTACCACAAACCCGTTAAAGGAATGCCTTTACAGTTCTCCAGCAGGCACACACTGCCTATCTCTTGGAGAGCACCCAACACTATTTCAATTACCTCATTAATTGGACCAAACATTTGTATTATGCCAAATAATCGACTCCCTTCTGAATCTCCTACCACTTTATACAGACACCACCACCCCCATAGGTCTAGCCGATGTCAACTAAACATCCTTGAGCTATGAAGAAGCTGCCTCCCCTAAATCCTATTTCTAGCCCGTGCATCGCTGGGTAACATTACCCAAAGCAAGTTTAGGCCCTTGTAGCTTGGGTTCTCCCTCCAGATAATAAATCTCCACCAAACCCATAGAAGCATACTGTCATGCATGACCTGGATACTTCAGACAATCTGCCTCTACTGCCATCCCACCAACAACCCCTCTGTCTCGTCTTAGAGCAGCAAGATCAACAACAAATGAAAGAAGGGCGCTATACACTCACTTCGGACCACTTTACTTATATCAAGCCTCATGACCCCCATAGTTGGTAATTTAGCTGCAAGATCACAGCTATTAAGCACAGTAATGTATGCACATCTACCGAAGATTCCAAATACAAATGCGACATGTCTGAGCAACTGATCCAATCTAACAACAAAGACAAAATATGTGCAGTTACCATGAGACAGTAAATCACACAGACACGATTGGTTGCAGATGATACATTGACTTTGTAATTTGGGAGTGAGCAAAGTAGGGTCCTAGAAAGAAACTGTCACTTCCACAGATCTGCACACAAGACACAGTATCAGACCTTAGCAGGGTTCCAAATTGAGGGGAGCTGGGAGCTATTTAGCTCCTGCTTCTAGCACAGCATAGCCTGGTTAGCTTGAAACCAACAGCTACCAGGAGCTACATTTGGCTCCTAGGGCCAACTGGTGCTTTCCAAACATGCAAATGTGACATTAGCTTTGACTATTTGAGAATGCTAATAAAGAAGAATTAGAACACATCTAATATAAATTTAAACACAATGGTTCAAACAAAATGGACAAAACGTTAAATGAGCATCTCTGGTAGCTCCTGGGTCTCCTGCGGTAGCTCCTGCCTACAGGGTGATGCCTGACACCCAGGAGCTGGTTGTAGCTCCTGCTCATCCAATCTCAATTTCGAATCCTGCTTAGTACCATTAATGTATCACAGTTTGCTGGGTACCAAGAGTATCAGTGAACTGGGGGTGGAGGTGATGCTGCATTTCTGGGTTACCAGCTCTAAAACAACTTGCAAGCTAAAAGAGAGGAGATCCTAACTTGAGCAACAGCCTAGTGGACAGTGTATGGCAAAGGATGATGATCGCTTTAATTCAGTTTACCAGCAGACAAAGACTTGCACATTTTAGAGCTTGCTTGGCTCAGAAAAATGCTGTCCGCTGATTACAATGATGACTAGGCTACATGGAGCAAGCAAACATGATAGTCAGGAAGTAGAGGAGGTCTGAAGGGAACGACACATTTGAATGGAAGGAAGGAAAAGCAGTTTTAGAGTTAGTCCAGTTAGAGGAAGGTGTAAAAAAATATATATTTTAAAAAACGTAAATGATTCAACTGTATTAAATTATGGAAATTCATTGTTTGGGATGCTGTAGTATCAGGAAGAGTGAATGACACCAAATAGTAGCACACTTCTACACACAGCAGGTTGTGCTGCGACTAAAATCCTTTTTCCTTAGAACGTGCAGGTGTACTGGTGCTAGCAAAATTTGGATTTTAAAAAGGAGAGCTTCAACCTTTTCCAATAAATAAATATGTAACCATATTAAGAACAGGGCGCCCCTTCTGTTATCCTAACTGGCTGCCTGAAAAACAGACATTTAAAAGAAAATCCTCTGTGTTGACAACAAAGTTATCTGGATGTCAATCTCAAGGTATTTGAAATATAGGCTTAAGACCATCAGAACAACAAAAACAGCAATGTGATGCTGACTAGAAGGTTCAAAATCCAGACATTTGGAGGGCATATGCTTTCAATGTAGGGTCCTCTATTGTGGAAGGGTCCTCTATTGTAGAAGTTACAATCATCGGGCATCACAATGCAGTGGGCCATACAATATAAAACATAACATCCACACGGTGGTGAATGGTAAAGAGTCACAACCTTTTGGGTTAGGAAGGGGAACCAGACAGGTGTGCCCCCTGTCGCCGCTCCTATATGCGTTGGTCATGGAGCCATGGGCAACAGATGTCAGGGCTGACATATTTGCGGACAATGACCTCCTATATTTATCCCATCGCCAGGCCTCCCTCCTGACACTACTGGAAAGTATATGGGCAACTGTCGGGCTTCAAGGGGAACCTTAGCAAATCAGTGGCATACACAGTGGGACCCCGAGAAAACCCTGATTGGGGAATACATGAAGGGACTTGGTTTTCAGGTGCAGGGGGTGGGGTTCTGTTAGTTATGAGTGGAGATTACGGAAGACCTTGGTGGCTTCTTTGACAGGAACCCCCACCCCCATTATGGGAGAAAATAAAGGGGTATCCCGCCCGATGTCTAGAGTCGACTTAACCTGTCGTGGATGGCGAGACGCAATTGTATCAAAATGGTAATCCTTCACAAATTCTTATTCCTGTTCCATATGTTCCCGGTGGTGGTCCCCGCGCCCTTTCTAGAAATGGTGAAACGCAGGCTCCTGAAATTCCTGTGGGCAGGAAAGAGGCCTAGGATAGCATATAGGACCCTCGCTCTCTCAAGGGAGGGGCGGGGGGGGGATTAGGTGTGCCGGACCTTGGGGCATATTATAGGGCAACCCAGTTGCGCATGTGGGTAGATCTTCTGGAGTCGCACTCGGAGAAGCAATGGGTAGCAATGGACAACTCAATTATTTCCCCAGTTACCGTCAGCGACTTGTTGTGGGTCCCACGGAGGAAGATACCATGTAGGGTCCTCCGACCCCCTCTGTTGGAAGTGCTGTGGTCAATCTGGAAGAAGGGGAGCGACAGGAGATGATCACAACCTAGCCCTCTCCCCTCAGCTGCATCTGGACGCCCTCGTTAAGGAATCTTATAGCCGACCCCCAGCAACTTCAGGAATGATACAAGGTGGGGCTCAGTAGTGCAGGGCAGATGTGGGATGGGGGGGGAATTTTTGTCTATGGAAACCTTGGAGGAACGCCTCCATATTGGCCAGCTCTCCCCATTTCATTATTTGCAGTTGAAGGGAGCTCTCAAGACCTCACGGTGGGGACACACATGGAGCTTACAACCAGTGAGTCTCTGCTTCTACAGGGTGGTCCTGGAGGTTGGGGGCACAAAGGGTCGAATAGCAAGCATCTATAAAGTGTTGCTGAAATCTGAACTCACAGTAAGGACAAGACGATTATCTGTATTTGCAAATGATGTTTATTTTTTTCAAATGCCTTAACTTCTTGTTACAAAACGCTAATAAAATTGGATTTTCAAAACAAATCCAAGTTGGATATGTCAAAGACGGCGGCCGAGGACGTGTGTGGGCGTCTCTCCCCACCGGGCCGCGGCAAAACTGAAAAACAAAGAAACATGGAGCTTACACCAACACAACTCCTCCATACGGAAGACAAGGAAAAAAAACAAGGAACCCCCACTGGCTGATAAAGAACACGGTGGAGCCGCATGAAGGCTACAACCCCCTCCGACACGAACCGCGGAGATACGTGGCGGCAGGGCCCAGACAGAGGCCAGCTACACAGTGGGTGAGCAGGAGTCCGCCGGAAGTGAGGCGGAGAAAGAGAAACAGAAGACGAGCAGGAGCCAGCGAGACGCGTAGGGGAGACACCCACAAGCTGATCCGGAAAAGGCAGGAGACAGGCCAGCCAAACCCACATTAGACCAGACCAATCGGCAAGACAATCTCGCAGGAAACAAGGACGGAGGGATACCAAAGACCCACCCCTCGTGTGGGGAGCGAACAAAGCTACCGGTGAGTGGTGAAGTGCTACCATAATCGGTCCGGATCCGGAGAGGAGGAAAGGGGAGCTCCCGTACAAAGTCAAAACAGGGAGAATTAAAGAACCTGATGTTCAGGCTATTCCCTTCATGGTATATTTCCACATCCAAAAAATTGATGTTAGTATCACTGGCCTCTGTCGTGAATCGTATCCTAGGATGCATGCTGTTCATCATTTCAAAGAACTGCTGTAGTTCTTCCACTGGTCCCGTCCAAACTCCAAATACATAATCTATGTACCTCACAAAGATGGCAAGATGTTGTATCCATCTGGCTGATTTTAAGACATGTTCGGTTTCCAAGTGTAGCATGTATGTGTTGGCATAGCTGGGGACCAGCGCTGCCCCCATACTCGTACCCGATAGTAACAAGTAGTATTTCTCATCAAACTTAAAGAAATGATTCATCAACACCACTTTCAATAGAGTAAGGACAAACACTCTGGGCCGGATTCATGGAAGTGTTTTATAATGGCACAATCCCATAGGAAAACGTTCCATGAATCAGGCCCTCTGTCTCCCGTACAGGCTTCTGCTCCCAGTAGGAGCCATTCCACGGCTTCCAAGCCAGCTTCATGTACAATGTTGGTGTATAGGGAGGTTACATCCATTGTGAACAAGGTATCCCATCCCTTGACAAATTGGATGTCACCCTCTTGAATCAAGGGTTGTACCACCGTATCTAAATATTTGGCCAGAGGTTCTAATAGACTGCCCATGGCGGCAATGATCGGTCGTCCAGTAGTATTCTTCAGACTTTTGTGGATCTTCGGCAAGATATAGAAAACTGGCATAACCGGATGTGAGACTTTTAGAAACGTCCTAGTGTGCTCCAATATAACTTCTCTATTCTCGGCTTCATCGGGGACTTCTTTGATGAGAGCCTGCACTTTCTCTGTTGGATCAATGTGGATCTCCTGGTATGTTTCTTGGTCCATGAACTGACATTCTGCTTCCTTCAGGTAGTCACACTTTCAGGTAGTCACAACTATCCACGACTTAGTCACTTCTGATAAACCGGAAGCTCTCAAACAATTAGAATGGACAATTTGGCAAAAAATGTATTTAAAGTTACATGCAACCACCCGAGCCCAATATCACAGAGCACAGAGAAATCCACGTGGCCTGAGGGTAGCTTTGGAACCCTCTCTCTGTAAAGACAACCTCTCTTTTGTGAAACGTTGGAGGCAAATTTTAAACAAATGTTCCCATGACCTTATCTTGCTGACGATCGAGGAACTTGCACAAAATTTAAATAACTTAGAAGAAGAGATTAACAACATTAAAACAAACCTAAGTGGTAGTTTATCACGGGAACAGATACTGGAAGAAACCATCCAGAAACCGGATAAATACAAAAAAGAATTAGAGGTGAAAACAAAAATAAGAACATTTAGGAGAGATACCCAAGACTATAAACTGGACAGGACACAGTTGGAATTTTATTTCTTACACGACTTGTTCCCTGACGGGACGTTTGTTACACTCGAGGAATTTGTGGTCAAACTGGGTGACAATCTGATTAGGTCATTTCAATACTTCAGAAAAGGGACAGCGGTTCGTCGCCGATGGCCCTCGTTTCCTCATGAACCGAATATTTGTGAACCTGTAGAAATTATAGCATGCAGTGGAGACCGCAGGAGGCTTGTGTCTAGACTGTATAAAGCATGTCAGGCCAGTCAGATATTTGTCAATAGGGCCAAGGGGAAATGGGAGAAAGATTTAGGCATTGCAATACATGACGAACAATGTTTGCGTTGGTGTTGCCTGACAAAAGAGGTTTCCCTTAACGTAAAGTTCCAGTTAATACAGTTTAAAATACTGAATCAATTACTCTACAACCCTGCACGCATATCGAAATTTGCAACAAACATTAGTGATGAGCGTGTGAAGTGTGGTGTGGCTACTGCAGATTCCCTACATATTTATTGGAACTGACCACTGCATACTCAATTCTGGCAGGAGGTAGCAGACATCCTATTTGATATTATCAAAATATCTCCCATTCTCTCCCCCCACCTAAATACCTGCTGGGAGACATTGGGAAGGTTATTGTAAAGGTGTGCTGGCTCTTTAATCTGAGTTGTATGATTGCTAAAAAAAATGTATTCTGAAATACTGGAAATCCAGAACAGCCCCTAGTGCAGCTGAATGGCTCAAGGAACCAACTTGCGCTAACGAGAGGGAACTAAGAGGGCTACATTGCATGGACTGTGCCCAGATGTAGACCGAAGAACATTTGGGGTCCATTTCGAGACTACCTGTTGCGAATAAAGAAGAGGGAACGGCTGGACCGGCCCTGTAGCGTTTAGAAATACGGGAGATTGTACAGCAAATAATACTATGTCATTTAACACTGTGATAAACAGTAGTAATTTAATGTCTGCACTTTATTATGTTGTAATCTCTCCATCCACACGGTTTGTCATTAAGGTAACATGTCTGCTACTATGTTAAATACAAGGTTTAAAAAAAAAAAACAAGGCCAGCAGCAGCCAGCCACATGTACAAATAGTACGAGAACATGCAAATGCCCTCCATTACATAATGCAAACCAGAATGGCTTTAAACTGAAATATCATGCAATTAACGTTAATCTTCATATTCAGAAAAATAGGCTATGTTGAAGGCTTTAATGTAAGAAAAGGGGAATTTAAAAGGTGATTTTGCAAATGTGTTGCCAGGATGAATATACTGCCACTTGAATTGTATTATTCTATAAGGAAATGATACACATATTACAAATCACACAAGAGGATTAGTATATGTATGAACAGAATTTGCATACTGTCAAGACTAGCATGAGTAAAAACGATAGAAATAGCACATTTCCGTTACATGGAGCAACATATATTCCATGTAGCTTTTACATTCTGTAACTTCGGTTCAGCAGAAAAACTATACGTTTGTGCAAGTGTCCGCTTTCTTAAAGATAGAAATGCATATTCCCAATTTGCCATGACTTTGATTAAGGCAGGGCAGACTTAATGGCTGTATATGTGAGTACTCAAGACAAAGGCTTTGTTTCCAAATTATGAAAAGAAACACTAAAGTTGTATACTGCGGATTCAGCCCGAATACAAGAGTTTGTATGCTTAAGCTATTTGGAATGTCAACAAGTTCAGTGCCTGGAGAATCAGTAAATTCAATTTTAGAAGCAGAGGCCTATGGCCAGGTCAGCAACTCCTGACCCTGTAGGCTCCAGGAAGATTGCCCATCGGTTTAATTGGAGCTGTCTATTAACATGGTCCTTTGTTTAAAGGCAGCAGATGGTTTGATAATATTGATTTAAGCCTACATACAAATGAAATACAAGTCAGCTAGAACAGACCAAGTCAGTTTTAAACATTAACGACAAAAATGAAAATTAGGAACTAAATTTCTGGCTGTAACCTCAGAACCCTTGGGGCAATTAAAAGAAGAAAAAAAAAGTTAAGACTAGATTATTTGAAGAAACACGACTTGCATGTATAAAAAAAATGATCAGCTAAATTTAAGGTTAATAAATGTAAAAATGTTAATAACTTATGCATGCAATCACAAAAATATTGTAAATATTTTCAGATTTAGAATATTCTTATGAATCTTAATATATAATTCTTAAGAATTACTGCCCGTTCCAGTGAGCAACACATCCACATTTGTGCCTGCAAACCCAGCTAATGGGCCAGAGGAAAGCAAGGGTGCTTTAAGAGGGCTGAGTATCTGCTAAAGTGTAACGCGTCCGCAGAGCCGCGAGTTTGTGGCGTGCCTAGGAGTACTGAAGATGCAGAGGGAAAAGGTGTGGTCGAGCTTTTGATGGGCTGAGGAGAGGAATCCGTTTTTCGTTTCCACGTTCTAGCTGTAAACCAAAACGGGATAGAGAGACTTTATCATTGCAGATAGAAGCAGGAAGCGGGCCGTGCAGATTGAGCATGGGCGCAGTTGGAAAGGAGGTCAAGGTGAGACCACGAGGCAAATGGGGGCCCAAAGAGTCGAGCACTGGCCGAGGGAAGGGAGACGTCACAGAGGACCACAGAGTTAACACTGGAATGATGATCCATGGATACACCAGTGAATATTTCCCAGAAGCTTTGTATCCGGATTGCTGTGTCAGGCTTCCAACTTTCTACCTCAGGTGCTAATTATTACATACAGAAAATAATAAGAAAATAATTTTGATTATTTATACCTGGGGGGAAGGCTAACTCAAAGCCAACACATCCACTTATGATACTTCAAAATACGCCAGGCCAGGAGGTGAGCCCTAGTAGGTGCGAGTGTGCTTAGGGAACATATCCCAGGCCCTGTTCAATCCAAATACACAAATTTAAATGATGCTACATGAGTGGAGTTTTTTCTGGATATTTAAACTCAAATATATAGGAAGAGAGGGAGAGTTTTAGGAAAGCAAAAAAGTAACAGCACATCCTACAAGGGAAAAGGGGATTGTGATTCCAACTCCAAATAGCTGATGAAAAATCTCCCTAAAAGGGCCTCTTGTAGATGGCAAAGAATGCAAAGGTCTTTCCCTAAGACACAACCAGATTACTGGAGAGGGATTTCGCGAGAAGGTGGACAGATGAAAGGAAGAGTTTTTCTGGTGGTAGTGCCTCAAGCCAGTTGATGTCCCTACCTATTCTGGGCCTATGGAAGACAAACCAAAAGGGAGTACAATATTCCCCAGAGTATTTAGACACATTTTCCAAGAATTAATTAAATCAAATCACAGACAGGAATTATTTTGGGGGAACACTGCTTACAAGTTATGTCACTCAAAGGAGTGATATAGAACAAGGTGTATGTCCTTTGTGACTGATAATTGAAAGTAAACCCCCTGGGTAGCTTTGCCATAATAAGGCTTTTCTCTGGCAATCTGTGATATCTGGAGGCCTTGAACATCATGAATTGAAATGTAACGACGAGTCCTTGTGGCTGTTGTCTGCGATATTGAAGAAAGTAATTGAACTGGTGTGTTGTGAGGGGGAACCCGATTCCATGATAATAGTGAGAGAGTTTGGTCTCTGCTGCCACCACATTCTATAAACAAAATTCCTGAATGCAAGCAGTTAAAGAAGTCGAAATAATTACAACTGATTCAACACTGTAAATCCACATATCTATGCTCAAACTAGGAACCAATATTTTGCCGCAGATAGTGTCCAGCATCTTTCATTAGAATCAGTGAACACATCGTAAATCAATTTCTTTCTCCGAAGGAAGCAAATACTTGTCAATGGCTACAGAGAAAACAAAATATTCTGATTAAAACAGCCTGTATCTTGACCTACATTGAGGGCGGGATTGTTGCATTGAAGGGTGGTGGGACCATTAAATAATTGCCATTCATCCATAAAAAGAATCCTTAGAAAAATAAATATCTTCCATAAGATTACACACTCAAGGGCAAAATGAGGTGGCGTGCATGAAAAGGCATGTACCCGTCTTTCACCTGTCCTTTGGTGCTCTGGAAGATGCGCTGGCAATGGGTGTCCAGGAAACATCATGCCACCGGGTGGGTGCCCACTTTCAAGTCTTGGGCTTTCTTCTCATATATCATAAAATTAAGCTGTTTTGTATAATTTAATTTAACTAAGACTATGCCTCTTAGAACTCGTTCCTTCTTGAAGGAAAACCCAGGAATGGAACATGGGGTCTTCCACACCTTAAGTAATTGTATCATCTCAACTATTGAATGGTTGCAACAGAATGATTCATACAGGCGTGCCTAGTAACAAAACATTAAGTGGACCTTTCGCTTGCGACAGAGCAAGAGTGGCGACTGTAAGCAGTGATGTGTGAACTGGCACAGCATCAAACTGCAGGAATGTGGAAGTATTCCAGATTGACATCAAAAGGAGCTTGTACCTTGGATAATTAACAAGAAACATAGAAATGTTTGGAAACTCAAACATATGACAAAGTGAAGTCAGTAAGGTTCAATATATATATATATATATACATATATATATATATATATATTGAACCTTACTGATTATAATTGTATATATATATATATTGCAAAAGGTTATGCAGCTTGTACGCAGGTCCTGTTATGCTGAATTTTATTCTGTGCATGTGAGGACAAGTGTATTATTCTCTAAGTAGGGTTTTAATTGTACTTTAGACAAAGCTGAAAAATGCACAGGGGGTCAAAATTGGAATTCATGGAGCAGGAGCTGGAAGTAGCTCCTGGGTATTTATCTCTGACCAGGTCCTACTCATCGTGATCCAGGAGCTATTTAAGCCCAGTCTCGCCAACAAGTGCCTGAGAGACGGAGGAACTTGTTTTGCCAAACTGTGGCATGCTCCCAAAAAATGCATGCCTGGACCCCATATTTTCATTGCTGTGTTGCACTGCCTTATATGCCATTGCTCACGGTTTCTGTTGAATCCTCAGTCTTCGGCCATGCTGCTTCCCAGAAACAGAGTCCACATCAAATGGGTATATTTGTTTCACACCATTCAGCTTGGGGAGCGAAAAGGTAGCTCCTAGTAGATGTTGATGTCAAGCTAATCAGGTTCTTCTGGGCCCTATCGAGGAGCTAAATAGTTCCCCAGCAATTTTGAGCCCTGAATGCACATGAAACTAATACTGGAATACAGTATGTCTTATTTAAAAAACTTCAACATCCAAAGCAATGTCCATCATGTTTCCCATGGGAATCATGTTCAATGTTTTATATTTTTTGTGGAAGTGAACACTCATTTACTGCAGGTTATCATTTTTGGATGTTGTGGATTTAGTGGGCATCGTGGCGGCTGGAACATTTGGCCGCCAGGTGCCATCACACCCCTTGTTGGTATGTTAGCCTGCAGCAAGCAGCGCGCTCATCATAAGCATTACACAAGCATGGTGGTCCACTAGGCCAGGAAGTCTGTAGAGCAGCATACGCTTCTTTCTCGTCACAGTACTTACCTCTTGAAGCCTCTGCCTCTGACACAGGACATTCTTCTATTTCTTGTTTTTGTATAACTCCTCCCCTTTACCGACAACCCTCAGTTTAATTTTTCCTGCCTCTGGCCGGTTTTCTCTTCCGAGTGCAGGGCACCAGGGAGCTCTGTGTGCTGGGCCCCTGACGGGGCTGTGTGGCAGGACCTTAGTCTTCCAGAAGGTGCAGCATGCTCACGGTTTGCCCTGCTGGGCTTGGGATCCTGTTGAGTGTGGAGCCTCTCCCGGTCGAATGAGGGGCATTGCGCCGGTGAGGGAGGCCTCACCACCGTGGGTCGTTCAGGCCCAGGGCCAAGAGGTCAGCGGGTGAACCCTTTTGCTGTGGGTTGGGGGTCCTGTGCCCCCCCACCCGGATTCAGCTCTGACCTGGCTTCTGCCTCGTGGTCATGCGCCTGGGGCCGTTCTGTGTGGCTGATTATGTGGCTTCTGGAGGCGGGTTGGCGCCTCCTCTGGTTTTTTTTGTGTGCTTTGGATGGGGACTCTGGGTAAGTCTCTCGTAACCAGGACTAATGTCTGGCAGAGGGACTCCCAGGACCCCCCTTGTTAATTTGCATATTTAAGTAACTTTGGGTCTCACCCTAAGTTACTAGGTGAATCCAGACGTGGACCCCTTGCTCACTATTTTTAGAGAGGCACAGATCCACCCTACTGATGAGGTCCAACCAGACCGAAACACGTGTCTGGGGTTTCTGTTGGTACTCTTGTTCAGAGGAGAATTGCCTAGCATTTCGGTGCTGGACTGCCCCAGGGCAGGACAAAGACTGATATGTTTGGGATATTTCTTCTCTGTGAAAGATAGTGAGCTAAAGACTCTGGGTAAGTCTCTCGTAACCAGGACTAATGTCTGGCAGAGGGACTCCCAGGACCCCCCTTGTTAATTTGGATGGGTGCATGCCAGTTGCCAAGGGGATTGAGTGGATGTTTTTCCCTATAGGTGGTGGTGCTCCTGGGCCTTGTATATAGAGTGCACTGCTCGGGGTGTGTTCTTGTGTTCTGGTCTCCATTTTGGTAATGTTAACCTCCTGACTGCACCATGGGGAAGCGCTTCGGAAAAAAACTCAGGCACCTTGACCTTTCCTCGTCTTCCTCTTCGCATCATCATTTGAGAAAGGGGAAGAAATCAAGATGTTTTTCCTTGCCCACGAAAGACATTAATACATTTCTCCTTCATGGTCATAAACACGCGCATGGGTACAAGCGCCAGCGTTTGACAGCTTCATCATCCTCTCTTGAGGCAGAGGTCTCCTCTGCCGGTTCCCGTTCCTCGTCAGCTGATGCAGAAGGGAAATATCTTGACAGGGAAGATGTGGAGGAGGTACTTACTCAAGTTTGGGACAGTATGGGGTTTTCGGAGCCCTTGATACATGAGGATGGGACTAACCCCACTATTAGACATCATAGGTATACCCCGAGGTACTAAAGTCCTTCGCAAGTGGCTGTTAATCTCACCTGGTATCCACGGGGGCGCCACACGATACTGGATGGAGGTCTAAGCACTATCCTGGACCCTCTTTGCTTGGTTATGTGCCAGACGTTGGGTAGCGCCTATAACAGGAGAATGGAGGGTTAAGATACTGGTTCTGTGATGGGTGGACTCCCACCTCCCTCTGGTCCATATCCCCTCCCTTGGGGTTATTGCTCACCTTAGGTTTTTGTGCGTTGAACTCTCCGTCCTGCGTCTCTGTGCAGGGGCGCGTGGTTGGTGCAGGCGTTCCGTGGACCTAGTTGCTTCACTGGTCCATGTGCCCTTATGTCGGGTCCGGACCGGCTGTGAATCCGACTCTGCTTGCTGTCTTCCAGTTGAGTTATGTCTTTTCTATCTTTATTCTGTCTCTTTCCCTCCGTTTTCTCCGTCTTCTCGGCGTCTTGCTCCACTACGCTGTTCCCTAACAATGTCTCTTTTTGTTTTCACAGGGATGGTTGCGATCTGGGAGTTGCCGCGCTGATTGCACATCAATACCTCACTGTGGTCTTTGCCGAGTGCTGCGCTGTTTATTGGTGTTAATTGCTAACCTGTGTTCTCTTCTCTTTGTACAGGTTGCGGTGATGTTCCGGAGTGATGAGCGATCGAAGCGCTGCTTGCCCATGTAAGTGCTTTGTTAATGCTGACCTTGTTCCTTCTCCCTTGCAGGTTGCGGTGATACCCGGAGATGGGCGAGGTAAGAGAAGCGCAGGGTGCTGCCAGGACTCGCTGCTTGCCCAGGTAAGAATTGTTGTTAATGCTGTCCTTGTTTCTTTACCTTTGCAGGTTGCAGCACACTCCGGAGATGGGTGAGGTAAGCGAAGCGCAGGATGGATTCAAGACCGGTTACTTAACAAGTAAGTGTTCCTGCTCGCTAATGCTGTTCTTGTTCTTCCAGGATATTAATGGAATCCATATCTAGGGCTTCAGGTTCGGGCTGAGAAGCAGATGAGCAGGAACTGACACAGTGAGCGCTACGCTGCAGGAGTGGAGAATAACGCAAAGCGTGTTCTGCTGTTTGGGTGTGGTTTAAATAGCCCAGGTAAAGTTGTTCCAGGACAAGTAGTTCCAGGCCCAGCGACTCCCAAACCACTAGACCGCATGGCTTGGTTCTAAAGAACTGAGCTGTGTAATAGGCCTCCATGTTGGATTAAGGTCCAAAACTGGTATTGCTTTATTCCCGATAATGAGCCTGGCGTCGAAGGCGCCAGGACTGACTCTATGTATGTTTCTGATGGTGTTTTAAATGCCCGTGTTAAGGGCTTTAGCCCCAATGCTGCCAGGAGGCTGTTATACCTAAGGGGGTCAGTGGCATGGATCGTGACAGCACTCCCCCCTAAGGCCCCTCTCAAGGTATTTCCTCCATCCGGCCCTAGTTTGGTCGGATGGTTCCGATTAAATCGTCTTACCAGGCGTGGCGCATTGACGTGCTCGCTAGGCTCCCATGTCCTGTCCTGAGGGCTGTATCCTTTCCAGCCCACTAAGTAATATAACTTGGACCTGGTGAGTTTAGGATTTAGGATGTCCTGGACTTCAAATTTAGGTTCACTGTTAACCAGTACCGGATTTGGTGGCGTTTTGGCCCGTTTTCCAGGCTGTATACGGGATGGATCTGCATATTTGGTGGTAAAGCTAGTTTTACTGCCACAGAATTTATAAAAGCCTTGCTGGTATAGGGCCCTAGATATCTGGGACGAAATGTTCAAGTTCCTCTTATGGGCATGTGCCGAGACGCCAACCAGACTTCATCTCTGACTTGGTAGTCTGGGGCTTTTCTTCGGTGTTGATCAGAGAATCTTTTCTGTCTTTCGTTGGCTTGGATCAAGTGTTCTGCTGCCTTTTTGAAGGCTTGAGTAATGGCCATATGTAAAGTCTTCACCGCGGGCATTTCCAAGGCCATTGCGGTATCTAATTCGGAAGTACGTGGGTACGTTCCATATGTGGTATAGAATTGACTCTGTCCGGTACTGGTGTATAGCGAGTTGCTGTAGGCATATTTGGCTATCCACAGCACATCCTTCCAGCTATCTTCCACTTGATGGAACATTCACCGTAGGTATTGCTCTAGTGTCTGATTCGTCTGCTCCATTTGGCCATCAGTTTGGGGATGGTGACTAGTGGACAGATGAATATCGATTTGGGCAATTGCACAACTCTTCCTCCAGAAGTTA
This sequence comes from Ambystoma mexicanum, assembly GCF_040938575.1. Taxonomy (NCBI): domain Eukaryota; kingdom Metazoa; phylum Chordata; class Amphibia; order Caudata; family Ambystomatidae; genus Ambystoma; species Ambystoma mexicanum. Next base: position 788,185,539 of record NC_090935.1, on the reverse strand, counting down.
GACGCAAACTGACTCCCTCGGTCAGAAATCAGGACGGAGGGGAAACCATGTAATCGTACGATTTGCTCTAAAAACACCTTTGCCAGACTGGATGCTTTTGGTAGACCCTTAAGCGGAATGAAATGGGCCATTTTAGAGAATAGGTCAACAACCGCTAGGATAGTGTTGAACCCCTTGACAGGGAGGCAGATCTGTGATGAAATCGAGGGAGAGTGTGTGCCAAGGTGCAGGTTGAATATCCAGGGGTTGAAGAAGGCCTGCAGGTCTTTGTTTCTCGGTTTTATTCTGTGCACAAATGCCACATGACAGAATAAACTGCGTAATGTCCTTTCGCCAGGTCGGCCACCAATAATTTCTTTTCACCTTGGCTAGGGTCTGGGCGATTCCTGGATGTCCTATCAGTGGGTTGTAATAACCACAAATGACTTGTTCTTGTAGTGCCTTATTCAGTAAATATAAATGCCCTCTGAAATACGGGAGTTGGTTCTTTGTTGTGTAATGTTCACCTTGAGTGGTCCAGTCTTGTAGAGCCTCAGTGTTCATTAGGAGCCGAATTTCCTTTTGGAGTTCGTCCAGAGATAACGTTGTTGTAAGTCCTAGTAGTTTGTCACCTGGAATAATGGCCACCGGGTCTGGGGTTGAATATGCGTTCTCATCAATATCCATGCAGGATAGGGTGTCAGCTTTTCCGTTCTGGACTACAGGTCGGTACGTGATTATGTAATCATATTCTGCGAAGAATAAAGCCCATCGGAGTTGACGGGATGATTGAGCCTTTGCCGTCTTGAGGTATTGCAGGTTGCGATGGTCGGTGATTACTGTGATGGTATGTCTGGCACCTAGGGGGTAATGCCGCCAAGTCTTAGCATCGCTAGGAGTTCCATGTCTGTTATTGCATAGTTAAGTTGAGGTTTAGTACATTTTCACAACCAAAAGGCCACGGGATGTAACTGGCCTGTTTCGGGATCCCTTTGGGAAAGAACAGCCCCCATTGCCATGCTGGAGGCATCTGTTTCCACTACATATGGGAGATCTGGGCGGGGGTGTCGTAGCACCAGGGCTGAGGTAAATCTTTTCTTGAGTTCCTGGAAGGCCTTCTCTGCCTCTTCTGTCCATTGGAACAGTTTGTTGTTTTTTCGTAATAAAGAAGGGATCAGGTGTACAATCTGGAAGAAACCCGGGATGAATCGGCGATAAAAGTTCGCAAAGCCGAGCATACTTTGGACACCTTTGACTGAAGACAGTGATGGCCAGCTAAGGATGGCGTCTACTTTGTGCATATCCATCCGGACGCCTCTGGGAGTGAGGACAAAACCAAGGTACTCGACTTCAGTGACATGGAAGGAGCATTTTTCAAGTTTGGCGTATAGCTGGTGCTGTCGGAGTTTTGCAAGGACGGAGCAAACGTGCCTGACATGGTTCTGTTTAGAAGAGGAGTACACCAAGATGTCGTCGATGTAAAATAGGGCACATACGTCGATCAATTCCTGTAGTACATCGTCCATGAAGTACCGTAACGCGGCGGGAGCATTGCAAAGCCCAAAGGGCATCACCTGATATTCATACAGCACATACTTAGTACGAAAGACGGTCTTCCATTCGTCTCCTTTCTTTACACCCACGAGATGGTATGCCCCCCTGAGGTCCAATTTGGTGTAAATTTGGGCATCCTTGACTTGGTCCAGCAGTTCTGGGATAAGGGGTAGAGGATAACGTTTTTTAACTGTTACCTGGTTTAGTGCGCAGTAGTCGCTGCATGTTCTCAAGTCCCCCTCCTTCTTGGGCACGAAGAATAGGGGCTAGGCTGCCGGGGATTTGGACGGGCGGATAAAACCGTTTGCCAGTTATTGGTCCAGATATTATTTCAAGTGGATATTTTCAGGTTTGGTGAGTGCATAAATTCGACTACACAGGATTTGTGCACCAGGTACAAGGTCGATCTGACAGTCATATGGCATGTGAGAGGGTAGGGTATTAGCCTGTTCTTTTTGGAAAACTTCTTGGAAATCGTGGTATTCGCTTGGTAGTGTACTTGTTACACCTAGTACTAACGCCTCTTTATCTTGGACAGGTGTCTCTGGGTCAGACAATGGCATTTCCACTTGGTAGCAGACATGAGCACACTCATTGGAAAAGGCTAATTTCTTTGCTCGCCAGTCGATGCTAGGATTGTGAGCCACCAACCACGGCATCCCTAGAATCACCCGGAACTGAGGGCCCTTGATAAGGTCGAAGGCAATGGCTTCCCGATGTCCGTCTTGGCACAAAAGGGTCAATTCAGCTGTGCGTCGAGTTACAGGACCAGAAGCTATCTCTGTGCTGTCGACAGTGACGACCTTCTCAGTTGTCGTTTTCTGACAGAGGGGGAAGCCCCATCATTGTTGCCAGGCCTTGGTCTATGTAGTTACCAACGGCTCCGCTGTCTATGTATGCCTCCACAGCATGCATCCGAGACGGTTGTTGGTGACTGATCAAAATCACAGGCAGGGCAAGGTGTGAGGTCTGTGGCTCTTTTCCTTCGCTCGACAAACAGACCTCTACGCTTGCCGGGCTTGGAAGTTTTCCGACTCTTGTTCTCCTCCTCCTTTCTCTGTAGCTCCAACTGTTCTCCTAGGGGGTTTTACGGAACATTCTCTGAGGAAGTGATTTCCCGCAGTACAGGCATAATTGCTGTCGTCTCCTTTTGTCTCCTTCGGCCTTGGTTAATGGGCTCCGTACCCCCCCAATTTGCATGGGTTCCGAAGTGTTTTCTGATGAACGCGGACTGTTCTCCTGTTACGCTCACCTGGCTCCCACAGGGGCGTCGGTCGGACCCAGACAGCTGCGGTCTCCACCCATGTGATGCGTAGTGCAGTGATGACTGACTGGATCTGCCCTCCTAATCTTGTCTGCTTAACCCGTAGAAATATTCTCCTGCAAGTGGAGAGATGGATTTAGCCACTTGTGGATTCAAGTGATGGCACCCCCACAGTCCTCCCCAACTAATCACCTCCGAAATGCCCTCACAGCAATCTCACCTTATATTTTTGAAAGATGAGCTCTCCATCCTGCGTGGATTTGCAGGGGCGCGTCGATTCCAGTTACTTCACTGGTTTGAAGGCTCGGGAGAGTTCCGGAGAGTATTGACTCTGAAGTTGCTGGTGAGGACCAGTAAGTATTAAGTTCATAGAGTTCAATATGCCCGATGTTCACTCTTGTTCCCCCCTTCCTTTCTTGTCTTGCAGCTGGCTCGTGAAAAGATGCTCTTGTGGCAGCTGGTGGCGCTCAGGTAAGAGTCTGTATTACCCGGCGCTGTCTGGTAAATGTTGCACGAGGAAAACGTGTTGTTTTGGCTCTCTTTACAGATTCGGCACGTGAAAATATGGAGAGTCACAAAAGGATGCCTCCGGTGGTAAATCAGGTAAGTCTATGGTGGTAAGAATTATATTTGTTGGTTCCCTCGGCTCACCTTGTGGTTTTCTTTTGTCTCCTAGGTGCCAAAGTTCGGCGAAGAAATGATGGAGGCAGCGCCGACCCAAAGGATGCTGTGAAAACTGGTGAGTATGGCGCGTGCAGAAATGATGTTCTTTACAGGTCCGAGAGACAAGATGGATCCAGAATCAGGTGTGGAATAGAAATAAGTTCGTTTTCTAACCTTGTCCCTTTCTTTCCTCTTTGTTTTAGGAGCTCCGGATTCGAGAGCGGGCGTGGCAGAAGACTGGATGCAGGCTGCAGGCACGGTGAATGTTACGCTGCTGGATGCAGAATAACGCAAAGCGTGTGTTGCTGGTCGGGCGTGGTTTAAATAGCCTCAAAAGTAGTCCCAGGTAAGAAGTCCCTAGAACCACACCCGAGTAAAACAATAGTCCCTTTCAGGCTTTATGTTGGATTGGAGTCATTTGCAGCATGGTCTGCCTGAGAATGACTATGAGCCTGGCGCCTTAGGCGCCAGGACTGATTCCTACTATGAGCCTTGCGCCTAAGGCGCCAGGACTGAACCCAGATACCCCCTAGTCGGGGCTGCTGAGGTTTTACTAAATGTCTAGATGCCTGCTACCGGGGTGGATGGGCTTGGTCCGGATGCCTGGGGGTAGGCATCATGACATCTCCTTTGAGCGTACATACACAGTCCAATTCTTCGTTCTGGCTCGATCTGTCCTTCGATCTTGCAGCCTGTGATCTAGCTGCACCACTAGGTTGATGAACTCTGCACAGTCTTTTGGTGGGTTTACCACCTGAGCTAAGACGTCTTTCAATTCCCCCCCGTAATCCTTGATGGAATAACATTGTTCGTTTCTCCTCAGGCCATCCAGTTTCAACGAAAAGTCTGTTAAAAGTGGCGATATACGATAACAAATCTTGGCTGCCTTGGCGGAGGGACAGAAGTTTGTTATCCAGAGCTTGGCCCTGGGTATGTCAGGCGAACAGCTTCTCCATCTCCTGTTGAAACCCCCTGAAATCACGCAGGAGTGGGTCATCCTGTCTTACTAACGGTATGGACCAATCCGCGGCACTGCCACTCAGATATGACAGAATGAAGGCAACCCGCGACTGATCGTTAGGAAAGGCTCCGGGTTGACAAATAAAATGGAGGCGGCACTGGTTCATGAATACTGCATACTGCATAAAGGAACTGCCCCAGGGAGGTCCACCTGCACTGGATTGACGGATGTGGCTGGAACCGACAGAATGCTTCCTGGCAACAGAGCCTGCCCAGCCTGTGTTTGGAGCAATTGTCTGGCTAATTCATCGGTGCAGTCCTTGGTGACAATCAACTCCCTCCTAAGGGCGTTGGTTTCTTGCCGGGCGGAGTGCACCTCGGCCCGTAATTCTCCCAGTAACTGGGTTAGTTGGTCAGTCTCTGGTGTTTCCATGACGCCCAGTTGGATGTTTTAATTGAGGCTTCGAATTCTTTAACGCTCACCTGGTATCCACGGGGGCGCCACACAATACTGGATGGAGGTCTAAGCGCTATCCAGGAACCTCTCTGCTTGGTTATGTGCCAGACATTGTGTAGCGTCTATAACAGGAGAATGGAGGGTTAAGATACTGGTTCTGTGATGGGGGGACTCCCACCTCCCTCTGGTCCAAATCCCCTCCCTTGGGGTTACTGCTCACCTTAGCTTTTTGTGCGTTGAACTCTCCGTCCTGCGTCTCTGTGAAGGGACGCGTAGTTGGTGCGGGCGTTCCATGGACCTAGTTGCTTCACTGGTCCGTGTGCACTTATGTCGGGTCTAGACAGGCTGTGACTCTGACTTTGCTTGCTGTCTTCCAGGTGAGTTATAATGTCTTTTCCATCTATATTTTGTCTCTTTCTTTCGCTCCGTTTTCTGTCTTCTCTGCGTCTTGCTCCACTATGCTGTTCCCTAACAATGTCTCTTTTTGTTTTCACAGGGATGGTTGCGATCTGGGTGTTGCCGCGCCAATGGCGAAGACCACAGTGAGGTATTGATGCGCAAAGCGCTGCGATGTTTATTGGCGTTAATTGCTAAGCTGTGTTCTCTTCTCTTTGTACAGGTTGCACTGATGTTCCGAGTGATGAGCGATCGAAGCGCTGCTTGCCCAGGTCAGTGCTTTGTTAATGCTGACCTTGTTCCTTCTCCCTTGCAGGTTGCGGCAAACTCCGGAGATGGGTGAGGTAAGCGAAGCGCAAGATGGATTCAAGACCGGTTACTTCACAAGTAAGTGTTCCTGCTCCCTAATTCTGTTCTTGTTCTTCCAGGATATTAATGGAATCCGGATCTAGGGCTTCAGGATCGGGCCGCCGGAGAAGCAGATGAGCAGGAGCTGGACAGAGTGAGCGTTATGCTGCAGGAGTGCAGAAGAACGTGATAAATAGCCCAGGTAAAGTAGTTCCTGGCCAAGTAGTTCCAGCCCCAGCCACACCCAAAACACTAGACCGCATGGCTTGGTTCTAAAGAACTGAGCTGTGTAATAGGCCTCCATGTTGGATTAAGGTCCAAAACTGGTATTGCTTTATTCTCGATAATGAGCCTGGCGCCAAAGGCACCAGAACTGACTCCATGTAGGTTTCTGATGGCGTTTTAAGGCCCTTGGGGCCAGTGTGAAGGGCTTTAGCCCCACTGCTGCCAGGGGGCTGTTATACCTGAGGGGGTCAGGGGCATGGATCGCGACAGTGGCATGATCTGAAGAAGAATGTCATGCCCCGCTTTATGGCCAACTCTACCTATTAAAGGGGAGTGAAAAATTGCGCATGGATGTTGTTGAAGATGATTATATCCTCGCTAGTCTGGTGGGTCATTCCTCTGTGTCGGCTGTCTGGAACACGGTGGACCGTAGGGTGAATTCCAGCCTCAAGACGGTTCATGATGGTGCACATCTGGCCCTCAGGGTGAATGTCTACGGCTCCTACACTGCAGAGACGGTGTTGGGTTGTTTCAAGAAATTGCGGAAGACCGTAGAAGGGGGCTCCGACTGTGCCCCTCTCCTGGCTGACATGCAGCGGCAGGTCAAATTCTTGTCTCATATGGCATTTCATGGGGTTCGTGGCTCGGCAATGGGTGTAGGAGTGTCAGCCCGGAGGCATGTTCATCTGCAGGATTGGAAGATGGAGGGTTCGCAGAAAGTGGCTGTCCTCAAGCTTCCCTTTGACTGTTCCAAACTGTGGTGATTTACTTGAGGATAAAGTACATAGTGTTAGGGCTGACAAGCAAGCTGATAAGTTGCGACAGAAGTCTTCTACGACATTCAAGAAGCCCTCATCTGGTGCAAGGGCTGGACAGTCGTTCACTGGTTCATCCTCTCGCTCTTTTCGGAAACCCAGAGGGGGCCGTGGTCTTCCGCACTCTTTTCTTCCGTGACCGGCTTAGAAGTCCGGACGGTTTGAGCGGGCCGGTGGGCGGAAGTCTCTGGCAGTTTTTTTTACGATATGGGACTGGTGGTGCTCAGATTCCTGGGCTCGGGACACTGTCAGAGAGGGTTATTGTGTGGACTTCCTGTCTACACCTGTCCAGGGTTGCATGGTTCGGACTGCTGTTCCCCGCTCTCTCCCCAAGAGATTGGCTCTGTCTGAATTGTTGCACAAGGCTGCTATCATGCCAGTTCCTCTCCCACAGATGGGTCTGGGTTTATACTCAAGCGTGTGTCTGGCCCCCTTTGGGGAAATTTCACCTCATTTTGGATCTCGAGGCTCTGAACTGCTTCATCCTGAAACTGCTCCATCCTGAAAGAACGGTTCAAGATGGAGACTTCAGAACATTCTCCCGATGTTGCGCAGTGGGGACTGGCTTGCATCCTTAATCTCCAGGATGCATATTACCATGTGTCTTTCCGCCCCTGCCAGATGAGGTTATTCCAGTTTGCTGTGGGGACTCAGCATTTTCAGTTCTGAGTGCTCCCATTGCGATCGACCCCCAGGGTGTTCACCAAGCTGGTGGCACATTTCCACCTGCAGGACATTCAGTTATCCCTACCTGGGTGACTGGTTGGTCAAAGCGGCCCTCCGGCTACGGTCCTGGCACATCTCCAGCTAGTTTGCCAGGCATTACGAGACTGGGGGTTTCTGGTGAACTGGCAAAAGTCGCGACTGGAGCCCTCGAAGGATCTGGTATTGATCGGGGCTCAGATTTGCACCAGCATGGGGAAGGTTTTTCTATCCTTGAAAAGGGCCTGGCGCCTGCTGTCTGTCCTTGCCAGGGTTCTCAAGCGGCAGGGTGCCACGGCTCGCCTACTGCTCATGCTTCAGCGACACATGGCATCTTGTGTTTTTCTGGTCCCATGGGCTCGCCTTCCTTTGCGTCTCTCGTCAGCTGACCCACTGGCTCCCAGCTTTTCAGGCTTACGAGGCCCTGATTCCAGTGTCGGATGCTCTGAGGGCCGATTTACAATGGTAGTTGCAGGTTCCAAATCTCCAGGCAGGGGTGTCCCTGATCTAACCCCAGAAGACCATTCTTACTGCAGACACCCAGGTGGGGTTGGGATGCCACGTTGGGCGTCCTCTCGTCCCAGGGGTTGTGGGATCCAGATGAGGTTCCTCACTCGTCCATTTGGAAGGAGTTGTGTGCCATTCTCCGGGCCGTTTCGTCCTTCAGAATGTTTCTGGAAGGCCGGGTAGTGGTGGTCTGGACAGAAAATACCACAGCTTTGACCTATGTCAACCCCCAGAGGGTCCGGCCGCTCCTTGAATTCTCTGGCTGCTCAGATCGGTTCCCAGGGGGGGGGGGGGGGAGTCAAACCTGGTGTCCCTGGTGGGCTGGGTCAGGGGTGTAGACAATGCTTGGGCGGATCGGCTCAGCTGCCGGTTCCCCTCCAGTTCAGAACTGGTTCTGTCAGACAGGGTGTTTGCGGAGCTCTGCATCAGCTTTGGGTTCTAGATCTCTTTGCTTCTCTGGCCTCTGCGAAGGTTCCTCCCTTCTGCTCCCAGTTTCCGGCTAAAGGGGTTTGGGGGGTAGATGCCCTGAATATAGAGTGACCCTGGGGTCTCCTTTATGAGTGCTCTCCTCTCCCCCTTCTTCCTCGGGTGGATCAGCACATCAGGGAAAGCAGGGCGACAGTTCTGTTGGTTGCTCCTTTTTGGCCTCATCAGAGCTGGTTTCCCTCCCTAATGGAACTTGTGTCCCGAGAGCCTTGGCTGATTCCGAGGTGGCCTTGTCCCCTGCAGGAGGGGCTGGGGATTGTCATCAGGCAGAGTCAATGGGCAGTTTGGCTATTGCACAGGTCTCGGTTAGTTTCCCCAAGGTTCTTCGGGCCCTGTGTTCGTGTCTATCCTTAATGCTCGAAGGCGTTCTACTCTGAAAGCGTATGACAGGCACTGGGGCCACTTCGGCTTGGTGTGGGTGGTCTGGGATCCCTCCCCTCCGTTCTGGTCTGCCAGCTGTTCTCCAGGAGGGTTTTGACCACTCCACGCTCCCAATAGGCCTCCATTGAAATCCTCTTAGGGGACTCTGATGACCACCTGGAGGGGAAGATCTTGGTGGGGGAAGTTTCTTTGGGGCATCTCTGCTTCCCATCCATGTGCCTATAAGGGCCTTTCCCCTTGGGATCTCCCTCTAGACTTGAGATTCCTTCATGGTCCTCCTTTTGAGCCCCTGTCTGAAATTGATATCAAGCACCTTACTCTGAATACTGCTTTCCTGATTGCCATCATGTCTGAGCGTAGGCTGGGGGAGGTTGTGTCGACCCAACTTTTTTTTTTTTTTCTTTTTTTATTTGCATTTAGTTCATTAACAAGAATAAATTCGAGTAGAACCTTTGCAAAAGAACATGTTAAAATCCATGTAAAGAAAGAAATCAAACATTTAAAATTGCATTACTTTACAATAGCACACAATACTTTAAAATACAATTTAAAATACAGGTGCAAAAGGTTATATCATAATTAATATCTGGCTCCTCATTTACAAATATACCAATCGATTTACCATCTAAACATTTCATTCTCCACGCAAAATAAGTTCTTTTTCTATATGCTTACAAAAGCTTACTAATTCATAAATTAGACTGTTGTGAACTCCTTGCATCATACGAGACCATAGAAACTCGAGGCAATCCTCAAACCCTATAATCAACAAATTTCATAAATCTTACTGTACGAATTTTTTTAAAATGGGGACAATAGAGTAGGAAATGCTTCAATGTTTCGCGTGGTTCATTACATTCATCAAATCGACATCCCACAGAAGATGTGGTGACATTTGTTTGCCAATTCTTAGTTCTGTCTCTAGTATGGTAAAGATTAAATCTAAATCGAATATATGCCTTCCTGGTAATTTCACAGGGGAATAAAGTGATATGTGCATAGCGAGGGATGCGCTGCTTAACAAAGGCACCGTATTCTTCATAAGATTTATATGTCATGATCCGATCAATAGTTACACACCAGTCTAATTCAAAGAGTTTTTTTTTAGCATAGCAAGGGCGAAGATGAACATCATTCACTGTAATATTCACTTCACTTAAAAGTTGTTGCATTTTCAGTTGGTAATTATAAAAAGAAAGAGAACAGCGGGTGTCCAGCATCTTGTTCATATCCACATATAATGAATTAGTCGGTGGATAATTCATTTTCGGAAAGTTGGATAACTGTCTCCATTTCCATCTAGACGATAGTGCCACCAACCCCAATTCATGTCGGATGATGGCATTTGGAATGGACATTGGCAAAAACATCGCTGCTTTTAAGAGTGAACCTTGTAAACAATCCAACATATTAGACATATCACACAAACAAATATCTAGTGCATAAAGAATGACACTCTCAGTCTTCAGGGACATAAAATCAATTAACAGAGTTAATGAAAATTTGCAAAACCGGGTATAAATCCTTTTCATTTGCGAGAGGAGTGGCCTGGTTTTGCGTTTGATAATGTCTGTCCATAATTTAATGGAATTCTGGTCAGAGAGATGATACCCCAAGTAAATAGCGTTGTTAATACAAGATATCTGTGTATCCATGATATGCCATCTAAAACTGCCCTTTTTCTGCTTCACTCCAAATTTCATTATGGCAGTTTTTGCCGGGTTGGGAGTCAGATTGTGATCCTTTGCAAATCCCTCGAAGAGTATTAATTTCGTTTGTAACCCTACAGGAGTAGGGTCAAACAAGATAATATCATCTGCAAAGGCAATCCATTGCAAAGATATACTCCCAACCTTCACAGAAAACAGGTTCATATTTTCCCAGTTCTTATCCAGATCCGCCATGTATAGATTGAACAGGGTTGCTGCAAGATTGCAGCCCTGTTTCAAACCCAATGCTGTTCCTATTGGAGCTGTGGTACCCCCATCCTGTGATATTTTTATTCTATAAGTTGTATTGGTGTGCAATTTCATAATCCAATACATTAAGTCATTTGAAATTCCAAAAGCCAACATTTTCATCCACAACAAGTTGCGGACAACATTATCAAAGGCTGCACTCATATCAATCATTGCGATGTATACTGGATTAGAGTTCTTATTTTTTGCTCCAGCAATAACATGCGCAAGGGTAATTGCATTTAGAGTTGTACTCATATTCTTCCTGAAACCTGTTTGAAATTTAGAATAAAGACCCTTGGTCTCAATAATTTTCTCCAAATCGTGAAGAAGTAAAATCGCAAAGATTTTAGCCTCAGTATCAATTAGGGAAATCGGGCGATAGTTTTCAGGACAAGAAGGATCACCCCTCTTAAATATGGGGACTATATTTGCAGTTAGCCAAGATGATGGAATTTCCCCAGAATTGAAGATGGTTTCAAATTTGGTATTTATGATTACTGCCCACATAGCAGGATCCGCCTTGTAGAGACAAGGGGGAAGCCCGTCTGGTCCTGCGGCCTTAGAATACGACAATCTCGAGATCGCCCAAATTATGTCACTAATGCTCCAATTAAACCGAGGGATCCTGGTAGGGTCTAGCAATATACCAGGAAGAAATTGGAACTTATAAGGCAGTTGATATTTGGCAGTTATATACATCTGCCATGTCTGATCAGAGATACAATTCGGCATAGATAATACGGCATTTTTTGGGTCAGCTTTTAGAGTGCGCCATATTGCTCGGGTGTCATGTGACGTGATGGCACGGATTAGAGTACAGTTCTCCTCATTATGTCTTGAGATCCGGGCGAACCTTAAGTTTTGTTTATACTGAGACATGATTTGACTCCGCCTTTCTCTAAGTCTTTCAGTACCTAAATCATAGTATTTCAATTGTCTTAGGGCTTTATTTTTTTCCCTTTTCAACAGTTTGCATTTCTGATCATAGATATGAATATGTTTCACATTGCTGCGGTTTTTACAAAATTTGAGCAATACGGTTTCAACTATTTTGGAGTACTCCTTATCAGATAGTTTTGTTCTTAGATTGGCACCGTATTGGTCAACTCGCAGTGTTTCTCGTGATATGTATTTGACAATCTGATCGCACAACCCATTATTCCACCTGATTGAGTGCTGAGGGCGATCAATTTCTACTGCTGTTAGTGAACTATTTACTCCTAACAAGTGACATTTCAATTTCAATGATGTTATAAGTTGAGCATGGTCACCAATCGATATAGGATCTATTACTAATGGGGCCATGTAAGCTATGAGATTACGAGTAACAAAGATAAAATCTATCATAGAATTCTTTACTCCTCTTTCCCATGTAATTTTTGATTTCATGTCGTATGTCACCAAGTGATCCATGTCCCAATCAGTTAGGAGTTCTCTAAACTTAGCTCCTCTAATGCATGCTAAGGTTGCAGATTTAGATAGACTATTTTCATTCACATTTCTACAGTCACAGTTAAAATCGCCACCAAGAATGATCTCACAGTTCTGATACATACTAGCGGAAAATTCTAAGCATGCTTCAAGGTCATCGAACATCTCATCAATAGTTAAATTAGCCGGATTCCAATATAATGAGATGATAATTAATGATGAATATCTGATTGAGGGTATGTCAAGATGAACCCCTAATAAACTCGGAGAGTTCCAAACCAATTTAGGTTGAACTTTAAACGAAGTGTTTATTGCAATCGATAAGCCCCCAGATGGGCGGCCTAATAAATGTCTCTTAGCTAACGAGTTAAAAGTAATATAACCAGGGATTAGTAGAGGTTCAGTTTTCATCGACTCTTGGATTATAATTATCGTTGGTCTTTCATCGCTAATAAGATTGAGATGCCAGTTCGTTAAATTCACAAAGCCACACGAATTCCAAGATATGATTTTAAGTTCTTTGTAATTAGATAGCTATGTGACTGGTTTTATAGGTAATGAGGTAGTATTAGAAGACAAAATGGCCAAAAGCATAGGTTCCAGCCAAGGAAGGCCATTTGTTTGAGCTACGGCTTTCAGAATCTCAGCCAAATCAAGTTCCAAGCCCATATTTGTTTTAACAATGGGTAAGGTCAGATCAATACAATTTCTATCGATCACCTTTGGTGGATCTAAGAATAGGGCAGCGTCATCCTCGGATCCAAAGGTAGATAATACCAAGCCCTCTCTTTTTATTTCCTCCCGATTGAACCAAATAAATTTCATTACTGCCTCAGAACTAAGATAACATAAGGCCCTGAAGTTGTTGATTCTGGCCATGGAGACTCTGGTAATATCAGCAGATTTAACCATTCTCAATTGAGGTATTTTTGAAAAAAGGGAGAAAATAAATGAACGATTAATACGTTTATCTACCAGTACCTCAGCGTTTCCTTCAAATCCTATAATGTATTCCTTTATCTCATCTGACTGCAAGGGCCTGTCTGGGATTGACGCTGGAACAACTGGGATTACTGCTTCCACAGCAGGATTAGTTAATAAATTATTAAGTTGTTTTGATAGGATCTTGCTATAATTATTTGTGTTCCGATTGTCCACAAAGAGAGTTCTACTCAGAGCTACAGAGGCTTCACCATTTTTGTACAAGGGAGGATTGGTATTAATATTTTGTGGTAGTGATCTGCTTTGCGCAGGGCCATGTATGGATATACGATTTGGAGTCATTACAGTATCAATTGTTCCAGCATGATCGGAACAACTGAGCTTAGGACTCTCCTTATGGAGCACGGCCGATGAGTCAACCAATGTAGACTTTTTGAGGGTCCTGCCTGACCATGTGGTTTTACGTTGTGATCCAAAGTTTTTGCCTACGGTTGTGTCTCGGTTTCACACGTCTAAGTATCTGGTTCTCCCTATGTTTTTTCAAAATCCGTACACGCCGGACGAGGTGGCTTGGCATGCCATTGATGTGCGGCGGGCAGTTATGGAATATTTGGCTCGGACTGCCCCGTTCCAGCAGTCTGATAGTCTTTTGGCCCTGCTAGTGCGGTGCGGAAGGCCTCTGTGGTTTCCATTAGCCGGTGGATCCGTACAGTGGTCTCCATGGCTTATGTGGCTGCTGGCCTCCCTGTGCCTGTCCATGTTCAGGGTTGTTCTACCAGGGGTATGGCTGCTTCCTGGGTGGATGCTTGGGGGGGCGGGCGTCCGCTACAGGAGATTTGTAGGGCTGCCACCTGGCAGATCAGAGCACCTTTGTCAACCACTATCGGTTCAATGTCTCCCAATCCGGGGATGGTTCTTTTGGAGTTGGTGTTTGGTCTTTTGAAATGTGATTATTGGAGTCAAAATTGTGCTTTATGTTGCTGCACCTCTGCCTCTGTGTCTCATTGGGACCTCTCCTCGTTGCTGCTCTGGTATACCTCAAGAGGCAAGTAATGTTCTCTTCTTCATCACAGTACTGACGACCCTCCTCTCCCTCCCTGCGGGCATGGTCCCATGCTCTGGCTTGGTTATAATAAACTGAGGGTTGTCAGTAAAGGGGAGGAGTTATACCCGAAAAAAGAAATAGAAGAAGGGCCTTAGTCAGAGGCAAGGGCCTCAAGGGGTAAGTATTGTGAGGAGGAAGAGTAGGACTAGGAGTAATGAATATAACCGGTAAGTAATCAGAGCATTTTGCGTTATGCCAGTGAACCCGATACTCGGGAACAAAACTAAAATTCACAACACAGTATGTGAATAACAAAAATTCACAACACACTATGTGAATTACAATCACCTGTCACTATTCGGAGCTTATGGTAAATAAACAAGCTCCATCAGATATGTAATGTTGAATGCAAGAATGTGCACATTTCATGTGTTTTTCCTACCCGACTATGGCACCCTGAGATTGAAGTTAAACATGCAGTTACCATGTGACAAAAACCTGACTAGCAATATACTGGGGGTTAAAGAACACACGTTTTATAACATTACATTGGCAAACTCTCCTACATGATAGGGTCAAGAAGCCACGCAATAGCAAACTCTCCTACATGATAGGGTCAAGAAGCCACGCAATAGCAAGCGTCAACAACCTAACACTCAAAACCGCACCTCTAGATTAAGTTCCTGATCTTGAAACTCTTGACGGCCCGTCCCCTGATGTCTAGGGCATGCAAAACGAGCAGCATGTACCCTTTGCTTAGACACAGGGTGCATGAAAGGTCACACTGTAAGTGAGCGCACTGAGCCCAGCTACCCAAATGCTACTGGTGTTGGGTGACCGAGAGAAAGACCACCTTCCACAAATCTGCCCTCTCTGAGAACAGCAGCAGGCACACCCCCGCCCAAGAGCAGTGTAAATACAGAGCTGTAGTCCCATCACCACGCACGTAGGACAACAACCAACCCCCGCTCCCCTCACGCCCTATCACACACTCAGGCCTCTGCTGCACTCACCGTGCGAGAAACTCTCCATGCTTCCGGGGTTTCCTGCTCACCAGCGTCCACTCTGCAGCCAGAGATCCCAGATGTAAAAATAAAACAAATGACAAAATAAAAAAACTACGACAGAGCGCAGCTAGCTGACAGTCTGATTCTACAGCCAGTCAGTCCTCAGTTCAGCAGCTTTGGTAGAAGAGCGCGGCCGGTATTATCTTATAACTCGCACCCATGCATTCCAGTCTTCACTGCTCGTCTGCTATCTTCGGGCGCTCCGCCCTTTGATCACCGATTCGCTGCTTGAGCAACAGCCCCGCCCTCTCTCCTGCAGAGTGGCGAGCTGTCAGAGCCAGGACTTCGGGCGTACCAGACAAAAGCAGCTGCACGCCGAGTTCTGTTTTGTAATGATTGATGAAACCAACTTTTCTCTGGAAAACCAAAATCCCATAAAACTAAATTAAGCCTGCCAGTGGCAGCCTCCTCCTATATTAATAAAGATTCTAAACACGTAAAAGTTGCAACCCTTTTATTTTAATTAAACGTTTTAGACGCTCGATTCATAAAACTGTTTGTAATTCTCAACTTTTCGCTTTTTTTCTAACTTGGTTGTGTCATAAGAAGGCGTTTGGCAAAACAGAATATATGTTCAAAGCACACTTTCGAGACTGAATGTACTTTCCAGAAATTGTTTGCATCACATTTTCGCCCTTTTCCAGCGTGGGGCTGCACTTGCTTATTTGTTCTGTGCTGTCAAATGTGGGTCATGCAAAAACAAACATAGCTCTCAACCATTTGAGTCGCAAAAGCGGGTGAAAACACCCGATTTTGTTTTTGGCGGGTGAGAGGCCCATTGAAATGAATGGGGCTGCAGGAGGCTTGGCGGGTGAGTCCACTCTTTACAAGGCGGGTGACACCCGCCAAAAGCGTGTGAGTTGAGAGCTATGAACAAAACAACGGAAAACCGCCGAATTAACAGAAACCTGCCAAACCCAATGAAATAAAGCATTTTAATGCAAACCACTGTACTACAAGGATATGAAACCAGCCAAACCAACATAACCCTTGAAGGGAAGGGCATATACGACTCTCATCACCACCCTGTTATGTCCTGGCCTGCAGTCACGAGTTGCATAGTAGTTAGGCTGTTGGCGCATGCGCAGCCCATAACGAGGCTCGCGCATGCGCATTGAGAATAAATAAAGTCCCAGCCGGCAGTTGCGGCCGGGACACCGAGCAGGCAACACACGTCCCGTGTGTTTCTTCCATGTGAATGCCTGTGCACGCATACATGTCAACATTTCAACCCACCTGTGCGGGAGATGACGTCTGAAAAATCGGGTAACAGAGATTTTCCCATGGGAATGTATTGGGCAAAGATTCATTTTAGGCCGGAGAATGTGAAAAATAGCAAAAATGTTCACGCAAAAGTCGGGAGTCACCCGCCTAACAGGCCGATTCATGTAATTAATGTGCGCCGAAAATTGCAGCGCAAGCGTGCGAAAGCGTGCAAATCACAGTGCCAGTGCGAAAATCGCAGCGAAACCCGCGCACAGCAATTCATGGAAGTCCGTGCGCGTGGAAATCCATGGATGTGCGCCAAAATCCTGTACGGCGCACGCTGGTGCACACGCCTTCAAACAGCGTGCGCTAAGCGCACGGCGAAAGCGCACATAGCGTGGCGCACACAACAAAAGTAGGCGTAATACGGGGCGTGACACGCGGAATGGGGAACAACGTGTGAAAATGTGGGCGTCACGGGGGAAGTACAGGAGGCAAGTGCGTGGAACGCCCACACGCTCGCCTACAACGTGTATTCATGGAATCAAACGGGGCTAACGCGTGCACTAAAATAGACGCGCTAATCCGGAAACACGTACGCCAGGAGGCGTACGTGGACCTGCGCAGCATAAAAGTGCACGCAAACAACAAACAAGCACAGACGCCAGGATGAATATACCGTTCCTAGCAGCAGTGGTCGTGGGATACCGCAGGAGCAGGAGCAGGATAGTCAGGGCCAGAATTTTCACACCCAGAACCAGCCTTTTTGGGATGCCTGATGACCAGGTGTATGGAAGGTACAGGTTTCCACCTCACATAATACTCGACCTGGTGAGTGAGTGGGAAGATAACCTCACATCACCCACCCTGTGCTCCCAAGCACTCAGCCCCCTGGAGAAGGTCCTCAATGTACTGCACTTCTTGGCCACTGGTTCATTTCAGTGGACAAGTGCCATAGTGGGGGGGGTGTCATAGGCCACGCAGTCACGCTGCCTGCACCAGGTGTTGGGCATTATGACTGCACGCCCATCAGTCCGCAGTCCATATACCTGCCCAGAACACCTGCCGAAAGGCAGGCTGTCGTCCAGGATTTCTACGGGGTAGCACACTTCCCCAAAGTGCTAGGTGCCATTGACTGCATCCATGTGGCTCTACGTCCTCCCAGGGCATCTGAGCACATCTATAGAAACCGCAAGCACTGGCATTCCATCAACGTCCAGGTAGTATGTGATGCCAAGGGAATCATCATCTCAGTATATGCCAACTATCCAGGGTCCACCCACAACAGTTTCATTTACAGAATGTCAAACCTAAACCGGGACCTAGAAGCTGGGCGGCATGGCGATACATGGCTGCTTGGTGAGTATAAATGCCACAGCACATGCATGCATGTCAGATACTGAGTAATGTCACAACCCCACTAATGATAGCCATCACCGCCTCCCCAGGGGACAGTGCCTACCCTCTGAGCACCCACATGATGACGCCAATTTGGAACCCCACCACGCCACCCGAGGTAAGATACAACACAGCCCATATTGCAACCCGTTGCATAGTGAAGCACACATTCGGAGTGCTCAAGTCACGCTTTCGCTCCCTTGACCGTTCTGGCGGGCAGCTGTTATACGCTCCCCCAGTAGTGTGCAGGATCATAGTGGCAGCATGTGTCCTGCACAACGTTGCAACACGATGGGGCTTGCCGGTGGACATGGTGGTGCCCCCACATCCCCAACCACATGCACGCCCGCTGCGCATGGGAGGGAAAAGGGCACGGGGTGAGGCAGCCCGTACGCAGCTGGTGGCTAATTACTTCACCTAAAATCACACCCCTGTGGAGTGCACACAGCCCTGGCACATACCAGCTGACAATCAATGATGATGACATAAGGGACAGTCAACTGTCACAACCATACCAGCCTGAGATTGGTCACCTGGAAGTGTTACATTGTGTGCATTCCTACCTACACAAACACCACCAATGCTGTGTCATCAAAAGACATTTCTATGCTGCTAAATTCATGACCCCCTTGCAAAATACAACATGACAACAGTGCCATGTCACCCAACCCTCCCCAGCTCCGCCACCCAACACACCATGGCATGTCATGCTATGTGAAAGCAAACAAAGCAATCCCCAAAACCTGACACAAGTGTCACAAAGTACACTGTCCCTAATGGAAACTGGCCACACACAATATGCTCCCAGTAATGTAAAACTAACAACACACATGACCAAATACTTACCAACAATACAATGCAGCAACACAACCTCAAACATAGGAAAAACATGACAGTACTAAGTTAAAGTAGTCGTAGTCTTACAACCTGAATATGCCACCACATCTACCCCTTCCAACTGTAGTGTTGCATCCTCCCAAATTTGTCAGTGTACTGCATAGAACATGAACTCCATCTCCAAATTAGATGGCCTTGTGAAGACATGAGGAATGCACCTGCAAATTTGGAGGGAGACATGGAAGCACAAGCACATATCAATACACCATGCAGTGTACAATACAACAACAATATCCACTAGGAATGTATACAGAGTATTGACTACAGACTGCCCACATAGCTCATGGGAGTCCAACGTCACTGTGTAATTCACTGTCACTTGGGCACGGGAAGCAGGAGGGGTGTGTGTCTCACGAACCCAAGCATCTAACCCAAACTCAGGACAAGCCTGCATGTGCCCAGCTGGAATACAGTGGATGCCCATGGGAGCCACACAAGGCAACACACTGTAAAAAAATTTAAAAAATCAAAAATCAAAAATGGCCATGTGGGGGCCAAGGGGGGGAGGCCACCCAGGAGGTCTGAGGACAGGGTGCGCACCAACAGCCACCTGTGTGGATGTTGGGGAAAAAACACCTCCATGGGCTCATGGGCTCATGGCCTGCACGGCTACGCTATTGTGGGAGAATTGCTGCTGTCGCTCTCATCACCCTCTGCTGCTGCATCAGGAGGTGGTGGTGCTATGGGAGGCAGCCCACGCAAAGCCCTGGTATGGTCCTCCATGGCAGCAAGCATGCGGGTGCTGAAGGTCTGATTCTGGAGGATTAAAGTGCAGAGATCCCCATGCACCACCTCACTGGTTGCATGCATTTCTGCACGAATGGCCTCCCGTGATGTCCGGATCTCCTCACGTGTTGGCTGCATCTCAGCTGAGAGCGAACGTGTGAGCCGCTCCAGCTGCTGTTCTGTCCTGAAATTAGTGGAAGCCTCAAGGTCAAGAAGAGTCTCCTTGAGGTTATGGAGTTCTTCACTCAGGGCTTCCCTGTGGGCATGGGACTCTATTGAGATGGATTGGCGCAGAGTCTCCAGTGCCGCCCGTCGGTCCCTGTTGGACGCCAACATGTCTTCCCTGTGTGATTGGCAAATGGAGTCTGTTGCCTGCTGTAGTAGCTCCATCTGCCTTTCAGGGGGGACAATGGAAGTGGCCACCCTCTCCATTGCTTGAGCCATCATCTCAACTGATGCTGCCTGTTGGGTTGCCATACCGTACATGGATTGTTCCCATACGGTATTGCCTGGTGGCGTATGGCCACCGCGTCGGCGGGCACCACACCTGTTTGGGGCAAGGCGATCTGCGCCTTGCTGTGCCGGCACTGCCTGAAGTTGCAGGAATGCATTCCCCCTCTTATCTGCTGGCCCAGGAACAGGATCAGATGTTGTGGAGTGTGACCCTGCATCCGTAACCGTCAAAGGTGGACTTACCAACACTGACATCCCCATAGAGGGTTCTACCCCTGGTGCAGGTGGGTTGGACAGAACAGAATCCCTGCCAGAAACACTTACCTGCGACGGCACATAGGTCTCATCATCCGAATCAGCACCTGAATAGAGGTCTGGGGAGGTGCACCCAGAGACACCCCTGGACAGAATGGTCTGCAGCAAGATTGGGTTCTCACCCACCACCACACCACGTCCCCCACTGGTGCCCGGTCGTGCCTGAGAATCCTCCTGGGTCTGCACCATCTCCTCAACCTCAACAGCATCAAGTGTGT
Organism: Ambystoma mexicanum; assembly: GCF_040938575.1. NCBI lineage: Eukaryota > Metazoa > Chordata > Amphibia > Caudata > Ambystomatidae > Ambystoma > Ambystoma mexicanum. Next base: position 788,165,143 of record NC_090935.1, on the reverse strand, counting down.
CATCCCCTGCAAAAACATGAAAGACAAAAAATGGAAACAGGCATTAGCACCATAGCACACAAATAGGCCTGACAAGCTACAGAAGCAGTACATGATTTACACATGTCCCACATGACTATAACCCTCCCATGCATGCACTGTCACTGAGTTTGAAGGGGAGGCAAAAGGCAGACACCGATGACACCAAGATGGAAGAGCAACACATTTGCTGCATGCTGGGTAGCACTGCCATCACACATTGGCCTGTGAGTGGCATGTCCAATACACATACATGACACATGCCATCACACCGATGGCATGTACCATAGCCATGGTACATTCCACAAGTACATCTATATGTCAGTGAATGAGTACTGTCAGCCATCCATGTGAGATGGACATGATGAGATGAAAAATGCTACATAGTGTGACAAAATACGCATGTGCCACACACTGCAACACAGTGTACAAAAATACAGTGATTGCAGGGCGATGTAGACATCAATGGTTGTGCACTTCAACATGACAGGAAACAACTATCATGTTCCACATTCAAACAGGCCCCAAAAATGTATGTCATCAGGCCAATACTCAATCAGCCTGAATTGTCAAATCGTTCACCTAACAAGGCAACACATGTGGGCCAAGGTGGGGTTCACCAATGACAGAAGCATGTCACATATGTGACAATAGGGCTAAGGAATGCGTAGCAAAAGTGGGAGAATTGAAATAATCAGCCTGAACGAACACTGAAAAATACAAACAATGTTGTTGCAAGATGCCACTTCAAGGGCAACTGCCGTAATGTTGCGCTAAATTACTACTGTGGGCAGAAGGGATACTGTCACACCCAAATCCAAGGCCGATGAATGTTTTGGATGAAGCACCTGGGTGACCCATACCACTCAGGCACACACACCCTCACCTGGCACTCAATCAGAACCCGTCACCCAAACAACATGCACATGGATTACACACACATGCATGGGCACTCACCGGACAATGCGTCGTAATCAGGTAGTTCTTCCACACCTTGGATCTGTTCCTCTGTGACGAAGGACCCAGCAACAGACTCATGTTCAGTAAGTTCGTTGTCCTCTGGTGGAGACCCACCGTCACTCACCAGAGTAGCGGCATGATTTGAGGCCAGTGTCATAAATCTCCCCCCGTCTCACCTGGGATCGCTTCTTGCTCTGTTCCGTGGGAGGATTCCTCTTGTGGACGGATCGGGTCTTGAATAGACTCGCTCGAGTCTCGTCCGGCTGCAGAACGCGTTCAGAGTTCCGGGAAGGCCGTTGTTCCAGGATGTCCAGGGAAGTAGGTAGCGGTCGCTAAGAATGGGCATTCCAGGAGTCGAGTAGAGGGAAAGGAAGAAGGAAGGAGGAAGGGAACCAGGATCTTGGATGGAAGATTCGCCGAACAGCACACACACGTCGAGTCACTACCTAATGATAGCTTTGAGACGTGCGGGGCTGCGGGGGCGTGGCTAATTTATAGGACGTGCCGTGTGCGTCGTGATAGCTGGTGTGAGGCTAGTCGCTTTTTGCGGCCATGTTGGGAGTAACAAGGAATACAAGCACCGGTGCGATAAGGACCAGGAGGTCCAGAAAGGGCAAGTTCTATGGGTCATGACAGCATGCCTCCTCCGAAGACCTGTTCCACCAGGTTTGCCCGGGTGTATGAGATGGAATCTTCTAAGCAGTCGAGGGGTATTTACGTTAGAAACTGGTTCCCAGGTTCGCTCGCTAGGAGGGTATCCTTTCCATTCAACCAGTTATTGAAGTTCCAGGTATACCTGGAATCGCATATTCGGGACGCTTCATATTCTAGCTGATCATTCACAACAACAGGACTCGGCCTGCAGGATTTTTGGGAGGATTGGATGTAAGGTTTCAATAGGGAGGTGTGAAAAACTGGGTGTATTTTCTTCCAGGAATTGGGTAGCTTGAGTCGGAATGAGACAGGGTTGACAACCTCCTTTATGGAAAATGGTCCATAGTACCGAGGAGCCAATTTGTTTGGCCGTAGATGTCAGGGTAATAGTTTCAAGGACAACCACACTTAATCACCAACAGAATAGGAGGGCGCTGGTCTTCTCTTGGAATCCGCATAGAGCTTAGTGCGTGTTTGGGCCTCTTTAAAATGTTCCTTGGCTTCCTTGTGAATGTTGATGAGAGTCTGTATCCAAGAGTCGAGAGTAGGTACTGGAGTGGGATGTGGAAGAACAGAAGGTAAAACGGACGGGTGAAAACCTTGACTGCAATAGAAAGGGCTGACCTTGAGTGCAGAGTGATCAGAATTGTTGTAGGCAAACTCGGCCAGGGGTATGAGGAGAGACCAGTCATCCTGAACCTTGGTGGCAAAACAACAAAGATATTGCTCCAGAGTTTGATTTACACGTTCCGTGGCTCTGTTGGTTTGTGGGTGATAACCTGATGAGAGAGCGCGTTGGAACCCTACAATGCGACACAGATGTTTCCAGAATTGTGAGACATATTGAGGTCCTCGGTCTGATATGATCTTGGAAGGAAGTCCATGGAGACGGAAAATATCTTCCAGGAAGATTCCAGCAAGTTCTGAGGAGGATGGTAGCTTATACAAAGGTGTGAAATGAGCCATATGGGTGAACAAGTCTATGGTTACCATGATGGTCGTGTACCCTCGGGAAGATGGTAACTCCACAATGAAGTCTGTAGCAATAAACTCCCATGGTCTTGTTGGCAGCAATGGTTGCAGTAGAAGACCCGCCGTTCTCTTGTTATCATGTTGTCATGACCACTGCTTCCAAAGAGTCAGGACCTACCCAACATCCTTGGAAGCAGGCTCATAACATATACTATCGGCACCAGCAAGTCCCAATAGGGACCTTTTGGACCTTGTCCTGGCACCGGTGGTGCCAAGCTCATAGCATGGACCTGTCCCGGCACAGGAAGCGCCGGGCTCATAACAAGTGTGAAAGTGCTTGGGTGGACCTACCTGCAGCAGACCATGCTGCTTACTTACCAGCAAGATGATGTTTCACTCTCTTCTGGCAGGGACTACTTTTCCTTCTGGGTGGGGCAGGCACCACTCCCTGGATCATTGATGCTGGACCCCTTCTGGAAGCAGGAACTCTTTTGCCTGGGCGAGGCTGTGGAAGAAGACACCTAAGCACTCCTATGGACTATTTAAACCACACCCGATTGGTGCAATGTGCTTCGCGTTATTCTGCATCTGTAGCAGGACGCTCACTGTGTCAGCTCCAGCGAATCTTCAGTTCCGGATCCTGTGAATACGAAAATTACCTGCTGGGAACCAATCCTCAGTCTTCAGCAGCTCCTGCAAAACAAAAGGCACAGGTTAGGCAAAGGCAAAGTTAGCGGTTCAATTTACCCGATCCATCGGCAGCATTCAAGGCGTTTTTTCTGCATTTCTCGTCCGGCATCGGGCCTGCAAAGACTAAGAACATTGGTTAGTAACGCTTAGTTACAAAACTGCTTACCTGTGTTACGCTCGCTCCAACTCTGCTCGCGCTGCATTCCGGCACCTGTAAAGACAAAAGAGTCATTAAGGTGCATTCTACAGCCCTAGAGCAGCCTTTCTACTTACGTGCCTTCATATTCACCATCTTCTTGTTACGCTCTCTGCCACGAACCTGGGGGGAGCATCTTCTTCGGCACCGACAGCATCTGAAAGGGAAAAAACATAGGCCCTCATTACGACCCTGGCGGAGAACCATGGTGCAATTTGCACCATGGTCCATGGCGCAAAGCTGCCAACTCCGCCATGGGGGTTGGCGGACTTACCGCCCCATTCCGACCTTGGCGGGGCGGTAAGTCCCCAATCCCCATTTACCCTTCCCCATTCCCATTTTTGCCCCATAGGGTATAATGGGAGTGGGGAAGGCGTTAATTACGCCACCGTAAATTACGGTGGCGTAATTAACAACAAGTCCCGTAGCGCCATGGATTTTTCCGGCTGCAAAAAGCAGCCGTAAAAATCGCCATGGCGCTACGGGAACTCGTTGTCTGGCGGAAAGGTACGCCATGCATTACGCCGGCGTAAACCCCTTTCCGCCAGGGTCGTAATGAGGGCCATAGACATTAAGGAGATAAGACATTTGAAGAGAGCAATCTAAAGGGAACTTTAATACTTACAAGTCACGCTCGTGCAGCACACGATGGCATCGCTCTCAACTTACCCTCTGCAATTAAGAGGCTGAACTCATATCCAGTGAAGTAACTGGACCCAGCGCCCCTGCACTAGACGCAGGATGGAGAGCCCAGCATTCACCTATTTAAGGTGAGCACAACAATCGACCGAGTACCACGGGGAGAGAGGGAGAGAGGGGCTTGGAACTTCTCCCAACCTTCCAGCCACTAATACCTTGATTTTCCACTTGCAGACACCTCACCCTTCAGGTCAAACTTTCGGTGAGAAAGGGGCCAAATCCGGGAGCCAAACGAATCCTACGCCTAACGTTGAAGACGGTTTCACCGCCCAGTCAAGACCCGCGCCTCCGAGGGAACCAGGTGAGCGTTACGCATGTTTGTTTTGACTGCAGACAGTACAAGCCTTGACATACTGTTGTACGTCGGTCTTCATTTGAGGCCACCAAAATTGTGTTTGTATAAGACGGAGGGTGTTAGTTATACCACGATGACCGGAGTGAGGTGTATCATGGCAGAGGTTTATTATCTTGTGTTTTAATTTCTGCGTAGGAATGACCAGTGCATTGTCCTTGAGTAGATATTCTTCCTTGACTCTTAGATTCCATGGATTCTTCCTTGAAATCTCCTTCCAAAGGTCAGAGGACTGGGTTTGAGCTTGGATTTCTTCCAGGAGGTTGATTGCCTGAGCTACAAAGATAGTTTGGGGAAACATCTTAGGATAGGCCTTATCCTCAGTGGTTGCGTAGTCTGGACGTCCAGATAAGGCGTCAGCAATCATGTTTTGTGATCCGGGAATGTGAGTGATTTGAAACTGGTATTGGGCAAAGAAGTAGGCCCAACGGGCCTGATGACTGTTCCTGCACTCCAAAGACTGTAGGATTTGGAGATTCCGATGATCTGTACGGACCTGAACTGGATATCTAGCACCCAGAAGTAGGTGTCACCATTCAGTGAAGGGTTGGCGGATGGCCAGGAGTTCCTTTTCCAGGACGGAATAGTGAGTCTCACTGGGGGTCAGGGTTCGTGAAAGGTAAGCAATGGGGTGTTCCAGTCCATCCTCAAGTTCCTGTTTCAAGACCACCCCTATGGCGTAGTTAGACGTTTCCACTAGAAATGGGCGATTTGTGTCGGGTTGGGTCAGGATGGGGGCTTGCGTGAACTCTGTCTTCAAACGTTGGAATGCCTGATCTTGCGATGTAGACCAGATAAAGGGGGTGTCCATCTTCAATAGAGCTACGATCGGCTGAACAGTCTCTGAAAAGGTAGAAATAAACTTCCGGTAGACGTTGGCGAGCCCCAGGAAGGATTGCACCTGTTTCACAGAAGTGGGAGTGGGCCAAGCCAGTATGGCCTTTACCTTCGAAGGGTCCATGCCAATTCCTTCTGGGCTAAGGATGAATCCTAGGCAGTGAACAGAAGTAACGTGGAACAAGCATTTTTCGGGTTTGGCTAACAGTTTGTTTTCACAAAGTCGTTGTAGTACTGCCTTTACGTGTTCTTCATGTTTTAGAGGATCTTTGGAAAAAATCAATGTCTCATCCAGATAGACAATGACGAAGAGGAACAACATATCAGAGAACACCCTGTGCATAAAACACTGAAAGACTGCAGGAGCATTGGCTAGTCCAAAAGGCATGACTAGGTATTCAAAGTGACCAAAGGGTGTTCTAAAGGCTATCTTCCATTCACCCCCTTCCCGGATTTGAATTAAATGGTAGGCACCCCGGAGATCCAGCTTCGTGAAAATTACGGCTCCACTCACAACTTCCAGGATATCCGAAATCAGGGGCAGTGGGTATCGATCTTTGAGGGTGCATTGGTTTAAGCCTCGATAGTCGAGGCAAAGTCTGAGTTCCTTGGTGTCCTTCTTGGGAACGAAGAACAACGAAGCACCCGCTGGAGATTTCGAGGGTCTTATGGTGCCGTTTTCAAGATTGGTGTCGTGGTATTCCCGAAGGGCCTTTTTCTCAGGTTCTTAAAGGAAGAACATTCGGCCGAAGGGAATTACAGCTGAGGGATCTGTATCTATGGCATAGTCTTCAGGCCTGTGAGGGGGTAATGCTTGACTATGGCGGTAGAAAATACATCAGCATACTCCTGATAGGACTCTGGAACTTGTATGATATTGGAAACCATGGGTGGTGTTTCTTGGTCTCTTGGAGGTTCTTTAGGAGTTATCGAGGAAGGGTTCAGGGATAGACAATGGGACATACAGAACTCTGAGCCCAGGAATAATGATCCTGCTGTCCAATTGATATACGGATTGTGTTTTTGTAGCCAGGGCATACCCAAAACCATGGGGTAATGGGCTGACTTAATGATGTCGAATGTAATCCGCTCTTGATGATGATTTATGGAAAGTTGGATCTCTTTAGTCTGCAGGCTTATGGGTCCTGAAGAGAGGGGTCTTCCGTCAATTGCTTCCACCGGCTGCATGGTGTTTCGTGTCTCATATGGAATTTGATGACTAACTACCCAGTCTTGATCAATGAAAATTCCCATAGCTCCGCAGTCCACCAAGGCCAGAATGGGATAGGTCTTGTCTTTGGAGAGCGAGAGGAAGGCCTGTAGAATCACCAAACTATTTTGTCCAGGAGAGTTCAAGGATGGAATTGATGTGGAGCAAACATCTCTCTCCCGACACCTCGCTCCATCTAGGATCGGGAGCTGGCATTTCCCGAACGCCATGGAGGGGCTAGAGGGCATTCTCTAACAAGATGTTTATCCGAGGCACAATACATGCACAGGCCTGTGTGGATCCTTCTCATCCTTTCTTGAGGGGAAATAGGCCCACGGAAGGCTCCGATTTGCATGGGTTCCGGTTCTGTGTCAGGGGTTGGGTCTGAATCGGTTTTAACAGAGGTCTCAAGGGAATTCTTTTGAAAAGGTGTCTTGGTCTTTCTTCTTTCAGCCTTTCTTTCCTGGATTCGATATCTGCAGGGCTAGATCCATAAGAGCCTGGAAGGAACTAGGACGAGCTACCCGGGCTAATTCATCCTTAATGTCCTCGTTTAGACCCCTGCGAAATAGAGTGAAACTTGCTTCGGAGTACCAATCCGCTTCCTTGACCAGTTGTTTGAATCTAGTAATGTATGTTAACATATCCTGGGTACCCTGTCGAAAATCAAGTAAGCGTTCTTGAGCACTAAAAACCTGTTCTGGGCGGTCGAACATAGTCTTGAGTGCCTGAATGAATCCATCATAATCATCCAGGAGGGCATTCCCTGAGTTGACTAAGGGCGTAGCCCAGGTTAACGCGTTCCCTGTGAGGTGCGAGATAATGAAGCCCACCTTCGCCCTAGAAGTTGAAAAATAATAGGGCTTAAAGGTAAAATGCACCAAGCAGGAATCCAGGAATCCATGTAAGGATTTTGCTGATCCATCATATTTGTCCACCACTCCACCAAGTAACACACTGTCCTTGTTAGCGGGGTCGCGAGACAACACTAGCTGCTTTAGCGCAGCATTCTCAGCCTTTAAGTTCTGTACTTCAGTTGTGAGCTCTTGCATGCCACGCATAAGGTCCTGGACTGCTTTCTCCATAGCAGTATCAGTGTCGGTCGTTTGGCATCTCAAACTGTCATAAAACAACATACACATGGATTACACACACATGCATGGGCACTCACCGGACAATGCGTCGTAATCAGGTAGTTCTCCCACACCTTGGATCTGTTCCTCTGTGACGAAGGCCCCAGCAACTGACTCATGTTCAGTGAGTTCGTTGTCCTCTGGTGGAGACCCACCGTCAGTCACTAAACTAGCGGCATGATTTGAGGCCAGTGTCATAAATCTCCCCCCGTCTCACCTGGGATCGCTTCTTGCTCTGTTCCGCGGGAGGATTCCTCTTGTGGACGGATCGGGTCTTGTATAGACTCGCTCAAGTCTCGTCCGGCTGCAGAACGCGTTCAGAGTTCCGGGAAGGCCATTGTTCCAGGATGTCCAGGGAAGTAGGTAGTGGTCGCTAAGAATGGGCATTCCAGGAATCGAGTAGAGGGAAAGGAAGAAGGAAGGAGGAAGGCAACCAGGATCTTGGATGGAAGATTCGGCGAACAGCACACACACGTCGAGTCACTACCTAATGATAGCGTTGAGACGCCCGGGGCCGCGGGGGCGTGGCCAATTTATAGGACGTGCCGTGTCTGTCGTGAAAGCTGGTGTGAGGCTAGTCACTTGTTACGGCCACGTTGGGAGTAACAAGGAATACAAGCCCCGTCGGGATAAGGACCAGGAGGTCCAAAAAGGGCAAGTTCTATGGGTCATGACAGCCAGCTTGTTCTTTGCTCTGCGTTTCAGGTCATTCCACCGCTTGTAGCAATCATCAGCTGTGCACCTCACAAACCCAAGGGCACTTATGCGGTCTGCGATGGTCTGCCAGTGTGCCCTACATTGACCAGGTGTGGTCTTGCACCCTGGAGTCACCAACATTTCGCGGCTATGTGCTGACACATAGGTCACAAGTGCATCAAGTTCCGGGTCATTAAAGCTAGGCTTCCTTGATGTGCCGGAGTGTGTAGCCGTGTCTTGGGTCTCAGCCTGTTGTGCCAGAGCACCCTTCTTCCTCTTTTTTGAAGGTGGAGCGGACCCAGAGTGGCTTACGCCGCTCTGGTCAGTAGGGGCAGAAGCACCGCTGGACTGGGTAGTAGGAGTGTGGGAATGCACAATGACCATAGGTCTTGGTGCAGGCATTGGTTGCAAGGTGTTGTTGGCAGGGGGAACGTCAGTTTGATGGACCTGGCCCGCCACTCTCCTGGCTGGGAGAGTCAGAGCTGGGGCGGATGGAGCTGCAGCTGCCCCTGCAGCCTCCCCGCCCTGCCTACTTGGGGCAGCAGATGACATAGCTGCCCCAGATCCACGTGGCTTGGTGACAACAACTTGCACCGCCACACGTGGCCTAGACTTGCTGACCTGGAAGTCAGCCTGGGAGTCATCCTGTGCCAGGTGAGGTGCCACGATGGGCTGGTCCAACAAAAGCTGAGCTGGGATGGTCTCAGCCACGTTTCCCTCAATCGTGGGGGGGGGGCATGGGTGTCCCTGATAGGTCCTCCACACATGGGGGTATAGGGGCACCCCGCAAATCCCGGCCACGTCCCCTACCGCGCCCACCACGTCCACCTTTTGAAGGTCGGCCACCTTTGCCTCCCTTACCGCTTGGTCGCCTCCCAACCATGGCACTGATGTTGTTGTGCATATGGGAGGAGCAGTAAACTATTGTCCTGGGCAATTGGGGGTCAAAGGGGTAGGGTACTAGATGGAATTTGTACCCTAGTTCTCTAACAAGGCTGTCTGTGACCCCTGGGGGAAGATGACGAGTCACGCAACGCACAGGCAGTCCAAAAACAAAAACTAACGTGCACGTAACCCCTCGTAGACCACGTGTGTGGAAAAATGAACCCGCACTACGCTGTGGCACCCAGAAGCAGAAAAATAAGCGTACGCGTAATACACGCAGCCTACAATGACCTCTGAAGGGGTACGCGACACACGGGGCAAGCACAGTTGGTAAATACATGCGCGACTCAACGTCTGCCTGGAAAAAGAATGTGAAAAAGAAGCGCGTGTGCGCGTTGGCAACACCCCAGCCAAAAGAAGAATTGTACGCTGTCTGAGGAGACAGGACAAAAGGAGAAGTGAACGCTGTTTGAGGAAACAGGCCCAAAAAATGAAGGAAAATGAAAGCTGTCAGAGGTAACAGGGAGTACGAACTAGAAACGCTGTGAAGTAATTGCGTGTGAACTGACAAGAAGTACAGATTTCACCCACTCCCTCTCCACAAAAAGCACGTACAAGGAAATGGCGTCCTACACATAGCTTTTAAACCGGCTCACACGTACACGTCACATATGCGTGTACACGGGCCCTTTCCTCCAATTACACACGATGACACTCGGACGTGCAGTTTTTCCACATGGGCTCTGTCATCATGTGCTATGAGGGAAACACCCGCACGCGTCACATCACAGACGCGCTTATGCGCTAAGGGCCTTTGGTCCAATGAAACCGCGTACGTGTGCTGACGCGCTTACGCGCTAAGGGCCTTTCCTCGAATTACACGCAGACGTGCAAGATTTTCACGTGCCAAATCACTCCGTATCAAGCTGGCCACGCAACAACACATGGAAGACCACGCTCCTGCCCAGAAGGACGAATTACTGCCCCCCAGATCCCTGAGCACGCTCCCACCTGCCATCTGCTGTTGCCTGACTGCCTGCTGCCCACATGCCCTGCTATTTGCTGCCTGCACATCCGCCAGGGGTGCAGTTGCTGTCACCACCCCTGCTGGAACCAAAGACTCCCGACTGGTATACCATCGCTCCACAGCCCAGCCCCAGGACCCAGTTGCCCACCCACTCCCGCTTCTGGGGTTGCCATGTCAGGCACAACATCATCTGGCACCACTGGCAACCCCCAGCCAGAGAGGCAGAGGGCCACCAGCTTCACTGCCACCGAAGTTGGTGTCCTGGTGGAGCAAGTCCTGGATCAGTATGATGCCCTCTTCGGAAGTTCGTGCGCCGACAAGGAAGGACGGACCAGGATCTGGATGGACATCGTGACTGCCATCAACGCGGAGGGGGTGGCAGTCCGCGACTTACAACATGTCGAGAAGCGCTGGGAGGACTTCAGGTCCAGGACCCTCAACAAGGCCGGGCGCCTCTTGAAGGCAGTGGATGCTAAGGGGCGCCGGGGCCACCTGTCGGAACACCAAATGAGGGTCCTGGAACGCATATTCCCAGCGCTCCACGTCCAGGTCCTTGAGAGGCAGACCCGTCTGGAGTCGAGCGGTAAGTGTACATGCATACTGATTGTACGATGTGCGTGTCGTGGTGTGCCTGTAGTGGGCAGGTTGCACATGTGTTTTTGTATGGCCATGTATGGATGTGTATGTACAGGGGGGTGATGCTGACACATGCGAGTCCTCTCATGTGTGAGAGAAATGGATGGTGTATGTGTGGGTGAGCATGCAGGCCAAATGCAGATGTGAGAGCACACATGTTTCAAATTCTGTGTATGTACATTGGCATGGTTGTGGTGTCACACATGGATGGTGGTTCCTGCTGCATGTATCTGCACTGTGTACATGTGCATGTGTGTGTATTTGACAAGTGTGCAAAACTGTGATGCAACTTTGATGCATGTGACACTGACATGTAGAAGGCTGAATGCCAGATGTGACATGGATGGCGATCTCATCACTGTGACACTTGGTGGACATGTACACATGCATGTAAGTGTGGTGGCGTGTGTTCATGTGTTGTGCACTCCCCGTGTTTCATGTGACGTCAGGCTCACCTTCGGATGCTCATGCTGTCGTATGTGTATGGATGGTGCTGGCTGGTGCGATATGGCTGTGGAATTGCTCATGTGTGTGAGTTGAAATGACATGTGTGTTGGGGATTGTGATGCCATGTCTGAAGTTTGACACTGCCACTCATGTCCAACTGTCATGTGTGTATCAGTCCATTGTACAGTGCCCTGATGCCTGTGTTCTTTCTCTCCCTGTCTGCAGCGTCAACTGATAAAGAGGGCGGAGAGGGTGCTGTGGAGCACAGCGGCAGGGATCGCAACGCCAGCCGGAGATGCAAGGCCCGGCTCCCCTCCCAAGTTGTCATCTCATCAGGGGAGTGAGGAGTCCGGTGCCACTTCCCAGGCCGCAGCTGCCGAGGGTAGGTCCAAGAGGTGGAGGTCGGAGTTGGACTCCTCGGCAGCAGAAGGGGCAGCTGAGACCCCACAGGGTCCGACGGAGGAAGATGGCACGGAGTCATCCAGGTTGGTGGGGGGTTTGGTGGAGGAGGAGGCCGTGGAAGGGACAGACACAGGGTCTGGAGGTGGGGATTCCACTGGTGCTAGTGGTGCAGTGCAGGGGCTGGGACAGGAGGCAGCACAGGTCGCCGCGGAGGTGCCTGTGTGTAATCCTGTCGCCGATCCTGTGACTGCATCATCCTGCACCAGAAGGGATGCCTACGTCCAGACCTTTTTTCAGGGAGGGGATCCGCTTACAACAACTGGCCTTCCTCTCCCTGCGGACGTGGCTATCCGGGACCGGGTTGAGCCTGATCTGAGTGGGATGGCGTTGCGTCAACGGGCCATGCGAGGTGACATGCAGTGTTTTCGTGAGGACACTGCACGTCATCTCAAATGTCTCGTTGGCCGCGTTGACCTACTGGGACAGGTCACCAGGGCCAGATTCCTCCGTTTGCTGGACCTTGTTCCGACCCCCTCCTCAACTGAACCCCCTATGCGCCAGTCGTCCTCCATGCCATCTTCCCACCCATGTATCACCTGGGTACTCTGTGGAGCTACCTCTGACCCTGCGGCCAGGCTGGTGGAGGAAAGATCCCTGCCACAGTCGGGAGTCAGACGTCCAGCAGGGGTGGCCACCTCGACAACTGCACCCCAGCCGGAGGAGGACGTGCAGGCAGCAAGAGCCAGGGCACAGGCTAAGCAGCAGCAGCAACAAGGTGGGAGCTATGATGGCTTTGGGCCTTCAACATCGGAGGGGCAGGCATCGGCCAGAGGGCAGGAGGACCCAGGACTGGAAGCGTCTTCCGTGTGGCAGCGGTTAGGCCATGCTATAGATGCGGAGCGGCAGCGGGCGGAAGAGGCACGGCACACGATGATCAGGGCGGAGAACTCCATGCGTAGGGCTCTGAGGCGGGCCGAGTGCCTCGAGGCAATTCGCAGGGACCTGGAGGTCCAGATGTCGTCGTCCCTGCGAACCCTCGGGGCCATGGAAGAGGACCGCCCCCGGGACATCAAGTAGGAGTTCGATGATGCCCTGGCCCGGGAAATTGGGAAGTGAGCCGTCGGACTAGCCCGCTGCCATTGTAAATAGTTTTTAGAGTTAGGTTTCCTTTTCATTTTCCTTTTATTTGTGGTGAATGGACAATGCCACACACATTTGTATATAGTTGTATTTTTAGGTAGTTTGTTAGATAGGTTTCATTTGTTTGGTTGGGCTCATGGACCCTTTTCATACTCCAACAATGGATTTATTTGAAATATTGTTTTGGAGTTTGCACATGGATTAATGTTTTTTTTTTCCACATTGGATTGTAAATAGTTCGACTATGGATTCATTTGAATTTTATTTTTCATCATGGACATGAAGCAATGGATTTTCTTTTCCTTTCCTTTGGATTTGCGTTGGTGGAGGGAGAGTTTGGACTGTTTTTCTTGCACTTTTTTTGGATTGGTTATGATTTTCATTCACTCATCTTTTGCACATGCTTTTCATTTCATTTTTGCTATTTTGGTATGCTTTCTTTTCATTGATTTATTTATGTACATAATACATTTTCAAATTTTAGTTCCATGTGTGGGATTCCCTCATTGGGTTGATGCATGTGAAAATGTTGGTTTACACAATCAATGCCAACCAGTGTATGTGTGTGACGGACATGTGTTGATGTACATAGTTGACTTTTGGTTTGTGTCTTGAGATAGGCATGTCAGTGTGGGGGGGATTGGGAAATCATTGCGTCTCAAGAATGGGGTGGCGTGAAGTGTTTTTTTTGGTGTAGAAGTGGGCCATGATTGTGCATCATTATTTTGTGTAGGGGGGACATGGGTGGGGGCCTGCTGGCAGGTGCCCCTCAATGTTGGGGGGCGGGGGTGCAGGGGGACATGAGTGGGGGCCTGCTGGCAGGTGCCCCTGACTGCTGGGGGATGGGGGTGCAGGGGGACATGGGTGGGGACATGCTGGCAGGTGCCCCGCACTGCTGGGTGTTGGGGGTGAAGAGGGACATGGGTGGGGGCCTGCTGGCAGGTGCCCCTGACTGCTGGGGGAAAGGGGTGCAGGGGGACATGAGTGGGGGCCTGCTGGCAGGTGCCCCTGACTGCTGGGGGATGGGGGTGCAGGGGACATGGGTGGGGACATGCTGGCAGGTGCCCCGCACTGCTGGGGGGCGGAGGTGCAGGGGGACATCGTGGGACATGGGTGGGGGCCTGCTGGCAGGTGCCCCTGACTGCTGGGGAGTGGGGGTGCAGGGGGACATGGGTGGGGGCCAGCTGGCAGGAGCCCCTGACTGCTGGGGGGTGGGGGCGCAGGGGGACATGGGTGGGTCCTGCTGGCAGGTGTCCCTGACTGCTGAGGGGTGGGGGTGCAGGGGGACATGGGTGGGGGCCTGCTTGCAGGTGCCCTGCACTGCTGGGGGGTGGGGGTGCAGGGGGACATGGGTGGGGGCCTGCTGGCAGGTGCCCCGCACTGCTGAGGGGTGGGGGTGCAGGGGGACATGGGTGGGGGCCTGCTGGCAGGTGCCCCGCACTGCTGGGGGGCGGGGGTGCAGGGGTACATGGGTGGGGGCCTGCTGGCAGGTGCCCCGCGCTGCTGGGGGGCAGGGGTGCAGGGGGACATGTGTGGGACATGAGTGGGGGCCTGCTGGCAGGTGCCCATGACTGCTGGGGGGTGGGGGTGCAAGGGGTCATGAGTTGGTGATCATTGCTTGCAAGCTGACATGTGGCTTGGCTGGGGGGCATGCCCATGGCCTAGGGGCCCCTAGGGGTCCCTTACATCTAGGCGTGTCACCACACACGATAGATATGCCAGACACAAGGTTGTATTCCCAAAGCTAGGGTTTATTGCAAAGCAAAGGTCTCAGTTGGCCAACTCGATCACACGCCCCGCGACGTGGGGACGCAAGAGAGTGAATTACGTACATCAGTTACATATATACAAAATGCATATCAAACAATCAGCTACGACATGTTTAACACCCCCCTTTATTGGGTTTCTTTGAACTTGGTGTGATGATGGACACCTTCGACAACTATGACACCTTCAAATATCTATTCTAGTAACAATTTGCAATTTGTGAGTGCGGAGGCATCTTTCAGTTGTTGAACGGAACACAGCGCTTCTGTTCTTGGAAGCGAGCTACATACGGGGATATCTATGAGATGCTATTCGTGCCCTAGGAGCCGACACGCTCTAACGGGGCTCAGCAAAGGGGGGCCGTAAGAAGAGCATAATTCAAGCCTTTAGCTGCTTTGTTCTAACATATTCTACCATATAACGAGACTGGCTGGCAGCTGCAAAATGGCTATATTTGGGAGGGAGCCGGGCATTCTTCCTGGCACTGCCTACGTTGTGTTTCAATGAACTTTTGTTATCCTCGCAGCCCTGCGGCCTTGTCCTTTCACGTGCAGACAACAATGTTTTACAGTCGAGCAGTGTAAGCAGAAAATTTACTGCGAAGCAATAGAAACAGAAAGCAATGAGCAATGGTTAGGAAACAAAATGGCGATTCATCAAAATGGCCGTTAATTGGCAAACTCAGAAACCTATATTCTGTCATATCGTGCATGAGACGGTTGGCTCACAGCCATCAAAATACGTTTGCGGTCACATATGAGAGGTATCCATTTTTCTAGACTGCCAGCGGGACATGACCAGGGGTGCGGGGTAGTCCCCTGTGGTGTGGGCTGCCTGCAGGGGCCGTGGAGGGTGTAGAGGGAACACCTGGGAGGACCTACACTACCAATTCACGTGTAGGACTCCCCGCGCACCCCTGAAATACACGTATCCCACTCGCACAGGGCCTATTGCATGTGAAACTTCCTGCGCACCCCTGAAATACATGTACCCCACTCGCACATGGCCTATCACGTGGGCAACTTCCCGTGCACCCCTGAAATGCATGTATCCTGCTCAAATCGTGTGTGAGACTTCACGCGAACCCCAGTTATACACGTACCCCACTCGCACAGGGCCAATCGCGTGTGAAACTTCCCACGCACCCCTGAAATACACGTACCCCACTCGCACAGGGCCTATCGTGTGTGAGACTTCCCGCGCACCCCCGGAATATACGTACCCTGCTCAAATCACGTGTGAGACTTCACGCGAACCCCAGTTATACACGTACCCCCCTCGCACAGCGCCAATCGCGTGTGAAACCTCCCGTGCACCCCTGAAATACACCTACCCCACTCGCACAGGGCCTATCGCGTGTGAAACTTCCCGCGCACCCCTGAAATACACGTACCCCACTCGCACAGGGCCTCTCACGTGTGAAACCTCCCGTGCACCCCTGAAATACACGTACCCTACTCGCACAGGGCCTATCGGGTGTGAGACTTCCCGTGCACCCCCGAAATACACGTACCCTGCTCAAATCGCGTGTGAGACTTCCCATGCACCCCCAAAATACACGTACCCTGCTCAAATCACGTGTGAGACTTCACGCGAACCCCAGTTATACACGTACCCCACTCGGACAGGGCCAATCGTGTGTGAAACTTTCCATGCACCCCCGAAATACACGTACCCCACTTGCACAGCGCCAATCGCGTGTGAAACTTCCCACACACCCCTGAAATGCATGTACCCCACTCGCACAGGGCCTATCGCGTGTGCAACTTCCTGTGCACCCCTGAAATACACGTACCCCACTCACACAGGGCCTATCGCGTGTGAGACTTCCCGTGCACCCCCGAAATACACGTACCCTGCTCAAATCGCGTGTGAGACTTCCTGGGTACCCTCAAAATACACGTAACCTGCTAAAATCGCGTGTGAGACTTCACGCGAACCCCAGTTATGCACGTACCCCACTCGCACAGGGCCAAGCGCGTGTGAAACTTCCCACGCACCCCTGAAATACACGTACCCTGCTCAAATCGGGCATGAGACTTCCCGCAAACCCCAGTAATACACGTTCCCCGCTTGCCGTGTGCTGTGTGGCAGCCCTGTATACTGGTACAGGGTTAGCGCAGCCCTTTGCGCTGGATTGGGGATTTTGATGGCTTTTCCTTGCGCCGGGGCGTTCTTGGGGGCGTAACTGGCGCTGCTGCAGGGTCGCTGTGCCACTGTGCGCCACGGCTGGTTTTGGATATTAAAATCCATGAATACGCTGTGCACGGAAATGGATTTTAGTGCACGCGGCTGGTGCAGAGATTCGCACGCGCACACTGTGCGCCAGCCGCGTGTGCCACTTGTGCGCTAATTTCTATGAATTACCATGTAATTCGGGAGGGTTGGCATGTATGGCATAGCTCTCAACCATTTGTGTCGCAAAGGCGGGTGAAATCACCCGATTTTGTTTTTGGCGGGTGAGACGCCCATTGGAATGAATGGGCGTCCAGGAGGCTGGGCGGGTGAGTCAGCCCTTTACAAGGTGGGTGACACCCGCCAAAAGCATGTGAGTTGAGAGCTATGATATATGGTGCACGTATGAATGCCCGCAGGAGCCCGGGGGTCTCCTTGCCACCCGACACTGGCGATGAGGAGCGGCGACGACAGGGAAATTAGACATTGCTCCAAACGAGTCGGAGATAGTGTTTCTTCCTCACTTTGTCGCGTACCTACGCACTTGGCCGGCAGCCATCTTGGTTGATACGCGGATCGCAGCGTTTGCGGCCCAAGCGGGTGCTAGTGCGCCGGCTGCGATCCATTTGCATAAAATCAATTTTTGGACATTCCATGGCCCTTTCTGACTGAAGGGCCATGGCCACTTAAAAAAAAAAGAAAAAGGACCAGGAAGAAATTCGAGACGGCTGGAGGCCCCACCATCCACTGCTGCAGGCCCAGTTCTCCTCCATCCTGTGCTTTGGTGCCTGGGCACCCATCCTGTGGCTGGAAGCCAACACAAGTGGTTCAGGAGTGATCTGCCCGTGAGACCCTCTACCCAATCGACATCATGGGTGAGGAAGGGGAAGAAGGGGGAGCCCCTGCGCCAGTCCCACGCAGATTGCACAGCACCCTAGCACCCATGCCCAAATTTGACACCACGGGCCCACCATCAAAGCTGGGGCCGAAATGGCTACTGTGGGTGAAGAAGTTGGAAATGTTTTTCAGGGCATCGGGGGAGACAGATGACGATGTGAAGGTAGCCACTATGGTATGCTGAGCTGGCACGGAGGTCCACAGGATCTATGACTCGCTAAACCTCCAGGTGGTCACCTATGATGCAGCGAAACATGCTCTCCAAGACCATTTCCTCCCTATGGCGAATGTCGATTTCGACAGATTTGTAATGTGTGCGGAGAAGCAGCAAGGGGAGGAGTCGCTGGACCAGTTATGTCCTGGCCTGCGGTTACGCAGGCCAGGCGGACCAAGGCTGGGGGGACACAGCCGACGTGCTGGGGGCACCCAGCAGACAGATGGGCCACGATCATGCAGCCGATGACAGGCAGGGATCACCCTGCTTGCGTCGGGATCACCCGACGTGACATTAACATACATGCATACATGTTAACCCTCCCGATTTAGGCGGGAGACTTCTGATTTTTCAGTGAAAAATAGCAATATATCTCCCACCTAAAATAATGGTAGCCCCAATTCATTCTTATGGGAAACTTTATATGTCTCCTGATTTCTCCGATGAAATCTCCCTCCCAGGTGCCTCGGAATGTTGGCATTTATGCATTAAGGCTGGGGGCACCAAGCAGACATCTCCGGATTGGGGGCACCCAGTCAGCCCGTGTGCACACAGGCTCCTCCATGGCCTGGGGGCACCCAGACCTACTACGGCATATGACGCCGGCGCTGGCCACCAGGGGCACCGGCTTCCACATGGTAGAGTTGCCCAGCAGGGGCTCTACTAGTATGGCAGACAGCCATGAGAGACAGCGTTGCCCGGCAGGGGCAATGTCATGGTGGAGGGCCCTGCAGGGCAGGCCCTCTGTCAGCTATGCTGCACCAGCATGCTGCTGCGCAATAAGGACACAGCACACCATGTTCAGTTGCTTTCAAGACTGATGAGCGGGAGGCTGCTCATTCCTTTTATTCAATTCCAGTCACGTGGTCACTGCCACGAGACAGGAGCATGAGCCTGGGAGATACAAGCTCCCAGGAGGGGTAACCCATTACACTCCTCCTTTTCCATAGGGAACAAATATTAACATCACGGGACATCAATGCCACTTACATTTATGCTCTGACAGTTACACACTTTGGGGGTGACAAGGTAGGTGGTATGCTTGGGGGTTTCATCACATTATCAAAGGACCCTTTATTAACTTTGGTGTGTGTGATCTAAAGCCACTGAAAAACACTGATGAGAGCCCTGGCACCACATAAACCACGTCCACACATACAGATGTTCACAACTTCACATTGCCCATTAACTGGGCCATTTTAATCAAGTCCAGGTTTGCAGGCTCCCAGTCTTCATGGGGATGTCTATGGTGTCCATCTTGCACACTCGTGGAGTTGCGGGAGACCAGTTAATTCTTTTCACCAGTAACAGTTCAGGACAGTCATACCACAGTCCACGGGCCAGCAAAGGTGCACCTGGGGAGACCCAGGGGCCACATCAGCTTCGTCCATATACATATTGGGCGCCGCCAGTGACAGGGTACTGGAGACAGGATGACAGGCCACTCCTTATACTTCCCACGTGCGGCGGCTGGCAGGGAGACACCAGTGTCAGGGTCACAGGCCTAGGAGAGCGCACAAGCACTCATGAGAGCTGCAACCCAATGAGCCAGACCAGTTTTCCTTCTTTCACAATAACCAGTGCGGCAGGCTGACAGGTCACCCCTTCAGCATCTCTTGGCCCACCAACATGGACCCCTCCATTATTCACCACTGGAGGCCCATATGCATAGAATACCTTCTCTTCCTTTTTCACAATGCGTCCGATGTGGTGCCGCAGCTCTCCCCAACAGGAGGAAACGCCAACCTTGAATGCGCGTGGCCGCACCTCCCTTTCCACTAATATTTCAGCTCCGATCCCAGATCACAGAATGCTCGCTGCCACTGGGCCCTGGTCTCAAGAGGGCCCATCCCTTGCGTTCGCCATGCGCCACAGTGCAGCGCCTTATTTCACTGTCAGGCGGCCCAGGGTCTTTCTTTCCTTGCTCCGGAGCATTTCCTAATTCACAATCTGCTATCTTCAGCTGGGCGGGAGGGCTGCAGGGCATCCATAACGCGGCTCATGCCACCTTCCCTGTGGCCGTCTGATGGGGGCGGACGAACGATACGGCGCAGCCTTCCATACTGCTGCTCATGCCGCCTTCCCTGCGGCCATCGGATCGGGCCACACACCCACCTCCTTCTTTACTCCGGTCCGGAGCACAACAGCAGTGCTGCTTCCACCATGCGGCACAGGCCGCCCGGCATCTTCTTCCTCCTTGGTGGATGGGAAGGTCCAGATTCACCTCCCCCTTCTCCTTACCGAACCTGCCGCACACCTCTCGCAGGGCCCAGCCAGGAAGAGGCCAGACAGCTACAGTGGTCGGTCAGGCTCCTCCTCCTTTGGCGTGGCAAACACGCTACCAGTAGTACTAGGGGCATGGGGTCCTCACTCCTCATTGCCAATGTTATGTCCTGGCCTGCGGTCAAGCAGGCCAGATTGACCAAGGCTGGGGTCACCCAGCCGACGTGCTGGGGGTACCCAGCAGACAGATGGGCCGCGAACATGCAGCCGGATGACAGGCAGGGATCACCCTGCTTACGTCGGGATCACAGTGACCCGACCTGACATTAAGGCTGGGGGCACCCAGCTGACATCTCTGGACTGGGGGCACCCAGTCAGCCTGTGAGCACATGGGCTCCTCCATGGCCTATTGGTTTCAAGCTAACCAGGGTCTTCTAGGCTAAAAGTATAAGCTAAATAGAAATAGGACCGCTTCAACCACACCTTCTGTATATTTCCTCTATGTAACTTTTTATCACGATTGTATATCTACCATACCTTAATACTATTTATGTAACCCTGATGCACCTCGGTTTATTAGTCACACACACACACACACACACAGTCTTTGTAACAGCTACTATCCCTGTACATACTTTTAAAAACAGTATTTCACTGTACTATTATCAATGTTTGTAATATTTACTTGTATGTGTAACCTTAAGATATACGCCCAGATGCCCTTGGGCAAGGCGTGCTATATAAATAAACAAAATACAAATACAAATACAAATAGATAAATGCTCAGCATATATGTTGTGCTGTCAGATGTGGAAAAAGATTGGACCTTAAGACTGCTTTAGCTCTGACAGGCAATTATGTAGAAAACCAAAAAATAAAGTGCTCAATTAAGCATAATTTAATGCATGTCAAAACAGTTGACACGTGTTTCGAGCAGCAATGCTCTTCTTCCAAGGCTGCAAGCTAAATTTTCCCTGCTTACCGCTGCTTTGACCTTCATCTCTTTTAGACACATTCTCATTTCTTGGCACTGAGCGCACAACCGCATAGGTACCCCCATTCTCTTTTCTTATTATGGAGCCCTGTTGAAGAAAATCACACATATGTGCCTTTTAAGTTATTAGCATCAATTCATCAGAGATACAAATGATTTAGTGCCTTCTTCTATAACTATGGATCTCTCTTCTGTAATTCATTGTGATCAGTTAAATAATATGCAGGGAGATGCTAGAGACTGCACACACAAAACACATTGTTATATTGAGAAGCCCTCAGCAGTTGAGCATAGAAAGAAAAAGAAGGAGCTGTTGTCTAGACGGGTACTAGAATTTCCTATCCTTTAGCAAACACGCAACTCATTCCCTTCAGTGTACTGCTGAAAATGTCGGACTTGGTCTTTGAAATTTGCTGCTTTGTTCATCACCCGCAAGGAGTGATGCTTCCACCCATACCCATACCCTTCCCCGGCCACTGTGGGCTTGCCGCCAATACTAGTTGATAGAGCACTGTAAAAAGTGAGAGATTGTAGCAGTAAACACTGCAGACCCACAATACTTTGCAAGCGAGGCATAATTAAATTCCTGAACATATGATGTGCATTTTAAGAATGTCATGTCTCTGCAAGTACACTATTTTTTTGCAGTGCATACAAGATTTTTTGCAACATACCCCACCCTTATATCATTGTGAATGATTACACAAGTGCTCAGTGAAACTGTTTTTGTATAGAAGCAAGTTACCATATAATGTAGAAAGGTCTATGCCCAAAGGAACTCTGAACACTTGGAAATGATGCAGATTGTGTGAAAAGCTTTCTCCTGTCTGAATATCCGGTGCACTGATATTATGGACGAGTAATCCTAGGCATAGTTCATACCCATTATCCCTTTTAGGCTAAGTAAATGATATTACAATGTTGCTCTCTACTTATAGGATAATGTTAGCAATGCTAAAGTAGGAGATGCTGAACATCACATTTGTCTTTTCAAAATCTTTAGAGGTCAAATTAATATTTGAGTTTCATAATGTGCGAACTTACAAGTGGGCCGCTTCAAATCACTTGCGTGACATATGTACAAAGAAGAGGAAGTATGGGATTTGATTACACATCCAAGTAGCCTGCTTACTTACAGTCAGTGTCCGATATTTGAGCTGGTAGTTAGATTATATAGGGTGGGTGACGCTTTTGGTAACGCACAATGAGTAACAGAAATTTTGGCGCGTGAACGTTATTCATGTTACAATAAACATAAAACAAGTGGATGTAGGTACACGTCTGCTTACCTTTTGCAGAGCCAAGAGAGGAAGAGTACAGGTTGTCCGGTAGTATCTTAATGTACTCTGGGGCAGAAGTTAGTCATAAGGTGAAAGTGTGGTAGAGTCAGGTTTAGGAGTCATGGGTGGGGAGGGAACATTTTTGGTTAATGTGTGCAGGCATATCTTGGTTAGATTCTTCTGCTCCTGGAGCCAGTTTTTCAAATTAGTTTTTTTACCTCTTCTGTTGTATTTTGCTGTTAGGGATTTTAGGTGCATAGTAGTGTAATGCAAATTAGCACAATATCAAGAATAGTTGCTTATTTTAAGAGAAATAAAATTTCAGGTAATTGCTGTGGCTTGTGCCTTATTAAATCTTTTTGAACGGGTGAGAATTGTCTGTGTGCGCTGCTAAAAATCTACTGAGCGGCACCCAGAAGGAAGCTGGGCAAGCGCACATGCACACAGCTTAGAGGGAACATTGGTGGAGGGACAGGAGGCACCTATGAGCAGTGCAGGTGCTGTACGCCCCCGGCGATCGTCATCAGCTCAGAGGGCGTACCAATTTAGCAGGCACTGGGCACTGGGGCAGTAGGTGGCAACGGGGAGGTTGCAATTGGTTGCAGGCAGACCACCCAAAGGAGGCAGGTGGGAAGTGTGAGGTAAGAGGTACACATGGACATGAGGCACAGAATGTCTTCCGTGTTCCAGCAGTATGAAGGGCAGATCATGGCAGCGAGGCAGGGGGCACGGGATGCAAGAGTACTGCTGGACAGGGCTGGAATTGAGCTGCGCCGGGCAAGGATGCGGGCTGCCATCTTTGAGGCCACTTGCAGGGAAGTGCGAGTGATAGAGACACAGATGCTGGACGACCTGCAAGCCCTCCAGGCAAAAACGGAGGCCCACCTGATGGGGGGCATGGCGTTGGACCCAGCCCTTGTGTAAAGGCTGAGTGAGATCCGAGAGGAGGACTAGCCCGCTCGCTTTGTACATAGTTATTTAGGTGTAGGGTTCCTTTTTTTATTTATTATTTTCCCTGGACTTTGCAGACTTTCCTTCCCAGTTTTTCATTTACATAGTTATTAAGGCGGAGGGATTTTATTTAATTTCATATTTTCCCCTGGACTGCTTTGAACTTCATTCCCCATTTTAATTGTACATATTTATATTCAAAAACAATCACAAATGAACAGGGTCAACACTGCCTATTCGGAAAACCCCAAAGTCTATTATGTATAATGCATAAGACACACCTTGTTTAATTACTATGAATTTTTATATTCAAAGATGGAGACCTAATGGTCTAATATCACACAGAAACATAGAGCATTCCATTCAGAAACATGAAACAAATGCATGGTGCTGTAGAATATACATCTTTGAGACTCAAAATTCAATACATACAAGCTAAACAGTACATTGCCTACTGCTGTTGTAGAGTACAACAGGGGTCAGAAAAAACATTACATTGGTGTGACACAATATTGAGAAATTGTAAATGTGAGCAGTGTTGACAATTTTACACTGCGATTGGAATTGAGAAAGTCTACACAGGGGTGTTTCGGCCCTCACAGGCTACTGTATAAGACTTTCTTGAGCAGGCCTTCATCAGGACAGAGGAACTTGCGGAACGGACTGTTCTATATGTGTGCTGCCTACAAGAAGAAAACATGGGCCAGTGTCAGTACTTGTGTATCGTAGAATATGTAAAGGGGTGAACATAACTATTAATTCTTGTCTCAATAAATGATTGAATATCTTACTGTGTCAGAAAAACGACTCAGCACGGTTTCAAAAAAAGAAGGGTGGACACCCGTGGCGTGTTGGCCGACTTCATGGTTTCCGGTGATAAAGTCCAATCTAAGAAATGAGGCTTATGTCAGACGTGGGTCTAGACAATCAATATTGGAGCCCCCATATATGTGTGTATGCCGAGATTGAATGAAACTGGCTTACCTGTGTGGAATACAGTGTGTCTTTAAAAAGAGTATGAAAAAGTTGTGACTTAATAGTATAACTGGGCTTCTTGTGTCGCACACTGTTGATTGACCGCGTTTAGTTTGCGGACTGCGACCCTGATGCGTATGCTTGCTGTCCCTGTGCGGTGCAAGAAAGGAATTCAAATTTAGTCGTGTCTCCCAAGCCAAAATCATAATAATTCTCGAGTAGATGACAGTCTAAGTGTATTACATCAAGATAAATAGAATCTGTATCAAATTACCTTTGTTGCGCTGTATCTCTAGTTGTGAGATTTATGTGGCGCCGTGATCTTAATAGTCTAGCTGTATATCTTGCGCCGTTGTCCGAAGTACAAAAGCGTCTATTTCCCAGTCTGATATCCCACTGGGGAAAAATAGCTGTCTCTGCAGGGGGTAAGAGGGAAAAAGACGCTCAGTGATGCCTAAGTCTGTGGGAAATGATCAAGGTATAGTGCATAAGCAAAACAAGCGTTTTGGGGAGCCCCGTGTGTGGATCAGCAGGGGGGGTCGCTTACCTCAGTAAAAATCCAGCCGCGTGGCAGTGTTGAGAGAGCAAAGGAGCATTTATTGAGAAAAGAATTAATAGTTATGTTGTGATTGATTTTGACTATAGAGCCCTCCTGGGCAGAATAGGGTCTCAACCAGGAGCCCTTATATATTTTCATATTTATATTCAATACATCTTTCATTTGGTTACATCGCACGCTTCATGCAGTTCATTTGTGTCGGCAACTTTGATAATTCACTTTTCAGCCAGTGCATTGCTCCATTGCAAGTCATGTGTTATGTGGCGGGCATGCATGTGTGTTGTTGTTGCTGTGATGGTTGCGGCTGGAAGGATGCACATGTGCCTTCCATGTGGGGGTGGGTCCATCAGACGACTGGGTCTACACAGTATGTTTTCCTTTGCATTTACCTGTGCAGCATCACTGTGAGTTTGGCATCAGTGTGGTTGGGGTGGAGGGAGGTGTGCTCACTGTGGAGGTGTTCTATGGTCACTTTAATGGTACATTTGTTTGTCATTGCTGTTTTAAACCCATGTCAGGCAGACACGCCCACCAGCATGTGCAGTCACACAATGCCTTCTCTCATGTGTTGCTCCACCTCAGACACTGGAATGCAGTAGTGAGCCATGCTTGCTCTTTTGGAGTGGCAGCACAATTCTCTGGTCTCTGTGACTCATTCACTCTCTGACTGCCCTCCCATCACCCATGGATGGCCCTGTCATGTTATTGTTCCCTGACAAGTATTTTGCCACCCCTTCCACCCAGGTCACTGATGCTCAGGCTGTGACGCGCCTGGCTGTTGTTTGCGGATATTGCACATTTTTAGTATGTTTACTTCTGTCGTGGGCATACATTCAGTTAGTGTGCTTTGATGCCTTGGAAATGTGCCCTGGCCAACATGCACATGCCACTTGGCATTGCATTCACTTGTCACATGTGTATTGGGTGGGCTGATTAAGGTCAGAAAGGCTGTGTCAGCAGATGCTCCAGTCCTGAATGGATCTCTGGTGCTTCCTGTTATCGGGTTTGCGGTGGACATGTTAGTGTTCCACATCCGGGTGCTGGCAGGCACCTGAGGTTCAGGTGCGCTGCAGACATGCATTGTACTGGTATTGTGGGAGACTGTCAGGGGGCTGCCTGGGGGGTGTCACAGGTGAAGGGGGCTGGTGGGTGGTGTCCAGACTGGAGAGGGCTGGTGGGTCGTGTCCAGATTGGAGGGGGCTGCCTGGGAGGTGTACCAGGTAAGGTGGGCTGATGGGTGGTTTCCAGACTGGAGGGGGCTGTCTGGGGGTTGTCACAGATGAGAGGGCTGATGGGTGGTATCCAGACTGGAGGGGGCTGCCTGGTGGGGGGTTCACAGGTGTGGGGTGCTGGTGGGTGGTGTCCAGAGTCGTGAGAGTTCCCGGGGGGGGGTGTCACAGGTGAGGGGGGGCTGGTGGGTGGTGTCCAGACTGGAGGGGGCTGCTGGGTGGTGTCGACACTGGAGGGGACTCCCTGGGGGTGCCACAGGTGAGGGGGGCTGTAGGTGGTGTCTGGGCTAGAGCGGTTGATGTGCAGTAGGGTGGTATGCGGCCAGAATGGTTGACGAGGGTGTAGGGAGGTGGACTCCCATTTTCGCAGGTGCAGCCTGGGCTTGCGAGTGAGGGCCTGCTTTTTCGCAGGGGTGCATCCTGGGCTTGTGAGGTGAGGAGGCGTGCGATTTAACTGCGGTGCAATCTGTCCTTGCGAGGGAGGGCCCGCATTTCCACAGGGGTGCAGCCTGGGCTTGCGAGGTGAGGCGAATGATTTTGCTGGGGTGCAGTCTGGCCTTGCGAGGAAGGGCCCGCGGTTTTGCAGGGGTGCAGCCTGGCGTTGCGAGGTGAGGAGTGCGATTTCACTGGGGTTCAGTCTGGCCTTGCGGCGGAGAGCTCACGTTTTCGCAGGGGTGCAGCCTGGGCTTGCGAGGAGAAGTGTGTAATATTGCTGGGGTGCAGTCTGGCTTGCGAGGGATTGCCTGTGTTTTTGCAGGCATTCAGCCTGGGCTTGCGAGGTGAGGATCGAGATTTCGTTAGGGTGCAGTCTGGCCTTGCGAGGGAGGGCCCGCATTTTCACAGGGGTGCAGCCTGGGCTTGTGAGGTGTGGTGTGCGATTTCGCAGGGGTGCCGTCTGGCCTTGCGTGGGAGGGCCTGCGTTTGTTCGCCGGGGTTCAGCCTGGGCTTGCGAGGTGAGGCACGCGATTTCGCTGGGGTGCAGTCTGGCCTTGGAAGGGAGGGTCCAAGGTTTTGCAGGGGTGCAACTTTGGGGTTGCGAGGTGAGGCGCACAATTTTTTTGGTGTGCAGTCTGGCCTTGTGAAGGAGGGCCCGTGTTTTCGCATGGATGCAGCCTGGGCTTGCGAGTTGAGGCACACGTTTTCGCAGGGGTGCAGCCTGCCTTGCGAGGGAGGGCGCACGTTTCCGCAGGGGTGCAGCCGGGGATTGCACGGTGAGGTGTGCTTTTTCGCAGGGGTGCAACCTGGCCTTGTGAGGGAGGGCATGCGTTTTTTCGCAGGGGTGCAGCCTGGGCTTGTGAGGTGAGGCGTGCAAGTTAGCTGTGGTGCAGCCTGGGCTTGAGGTGGAGGGTGCGCCTTCTCACAGGGGTACTGCATGGTGGGTCAGGAGTGGATGCAGAGGCTTGTGTCTGGTTTGGCATTTAGCTTGCTTTTTGGTGTGCGCATGTTGTCAGCGTTCCTCGCGCAGCTTGTTTTTACTTTTGCGATGGCTAGTAATGCACCTTTGAATCCATGAATTTGAGGGAAGTGAAATATTTTTTCTGCGCCACGGCTTGCGCTGGTTCCTTCTCAGCGTGTAGCAATTTTATGTACCCGATTCCATGAATTGGGCTGCCTGATATGCGCAAATGACCCCTTCCTAAACTTGAAATGTTGCCTACTTTTCAGAAATGTATGCCTTTCTGTCTTCCCATTCAGCTTATCTACCCTCCTCTTCCATTCCGTTGACGCATGTCCTATTGGAGAAGAAAAAGAGAGAAAAATTGCCTACCTATGGGTATAAATATGTTTTTTTTGTTTCTACTCAACCTGTTCTTGAAAACCTGAAAAATGGCAAATTCAGAACAATTATTTATTTATTTCTTTGTATACAAAACTTTTACAAATTCATTTCTCATAATAAATCATAAGAAAAACACACTAAATAGCTGATTTTCAACATACATTTACACAACTAATGTACTGTATCGAATAAACATTAAAATAAATGTTTTAAAATTTGCCCACAATATAATTCAAACAGCATAACCTTTACAGCTTTTACAATTGACATTTAATCTCAAATTCAAAAGTTCCCTAAATCCATAAAAATAGTTCATATTGCGACAGCAATCAAACAACCAACGAAACTTCAAATCCAATCCCAAGGAGGGTGAAGAAAAATTCAGAATCTTTTTAATTCGAACACCACACTCTAAACAGGACAAAATGTTCCTTTTCATTCCCAGTATTGAGACAATGGGCCTCATTATGAGGTGGGCAGTAGGGGATTACCGGCACCGGTAAAGGCACCGGTTATCCCTTATCGCCCTACTACGAGTTACCTGTGCGGGTCCTTCCTTCACGCCTGGTTTTTCCAGGCGTTAAGGACGGGACCCGCAAAGGGACTCTAGAGCTAACAACGGTACCGCAATTTGCGGTACCGTTATTAGCGCCTTCCCCATTCCCATTGAGCCCTATGGGGGCTCAAATGGGAATGGAGAATGGCCCTGGTGAATGGGCAATTACCGGTCCTGCCAACCTTGGAATGGACCAGTAATTGCTCCATTCACCAGGGCGGAATCGGAACGAGTTTGGAGGCAGCCATGGCGCTAATAGCACCATGGCTGCCTCCAACCTCGTAATGAGGCTCAATGTGCACAAAGGAATCTGTTTTTATATTTTCCTCGCAGTGCACAAAAGGGCCAAGCATTGTCCTGATAACAGATTCCATCCCAATGCACTCGGTAAACAAATGTTTGGCAGTCTCTAATTGGGAGATCTTTGACAGAGAGAAGAGAGAGCCATAAGCAGAAATTGACTTTTCATACACCAGAAAGAACTGTTAAAAAAAGGAAATAAAAAAACCCATTGAGTCAATACTTACCAACATGTATCCAGAGGTGGTCATTGCTTAAAGAAGACGTATCCTTCTTCTTTGCAATTATCCTGAAAAGAAAAGAAAGAGAATTGTTAATAAAAAAAATTGGATTCTCGTTGAAATCCATACAACTATTTATTGGCTCAGAGTATTATTTATTCAGAAACTAAGTGAACAGCCACAGCCCCACAATCAAAACCTTATTTTTTTCCATGTTTATAACAAGGTCGTTAAACTCGGTATACTCGACCAGTTTTTCAAACATGGCTTTCACTCCACTATAAGTATAGTTAAAAAGCACCAGATCGTCTGCATACAGCATTCACAAGATCACATGTCCCCCCAAACTGGGGCAACATCCAACGCAACATCCAACTGTCTGATAAAATATCACTATATATCCGCAGTGTATATGCTGTACAATAAGGGGGCTAATGTACATTCCTGTTTCACTTCCACCCACATATATACAGGGAGGTCAAGCCTCCCTGATCATCCAACCTAACCTGTATAGAGGTATTACTATACAGCCCTGTTATGATATTAAACAACCAAAGTGGGCATCCCCACCACTCCATTATGGCCCCATTGGCAGTGGCCTCCCTATAGAGCCTGTCCATAACACTTATATGTGGGTAGTACTGCATCCTGACCAAAATCCGGTCTGAGCGAAGCTCAAGATATTAGCTTCATCTAATCATTGCTGGAGGGCATCCAAAACAAAGGAAGCAAATATCTTTCCTTTAGTAGCCAAAAGGGATAGGAGCCGATAATTAGTGGGCTGACTGTGTTCCCCTTTTTTATATACGGGCACCAAGATTGTCTTCTGCCAAGAACAAGGTATCTTCTGAGTTACACATACTCTATCAAAAAGTGCTTTCAGCAAAAATGCCCATTTAGTGGGATTCAATTTAAGAACCTCATTGGGATTCAATTTAAGAACCTCATTGGCAGGCCATAAGGACTGCGTGACCTGGAGTTGTTTAATTTCTGTATTTTTCTCTCTATACAATCCTCTCAGATATCCAAATGCCAACCCTGCCTCAGGAACCCAGCCGGACACCTTTCTAGAGATTCAATATCCCTTTTAATATATTCAACCCATTCTTTTTCCTGTATAGGATTAAGAGTCCTCACCTTGTTCACTTTCTTTACTTTACCAAGGTGAGCCCAAATTTCCTTAGCATTCCCCTTACTCAGCACACCGATCATGTCCTGCCAATGCGTGTTATTTATCAATGTTTTCCAGCGTTTATACCAATCTCTATGATTATTCTTAATTTGCTTTATCCTAATCATTTTACATTCCTTAGATTCTAATCTTGCACGTACTCTTCGGATTTCTTTTCGCATTGTACACTTTGCATCCTGCACCACCTGATCATACCTATTGTTAGTATTTGGCTTTACACAATACATGGCAATTTTAACGGGACCTCCACCAGTTTTGGGGGCTAAATTCTTCAACCAAGCTTCCTCTTCATCACCACTAAGAGTACAAAAGTGGTTGATCTCTACTTTACCCAAATTATCAACCTCTTTACCAACTTTAACCAGACTCCTACCAGTCCATTTTATTATGTTGCCCGCCTGATTCCAAGTAACACGGGAACCCCCCAGATGGTCTCCCTTAGTTTATGAGGATCCGACAAACCAAGCGACAAACTCAAAATCCTATGGTCACTGTAACCAACATCAATAACTCTGAGCTCCCTGGTAGACATTAAACTGGCATTATTTCCAAATATGTAATCCAGCATAGCTTTAGTACCAGGGCATTCCCATGTATATTGGCCCGGAATATCCGCATCAGTGCGTCCATTCTGCATATACATGTCCCAATGTTTAAAGTAACTCACCAATCGTTGCCCTCTCAGATTTCCATCCACCTGATGCATCACACTCCTACCTCTCACGTTCACATACATGGGACTTTCCAGGCGGTCACTGCAATGTGCATTTAAATCTCCACATAGCAATACCACACTATATTCCCCATATTTATTAAGGTGGGATGCCAATATATCTTCAAGGTATTTTAAGAAGGTCTCAATACTTTTTAAACTCGGAGGCAGATATACATTAATGATCAGCATAACTATTTTATCTTTACCTGGTGTGGCGCGGCTAGCAGAGCCATGGAGTAGGTCGCAGGACCCTTGAGCTCCTGTTATCTGACATCGATCCTGGCCAGAAACTGGCGTGAAACCAACAAAAAACTACTTTGCCCTGAAGCTATGGGTGTGAGAAGATGTACAGCATGGAAGGAGCAGCGCCTGCATAAACACGGGCCCTAAGGCGAAAGTAAAATGAGTTTGGAATCGGACAAGTCAGCCTGTCCCCACAGCAAAAATGGCGCTGCTGCAGCGATGGAGGCAACAATAGACAGTGACCGGGCCTGGCGGAAGAGACTGCAGCACGGGATTCCACACGCCAAAGAGCGTATGACTGCGGCCGTCCACACCGAGGTGGATTGCAACATTGTAATATTGAGCCGCTGTGAAAGAAAAGAAAGTGACACGTGGCTACTGTATCGAGCGGCCCGTGGATGGTAGCGGAGGAGCGTGAGGACGAGAGCTCAGGCAGTAACACGAGCGGGGGCTCGTAAAACAGAAGACATATCTGCCGCAGCAACAAAGGAACGGACAGGCTGCCATGGCATCTTGCGGGGGCCAGTAGACAGCCAACCGAAGATGCGCATCAGATGCAAGATGGCGCCTGTAACATGCTGAAAACAAAGGATCCAGCGCTACATCAAGCCGCGCTGCAGAGTGGAACCTGGCAAGCGCAAGAGCAAAGCCGGTAGCATACGGACCGCATTACATTACTGGACTGACCAGTGCGGAGCAGATCCATTGCACTGGCGTGAGTGCATCTAAATCATTGAACAACTCTGCATGAAGAGGAGGGGCGCGGGGGCGCACACAGCAGGGCTTATTACAATGAACTGCTTAAGTAAGCAAAGGCATGTGGACTGACCAGTGCAGAGCAGATGCATTGCACTGGCGTGAGGGCATCTAAATCAGTGAACAACGCTGCATGAAGAGGAGGGGCGCGGGGGCGCATACAGCAGGGCTTGCATACAACGAACTGCGTAAGCAAGCAACGGCATGTGGACTGACCAGTGCAGAGCAGATCCATTAAACTGGCGTGAGTGCATCTAAATCATTGAACAACGCTGCATGAAGAGTAGGGGCGCGGGGGCGCATACAGCAGGGCTTGCATACAATGAACTGCTTAAGTAAGCAAAGGCATGGCATGCAAGGTTGATCCAAGTCGAGGATGATACAAGAGTGACTTCTGCGGATATAAGCAGTGGAGGGAGCAGCGCGAAGTGCCCAAAAGCCGAGTGATTATGATAGAGGAAAAGAGTAGTCTCCAAGACGCAGCAAGATATTTTGAAACATGGGAGGACACAACCAACTTGGAGAAATAGCCCAACGAGCACAAACTTATGCAGGGGTTCCTCTAGGATAATTGCCCCAGGCTTGGAGTGATACACTGGTGCCACATCAAAACAGAGGAGCAGGATTGACACACCAGAGACCAAGCATCCTCAGACACATAACTGAGGCTGCAAGATGGCAGGGTGAGGGGCCGTAAGAAAGAACAAAAACAAACAATCCACAATGGAAGCATTCGCCAAAACGCAGCAATCTCCTGCAACTACAGCGCCAAGAGGTGTGACAGCACCTGGGGAGAGCACCATAGCGACTGACAATCACCAGATATTAGCGGCTATTACAGAGCTGAGGGACTCATGGGGGATAGCGATGGCAGACTTGCGCACTTCCCTGGAGGCTAAAATAGACGCAGTTAGCATCGAAGTCACCCTGTGTTACGCTCACCTGGCTCCCACAGAGGCGTCGATCTGAACTGGACAGCTGCGGTCTCCACCAATGTGACACGTAGGGCCGAGATGACGGACTGGACCAGCCCACCTAGCTTTGTTTGCTTGGCCCTCAGGAATATACTTCTGGAAATGGAGAAAGGGAATTAACCACCCGTGGGGTTGAGCGTAAATCCCCCCAACCCCGCTGTTCTCCCCACAAATCACCTTTGATGTCCCCTCTTATAGTCTCACCTGATGGTTTGAAAAGAGGAGCTCTCCATCCTGCATAGCTCTCAACTCACCCGCTTTTGGCGGGTGTCACCCGCCTTGAAAGCAGATGAATCACCCACCAAGTCCCTGAGACGCCCATTCACTTCTATGGGCCTCTCACCCGCCAAAAAGAAAATCGGGTGTTTTCACCCGCCTTGGAGACAAAAAAGGTTGGGAGCTATGCATCCTGCATTGAGCGCAAGGGCGCGTTGATAACCAGTTGCTTCACTGGCTCGAACGAATTGGTGAGTTCCAGAACAATATTGACTCCGAAAATTATGTAGTTCGTAAGAGTTCACATGTCTGACTTTCACTCTTGTCCGATTCCTTGCAGTTTGCAGCTTGACCCCAGCGAAGAGTTCCTTGTGGTAGCTGACGAAGTTCAGGTAAGGATTTGGCTTATCCTACACAGTTCAATAAAATAAGGCCAGAATGTAACCTTTGGCTTGCTCACTTATTAAGGTGTGGAGAGAAAATATGAAGTGCGGGGAATAATGCCTCCGGCGGTAAAATTAGGTAAGTCTATTGTGGTGAGAAGAGTTCCCCTTGTTTGTCCCTTCGTCTCACCTTGTTGTCCTTTTGTTCCCCTTAGGGGCCGTGGTACGGCGTGGATGCAATGGAGACTGCGCCGACCCGTGAAGAGGAATAGTACCCCCGGCGGTAATCAGGTAAGTCTATGGGGGTAGTTACTATTGCCTCTGTTTATTCCCTTGGCTCACCTTTGCTGTTCTTGTGTTCCCCTTAGGTGCCAGAGTGCGGCGGTAACGTGTAGAAGGATGCAGTGGATCGTGAGGATGCTGAGAAGGCCGGTGAGTTCAGCGCGGTGCTGCAGCAGGCGAGGCGGTGCGCGTAAAATGCTTCTTTCTTCCAGCTCGAAGGCGCAGTGGATCCGGAATTCAGGTAAGGATCAAAGGTTTTGCTCTTATTCTCACCTCTTCTCCTTCTGTTCCTCCCTTTTTCTAGGAGCTGCAGACTCGAGGCGGGCGTGGCAGAAGACTGGATGCAGGCTTGCAGACACGGTGAGCGTTACGCTGCTGGATGCAGAATAACGCGAAGCGTGTGCTGCTCTTCGGGCGTGGTTTAAATAGCCCCCAAAGTAGTCCCAGATAAGTATTCCTCCCCAGCCCCACCCGAGTAAAAAATAGTCCCTAGGTAAAATAGTCCCTTCCAAGCCTCATTTGGCTTGGAGCTCTGCAGCATGGTCTGCATCAGGTAAGCTTGCAGCATGGTCTGCATCAGGTAAGTTCTACTCTATGAGCCTGGCGCCACAGGCGCCAGGACTGACTCTCCATATGAGCCTGGCGCCATAGGTGCCAGGACCGCACCCAAACAGCCCCTAGCAGGGGTTTTTGGGCTTGCTCAAAATAACTTGATGCCTGCTTCCGGGGTTGCTGGACCTGGTCTGGTTCCCCGGGGGTAGGCATCATGACACCCTGCTGCGACAAGATGTTAGGGCGTTGGCAAAGAGAACGAGCAGCCTGGAGAGTGCGGTAAAAACCAACACAGATACTAGCAGCAACAATACAAATGAGGTTCACGTACTGAAGCAACAGGTAGTTAACCTGGAGAATCGTGCAGAGGAAGCGGAAGGAGAATCGTGCAGAGGAAGCGGAAGGGAAAGCAAGAAGGAATAATATCCACGTGGTCGGACTGCCGGAGGCGGAGGAAGGCCAAGACCCTACAGACTATGTTGAGAACCTAACTTACAAGAAATAAGGGCCGAAAAACTCTCGCAAGGATTTGCAGTGGAGCGCGCACATAGAGCCCTTATGAGGAAGCCGAAGCCTGGGGCCCCTCCCCGTGTCATAATCGCAAAGATACTGAACTATAAAGACCGCAAGAAGATTTTGGAGTACTTTCGTAAAGGGGAAACGATTGAAAGGGCTTCAAGCACCATCACGGCGTATCCTGACCATACAATGTTGGTCCAGAGGCAACGGTACAGCTATGTGGCAATCAAAAGGAGGTTACGCATGGCCGGAATCAAATATATGCTTCTGTATCCTGCGAAATTGAAAGTGTTACACAATAGTAGGATGTACTTTTTTGACACTCCGGAAGAAGCGGCGACATGGCTGGACCTACAGGGGTGCCCGGAACGAGATACGGAGCAGGCACAAGAGGAACACAATAAGTGATTGGGATATTGCATGTATATTGATATGACGTAAAGCGGATACCCCAGCAGTGACTATGATAGAGATTAAGATAAAGGGGTGCGACCAAGCAAAGTTGAGATTTGGTTGTGACACCTTTGACTGTGTTGAACTTAAGGGACTGGAATATAGTAGTTGTATACATACGAAAAGTGAGTAGCAATGAGTGGTTGAACTGAAGCAAATAGGAGCGGCAGGACGGAAGCACCCTACCCCCCGTACAATAGTAGTAGTAGCAGTAGGTTAACCATTAGGGCGACCTCACTCTGCAGAGCTTCGAGTACAGGCGACAACCAGAAAGAGCTAGATGAGGGGGTGCCTGAGATCCAGGGATGGAGCTGGGCAACAGTTGAGGGGGGCGATGTTGGGGATGGGAAGGGAGGTGGGCTGGGGAAGGACCGGGAAGTTTGGGGTGATTTTGGTTAAGGGGAGTTTAAACCGGGGAACAAGCCTATACAGAATGAGAATGAAACACCCCCAGGAGAGGCAATACTCGCATTATTCTGCCCCGCAGCAGTTACACACGAGGTTGGACTATGGGCCTCATTACACGGATGGCGGTAAGGATTTACCGGTACCGGTAAAATACTGGTACCGGTAAATCCTTACCTCCTTACTACGAGGTCCCTTTGTGGGATTTAACGCCTGCTTTTTGCAGGCGTTAAAAACCAACCCGCAAAGGGACCCAGGGAGCTAATTACGCTACCGCAATTTGCGGTAGCGTAATTAGCGCCTTCCCCATTCCCATTGAGCCCTATGGGGCAAAAATGGGAATGGGGAAGGGCAATGGTGGAAGGGGGAATTACCGCCCCGCCAACCTTGGAATGGGGCGGTAATTCCCCTTTCCGCCAACGCGGTGCCGGTAATTTAACGGCATGAACCATGGCGCTAATAGCGCCATGGTTCTCCGCCATCCGTGTAATGAGGCCCTATGTCTTTACTACACCTGAAGTAATAACAGAGATTACACAAATAGAGTATAAAGCAAGGGTCCTTTCGGACCACTCGCCCCTGATCCTCGGGTGGCAATACTGCACCCGAGAGCAAGGATTCTGACATGGCGCCTACGAGCGGAAGCACTGAGAGACCCCTCTTTTAGGGAGGACATGAGGGAGAAGATTGTAAACTATTTCGAGACAAATACTGGTAGTGTGGACTCGGCAGGAACACTGTGGGAGGCCTTCAAAGTTGTGATGAGAGGGGTAGCAATAGCAAAATCTAAAGGTCTGCAGGGAGGGATTCTAGCTGATCTACGAGAGACGGAGGAGAGACTGGGAGAGGCTTTAAGGGGCGAAGATGGCACTAAGGAGGAATTGGAATTGATAATCAAGCCACAGCAAAAATGCGCAGAGTACTGGGATAGATTGTGTAACCTCAATTATAAAAAATATGTAGAGAGACAGCATGCGGGAGGGGATAAACCAGGAAGACTCTTGGCGTGGCTATATAAGAGCGAAACCCCCAGAGTTACAATCAGAACTATAACGAGGGAAGACGGTAGTGTAATGGACACCCAAGAGGGAGTCAACCAAGAGTTTGCAGACTATTATAAGTTATTATATGGAGACGACGGTTTGAGCAGTCGCGTTACGATAATAGAAACATTGGAGGATATAGGACTGCCCAAGATAAGTGCGGAGGAGAAAGAAGAACTAGATGTACCAATTACCTTCGAAGAATTGGGGGAGGTGGTGAGACAGTTGCCTACTAGCAAGACCCCGGGGGCGGATGGACTCCCAAGTGAATTTTATAAAGTATACATGGAAGAGGTTCTCCCCCCACTGTTAGACATGTTAAATGAAGAGTTTGAGACGGGAAGTTTGCCAGAGTCACTGCAAGAAGCGATTATAATACCGCTTCCCAAACCTAATAAGCCTGGGCATAGCTGCAGTTCCTATCGACCCCTGTCGATGCTGAACCAAGACAGCAAGATATTGACGGTTGTTTTGGCAAATAGATTGAAGAGGGTTATTGGTAGACTAATACACCCTGATGAGACGGGTTATGTCCCAAATAGGAACATCTCTCATAATCATAGACAACTCCAACGAATTATCGAGTGTGGAAGCGAAAACGCAGGTGAAATGGCAATTGTGTCCTTGGACGCAATAAAGGCCTTTGATTCGGTCAAGTGGCCATGGCTGTTGGCGGCCCTGGAGATTTATGGGTTGGGGCCTGGATATGTGCGGTGGGTGAAAATACTGTATAGTGAACCGCTGGCTAGTGTCAAGACAGGATCATGTTATATCGGAAAGATGGCAGCTTCGCAGGGGCACCAGACAGGGATGTCCGTGGTCTCCAATGCTCTACATACTGGCCCTGGAACCTGTAGCAATATACTTTAGACAATAATATGATACCATAGGCATTGAGGCGAAAGGGGAACAACATCTGATCTCCCTATACGCAGATGATATGCTGCTGTACTTGCGGCACCCGGAAGAAAATCTCCAATATATTTCAGAAGTAATGGAGAGATATGCGGGGTTGTCTGGTATAGCGGTGAACCCCCAGAAGTCTAGCATGTTCCCATTAGGTGGGTATAAAGGGATTCCATTGGAGCAATTACCCGTATTGCAGGTAAGGTAATACATAACGGGGAGGAAAAAAACAGAGACAACAGTTTTTTCAAGGGAGGGGGCAAGGAGGCTGCAACCGATCCCAAGCCCCACCACGGATGCAAACACGGGATTGGAACGGATTTGTGCAGAACTGTTGATTCCCATTTTTAATCTCTCCACACATGTACTTACAGGGGGAGAGATTAAAGTACTCAGCCGAGGTCTAAGTTTTGTCCCTGTCAAAAAAGCTGAACATTTCCAAACAGAAATTGAATTGCAGAAATTCTTCCGCAAGATTCGGTTAAAATACTTCTTCCGAAACCCGCCAACATGTAATAAAGAAAAAGAAAAGGGCACAACAGGTTTGAAACCCCCTTCCACCTTTTACCCTACCAATAATATGATAAGCCCAGCTATCGCTGCTTTCGAAAACAAAATGATTGTAGAAACGAGGAAATTGTTATCAACAAAGAATTTTTCCAAAGATAATCTTTGCCCGATGGAAAGACAAGCACTAAAAGACTTACAAAAAAATGATTTATTTGTAATAAAACCAGCAGATAAAGGCGGGAGAATTGTTTTATGGAACAAAAACGCATACAATGACGAAATCAAACTACATCTATCGGACCAAAAATTCTACAGACCACTACAGGGAGATCCAACATCGCGCCTGAAAAAGGAAATTTCCAGTCTGATGTCACATGCCCAAGAAGAAGGGTGGATTGATCATGAAGAGAAGCTTTTTCTTACCAAAACCAATCCAACCATCCCGGCTTTTTATCTGTTGCCTAAAGTGCACAAAAATAGTATAACACCACCAGGAAGACCAATAGTGTCAGCTATAGACTCTATCCTGGAACCATTGTCCATCTATGTGGATTGGTTCCTGAGACCCTTTGTATCACAAATGAAATTGTACATTAAAGACACGACCAGCATGATAAAAATCATCGATTACATCAGAATTGAACAAGGAGATATTCTAGCAACACTAGATGTGGTTGCTATATATTCTAGCATTCCACAGCTGAAATTCCTACAAGTGCTGGAACAATACCTAAATCAACGCCATATGAATGCCAAAACTGTCCCAACTGCCTTCATCCTCGAGTGTGCAAGATTGGCACTCATGGAAAATTACTTCATGTGTGAAGATTCCTTCTACAATCAAAGACACGGGGCCAGTATGGGGGCAACATTTGCCCCAGACATTGGCAACTTGTATATGGATTTTGTCGAGACTCAGTCCATATATCATATCAATAACCCTTTCAAAAACAATATCATTGCTTGGCACAGGTACATTGATGACTGTTTTCTGGTATGGAGAGGCACGGTTCCACTTCTGTTGGAATTCCAAAAGTGGTTAAATCAATGTAATACAAACATCAAGTTCACGATGGCAAATGACACAGAAACCATCTCTTTCCTAGATTTGGAAATTAAAACACAGCCGGGTGGCTCCTTAATAACAAATCTCTTCAGGAAAAAAAACAGACAAAAATACCCTACTGGAGTACAACAGCTTTCACCCACGGGGTTTGAAGGCTAACCTTCCTATTGGCCAATTTTAAGAGTTTGTCGCAATTGTACCAAACTAGACGATTATAAGATGCATGGGAAACATCTCAAAAAACGCCTAGAACATAGAGGCTATCCTAAGAAACAAATAAATGTGGCATATAAAAGAGCGAAAAAACGAAATCGAGAAACATGCCTAAACCCACCGAACAAAACAACTTTGGAAAAGATGACATGTGTCACGACCTTTAGCCCTATCAGCCACGATTTACGGAAACTGTTTCTAAAAAACTGGCCCATTATAAAAATAGAAGACTTCAACCCAGCCCCCCCAAGATTCGCCATCAAAGACAAAAAAAACCTAAGAGACAATCTTGTCCATACTTACCCAGAGGCAACTAAGAAAGTGGATGCACAAAAAACGCTTTGGGATCTACCACCTGTTATGGGGCACTTTAGATGCGGCCACTGTTCTGTCGGTTCATTAACAAAAAACTGGAAAAATGTCAACCTGAAAGGAAGAACATGGCAACTTAAATCTTTTACAAACTGCAGCTCCCAATGGGTAGTAAATGCAATCCAGTGTCCGTGCCAACTTCTCTACATCGGCAAAACAAAAAGAAATATAAAAACAAGTATAGGGGAACATCGTACCAACATCAGAAATCAAACACCGAACAAACCCCTGGTTGCTCACTACCTTCGTTTGAAACACAAACCATGTGAAATGTTCTGGTTCATCATCCAAATGGTCCAGATCTCAAAGAGAGGAGGAGATAGAGATCTGGCACTACGTAAATGCGAACAGAAATGGATTTTCGATTTGGACACAGTCAAAAATGGCTTAAACTCAGCGGTCAAATGGGGCATTTTATTCTAAGCATTGTTTACCTATCATTCAACAGACAAACTGATGCCCCTGTGTTTTTGACTTTTGGACCAACAGTCATTTATCCATGGTTTTTCAATGATGGGAGCTCTAGAAAGAACTGTCCCAATGTCCAATGTCATTTATATACACTATTTCCAAACACCCAGGATACGAAGAATCCCCCCAAAAAGAAACATTCACGACCCACATCGGTGGCAGCAGGATATCACCATTTAATATGATCAATTCGAATTAGAATGTGTAATCATGCGCAATAAATGCATTTTAGAACAAATGCTTTCGAACAGTAAATATGACATATCAGTTGCATTCACCAGCGCCTGTAATACTCCCATACGGCCTCAAGATGGCCGCGGGGACCAGACGCACATCAAATCTAAAGTGAAACGTAGACCAGACGCGTATACGTGCAGTCACATTACACGCGAACACGGAACGGAAAAGTAATCTCTCTGCGTCATCGCGAAAGACGAATCATTCCCCCTGCGCGCAGACAGCAAGAAGCCGCTGTGAACCTAAGGACCACCGAACCCATTGAAACTGACTACAAGGTAAATCCACTTCGAAAATGGTACATTCATGATCCCAGATAGTGGGGAGAACCGAGGTATTGAAAGAGCCACACGCCCCTTCCCTTTTGTTTGACAAATGCATGTAACACTCACAAGTAATGAAGTTAGAGTTCCACTAACGTCCCTCCCACCTTTGTCCCCCCAGGCCGGTGGGCGAGACGGATCTCGAAAAAAAGAACATTGAATTGCAAAGCCGTCCTCTGGTTACGTGTGAAGGCTACTTCTCCATCCTGCACCAACTTTATAAATAAACGGCCTAAGAAGCACCAGGTCAGTACACATGTCAGATGACTTGTGTTCCCCTTTACCCCAGGATATAATCCGCTTTTACATATATGATCTTGTTTCACAAATAGGTCCGGAAAATGGATAAAAAAAAGGGAACCCCTTGACAAAAGGAAACAACAACGGCATGATGCTTGGCACAAGCCGAAAATTGATTGTTTAAGTTGCGTAACGCAACGCACAAAGAGAAAGTGACCCTCCATCTTCTCTGCTACCGTAATCGACCTTTAGTCCAACCACAAGAGTCTATAAAGGTCAGTGAAAAGTTGAGTGATGGGCAACAAAAGAGCCCAAATGCACACAAACTTTTATCAAAAGAGTTTTTAATCATGTACTTTTGTAGACCTAGCACTAACACAAACTCTGTTTTTCCATTCTTTATAGTACCTGAAAAACTGTGAAAAATCCGGGGATTTGGTTTTGTGAACTTCTCTGTCATCTTAGAAGCAATATACTGTCCTGAAGAGGGTCATAACTAGAACAGCAGAACACCAGGGATGGTGTTGATGTAATCTGTGCGCCAAAACATATGTAGACATCCTGTAGACACTACAATTCATGTGTCTCCCCCCTACAGCATTAGAACTGTCACGCAGTGTATATTGAGTTTGATCCCCTAAAAAATTCTGTTAGAAAACCAACATTTTTGAAATCAGTTTGTCAAGGTGACCCGTTACAACTATCACTATACCAACCCTAGACACCACTAGTAGAAAAAATGTGTTTTTGCTGGACTTTTTAATTTCTGAGTTTTTTTAATATGTTTTATATTTGTGAGGTGTCTTGTGGAAATCACCCACCATGTTCTTTTGTGTTACTAAATTGATGTGATTAAAAATGTGTTTTGTACTCTTGTTACTCTTTTGAAAACAACATTTGTTCCATGTGCCTCTCAGATAGATGAAATAGATAATCAATCCCTGTCTCCTTTTCCAAGACCCAAGTCCGAGGTGGACTAAAAGAGGAGTAATTGAGCTTGTCTTTTTGCGTGTTTGACACTCCATAATCAGTCCCTACTCTAGCTCAATCCCCCTGT
Source organism: Ambystoma mexicanum (assembly GCF_040938575.1). Classification (NCBI taxonomy): domain Eukaryota; kingdom Metazoa; phylum Chordata; class Amphibia; order Caudata; family Ambystomatidae; genus Ambystoma; species Ambystoma mexicanum. Next base: position 788,122,940 of record NC_090935.1, on the reverse strand, counting down.
AACAAAAAATTGGGACTCACCCTTTGCTTACACCTAGGTACCATGGGCAGTGAGAACATTTCAGTACTTAGGGATAGACATATACCACACAGTGGAAGAGGAGCATAGGCGCAACACTGAGGTGGCCATTAAAAAAATGGAAAATTGCATGCGATTTTGGGTGAGGTTGCCCTTAGCAATGATGGGACGTGGAGCAATGCTCAAGATGGTGGTCCTGCCTAGGATCCTGCACTACTTTGGGAACATACCATACCTGATGTTTGGACAAGATTGTGCACCATTTTATTTGAAAGAGATGATGTGGGTACCCAAGGCAGAAATGAAAGGGCACCCCAAGATGATGTTATTGGGGTGGAAGATGTGGCGTAGGGCATGCCAGATGATGGAGAACCCGTCTCCATGCTCTCCGCAGGTACCACTGGTTGCATTAACAGGTGTAGATGAACAGCTAAGGATGATAATTAGAAACCACTGGGAATCGATTGGGTTGGCAACAATTGGAGATATTTGGTGGGAGGGATCTATTATTACCTTTGAGGGGCTGCGGGAAGAAACTGGGTTGCACGCGGGCCAGTACATTACACATCATAGAATGGTGCAGAGAATTAAGAGAATAAGGCCCGAAACTGTGCTGGAGGAAGAACCAGATGCCACCACAGATATGATATACGATATAGCGGAAGGGGGCCACAAGATATCCAGAATATATGAGATGTTGATGTTGAAAGTGGGGAAGGAGGTCACACAGTTGAGACTAGATTGGGAAACGGAAGTAGGAGCTCCGATGGAGGACGGGATGTGGGAACGGGCTCGGGGTATCACAAGAAGGTATCCAGAAATGCGAGATTGAAACAGGTACAACTGTATATTACGCACAGGGCATATATGACACTCCAAAGGATATCGAGGTTTGAGAATGCGTGACGGCAAGCATGCCCCAAGTGTAATGAGGAGAACGCAGGCATGGTGCATATGTTTTGGTCATGCCCGGTCATTGAACGCTTTTGGAGCGAAGTGGAGCGGAAACTAGCGGAGAAGGGGGTCAAAATTGTAGTGGACACAGTGTGGGCCTGTCTGTTGGGGGGGTTCCCAAGATCACAGAAGCTCAAGCATGTGAGTAAACTGAGGGATTTGGCAGATGTGCTTGCTAAGAGGAGAATAGCTATGGGGTGGAAGACATGCCATAGACCGCGAGTGGAGGTGTGGTGGAAAGATTTGCAGAAATGGGCGGAGGCAGAAACCATGGTATGGCAAGAAACGAGCAATGCTGGGGGGGAGGAGGAGACAGAGTCCCTTATGGCCTGGAAATCATTAATAGCAGAGCTGTTTGGGTCAGTACAAGACCCAACAGTACCCATAGAAGGAGTGACCCTACCACAGGATGCAGAAACTGAATGTGTAAAGTAATAGGCTTGAAATGGGGGGGTGGGATAAGGGAAGTAGTAGCTGGAAGAAGCAAAATACAATGGAACTGTTGATATATGCACTGCCTGTTTGGTTTGTATTGTTTGGTTGAAATTAATAAAATGTTTTTAAAAAATAAAAAATATCTTATCTTTACCTACACTGATATATACCTCCACTCCAAGTGTGTACCCACCATCGGTGTTATGCCAAACTTCCTGGGAACTCAGCCTATTGCTAACCTCAATTAACAAGCCTCAATAAGGTCTACCCTTAGGGCCCTTCTTAGCCAAAACATGATACAGGTGGAAGCCCTCTATGTAAACCGGGCTATCTAACCATGTTTCTTGTAACATAATCACATCATGGTTAATCAAGTGGTGCATAGACCTCCGCTTCTGAAGTAAGTGCCTGTGGCCTCTGGTGTTCCAACAAACCATCGTAAACGGTCAGTCTTTGTGCTAACATGGGAAATGGTTCTCTGAGCTATTATAATCTTCTCTTCCACCTCCCACAATATTAAAAATGCCTTGCTCCTTGCCCATCCCCCTATTACCTATCTTTATTCCACTAATACTAAGACTGAACCTTAGATCTTCCAGGACTACCATACTAGCACAAAAATAGAGCTGCCACTGCCGGGCTAGCTACCCGCAGAAGAACCCAGGGAGGGCAAGTTCAAAAATATCAGATGATGCTACAGTTGATAACCACGGGACCATTGCCAATAACCTGAGCAGGTGGACCTATTCAAAAATTGACTAGAGGCCATTGGGTGGTTTTCATCTATCCTAACCATACACCCTGGTTTTACCATTCCCATTTGCTTATGATGTACCTTGGGAATGGTTTTTGTACCTATTTCCACCCCCACCGCAGGGTATGTTTTAGATGTTACGTTACACTTATTGATGTCTTCCTCTGCAAACATTACTCCAAGCTTAGTCTCATCCACCGGAGCAACCTTGCTATCCAACAATATATTCCCATACATGTGTCCAATAACAGATGTAAGCTCGTGCCGCTTCCCACCCCCCTCACAGGATGTTGCAGGAGGTGCTGTCTTACTGATCTGCACCCTCCGTGAGGGTTGCGGAAGGGTCCACCTGTCCATAGGCCCCTGCAATATAACTGACCTTTGGGTCCCATCAGTAAAAGTGCGTGTCACTTTTCCTACCCCTGGGGGGGCCACCATCCCCAACGCATTTAGATATTTCAGATTTCCCAAGATTGTCCCCCTGCTACATGTGTTTATTACCAGCAGCTTTAGGAATTCTTACAAAATCAGATGCACCAGCATCAGATAATTTTGCTGGTGCTACTGACTCAGATTTTTTCATCAATGATAACTCCATGCACAATACCTCAAGTGCATCCTCTTCATTAGCCGCTGCAATGTTCACAGATTCTCGTGATCTCCAGGAAATGTCAGTCTCATCCAGGGATATATGCCAGGTCTACTACCAAATTCAGAACAGCAAACCATTTGTTCCTAGCTCTTACAAGAAAAAAAACAAAGTCTTCTTTGTACATCATTTTATTGGCTTTTTCTTATAAAACACAAAATGTGATCTCTTTTTTGTTATTTTCTCTCACCTTCATACAGCATACTAGGATTCCTCGCTGGCATAATGACCGACTACATATAGGAATAAAAGGAGCCAAACTTGGCCGAGATATCTCATGTAACAAAAAAGTTACCAGGGATTGAATGGGATCCTGCAGCACGCGCCTTTGCAGTACGTAGAGAGGGGGAGAATTCCTTTTGCAGGGGGCGCCGACACAGCTTTTCAAGTCTAGAAAGAGAGGAAGTATTGTTGTAAGAGGTGCTCCTGTGGCATTTGGTTTATAGAGGACATTTAGAAGAGATATGGACTACAAAAGGAGCTAGTATATGTGGGCCAATTGAGAAGGAAAGCAGTACAGGAGACAGTCCAGCCCAGGAGAATCAAAGGTGGAGTGGAGAATGCTATGTGGAAGATGAAAGCAGTCATCCACTGGAGACAAGAAGCAGACGCAGATGGAGAGAGTCCTTTGCCCATTGGTGTGAAGCTGGTCGGGAAGGTGGCTTGAGGCTGAGAAGCGGTGGTGCGACCGGGAGAATGTGGACCGTGCAGTCCTGTAACAGCACCTACATCGCCAGTCCGACAAGCAGGAACAAAGAACCTGGAGCAGGAGCCGCAGAGACAAGAAAGACCTGAGCAATGCTCCCGAATGAAGCAAGACCCCAGGAAGAACCGGCAGAGCGTCCCAAAGCCATCAGAGGTAACAGGTGTAACGTGGGAACTAACGTGGGAACCGGTAGGGGCATAAAACTTGAAAGTAAACACAAGTTAATTGGAAATGCTGAGTGCAAGTTAATTGTACTTGATGATACAAGTACTCCTCCTCATGGCAGTACTTGGCAGGAGAGTGAACCAAGGGGGCACAGCAAAAAGGGGAGGAAAGAAAGAGTTTGGAAACCAAGCACGAAAAGTGTCTGGGACCCAAAGCGAAACCAAGCAAGGATCAGAGGGGGTCACCCTCAAGAGATAAGTCAGCTGCCCACCACGGAAGGGTCTGGGACCCTGTCCGTAATTACAGTGAGGAAGAAGAGCCCACTCGCCACCAGGGAAGGGTCTAGAACCCTGTCCACAATCACAGTGTGAAAGAAGAGGCCACTTGGCAACAGGGAAGGGTCTGGGACCCTGTTCATCACAATCAGTCGGGAATAGGAAACCACTGGTGATAGAAGAAGGGTCTGGGTCACCAACAAAGTGACATTAAAGCAAGTTACAAAAGCAAAATATATATATATATCAATATGAAAGCTCTAACTAACAAGGGATACCAGGAGAAGGGAGTCATTCTTCTGGTAATAAAACAGAAGCAGAGAGACACCAGGGGAAGGGAGTCATTCCACCTGGCTTTGGGGTACCAAGATAAAAATCAGATTGGTGGTGCCAGGGGAGGGAAGTGATTTCCCCTGGCCTTTTTGGGCAGCCTATCAAGACATACCAGGAGAAGGGATTAAGTGAGTAATTCCCCTGGTCGTTTTGGGACTAGTATAGAATCATATCAGGAGAAGGGAGCCTTTCTCTTGGAGAGAACATTATATAAAGACTGTTTTGAAACATGCAAATTTGGGGGAGTCATTTCCCCATGTGTTTATGTTTGAAGGAATATTTTGATTAAATAACAATCCAGAAACGGGAGAAAGAAGCAGCTCTGCGAAAAGAAGGAACTTTGTGTCAGTTTACTATTTAGGTTTATAGTGTGAGGGATAGAAGTAGGTTTTTACACAGGACAGTGGTTTGTTCTTTGATGGACATCCTGGCAGACCCTTTTAGTATTAGTTTTGAGGCAGGGAAACCCCTCTTAGAAGTTTGGGATAACAAGGGCTTCTTTTCCATTTCATATAATAAAAGTCTGTAACCAAAAACATGCTACCTTTGTATCAATCTCCTCCTTCCACACCCTCACAATACCTAGAAAAATTATGTAAATTGAAGTTGTTTCCTGGTTATATCACCAAGCAGGGATACTTCCCTTCCACCAAAGGCTTCATTCTACCTACTTAAAACATCCCATATTCATGCTGAGGGTCGCAATATGCCTGACTCCTCTGGAGAACAAAGTTTTGAGTGGTGTCTAACATCTCCCACTCCCACATATTCCTGATCAAGATAAGAGAGTGTTTCTTATAATACATAGATGAATTCTTGCCCTTACCACCAAGAAGGGGGGAGGGTGCTCCATTCACCATGTCAAGAAGGGAAAGGAGTGGAAAGGGAAATATATCTGGACCTGAGGACTCTTAACTGGCCATACAACTGTACCTAACAACTAAACAGCACCAGAATGGGCTTCTTCTCAGGGTTTTCCAAAAACATTCAAAGTTCTTGTAGTTCTGAATAATTGGTAAAAGTCAATAAAGAAAGTTTCTCAGGGTTCTTCGATTGTCTCTTCTAAGACTCTGTAGCTCATCCTATAGATTTACCGATTTGGTCGCCATGAGGTTATGGAACCTTCTTACACCCCTTTTGGTGGGGGTCTTTAAATCTTCTATTCCTCACTTTAAATCCTTTAGATTCCTTATGTTTCACACTGTCTCTGATAGAGCGTTCTGGACCCTTTTTAATAGATTGATACAACCCCTGTAGCCTCTCCAAAGGCTTACACTTCGAGGGTAAATCTGCAGGACCAAGTGACGGTAATGGTAATTCCGTTTGGCGGTAGTTCAGCAGAATGACTGCCAAACTACCACCAAACTCGGAATGAGGACTATTGTATCATTAGCTCCATCTGTGATACCTCTCTTGCTTTGTTGATTTCTTCAAGTTTGCTTGGTGTTTGGGCTTTCTTCTAACCTGCCACTAAGCATGCTCTTACACCAAAAAATAAATGATGTGCCATATGTGTCAGTCTCCTAACTAATTCCCTCTCATGTAGCAAATCAAACAATATTAAAATGGGATCCAACTCCCTACTCACTCCATCAGATTCCTTCATCCACGATAGCACCTCAGCCCAGTATGCCTGAATATAACTGCAGCACCACCTCATGTGCCACAGACTACCCACCTCTCTGCATCCCCTTCAACAGATTGCATCTTGTTTCCCCTTATGTTGGCTAATTTAAACAGCATCAAATGCAATCTCACACACAAGAAAGGTGTGGGACATAAGATCCCTTTTATGTTTTTGTCCACCTGTAATATTGCCTCTAGAAGAAAGGAAATCCAGTGGTTCGCACATGAATCCAGGTGAGGCAGAGAGCTAATGGAGAGGGAGGGGGTGAATAAAAGGCACACAGGAAGGTGTGGGTTATTCGGAAAATTTTAGGTGAAGGAAAAACTAACAGACCCGACTTCTACGCGGAGAAAGGACAATGGAGAAGAGCATGGAGGAGAGTTGTTGAAGGATTGGACAAGGTGAGATATTGGTTGGTGAGAGAAAGTAGTACGGTGGTTTGAATGTTCCTGCACGAGAGATGTGAGTGATAGAGGGAGAGTAGGGAGTGGATGTGGAGGTGACTGTGGAAGTGAAAAAAGAGAGCATGAGATGGAAGGTGGGGTGCTGAGTAGTACTGTGGAGAGGGGGTAATAGTCGTAGTAGCAGTAGTAGTAGCACTGTGGAGAGAGTATCAGTAGTGTGGAGTGGGGAGTAGTACTGTGGAGAGGGGAGTCGTAGTAGTGTGGATAGAGTAGTAGTATTGTGGAAAGGTGAATAGTAGTAGTAGCATTAGTGTCAAGAAGGACATAGTTGTGTGGAAAGGGGCGTTGTAACAGTAGTGTGGAGATCGGAGATGTGGCAGTGTGGAGAGGTGAATAGTAGTGTGGAGAGAGGAGAGTAGCAGAGTGGAGAGGAGGGAGTAGAAGAGAATAAGATTGGAAGGTAGAGGTAGATAGTGGTGAGAGGAAGTGTGAGGGAGGGGGATGTATCAAAGTGGGTGGGATAGTAGGGAGGCGAGTAGGAGGAGGAAAGGGAGAGTAACAGAGACAGGTAGAGGAATACCAGGGTGTGGAGCGAAGGGACCAAGTGGGGCCTTAGTGGTCAATCCAGACAGTACACCAGAATGGAGAGCTTAGATTAGGGACCATCTAGATTGTTCCCAGAGAGAATTTAGAGACAGAAGGAATTTGTATTTAGGCCATCAGACAGTCAGTGATCTCCAGTGGCAAAACTGGGGTTGAGGGATGCCTGGATTAGGGAGGGATCGGCCTGCTATAGATGAGAGAGGATGAATGGTCCTTAGCGAATAAAAATCCTCAGAGAGTTGGTATGTTCTTGAGGCCGTCTGTGACACATGTTATCAGAGTGGGATTCATCCAGACCCGATACAGAGGCTGCCTACCTGAGAGAACAGACGAGGAATCTGTAACCGGATAGTCCTGGGTAACTGCACGTCCTCAACCTTTGGACTGGGAAGTTTGGGAGATCAGAGTTGAGCTGGAATTTCCTAGCCTAGATCCCGTATCAGGAGAATCAGAAGACCCCTGGGAATCCATTGGGTCGGACAGCACTCCAACCAGAGTCGTCGTGTGGGAGGAACACACTGCCATAGGAGAAAAACCCAGAAAGAGTCTTTTAGAGCAGATGCGAGAGGCATGAAAGAGAACCAGTCCATGGAAACAAGCCAGAGGAAACTAACTATTTAACCTCTCAAGTAGCTCTACTTTCGAGCAGTGGAAGAAGCCCTCAAGCCCCGATGAGGAAGAAGAGGAGGCTGAGCCTACCCCGCTCTATGAAGATCCCACTCCCAGGGAAGCAGGGCCAGCATCAACATCCACGGAAGAACTGTTACGGGCCCAGATGGAAGAGCAACTGTCTATTGGCTACCAGCATCAAGTGACTCTTCCAGCCTAACAAGGTGTTATCACAGAGAGAGAACAGCTAGCAGTATCAGTTGAGGACCTACAAACACTTGCAGCCACATCTCTTGTGAATTTTGAGCGGGTAGCCGAGGCTGCAGTTTGGCATCCAGATTGCAGGGCTAAATATTGACTACGTCCAAGTCATCTAAGGTTACGACAAGGAGAAACTTCTGACCAGTGAGGGACCTGTTGAACAAAAGGTTAACCAACAAAACCTAATCAAAGAAAGGTTGGTGTTAGAACAGTTAATTGATTCCGTACCCCAATATCTACAGAGAAAATCAGCTGACAGTAACACAAACGTTGGAAGAAGCCACTCCATCAGCCACCACACAATAGATGGCCATGTACTCAAGAGAGCTAAGCGAGGGTGTAAAAGGAAAGGACCAAGTGGAGACTGAGAGGCTGAAGGCATCACCTGATTTTATACCACACTGGGAAACTTAGATTAGGCACCGCCAAGATTGTTCCAAGAGGAAATTTACAGAGAGAAGGTGTTTACCTGAAGGTGTCTCACCTGCTAGTCCCTGGGGATCTGTCATCGAGTTGGCCAGGATATGGCCATCGCTTTTGGATCCAGTTCCTGGGGGTGAACTAGTGTGGGAGGATCACCTGGGTGAGGGGTCCTCGGGGAGTGGAAGTGGGATACCATAGGGTGAGACGCGTTATCCCCTTCTCAATAACACCTTTTCCCCATCCTACCAGGTAGGATACCTAGCAACATAACCCCCCCTTTGCTGACACAAACACGTTCTCACGGAAAGTTCAACGTGAGCAACAGGGGACTAACCCCAGAGCCGTATACCTGACATGTCCCAAAACAAGGGTCAGGCAGAGTCAGGCAATTACTGATAATTACACACACCTGACTTCCATCACACTTCCCCACACGGATAAAAGGCGGAGCATGAAAGAACACTCTGAGCAAGGCAAAACACACGAGGAAGCAGCAGTTCCGAGATGGTAGTTTAATACGAGGAGAAAGACGGCGAGACCAGAGAGGGTTGCAAGGAGGGGATTGCCCTAGGCCTTTTCAGAGGAAAGAAACAGCTCCTTTCATGAAGCCTTGAGGATAAGAAACCAAAGACCTAGAAATAAAGCTGAAGAAAGGTGCATTATGTGTCGAAGGTACCCAGGTCTTTCCCGCATCAACAACTGAGGCGGACGAAGTGATTGCCGCCGTGGTACTGTCCTTGGCTCCGACAAGAAAGCCGCTCCTGTAAAGTCAGCACAGCGGGTGAGTCGGCGAGACTGATAGTAAACCAGTCTGTGTTAGAAACAAGGTTGCAAGCATCAAAATTGTATGAAGAAATTTGCAAAAGAACAAACAACAAGGCATGCATGGTGAACAAGGTGAATGTAATTGAGTATCCAAGGAATACCTGAACTTTTGTAAAACAAGGCAGATACCGTATACAGACGTGGGTGCCCATTCGAAAGCCTCTGTACGGTATCCAACAATAGGGTGTAAACATTGTGAACTGGGAATTAGAAGTGGTCCTGCAACGCGTCAACCTAAACTCTGTGCACATTCGTTAGTCTTGATAGCTAAAGTGTATGCAATTGGTCCAAGCATGGATGAGGGAGACTTATTTGGAAAAGGGGATCTGAGCCCGGCTGAGAGGGATCCGGGGTGGACTGTGAGTCACCAACATATGTGAATATTTGGAAAGGAACTTTTTGTTTGTCTGACACATTAGGCCCTCTGAATCAAGAGACTTTATTTACGTAAGAGACTTGGGCATAGAAGGCCCTGATGCTTGTAACAGAGCTGCGTCCTTGTGCCGAAGTAGCCCAAGAGTGCGCTATGCTGGAATGAACCACCTTGTCCCGGCTAAAAATGTGGGAAAGGGAGGCCAACGGCCTGAACATCTTGACTTACCATTTTGTGAACACTTCTTTGTTTTTCATGAACATTTGCCCACACTATTTGTAAACTATCGGGAAGGATTGACATTCATTTTGTTTTATAGGCCCTTTTTATTTTAACAAGACTCCACTAGGACTGCATTATTATTATTTGATGGTCGTAGCTTTCTCCCATCTTAGATTTAGGCTTAGATAGACGTTCATCACACCCTTGATTAGATTCAATAAACACCCTTGAACTGTGGTCACTTGTGTCTCTGTTACTTTGATACCATGCCTTCTTTACAGACATCACCGTCAGACAGTCAGTGTCTTTGATAGTTAATCTCTCGTGAAACACCTGGGGTTGAGGGACACTTGGGTTCAAGAGGGAACGCCCGCTCTAGATGAGTGTGAAAGAGGGACAGCCCTTAGTTAACCTCTTGACTATTCCACAAATAAAAACCTTTGAACTGTGTTTGAATATTGTGTTTTTGGGAGCACCTGTGGCACCATTCTGTTCTTTTGAAATTCTGGCCCAAGAAGTGCATGAGGAGTTCAGCCCTTTAACATTCCCAGTGGCTATCCTACACTCTGAACTTCTTGTGTCCACCTTAGCCATTATCAAAATAATTATCTACAATCCATAGCTGTAAATTCCACTTGTCCTCTTCCCTCATCCAATACATTAGGGGCACTTTCATATATCCCTCTCTCACTTTGTACACTCATGACCCTGTTGGCAGCACCCTGAGCTCTTCCCCAGTGATCATTAAGGAATTCACTGGTAACGCAACCCATCTGGCTCTGACAACCCCTTCAGACCCAATGTGTCATCACTTAAAGCAAGTCTGCTATTTAGCTAAGTGATGAAGGGACCCAATTATCAGACCCATTCTGTAAGGCCTCCCTGGCAGATCAGATGTCCAGTCCTCTGTTTTGTTTCTTATTAGTGCATGGTAATCTTTTTCACAGCCCCAGCTCACAATGAAAAGGGAAATGTTACACGCTGAAAGGCAATAATTCACATAACAGACTTAGCTAAAATGTAAAATGGCTTTTTGTGGCTATTTATTCACAAAGCAGCATATATAAAAGAATAAATGCAGTAAAAATAATACATGAATGTTTAAAAATACTTCACTGTTAAAGCTGCAGCCACAGCACTCCTCATCTCACCAGAACTGCACTGGAATTCCCAGAAAAAGGCAGACAGAGAGATTTTCTTAATGGGCATAGGAAGCAGTGCGTCCACTCTTTCTCCAAAGCTTTCTGTGTCTGCCTAATCTGGTGCTTGTTGTGCCCATGAGGGCTGCTATAAGGAGGACGGACACGCTGAGGTTGTGCATACATCTTTCTTTATTGAAAGCACAATATAAACTGCCCGTATAACCGTTCCCTCCCCCTTGCGTCCTTCGTCACGTGACGCTGCTCACATCACCCGGCGTCTGTCTCTTAAGGAGACAGTCACACTGTAGCAGTGCTCTCTGTTTTAAACCTGCCACAAAAGCAGGATGGCATTTTCCAGAAAGTTTGGACTCTCAAAGTCTACCTGTTGCCAATTCCCATTGATCCTCGGCCGAAATGACCCATAGCAACCTCAAGCGGTAAACTCTTCCCTTTCTCATGAAAGTGCGAAAAACAGCATAACCTTCCTTCGGCATCTTTATTCAAAACAGTCCTTGAAGCAATGCAGACTAACATATCCGAAAAGAAATCATGTTTACTACTGATTCAGAGTTCACATTAAAATGCAGCTTTCACTTAGGCTTGAGGAAAATGTCCAATGGGGCTCTAAGCGCACCCAGTATGTATTTCACATAGACGCCATATTTTTTAGTTAAAAGCATTATAATTCAAAAGCATTACACCCTTGCATATAAATCTCAAGAAATTCCACCTAGCAGATGAATACCCCATGACTCACTTCTCCTCCAAGCTTCAGTACCTGTCCTCTCCTCCTCATAATCTTAGAACCATTATATACCATTCTCCTAAAAAGAAAGTTCAACAAGGCCCAGAAAATGAACACATAGCATTTCACCCCATCTTAAAAGACCCCCCTTGATAACAGTATTAGCTCAGCTTCCCAATACCCAATCGCTCCTTAGATGAATCTCTACCATCCTCTTTGTGCCTTCTGGAGCTTTCCCTCCAACATTTTGTATTTTCTAATGTCAGGAATCTTAAACCTGGCTGTCATCTCGTTCGCTACCACACTGTCATTTCTTGTACTTCTTCCTACCAGCTCCACCGCTTGGTCGGGTGCTTTACTGTAACCGTTTTTTTTACTTGCTCGATATCTTCAGATGAACTTAAGACTGTAGCTTTCATCATCAATTATAAAAACAATAGCAAAGGGGAAGGCCTCTCATAATTAATGTTCTTTTCCCTCAACCACACAGTGATCTGTCTGCATTCTCTTCTTCACCAGGGTCAACACTGAAGGATCCAGATAAATACAAATCGTGTGACCTCTATAGTGAAGTGCTCCATTTGCTTTAATCATATGCTCCTTCTCTTTAAAGGTATGGCATCCATCACAATGGTCACTGTGCATGATCACAGAGGGCTTCCCTTATGTGTTCTCTACCAACTTCAGCTCAAAAGCTTCTCCTTCTCTGAACAGGGAGCTCCCAATGTGCTTAACCGTAGACGTAACGTGTGCTGATGTTTTATTTTTCACTTCTAGGACCCCTGTAGTCCTGAAGTTACATCTTCTCTCTCTGTTTTCAAAGTCCTCCAGTTTGAGCTGCAACTCGTTGGTGTGGCCCTCCATTTTTATTAATCTTATCTCATATTTGAGCTCTAGAAGGTTAATGAGATGTTTCGTATTTTCCAGTGTCGCAACGCAGTCTTCTACTTTACCCATGTTCTTTTTTATTTCCTGAATGGATGTCTGTACTTCTGATCTTAGAGCCCTGATTTCCAACAAAATATATTGTATGTCTTGGTTGCTTGCCACTTCCATCTTTCAAGGAGTGATTTCAATGGAATTCAAATATGGATAATCCATATCTGCTCCTGTGTACACGCCATCACTCCCTGTGGAACTGCTTTATTTCAGTTGTCCACACACCTGTGACGTTTCGATTTAAAACGTGCCAAGCCTGGCCCGGTCTTCCCCTGCTCATTCAATCATAGCATGATCCAAATCAGCTGCTTATATTTAAGTATTTAAGTATATTTAAGCACAAAGCACCTTCTGTTAGTTACAACCATATACTGACAGATGTGCCTCCTACATCTGTAGGGGGATTACCCCTCACTCTCCACTTTCTCTTTCACAAGCCTAAGTCTAGCTCTCTGTATTTCTGTCTGATGATTTGAAGGTTGTTCCTTCTCACCAGCATTCAATATTATTTTTAGGGTGACATTTGTTTAAATAAAAAAAAGGAAATGTAGGCCAAACCCAACGTGCTATAGGTATTTAGTGATTCAGTCCTACAACTCTCACAGACATATATGACAGATATAAAACTCTTTGGTCATTCTTATCTTCCCAAAATGCTCTTTAATATGCAAAACAGCCAAACCCTGATTGGTGTTATTGGTGCCACTTCACATTATCTTTGGAGTTCTTTCTAATCAATAAACACACATCCACTGTGTTGAGCAAGCACTTTTATATTCAAATACATGACATGCATTTTTTACATCACTGCAAAAATGAGGGATTTCCCTTCAGAAAAGTAGAGGTTAAAAATGATGCATCATTTTACAATATTAAACCCCTGCCTATGCTTAAGTCAAGCACAGAGTTCTGTATTGGCACTAAAATGATGTTCAGAAGCAAGCACTAATTTCCCTCCCCAGCTCCACATTTCAGAGGTCTGTGGCTGCCCAAAAGTTGCAAGCATGAAACAGATTGTAGAGAAGTTAAAATAGCGAAGAGTAAATCTGAATGCGCAAGTGCATCATGTATCATGTAATGGTGTCCCGTAAAGATATCCATTCAGCTATTTTTACAGAAACTGCTCAGTGCTAAGCAGTCAAATGGCATCCCTGCTAGTTGTATCATGTGTGTTTGATGACATTCAGCTGCACGCTCAGTACTACCAGGAGAACCAACTTCAAAGTATGTCCCACAAGGCATAGCTGTGATGCTTAAATACAAGGTTGGACTTTTACTGTGAAACAGTACTTCAAACAACAGTAGGACATATATATCTATACCCACACATATCAAAATCTTCCTACGTATTGTACAGTCCAACCAATGCTACATTTTAAATTATCTTAAATGCAAGCTGGCAAGACCCGTAGCCTAAACCACAACCACAAAGGTAATATTGTGCTGGAACGCCTGATCCATTGCTCAGTTTTACTTTTGGAATGTTGGGTATTTTGAGCAATTGCACAAACAGCAATGATGTTAACAGTATGTACCACTTCACTTGTTATAAAAGGTGCCTGCATTGTGCAGCTACGAGGAATGCTGTTGCTTCCCACACATGAATGTTCAGGGTCGCCCTTATCTATTATTCCACCGTGAGAAGGCACAGCCAAAGATTCCAAGAAACTTCTCCAACTGTCTTTACTCTACTGAGGTGTTTATGCCTAGGCAGAGTTTACAAATTTCACTTGTGATTTTGCCATATTTTAATGGTGGTCCAGTCTAAGGGATTGGAGGTACATCGCCTGCAGCAGGTAACTTGCCTTATTTCCATTTTGCCTCCTGCTAACACCAGAGCTGTAACTATGACAAGGGGGTTGAGTTCTTTTTATTCAACATTTTTATAAGATGTGCCTATACTTCTTGAATATATTTACAGGGTAATTCATAGAATTTTGCACAAAAGTGGCGCACGTGGCTGGCGCACAGTGTGCGCGTGCGAATGTCTGCGCCAGCTGCGTGTGCTAAAATCGATTTCCACGCACAGCGTATTCATGGATTTTAGCCTCCAAAACCAGCCGTGGAGCATAGTGGCGCAGCGACCCTGCAGCAGCACCAGTAACGCCCCCAAGAACGCCCTCGCTCAAGGAAATGCCATCAAAATCCCCAATCCAGCGCAAAGGGCTGCGCTAACCCTGGACCAGTTTACAGGGCTGCCAAACAGCAAACGCCAAGCGGGGAACGTGTATTACTGGGGTCCGCTGAAATGATCCAGTGGCCAAGAAGTGCAGTACATTGAGGACTTTCTCCAGGGGGCTGAGTCCTTGGGAGCACAGGGTGGGTGATGTGAGGTCATCCTCCCACTCACTGACCAGGTCGAGTATTGTGTGAGGTGGAAACCTGTACCTCCCATACACCTGGTCATCAGGCATCCCAAAAAGGCTGGTTCTGGGTGTGAACGTTCTGGGCCTGACTATCCTCCTCCTCCTCCTGCGGTATCCCACGACCACTGCTGCTAGGAACGGTATATTCATCCTGGCGTCTGAGCTTGTTTGTTGTTTGCATGCACATTTATGCTGTGCGGGTCCACGTACACCTGCTTCCTGCTGGCAAACGTGTTCCCGGATTAGCACGTCTTTTTTGGTGCACGCGTTAGCCCCGTTCGAATCCATGAATACGTGTTTTGAACGTGCGTGTGGGCGTTCCGCGCATTTGCCTCCTGTACTTCCCCCGTGACGCCCACATTTTCACGCGTTGTTCCCCATTCCGCGTGTCACACCCTCTGTTCCTCCTACTTTTGTAGTGTGCGCCGCGCTATGTGCGATTTCGCTGTGCGTGCAGCGCACGCTGTTTGGAGACATGTGCGCCAGCGTGCGCCACACAGAATTTTGGCACACATCCTGGGATTTACACGCGCACGGACTTCCATGAATCGCTGTGCGCGGGTTTTGCTGCGATTTTCACACTGTCACTGCAATTTGCACGCTTTCGCACGCTTGCGCTGAAAATTTCACCGCACATTAATTCCATGAATCGGCCCCATGATATGTAAACATTACTATTTGACAAGACCGGATGTAGAAATGTAATTATGTTGCATTACAGACCAGTCTAGGTGGGTCTCATAGAGTGACAGCAGACAATTTGTGAGAGAAACCAGATATCAGCATTTTTAAACGAAAAATCCTCATTACAACCTACTCCCACTTGTGTCCAGTTGGCAGACAGCTTATGTTCTTTTTTTTTAACATAATGTTATTGGGTTTTACAACAGGTTTAAGAGCGACACCATACAAATGTCTACACCACAGTGACAAAGTAATTGACTCAGCGATAGCATACTGGAGATGAATGAAAAACCAGATTATCGTACATCTTTTGGTCTCTTTCACTAACCTCTAGAAAGTCAAAGTTGGATTTCCACCAAGACTTAGTTATCGCTCAACAGTACTAATTATGTCCTCTTCTGCTTAAACGATGATCTACTACAATAATAACATACATTTTCACCCCTTATTTCCCTCTCCCCTCCCCTTACTCATCAAGAGAATACCCACAACATTTCAGCTCGTCTCGTCGACCATCACAATCCACACAACCTTCCCATATTTGCGTGTTGGCCTCCTCTGTGTCCGATAATAACCTCCTCTGTGTTTGATAATAGCCTTTCAACCATTTTCACCTTCCCAGTGGGGTTCAGCTTTGGGGCGATTGAAACCTCATGTGGAATACAATGGGTACCGCTATATTTAGCACAGGTTTCCTCCCTTCAGCGCCTCCCTATATGCTGTGTAATATTCCATAAAGGGCAGCCAGATCATGTCTACGTGAGAATGGGTTTCAAGTAAGGCTCCAGTGAGACTTTCCATCTGGTAAATAGTGTGCGCTTTCATGAGCTAATCCTCTTTCGTCGGTAAAGTGCTACATTTCCATTTTACCGTTAAACACACTCTTGCTGCAGAATTGTACATGTTTCTTCACCGTCTGTTTCAATGCCAAACAAAACGAGTAGTGGGGACAGCCTCCTATTAATACCATCTATTTCCTGAATCTAGCCCATGACCTCCTTCCAATATGTCTGAACCCTTGCACATCCCCACCACTGATGCCAGTAATCACACATTTCACCACACTCCCTCCAACAGAGCGGGCCGGGCCCTGGGAACATTTTCGACAGCTTTTGTGGGATGTAGTGCCACCTCATTCATAGTCTTTCGTCATGCATTTTATATTGCATTTATATCGATGTGCTCCATACTGCTTTATATATCACCCCCCATGTGTCCGGTCGATCTTGCAACTCTGTATCCCATTTAGTTTCCGTGGTAGGTCGCACCAGGTGACCTCTAGTGAGCAGCGCACTATATCATTGGGAAATCAACCCCTTAGAGCGCCGGCGCTCACTCAGGACACGTTCAAATGTCTTGAGGGGGCGTTGGAGGGAGTCTCCCCAGCAAGGATCTCGCAGAACACTTCTCAATTGTAGATAGAACAAGGGAGCTATCGTGATGCCATGCAGTGCTTCCTCTAGTTTTTCTTTAGAGATGTAGGAGCCCTCCCTCAACATCTGCCCAGCCCTTACCAGGCATCCCACATATGCAACTTAGAGGGGATGGCCAAGACGTCACTCCCTTCATGGAGTAAGTGGGACATCATTATGACCACAATACAGCCAGGACTTGTTGTTCTCGTATCTTCCGAGGCATAGTGCGGTATGGGACCCACATCCACTCGCCCAGGGTGACAGGAGCAAACCGATCGTTTTCCAAAGTGACCTACTGCTTCTCTGAATTTTCCCACAGCTGATCTGTTAGGATGCAGAACTGAGAGGCCCTGTAGTAATCAAAGAGATCGGGAATCCCATGTCCCCCTTATCTTTTGGTAAAATCAAGGTCGCGTATGAGACCCTAGGTTTCGAGTCTGCCCATAAATATGCCAAAAGAGACCGATTGAACTCTGCAAGGAATGTCTCGGGAATCGCCACTGGAAGAGATTGGTAGAGATATAGAAATCTGGGGAGAATGTTCATTTTGATTGAGGTGAACCTTGCAGCCCAGAAGAGCATTAACTTGGACCATTTCTCTAAATCCGCCCTGATGGCATTCCAAAGGGGTTTATAGTTTGCAGTGAATGAATTGGCCAGGTGTTTCGTGATCACCACACCCAGATATCTTAATTCTTCTGGCTGCACTAGGAAACCCCACTCTGCTATGAGCTGGGTCGGGAGGACAGCATTCTAGCATTCTGGTGAAGCGTTAGGGCTAGCGTTTTGTTTAAGTAAGCCCGGAATCCAGATAAAGCTCCATATTCCCTCATAGAATGAAAAAGAGCGGGGACTGATTCCAATGTCCGGGAGATGTAAGTTAAAATATTGTCCGCAAACAGCGCAAGCTTATATTTCCCCCCACCTCATTAGTCCAAGGATTTGGCATTTGACCTAATTATTTGCGCAAAGGGGTCAACTACTAGGAAATGCAAAAGGGGGGACAATGGACAGCCCTGTTGTGTGCCTCGAGTATCACTAAAGGAACCTGAGGTCACACCATTGAACAGAACTTTGGCAGAGGCATTGCGGTACAGCGCTAATGCACCAGAGATCCACAGATCGCCCAGGCCGGCCCACTTTATGACCGCGCTCAGAAAAGGCCACTCGACGCGGTCGAATGCCTTCTCACCGTCAATGGACAACAAGATAGGGCAGCAAGGTTCCCTCTAATTATTTTTCTCTATGTGCGGAACCGGTTTGCTGTTGTGCGCACATTATTTTCTATGTGCGCAACTGACTGATGAGGTAACCCACTTTGTGAGCTACCGTCGCAGAAGAGAGTTTGGAAATTTCCTCTTCCCAGCCACTGCAATTCTTTAAAAATCTTACAATACTTTTTCCAAACACATGGGCCAAAATAAAATATGTCATATCTGATTATACAGAAAACTCATCAACCAGTCCAAGACTTCAATATCTGCCACAGTACCTTGCAAACGTACCTCTGCGCAGAGAATAATGTCAGCCTCATTACGAGTTTGGCGGTAAGTGGAGAAGTTGGCAGTAACTCCATTGCTGCCAACTTTATCACTAGGTAAAATTACGTTTTCGGGCCTGGAGTGGAAGATTTGCCTGCAGGAAAATCCTGCAGTTAAATCCTCCACCTCAACACCCGAAATCATCGGAACCTCTGCTGCGGTAATTCCGCCAAAAAGCCACATTTAGTCCAATGGACTCAATATGAATGGGGAATTCCACCGCTACCACCAGTTATGATCTGGTGGAAATTCCTCCGGAGCAAGTGGTGGTAAAAGTAATTTGTTTGGGCGGTATTCTGGTGGATTTACACCGGGATACCGCCCCAAGTGTTAATGAGGCTCTGTATGTTTTATGCTACCGGAAAATCACAAATTTGTATTACAAAACACAAATATCTCTTAGTTGTGTTCCCAGATATCTCATGCAAACAATATTTATTCTTAATGAAATGTTTCTTTGTATTCTGATTTTTCAAAAAAGAGAATTTTATTCTTGATGCGATAATCTCGTGGTCACCCGACACATGTTTCGACCCAAGGGGTCTTTATCAAGGCTGGTGCGTTATTGTTCATTGACCGTTAGGTAGGTTAGCTCTTGGTGGTGGATTGGGTAGGTAGGTTCCACTCCTTGAATAGGCTGGCTTGTCAGTCTATTACTACTGCGAACGACATCCCTGGCGTTTGTGGTCCTCAAATATCTTTTGTCATAATTGATGTGGCTGTCAAGAAACTCACACAGAATACATTTGCCGACGGATTAATGGCAATTAAAAGCAATGTGTCAAAAGCATGCTGAAAGGAGTTCAAGTGCCACTTTAATGAAGTCATTCAAGGGTTAGGAGAACATGCTTCTAATAATTCGTGTAAGGATAATAATTGCATCAGAATAACTGCACCTTAGAATATGATGATCCAAAATCCCTGTGCCTCTGCTTACTATCCACATTACGTTCTCCTGTGGGTAGTGATAACAGCTTTAGAGCTAAGAGACATATGGGTCATGCATTTTTACTCCCTAAAAAAGGAAAACGTGCCTAACAAAAACGAGAAACAATGAACATAAAATTGCTTCAACCCACAAAGCTCTACTGATATTTATTTGAATTAGTGACCAGTAGAGGAGTGGCATAGGAAGGAACTCTAATAATATTAATGCCCGATCTCAAAAGGAATTTTATGGGGAAAGAACATCTTTTAATAAGCAGAAAGTATCCCTATTGGCAAAGCTAATTACTTTTTTACTCCCTGAAAAATCATTTGACTCCAAGTAGGAAGCAAAATCTGATTAGAGCCCAGCTTGTACCCCTGACATAGGGAGTGAAATGACAGGGCACATAATAAAGTGTATAGTTTTGCCTAACCTGCCGCACCACAGCCTAGATAAAATTAAACAAGAGCCTTACTGAGGTTTATTATGGAGCTCTGATATACCGTGTCAACTTGAGAATAGTATCCAACAATGTTTTGAGTTAGTGTGAATTTTGGCTGTCATTAAGTTACAATTTATCAATTATTACAAGTCTAATAAATGCTGACATTGTTCACCAACCTATTTTCTTTTTAGTGAGTATAGTCATTCTCCAAATATACCAGAGGGGTTTTCAGCGCAGGTTGGGGAATTTCATTTTTGAGCCCTTTTCAACAAGTGGGTTGCGGTACCCACTTTTCCCTGCTTACCGCTGCTTTGACCTTCATCTCTTTTAGACACATTCTCATTTCTTGGCACTGAGCGCACAACCGCATAGGTACCCCCCATTCTCTTTTCTTATTATGGAGCCCTGTTGAAGAAAATCACACATATGTGCCTTTTAAGTTATTCGCATCAATTCATCAGAGATACACATGATTTAGTGCCTTCTTCTATAACTATGGATCTCTCTTCTGTAATTCATTGTGATCAGTTAGATAATATGCAGGGAGATGCTAGAGACTGCACACACAGAACACATTGTTATATTGAGAAGCCCTCAGCAGTTGGGCATAGAAAGAAAAAGAAGGAGCTGTTGTCTAGACGGGTACTAGAAATTCCTATCCTTTAGCAAACACGCAACTCATTCCCTTCAGTGTACTGCTGAAAATGTCGGACTTGGTCTTTGAAATTTGCTGCTTTGTTCATCACCCTCAAGGAGTGATGCTTCCACCCATACCCATACCCTTCCCCGGCCACTGTGGGCTTGCCTCCAATACTAGTTGATAGAGCACTGTAAAAAGTGAGAGATTGTAGCAGTAAAAACTGCAGACCCACAATACTTTGCAAGCGAGGCATATTTAAATTCCTTAACATATGATGTGCATTTGAAGAATGTCATGTCTCTGCAAGTACACTATTTTTTTGCAGTGCATACACGATTTTTTACAACATACCCCACCCTTATATCATTGTGAATGATTACACAAGTGCTCAGTGAAACTGTTTTTGTATAGAAGCGAGTTCCCATATAATGTAGAAAGGTCTATGCCCAAAGGAACTCTGAACACTTGGAAATGATGCAGATTGTGTGAAAAGCATTCTCCTTTCTGAATATCCGGTGCACTGATATTATGGACGAGTAATCCTAGGCATAGTCCATACCCATTATCCCTTGTAGGCTAAGTAAATGATATTACAATGTTGCTCTCTACTTATAGGATAATGTTAGCAATGCTAAAGTAGGAGATGCTGAACATCACATTTGTCTTTTCAAAATCTTTAGAGGACAAATTAATATTTGAGTTTCATAATGTGTTAACTTACAAGTGGGCCGCTTCAAAGCACTTGCGTGACATATGTACAAAGAAGAGGAAGTATGGGATTTGATTACACATCCAAGTAGCCTGCTTACTTACAGTCAGTGTCCGATATTTGAGCTGGTAGTTAGATTATATAGGGTGGGGGACGCTTTTGTTAACGCACAATGAGTAACAGAAATTCTGGCGCGTGAACGTTATTCATGTTACAATAAACATAAAACAAGTGGATGTAGGTACACGTCTGCTTACCTTTTGCAGAGCCAAGAGAGGAAGAGTACAGGTTGTCCGGTAGTATCTTAATGTACTCTGGAGCAGAAGTTAGTCATAAGGTGAAAGTGTGGTAGAGTCAGGTTTAGGAGTCATGGGTGGGGAGGGAACATTTTTGGTTAATGTGTGCAGGCATATCTTGGTTAGATTCTTCTGCTCCTGGAGCCAGTTTTTCAAATTAGTTTTTTTACCTCTTCTGTTGTATTTTGCTGTTAGGGATTTTAGGTGCATAGTAGTGTAATGCAAATTAGCACAATATCAAGAATAGTTGCTTATTTTAAGAGAAATAAAATTTCAGGTAATTGCTGTGGCTTGTGCCTTTTTAAATCTTTTTGAACGGGTGAGAATTGTCTGTGTGCGCTGCTAAAAATCTACTGAGCGGCACCCAGAAGGAAGCTGGGCAAGCGCACATGAGCACAGCTTAGAGGGAACATTGTAGGGCAGTCGTCTGTTTTGTCGATGTGAGCCATGAGATCAAGGGTTTTGCAGATATTGTCAGCCCCTTGCCTGCCTTTTACGTAACCGACCTGGTTGGTATTTACCAACTGGGACAGAACTTGGGCCAAACGGTTAGCTAAAATACTGGCATAGATCTTTGCGTCTATGTTTATAAGAGATATTGGGCGATATAACGGGCACTCCGTGGCGCCTTTGCCTTCGTTGTGTATAACTACTATTCTTGATTCGGTGAATAATGGGGGGGTTTGGATTGTAGGTTTCTAGGATTGTATTAAAAAGTTTAGTCTAAAAGGGGGTTAGGGAGTTGCAATTAGCTTTGTAAAAGGCTGGTGTGTATCCATCATGTCCCAGTGCAGAGCCTGCTTTCAGGTTGGAGATAGCAGTTTCGATTTCTTCGGTCGATATTGGGCTATTTAGCATTTCCTGGAGGACTTGCCTTATTGGCACCCGAGAGAGTTTTGACAAATAACCCTCAATTTCAACCTCTGACCCTACTCCTTTGGCTGAGTACAAGGCAGTGTAAAATCTCGAAAAGTGCTCTGCGATTTCACAGGGATCTGTTAGACTCATTCCCGTCGTATTCTTAATTTTAGGTATCACCCTGTCTGCCTTTGGTTTTCGCAGCCGGTTGGCCAGCATTGTGTGGGCCTTATCATCTTTCATAACATTTTTGTTTTAAATATCTCAATTGTGTCAGTGCCTTGCCCTGCCAAACCTCCTTGAATTCCTCTCGAATTGCCCCAATTTAACTTAAGATTGCATCTGTTTCTATCGGCCGTGCATGAAGTTACAGTTCCCTTTGTGTAATCTCAGAAGTTAGCTTTTTCTCCCTTTTTAACCTTATCCTATTCCTGTGGGCCCCTTCCGCTATCAGGACCCCCCGAATTGTAGCCTTCCCCGCTTCCCATACCGTATTCAGCAGCACCTCTCCTGTGTCATTTGTGGTAAAATAATCTTTTATTGCTTCTGTAAGGGTGTATTTAAAAACCAGTTCCTTATAAAGATTGTCATTACAAATCCATCTACGTTCTGCACTTTGGGAAGGACCAAAATCTAATTCCAACTTACATAACTCGTGATCTGTTCAGGCCACTATCTCTATGGTAGCACTAAAGATTGAACCCTCATCTTCCGCTCTAACGAAAAGATAATCTTTCTGAGAATATGTGAGGTGAGGGGGGGAGAAACCGTGCGCCAGGTATATTAAATGGTGTGCTCTCAGTTGGGTTAAGAATCTGTCCTCCAGGGAGCTGTTTGGTAGGTTTGCACCCTGCTTCATAGAATCCCAGTCCAATTTTGGGTCCACTACAATATTGAAATCCCCCTGTATACCAGTGTGCCTTCCCTGCAGCCATCTAGAAAGTCAAAGAGGGACTCACTGTATTGTGTTTGATTCTGGTTGGGGACACAGGCAGAGCATAGCGTGACCGTGCGTGATCTTAATTTTCCCTTCAGGGCCACAAACCTACCCTCAACTTCCTGGTATATTTGCTCTATATGGAGGCCTATCGATTTCCTATCCATAATTCCTATTCACCCCTTCTAAAAGATTCATGAGACCCATATTGTACCCCCTATTTCTCTGCTTACTATCCTGTATTTGTTTCACTGGGCATATTTTGTCTCCTGCATGAATAGTATGTCTAATTTCGAGAGTTTAAATTCCTGCGCTAGCATGGAGCGCTTTTGTGGTGAGTTGAGGCCTTTGACATTGAGGGACCCAAATGTTATCCCATCAGGTGACGTCATGTTGAGGCGTGAGCTGCTGCCTAAGGACCTCGCTGAGGTGAATTATCCTGATGTACATGGTTAGTCTACGGCTGTAGTATTGCTGGTTAAGGAGTTTGTAAGACTGTGTTTGTGGAGCTGTGAAGGCATTGAGACGCACTTCACCCCTCTTCCGATGAGTGTAACCCCTGCTCCCTCCTCCCTTTCCCCTTGAAAGGTACCAACCCTGGCACTTTTCCAACAACTGAGACACCCTTTAACAAAAAGGGCCAGACTACAAATATATGAAAATATGTCAAAAAACGAGATTCAATGAAAAAACCATCTCGCAACATAACTATGCTTTAAGAACATTCCAATGCTCATGGCATTTCGTAAGAGCCACACCAGTTTTCCGGCTTCAATAGCACAAGTGGGTGTCTATACGAGGTATCTGGACATTATGTTGAAAACATTTTTTCGACATACAAATATGTTGAATCAAAAGTGCTGAATGTTTTTTTTCGAATTTCTTGTTTTTTTTTATTTTTAAGTTTTTTTTTTTATTAGTTGGTGAAAAAAAGATGTTTTTTTTTAAACAAAACAGGGGGTTGGGGGCATCCCTGCCAAAAAACCCCAAAAAATGTAAAAAAGAAATTCGAAAAAAAACATTCGGCAATTTTGATTCCACATATTTGAATTTCGAAATCGTGACTGTCGAAAAAGTCACTATAAACCTCTTTACCCACAGTTGGGGCGAGGGTTCTTATTACGTCAGAACTCTTGCAAACTTTTCCCAGATAAACTATTCGCTAACATAGAGAGAAACCAAAGTGAAAACATTCAGGGCGTGTTGTACTGCTTGCATTTTCTAGTTCCTGGGGTTCGGCCCTTTCTTGGTGACATGGGCAGGGCTTTGTGCAGCTGTCCCTCGGGTCTCCTAGATTTATCCCTGTCAGGTCCTGACTTGTCCACTTGTAAGTTCTCCAGGACTCCTCGGGCCTCCTCTTCTGAAGATACCCAAAAACCCTCTCCTTCATGCTCAAAACTTAGAGAAAAAGGGAAACTCCCACCAGTTGCGAATCTCATGCTCCTGCAGCCAGATAGTTAGGGGGTGACAGCTTCTTCTTCTGTTCAGCTTGGCAGCCGAGAGATGTTTGTAATAGTGACATTTTACAAGAACTGATCTTGGACCCTTCGGGAGGCCCTCAGCCCTGTGGATTCTGTCGAATTCCAAGACGGGAGTGGTAGAGGGGTCAAACAGGGAAGACTCCAGAGCCTTCACTCTACTCTTCAAGCCCACTGAGTTTTCACCTTGCTTGGGAGGGGATGGTGAGCAGGCATTTGTAGCTGGGCACAGTCACTCTGTGCAGCTCAATGTGTTCCTCTTTCACTTCTCGTTCCCCGGTAGCATATGTAGGGAGCCTCGTAGTCTGAGATGAGGCTTTGATCTGGGGTGGCATGTGGGGGGGAAATGCCTTCTAACCATTGAGAGCTATCCACAGACCACGCGCCTCGCGAGTCACTTTGCCCACAACCTTGCCACAACCGAAAACACACTTTCCCTCCGTAGGGGCGCCGCAGAAGTTTTGCGCTCCTCCTCGCCATCACGTTGTTGGAGACAATCCGGTGTATGTCCCTCCAACTCTCCAGGGGTCTGGGGAATGGAGGCACGCTGTCGCTTGTGGGGGAAGCTAACTGAACGGGCCAATGTTTCCAGGCAGTTACGCATGCTCCATTTGGTATGGGGTTCTTGCTTTCCGTTCCGAGCCCACTGATAAAGCGTGCAAGGGAATGCGTGGCTCCAAATGGAGCTCCAGTCTGGCGCATTGAGTAGATAAGGAGCGCTCTCTGCTTATCGGGTGCTGTATGCACACTCTGTCTCTCACAGGTTTATTTGCCTGCTGCATCACCACGACCGGAGGAGTACTTGCATTTGGTTGGGTTGTTGAAGCTTGCCTGCACCTCTCTGCGTCGTTCAATGCGGGTGTAGTGACTTTGCTCCTCTTGTGTCGTGATCTCGTTTACCCGAAGATCGGTCGCGGTTCTGCTTCTTATTTCGCTGTTGAACGCTCCACCATGTTAACTTTCAAAGCGTGTGGTCCGCCCCTCATGAAGCTTCCATTAAGCGAGACGGTTTGCCGATTTCTTGTGCCTGGAGAGGGAGATGAAGGCTAAGGCGGCCATAACATCTGCACCCCCTGGAGGTCTCCCACAGCTTATGGTGTTATACAAAAAAGGTATCAGGCGCCCCTCTCTAGAAAGAACATGCATGATAACCTGTTCTGTGGTTTTTTCCCACTTTAAGAGTCCCAGGCCATCGCTTTTTGATCACTGTATTTTTCACAAAGGCGAAATTTTCTGACTCTTACAGTACTTTGGAAGGAAGCATGACTTAATCCCTCCTTTCTTATGTGTAAGCATGGCCACAATAACATACACACGTTTTCATGTGGTGATTTAGGTTTTACATTGGGGATGAAACCGTTTATAACATGGGGCTTCTACTATCATATTCTGCAACCCCTTCAAATAGCTTTTTTGCACATCAGTCCATATAAACTGTGGAGAATCCGATAGGATTGCCACCAGGAACCTCGTCTGGGATCCTTCTCATGTGGCCAGGGGAAGGCAGGCGCTCTCTGATCCTGACCCTGAGGGTTGTGCCAGGCGGGTGGATCCATGGGGGGGGAACCAGACCAGGAAGAATGGGAGGAACCCCTTCTTAACATTCCCCATAAGCCTGCCCTTTTAATGGCCTTTTTGTCATTCTAAAGATGCAGAGAAAATTAACCTTTCTACAGTGGATTACATGTCCCAGAATCCCTTGCATACTGTGAAGAAGAAGAGAGATAAAGAGGCATACAGGAGCTCAGGTCAGGCAGACAAGTCTAATAGCTCCTGGCAAAGTCAGGCAATTAGTTCTAAGGGCCTTTAACTAAAGCAATTAACCCGCCTGATGGGGCATAGTGGGCTGCTGCAGGGAGGAGCTGTAGAAAGAAGCTGAATTAAGAGCTGTAAGGTTGACAGCAGCAAAAGTAGACGAAGCAGAGCACGATGCTGGCAGTTCACAAGAAAGTGTGACCACAGAAGGGACGCCGGAGCAGAGGAAGGATAGATTTCACCTGCAAGCTTTGAGTTGGCCCTGTGCTCACAAACCCTGTTTGGCTGTGGCAGCAGTGGAAGGGACTGGAAGAAACAGGCAGCCTTTCCAAGTGCGCCTAATTGCTGTGAATGCAGAGCTGAATTCAGGTATCCACCCAAGGCCTGTGTGCAGAAGCAAGCCAAAGGAAACTGGAGAGTAGAATCTCTCCTTTGATGAGGCCAGATCGGAGACACCGGTGCAGCGGAGGGGTGTGGGTCCCAACAGTGTCTGCAGCAGTAGTGGTTGAAGACACCAAGCCGGGAAGCAGATGCAGCCCACAGTCGCAGTGATTGTGCAGTCGGGAAAGAGAGGATCCGTACTCCGAATCAACTTAAATACTTTGACGGTAACAATAGCCACCTTTATTGTCACTTACGTACATATTCATGCAAGATAAAGTTGTTCGTAGAAGTGGAAAGTCATATTGAAAAGGGAAATGTAACATGCAATGAAATTATCAAAGCTGAAACATCCATGTGTCGTGAAGGCCTTTTCTTTTCCCAACTCGATGCCGAGCAGTGGGGTGTTTCTTGTTAACACAGAGAACATTGCCAGTAAATCTACTGAATCTTAATTGACACTCCCGAAGCATTACAAGTGCAGTTATAACATTTGAAGGAGTCGTGCAAGATACATTGTTTCCCCGAGTACCTTGGAGGCTAGAAAGCTGACCAAAAGGTGGGAACGTGCAGCTTTGAAGTGGCAGTTCAAAGGCAAAACGAAATCGCAGGTGCTTAATTTAATTTTTATTAGAAAACGTACTGCATGTAACTGCCCGAACAATGAATCAGAAGTTATAGAAGTGGTGGAAGCTGACAAGCGAACACGTATTGCCCAAGCAATAGACTCAACCCTATTACAGCGTATCCAGCTCATCTAAGAACTGAACACTCTGGTTTCAGAGGGTTCTATGTTCTCTCAACAAATTTTATTTTTTTATGGGTTTTTCAAAACCCATTGACATGTTTTATTTTTTATGGGGGGCGTTACCCCTAAACCGTCCTTCCCCACCGTTATTTTTTATATTCCCTACCCCCAATCTCTTATATCCCTTTCCCCACCACATCCTTTATTTCTTTGGGTTTTTTCAATGAAAAAGTTTCAGTAAAAAACCCACTGAAAAAATGACTGTCTTTGTAACAACGTCGTACCCTTTAAGAGTTGTTGAATCTGTGTTACCTCAGAGAAGTGTCATTGAAGCAGGGGAAGGGAGCTCAGCACTTGTTGTAAATAACTGTGGTTTGTAGCTACAAGCAGAAGGAAGACAAAGAGGCAATTGTGTAAGAGACAGGTAGGATTGATGTAGGAACTTGAAATTGATCAGGCGGAACCTGGCATTCAGAGAGATTTCCCTGGTCATTTTACAGACAGATAGCCACTGCTCCTCCCGAAGGGGAACTGCCAGTGTTCCATCGCACCTAGCCCTGAACAACACATGGAGAGCTTGACGCAGAGATTTTATCAGTTTATATAGGGAAAAACCACATTTGTGAGGGTAGGAGGGTTGGTCACGAAGTGCGTCAAATGGGCTGGGTCGGGTGCAACTGGAAAGTTTGTCCACACTCCCCGAAGTGTTCCCTAAGTATGTAATAGAATAAGAGCGAGACCGCTTTCCAAAGACCGTCTCTTAAGGAGATCCCAATGTATGAATTGTCCGTTGTGTACGATATCACCCAAAGGTCGAACCTCCAGTTGGAATTCCCTGATAGCGCAAGCAAGGGGCTCAACTGCCAGAGCAAAGAGGTTAGGGGAGAATGGATACCCCTGTCGCATCCCTCTAGAGGGAAATATAGTCTCTGATGTCTGTTGGTTTGTAAGGATTAATGCCTGTGGGGAGGTGTATAACAGGCAGATCCATTCTATATATTGTAGTCCCAGTCCCGATCTGCGCAGCACCGTGAACAAGAATGGCCACTCGACGGAGTCGAAGGCCTTTTCTGCAGCGAAGGCCGTGACTACTATGGGGACCTCCTCGTTGATGTTGTGCATTATAGAGAAAAGGAGTTGTACGTTATTCTGTGTGGACCTGCCTGGTCTGGTAGGACCAAAGTGCTCATGTGAGGGAGAAGCCTGTCTGCCTGTCTGCCAGTAGTTTAGCCAATATCTTGTTGTCCGTATTAATCAATGAGAGGAGCCTATATACAGTTTTGGGAGTCTTTCTTGGGCTTGGGTGTGACTACGGCCGTCCTGGGAGGAGACCAGCAGACAGGGATGCCTTGAACATTCTACACAAGTGCGTGGTGAGAATCCTTGCATATTCCTTATAAAACTCAGCGGAGATGCCATCCTGACAAGGGGCCTTGCCGCCGGGAAGATCCTGTATAACTCTGCATATTTAATCACAGTGATCGGAGCCTTGAATAGATCTGCTTGAGGGGGCTCTAACCAACCCAGGGCAATACGATCTAGGTAAAGCCGGATGTTCTCCAAGGATGCATATAGTTGGGACGAGTATAACTGACTATAATAGTACTGAAACCTCTTGTTAATTTCGGCAGAGTCACAGAGTAGTGCCTCTTTGGGGTCTGCTATCTCTAGCATACCTACCTGAGCCTTCTCCATATGTATAGCCCAGGCTAGGGTGCCACCCTCAGCATAACTGATCACCAATTCTGGATCACCCAGGAATGCATCCTCTCTTTGCGCCACCTCCAAGAATTTGCGGCGTTTATCCCTGAGCTTCCCGGCGACCCGTGGGTTTGTACCTGAATGTTGTTT
Source organism: Ambystoma mexicanum (assembly GCF_040938575.1). Lineage (NCBI taxonomy): Eukaryota > Metazoa > Chordata > Amphibia > Caudata > Ambystomatidae > Ambystoma > Ambystoma mexicanum. Next base: position 788,093,446 of record NC_090935.1, on the reverse strand, counting down.
GTTTTCCAGATCTCGTATCTCCCCCTCCACGCTGTGAAGAGCCATCCTCAGGGACTAAAGCACCCCGCCCTCCCTAGAGATACAGCAGCCAATGACCACCTTGAAGGCTTCCCAAATTGTCTGATAGCCCAGGATGAGACAACATTGGTTTGAAAGTATTCGTCAATGTCGTCCCATAGCCCATCACGGAAGACGGCATCCTCGAGGGCACGAGGGCAAAGCGCCCCGGAGGGGGGCGGCGCAAGGATGTCGGGATAGGAATGATGGCTTGGTTCGGAGAGTGGTCAGATTGGGTCTTGGGCAATATTTTGGTGCACTGTGTGAGAGTTGGGCGAGGGGGAGAGAGAGCATTATGTAGTCGATCCTGGAGACCGTACCATGTACTGCCGAATAAAAAGAGTATTCCTGTACATCTGTCTAAGTTTGCCTCCATATGTCCACCAGTCCCATGGATTCGGCTATGTCTCACCAGGCGAGCGCGGCCCTAGTGGGAGTCGTTTGTATAGTGACGGTCCATATCCACCGTCAGTGCCATGGGTAAGTCCCCAGCCCATATCATTTTGTGTGAGGGTAATTTGTGGGTTAGTGCAGCACAATTTTGGAAAATGTCAGGTGAATCCGTGTTAGGGGCGTACACATTGACAAACAGAACTCTTATGCCCATTCACTCCCCTGTTCCGAACAGATATCGACCTTCTACATTGGCCAGTTGGTCATGAAAGTGGAACTGTAGGGACTGGTGTAAGTAAATCACTATCCCCCTGGATTGTGATGAGTAAGAGGTCCTGTATCGATGAACTCCCCAACCCCTGTCTATAGGGAGCGGGCCATCCGCGGGGAGCTGTGTCTCCTGCAGATACAGCACATTGACCCTGTGTAGTTCAGCATGATTCAGCGGTACGATGTTATTTCATCGCCGGATGTTTTTTTGCGGATTTAAAAAAAAATAATAATCATTGCATTTTTGGGGGGGTAAAAAAATTATATAAATTGGGTGTGGGTGTATGGGGATATTGTCATGCATGCGCCATGGGCGCATCCATTTACGCTCAATTTGGACTATATATTTATCATTTACTTACAACAGACTCTTGGATCCATCTATATTTACTTTGGGAACTTTATTTCCCATTTGCGAGACTTTGGTGCTTTATTATTATTTCCAACAAACTACGCATACCATAATGCACCTGGCTACAAGCATCGATTCCTGGCTGTTCCTATTGGTTATCAAAGGAACTACACCCCCCAGAAGCCCTAGAGACTTGCCCTGCTTCCACCAGCCCAGGAACAGAAAGGGAGGTGGCCGATTGCCTGCAGGTGTGCTTAGCCAGGTGCAACCAATTAGCCTGCCTCTGTGCTGGGCTAGGCAGTATAAAGGCTGCTGCCTGCAGTGGCTCAGCCTCTTGCATCTGAGAGTCCTTCCTCCACCTTTTGCGTCTTCCTACGGATCTTGTATGCTGTTTACCTTCACTCCTGCTGGGACCCTGCCTTGTTGCTTGCTCCACCCTGCTGCCTCCAGCCATAGCCTTCCAGGCTCCCTGCCTCACAGCCCTGCTCCTCTGGGCTCTCCACACTGCAGCTGATCACGCTCTGCTGCCTTCCAGCCTCCGCCCTTGCCCTGCCGGGCTCTCCACATTGCAGCCGATGACGCTCTGCTGCCTTCCAGCCTCCGCCCTTGCCCTGCTGGGCTCTCCACATTGCAGCCGATCACGCTCTGCTGCCTTCCAGCCTCCGCCCTTGCCCTGCCGGGCTCTCCACATTGCAGCCGATCACGCTCTGCTGCCTTCCAGCCTCCGCCCTTGCCCTGCCGGGCTCTCCACATTGCAGCCGATCACGCTCTGCTGCCTTCCAGCCTCCGCCCTTGCCCTGCGGGCTCTCTACATTGCAGCTGATCACGCTCTGCTGCCTTCCAGCCTCAGCCCTTGTCCTCTGGGCTCCCTGCTCTGCAGCCTGCCTCACTCCGGCTGCCTTCAGCCCTTGTCTTCTGGGCTCCCTGCTCTGCAGCCTACCTCACTCTGGCTACCTACAGCCCTTGTCCTCTGGGCCTTCCTACTTTGCAGCTTATCACGCTCCGCTGCCTACTACCTACCTTTTCCGCTGGGTTCTCGGCCTAGCAGCCCTCTACAGTCCTCTGCTACCTTCTACGTTCAGCGGCCCTGTCCCTCAGGGTTCACTCCTTACTGCCCGGCCCTTTTTGGGATTCTTGCCGTGCAGTCTGCTTTACTCTGCTGCCCTAAACCCTTTTCCTCTGGGCTTCTACCTTACAGTCCCACTCCTGTGGGCTTACTCATTGCTTTCCTGCTCCTCTGAGCTCTCAACCTTGTTCCTTACTGTTCTCTGCTATCCTATCCTGTTACACGACTTTCCCTTCATTTCCTTCTGCTAGTTTGCTATCACCTCCTTCCCTGGATTTGTCTGTAGTATCTTCTCTTGTACTGTTTGTAGACCCTTTTGTACAGAGCTTGACTGTTGGTTCCCATCAGTCAACCTCTGCCCCTTCCCTTGTCTCGTTTCTACATTACAGACAGCCATAGCTGCTGTTCCAAGTCATGAGCAAACAGCGTGGGCCTCTGTTATAGCAAACTGTGCAGAAGGCTAGAGTATTTCCAAGGTTCGTGGAATACTCTTTTCCTATATCTGCATACACCCCAAGAGGGTATTCATTCTGTATCTTTTCCCTTGCTACTCTTGCCTACTCTTCGTTCTCTTTCCTTTCCGCTGTGTGTGTTCTTGTCTGTCCACTTTATTTGGCACAACCACCCAAACCCTTTCTGGGTGTCCTGTGCCACTCTTAATAGAGTGCCATCCCTGACAGAATGCAAGAGCCAAAAATGTCTTGTTCCATAGGCCGGAAAGGCACACACAGAACAAAGATGCTTTCCTTTCGGGTTAAGAAACCTTTGCATAAACCTATGGTTTCCCTAAAGACAGCAAACAAGAACCTTAGTCTAAAGGACAGTCTCGCCTCAGTAAACAAAGATTTACAAGCACGGTACTATACTCACTGGCTAGCTGACTCTTCTTCCATGTACAATTATTATGACATTTGCGACTATGACCGCAGTCCTTATCTGTTGCAGAGCTACAGCAAGATAATGAATTCTTACAGATCTTGTTAAACCAAACAGTGAAAAACACTCCTGCATCTTCTGACAAGCCTTCTAACACCGAAACAGACAAGGATATAGCACTCATTGTGGGAGACTCTAAACCAGAATACGCTGTTGCCAGAGTGATATGCGCAAGATCGGCTTGGCAAGCTCCCCAGAATGCTGGAAACCCTTATTTGACAGGACAAGGCAGTCATTATACTGAGGTTTGTGCATCTGGTCCTGGGTACAAAAGACCTATACTAACCATCGGTTGTCTTAATGCTTCCACTGTATCTACTAACCACAATAACCCTAAGGTCAGTCTTCCCATTGCTACAACCGATTTCTCTGCCACACCAGCTTCTGAAGCTTTAGATCAAACTAATGATACTTACTTGCTACACGAACAACTACTACGCCTTAAAAGAAAGACCGAAGACCTCTATGATGACTTTGTTTATTTGTATTATAAGAATCTTATGAAGGGACACAAGTCACCAGACCATCTGACACTATGTCCAACACCTGACATCTTATCTTTAGAGATCGACATGATAAGGCCTGGAATTGCCATACAGAAAAGTATACAGATTTATACCAAGCAGATGGAAGACCTAAATATAGCATATGTATCCCTTCTAAAGACTGACACAGCTCTTTCACCTTCCAGCCACAGAAACTCAGGTTGTTGTACTGACAGAAAAGAATTAACTCCTCCGGTGGGTCAAATCACGCACACAGCCATTACACCACAAAACAAGGGTGGTCTTCTGATTGGAAATCCCTCTGAGTCAAAGGATGGTTCCGCCCTCACCCTTGCCTATTGTCCAGTACTCACACTTACAACCTCTTCTGAAATGACAATGGCAGCTGAAGAGACTGGCGAGGTTCACACCGAGCATGCTGAAGTGGCAAGCGGGGCTTGCCAAAGTGTGGCTGTGCTATCAGACAACACTCTTGAGCAATCAACATCTTCAGTTTCTTCGATACCCCCTGAATCGCCAGTGGTTGTGGTACCCGATCTGCCAGTAGTTGCAACACCTGAACTGTCTGTAGCTGCTACAGCACCCGAACTTCCAACTGCAATTCATGATCTTCCTGCTGCTGTGGTTCCTAAACTCCCTGCCACATTTGAGACTCCTCAAGTCTCTGCTGCAAATCTTGAGGTTGCTATAGCTACTGTGATTCCTGAAGCTACTGCTAATTCTGATGCTCCCGATGCCCAGATTTCTACTTCCTTCGCAGCTGTGCTCGCTGCAGCAGAACCCTCTGCTACTCAATCTGATCCCGCAGCACCTTCTCTTCCTGATCCTACATCCACCATGCTAACTGTTGCAAAGTCAGCGAAGGGTTTCCCTGTCAAGACTACTGCTCCAGTTGTTCCTGCTGGTGTATCTATAGCACTAAGACTGCCAGACTCTACTCTACCAGTCTTAGGTGCGTACCAGCCCGCTGGCTCTCTCATGACACCCACACACCCAGTTGCTACAGCCTTGATACTCTCTACAGCCATTCAAGATCTCACTGCTGCTGTTAACTCTGAACTGCCTACTAATCATGGGAAAACTGCCGCTGTGACTCCTGAACTCTCTGCGGCTAACCCTAACGTTGTCATTGCTGCTCCGGATGTCTTGGAAAGCCTTCCTAAAGCTACCAACTCTGCTGTACCTATGGCTCCACTTTCCAGCACCATATTGTTGCCCGTCAAAGCAAAATCTATCATGGAGCCTGCAGCAGTTTTTCGCAGTTCCTCTCTTCATGCACACACAGTTGGGGTCTGTGTTCCAAAGACTTCGTCTATTCTGATTTCTACATCAAAAGTTCAGAACTTTGGTACCATCTCCGTCATTCAAGACTCTCACCTTGCAACCCGTTTCTGGTGCTTCATGATGTGCCTTTTTGGAGGAAGACTCTTGTACGGTGTGACAGACATTCTTCCTACAGGTCGGTCTTCAGGGAGCCTGGAGAGGGGCCTGGAGAGGGGCCTGGAGAGGGGCATACTGTCATGCCTGCACCATGGGCGCATCCATTTACGCTCAATTTGGACTATATATTTATCATTTACTTACAACAGACTCTTGGATCCATCTATATTTACTTTGGGAACTTTATTTCCCATTTGCGAGACTTTGGTGCTTTATTATTATTTCCAACAAACTACGCATACCATAATGCACCTGGCTACAAGCATCGATTCCTGGCTGTTCCTATTGGTTATCAAAGGAACTACACCCCCCAGAAGCCCTAGAGACTTGCCCTGCTTCCACCAGCCCAGGAACAGAAAGGGAGGTGGCCGATTGCCTGCAGGTGTGCTTAGCCAGGTGCAACCAATTAGCCTGCCTCTGTGCTGGGCTAGGCAGTATAAAGGCTGCTGCCTGCAGTGGCTCAGCCTCTTGCATCTGAGAGTCCTTCCTCCACCTTTTGCGTCTTCCTACGGATCTTGTATGCTGTTTACCTTCACTCCTGCTGGGACCCTGCCTTGTTGCTTGCTCCACCCTGCTGCCTCCAGCCATAGCCTTCCAGGCTCCCTGCCTCACAGCCCTGCTCCTCTGGGCTCTCCACACTGCAGCTGATCACGCTCTGCTGCCTTCCAGCCTCTGCCCTTGCCCTGCCGGGCTCTCCACATTGCAGCCGATCACGCTCTGCTGCCTTCCAGCCTCCGCCCTTGCCCTGCCGGGCTCTCCACATTGCAGCCGATCACGCTCTGCTGCCTTCCAGCCTCCGCCCTTGTCCTGCCGGGCTCTCCACATTGCAGCCGATCACGCTCTGCTGCCTTCCAGCCTCCGCCCTTGCCCTGCCGGGCTCTCCACATTGCAGCCGATCACGCTCTGCTGCCTTCCAGCCTCCGCCCTTGCCCTGCGGGCTCTCTACATTGCAGCTGATCACGCTCTGCTGCCTTCCAGCCTCAGCCCTTGTCCTCTGGGCTCCCTGCTCTGCAGCCTGCCTCACTCCGGCTGCCTTCAGCCCTTGTCTTCTGGGCTCCCTGCTCTGCAGCCTACCTCACTCTGGCTACCTACAGCCCTTGTCCTCTGGGCCTTCCTACTTTGCAGCTTATCACGCTCCGCTGCCTACTACCTACCTTTTCCGCTGGGTTCTCGGCCTAGCAGCCCTCTACAGTCCTCTGCTACCTTCTACGTTCAGCGGCCCTGTCCCTCAGGGTTCACTCCTTACTGCCCGGCCCTTTTTGGGATCCTTGCTGTGCAGTCTGCTTTACTCTGCTGCCCTAAGCCCTTTTCCTCTGGGCTTTCTACCTTACAGTCCCACTCCTGTGGGCTTACTCATTGCTTTCCTGCTCCTCTGAGCTCTCAACCTTGTTCCTTACTGTTCTCTGCTATCCTATCCTGTTACACGACTTTCCCTTCATTTCCTTCTGCTAGTTTGCTATCACCTCCTTCCCTGGATTTGTCTGTAGTATCTTCTCTTGTACTGTTTGTAGAGCCTTTTGTACAGAGCTTGACTGTTGGTTCCCATCAGTCAACCTCTGCCCCTTCCCTTGTCTCGTTTCTACATTACAGACACCCATAGCTGCTGTTCCAAGTCATGAGCAAACAGCGTGGGCCTCTGTTATAGCAAACTGTGCAGAAGGCTAGAGTATTTCCAAGGTTCGTGGAATACTCTTTTCCTATATCTGCATACACCCCAAGAGGGTATTCATTCTGTATCTTTTCCCTTGCTACTCTTGCCTACTCTTCGTTCTCTTTCCTTTCCGCTGTGTGTGTTCTTGTCTGTCCACTTTATTTGGCACAACCACCCAAACCCTTTCTGGGTGTCCTGTGCCACTCTTAATAGAGTGCCATCCCTGACAGATATAAACATAATTAAAGGGGGTGAGGGATTTTGCAAAAAAAATCTGCGGTAAAAAACCCTGCGATGAAATAGCAGGCGATTAAATCACATGGAACCGATTCAGTACCAGTCTCAGCGTCTTGTGATTAGTGACCCCCTTAATGTTCCAGGACATCAGTTAAAGAATTACAGGAAATAGTGATTTGGGTCAAAACCCGACCATAATGGCCAGTATAGACAATGTCAATTCACAATTATTATACCTTTCTCTGATCAGTGACAGTGTGACATTGCAGCGAACAACATAGATTACCTGGGTTAAAAGAAATAGACTCGTAAAGGGGGGAAGGAAAGGGAAGTAGCGACTAGAAATTATGGATGTATAATGAAGCGGTTGAAGGTTGCACTGCTTGTTTGGTTTGTATTGTTTTGTTGTGTGATAAGTTAATAAAAAATTTTAAAAATAAAAATAAATCATAGATTACCTGTGCACCATAAACAATAGATGGCTTCCCCAACATCCCCCGGCACATGCCAGAAACATAAACATACCGGCTCAATCCCCATCCCAACTCAACAAAAGCAACTAACTCGACACAGTGACTGCGACAAAAGATGGCTTTAGCGCTGGGACACTACAGCAACACCATTACATGAGCTCCAACATTGTGCTTACCCACCAGAGGGTGAGGTCAGGGGACCCCAATGGGGGATGACCTGCCATATGAAGGAAGAATTTAGGCCAGCGATCAGTCTGGGTCGCTGTGGGCATCCGCATTATCTGGTAGCTCCGAGACAAAGTGATCCGCCACGGCAGCAATAGTGAAGAATAGGATTTTCCCATTGTGAACTATGCAAAGTTTAGCTGGAAACAGCAAGGCGTAACAGATATCATTCTTCCTCAGTTTGTTTTTCAGGGCTTGGAAGGTTTCCTCTGCTCCTGAGCCTGTTGCCTGAAGTCCGGAAAAAGCCTGATGATGGAGGAGCCATATTGGAGTTCGCCCTTGTCCCTGGCGGTCCGAAGGAGTACATCTTTGTTCCTGTAATTTAGGATCCGGACAATAATGGGTCTGTCTAGAGCCCCGGGAGGTGCTTTGGCCACCAAGGAACGATGCGCCCTCTCAACTGGGAACATGAAGGACACGGGGGATGATCAAGTATCTCCACAAGAAGTTTTTCGACAAATAGTTCCATATTGTCTATGTGAGTGGACTCCGGGACCCCGACGATGAGGACATTATTCCTCCTTGACCTTCCCTCCAAATCATCGTTCTTTGCCTCTACCCGCCTCACTGATGGTTGCAAATACACAACCTCCCTCTGTAGCGATGCCACCCTGTCCTCTGTATCCCCAATCCGCTGTTCTGCCTCCGTCATACGGTGGCAGAGTTTGTCTATCTGTATGGCGGAGGTCTCTACCCTGCAGGTCAGCATGTCCATTTTCAATCCGAGGGAGTCTGTACTGTTCTTCAGGCTCAATAATGTCTGATTCAGTGTGGCCACATCGACCGCTGTGGGGGCCGAGGAAGAGGGGGATGTCGGGGGGTTAATCCTGTCTCATGAACTGGTCCATCTTTGCTTGTTTCTGATTGTTTCCCATTTCGTCCGAATCCATGGCAATGTCGTTGTGGGGTGGCATGCCAGGATCAGGGAGATGGGTCCTGGAGGGGCAACAGCAGCAGAGTATGCCTTTCTCCCCAGTGATCTTAGGTGGATATCTCTCCAGTGGTGTTGGATGGATTTTTCTCCAGAGATCTAGGGTAGAGTTCCCTTCTGTGATGTTGGGTGGGTCTCTTCGCAGTGATCGTGGGTGGATTTCTCCCCTGTGATGTTGGATGGATTTCTCCTCAGTGGTCTCGGGTGGATTTCTCCTGTGTGATCTTGGATGGATTTCTCTCCACTGATCTTAGATGGATTTCTCCCCAGTAATCTTACGTAGATGTCTTTCCAATGATCTTGGGTGGGGTTCCCTCCAGTGATCTTGGATGGAGTTCTCGCCTGTGATCTAGAGTGGATTATGGGAAAAACAATAGTCAAGGAGAGAGGGACGTGCCCTCCTGTGTGCAGCTGTGTGGTCCGACAGCACTCTCGAATTGGCAGGGAGCACAGATGGGGGCCAGATCCGGAGGTCGGGTAGTCTGTCCAAGCTGAGGACCGTGGTCACCCAGGGCAGAGGTGCATCAGGGATCAGGCGCCGTTCCAGGTAGCTTAAATCAGTGTGCCCCCGACTTTATGTGGCATGCGCCCCGAGCTGGACCCTGTATGTGCCCAACTCAGTCATTAGTGACGGGGCGCAGGCAGCCCACCGCTGTAGCCTGCAAGGGAGCGGCCGGCCAATGGAGCTTCCCGGAGGAGGAGCTGGGCTGTGTAGCCTGTGGGCCAGAACAAGGCGCCGGGCTACACGGGGGGTAGCTGTGTGGGCACTGGGAGAGGGCCGGCTCTGGCAAGAAAAGACTCACCGAGCCATGCCGATTTTTGGTATTCCCAGCGGGGCAGAAGATGGAGGCAAACCTCGGCCGCCGGGATCCTCAGGAGCGGGCAGCCAATGTACCAGAATACCAGCCTTCAGGGATCCCAGGCAGGCACCCAGCTGGATGCATAGGTGGCACGGAGGTCCGGCTCCCACAGCGTCCCTTTGTTTCCGGTCCAGAGCAGCTGTGTGTGTGGCTGGGGGATCAGTGGGGTGGGCAGGACCCCGGCACCATCCCATACAACCCCACCAGGCCCATGGTCGTGTATGCTCCGTGCCCTCAGTCGACCCCAATAGCAAGCCATGGAGGTGCAGAAACGTCCGCCTCCGGGAGGTGGGTGCCCAGCCCCAGGTTGCATGACCAGGCGGCATGGAGTTCCATGCCCTGCGCCGTCACAGTAGTCGCAGGCCGCTGAGGCTCGAATACGAATGCTGGCCAGTGGGCACTAAGAGAAAGTATATCCAAATGGGCACCGCAGCTGTTATGTTCCGCCCTGCGTCCCGCTGCGCGGTGACGCAGGGCGTTCTAATAAAAGCCCCGCCCCCGCGTTCGGGAGGCAGTTCCGGGGCAGACCCAGCACCAGCGTGGGTGTACATTATTTCAAGCTCCAGCTGGAGCTGCGCCGCAGGCCGCGCGGCCTATCTGTTCACTGCCAGCCCCTGCGCATAGACCGCGGGCCGCGAACTCAACAATGGCGACGAGGAGAGACGAACATCACGAAAGGCTCGGTGCTCGGAGAGCACAATAACGCCACACAGCCATCGGCGAAATTTTTGGACACCCGGTGGGGGTGCCATCACACACGTGACCCCCCCCCCACCCAAAAAAAAAAAAAAAAAAAAAAAAAAAAAAAAATTTTTATTTTCCTTTCGTCTTCCCTACCAAATCCAGCATGCTCTCTGCCACCAAGTCAATTTTTCTTCACTCCTGATACAAGAAATCCAGGTGGCATCGAACATCCAACACAAGGGAGCAGCATCACGGCGTGCAGGGAAGGCCAGGCCCGGAGTCGTACCACGGCGCCTGGATACGGTGACACCTCCAAGGTAGGCCTTACGTCGCTGCATGGGTGGCCGTCAGTGACAACTACGACATCACGGATCAGGTCCACGCCAACATGGCGGCCGGCACATCCACGCCTGGGCCCTCCACGCCGTCCAGAATTGCAGCAAACCTGTCCATGACGCCACCTCCACCTCGAACGCAAGGCACTTCGTCGACACTGGTCCAGCCGTTTGACCCGTTCACGGACCCGTCGTCATGCGGACCCAGATGGCAGCTGTGGATCCAGAAGTTCGAGATGGCGATGGAGTGCAAAGAGATCACCGCGCCCAGGAAACTGAAGGCACACCTTCTACTCAGCGTGGGTGACGAAGTACTGCGCATTTTCAATTCCCTCAACGTTGCGGATGGCCAGGATGGGTACCGAAGCGCGAAAGACGCCCTCACCGATCACTTCCTCCCTCAACTAAACCCAGACTATGAGACGTTTCTCTTCTGCACCACCCTACAGGCAGCGGAGGAAACCCTTGATGCATACCACACCCGCCTGAGAAAGCTAGCCATGTCCTGTGAATTCACGAACGTGGAGAAGGAAATCAGGAGGCAGATCATCAACGGGATTCATTCGGAAAAATTGAGGCGCCTAATACTCAGTGAGAAGGGTATTCCCCTACAGCGGATCCTTGAACTAGGACGTCAGAGGGAACTGGCACACACCAGAGCGGCCAACATGGAGGCCACATTACACAGGTTGCAACCTGCTCTGAACACAGCCATGGTGGCCCGCGTCACCAACAAACAAACATCGAGAGATGACAACAGTGGTGGATACGGCCAAAACAGATGGCAACCGCGCGCTCCGGGACCCACTGAGTGTGGCTGGTGCGGTGGCCCACGACATGGCCGTCGCAACTGTCCTGCGCAAGGCACCACATGTGGAGCATGTGGCCGGAAGGACCATTACGCGAAGGTATGCCGATCGACGGACACCCCCATACAACCTCCGCAGAACCAGTCGGAGAAGTCGGCGACAAAGAAAAAGAAGCAAGCCAGTGCTAGAAGGGTCGCAGTGGCCAGCTCTTCCACGGAGGATGAAGGGGATGATATCTCGGCGATGCTGCAGGCCCCCTCCAAGGACACAGACAGGAAAGGAAGGAAGGTGTACATGGTGTCTGCACTATGCCAAGACCGAGGACCTCGCAGAAAAGCCGCCCGAAGGCGCAAATGCATGGTATCCATCCAAAACCAGTGCATTCTGATGACCATCGACACAGGTGCCTCGGTGAACGTCATGCCTGAAAACATTTTCCTGACCTTAAGTCCTACACCAGAGCTCAAAAGCACCGACACTCTGTTATATGCATACGGCTGTCGAAAGCCCCTGCCGGTCATTGGCAGGTTCCGCACCATGCTGGAACACGGAAAAAACAGACTATGGTCCAAAGTCTATGTGGTGAAGGCAGGTGTTGAGAGCCTCCTGAGCGGGGACGCAGCGGAGGACTTGGGGGTGGTCCAATTTATCTGCCATGTCAATGAGGACAAGGAAGTGGAGCACATGCTGAACCAGTACCCTGACCTGCAAGAAGGCATAGGCTGTCTGAAAGGCAAAACCATCAAACTTCACATTGATGAGACAGTGCAGCCGAAAGCCGTCCGGCACCGGAGAACGCCTTTCCACATGAGAGAACAAGTGGAGCAGGAACTCAAGGCCCTGGAAGAAGCAGGTATCATTGAGGAAGTCACAGGACCCACACCCTGGGTCTCTCCCATGGTGGTAACCCGGAAGCCCAAGCAGCCTGGGAAGGTACGGATCTGCATAGACATGCGCCTCCCCAACACCGCCATCAAAAGGGAACGCCACATAACCCCAACAATCGACGAGATTGTGGCTGACCTCACAGGGTCGAGCATATTTTCAAAAATTGATCTAAAGGCGGGGTATCACCAACTCAAACTCCACAGAGACTCTCGATACATAACAACGTTCTCTACACATTTGGGGCTACGGAGATACAAACGCCTGAGTTTTGGAATATCATCTGCCGCGGAGGTGTTCCAGCAAACCATCCAGGAGGTCATCAGGGGCATCCCCGGTGTCCTCAACGTGAGCGATGACATTCTGATTCACGCCCCCGACAAAGAAACACACGTCAAGAGGCTTCACGCCCTACTGGGCCGTCTACAAGAGGTTGGGCTCACAATACACAGGGAAAAGTGCGAGTTCCTTAAATCCGAGATCACTTTTTTCGGCTACAAGTTTGGCAGCACAGGCATCTCACCTGACCCGCAGAAGGTCGCAGACATCCAGGCGGCAAGCCCACCGATGACCCCCACGGAAGTGCGCAGTTTCTTAGGAATGGCCACCTACTGCGGGAGGTTCATCCGAAACCTGGCCACGCTATCTGAGCCGCTGCGGGAACTCACGAAGGCCAACGTCAAGTGGGAATGGGGGTCAACGTGCCAGGACGCGTTCGAGAGCATCAAGAACTCCCTCTCAGCTGACACCAAGATGGCCTACTACAACACTGAACTGCCCACAGAGCTGTTTGTAGATGCCAGCCCCGTAGGGCTCGGAGCCATCTTGATGCAAGTCACGAGAGAAGGGGAGAAGAGACCGATTGCATATGCGTCGAGAGCCCTCACAGAGACTGAACAAAGGTACTCACACATCGAAAAGGAGGCCATTGCCGTGCTGTGGGGGTGCCGACACTTTCACCTCTATCTTTATGGGCGCCATTTCACAACAATCACGGACCACAAGCCCCTGCTACCAATATTCATGGGAACATCTGCACACCCTCCGGCCCGAATAACCAAGTGGTTACTGCACCTCCAGCAGTATGACTTTGATCTCGTATATCAACCAGGCAGCGGAAACCCTGCGGACTATCTCTCCAGGCATCCGCGAGAGGCCACTCAACAAGAGATCCAAGTGGCGGCAGAGACAGAGGAACACATATGCCAAGTAGTGCGCGCAATGAGACCCAAGGCGGTGAGCATCGAGGAGATAGAGGCGGAAACACACCAGGACCCGTGTTGTGACTTAGTGAAAAATGCCATCCTTTCCGGTGATTGGAAGACTTTCATGAGACACACCCACAACAGAACAGCCGAAGCCAAAGGTTTTCTGTCTGGCATATTCACAGTGCGGCAAGACCTGTCAGTCACGGAAGGTGGATTGTTGCTACGGGGAAACCGCATCGTGATACCCCTCAAACTACAAGACAGGATAGTGGCCCTAGCACATGAAGGACACCAAGGACTGGTGAGGACGAAAGCCCGCATTCGGCACCGAGTATGGTTTCCCCAGATCGAAGAGCGGGTCGAGACACTCGTTGCCACGTGCCTACCCTGTCAAATCACGGGGGCCCCGCCAAACCCGGAACCTATCATATCAGCAGAACGGGGCCGCTCTCGATGGGAGGCCATCAGCATTGACTTCTGCAAGCTCCGAGAAGGTCTCCACCTGTTGGTGGCGGTTGATGATCACTCTCGATACCCGGAAGTCGAGGTAGTTGAGTCCACAGCAGCAGAAGTGGTAATTCCGGCACTTGAGAAAATGTTCGCGACTCACGGACTACCTGTCTCAATCAAGAGCGACAATGGGCCGCCGTTTACAGGGGAGGAGTTCAAAAAGTATCTACAGGAACTCAATGTCAAGTATCACCACATCACTCCAAGACACCCCCAGGCAAACGGGGATGTGGAGCGATTTATGAGGACTATAAATAAGGTGCTCAGAGTATCTAAGGCTAACGCCAGCCCTTGGAAGGTTGACCTTTTCCGATTCCTCCGAAATTACCGGGTCACGCCTCACAGCACAACCGGCATTCCGCCAGCGGACCTCATGTTCGGCACCGTAATCAGATCCTCAATCCCGCATCACCCAAGCAGAACCCCGGACACAGTGAACGAGGAACGCACAGAGAGAAGGAGAAGGGATGCCAACGAACACATGAGTGGCAAGCGGAGAGCGAGGCCGTCCCATTATCAAGTGGGTGACCAGGTCATCATGCTACGAAACCCCTCCAAGTCTAAACTGGACACCAGGTACGAAGAACTTCCATGGACCGTCAGCAACCGGCATGGAACCATGGTGACGGTGGCACGGGGAAACCGTCAAGTGACGAGGAATGCGTCCTGGTTCAAGGCCGTACCACGTACACTGTGGACCGACAAGGAGGGCCCTTGTGAAGGCGAGGACACTCCTCCCAGTGAAGAAGAGCCGGAGGCCGTCCCTGAGAACGACGGAGCGAGGGATGGAGACTGGGAGCCGGTGAATGGACCCGGCCGCGAGGACCTGAACCGCGAAGATGGAACAGAGCCGGAAGCAAGGGGGAGTGACCCCCGCGAAGGACGATACGGACTGAGGACAACAACAAGGCCCCCAGCTAAGCTAAGTGACTATGTGTGGTAGCCGGTGCGTTGGCACCCTGAACCCTAATAGCAGGGCGGCTGAGTGTTGAAGACAGACAGTTGTTGTTTGGACCTCGCAGTTGGTTTTGGCAGTTACAGCTATGTGTTTTGTTTTGTTTTATAATAAAGGAGGAATGTTACGTTCCGCCCTGCGTCCCGCTGCGCGGTGACGCAGGGCGTTCTAATAAAAGCCCTGCCCCCGCGTTCGGGAGGCAGTTCCGGGGCAGACCCAGCACCAGCGTGGGTGTACATTATTTCAAGCTCCAGCTGGAGCTGCGCCGCAGGCCGCGCGGCCTATCTGTTCACTGCCAGCCCCTGCGCATAGACCGCGGGCCGCGAACTCAACAGCAGCCTCACAAGTCCTGTGCTGGTCCTTATATCGTCCAGCAGGCAGAGCAGAGCAGGATTTTCAGGATATTCGGCATCGCTGAGCGCAAACTCTCTCAGGCAGAGGCCATCTTAACAGCTGCACATCGGCGCCCCCCAATTTTGCACTTTCCATGCGTACGTTTTATTTCCGGCGCTATGTAGAGTCTCCAGCACCTCTGTAAGAACTCTATTGTGTGGTTGTTAGTCCTCTACAGACATTAATATGCCGTATTGGATGCAAGACATGTTTCCAATGTTGTTCAACACAGAATTCATCTTTCTTTTGAATGCTGAGGCAGCAGATGAAAATCCAAATGGCATGCACATAAATAGAAACGTGCCAACGGCGGTGATAGATGTGAGAGACCTTGACAGAGAATGGGCCTCATTACGACCCTGGCGGAGTGGGTTTACGCCAGCGGTATTCGCGGCGGACCCGTCCGCCCTACTACGAGTTCCCGTAGCGCCATGGAGCCGTTTTCCGCCTGGTTTTTCCGGGCGGAGAAATCCATGGCGCTACGGGACCTTGTTGTTAATTACGCCACCGTATTTTACGGTGGCGTAATTAACGCCTTCCCCACTCCCATTATACCCTATGGGGCAAAAATGGGAATGGGGAAGGGTAAAATGGGGAATGGGGATTTACCGCCCCGCCAAGGTCGGAATGGGGCGGTAAATCCGCCAACCCCCATGGCGGTATCGGCAGCTTTCCGCCGTGCTCCATGGTGCATTTTGCACCGCGATCTCCGCCAGGGTCGTAATGAGGGCCAATGTATGTAGTCTGATTTGGTGGTAGGCATATCTCATGTCTAGCCTTGAGAAATATTTAGCTTATTTCACCATTAATATAAGCTTGTTTATGCTTGGAAGTGGGTAGCTGTCAATAGCCACTTCTTGGTTCAAACTGTGCAAGTCTACGCATATTCTCAAAGTGTTGGACTTTGTTTTTTATTAGGACCAGAGGACTCAACCACTCTGATGATTTTACAGGTTCAGCAGTGGCCTCCTCCAACATTTTCTGTAATTGTTCTAGCACCGCCATTCTGGCGGTGGTGGGCAGTGGCCTGAACTTGTGTTTTACTGGAATCTCTATAGGCTTCATGTGTTTTTTATGTACATAGTTCTTTATGCAGCCGGGTGCTTCGGAGACCAGTTTGGGAAATTCGTCATTTGACAAAGTAAATTCATCCCTCTTTACTGATAAAACTTGATCCAAGGCATTCAGATCCTAGTTCAATGTCCAATTTGGCTTGGCCATCCCATGACTATTGGACCTTTTGATGAAAATTACACTCTGATTCTAGCTTTTCTTCCATTGAATTCAATACAACTTTTTATGTATCCTAGTAGTTGTATGCTGGTGCCTCCAAACACTCATTTGTTATTTGGTATTGAAGACCGTAACTTCCCACCATTTCTTTATAAGTATGTATTGGTAATATGGTCAGGTCCGATCCTGAGTCAGCCATCACTCTGGTCTCCCTGCCATTACAATGTATTTTTTTCTCCTTTGCCAACCATCAGGACAGTGGGCTTTTCTTCTTCAGAAGATTTTTCATCTGCCCTTCCTGCTCTCAATGCTACTGTTTTGACCTTGTTTCATGTCCCTCAGCATGCTGTTGCAAAATGTCCAATTCTTCTGCAGTTGGCACACTCTTTCTCTCTGACTGGACATTGTTTCTCATTGGCTAGGTGTTTTGTAACACCACATCCATGGCATTTCAATGGTTCTCTCCTACTTTCCCCATCATCCCTCATATCACGTGTCACTCTAGACCCTTCTTGACTTGTTTGAAACTGGCGCTCATGCACTTACCTCACTGTTCAGTGTACTTCCTGCCCTTTCTTTCCGTCTCATCATTTCTTCTGTGGCTCTAGCAATCTTAATCACTTTGTCAAGCTTCAGTTCCTTTTCCAGTATAATTCTGTTTTGTATGTTCTTACTAATCACATGCACAGTGAGCATGTTGCATATAATGTTGTCTGCATTATTTCCAAATTCACGCCGCACCACCATCGCACATAATCTGGTGTTTTAGGGCCTCATTACACGGTAGGCGGTAAGGGTTTACCGGTACCGGTAAGGACACCAGTACCGGTAAACCCTTACCGCCTTACTACGAGGTCCCTTTGCGGGTCCTCCCTTAACACCTGTTTTTTCCAGGCGTGAAGGACGGGACCCGCAAAGGGACCTCGGAGCTAATTACGGTACCGCAATTTGCGGTACCGTAATTAGCACCTTCCCCATTCCCATTATGCCCTATGGGGGCAAAAATGGGAATGGGGAAGGGCCTTGGTGAATGGGGAATTACCGCCCCCGCTCACCCGCCATCCACCAAGGCGGACTCGATACGGTACCGGCGGCAACCATGGCGCTAATAGCGCCATGGTTACCGCCTACCGTGTAATGAGGCCCTTAGTCATCTAGACGTTCTGCATTCTTCTGCGTTCTTGTATAAAATCTTATCCTATGTAGTACTGTATTTTCTTTGTTGGAGAACCTTTTTACTATCCTTCTAATCACTTCCCTGCAGTCATCATCATCATCTGCACTTGCTGGGGTCCTGGATTAAATCCTGCAAAAATGATTTGCCCCTACACCCCCTTTGCATAGAGCAACACCGGCTGCTTTAACCCCAGGGCGTATTCTGCTCTATGCAATGCATCCACATACGTGATAAATAACGGTTCCCATTGAGGCCAGGGGATTACTGGCCTACCTGGTTTCGGTAAAAATGGTGGTGGTTGTGTTTCTCCTCGCATTTCACTGTTGCGCGATGTCCTCTTTGCCAATTATGTAGTGGGAGAAGATACTTAAATGAAAACTCTACACCAGTACATGGCTGTACTTTTGGCCTATTACAATTCCAGTAAATCTTATAAATGTCTCTCCATGCACTGTCTCCAAATGTTCTGGAGAGTGGAGCCGATAGAATGCATTCTCTGTGCTACACGCAGAGTCTGGCATTTGTGGCTCGGGGCGGGAGGTCTTGCAAGGCTGCACGCTCCACACATACATTGCTTAAATGTTTCTGTCCTCGCATCCATCCCCAAGACGTGGGTGGGGTTCCTAAGGCTCCCATGTTTGCCTGCTAAGGAGCTAGCAGATGCTCCCTTACGGTTTAAGTCCACTAACAACTCTCTTTGACACCTCTCCCACCAAGACAAAAGGGCATGAACCCTGAGGGCTGAAACAGACCCTGCACACAGATCTCTGCAGGACGCCCATCAACAATCTGAGGTAGCTTACAAATGATATTCAAATCACCTTTTCTGGGGCTTTGCCTATAGAAGGATATGTGAAAGAATATGGGTTGGTACGTCTGCAATGTAACTCTCAAAGTGAAAACAGAGTAAAACCAAAACGTAATTGACTTTGAAAGAATTCTAACCACTGGCACTGCTACGTGCAGACTTTCCTGCCATCTTTCTGTGGCCTGTCTGTGCCATTACAAAATGGGAAGAGCCATATGCCAATCAGTCTTAATCCTGCCACCAATAGGGGCAGTTTCACCCGAGCTGCTAGGATACTTCCCCTCTGCACAGCAACACCAGCAACCCCAGACATGTGTCATTCTTGTGCCTTACAGTGTGAGCTGGATTATTCCAATTGGTGTCAGGGCCAGGGTTGATATGCACATGATAGAGTGGAAGGATGCCAAGAGCAATGCCAGTGGATATTAATGAATCAAAACCTTCTATCCATGAATTTCTGGTTTGATCTTACCGTAAGTGAGAGAAGACATACCCAGAAATGGGTCCCTTGCTTGCTGTGTCCAGGAACCTTAGCTGCACCTTACTGATGATGTCCACCATGGCCGCAAAATATCTGGGGCTTTTTGTGTTCCCAGGGAGAGGGGACATGGCCTAGCAGTTTGGGCCCTATTGCCCAAACTAGTGGCCAGACCGACGCAGATTTGCATACAGACCGCCCCTTTCTGCAATGGCGTTTACAGTCCCAGAGGATTGTTCGGTGAGTAGAGGATTGTTAGACTTATTCTCGTTATACAGGCAATGAAGTTGGAATTGTCTGTGTGCCTATTGTCTCTCTTGCATTTGTCGACGTTCCTTGTGTTGACTGGTACGTTTTAGGACCCTGACTCCCAAACGGACGTAGACTTGTACTAGAAATGCATGATGTTCTTGCGCCTGGATCTATGGATTCACAATTCGTCAAGTGGTGTGCTTGGACTATCAGCTTACAACAGCACTCTTGCTCTTTGTTGCCTTTGGCTTCACCATTAGTTGGAAAGTGACAAAACCACAATTTCAATCAAACATTGCACCTGTAAAGAAAGCTCGCTGTACTCTTGCTCCTTGATTCTCTTTGGGTTTAACATTATTTTGGAGTGATAGAACCACAACTCCCACTAGGCTTTGCACCACTCCATTGGTGCTTAGTTCTCTTTGGGTTTAACATTCGTTGAGGACTGACAGGACCAATGCACCAATTAGATAGTGCACTTAGACTAGCAGTGAACCACAGGGCCCCTCATATGTTCTACACACTTAGGTCATCAATGTAGCCTACTCTTTTTTTTGTTGCTTTTCTCTCTGCAGGTCTACTGTAGTTGGGAAGAGCCAGCACCAAGCTCCCGTCAGGCACTTAGCCTGTTCTCTCTGTGTCTTCTTTTGTTTTCTAGAATTCAATCACATTCTCAG
This sequence comes from Ambystoma mexicanum, assembly GCF_040938575.1. Lineage (NCBI taxonomy): Eukaryota > Metazoa > Chordata > Amphibia > Caudata > Ambystomatidae > Ambystoma > Ambystoma mexicanum. The sequence goes on along the minus strand of NC_090935.1, from coordinate 788,073,645 downwards.
CGTACTTGTTGCCTTTGATTTATTTTCTCTTTCTCTATGCTGTGTCGCATTAATTGGTGAGTGATGGAAGTGCAACTGTCATCAGGTATTCTACCTACTCTTTCACTTTGATTCATAGACTTCAGGCGGGTTAATGTAGGCCACAAGCCTTTCAGGCTGGTTCATAGAATTCATTCAGGGTGCCATTTTGTTGAATGGCTTAACTAGGTCTCCTCATCTCTAAGGTGTAACAACATTTGAGGAGTGATAGAACCTCAACTCCCATCAGGTACTTCACTTTTCAAGTGTTCAAACCTCTCTGTGGACCATGGTTGATCGGGTTACCTTTGCTGGTGCCCACTATTCCGCCGCTCTTGAGATTCAGAAGCTCATCTCTTTTTTGGTTCACAGGGCGTACAGCTGGGTTTCTCCTTTCAACATGGCTGGGGCTTCCTGCTCAAGCGACCTTACTCATTTTAGGTTTTTACATTTCACCTCTGTTGTTTCCCTTCTGTGTAGTTCTTCACAAGTGGCTCTACAATCAGGCTGCTTCTCTGCCCCTGGGTTTCCATTGATTCACTCTGTGTTCTGCCCTCTGGAAGAACTCCAAGGAGTGGCTCTCAAAAGCAGGTCCTCGCCCAGAGGCTTCTCTGCTCCCTGGCTCCAGCGGCTCAGATCTGTGATCTTCCCTTAGCAAACTCATCACCAGTGAAAGCCAGTCTACCTCAGCTCCAGATTCTTCTTCCTCCTGAAACACCATTTTCTTTGGATAAACCGCACCTTGAATCTCTGCCGAACCACTTGATTCGAAAAAGAGATGATAGACTCTTCGGGTGGCCATTTTGGCTGCACTGGTCAACACACTTCATCACAGAAAGATGCCCAGGGCAATGCCAGTGGTTGTGATTGAGTGAGGGCCTTCTGAAATAATCCAAGCCAGTTTGTTCAACCAAGGATCAAGGAGATCATCAAGGCTTCGAAGCAGACTGGTCAATGAGGTGGGGTATCTAAAGAGGGAGGCCAGGGGATCCTGGTGCCCAAGGAGAATGACCCTCCTAGGACTAGTGGGACCCACGGGACCGTTACACATGCAGGAATACAGAGCAATAAGGGACCTCGACAAGAAATTGTTACCTAAACTCTCCAATGATGAGGAGAGTATAGCTACAAGAGAAGGGAGACGATTCAAGGACCAGAACCGGACCAGCGGGTTAAGTTAAATCCCGTTCACATTTGAAAGACTTCGATTGTCTACGAACTGAAATTGGTCTGAGCCCAGAAGAGGGGGACTCATTGGTAAAAAGGGGATCTGAGCCCAGGAGAGGGGGATCCAGCGTGAACAGTAAAACTCACCCGTTTGTGGCAATTGTGAACCGGACTGAGGGATGCCTGCGAATTAAAGTTGGTCCAACCAGGCTGAGGGAGACTAATTGGAAAAGAAGGATCTGATCCCAGCTGAGGGGGATCACGGGCGAAGAGTAAAGTGCCCTGACTGGAATGTTTGGAAAGGAACTTTTCTTTGATGTTTCGGGTACATCAGGCCCTCTGAAGCAAGAGACTTTGAACGAACGAGACTTGGGCCCAGAAGGCCCTGAGGTTGGTAAAATAAACTGTGTCCTTGGCCGAACAAGCCCAAGAGTGTGCTGTGCTCGAGGGACTCGCCTTGTCCTGTGCTAAAAACGTGGGGAAGGGAGGCCAACGGCCTAAACATCCTGACTTATCTTTTTATGAACACCTTTTTCTTTTTGTGAACATTATCCCACACTATTTATAGCATAGCGGTAAGGATTGGCAATAGGATTTGTATTTCACTAGACTCCACTAGGACTGTATTAATATTATTTGATGGTCGTAGTTTGCTCCCACCTTAGATTTAGGTTTGGATAGGAGTTATTCACACCCCTGATAAAGTTAAATAAACACCCTTGAACTGTGAACACGTGTGTCTGTCTTATTTTGATAACATGCCTTCCTTATAGGAGGGTTTGGGACCCTGCTGGGGCACACTGGGTACCACCGCAGAACTTGGGGACGGTCGACCAACAAGGGAGACTGGTGCCCAAAGGCCAGTGCCATCACCCCTGACCGTCCTGGAACTCTGGTTAGGCTGTGTTTCAGCTCTTCCCTCCGAGGAGGGATAGGGACCCTGCTGGGGCCCCCTGGGACCGCCGCAGAACTTGAGGGCGGTCAACCAACAAGGGAGACAGGTGCACAAGGCTGGGGCCATCACCCCTGACCATCCTAGAGCTCTGTCTGGGCTGAATTACAGCTTTTCCCTCTGCGAAGGGACAGGGACCCTGTCGGGGGTTCACTGAGACTGTTGCTGAAATTGGGGGTGGTCGGCCCACATGAGAGACAGGCGCCAAAGGCCCGGGATATCTCCCCAACCATCCTGGAGCTCTGGCTGGCCTGCGTTAGAGGTTTTCCCTCCAGGGAGGGATGGGGGCCCTGCCTGGGCTCCTTGCGACTGCCGCTGAACCTGGAGATGGTCGACCAACAAGGGAGACAGGTATCCAAGTCTGGGGCAATCACCCCGACCATGCTAGAGCTCTGGCTGGGTTCCATTGCAGCTTTTCCCTCCCAGAAAGGACGGGGACCATGGCGGGGCTCCCTGGGACTGCCGCTGGATTTGGAGACGGTCGACCCACATGGGAGAAAGGTGCACCAGGCCAGGGGAAGCAGCCCTGACTGTCCTGGAGCTATGGTTGGGCTTTGTTACAGCTTTTCTCTCCAGGGAGGCATTGGCACACTGCCAGGGTTCCCTGGCAGAACTTGGGGACGGTCGACCAACAAGGGCGACAGGCGCCCAAGGCCGGGGGCAGCAGCCCCGACTGTCCTGGAGCTCTGGTTAGGCTGCGTTACAGCTTTTCCCTCCGGTGAAGGATGGGATCCTGCCGGGGCTCACTAGGACCGCCGATGTACTTGGGGATGGTCGACCCACATGGGAGACAGATGTCCAAGGCTGGAGACATCACCCCCAACCATCCTGGAGATCTGGCTGGCCTGCGTTACAGCTTTTCCCCTGCAGATAGCTCCTGCAGTGTGCCAATCACTACCCAGAAAAAAAAGCTGTAACACAGCATGGTCAGAGCTCCAGGATGGTCAGGGGTGATGTTCTGGGCCTTGGGTACCTGTCTTCCTTGTTGGTTGACCATACCCAAGTTCAGTGGTGGTCGAAGGGAGCCCCGGCATGGTCCCCATCCTTCCTCTGAGGGAAAAGCTGTAACGCAGCCCAGCCACTAATCCAGGACAGTCGGGGGTAATGTCCCGGGACTTGGGCGCCTGTCTCCCTCATTGGTCGACCATACCCAAGTTCAGCGGCAGTCCCAGGGAACCCCGGCAGGGTCCCCATCACTCCTCGGGGGGCAAAGCTGTAATGCAGCCCAGCCACAACTCCAGAATGGTCAGAGTTGATGTCCCCAACCTGGTTTCCTGTCTCCCATGTGGGTCGACTGTCCCCAAGTCCAGCAGTGCTTTCCGGGAGCCGGGCAGAGTCCCAATCGTTCCCCGGAGGGAAGAGCTGTAACGCAGCTCGATCAGACATCTAGGATGGCTAGGGGTGCTGCCCCCGGCCTTGGGCATCTGCCTTGCACGTGTCTCTACCGGTGTCCAGTTAAAGTTTCGAAAACAAAAGGATCGAATGCCAAAGGTGAGAGTGCATTCGACTGAAAACAAAAGGCTCACATTTTTTTAAAAATGTATATATATATTTTTTTGGCTCTAGTTTAGCTTAAAAAAGGTGTTTTTACACCAAAAATAGGAGTTCGGGGGGGACACTCCCAAAAAAAATAATATAATATTTCGATCCTTTTTTTCGGTCGAATTGACTCAACCCTTTTGCCATTTGACCCTTTTGAGTTGATACTATAACCTATAACCGTCTCTACCGCCCACGGCCCATCAGCAGTCATGGGACGGCCGAGCGGGTTCCCCGCCCATCCCCAGAGGGAAATCCTCTAACATGGCTCGGCCAGAGATCCAGGATGGCCGGTGGTGCTGCAACGGGCAATGGGCCAAACAGCCCCAAACCTCAAAATCCTTTCCCTGGTGGCCGAGTGCTCCTTTCTGCTTTCAAGGAGTGGAATAATTGGGCCTCAATTTTGCCCCCCCAGGGAAGCAGAAATGATGTGCCCCTCTGTGGGGGGATTCCTGAGAGGACTGGCCCGCAGGGACTTGGCCAGCCCCTGATGCCCCCAAGTGTGGCACTAACAATGTACTCAATGTTATTTTGCCTTCCTTGGGGGCAAATGGTTACATCCATCTGCCCCCCAAGATGGCAAAACAACATTTGGTTTTTTGGGGGGCTGGGGCGCTGTTAGTTTGACCATCCCCAAATTCAATTCCCTGGTGGTCTAGTGCTCGTTTCTGCTTCACATGGGTGGCAAAATGGGGCCAGACCCTCACTTTGCCCTCCCAAACCAGGGAAGCAGAAAGAATCTGCCCCTCCTTGGTGGGGTAGTGGGGCTGGCCCACAGCCATGGGTTCAGCCCCCTGATTCCCCCACGTCTGCCCAAAATTAAAAAAACATTGTGTGCCTTCCTTGGGGGCAAATTGGTACAAAACAGCACTCATCTGCCCCAAAGAAGGCAAAACATTGTGCCCCCTTTTTTTATTATTTTGTTGGGGATGGAGGCCTGTTTGGCTTCGGGGGGCCACCCCCAAAATTAATTCCCTAGTGGTCCAATGGGGATTGCTGGTCGAGGATGCTCGACCAGCAATCTGCTTCTGTGAGGGCTCTTTGGAAAGGGGGGAGTCTCCCCTTTCCAACAAGCCCTCACTTGGCCAAATTGAGATACCTCATCCTCCGCACTTAAGGGGTTAATCAACATGGGCGCATTTCTGACAAAAACAAAAGACATTTACGGGGTGGAATGCAGTAACTGTTCTTGTTCACACAAGCATCAACCATCAGATAGATCAGCCTGCGATCTAGTGAATAGGTCTGCATAACCTCCAAAAGAGAATGCTTCTCAGACATTCTAGATACAAAGTAGCAGGAGTGCTGCCCACACATCGCGGCTTCAGGATGTTGCACCTGTGTTCTATTATTAAGTATTACAGGTGCAATATGTTTAACATAGACCAATATTTGCATCTCTGTATTTTGAGTGGCTCGGGAAGTACCCCAGACTATCAAAGACAGTTACAGCTCCGTTGGCTATAAACATCGCTATCCAGTGGGTGCCTTCCTGATCCTGAGGAATCTGTGTTCACCGCAAGACTGAGAGGTCGCTCGCTAGGTATACCTCTTGGAAGGTTGTCATATGAATACCCCGTCAGAATGTTTTCTTAGCATTTTTACCTTTACTCAGGAAACGTTTGATCTGGTAGGTATGTATTACATGTCGTACAGCACCTGGCATTGATTGTTGAGTTCCCTGACAGAGTCAAATAGAGCCATAATGATAAGATTCACTGGGTTTGGTCAATTTGCAGCAAAACGTACCCCGATGTATAGGTTAGCATTCCAAATCAGTTTAAAATGGCCGGATGATGCATTATCGGGTCTGAAATCAAAAGTTAACAGCATGTAACCCCCATCATAGTCGTCACACGGTATCACAAAACCTGTATCACGTAGGTGTTTACCAAAGATAGAGACTAGACCCAAATACTCCCTAATCATATATTTGTGTTCAAAACTGTGGCTATGGGCTTCGGAAGGTATAACAACCCCATCCCTAAAAAGTTGAGTAGTTGATGTTGTAATGTTTTTTTTTTTTATTTTTATTTTTTTTGTAAAATCTTTTTATTAATGTTTCAACAAAACATATTTCCATCACACAGGGTGTAACAAAGTTGTACAATTGTAACCGTCCTGGAGCTCTGGCTAGGCTTTGTTACAGCTTTTCACTTCAGGGAGGCATTGACACACTGCCAGGGTTCCCTGGGGCTGCCGCTGAACTTGGGGACGGTCGACCAACAAGGGTGACAGGCGCCCAAGGCCGGGGGCAGAAGCTCCGACTGTCCTGGAGCTCTGGTTAGGCTGCGTTACAGCTTTTCCCTCCGGGGAGGGATGGGATCCTGCCGGGGCTCAATGGGACCGCCGCTGTACTTGGGGATGGTCGACCCACATGGGAGACAGATGTCCAAGGCTGGAGATATCACCCCCAACCATCTTGGAGATCTGACTGGCCTGCGTTACAGCTTTTCACTTCAGGGAGGCATTGACACACTGCCAGGGTTCCCTGGGGCTGCCGCTGAACTTGGGGACGGTCGACCAACAAGGGTGACAGGCGCCCAAGGCCGGGGGCAGAAGCTCCGACTGTCCTGGAGCTCTGGTTAGGCTGCGTTACAGCTTTTCCCTCCGGGGAGGGATGGGATCCTGCCGGGGCTCACTGGGACCGCCGCTGTACTTGGGGATGGTCGACCCACATGGGAGACAGATGTCCAAGGCTGGAGATATCACCCCCAACCATCTTGGAGATCTGACTGGCCTGCGTTACAGCTTTTCCCCTGCAGATGGCCCCTGCAGTGTGCCAATCACTACCCAGAGAAAAAAGCTGTAACACGGCATGGTCAGAGCTCCAGGATGGTCAGGGGTGATGTTCTGGGCCTTGGGTGCCGGTCTTCCTTGTTGGTCGACCATTCCCAAGTTCAGTGGCGGTCGCACGGATGGTCCCCATCCTTCCTCTGAGGCAAAAGCTGTAACGCAGCCCAGCCACAAATCCAGGACAGTCGGGAGCAATGTCCCGGGACTTGAGCGCCTGTCTCCCTCATTGATCGACCATCTCCAAGTTCAGTGGCGGTCCCAGGGAGCCCCGGCAGGGTCCTCATCACTCCTCGGGGGGCAAAGCTGTAATGCAGCCCAGCCACAACTCCAGAATGGTCGGAGCTGATGTCCCCAGCCTTGGGTGCCTGTCTCCCATGTGGGTCGACCGTCCCCAAGTCCAGCAGCGCTTTCCAGGAGCCCGGCAGGGTCCCAATCCTTCCCCGGAGGGAAGAGCTGTAACGCAGCTCGATCAGACATCTAGGACGGCTAGGGGTGCTGCCCCCGGCCTTGGGCTTCTGCCTCGCATGTGTCTCTACCGCCCCCGGCCCATCAGCAGTCATGGGACGACCAAGTGGGTTCCCAGCCCATCCCCAGAGGGAAATCCTCTAACATGGCTCGGTGTCACGTCCTCAATCTTGCCCTCCTTCCGACACTTACCCGACACCATCCGTTCCCATACCCACCACCCACACCAACGGGGAAGACACTGCAGGCGGGATGTCAGAGGGGGCAGGACCACCTCCTTCCGCCCATTTCCGTGTTGGCGCTTGCCCTGGCGTCTCATCCATGCCCGACGGCTCCGGGGCCGTCGGCTCCAGCTCCCGCGCACTGGAGAACCCGATCGCGTCTCGCTCAGGCGATCACGTGATTAGTCACGGGTTCTTCGTTTGCCGCCGACGCCGGCGTCCACACACTGGGCAACACCAATCACTGCTGGCGTCCGGCCTCACGTGACGCTCCTGTGCGGTCAAGTGCCCTGTCACGTGACCTCAATTTCCATCACAAAAGGAGCCGAGAGGAAACGCTCAGCGCTTCACAGCTGTTTCTACCAGAGACCTGTTCGGCGTTACTCATTTCTTCTTGCTACAGTTTGGAACTCGACCACGGAACGTTACTTTGGACTTGTATTGGATTTTCCTCTGGACTCGACGTATCTTCTGGACCCTTGGAACTCTTGACCTCCCTTTCTGGCCCTGGTACTGCTCTGGATTACCCTTTTGTCTTGGCGAACTACGAACCACACAATTCCTGTTTATCACGCTTTTGCCTGCTGAACCACTTGGGGTTCACTAACTATTGTGCTCACTACCTGGACCTTGGATTGGCTCGCTAACTGGTCACGTTCTTGCTGCAGGTGTGGGTTGGAGGAACTGCAGTACATCCCAGCCTGCTGTTTGTCTTCCCTTGCTGCCCATTCAGGTTTCCCAAAAGTTCTACCATCCACGGGGTAAGCTTTGTCATTTTACCTTGTTTGCTTGCACTGCCATTCCTTTCAAAGTATACCTGATCCTAACCTTTGCTTTACAGCACTCAGGGGTCCTTCCGGTGTTCCCGGTATCAGACTGACGGCGCCACTCCACACCTGTGGCCTCAAAGATTGCTAGGGCAGTATTCTATACCTGCTCGAGCGGTACTTGGGGACGGAGGTAGTTTATAGCTGCACGACCATCAAGGCGGACCACCAAGATCAGAACACTCGGCCAGAGATCCATAATGGCCGGTGGTGCTGCAACGGGCAATGGGCCACACAGCCCCAAACCTCAAAATCCTTTCCCTGGTGGCCTAGTGCTCCTTTCTGCTTTCAAGGAGTGGAATAATTGGGCCTCAATTTTGCCCCCCCCAGGGAAGCAGAAAGGATGTGCCCCTCTGTTGGGGGATTCCTGAGAGGGCTGGCCCCCACGGACTTGGCCAGCCCCCTGATGCCCCCAAGTGTGGCACTAACAATGTAGTCAATGTTGTTTTGCCTTCCTTGGGGACCAATAGTTACACCCATCTGCCCCCAAAGAAGGCAAAACAACATTTGGCTATTTTGGGGGCTGGGGCGCTGTTCGCTTGACCACCACCAAATTCAATTCCCTGGTAGTCTAGTGCTCCTTTCTGCTTCACATGGGTGACAAAATGGGACCAGACCCTCACTTTACCCTCCCACCCCAGGCAAGCAGAAAGAATCTGCCTCTCCTTAGTGGGGTAGGGGGGCTGGCCCACAGCCATGGGTTCAGCCCCTTAATTCCCCCACAGTCTGCCCAAAATTAAAACAAACATTGTGTGCCTTCCTTGGGGGCAAATGGGTGCAAAACAGCACTCATCTGCCCCAAAGAAGGCAAAACAGTGTGCCCCCTTTTTTTATTATTTTGTTGGGGATGGGGGCCTGTTTGGCTTGGGGAGCCCACCCCAAAATGAATTCCCTAGTGGTCCAATGGGGATTGCTGGTCGAGGATCCTCGACAAGCAATCTGCTTGTGTGAGGGCTCTTTGGAAAGGGGGAGTCTCCCCTTTCCAACAAGCCCTCACTTGGTCAAATTGAGACACCTCGTCCTCTGCACTTAAAGGGTTAATCAACATGGGTGCATTTCTGACAAAAACAAAAAACATTTACACGGGGGAATGCAGTAAGTGTTCTTGTTCACAAAAGCAATGACCATCAGATAGTAAATAGGTCTGCATAACCCCCAACAGAGAATGCTTCTCAGACATTTTAGATACAAAGTAGCAGGAGTGCTGCCCACACATCGCGGCTTCAGGATGTTGCACCTGTGTTCTATTATTAAGTATTACAGGTGCAATATGTTTAACATAGACCAATATTTGCCCCTCTGTATATTGAGTGGCTTGGGAAGTACCCCAGACTATCAAAGACAGTTACTGCACCGTTGGCTATAAACATCGCTATCCAGTGGGTGACTTCCTGATCCTGGGAAATCTGTGTTCACCAGAAGACTGAGGGGTTGCTTGCTAGGTATACCTCTTGGAAGGTTATCATATGAATACCCCGCCAGAATGTTTCTTAGCATTTTTATCTTTACTCAGGAAACGTTTGATCTAGTAGGTATCCATTACATGTCGTACTGCACCTGGCATTGATTGTTGAGTTCCCAGACAGAGTCAAATAGAGCCATAATGATAAGATTCGCTGTGTTTGGTCAATTTGCAGCAAAACGTACCTCGATGTAGAGGTTAGCATTCCAAATCAGGTCAAAATGGCCGGATGATGCATAATCGGGTCTCAAATCAAAAGTCAACAGCGTGTAACCCCCATCATAGTCGTCACAAGGTATCACAAAACCTGTATCACGTAGGTGTTTACCAATGATGGAGACTAGACCCAAATACTCCCTAATCATATATTTGTGTTCAAAACTGTGGCTACAGGCTTCGGAAGGTATAACTAACCCCATCCCTAAAAAGAGTTGAGTAGACGATGTTGTAATGTTTTATTTTTCTTTGTTTTTTTTTGTAAAATCTTTTAATTAAATTTCAACAAAACATATTTCCATCACACAGGGTGTAACAAGGTTGTACAATTAAGTTAGCACATCAATAACATCTTATTACTATTCTATCAATAACATCTAGAATTTTCAATACTATCACCTTTAGACTTGTCAAGATAGTGGGCCTCATTACGACCCTGCCGGTCCGGAAGGAACGGTGGCAGTAAATCCGCTGCCACCGTTGTTTACGGACCGGCTGATTCCGAGTTCTGTAGACGGGAGGTGTCACTCCAGCCGGTCTGACCTTGCGGGAGTAACGCCACCCTCATGTAGGCGGAAATGGAAACACCGGCTCCGTCATAGACAGAAACAGTGTTTCCATTGTCCCCCTCTGCATGGAGTCCTATGGGAATCCATGGGAATGGGGATTTAAGGAATTCTGCCTCCGGAATTACTGGGTCACCGGGGTTGTAATGCCCCGGTGATTCCAGCAATCACGGAGGCGGAATAGTATTGCGGGTCCAGCGGCAGCCTGCCGCTTTTTCCGGCACAGCTACCGCTGGACTCGTATTGAGTCCCATTATCTTCCTATGTGAATAGCAAAATGATAAAACAAAGTCTATAGTACACACCAACAAACATTAAACCACACAAAGGACAAAAAAGAAGGAAAAAAAAGGGGGGTATCTTCTCGCTTTTCTCTCCCATTTTCCATCTTCACCCTAGACACTCATTCATATAAGGCATTGAATGGTCCCCATCACGAAAAGTATTCTTCCTCTTTATCCTTAGCCTTTAAGGAGATCTTTTCATATTTTGACTGAATCTGTAACTCCACTAACCAGTCTTCAACAGTAGGCTTTTTGCTTGTCTTCCAGACCCTGAGAATCAGCTTCATTACTACCAACATAGCCGTATCTATCTAGTTATTATGCTTTTTAGTGTTTTATACCTCTTCCCCTATGTTGAAGCAAGATTATGTTTGCAGCTGACATTTGCATGGCAATACCAAAAATCATATTAATTCTATCAACTATTTGTTTCCAGAAATCCTGCACTCTTGAGCAGTTCCAGAGTAGGTGTAAGAGAGTACCTCTGTCATTTCCACAGCTCCAACACAATTCATCTGTCCTCAATTTCGATTTATGCATCCTTGCCGGTGTCCAATACACTCTGCCAACTATTTTCTGTCTAATCAATCGCAGACTTAGATCTGTTCCCAAATTCAGACTCACCCTAAGTATATCATTCCAATCCTTATCCGATAATACCATATTAACATCAGTCGACCATGCATCCCTCAGTTTATTCCAAGCCGAAACGTGTCCAATTTCCATGGGCATAAAATTCATATAAGTACGTACTTTATACTCCTGTCCTAGCAGCAGTTTACAAACACCTGGTTTATTCCCAAGTGAATCATTTGTCATATTCTTCCTTTGATTAATCAGTGAAATCAACTCTATATATTTACGCCGCTCCCTTCTACCAAGATTGTACTTTCTTTGCAGTTCCTCAAATTGTAATAACCGACTACCATCCAGTATATCACTTATATTCAATATTCAATTTTTGACCCAACTCTGCCAATTCAAGCATCTATTATTCAGTTGTAAGGCCTCATTGTGCCAAATAGACGCATCTTCACTGAACCCATAATTCTGTCCATTTTCCTTAATCCACAGCAACAAAGCCTGCCTAGTCGCCACTATCGGCTGTAATTTTAACTTCTTATTTGACAGTTTCCCCATAGTATAAAGGCTATCTAGACGATATGGAGCACAAATTTCCTTGTCCATGCGCAGCCAAATCGGTCCCTTGAAATTCTCATCTTTAAAATAATATGAACCCCTTTTAAGCAAAAAAGCCTTATAGTACTTCACCAAATCCGGGTAACCTAATCCACCCTCTTCAACTTTTTGCATCAATATACATTTCGGTACTTTAGGTCTTTTACCAACTCCCCATAAGAAAAATTGGAAAAGCCTATATATCTTCTGTAATTGTTTCTTAAAGATCAATAATGGGACAGACTGAATAACATATAATATCTTAGGTAGAAGAACCATTTTAATTGCGTTGATTTTTGCCCATACATTTAGATTCAACCTTTCCCATTTTTTAATGAAGAATGAAAGTTAACTATTAACTTATCTATATCATGTTGAATAATTTTATTTAAATCACCAAGTATATGAATACCCAAATATTTGACACCCCCTGGGGACCATTTACAATTCCATGATTTTAAAATGTCCTTATCACAACGTCTAGATAGAGGAAACATTTCTGTTTTGTCCCAATTCACTTTGTGCCCCGACAGCTTCCCCACCTCTTCAAACATATCTTTCAGCATTGAACCACATACTTCCAGATTCGACAGAAGAACCAGCATATCATCTGCATAGGACAATACTTTAACTTTTGTATTCCCAACACAAAGCCCTTTAATCCCTCCACATTGCCTGATATATGCTGCCAATGGTTCTAATGCCAAGTTAAATACAAACGGTGACAAAGGGCATCCTTGCCACGTACCTTTAAACAGGGGAAAGGACCCAGAGATCAACCCATTAACAAACACCCTAGCCTTAACATCATGGTGAATACAATCGATCATTTTCATAAACACTGGCCCAAAACCCATTCCCAATAGTGTATATTCTAGGAACCTCCGATTGATCTTATCAAAGGCTTTTTCTGCGTAACAAAACCTATAATCCCATTTGATTCTTTTCCATAATGTACCCCAATCACATTCAGCACAGTTCTTATGTTATCGTAGCCAAAACTTCCTGGAGTAAAGCCCACCTGAGACCCACCAATCAAATCCCCCATCCAAGTCATTGGCTGATTTGCCCAAATCCTGTCTTCAGAAAATCATTAAAAATCACACATCGAATTGGCGATAACTGATTTAGAAAACCTCTTTTAAAATTCTGAGACAATGCCATCTGGTCCTGTCGATTTTCCATCTTTTAATTGCGAAATCGCATTAGTAACCTCCTCAACATCAATCGCAGTTTCAAGTATGGTTTTCTTTTCATTAGTTATCTTAGAAAGATACATTTTATCAAAGAAGTTTCCTAGATCTTCCTCAGTAGGGTGTAATTCTTCTTTATATAGTCCCTCATAGAAATCTCTATAATATTCACAGATGTCAATGTTTCTATTCAATGTTCTCCCTTCTGCAGTTTGTATGGACGCAACACATGCCTCTGTCATTGGCCCTTTAAGCTTATTTACCAATAGCTTACCATTTTTATCAGCAAACTCCCAAAACTTCTGTTTTGTAAAAAATAACCCCTTACCCGCATGTGCTTGCCCATGATTCTTCAATTCTCCCTCTAGCTTTTTCAATTTCATTTTTTGTGATTCAGTTTCCATAAGTGCACAGTTTTTTTGCAACACTTCAACCTCCTTTTCCATATTCTTAATCACTTCCTGAATTTTCTTTTTTGCATGTGAATTTCTGCATATTAGCTGACCACGTAACACTGCCTTAAAACAATCCCAAATAGTCTTCACATCTGCTGAACCATCGTTCACCTTAAAATATTGTATAATGAATCCCTTCCAGATCACTTGGGCCACATTCATGGACTATGCAGACCATTACCCGGCCCTCACACTAAAGCTGCCTAGCGTCTGCTGGCTGAACTGAACTTCGCATGGACGCGGCTTGGTCCAGTATAGAGATATCCCCCCCCCCTGTCGCCATTTTCTTACCCAAATATTGCTATGAATGAGTTGCATACTAAATTCCCTCTCCTATTATCTATTCCTTCCACTGTAATGAACTATTCCACCACAATCATGCGCTAACTCCGATGTCTACTGTTTAATTTGTTTCTTTCTTGTTGTTACTGATTAATACCTGAATAAAATGTATATTTTGAAAAAAAAAATATTGTATAATGAAATCCTCTAACCCATTACCTATCATTGGGTCATTAAGCATATGTTCTTGCATTCTCCACCGTTTTGATTTGTCCCCTATTCCCTTCAAATTAATTTGCATGTCAAGTAGTGCATGGTCTGAAATACCTCTTTCTTTAATATTTGAGCTTAATACTTGACTAACTAGTTTACGACTTATAAAATAGTAGTCTATTCTCAAGTATGAATTATGGACTGGAGAATAAAACGAATATTCACTTTCTCCATGGTGGAGCTCCCGCCAGATATCAACAAGTCCGTACTTAAACACAAATTGTCTTAATTCTTCGCCAACTTTTTCATTAGTGTACCTACATTCTGACCTCTGATCCAGTTTGCTATTCATCACCACATTAAAATCACCTCCCAAAATGATTTCATCGCCCTCCGTTTCATCTAAGAGGGTATCTAACTTGCTTAAAAAGTGCACACTCTGAGTGCATGGAGCATACACCGTCCCAACAGTTATCCTCCTACCATCATATAGTATATCAATCAACAGAATTGGCCTGCCTCATCCTTTATTGTTTTCTCCATATTTATTGGCAACCCTTTTCTAAATATTATACTTACTCCTGGATTTGGAATCATAGTAATTTCAATTACTTGTGAATATTTAGGACTAGTCAAGTAGCAACCAATCTGTTCATTCAAATGAGTCTCTTGGATGAAGACTACATCCCCTCTACCCCTCCAGATCCTTGCCAAAACCTTCTGTCTTTTTACAGCACAGCCAATCCCTTTTACATTCCATGAAATAAAAGTTAACAGATCCATACCACCATTCGCCGATCTATATTACCTCATATTACCAAAACATACCACATCCAATGTATCAAACTGATCCATATTTTAATCCAAAGAGCGAGAGCAGGGCGAGAAAAAGGGCAAAATGACAAAAAATAATACACAAACCAAAGACTTACACATAGACAGACATATAGAAACCAAAAACATTTTATATCATGTAATATCTAATAATCCTCAGACCTAAAATGAGCTAACATATATACCATCTGCGCTGTATGCAGCACCATACTCACCAGTAATCCCATGCCCATTAAATGTACATGTTAAATATTAATACACATCCCAACTCATTATACCAACATCAACCCTTCTCCCATTTCTTATAAAATCATTCCTATTAAAACAAAATATAATCCTTACAAATCTTCTAGTTGCATCTTGCTCAAAATCTACAAATACATGTCTTTCTATAGAACATATTTAATTAACATGACTTATTTCACCTATGTTAATTTATCCTATCTTCCACCGGGTTTCTCCAGTTAGTAGCCCAGAACGTTCCCTCCTGTTTCAGTTATTTGTTTAGCACCGCCCATGGTGGTCCTTTTACTTTAGAATCCCGCAGTGACAAACATGGTGTCTGCTTTAAGCTTTCTCATAACTCAACTCACTTTAAGCAAACACCTTGACTCAAGTTCCACAATATTATGTACAGATCTGTCATGCATCGACTCACGAAATTACCTGGTCCAGCTACACGTTTACACACTGGGACTCCGGGTCTACGGCAGCGCGGGACGCAGTTGTCCTCTGTCTTCACGTCTACCCAGCGGCTTGGTGGGTCCCGTGCGTCGTGGCACCCCTGGCGTTGTTGGCCCCGTTCGCGTTGGGTTGTGCCATGGCGCCTGCAGTCACGCCGATGTCTCGGCCACTCATTTGGCAATGCACAGCACGGTAGTCGGTAACGTGTTCCACAACATATAGCGCACGTGACACAAGCCCATCATAGAAGGTGGTCACGTGACCAGGAAGTCATGGAATATAAGGAGCCCGATCCAGTTACTCAGCGCTTCTCAGCTGTTCTGACGGCGTTTGGTGACTTCTGTACTCTGTGCTTTGTTTTCTACAACCTCCGGATTTTGGACCTTGTTTTCTGGCTTGGACTGCGCTTGGTTTTGCCCTTTTCAGATTAGGTGTTAGTGTTTTGACTGCCTACCTGAACTGCTGCTACCTTTGGACCTTGCTCACCTGGATTGCTTTCTCTCACTTCCTTTGGCTCTGGCATTTTTTGGACTCAAAAATCAGGAATCAAGCACTTTGTTGAACTCTGCTCCCATTATCACATTGTTTCCCCTCAAGACCACGGTGGACCCTGTCACAATAGAGGTATCGTTCCATATCCTACACCTCTACCCCTAACACCTTCAGGGGGAACAGATTAGGTAAAGAGCTGTCATCGGTCATCCCCACGGGTAGGTGTCTTTGTGCTTGGTTACCTATTTACAGATGGAAAGTCCCTGTTCCTTGCATACCTAATGTTGTGTTTCCCTTGCAGCCATCCAGGACCCAGTGTTTTCTGTTCCTGCCACCTGTGGCCCCAATAACCGGTCAGCGAGTCATTTGCTCTTTTCTGATTGGTACTTGGGGACAGAGGTATACTAATCCACATGGACCTCAGATCATGGCAAGCTCCCTCTGCTTCCATGAGAATGGACCTATCCCAAATCTATCTTCCTAATCCTGGCTAGTGAAGAGCAGGCTATATTTATTGCCGGCCAACATACTTTACATACAATATGACAGACTCACATGAAAGGCTGCAGCAGTTTTGAGCATTATACTTATATATTTCATATCTCTCCCGCTCACTTCTCTTCATAGTATGTAATAATAGCTTATTTCAGTCTATACCATAACACAAGTAGTTTAGAGCCTTTACTGTTCCATTTACAAGACCTTCCAACCCTAAAGCCTCCTATTGTTTCAGCAATACGTAAGTCAGAAGATGTATTCTTCCCTGAATTTCAGTCACCATATTCTATATTTTTAATTCATATCATTCATTGCCATATTCATTTCACTCTAAAATTATGGACCCCTGAACCAAAATAAAAGGCAGTATTCGAATTCTTTGAAAAATATATAGAGAACACAGGGCACACCTATGGTAAATAAAACTGAAGAAAATATAGTGGTGGAATCTAAGAAAAATATTATGCAATTTGAGGTGCGGGTGGAGAAACTCTCAACCTTGACATCTAGGTTGGACACGTGAAAGGACAAATGGTGGTTATTCCCAAAGGTTTGGGAATTCCCGTCCCCTGCACACTATCTGATATCTGTAAGAACAGATCAATAATTTATACAAGTAATTGGTGTTTATAGAGTAATTAACAAAAGGTTCAAAGGTTTAAATACATTTTCAGACAGTAGTTCAAACAGTAAGACAGTAAAGTCAAATGACTATCTCTCAGACGATATTACATCAGAAAATTCATAATTTATTGTGCATAGTTTGGCCTAACGCATTTCGAACTTACACTCTTCTTCAGAGGCATTAACACAGTTGAAAACTTTCTACCAAAAAATTGAGAAATAGGTACATCTTAGAATTATATATTAAATATTCTGATTCATTTAGAAGAAATAATATGCCATTATAATGCCATTTTGCTCAGCAGTTCTAAGAGTTTATCTTCTCTGTTCAATCCTTTGTCTTCCGGTTCAGGTCCCTTTTGTCTTTTGGCTGGCTGTGCTGCCTCCGGGGTACTTGGCACTGACATTTTTTCAACAAGAGTCTTGGATCAGCATAAGGGTAGCTGCCCCAAGAATAAGTTATCTTGACTGGCGACACTGCTACACGCGGGTATGCTGAAGATTTTCAAGGCTGTCTTCTCTACGGGGTACTTTAAGTTAGATACTCGTAGAGCACGAGCTAATCTGACCGTGGGGGTCACATGGACCCTTTTAATAAATTAACTTGCTGATACTATTACCATCTTATAGGCTTCTGCATCACTGCTGTTAAGGCAAAAGGCACCTTTATTTCGAGAGAGTTTAATTTTCAGATCAACGCCGTTCACCATGAGTTTGTCCTGGTAAAATAGATCAGAGTGTAGAAGCCCTAGTACATTAAAACTTCTGCTACCTCTCACATGCATCGTTCTCTATATGCGTACATGATGTCACTCTGCATAATCAGGCAGTCGCCATTGAGTGATGTCAACCTGATTCAAAAGGGTGGCTACAGGATTGGCAATCGTAGCTACTCTAGCAGCGGTTGTAATAGCTGTCGCGCCTGCTTTTGTTATTTTACAGGTCAGGTAAAGTAGAGTGTCATACAGATCCAGGTACATTTCCGTTGAGCCCAATATGTAGAACTCTATGGGTGCTAGAGGAGATAGTGTAGCGAGGGGCGCAACTTCCATGAAAAAACAGTTTTCAATGCTCGTCTGTAATGAGGGTACGGCAAACAGGTCTAGTTCTGATTTGACACGTTCCCCCAAGCCACAATAGACGAAGACCAACTTTTAGAAAATATTGATGTTGGTACTGTTTTTATTTCTCTGGTTCAGTCTGTTCTTCCGTGTGCGTTTTCTCTTCTGAGCGGCTCTTATTGTTGATCCTTGTTGTTTATGTGGCTTCGGAGGCCCCCACCTGTGCAATGTGCTTTCCCACATAAACCAAGCCAGAACATCCTGCGTTGGTTGGTTGAAACGATTTGCGATGGAGGCTGTTGCACTAGACACCACATCCTTAGCGATATTTGTAGCTGCATTTTTCACATGCGGCTTGGCTAATTCAAATCCTTTTCGCAGGAAGGGCATAGCCCTCTGAAAGAGACTTCTGAAAGTACTCCCTAGACCCGCTACATACATAACAGGTACACCTTGGAAGTAGGGCTGATCGCCATAACCGGTTTGTCTGCGGTAGAAATCCCTATAAACGTACAGCTCCCCATAGTTCTTCATGAATACCATGTTTTAATAGTCTTTCTCTCTCCTAGGACCCACGTGTTGTTTCACTAGTTTCCCCTGATCAACCCTTATCCCTTATCTGTATATTGATGGTGTCAAAATGACTCTTAGAAACCGGTATATAATCGGGCTTAATATATTGTATATTAACAATGCTGTTATTTTTACCTTTCACTTGGGCTGTTCACATTAGGGGGGTATATGAGTCACCAACCTATTGATATTCTACTATATCACTGTAGATCATGAGGCTGTAAACTCCCCCATCAATATCAGCACATGTTCTGTCTAAATCTATATTACCTTTTACATTCTGAATGGTTCCCAACAGCCCAAAGAGTTACCTAGCACATATGAACTCTGTGGTAACATCAGTCGATTTTAGAAATACTTTTCTCTGAGCCTTATCTAGAAACAGCTGTATATCAGAATAGTGCTTGATGTTTGCGAGAGCCTTGTTGACAGCATCTAGCAATGCTTGTATACTGCCGTAAATACCAAAGGAAAACCTGCGTGTAGCAGTTCATCAGGGCCTTCACACTTGATGGTAAACTTTCCCTCTCATTTATCCACAGTGTCCCATGTATGGGGTTCTGGATCTCCATTAGCCCGGCTTCCCACAACCCTTGTAAATCAACGGAATTAGCCATCTTAACACAATCATTCAATATTTTGTTGTTAGAGAATTTATCTAAAGAAGCGTACTGGTTAAGGTGATAAAAAAATCTGGTGCTTTACATCTTCACAGGGAGCACCTCTATGCTTTTATATCCTTTAGAGATGCAGCGCTGACCCAAATGTTACATTTCTCAGCACTTCCCCTCCATTGTACTAGGTATTGTTTCTTAGTCCCCTTACCTTTACTCTGAATAATTTTTCTCCTATAAAAATGATGGGGTTCATTTGTAACATTTTGTAACTCCTCCAAGTAGAAATTACCACTTACAACTTCCCCGTCAAAATCAACCAATTGGTAGATGTTTTGATGATATTGAATGAAGACTGCTGACTCCCAGCGCCGTCAACTTTATCTGCTGTTTTCTGAAATTCAAAAAAGAAAGAAGTTTAACTATTAAATATGTGTTTTTAACAAATGTTCACACAGACACACATACACCTGTTACATACCAGATTGCACAGGCCACAAGCCTCCGCTTCCATCTCCATACCATTAGCGGCATCCATAAACAGCCTGTCTTCAACAGTACATGCTTCTACCTGTGGGGACATGGCAGCATCTGGAAACAGCTCATCCAGAACGCCCTGTAGTCTGCATCTGTGTAGTTTGCATCGGTTATAACAACATCAACACCATCACAGCATTCAGCAGCAGGTTTGAAAGGGCAGGAATCATGTGGGGTCATATCACCTAGCTTCATCATAACAAGGCGCCCACACAGATTATCCTCACAATCCATAGCATCAGCATCAGAGTGTTGTGGTTCCTTATCAGCTATACAGGTTATTGTAGTCGGACATTTTGGGATGTAGTAGTTTTCAATTGTGTTCAAGTCATCACCCCTTGAGGCATTCTTAGAGTAGTAGCTGTAGTGATATGATATGATATGGCATTTATAACGCGCCTATACACAAGTGTTTTAAAGCACGACGAGGCAAGGGGGGGACAAAGGGAGGACAGACAATGATCCTACTAGGCCAAGTGTCATTCAGATCGCGCAAGTGCATGGGAAGGGGGGAAAGGAAAAGTGCGCGGGGGGAAGGGAAAGGGGAAAGTGCAGTACATGGGAAAGTGGAATAAATAAGATAAATAAGACAAATAAAACAGCCAGCTAGTGGCAAGTGCAAGGAAATGCAGACATAAGTGCTGGTAGGGGGACTGTAGGGATACAGAAAACGGTCCCCAGGTGCAGGGTTTGTCAGGGAGGCAGTGCAGGTGGATAATTGACGGGGCCTGGGCCAGAGATCAGAAAGGGTGGCAAGGTAATCAGTGCAATTTCAGTCAGGAATTCAGCAGGGGAGGGGAGGATAGAAAGCAGAAGCAATGAGGAAGGTTTGGGGGTGTTTCCGGAACCGGAGATGGTTCTCCTCGAGTTTCAGGGAGGCAGGAAGGCTGTTCCAGAGAGAGGCCCCTGCCGAAGAGAGTGATCTGCCACCAACTCGTTGCTTGGAGAAGTGACTGACCCTGAGGGAGTTGGAGGCAGATGAGCAAAGAGCTTGAGAAGGAAGATATTTAGGAAGAGAGAGTTGAAGGTATTGCGGCCCCAGTCCCCAGAAGGCCTTACAATGCAGAGGGTTTTGAACTTAATCCTCACAGCCACTGGGAGCCAGTGCAGAGATTTCAATCCTGGAGAGATACTATCCCTGGGCTTGAGGCCAAGGACAAGTCTCGCAGTCCTGTTCTGGATAAGTTGCAGAGGGCAGAGAGTGGAGGCAGGCAGATTTAGATAGAGGCTGTTACAGTAGTCCAGCTTAGAGAGGACCAAGGCTCTGGAGGCAGTGAGCTTCTGGGGGAAGGAGAGGAAAGGAAGAATACCTCTAAGGAGGTGCAGCTGGTGGTGTGGTTTCTTAGAGACGTCGGAGATGTGAGGGGAGAAGGAGAGTGCAGAGTCGAAGATGACCCCGAGTTTTTAGCCTTGCAGGTGGGAGTGGGAGGAGGGCCAAGAGAGGCCGGCCAGAGAGCTGCAGGGAAGGAGGGAGTGGGTGTGCCGATGAGTAGAATCTCAGTCTTACTGGCATTAAGGCAGAGGTCGTTGGTGGCACACCATTCCTGGATGGTAGACAGACAGTCAGAGATGAGGGAAGGAGAGGAGGAGGAAGCCGAGGGTAGCCTGAAAATGAGCTGGGTATCATCCGCATAGCACTGAAAGTTGGGACAGAGAGCGGCGATGCGGTGGGCAAGGAGTGCCAGGTATTGGTTGAACAGCCAGGGGGAGAGCTTAGATCCCTGGGGGACATCACAGGTAGAGAAAAAGATGTCGGAGAGGAAGGACCCAAGTTGGACCTGGGAGGGTCGGTCGGAGAGGAAAGAAGTCAGCCACGCCAGAGCCTGACCAGTGATACCCAGGTTATCACAGAGACGGTTGAGTAAGATGGCATGGTTGACAGTGTCAAAGTCAGAAGAGAGACCAAGCAAGATAAGAACGCACGCAGTGTTAGAGTCGAGGTTGGTGAGCAGGTCTTCATGGATGTTCAGGAGAGCAATTTCCGTTCCGTGCTTCTGGCAGCTCTGAAGCCAGACTGATGGTCATGAAGACAACCAACAGATTCAGTGTGGAGATTGAGCTTGGAGATGGCCAGTTTCTCCAGGAGCTTGTCCAGGAAGGGAGTGATGGAGATTGGGCGATAGCCGCGCAGGAGGGGTCGGCAGAGGGTTTCTTCCCTCTGACAAAGGGAGTGCTTCAGGGGGGAAGGGAAGGGAAGACTCCAGTGGCGAAGGAGTGATTGCAGAAATCCGCCAGGGCAGGAGTCGGGGAGTCGATGTGGTCCTTGATAGTTTTGGAGGAACAGGGGTGAACCTGTTTCGACGAGACTTTCATAGATCGGACTTCTCTAGAAACCTCGTCTGGAGAGAAAAGGGGAAAGGCAGAGAAGGAGGGAGGGGGGGTGGCTGGAAAAGGGCCAGAGTAGGAGCAAGGAATAGCGGGAGGGGGACGAGAGGAGGAGAGTGAGTACAGGATGTCCTGAGTTTTTGAAATGAAGTGAGAAACCAGTGCCGTGCAGAGGGCCTGGGAAGGGACAGGAGAGGTAGAGACTGTGGCAGGATTGGCCAGTTCCTTGCAGATTTTAAAGAGTTCATTCGAGTTGTTAGATGCCGCAGAGACGCTGGCTTGGATATGAGCTCTCTTCTTGGTGAGGACAGAGAGCCGGTATTGCCATTGCAGCAGGCGGCAGGCCAGTTTGTCAGAGGATGAACTTGAAGCACACCATTTCCTCTCGGCAACCCTACACTTGCGTTTTAGGGTGACGAGGTCTGAGACATACCAGGAGTTACACTCGACTTTGGACTTCAGGCAGATTCTCATGACAGTGGCAAGGATATCCAGAGTATCAGATACAGAAGAGTGGAGCGTGGAGAGGGCTGTGTCAGGGTGAGAGTCAGCCAGGGCGGGAGGAGGGGGTGAGAAGGTGGCAGCGAAAGCCTCAACTGACACAAGCTTCATGGGTCGGATGACCGAGAAGGTGGGTGGCAGTGCGTGAGGTGGCTTGGCCTGCGGGGTAGGGAGGTTGAGGTGGGAGGATAGGAGAAAGTGGACACTCCAGGAGAGAGGAGTGGAGAGAGGGACAGAGAAGGGAAGGTCAGAAGAGATCAGAATATCGAGAGTGTGTCCTGCAGAATGAGTCGGGCTAGAGTGGAGAATGGTGAGTGAGAGAGAGTCGCAGAGGTCGCGAAAGAGTTCAGAGGGGTGACAGGAGGCATCCAGATGGATGTTGAAGTCTTCAAGAAGTAGGAGTTGAGTGGTTGAGGCCTGGAGTGAGGAGGAGAGGTCCGCCCACTCAGAGAGGAAGGAAGAAACCTGACCAGGTGGCCGATAGATAGTAGCCACAGTAAGAGAGTGGCTAGGCGAGAGAGAGAGCCTGCAGACGAGGCATTCAAAAGAGGAGTAGGCCTGCGTAGGAATGACAGAGGCAGGAGTCCACTCAGGGAAGATAAGGGCTACGCCCCCACCAGAGCGGTTGGGTCTGGGCGCGGAGAGGATCTTGTAGCCATCAGGTAGGAGCATGTCAAAGCTGGTGACAGAGCTGGCCGTAAACCATGTCTCGGTGAGACCGAGGACATCGAGGTCAAGTTCTTCAAGAAGGCCGCAGATATCAGAGGAGTGCTTGACAGCCCAGCGGGAGTTAAGAGTGCCAATGTGGAGAAGGTTGCCCTCCTTGAAGGACTTCCGGGGAGGGGTACAGATCAGAGGTACGCCCTGCAAAAGTGTAGAAAGCGCCCGAGAGGCGCCAGAGAGGGAGGGGGAAGGCAAGGTAGCCAGGGAAAGGGGAGAGGGGACAGCAGGAGAAGAAAGGAAGTTGATGAGGTACAGAAAGTGTCTATCAAAGAGATGAAGGTTGGCCTGAGGGCCTTGGACCAAGACGGTCCCATTAGAGTAGACATTAATTATGACCTTAGAGGATATGAAGAAGGCCAGGAGGGCGTCCCAACGGGTACCACCATTAATGGGAGAAGAGGAGAAAGGAGCAAGAACAGAGACCATATGAGGGGTCCATAGGTCTGGTGAAGGAACAACAAAGAGGATGTCGGTGAGAGTTTCCTTGGAGGAGGCACTGATGTAGGCGTCGGCGATAGGGAGGCCTGGGTTGGAGACCAGGATGTCCTTTTTAAACTTCTTCCTACCAGACTTAGTGAGGAGAGCAGGATAATCAATAGAGAAACAGTTTGAAAAGATAGGGGTGACAGAGAACACCATAGAGTAGGTGGGAGAGGAGGGGGTCCCAGGGGTAGACAGACAAGACAGCGAGAGGCAAGTGCGTTGGAGTGTGGGACAAGGCGACGACACTCAGGAGGCGAGCACAGGAAAGGCACAGGACATTCGAAGACAGGAAAGAAGACATACCTAAATTTGAGAATCCTAAAGAGGGAGAAAAGGCCTAGGTATCACAATGCAATTTTAGTGGTGGTACAGAAACAAGCAATTTAAAAAGTCACCTAAATTTGAGAATCCTAAAGAGGGAGAAAAGGCCTAGGTTTCACAATGCAATTTTAGTGGTGGTACAGATACAATCAATTTAAAAAGCCACCTAAATTTGAGAATCCTAAAGAGGGAGAAAAGGCTTAGGTTTCACAATGCAATTTTAGTGGTGGTACAGATACAAGCAATTTGAAAAGCCACTTAAATTTGAGAATCCTAAAGAGGGAGAAAAGGCCTAGGTTTCACAATGCAATTCCACGGTTTCACAATGCGGTACTAAAGGCAGGCGGTTTATGCAAGTAGAACAACAGGGGTTACCAGCTAGTGAGCGGAAGGAGGGGTGAGCAGGAGGTCAGAAAGAGAGATGGCTGGCGTCTGGCGTCCCCAGCGGACACCTGCAGACACCAACAGAAGAGCCACCAGTAGGAGCCACCCTTTGCCTGGGGCCCTTAGCCGGGGGCTGCCGGGCAGAGGCTGCCCTGGGAAGGATAGTGATAAGTGGAGGGGAAGCCAATCAGGGGCGGTGGGTGGGTTGGGAGGCGGGCCAGAAGGAGGAACAAGAGTGGGAGGAGGGAGGCAGGGACACAGGACAGAACAAAGTAGAAAAACAATGGAACACTAAAAATAAACAGCAACACACAATCGGGGGCAGCTCAAAAGGAGTAGGAAATAATGCTGCACTCACCCTGCCCAGCCGGCGTGGAAAGGGCGAGCGTGGGTAACCAGCGAGCAACCTGGCCTCAGCACATGGCCCAGAAGCCAATCAGGCGGAGGTGGGCGGGAAGGAGGAACAGGAGCGGGAGGAGGGAGGCAGGGACACGGGACAGAACGGAGCAGAAAAACAACGGAACACTAAAAATAAACAGCAACACACAATCGGGGCAGCTCAAAGGGAGTAGGAAATAATGCTGCACTCACCTTGCTCAGCCGGCGTGGAAATGCTTCATGATTCTGTCTATCGATGGCGTTGTACAAGCAGGCTTACTAAGTCTTCAGGAGTGATGTACACCTCTCTCCGGAGCTCCTTCTGTATTGTATATATACTCTTCACTCCACTGCTAGGGGCGGCAGTGAGCCTACATCATTTCCACAGTGTCCTGGTGCAACATAACGCATTTTAGGGTTAAAAGGGCACTGCCTGCTTCACAGCTCCCCCAAACGTCACAGTTTAATGCCTGCATCATATACCAGTGCCCTGGCGCGCTGTAAACCATGTGCAACACTTCCGGGTTCTTGGGGGCACACCTGCGGGGGTCAATCACAGCATCTACATCATTTCCGCAATATAGTGTCACCCCATAAACCGGTGCAAAGGGTACACAAACAGGGCTTCATACAGATTACTACTGGGTCAAAATGCTGATAGCACTTACCCACAACCTAGAGGGTAGGACTTCTGGGTGCATAAATATTGTCATATCCGGGCTAGGCCTTCTAACGGTGCTGGACTTCCAGGTGACCCACATGATGCCACTTCCAGGATATGAGTTAGGGTGTGGCAGAACTTTGGGGTGGCCCCAATGACATCACATCCGGGGTAACATTTCAGCTGGGACCTCACTTTCGGTTAAGCCACATTAGATCACTTGCGGGGTGGGACTTCTGAGTGACCCCCATGATGTCGCAGCTGGGTGGGACTTCCAGTAGGGTGTGACATCCTGGTTAAAGGGGCATGGCCCCTTGTCAAATTTATATGGTGTTGAAAGGTATCATTTTATATACTACTGATGTAAATTGCACAGCATTATGTGTTATGTATGTCAGTTTGTTAAAATGTTTGGGTTTCTATGTAGTTTTACACTGCACTTAATGAATTTAATTCAAGAAAATAATAAACATGAAAATATATTGTTAATTGAGAATCATTTAATTTATTGGAACTCATGTGTTCATTGGTAACATTTTCCTGTATTTTGTATCCTATGGACAGAGACATTGGGGATGGATGGACTGGATAATTAAATGTGACCGGAAAGTGTCTACCATTTAAAGAAGGTGGGTAACCCCAGGGTACCACCAGGACCAGACATTTCCAGAAGCCTCTGAGCCAGGTGATCCGCAGAGCAGGTGCATCTGTGTTGATGAGAAACTAGCGCAAACATTGTTAAAGGGTGTAGAGGAGCAGTTACATGCCTCTGCAGGAAGTCCTGCCACATACCTCCTATATGTTGGAAACCTGAGATTGTGCCATGCTTGACACCAGCAGTTGTGACCATGCCACAGTGAATATTTGAAAGAAGATACCCACTGACAAAACCCTCTGAGATGTATTCCCGAAGAGCTGATAGCATGAAGGAGGAACTCCATGAAGGAATATGAAAACGAGCGAAAGAGGAGCTGGTGACGTCATGAGAGACGAACGTGATGCACTAAGAATACTGGCAGAAGAGAATGCGTGGATCTTATAGAGGATCTTATAGACACTGATGACGAAGTTAGAATCGAGTAAACTTTAATATGCGAGAAGAAGATTGCATGTGTGTGACGCACTGCAGAAAATGCAAGCTGTTTAATAACTGTACAGATGCAGCAACGCAAGTAGACTAAGTGATCTTAGAAGCTGGCTATATGTAGTGAATAGACTGCAGGTAGAGCTGCTATTGTATAGAAAATGGACATCGGTGTCATGAATATTAGTAAGCCCGGACCCATGGAGAGGAAAGACTGAGAAATGTGTTGCAGCAAAGATTTAGCTGAGATTGTGGATATAAATGGCAAGGTTGTCTGGCCTGGTCCCAAAGTTGAAACAAGCCAAAGCCGGTTATCTATTCACAAAGGCAGTGAACGTGAAAAGCTGAATCATCCCTTGTTAAGGTGCAAAGAAAGAACACCATGTGTGCCAAGTTTTATTCATTTAAGACATTTTAATGCTGAACAATGGTCCAAATCGTGATGTCCTGTCACGTGAGACAAAGGAGGGAAATAGAGTTAGGCATGGAGTCATAGAATTACGATAGTGCATGCTTGCACTCCTTTATATTCTCAGAGACAAGAATCCACTGTAAGGCCAAGTTCAAAGACAATCTTTATGGCAGAAGGCATGGTGATGAGAGACGTTGGGCTAATTGGGTGGGAAGTTAAAGTAAAGTCCACTTCCTGGCATCTCGGTCTGAGCTCACATGCTGCTAAATGAACTGAATGTTCCAGACATGGCACAAGCATACAAACCAACTGTAGAGGGCCATATACCTAAGGGCCTTATAGTTTGAGAGCCATTGATATACTCTGTACTTAATAGTGTTCAAGATGACATGTTTTGGAGGTAGGCCTAAGTTGTCCACCTGACAGTAGATGTCCAATTGCAATCCCACCCCTTATAGAAAGTATACTGATGTTCCCCTTGAGCCTATCACAACCCCTCGTAAGTCTTTCTCATTTTCCACCTAGTATGAAGTCACTTATGACAAATCTTTTGTACACAAATGTGTTTTTATGTAAAATATATTGAGAACTTGAGCGAACGTCCGTTGATGTCCGTTGTAACTCCCTGTTTTAGACAATTGATATTAAAACAGCAAAACGTTGCCATCTTCCTGAGTTGGTTTGATTATTTGGTTTCAGAGTTATTCTGCATCCCCATCCATTGCATGTGTGTTATCCAAAGGGCTCTAAGCTCGTGTGGTAGCACTGCAGATGGTTCAAGATCCAAACTAGTATGTCCCCAGTCTTTCAGACGATCGAGAATCCTCCGCCATTAGCCGGAAGATCGCATGGGTTTCTGTGGAGAGTGGCCGATAGAAATAAACTTGCAAGAAGAACCAAGACTGTGGGCAGGTCCCCCTTTGACGAAATCCTTGCCTGGTTTCCACAGGCGCTCTGCTGACGTAAGGCAAAGTGGTTGGACTGGAGGAGGAGTCGATACCGAAGGCCTCAAGTTGATTAATGAACAAATGGTGAGTAGACTAAGGGGAATGGAAAATGGAGGCATGGGGTTGTGATAATTGTTAAGTAATGGGAAATATTGTGTGAAGAGAAGATAGTGTCTAGAGTCTCAGCTCAAGGGAGCTCAGAAGGAGACGTCTCAAACTCCAATGGGAGTAGAGTGAAATATATAACGCATGAACAGGTTCATGTAAGGTGACGTCTCAAACCCTAGAAAGGGTATTAAGTAAAGGTGAGAGAGAAAAAGAGTGATCACAGTGTTTATTAATATGTAAAGTCGACTCGTCTGTATGTTGTTCGTTGAGTAAAAATATCAAAGAGTGATAAATGTTGTGACGTAATTGAAGAGAAGTTGAGGAGCTATACCAACTATCCTAGCAAAGTGGTTGGTACTAATCCAAAGGTAGAACTAGCTAATTAAGAAATTAGAGGCTTGAGCGCGATTGATTGTGCACGCTCATATTTGTTGTTTTACAGAGTTGAATAGTGGTGATTTAAGGTAAAGATATAAAGGTCATTTCATGAGTCTGGTAAGTATTGACAGTCGATTGAGACTTGTCATCATGGGAGACACTCCTCTTATGCACTTATGTAAGACACTGCCAAAGCACATGCCCAAGCTCAAACAGTATAGTGCAGAATGGGTGAAAGGCACGGCAGATAAAATGTTCATGCCATGGCCACAAGGGGGATCACTGTTAAAAGCGGTATTGCAACACGTAACCACATATTTGCACACTGCATACACGGGGAAGAAATTAGAGACAAGATTAGCGATCCTAGAGCTCTGGAAAATCTATCAGGAAGAGAGGGAATATCCGCCACCTGAGGAGTGGATGCTTAGTTAGAGAAAGGAGGAAGGTGTTGAGCCCTCAGCCCCCCTTACCTCACCATCTGCAGACTCATCTCCTGACATCCAGTGATCTTGATCCCAACGCCGCAGCCCCGCGCACCCACAAACTCAGACCCTGTGAAGAAGAAAGACAAGGTTAGAACATCCGTCCTAGGGCCGCGCCGCATTTGAACCCCACGCCCCCTAGTTAACAACTTACCAGCTAGTGTACCACTGCAGCTTCGTTCCTCGTTCCCTCCGGCTGCCGCCTCGAGCTCCGCAGCTTCTGCAAAGCCGGCAACATCACCTGCAAGGGAAGAAAGCAAAAGAGCAAACATCAAAAGTGGAACAGACAGCAATACAAGACAATAAACTTTACAATACAACAAAAACAGATGAGGAAAGACAAAGGCAAACAGGAGCACTTAGCGGAAGTATAGTGGCTTAGTCGCAGCAGGACTGGACTACCACGTGCAAAGGATAAGTAAAGGAACTCGGTCCAGATCATACAAGCAACCCTGCCAGAAGCAGCAGGATGGGGTGCTCGCCAAAACTAATCAACAGGAGTAGTTCCGAGCAGCATCACCTATTACCACCAGTGACCATATAAGCGCAGAGGGCGAAGTCGGACCCGAGCGGCCTCACCCCTGGGAGGGCTGCAACCGTGACTCAACGCCTCCGCAGAGACCAGGTGAGCGTAATACTTTGAAGAAGGGATGGCTATATTGCCTACCCTTAGCCTTACATGCCCTTCGGAATCAGCCTGGTTAAGACCATCACCTCACCCCTCACGAGCTAGTGACAGGACGGTGAATGAGAACGCCTCTTATACCTCCGCCCAGGAGTAGAAGTGATGCCAAGAGTGTCGTTAAAACGTTAGGTAATGAATTGCATGACTATTTGACATGTATGTCCTCTAGCATCTCTCTCATTTCAGATCACCTCAAGCGCCAAGGGGGTCGGTCTCAGAACACAGATGAAGGCAATTCAACAACCAACACTACTGAACATTTATTGGCACCCAAGTTATATGTTGGTGACCTTATCCTGATCAAGAACTCTACCCGAAAATGGGATGAGCCACAATTTAATGGCCCCTTTTGTGTTGAAAATATAACCCCTTCAGCTGTAAAGGTCCAAGGGAGACGAGCTTGGCTTCACTCAGTTGATGTAAAAGTCTACAAAGGCGAGACCTTCCCTCCCACCTTTGCCGATTCAGAGGCAAGGCAAGAAGAAGAATTTCAGCGTGTGCAAACTCAATCGATGATAAAGAAGAAGGACGATAAAGCGACCAGCTGTTAATGCAGATTTTGTATTTAGACTGTGATTCGAACGGACACTCCTTATAGATATTCTAGCAGGAGAGCAAAGACTTGCAGAGAATCTCAGGAATTTTGAAAAATGAACTTTAGAAACACATTGATGTATCAAAATGATGCCTAAACTTCAGTTCTTGATCAGAAATTGGAAACAAGATCAGTATCCAGATTCATTTAGTGGTATATACCCTTTCTAAGCAGTTAAACATATGGTCCTCACTGATATTGATGTGCATCAGCTTGGGCTTGCTGTTTTTCTAATTATAGTTCAAGCTTATCCTGCTCTGTCAGAAGAGACGTTGATATTCACACTTTTTTACAGGATGCTAACAATGCGCCCTATGATAAGAAGGCTTCTAATTGCAAACATCGACCAAATTTTACAGTTACAAGTGTAAAGAAATGTGTTAAATTATATTAAAGATGAGAACTCTGGAAGCTGGCACGGTTCTAGAGAATGAACAAGAATGGCACAAAAGGTGGTTGCCTATGTTTTTGTGCATACTATATGCCTGCATGATTACACTCTGTGTCTTTTTGTTCCTCCTCTTTCACAGTCTCTGTCATACCAGTACTCCCATTGAAGCAGAGGCCACTATGGTCCTCCCCACTACAGGAAATGCTTTTGATTTGCTTACTTTCACTGAGGCAGAGGCTTCTATGGTTCCCCCCCACTGTGAAAACTGTTTTTGATATGCTTCATAAGTATTACAAAAACTTTGACTTTGTGAGACAAAAGAGAAATGCAGAGGAAGATAATGAGGGGATAAATGCCTATCTAGATAATGCAGCACATTTGGGTAATAACGTGCGGTATCAGCACATGAGACAGGTGGGAGAGAGAACGTCAAAGGAGAGTTGATATGTCAGCTCTCTCATACCCTATGCCATGAATACAGTGAATTCCAGAGCAGTTCCAGAACATGATGCCAAGTGTCTTATTCATCTTGCAGCATGCATGACAAGAGGACAAATCCAGGGAAGTTGGGCCACTTTGTGATGGAGATCGAAATGGTCCTTTCCATTCCAGGATGATTATATCAAGAATTCACAGATGGACAAAGAACCTGGATGGTAGAGCAAGATGCTTGTGTATCCTGCAGATAGACAGGAAGCAGTAGTTATGAAAGATAGGAAGAGAATGGAATGCCCTGATATAACAGAGAAGGCTGGATCACCTGGATGTTGGGAGCTAACTCAAGTCTTAATCTATGGACAAGTGAAGTCCATGAAAGGATGGGAAGGAGGCCCGATTTCCTGTGCAGCTAATCTTTTGAAGTCAGAATATGTGCAAGAGGTAAAAATATTAAACGATGGATGTTTTAAGTCATGGGCTAAGCATGCCAAACTACTGACATGAGTAGAAGATTAATCAGGCCCAATGGTTGTGATCCGATTAGCGAATGTGACATTGTGTTTCCGAAGAGAAGGAAGGAAGCATGTGGGAGATAACATAGGCTCCAAAACTACAATTGATGTTACCAGGTTGGGAGCAGGGACAGCCGTCCTGATGGCTTGATATTGGGCTTGTAGGCCTAGGACCTACTTGAAGCTGCCCAGGATTGGGGAGGAACGTGTTCCTTGGTGCTCATCCATGTTCCAGCATTAGTGATTCCTCAAAGTGACCTGAACATTACAGAATTTCCAAAGATGGATGCCCATTTGAGAAGGAGAAGATCGCTTGAATTTCTCCATATAATCAGAAGAGAGAATTACTTTTCAGCCAATTCAATAGAAGCATATGAATCTATTCCGTCTGAGCACAGGTTGTTCAGCAAGACTGCGTCAATATTTACATCTATCTTCATGCCGAGGATCCAGACGATGGCTAATGCCAAATGGTTGAAAATTGCCAGATGGGAACTTCTGCAGCCAATTAACACCACCATAAAGGGATTCGATGCTATCAAGGAAGAGCTGAGGGCAATATGACTGATGACCCTCCATAACAGATTTGTCCTTGACATGATCACAGTGCTGGAAGGAGGAGTTTATGCCAAAATTTGGCCATCATGTTGCAGGTTCATATCTTTTCATGATGATGAGAATGGGACCTTGACAGAGGCCATAACGCTGTTGACGAACCTGCATACCAAGATGGAAGACAAAACAGAGGACATTACAGATGACAGTTGGCTTGCGTCTATATTCTCATGGATTCCGCATTGGATGGCAAACATCTTCAAGTTTCTTGGAGCAGTATTAGTGATGGTGACGTTTGGATTCTGTTTCATCAGGATAATAATTACACAGTGCAAGAAGACAGCAAAGAAGGCAGTAGGAATGACGATCCTGATCGATGTCGAATCAGGGTTTGGACCCAAGGGATTGACTGATGAAGATGTCAGAAAATACAAAGAGGCCAGCATCGTAGCACCTGGAGGAACAAAGTTCCTGTATCCAAAGAATCTTAAGAAGTACGTGGGATGATGGGTCTATTGTAATCCGAATGGACAGTGCAACTACATGATCTGGAGTGTGGATGAATACGTTAAATCAGCCGGCACCCTGAGGGGGTGATGAGGATCTGGACTCCGAAGAACCACTTCTTCAAGAGAAAATATCAAGATTTGGAGACCATTGTTGAAGAGGTGGTTGATAACTCGACCAGAGGGGTGAATGTAGAGGAGCAGTTACATGCCTCTGCAGGAAGTCCCGCCCCCTACCTCCTATATGTTGGAAGCCTGAGATTGTTCCATGCTTGACACCAGCAGTTGTGAAAATACCACAGCGAATATTTAAAAGATACCCATTGAGAAAACCCTATCAGATGTATTGCTGAAGAGAAGATAATCTGAGGGAGGAACTCCCACAAGGAATATGAAAACAAGCAAAAGAAGAGCTGGTGACGTCACGAGAGATGAACGTGATGCACTAAGAATACTGGCAGAAGAGAATGGGCCTCATTACACGGATGGCGGAGAACCATGGCGCTATTAGCGCCATGGTTCATGCCGGTAAAATACTGGCACCGCATTGGCGGAAAGGGGAATTACCGCCCCATTCCAAGGTTGGCGGGGCGGTAATTCCCCCTTCCACCACTGCCCTTCCCCATTCCCATTTTTGCCCCATAGGGCATAATGGGCATGGGGAAGGCGCTAATTACGGTACCGCAAATTGCTCCCTGGGTCCCTTTGCGGGTTGGTTTTTAACGCCTGCAAAAAGCAGGCGTTAAATCCCCCAACCCGCAAAGGGACCTCGTAGTAAGCCGGTAAGGATTTAACGGTACCAGTATTTCACCGGTACCGGTAAATCCTTACCGCCATCCGTGTAATGAGGCCCAATGCATGGATCTTATAGAAACTTGACAAAGTTAAGATTCGAGTAAACTTTCATATGCGAGAAGAAGATTGCATGTGTGTGACACACTGCAGAAAATACGAGTCATTTAATAACTGTACAGATGCAGCAACGCAAGGAGACTAAGTGGTCTTAGAAGCTGGCTATATATAGTGAATAGACTGCAGGAAGAGCCGTCATTGTATAGAAACTGGACATCGGTGTCATAAATATTAACAAGCCTGGACCCATGGAAAGGAAAGGCCGAGAACTATGTCACAGCAAAGAATTAGCTGAGAATATGGATACGAATGGCGAGGCTGTCTGGCCTGGCACCAAAGTTGAAACAAGCGAAGGCCGATTATCTATTCTCAAAGGCAGCGAATGTGAGAAGATGAATCATTCCTTGTTAAGGTGCAAAGAAAGAACACCATGTGTGCCAAGTTTCATTCATTTAAGATATTTCAATGCTGAACAATGGTTTGAATCGTGGTCTCCTGTCACGTGAGCCAAGGATGGAAATAGAGTTGGGCATAGAGTCCCAGAACTACGATAGTGCATGCTTGCACTCCCTTATATTCCCAGAGACAAGAATACACTGCAAGGCCAAGTTCAAAGACAATCTTCATGGCAGAAGGCATGGGTGATGAGAGACGTTGAGCTAATTGGGTGGGGAGGTAAAGTCAAGTCCACCTCCTTGCACCTGGGTCTGAGCTCATGTGCTGCTAAATGAACCGAATGTTCCAGACATGGCACGAGCGTGCCAACCAATTGTAGAGGGCAGTATAATGAAGGGCCTTATAGTTTGAGAGCCAATAATATACTGTGTACTTAATAGTGTTGAAGATGACATATTTTGGAGGTAGGCATAAGTTGTCCTCCTGACAGTAGATGTCCAATCACAATCCCACCCCTTATAGAAAGTATACTTAGATGTTCCCCTTGAGCCTATCACAACCCCTCGTAGGTTTTTCTCATTTGCCACGCAGTATGCCATCACTTATGACACATTTCTAGTATATAAATGTGTTTTTATGTAAAATGTATTGAGAACTCGAACGAACGTCCGTTGATTTCCGTTGTAACTCCCTGTTTTAGACAATTGATATTAAAAAAGCAAAATGTTGCCATCTTCCTGAGTTGGTTCGATTATTTGGTGTCAAAGTTATTCTGCATCCCCATCGATTACATGGGTGTTATCCAAAGGGCTCTAAGCTCAAGGGCCTAGCAGGACTGTGCTTCTAAAGTGTGGGAAGACTCTTTCCAGGGGTAGTCAAGGACATCCTTTGTCTTAACTTAAGATTTATGTGTTAGTTGTTGTCTTGAGGGCATTATTCTACCATCTATTGGCATGCCACTTCACACATGCTATATCCATTTAATATGAGGCTTGTGGCATGTGGATTTTCTTTAAACTTTCTCCCAGTGCTAGCAGCTTTTATTTTTTCTCCATATGCCAATATCTGCTCTAAGCAAGTATGGCAAAAGTCCTAGAAAAACATGCGGGAGAACAAATGATCATATGTTATGTTATGTTATTTGGCATTTATATAGCACTCAATATATCATTGGCATGACCTCAAAGCACTGGTTGGTTGAGCGCCCTCAGGGACTGCAGTCCAGGTCAGTAGAGAGAGTAGAGAGGGTTAGTGTTGTACGGTGCGTGGGTGCACCAGTTATGTGTGCAGCTGATGTAATAGCCTGATGGGAGCTGTATGCTAGTATTAGGTGTGGTGATGGATATATCAGTTTAATGTGTGCAGTCTGGTGGGTGGACACCTAGACTGGGTTCTGGCTGCGTTGGGCATGTGAGCAGCTATGCCAGTTTGTCATGGGTTATAGCTGCGTTTCATTAGAGTGATGAGGTGTTTATGGGGTAGTGTTCGTATCTGGGCAACTAGGCCGAATTTATTGAGGGGTATAGCTGTACACTTTTAGGGCCCAAGGACTAAATCCAGTAGTGGTGGCTTGACACGTCGTGATGCAATTGAGTCTTTCTGACAATATACCCCTCAAGAGTACAAAAGGACAGATTGAGGTGAGTATTGCCCGAAAATATTGGTACACCCTGGTACTTAGACAGCTGGCTGCAAGAAAAATTAACCAAGTGTTAACATTGGGCTTAAAGCAATGTAATCTCAAAACAAGGTGAAGAATTGATACTCACAAGCAAGAAAATCAGAATGGAACTGAATAGTTCCAAGCTAGATTGGTGAGTATCCTGAAACAAGAAAGGTAGCTGTTAACAGGAGGACAGAAGAGTAAGAAAAATGAAGAACCAAACTGTATGTGCTTACCAAGTGAGTGTTCTGGGTAGAAACAGCAGATGTAGTTTTGGGAAGGAAGTGGTAGTCCTGGAAACACAATGTCCTGTTTCCTATTCCCGCCTGCACGAAGACGCCTATTGATCCTTGCGCCGTTGCGCTAATGTCCTTTGATCCTTGCGCCGTTGCGCTAATGACTTTTGATCCTTGCGCCGATGCACGAAAGTCCTTTCTGTTCCTTAAAGTCTTTGGGCGGTAAGAGAATGAAGACGTAGCACTGAATGTAGTTCGAGCAATCGAAGAGATTTAGGTCTTGGCAACAGGTAAGACATGAGGAATGAGACAAGGCAGTCCGTGGACGTTCCGAGGTAGGCAATAATCAGGTAAGACGTGAGGAATGAGGCGAATGCAGTCCGAGGCCGTTCCGGGTCTAGCAATGAGCAGGTAAGGCTTGTGGGATGAGGCGAATGCTGTCCGTGGCCGTTCCGGGTCTGCCAATGAGCAGGTAAGATGAAGGCAATGACAAGAACAAGGCAGGAAAGTCACAAAGAAAACCTGGGATTCAAGGAGCCAGAAGACAAGGTAACAAGATGCGTAGCTTAGGAAATTGACAAATTCAGAAGCACCGCCGTGTGTGGCGGTGGGGCTTAAATACCGGTCAGCTGACCGCACGCATAACACAGCGTCGTATGCCTGAACACCTACATGAATGCAAAGGGTGGAAGCGTCTCCAAGGCAACCCATAGCGTTTCCTGAAAGGGAGCAGGGAAAGAGACGAACCATGATTCCGAGGAGCTAAAGAGAGTCCCGCTTTAGGGTGAAAACTGTTCGCTCTACTGTGGATTCTGGAATCTTTAATCTTATGCGGGACTGATCTATGATCAGACAAAGTGACATCTGATGGAACCCTGACATACTCTAATTGTGCAATGGTGTAGAGTTGAGAGTAAGCATAGTGATATGATAGATATGATATGTTGTGATAGGATAGTTCATCCACAGAGCGCATATGCTTTGTGGATGGGCACAAAAGGGGGGACAGAGAGACAGAGGGTTGAGCTTACAGTGACTGGACAGTGGGGTAGAGGGATACATAGAGACATCATGGGTAAGACGAATGCAGGGCACACAGTGAAACACAGGCACAGTTGGGCATATAGCGACATCACGGGTACTGGAGGGGAGGGGTACACAGCGACACACGGGTATAGTGGGTTGCACAGTGACATCACCTGGGCTGGTAGCCCAGGTGTATATAGCTGCATCACGGGAACAGGAGGGCAGGTACACAGCGACACATGGGCATGTGGGGCACAGGGAGTCAGAGGGCTGTGCTGACAGCGACAGTGCGAGGGGTAGAGGGATACATAGCGACATCAGAGCGCATAAGCTTTGTGGATGGGCTTAAGGGGACAGAGAGACAGAGAGAC
Organism: Ambystoma mexicanum; assembly: GCF_040938575.1. NCBI lineage: Eukaryota > Metazoa > Chordata > Amphibia > Caudata > Ambystomatidae > Ambystoma > Ambystoma mexicanum. Next base: position 788,036,477 of record NC_090935.1, on the reverse strand, counting down.
AGAGAGTTGAGGTTACAGAGGTAGGATGGGGATAGTGGGATAGGTAGCAACATCATGGGGAACAGGGAGATAAGGCATACAATGATACACAGGCGCAGTGGGGCATACAGTGACATCATCGGGATTGGAGGGAGGGGTACACACCGACACATGGGCACAGTGGGGTACACAGCGTCATCACTGGGACTAGAGGGGCGAGTAAAGTGAGAGATATATAGCAGCATCACAGGGATATATAGCTGCAACACGGGATATATATCTGCATCACGGGAACAGGGGGCAAGGGTATGCAGCGACACACAGGCATGGGGGCACAAGGGGACAGAGGGCTGGGTTTTCAGCGACAGGACGGGGGTAGAGGGATACATAGCAACACCATGGGAAACAGGGAGGCAGGGATATAAGGCATACAATGATACACAGACACAGTGGGGCATACAGTGACATCATGGGGATTGGAGGGGAGGAGTATACACTGACACACGGGCCCAGTGGGGTACAACAGTATCATCACTGGGACTAGAGGGGCGGGTAAAGGGGGGATATATAGCAGCATCACCGGGATATATAGCTGCAACACGGGGATATATAGCTGCATCACGAGAGCAGGGGGCAAGGGTACGCAGCGACACACGGGCATAGGGGTACAGACGAACAGAGGGCCGGGCTTATAGCGACAGGATGGGGGTAGAGGGATACACAGCGACACCACAGGAAATAAGGAGGCAGGCAGTGATACACGGGCACAGTGGGGTATACAGCGACATCACGGGGACTACAGGGAATGGCAATATAGAGGGATACATTGCGAAAACACAGGAGCTGGTGGTCATGATACACAGTGACACAAGGGTCACACAGTGACCTCACGGGACTAGACGTGTTGTTGAGCAGGGTGATGGGAGGAGTTTGACCATACAAAGTCATTATACTGTATTCACAGATACAGTGGTCTATAGCTGAGTTAATGGTCATATTCATTGTAGACATGGTTGGGAGTACCAGTGTGTATTAGGTCAATTGGTTGTTGTAAATGCAGTCACTTTAAGGTTGAGGTTGGTGTTATGGAAACAGCTATGTTTTCAGTACTTTGCGGAATGTCATTTAGTTTTAAGTGTGTCGAATATGTGGGGGAAGCAAGTTCCACATAATCAGGGCGAAGGTAGAGAAAGCGGATCCTCCGATTCTGGTAGAGCTGGTGAGAGGGATCACTAAGAGGAGGGCAGTGCTTGATGTTAGGGTGCGAGGTGGGAGGTATGGTTTTAGCTTTTCTTGGAGGTATAATAGGCCGGTCTTGTGTACTGCACGGTGAGTGATGCAGAGGGTCTTGAAGGAGGCCCTTCGTCCGACTGGGAGCCAGTGGAGGGTTCGGAGAGCTCAGGAAGTATGGTCTCTAGGACCCAGGGCGAGGAGCAGTTCAGCAGCAGCGTTTTGTGCTCTTTGGAGTTTATTAAGGTGGTATGCTGGTGTTCCTAGGTATAGGGGGTTGGCATAGTCCAGTCTCGACATTTCAATGGACATAACAGCTGCAAGTCTGTTCGGGAAGGAGAGGTAGGGAAAGATGCATCTGAGAAGTTTGAGATGGAAGTGACAGCATTTAGACACATTGTTGATCTGTCTGGAAAGGGTTAGCACAGCGTCCACATTGCAGCTTAAGTTTTTTACTGTGTCGTAGGGGGAGTGGGGTCGGCCTAGGGAAGGGGGCCAAGCGAGAGGGTGAGGTAGAAGTGCTGTGTTGCCGCACAGCATGATTTCGGTTTTTGTGGGGGTTAAGAGGAGGCGGTTTATTGTCATCCATCGGTCAATATCTAGGAGGCAGGCTTCAAGGTCGGGCTGGGGGTTGATGTCAGAATTGTGGAATTTAAGGATGATTTGGGTATCGTCAGCATAGTTGTAGTACGAGATGTTGTGCGGGAGGATGATTCCAGGGAGGTTGGACATATAGAGGTTGAATAGGAGAGCAGATAGACATGTGCCTTGCTGTACTCCAGTATTAACCGAGCGAGCAGCTGAGGCAAAAAGGGAGAGGAGGATTATTTGTTTCTTGTTGCTAAGGAAGGAGGCAATCCACTTGAGAGAGGTGCCACAAATTCCAAGCGAGTGGAGACGGTCAAGGAGGATTGAGTGGTTAATCGTGTCAAAGGCTGAAGAGAGGTCGAGGAGAATTAATGCTGCGCATCTTTCAGAGTCTGCAGTGACCTTAAGATCATCCCAAATCGAGGTTAGAGTGGTTTTGGTACCATGTCGAGGTTTGAAGCCTGATTGTGCAGGGTCGAGGAGGTTGTTGGCTTCAACAAAGGCGTTTAGCTGGAAGTATGCTGTCCAGTCGATGAGTTTTGCAAGGAATCTGGTATTCGAGATGGGTCTGTAGTGTTTGGGGTCGAGAGGGTCGAGGGATGGCTTTTTAAGAAGAGGCTTGACATGCGTGGTTTTGATGACGTTGGGGAAGGTGTCAGAGCTGAGAGAGTCATTTAGTATGGTTCTTGCGTGTTCACCTGCGCAGGTGGATGAGAATATTTCTTTCAGGACAGAAGTGGGGCAGGGGTCAAGGGGCGAGCCAGACAGTTTGCAAACGTGTTGACACCCCCACAGAACTTCCAGGGTCTCTCTCTCGATCTGGGAGTATTGTTGCTCTGTCTCTGAGAGAGCCTTGCTTGCCTAGGCAATCGGCCGGACCTCCTCATTTGTGTCCGCCTGGGTAAGGACTGCACCCAGACCAAACGGGCTGGCGTCCACCACAATCTCTGATGACATGGATGGATCAAAAATGCCATGGTATCTTCCGCCCTCAGCACTCCCTTCACGTCTTCGAACGCTGCCTGCTCAAGGGGACCCCACTGCCACGTTGCCTTTTTCTTGGCGAGGGCCCTCAGGGGCTCTGACCTGGATGCTAGGTTCCGAATGAACCGGCCACTGTAAGTGACCATCCCCAAGAAACTTCAGACCTCAGACACATTCTCAGGGGGCCTTGCCTCCTCAATGTCTTTGACCCTTCCGGGGGTCAGGTGAGACACCTCCCTCCTTAAATACGAATCTTAAGAATTTGATAGTTTTGCTTAAGAAACTCACATTTGTCCTTATGCAATGTTAATCCGAGCACCTGCAGCCGTTCCAAGATCTTTACTAGCCTCTCCAGGTGCCCCGCCTCTGTCGTTGCAAACACCAGGATTTCATCACTGATTTTGAGGACTCCATCCAAATCAGACAAGGCCGCATTCTGGTGGAATACCTCTGCTGCAGATGACACTCCGAAACTCAGGCATTTGTATCAGTAGAGGCCTCGGTGTGTGGTAAAGGTGGTTATGTACCTTGAGTCCGGATGCAACACCACTTGATGGTATCCCACCCTAAAGTCCAGCTTTGAAATGAAATGCACCCCTTGCAATTCTGCAGTGATGTCATCTATTGTGGGGGTGATGTGTCTTTCGCGCTTAATGGACTTGTTTGAGAGCCTCATGTTTACAAAAATTCGCAGTCAGGTTGCTTTGGCTTCCTTGCAATGACAATTGGAGACACCCACGGGGTCGGTCCATCCACTTTCTCAATGATATCTAGTGCCACCAAACTGTCCAGCTCTTTGTCAACAAGGTCCCGCAGGTGAAATGGGACTCGTCAGTGTTTGAGCGCAATCGGTTGAATTGACTCATTAATATGCAGCCTCACTGGTTTGCCAGCCATGCGGCCAATTCCCTCGAAGAGCTGACTGTAATTCGCCAGCAGCCCCTGGACGACTTCCACATACACAGAGTATGCAAAGCTCACGATGCCCAGAGCTTCTGCTGCCGCACAACTCAGGAGTGTATTGCTGCTGACGCTTGTTACATAAAATCGGGCCTTGATGGACGACCCTTCATGCTCAGCGTTGGCCACAAATGCCCCAGCAAACGGGATCGGCTGCTCACCATCAAAAGTGAATATGCGTGCCCTCTGCTTCTGTAACTTGGGTGGTGCTACCATGGCATTGTAGTGCACCCTGGCCATCACATGAACTGATGCCCGTGTATCCACCAGCACCGGTAGCGTTGACTTTTATGAGGCACCGTGGCTGTCTTCTGGTGGTGGAACGTAGCGCACTGATCCTGGAGATGAAAAAGAGGTTTTCCTCCTCTTCTTCTTCCTCCCCGTGAGGTGCACCATCCTCCCCTTGGTCTATTTGGGAGACATTGGGCAGGCGCTGCGGCCTGAGGCATCCTGCCCGCACTGGCCACATTGGTACCACCACCGGTAACGTAGACCATGTACATGCGGGCATATTGGTCAAATGCCCCACAACGTCCACAGGCCTTCTCCTGCGCTGGGCATTCTGTGGGGTACGGGCAGTCATAACCACACTTCGTGCAGGATTCAAGGGCTCTAGCACCTCTGTCCCGCTGGCCACCACTTGGATGTCGGACTCTTCTTCCGCCTTGACCGAGGCCCGCAGCACATACCTCCTCCATCTTCCCTGGACGCACTGCTGCATCCATTCTTAAAGCACGCACCTCTGACACCTCCTGAGCTCCAATTTGCAGGGCATCGTGAGTCCCAGTTCCCGCTTCACCTGTCTGTGCAGTTTTCCACAGGAGCATGAGTTGGTTTCTAATCATTGTTTCGGAATTCTCCCAGGCACTTCACAGGGACATCGGACGCAGCCGTCCATAGAAAGTGTTCAGAGACTCATTGTCCTTCTGTCTGGCACTGCCCATCACAAAGCGTTCATAATTCACACTGGCCGTGCGTTCTTGGCTGTTATGTACGACCCATTAGCAGGTGTCAGGGACTGAAAGACTTCATGCACTGCTGGTCCTGCTGAGTAAAGAAGTGTGGCAACTTTACTGTTCTCATCAGTCTCCCCAGTGGCCCGGAAGTACATGTCGAGCCGATCAATCCAGAGTCTCCACCTTGGTCTGCCTGGCATTCAGTCCAAATGTCCAAAAATTGGGCGTATGGCCACTTTCCACTATTCCACCCTAAGGCCTACAAACACAGTAGCCCCCCCCACCAATGTCCAAACAGCCACAAAAAAATGGAACAGTTCTCCTGATTCACAGATTGGATTTCCTAAATATTGAGTGGGGTGGGCCCAGGGGACAAGAACAATAGACACCTCACCCAGCTCCTCACCCACACTTGCCAACCCTACCGATTTAGGCGGTAGGATACCGCTTTTTAAGCAGTCCTACTGCCTACCGATTTATTGGCACCAAATACCGATTATTTTTTGTAAAAAAATTAATTTTTGTACATTTTTTTTTGCCCACGCCAGCTCGGGGGAGTCTTTCAAGGGCTCCCCCGAGCTGGCGTAGCGGGGGAAGGCGGGGCATGCAGGCTTTTCATGTCAAAAGCACCCACGGCAGTAGGCTAAATGCGCCCCTCCGCCGCGGGTGCCTTTGACAAAAGGCACCATTAGCCCCCCACTACGTCAGCTCGGAGGAGTCTTTCAAGGGCTTCCCCAAGCTGGCGTAGCGGGAGAAGGCATAGCATGCAGGCTTTTGATGTAAAAGGCGCCCACGGCGGTGGGCTAAGTGCGCCCCTCCGCCGCGGGTGCCTTTGACAAAAGGCGCCATTAGCCCCCCACCATGCCAACTCGGGGGAGTCTTTCAAGGGCTCCCCCGCGCTAGTGTGGTGGCAGAAGGCGTGGCAGGCGCCTCATTGTCATTGAATGCACCCGCGGCGGCGGGCTCATTCAATGACAATGGGCTGCTGACGTGCCCTATTCCTATTACCTCCTCGCCTATTTTTGAAACTTTAAGATTCCTACAGATTTTTGGTCACAGAATGTTGGCATGTATGCTCACCTCACACTCGACGCTTTAAGAGTTTTGAAAACACTCTACCATGAAGGATGTGCAGCACAATGTTGTCCCCTGTACAGGGGTTCCAGAAATTGCACGTGGGGGCCCATAAGCACTCCTACCAGGAGCCGCAACCCTCTCCACCACAAGATGATAGCTGGCCGCGTGAATTCTGCCGACTCAGCGGCATGAAAACCGGAGAAAAAGTCCTCCGTGTTTATCACCGCCTGCCCCAGGTCTGCGTTTATTAAAGGCGGACTTGGCGGAGTTACATCAATCTGCCGTGTGTGTCCCCTTAAAGGGGCAGTAATCACATTATTGTTTTTTCTAAATTCCAAATAGGAATAAAAAAAAAAAAACAAGTCCCAGAATTCTAATGGAAAAAAACAGGACCGGGTGGGGTGACACTCAAGCATGGCCACGAGCAACTTGAGAGCTCTGATAAGGATCGGGGTGGTGTGGGTGGATTCAGGTTGCTGCGCGCGCGCGCTTGTTCTTCTTCTTGCTGATAGATTTTTATCCATCAGCGGTGATTTTTTGGATACCGAGGCTTGAGCCTCATTACTCCATCTTCTCGGGTTGAGTGTGTAGTCGTGGGTTTGTATTCTTCTTGGTCTGTGTGGTCTTGTCACAGTAGGGCTGGTTTCACTGGGTCTTCGCAGTGATGGGCCGCGGGTAGCGGTCGAAGGGGTTTGCAGTGGTGGCAGTGAGTCTTCTGATCAGAGGGTTCGGGTTCTGATCCAGTTCTTGGCAGAAGTTCTTACTCAGCTTTGCTAGATGTTCATCCAACATCTCGATGTCCAGGTCTCTGTGAAGGTCTGCTATCCTTGTGAAGATTGGAGCTCCAGATGATATCCGCAGGGCCTTGTTCTGGACTATCTGAAGACTCTTCCGGTGTCGCTCATGGCAGGTCATCCATGCTGGTGAGGCATAAGTCAGGGTTGGTCTGATGATCGCCTTGTAGACGTTGATCTTTGTCCGGAGGGGCATGGACTTGCTCTTCAGGAGTGGGTACAGCGCTGCCATCTTTCCTGTTGCCTTCTGCTGAGTATTCTCGATGTGGCTTTCCCAGTTGAGTTTGCTGTCCAGGATATATGTGGTGTCGTCACTGTCTAGTTAATAAGAGGATGAGTCCTCTGTCTATTGTCACTGTTTAGTGGGCTGCGACTCACGTGTTGTAGAGGGGCGGGGTTACCGCTCAAACGGCAGTTCGTATTATGATGTTGCTATAGTGAAGAGATGTTGTACCCCAGCTCCTTTGTCAGCTCTTCATTGCATGCGTGCAAGTGCTGACTGGTAGTGTGAGGTGGTCCGCTCACAGGATACCACAATATATGCACTCAGTTTGTCTGTTCTATTACATTGCAATGCAATAAACTGTCCTTTGCCACTCTTCAAAATATATTGTGTGAGCTTCCTTTCTCTGAGAATCCAAACCTTTGCGAAGGGTACTTCTCCCTACTCTCCAAATCTGCCTCAAAACACAGTGCTTAGGATTCCTGAAACTTTACAGTGTTTTTTCTCCTAACACATCACAAGTCACAAGTCTATGATACACTTAACAGGACAAAACATCTCTGCTGTAACACCTATCTCTTAGTTCCTTCTCCTTTGCTTATCTCTCTCTCTCTGCCTCTTTTTCCTTCGGCACACTAAGGTCTGGCTACCACTGGCAAGGACGCAATAAGGAGAAGTCAAGTATAGGACTACAATGGTGAATTGAGCTGTACAAGAGCTTGACAGCATAACATGACCCCACTGCAAAGCTCCGAAATATTTCCAGCGCGTAATTAAGTTTAACCACAAGAGGCCGCTGTCTAAGTACTGAAGCTCTCTGATCCGGCTGCTATGACCAGCGAGTGAAACTGAAAATGAAAGTCACTGGATCCCTTTCATATTCACATAATCGGCCCCTTGTGAATGTCTGTGCGCTGAAGGACGGCAAATGGTAATTACTTACTATTTTATCATTATTTTAGAGCACGGAAGCTGTGTTATTGTGGGCGTCGTTGTTTCATTTGCTAACAGAACTCCACACACGCTGCACCCCCCCCCCGCCCCGCAGCTCATGTATTATAACCATTTCACCCCGGAACTATAAGTGAGCCTGTGGCGTGTGGATTGTCTGCAAGGTTTCTAAGTGCGTTTCGCTTTAATGGCTTTTGTTTACTCCCCATATGCCATTAGCTTTTATCGAAGTACTGCAAAAGTCATACCAAAACGAGCGGGAAATAATTATCATGTGCAACCCAAAGCTTCATAGTAACTCTTGTCACAGAACTTTTAAGTCACTGCAAGGAAACAGCACCTTAGGGGTACAGTAGTGGAAATGGAAACAAATTAAAGGGGGTTCCATGGGGGCGGGGTGGGCGCGAAGTTAGGAGGGGCCGGGGTTCTGGGGAGGTGGCGTTCAGACGGGGCAGAGCTGACAGTTGAACTACGGTCAATGGAAATGTTCAAAGTAATAATTTAATATAACAGCTCTGGACTGGAAAAAGCGTAAAACCCTTGCCCCTCTTCTCTGGGATTACTCTTCAAAGATCAATTCCAGCCCTCTCTTGGCCTTGCAGGGCACATTCCTTCTGGGTTACATGCACTAGTGATAAGACATAAGGGCGAGCTGTATGTGTGTCTTCATTGAATTAACTTTCGGTTGGACTTTCAGGACTGCGAGCAAAAAACGCATGCCTAGCCCTCGACCCGGGATTTAGCCTGCTGGCTTAGATAGGCCTCAATTTCAAGATGACGTTAAACTTCTAAAATGGAAACTCATTACACATGCAATATTATTACCAGGGTTTACTACAGTTCCACTACAATCCAGCATTTATGGGTAGCCCCCCTCCATTCTGCCAGTTCCCCTACAACAACTGAGGGCCTGGGACTTGCATACCTGCCCCCCAATAATAGTGTGGGCGGCAGAAGAGGCAATAGAGCTTACTTGTCATGTCAAGAAACACTCGTGTACAGACGCGTTATAAATGTCATGTCATATAGCATGTCAAGTGTGGTGTCAAGGTAGACTTAGTGTTTTACTGCTGGTGAGACCGGAATAGTAATACTGTCTATCACAAAAGATTGGTAGTATAAATCAAGTTTGTTAAGTAGGACTTAGGTGCCAACGGGCAGGATTTCATTTGTTTCGTCATTTAGGCAGAGCAGATGGGATGCCTTCCAAGCCTGCATAATTTCATGGATGAAGTTGAGTGTGGTGGTGTCCTGGAGATAAAAGATTTGTGTGTCATCAGCATAGTTTGTGTATGTAATGCCAAGGGCATCCAGGTGATCAAAGAGAGCTTTCGTATAGATGTTATACAGTGTGGGGGAGATGCAGGAACCTTGTGGGACACCGCAGGATACTGAGGTTGGAGGGGCTGCTGATTCACCAGCAAAGGCTGGAGTGGTCCTCTCTGCAAGGAAGGCGGCTATCAATTTGGTTGCCTCATGGGAGAAGTTGGCAGCATTGGTGAGATGGTGGCGAAGGGTTTGATGGTCAACAAGGTTGAAGAGAGGTCTAGTAGGAGTAGAAGGGCCAGTTTGCTTGAGTCTCTGATGTCACTGAGTTGGCTTTTTAGGTCCAGCAGGTGCCCTACCCTGGACAGAAGCCAGACTGGTGGAGGCAGAGGATGTGATTTTGTTCCATATACTTTTCGAACTGGTGGCTGGCTGTTTGATCCACAATTTGTAGGATAAAGGGGACGGTGGTGATGGGATGGTAGTTGGTAGGGATAGTTGGAACGAGCAAAGGTTTCTTGAGTAGGGGTCAGATCCAGGCTTCCTTGAGGCTAGCAGAGACAGAGCAGGAGGTGAATGAGGTGTTGATGGTGATAGTGAAAAGGGGAGTAAGGGTCTCTGTGCAGTCCTTGATTAGTGTGGCAGGGCAGACGCCACCTTTACAGCATGACGGTTTAAGGCCTCTAATGAGGAGGGCTACTTCTGATTCAGACATGGGGTGGAAGTTGAAAGGAGGGAAGCAGAATTGATGAGGGTTGATAAATAGAGGTGGTCTGCTGTGTCTTGTTGCGGATGGCGGCTTGTTTTAAGAGGATTTTGTCCTGTAATTAGGTGATTTTGCCCATTAGGTCTTGTACCTTGCTGCAGCGGAGTCGTCTTTGGTGAAGTTGGCAGGTGGTGCGGTTGGAGTCACTAGCTCGCGCAGGATGGAGCAGAGCTCGCGTGTATCAGATTTTGCGTCAGCAATTCTGGTGTTGTAGGTAGATGTCTTGGCAACAAATGTGCCTTGCTTGTACTCATGAACAATTGAGGTGAAATGTGATTTTGTGGGGTTAGAAGGGACTTTCCGCCATTCTGCCTAAACGGCTAATTTTCTAGTTTGAATGGCTTGAAGAGTGGGGTAAATCAAGAATTCGTGTGTGTGGTGGGTTTGGCCTTACACTGTTTCAGAGGGGTGAGTGTGTTCACAGCTCGGCAGACAATGTTGTAGTGGTCAACAAGAATGGTGTGGTTGGTCGTGAAATCTAAGGCAGGATTGTGGTCTGAGAGCATAGGGAGAAGGCAGTCTTTTCTGAGTTTGCGGGTGCAGCGTGATAAGGTGGGGGCATTTATATACAAAAGGAAAAAGCGCCAACAAAGAACTCTGCTGCCATGGAACTTTCTGCCAGAATCTGCACGAGCAGTATATTAAGAAGGTGCAGGGCATCATAAGTGACATAATCACATACAGTATAAATCTGTGCTGCTGGTTGGTGAGACTCTACACAAAAGTCACCTGCCACATAGGGGATGCCAGACCATTGGTCTCAGCTTCGTCCTTCCACGTGGGCGATGTTGCAGTCGTCATTGGTCAGCAGATGGTCAAGTGACAATTATGTTACTAAGAAAAACATATCTAACTCTATGTAACAGGGCACCTGGCACAAACAGACAGGGGCCCCGGGGGAAAGCCGAGGTCATACTAATTCACACACTTCACTTGCTCGCAGACAGGCTGTCATTTCCCCAAGGTCTCCCACCCTCGTTCTGGGCTATAATTTCATCCCTACCTGCACCTCGCAGCACAAATCACGTGACCTAGGAATGAAAGCAGGAACATCATGCTTTCTGATCTTTTGATCGATCAGGGGTCCAGCAGGTTTATGGTGAGTGGTCTGGGGTTTTGGTACACTGGGATTCAGGGTCCTAAAGTGAAGGCATTTTGGTGCTATAACTTAAGATTCTAGCTGGTGGGGGTCGGAGGCCCGTTTCCTCCTTCTCATTGGATTGTGCTGTTCACAGGCACTCGGCCCTCCTCCCGTGGCCTTGCAGGGGCAAATTCTTCCCAGGGTGCGAAGGTTGGCAACATTTTATGACGATGAAGGGTTTTATGGATTTGTGTAGATCTGGGCTTTCACATCAGCGTTTAGGATACAACCTATTCCTGCGCTCATATTCATGGCCTATGCCTGGGATGCTGACTGCCATGCCACGTTTGAAGCTGTGTGCTACAATATGGCTGCTAATATCTAAGATGGCTGCAATTCCTGCATGTACATTACACCTACAAAATGCACAATAACATGGTCATATAGGACCCCTTGGTCCCCCCTGGTCCCTTATATTCCCGATTGATGGCCTTTGCCTTATTCTAAAGTGCCTGGGGGTGCGAGAAGATTGTGTTGCCTTCCCAACAAGAACTAGCAGCCTCACCACTAAACTGGAGAGAGAGTAGTCCGGCAGTGACACTCCAGGGACTCCTAATATCAGCGTACCCCAACTGGCGGTATAATCCCAGAGGACTGGGGCCGTAGTATGTAAGAAGAAACCAGTGCTGGTTCAGAACACTGCTAACTGCTTCCCACAGCAGCAACACTCATCTGTATCATAGCCGTGAACCTGCCTGGTGAAACAGACTCAGCTGCAACCGCTCCTTACTGGTAGCAGACCAGCTCTTTAACAGGAACAGTATGGTTTTGGGCACAAACACAAACTGGAACTCTGTAGCGTGCCACCATTACCAATATGCAGTGGAACGGCACAAGTGAAAGGGGTGGGAGTTACACCCCCTTTTATGTGCTTTACTGTTTGTAGCACATTCCAGGCGGGGGAGGCAGGGAAAGTTTGTCCCCGGGAACCAGAAGGAGATATCTAGTTAAGGCAGAAGGGTGGAGGTGTAGAGAGAGGAACATCGAAGAGACACCGAAGGAAGAATCAGGTGGGTAGAGTAGGAGGAGCAAGGGATGGAGAGAGATAGATCAAAGAGAGCAGAAGTATTAGAGAGGGTTAAGATCTGTCTGCCTGGAATGCACAACCCTTAAATCATTTCTTGGGGAAAGTTAAATTTCTCCCTGAGGGAGCCTAGACAGATAAGGTGTTTACCTTTAGGTCATCACATTAAGCCAGCTAGCTTTTAGATTGGTTGCCAAGCACTAGTGTGGTGTTGCACCCGCTTCGTGTCACTGAGAGAGGGGAGCCCGTCTCAAGTGATGGGAGGAAGAAAAGGGGAGATGAGGAATAAAGAAGGTGCGCACTGCTAACGGGCAGTGGCAGTAGTTTACCAAACACAAGTGGCCTTTCTTTATTTAGCTCCCGACATCCGAGCTCGGCCTAGCCTGTAAGATCACCCCCAGTGGTGAGTGGGAGGTTTAGCAGCAATCCAGGGTCAAGGGCGAAGTCTGAATTATGTTAAATGTTAAAGGTATTTGTACCGCGCACCGTCACCAACAGAGTTGGTCGTCAGGCGCTCTGACGGATCTGTAAATGACAAGGTAGGATGGGTTAGTAAGGTGAAGAGGGAGTAGGATAGTGAGAGGAGTGGTATTCTGTTGGCAGCTTCAACTCGATATGCGCCGGGTGCTGAGCTTTGGTGCGAGCATTGGATCGGTGTCAGTCCACGTGTGCTGTTGGTGTGGCTTATGTGTTGTTGCAGTGTTGTGAAGTGCGTGCGACTTGTTGTGCGAGAGATGGTTGTGTGAGATTTTTGGATTTGATAAGTATGCAGGGAGTTTGAGTTTACATTGGTTAGTGGGTTACCTGACATTTAACATGCTAACATTCACGGTTCTGTCTAAGTGTAGCACTTGCTGACCTTCATTATTCAGTCTAAGTGTGTCACTTGCTAACCTTCATAATCCTATCTAGATGCGGCAGGCTAATGTTCACAGTTCTATGTAAGTGTGGGCATGCTAACATTCACTATCCTATCTAGATGTGGTGAGGCTAATGTTCACAGTTCTAGGTGTGGGCATGCTAACAATCATAATCTAATCTAGATGCGACGCAGGCCAGTGTTCACAATTCTAAGTCTGGCACATGCTAACATTCAAGTTTCATCTAAGTGCGGCGCTTGTTGACCTTGACAAGTACGTTAGTATGTAATGCAAGGCAGCATCTACAATCCTGACATGAATAGGTTCAGTCTGGTGGTCACAAGTCTTTCTTAGTATGCCTGGTGTGAGTCTATGGCAGTCTATATTATGGGAAGGTAACCATTTCTTGGTTAGAGAGAGCGAGAGGGACAACTACTAGGCCAGCTGGAAATAAAAATAAACACTATCCTACAACTCTGCCTTCAAGCACAGTCCCTTGAACGTTATAACATTTGCTTTTTCATGATATCGCAAGTCAATGATAGGACGGAATATTTCTCCCTACCTACCCTTTGCCAGTACTGCACCACCAATTTCAAATTTCTCCTAGCTCTTTGTCCTTCTGCACAATAAGGTCTGGCTACCCCTTTTAGGGGCACAATAAGGAGAAGTCTATAGGCAGAGGACGGAAATTATGATTTGGCGCAGTAAATACCATGAATAAAACCTGCGAAACGTGTTTTTTGTCTTTCGAAGACGCTGGAAAGCACTAAAATATTACCAACGATTATGTTTGACCATTAGAGGTCGCTGTTTTAAGTGCATTAGATTCGTTTGCTTCCGGGTGCTATGAGAACTGCGTGAAATCGAAAATGAAAGCTAAGCGGTCGCTTTCGGACGCACACGGCAGGTGGTTGCACGTCAGAGCGACGAAGGGCGGCAGCTGGTAAATATGTACCATTTTAGAGATCTGTAATATAGCACCGAGGTATACGTTTTTTTTAAATCTGAAATGTGTTAGTTGTCTTGAGAGCATTGTTTTACTATCTAAGGTCACGCTATTTAACGCTGCCCAATAGCTGTGGGTTCTCTGTAAGGTTTCACCACCGCTTTAGTAGTTTGGGGTGCAACACTTGTATTTATTTAATAACTCGTGCCCTAATGCAATCCAATGGAAGACTTACATTCTCCCACTTTCTGTAATAAAATCTCCCCCCAGGTGCTGTAAAATGTTGCATGTATGCTCCGTATGCTATGAGATATTTTCTGCACATGGAAGGTAGGGCAGAAGTCCTAGAGAAACATGCGGGGGACAAATGATCAATCTATAGGATGAGATGTGTTTATCACCACAGAAACTATCCTTAGAACACATGGAGTCAATTTAAGGCAATGACAACACTTTTTACTAAATGGAGGTATCTGCTCCCAGGGAAGGCCTGTTTGGTGTAGAGCACACACGTTTCCCGTGGCCATACAGTCCTGATTGCTCATGGAGTTCTGGGACTTGTAGTTTTCCTATTTTTCAAATTGGCATAGCTGCCAAGTTTTGACAGTTTCATGCGTGACACCTGGCCAGTCGAGTTTTCCCCCCCCCCATTCCAATTTCACGCTGGAACTTGTAGTTTAGTTTTTTCTATTTTAAGGATGGGCTTGCATGCAGTGGGAAAAAACACGACTGGCTCAAGATGTCCCACTTGGAACTAGGGAAAGTTGGCCGCCATGAATTAGAAAAAAGCTGCAAGTCACAGGGGACAAGAACACTGGAATGCACCCTCCCCCCCCCTCCCGACTGGCACATGTCACTCCCAAACTACACCTCTGTGTCGCGTGACAAAACCACTCTTAAATATCAATACATCATTGCTATATAAATGAAGCTGGTTTCATTACATTGAAATTCTGTACTTTAGAGAAGAAATCTAATGTGAAAACACAGCTGTTGCTGCCCAAGTAAATGGTTCTTCTGTCATCTGCTCTTAGGAAAGGCCTTGCTTGAATGCAGTTTTAAACTGTCCATACTGGCACACTATGGTGTGACCAGCGTACCAGGGTCTGAGGGCCCACTGACCATGTGTTGTAGGTGTTCTGTTTGTACCACCTCAGTTGTATTTCACAAGGGGCAATACAAGACTAACTATATGAATTATTTTCTGATAGGAGGTTATCATTCCAAGTTGGACAGTCTGGTACACTCCTATTGCACTCTTTCAAAAATACCTCTAGGAGAGTGAGAAAAGGGACAAATGGCACCAGTGAGTATTGATGTCTGCTTTGCATTAAATCAACGTGCATTTCAGAAATATAAACGTGATCAGAGATCTCTATATTAGATAACCAAGTCTGTGATAAAAGGATGTGTATGTGTGAATCTCTAAATACATAACAGACACATGGCTTGGTGCTGCCATCACTGTTCGCAACACTCACCCTAACATACAAATGTTTGGAACCATGTACCATACATACTCATTCGGACAGCTTATGTGTTTGGATAGTATAACATGGCTCCAACATTAGCCACTCAAATGGGTTACAAGGGCTCTTTTGCTTCTTCTTTCTGGAGACTCTTA
The DNA here is from genome assembly GCF_040938575.1 of Ambystoma mexicanum. NCBI lineage: Eukaryota > Metazoa > Chordata > Amphibia > Caudata > Ambystomatidae > Ambystoma > Ambystoma mexicanum. The sequence goes on along the minus strand of NC_090935.1, from coordinate 788,021,105 downwards.
GATGAGAGGGGTCTGGGTCTCACTGTGAGTGTGAGCATGCCAAGTCCCCAATACAGAAACATCTTTAGGGCATCGTATCTATAGATAGTAAAGGATATCCTACAAGAGCCACCCAAAAAGGATACACAGAATGGATTGTACCTCTTACAAATGTTATCCTGACCAGTAATAAACAAAACCTGCCTCTAATGCATGGCATGGTAAAGTGTCCACAGTTACTCAGCCACTACCTGCTCAACATTACACAGGCCTTAGGTTATTTCTGCAAAAGAAAACAAGCCCATGCTTTATGTAACAGAGCTGTCATTAGCATCTATTATTAGTGCTGGCCTGCAGCTTGTGAAAATCATGGTGTGGCAGTGTAGAAAGGGCGTTTGGCCTAGTGGATGTACAATTTGCGATAACTTATTTGGTTGCTTATTTGTGTTTGTGTGGGTACAGTATGGCATATTCATTAGAGTCACATACACAAAACGTTCCAGCGTGCTATTGTATGGACACAGGACACATCAGACAAAAACAGGCACATGTGCTGTTAATAGAGGAGCACCACATGTTAATCAACAGGGTGGTGACTTGTGCAGTGCACAAATCATTGCTGCACGCATATCACAACTATGTGTGTCACCATGCAGACTGAACTACTGTCTGCATGGTGACACACAATGAACCCTGCTTTCCTAATCAAGGTGCCAAGTCGCATTGAGGAGCCATCTGGTGTGTGATGGGCAGTGGTTGGCTAGATAAGAAAATAGAAAGACCTGATGCTGAGCAGCTGCATTTAGTCCATGTCCCAAAGAAGCCACTAGAGTACTTACACAAGAAAATGACAGTTAACCTTAGTCAACCTGTGCCATATGTAACTAAAAATATACCAAAACAAAAAAAGTTTTGGTGTGTAAAAAGGTATGAAAATAAAGAACATGGTCTAAGACATTTTTGTGTGTGGCACGCTCATTTTCTTGGTAGAATGCTTAGATGTGGTCAGTTTACAGATGCTTTGTGCTGGCCTTCTGAATAAAAAGTTCCCCATGTTCAGTTCTTAAAGGAAGAGTGCACTCAAACATTGTATTGCCTTAAAATATGGGCAATAATAAACATATATTAAACATCTTTTTAAAGAAAGTTCCTGTGTAACATTTTGCACAAATAATGTTTAAACCCCTTTAATTTCAAGCACTAGGAGGCATCCATTTTGTGAACTAGATTAGCCTCCTGTGCTTGTGTTAATCTCTGCCCTTGTGGCACTAATGAAGCAAAAGCCACCTGCTGGTAGCTTTTATTACAGCTACGTTTGCTTCATTAGTGCCGGAGAGTAGAGAAGTGCTTTTATAAATACATTGTTGTATTTATGATTGCTGTGGTTAGAAAACCATGGAAAAATACAACAAGGTTGTATTTACAATTGCAGTGGCTTTCGCTTCGAGTCTCCCGGGCTCCCCCGGAACAGAGGAGCCCGGGAAACTTAAAAAGAAAACCACTACATAAATAAATACAATGCGGTTGTATTTATGATTGCGGTTGCTTTTGCTTTGAGTCTCCCGGGCTCCCCCGCGCCGGCTCGGGGGAGCCGGGGAGACTCAAAGCGAAAGCCACTGCACTCATAAATACAACGCGGTTGTATTTATAATTGCTGTGGTTTTCTTTTTAAGTTTCCAAGCTCCCCCGAACAGGAGCAGCCCGGGAAACTTGTAATGAAAACCACGGCATTCATAAATACAACATGGTTAGATATATATATAATTGCCATGGTGTTCATAAAAAAAGAAAATAAACACTTACCGCAGCAGCCTTCCTGCCAGCCTGCATTCTCTGCTCTCTGGCACTAATGAAGCAAAAGCCGCTGTAATAAAAGCTACCAGCAGGTGGCTTTTGCTTCATTAGTGCTGTGAGGGCAGAGATTAACACAAGCACATGAAGGAGGCTCATCCATTTCACAAAATAGATGCCTCCTAGTGCACAAAATGGATGCCTCCTAGTGCTTGAAATTACAGGGGTTTAAATATTTGTGCAAAATTTTACATAGGAACTTTAATATATGTTTTTTATTATTGCACATCTTTTAAGACAAGAACATTTTTTAGTGCACTATTCCTTTAACATGTTAAGAAAATACTCTGTGAAAACAATGGCTTGTTAAAAGAGCCATCACTTGTAAATTGCCCCCACTTAAAGGCTGTCAACACAGAGCGAGGGGCACAGGGTGTGTGTCTCAAGAGCATCTCAGAGCCTGTGTTTGGAACATGCATTCCTTTGTTTTTAACAAAGGAATGCTTAACATTTTCTCCAACGAGCTCAGAAGCAGCTGTCTGGGTGGGCTGCTTCTTGGCACCAGCTATTTAGTTCTGCTCCCCGGGCAGTCGCCCCCTTTGCCCGCCACAAGAAACTGGTCTGCTGGGATGCTTCCTCATGCATGGCCACGAGAAACTTGGCAGCTTTGTTGGCAGTAGTTGGTCACTCTTCTGTCACACAATTGTAATCTGATTGGAAAGTAACTGCAGAGGAGGAAATGCTGAACTCCAGTTGACCTAGTCATTTTGACAAACTACTGCCCACTGTTCTCCACTAATATTACCCATTGAGCATTTGCACTTATTTTTATAAAGTGCGGATCACTCAATTGATGTTCTATGTATCCAGACTTTCGAATTCCTGTAATGTACTTGTAATGACATTTCCACTTCATAAATGTGCGAGTACCATAATGCAAAGTGATGTTAACTTAACATTCAGGACTAGCTCAACAGCGTACATCTGACATGGGGCAACTAGAGATCTTTATAAACTCGCCTACTAGCTTAAGCATAGAACTTTTTGTGTTGTGAAGGTGGGTGACATCAGACGTTTGTGGCGCGTGAGCCTATTGACTTTAGGGGGGAACTAATACATTTAGCTGTTGATAAAGTGATCCGAGCCTATGGGGGGAATGGGGCCTGCCTTCAGGATGAACAGAGCGAGTCCAGTCAGTGACGCCTTTGAAATGAGTTTGAGTTGAGAGTGTATGCTTAAAGATACAACCCAAAAAGCCTGTAATGAAGGCACCCGCTTTTTGTTTCTCGTTAACACTAGCGCAAACCTTGTGAATGGATGCATGGGTGTAGGACATTGGACAGGGACAGGAGGGCCAAATCCCCCCCCCCACAATTTTAAGTGGTGGGATATAATGGCGTTGATCCCCCCCAGAATATGTCTGTGTTGTGCACTGTGTCCCTGCCACTGTCTGCAGTTGCATGCAGCATGTAAATATACTTCTGTAGGCTGTGCACTGCTGAAAAGTGACTTTGCACTGCCAACACAAACCCTGATTCATGGAACTGTGTAAAGTGCATTTTTGGCATGCAAAGTCAGTGTAAAGTTATTTTTGCTGTACAAAATGACTTTGCACTGCAAAAATACACTTTGCCGGTTCCATGAATCAGGCTTTGGGTCGGCAGTGCCAGTGCAAAGTCACTTTTCAGCAGTGCAAACTTGCAGTCACTTTCGGCCGTGCAAAAAATTCCATGAATCGGGCCCACAAATGTGTCTTTACATGACATTGGCGATGACCCCTGAGGTCTCTCTTGCTTCCCCTGTGGTCTCCCTTGCTATTTAAGAAAATCTCCAAAAAAAAGTGTTTAAACATTATTATTATTATTTTTAATTGAGGCTCATTGGCTGTGGCCAGCAGTATGTGGCTCTTTGTTTCTGGAGTGGCTTGTTTTCTGATAGCTATAGCCAGTAAGACAGCTCAGTGGGTTGAGTGCTCGCTGCTATGTGTGTGTGACCTGCAGGTTGCAGGTTCGACTCCCAGCAAGGTCAACTCAGCCTTTCATCCTGCTGAGGTTGAAAATTGAGTACCAACACAGGTTGGGTAATATTGTATGTGTATTTGTTCTATATGAAGCGCTTAAATATAAGTGCTATATAATAACGCATCATTATTTTTTGACCTTGCATTCCCAGTGATTTAGTACTATGGGCCTATACGCACCGATATTAACGATACTTATGTTGATCCATTCTTGTTTGAAACATATATCACTTTACAGTGATATTGTAACCATATTTTTCGTTGTGTGCTTAGAAACAATGCTAGGTGATGCCACTTCCTGTTTTGTCGAGGATTGAAAGGTCGTGATTCATCGCTTCCTGTGATGTCACTTCTGGGTCGGGTCAAATTACATCACATCCTGTGATGTCATCAGAGGTCAAGCATCGTGTGATGTCACTTCGCTACCCCCTGGTATTTTGATGAAATTACGTCCCTGAAGTAATCATAGGAAACCTTTTCCACAACATTTCAACTTTGTATTTATTAAAAGCTCCTTCGCAACACAACACTTGCATTGGTGTGTTTACAACAACAGGGCCTTTTCAGCTCCTGCATTTCTGCATCACTAATCCAATGCTTTGCTGGGTTCATTGTGTCATGGGAACATAGCTATTTATTTATGTATGTATTGGGTATTTAAAAAGCGCCTGGACAGAAAATGGTGTTTCAAGGCGCCACAACACAAAAAAGGGGGCGGAGGACAGGGAAGAAAACACCAAGGACAGTCCTACTAGGCCTTGCTCTTAACAAAATAGCAGCTGGAAGCTGCTGTCTGTCAGACATCAGTGAGATAATAAGTCAGTAGCGCCTGACCCTTATTCACATATCCTGATTCCTTCTCTTAAAATATCCCGGTGAAGCAACTGCACATGTTTGGACAACCAGTAAGGCTTGAAATAGAGAATTATCCAAAGCGACCTTCATTAGAAATTCCACTCAGCCTCATGGAACCTCACCAGTCCGGAACCCAGGGTTTTTAGGTCCTTTAATCACTGCATACTCAGTTGAAGTTCAGTCCCATTCAGCCGCAGTACAGCCCAGAATGCCGCAAAACATGCTTGCCTACATCAGCCGCGTAGGCTCTCACAGATTGTAGGCACACAGCTGAGAAATGGATGTTGCAGCTGCCAATGTTCTATTGGTATAATCAAAAGGTTGTAACCAGGTTTGTGCTCAGCCACTCGATTTAAAAGCACTATGTGTGTCTTTCACTGAAGTCGTGGTCAAAACAAACATCGGAAAAGCCAGCAGTTTTGGCTTGTGTACAAGTATTAGGCATTTGCCAAGCACTGCTGTCAGATGCCCAGGTACTCGCACCACAAGTGACTTTGCTGACACAAAAGCCTAAACTGTTGGCATTGCCAATGCTTGTTCTTTTTCAAATCAATTAGGATAAAATCAATAGAAGAAGATATTGTGTGAGTACATGTAGTCTATTGGTAAAAGTAAGATGTAAGCACTTAGATGTGGGACTTCAAAAATAGGTCCTTGACGGTAGCATAAACATCTGCAAAAAAATTAGAATAAAAAAAGCTTTATATATTGTGGGATAGGGGATGCAGGTATAGGGAAACCTGAGGCTGAACAGGGCAGTTCCTGCATATGGGGAACCCTTGCAGCCCTACTTTATGTGACGCTAATGCAGGTTTTGGCTAATGGCTGGGCTAATGCATTCTACTCACAGGTGTGGGCAACAAGAGGCCTGCAGTGTAGGAAATTGCATTATCTTGGACCATGTGCTTTGGTTGGACTGAGCCCGCTAGCACAGGACCCGAGAATGAAACCAGCTGCAGTGGTTCAACCACTGCGGTTTGGTGATGCTCGGCCACCTCAAAGAGGAAGGGAACTTTTATTTGTATTTGGGAGCACGGCTTTCTGTTATTTTGTGGACATAGAATACCCTATAGGGACGGGACTATGCATTTGATACCCTTCTAGGAAGGACTTTGAATGAGGGAGCCATATGATCTGAAGCAATGACAAAAACACACACCTCCTCTTCATACACATATTTGAGTATTGTCTCACATGCACTTTGACCACCATTGAAGGTTCCACACTGTATACATCAAAAAAGCCCCTGCGTGGCAAGCCTCAGCCTCACCTCCCAGCAACCATCAATCCCAGACCCCCATGACCTTGTGTGGAGATTGGTGCAAACTTCTCACTCTTTCATGGATCACCTCCTTCTTGTCCACATCACTTGCACTCGCCACTTGCACCACATCCATCAGGCAGCGATTTCACCACCTCATTACTTTGGGGAGGTACAGCGCTGTCCTCCTGTGTTTTATGCAACATTAGTACCTGACGAGGGACAATCGGAATGAAAGGACCATTATGATTGGCCCTCGCCGTGGCATTACCCGACTGGGAATCCCTGGATTCATGCCTTTGTCCCCGGCGGGGGATGTGGCAGCCCCTCAGCCAATGAAGAGGCTCGAAGCAGGGCCACCCCGCTCTGAGCCTCCACACGGCTTGAGGCCGCCTTCGCCCCCCGCCGCAGATTCAGGTATGTTTTTTTTTTTTTTGTCCTCCACCGGAACCCCCCTCCGACCCCCACTTACCTTCTGCCTGCTTTGTCCCCGTTGGGGGACGATGGCAGCCTCCAGCCATGTGGAGACTCGAAGCGGGGACACTGTTCCCAGCATGTCCGTTCCAGATGGCCGCCTTGGAAAGGGAAAACGGACTTTGTTTTCCCTTTCCTGGCAGCCATTTTCTTGGTAGTTTTTATTTTCTGTCCCGAAACACTGCAGCATTTCAGGACAAAAATGCTTTCAGTGCTCTGGTCACGCAGATCTTGTGGGCCGGGGTACTAATGGTTATATGCCCCTCGTGGGGGGGGCATTACCGACTCTGGTTATAGGCCCGAGCAAATCGAGGGCCTTAAGGAAAGCCCCAGGCCATTACCTGAGTCTGTAATGCACCCGCCGCTTAGCGCATGTTGCTTAATTGTTCAAGATACATTTCTACCTCCTTAGTCACAAACTGTGGACCGTTGTCACACAGTGCACTGGCTGGCTGGGTTGGGCTGTCAACGAAAACACACAGAGCTCTTACTCCAACAGCCCGCTGCACGCCCTGTTCCGCTATACAGGAAAGAGGGCTTTTTAATACATCTGCATGGCCTGGTGCCACACCCAATAGACACTGCGCCAGGTGAGGGGATGCCAATAGTTTGATCCTAACTGCAGTACATGCTGTTAATGGCTTCTGGAATTCACTAAGCCATGCTTAGAGCATGGAGGGCCTGATTAAAAAAAATGTTGTAACATTGAGTGTCTGTCTTAAGCCACCTCTCCAATATTCACATCACACATTAAATTAAAGCGCTCCTTTAGGGGATATGGATTTGTGAACAAATTCTCATGATCATCACTCACTACAAAATCATTGGCAGATCATTTTACTCTGTGGTTTGTGTCTGCAGCACCGTCCCCGTTAAGAGGGTTGTAAAGCTTGTGAGATTTGTGGACAAGGAATAGTGGGTGGACACTCAATCTTTGGGGACCTGAAGTAAGACGATAAATTGAAGGATTTTATAATCTGAACTGCATTTCTTTTTCTTTTCTTTTCTTCTTTACTCTTGTTTTATACAGTGATTTTATGTGTAATTTAATACGTACTGCTATTTTAATTTTGTGAAAAGTCGAATTAGTTGACTAAAACACAATAATTTTAAAAAAAGGAAAGTCCCCAAGGTGTCCCCTGTCCTCCCCAGATTTGATGTCTCCTACGCCCCTGAATGGATGACGTGAATAAGTCTGCATTTCATCAGAACAATAAGGTTTTTTACAGTCAAACAAACAGTCGTCATGAAAATGGAACATAAAGCTTTGAACAGTTCATTACTCTTATTCAGAATTATTTTCTTGTATACAGGTAAATAGATAGTGAGCAGCGTGGAGCAGCTAACACACGTGGCTCTAAATATTCAGCTACTGAATGCTAATAATAGCCCAGGATGGGTCTCTGCAGAGAGGCTTGGCTCCAAAGGCTCACACCCCAATGGGCCACCGTTCCTTCCTCCCTTGGCTTTGGCTGGCCTAAGTGGGGTGTAGTCACCGTTCCAAAAACAGCAAAGTGACTCAGTCCAGTCGAATGTACGACATGTGCCTTGATGCAAAGGCTACAAAACCTTGGTGGTGGAGGTAGGGTGACCAGATGAGTTCATTTTTCAGGGGCTCCAGTTTTACAATTTTGAAATTTCACTTAACACACTTATGCATTCTGGAATTTGTGGCCTTGGTTAACTTTAGTTGAACACATTAACCTTCTCCACCTGATACCAATAATTTAAAAAAGAAATCCATTACGCCTATATCCATCCTCCTCATCCCAGTTTTTACTTATGAAGGGAATACCTTGGTGCATGGGCGTACATTCATTATGGGTTATCCGAAAAACAAAGGCAGGGATTGAAATGATGGCAGCTCTGTGGTATCCAGCATCAGCCAGTAAGCAGGTGCTATGCACGTGCGACAAGGAGCTAGTACACAGGGAGATGTGAGATGCACATTCAACGTCCAGATGAGAGCCAAACTTCATTTCAGATGACCCTTTCTGCTTTCAGGGTCTTCAAGATGCCTGATGTGCATTTGGACACAATGCCGGACACTCGTTTCCGTAGCACCAGTTGGTCTGATATGTCCAAGGCATAAATTAGTTTTCGAAAATTGATTAGCAGAGTTTGCTAATTATGTTCTTGATTAGCAAACACACCTGTTTGATTAGCAATTTTGTACTGATATTTGTAATGTCATCAGACATTATTTGTACCCAGATCGTAAAATGAGCAACAGTACAGCATTTTTGTATGCCGCTGAAGACTTTCAGATGAGTGTCTGTAAAATGTAAATGTTAGTTGCATGAATGAGCACAAATAACTAACATATAATAAAAAGGCTCTAAAAACAGTTTTCAGTGAAAGGCTCTGTGCAACTGGGTGCATCAGTGTTGCACAGGGCAGTGTCCGTGTATTGGATGATTGACCCATCATTTGCTATGTAAGAAAAAGTTCTGAAGTTTTGTAAATCAAAACATTTACAATGTTAAAGGAAAGTCATGACTTCAGGCTAGGAACGTAGTATGGAGTTGCGGCTAGCAGGGTAATTGTCAACTTGAGGTGGACAAGATGGCCCTTGCCTGTCATTAATATCAACAGTAATGAATATAGCGTTAAATACCACTTTTTGGGGAGGGCAGAGCCTCTAAAGGTCCCCAAGAAAGGTAAGCCGAAACACAGAATTCCAGCCCTGCACACTCATGAAAGCAGTATTTATCGTTATTAGCCATCTAAGCCCCATCTGGGGTGCTGAAACATTTTTGTTTGTTTTTAAGGAACCAGGCAGGCTTTGCGAAATTTCTGGTCCCCCTTAAAAGGAAATTACTCATGTCCACAATTGAAAATAACTTTTTCTAGGATCTAGTTGTGAGCCAAGAGGTGTGCAGGTGAGTGGGCAGGGGTGGAGGAGTCGAGGTGTGGCACTCCAGTGGAAACTTGTCCTGGACCACCGTCTCCAAGGACAGGGTTAAGACATGAAATGCGGGCCGCTAGTTGCAGATTCCGCTTGTGTTCCTAGCCTCTGCCGCAGGTGGTAATATATAATGCTGCTATAACCATAGAGAAAAGTGAGCTCTGTAGGCAAACTACAGTGCATGGTATTGCAGTAGAGCTGTAGATGGATGGAATGATTGATCACTATTTTGCGTAAACATCTAGTCAGCTTTCAAAAAAGGTAGCAGGCGCTCCTCTCCAGAAAGAACATGGCATGATAACCTGTTCTGAGATGAGAGTTTGCAGCACACGCTTTTTGCTGACTGTACCTTTCACAGATGGGAAATATCAATTTGCACATCAGTCTTTGTCCCGCCCACATGGGCAGTCCAGCACCGAAATGCTATGGTAATTCCTCTCTGAACAAGAGTACCAAAAGCAACCCCATACACGTGTTTCAGCCTTGTTTGGGCCTCATCAGTGAGGTGAAGCTTTGTCTCTCTGAGCACAGTGAGCACAGTGCTTAGGGAGTCCACGTCTGGTTGCCCCTAGTCAGCTTTGTATATTCATTTTGTAAGAGGAAAGTAAGAGACTAAGCAGAGTGGATGACATAGCAGGCAGAGAACTGGGCAAACTGGGTGGCATATTGTAGTTTGCGGCCAACTCACTTTCGGGGTAGCTGGTATAAAATGACAGGGTGATCAGATACAATGTCCCGGAGTTTGGGATCATCTGTTTCAGAGATCTATGCAACCAGCAGGTCACAGGACTAACATTGCTATCAAAAGCATTTGGCCGTGTGATGATGTCCATTTTAAAAAGTGTTCACTTGTCAATATGATGCACCTTCCCCAACAAAATGAAATATAGTTGACATTATGAGATTTAGATACACTAATCTAAACTGCATTGAAAAACAGACAATGCAGTGTTGTATAGTAGCAATACTTTAATTATATATTCTGTATCAATTTACATTTTTAGGAATGGAATTGCAGGACTGCAATTTAAACAAAAAAATGAAGCTCACACATACTGGTCTTTGCCAAACACGATATCATTTAAATATCATCTGGATTACTTCTCATTTGCAATTTGAAAAATAAATGGCGTTTCTTGCCTAGCACTCAAACACAGGCCTTTGGTACTTTTAGCAGAGGAGATGATTTCTGCTGCACTCTCTCTCCATTAGCCCCATTGAACCTGCAGAGTTAGGAGGCTGGAGAGATCCCCAAGGTCAAGAGAGTAATGCAGAGTGACACATGCTTTCATTGTACAGGGTAACTTAAATAGCTAGCTCTGCTACACACGTTTCAATTTAATTAGCAAACTTACAGAATTGCATAGTAAATTGCTATGCAACACCGCTTAATTTATGCCTTGTATGTCAGACGTAGCTTTTGGTAAGTATTGGGGTCAAGCTAATCAGGCTATTCAAGGCTACAAGCAGAATTGAAATGGCTCCCAGCAACTTCGAACCGTGCAATGGCAACAACTAAAGTCAGGAGAAACCCACATGCAACTAAAAGTCATGCAAACATGTTATGGTAGTAGCAAAAGCACAGGATAACCATTACACAATGAGACAAGCATTGCCATTAAAAGCACAGCACTGTTAATAGCAGTCACACACTTTCAAACCCTTTTACCCAGAACTCCAACTCTCTACACGGAAAAGTCTGCAGTGATAAATTACTACTTAAACAACTAAATCCAAAACATCAGGGCAGATGCCCAAAAAAAACCTCCCACGAAAGTGAGAATGAAGATTACCCCTGCTATCTGCGCAGGGAGTATTCATTCTATTAAAGACTAGGAGGCAAGTATTATGCTTCAACTTCATTTATTACCACTCTTCAGCAGTTCAACAAACTTATATATAACACTCTGAAAAGTGCTCAACAGTAACGTTTTTCTTTTTCCAAGCTACAAAACCCAATAGTCTCTGTAGTCCATCGCCTCTTATCCAGTCACAACCCACTTCCTGTGCCTGGACTCCTCCTCTGCTTTTACTCGCTCTGAATAGTCCTTCAAACTCCATAACTGTTCCTCGCTAACAGTGCAAAGTATTTCTTGAACTTGTCAATTCAACTGCCGGTACTCTTCCGGTCTCTCGAGCCACTCTGCTCCTCACTCTGCCTTGAGCTATTCCTCTGATCTTCCCCTATGAAACATACAACAGAAGATTTTAGGGTGGTGTCTATGTAGTGTACTCATTTACATATTACAATACATTCTTAAACAATACATACTCGGGTGAGAATTTAATGCGCGCCTCCTAGTCTTTAATAGAATTAATACTCCCTGCGCAGATAGCAGGGGTAATCTTCATTCTTTGACAAGACTGGAGGCGAGCATTATGCTTGTTCGAAGCTTCCCCAACACCGTTCCTGCTAGACTTTCTGTTGGTTTAAAATAAAACTCTTTAAATGTACGAACACTCAACCAGTCTGCTGCTAGCATGATCTCTTTTAATGGAACCCCTGCCATCACGGCTCTAGAAGCCATTGCTCCTCTCACTGAATGTGCTCCATACACACCAACATTCACCCCTGCCGCTTGCATTATCTCCTTGACCCATCTTGCGATGGTAGCCGAAGTAACTGCGTGAAAAGGCTTCCTACGTGCTATTAGCAGCTGTGTGGTGCTTACTGCCTTGCTCTCTGCTTTCCTTTTTTCGTACTCTTTAATCCATCTTGCTATGCACCATTTGGTATTACTCGAAAAGTAGGGGTAATGGACCGTCGTCGTCCCTGTCTTAGTTCTCAAGCTATAGAGACGGTTACTCCTTCCGGCCCGAAGGACCGTCTGTTATCTCCAGAGCTTTAACGTCTGACACCCGTTTGTATGAAATCGGGCATAACAGCATTGCTAGCTTCCCTGATAACTGCTTAAGGGAAAGGTACCTATCTGCAGGCCAGCCCGCTAATAAACACAGTACTGCTGACCCATCCCACATTGTCCTATACCTGGGCTCTGGGGGTACTCTGTATCTTGCTCCTCTGATGAGCCTAACTACCGCAGGATGTACTCCTGCTGGGCCGCCTTCAATTGGCAGATGCCCCACTGATATTGCTGACCTGTACACTCCTATCGTACGGAAAGCTCTTCCGTTCTGCAATAAATCTGCTAAAAAGTTCAATATTTCCACTACAGGTGCTGAAACGGGATGAACACTTCTCCCTTTGGACCAGCTTGTCCACTTTGCTCGAGCTGCGTCATAGCTCCTCCTAGTGGATGGAGCTCGGGATTCAGCGATAAGTTCTGCAGCTTGCACCAAAACTCCTGGCAGTGCCCAGCATTTCCTGATATCCTGCACGCGGCTAGCGGGAGTGTCCCTCTCACTTTCAGAGGATGACACGACCCAGCTGGGTCCGTGAGCAGTCGTTCTCCTTCGGGGAGAACTATGGGTACATCTGTTGCTAGCTCCATCAACGTTGGGAACCACACCTGCGACTTCCACAATGGTACTACTAAAATCAATTCCGCCTTCTCCCTCCGACATTTCGCTAGAACTCTGTTCAACATCACGAAAGGTGGAAAAGCGTAGTGAGGTCCTCCTGACCAATCTTGCAGGAAAGCATCGGTCCCTTACGCTCCCGGATCCAACCTCCAGCGGAAGTAGTGGCTCGTCTGAGCATTGAGCCGGGACGCGAAGAAGTCCATGTGGACTGGCCCCCATCTCACGTTCAGAATCTGAAACACTGTTGGATCTAGTCTCCAGTCGCTGGAGTCTGTTAGATATCGTGAGTTCCAATCTGCTACCACGTTCAGTGTCCCGGGCAGGTACTCTGCCGTCAACGACGTGTCAGAGTGTAGGCAGAAGTGCCAAAAGTCTTTTGTAGCTCCGGCAGCATCTTGGACTTCATCCCTCCTAGGTGGTTTATGTATCGTACTGCCGATGTGTTGTCCATTTTCAGCAGAACGCATGACTTCACTCTTCCTTTTGTGAATGCCTTGATCGAAAAACGATCCTGCTAGGAGCTCCAGACAGTTTATGTGAAGGCAAAGCTCTTCTTCGCTCCAATTGCCTCCGGTCTCCAGACTCCCACATCTGGCTCCCCAGCCCCTTCGGCTGGCGTCCGATTCTATTATCAGATCCGGTCTGTCTCCGAATATGGATCGCCCATTCCAAGCATCCATATTCTTTAACCACCAATCCAGCTCCGTAATGGATTCTTGATCCAGGGGCACTTGCTGGTGATACCTCAAGCCCTGCTGTAAGTGCTTTATCTTCAACCTCTGCAGTGCTCGGTAGTGAAGGGGACCTGGGAATATGGCTTGAATAGATGCCGCTAGTAATCCTACTATCCTTGCCAAGGCTCTGAGCGAGACTCGCTGTTTGTCCAAACATGCTCTGATTTCCCTTTTAATAGCCTTTATCTTCCGAGCTGGAAGCTTTAGAGTTGCCTTCCTGGTATCTAGTACCAACCCTAGGAAGTCTAATCCCAGCGCTGGCGTGGTATCTGATTTCTCTAGATTCACAAGGAACCCCAGTGATCCCAGTAAGTCCTGAACCCATCTCGTTTGGTATGCCAGTACCTCTCGATCTTCTGCTAGGAATAAGAGGTCGTCTAGGTAGATAATCAGCCTGATACCTTCTCCCTGATCGCTGCTACTACTGGCTTCATTAGTTTCGCGAATGCCAAGGGTGCAGATGCAAGCCCGAATGGCATCGTCTTGAATTGCCAGAATTGTCCTTGCCAGTGAAAAGCTAGGAACGGTCTGTACTCCTTGAGTACTGGGACCGTAAGGTAAACGTCCTTCATGTCTAGCCGTGTCAACCAGTCTCCATCTCTCAGGGAGTCTCGGAGCTGATGGATGCCCTCCATCTTGAAATGTCGATATATGATCCATCCGTTCAGCTCCTTGAGATTTATAACCGGGCGCACTTTTTCTTTCCTGTGCACTTGGAACATGTTGCTCACAAACCTCGAGGTTGCTTTGCATTTCTCTTTAGCCCCTTTCCGGACTAGCTGCGCTAGCTCGCTGTCTAGGCATTCCTGTTCTACTTGCGCTACCCTCTGTGGCTGTGGCCTGCTCAGCTAGACTGGGGTCTCTATGAAATCTAGCTGCAAACCTCTGACGGTTTGCAATATCCAAGAATCGCTTGAAAGCGCGCGCCAATTCTCTAAAAACATGCGCGTCCTCCCTCCTACTGGGGGATACTGAATTGCTCTCATCTGGTGTAAATCCTTGTCTTCGTCCTGATCCTCTGGACCTGCGGCCTCTCGGAAATCTCCCTCTGGACAGGAAGAATGTGTCCTGCTGTTTATTTTCCCAGTATTGTGCTCTGGGATTCGGGGGTCTACTGCCTCTCTGACTGTGACTGGCTGCGCGACCCCTGAAGTGGGCGGTCCCGCCAAAAACTCTGCTTGGGAAGATTTTTCTAGCGATGTGTAGGTTCCGATGAATCGGCCCATCTCTTTCCCAAAGGTTTCTCCAAAGAGGAGTCCTTGGGCTCCTTCCCCTGCTTTGTAAGATGCCATCTCGCTGAGTTTCAGGTCTATTTTCAGCGGCAGACCCCTTCTTCTCTCTGAAGCGATTGCTCAGTTTGCATTCCTGAGGAGACAGACTGCTCTCTGCGACCAGCTGGCGAGAGTGTCAGGGTCTACTTCCTCCCCGTTATCTTTTGCCCTCTCTGCTAGGTCCATGATCTTAGCGAGGGGTCCTGCTAAGTCCAACACTTTCTCCTAACAGCTCCTCCATGACCTGTCAGTACCCTTGCGGGGGTCCTTGCTTGTTTTTGACACGAAAGTCAGCATCTTTGGATTTAGTTCGGGGGTCTCTGCTACTTTTCCTGGGAGGTCTGGTCGCAGACATTCTGCTTGCAGGCGTTGTCTCACCTCCTTGTCTAGCACCTTGCGCAGTCTTATTGTCATATATTGTGCTACTCAGGGGGGCGGGGGGAGATGGCTGCCATTCCGTGGACCTTGGGTTCCGGATGGTGTCCGGATCAAACATATCTTTTTGCACTTCCTGGAGATGTTTCTCCTTGCATGCTCTTTGACCCCCCCCACTGGGCTTTGCCCATTCTTCCTCTGTAACCTCTTCTCCTTCATGCGAGGACTGGTCTTCTGTCGGCTCTTCTTCCGAGCCTGGATCATCTCCCGTGATATCTTCCCCTGGAGAGGGGTCATGAGGTCTGGCACTGCCTGACGCTGAAGGTAAGCTTCTTTCAGCTTCGCAAGCGTCGGCTACCTCTGGGGCCTTTTCTTCTGCCCCGTCCAATGAGCCCTGGGGGTCGTCGGAGGCTTTCCTCTTAAGGGCTAGTTTACTCCCCTTATGTCCTCCTTTTGAGTGTTCTGTGGGCGTGCACTTCAAGTCTTTGGTGCTTTTACTGGGTTGTGAGAGCATAACATCTAGTGTCTTCAGTCTTTCATGTAGGGGCCTGACCCCTTCCGCCACTGCATCAACTAGGGAGCTTCACAGCACTTCTTTGAAGCTGGCAGAGAGATCCAGAGGTTGTTCCTCCTCGCTCCACTCAAACTCGGACATCTTTTCTCTGTGCTGTGTGCCTCAATACATGAGTCGGGTGCCTTAGCACGCCCACTGCTCCCCTCCCAGAGTGATGATTTCTGTTCTTAATATATATATTATTTATTTATTTAGTTATGTATTTATTTATTGTGGTTGCACCAGTAGTAATGTCTCTATGCCTTCAGAAGGCTATTGCGAGGGCCCTTGCTCTCTTGCTCGTTAATTCTTGCCCACTAGCTGCACAAGGAGCCTATGGGGCTCTCAGTCGTATTGTCCGTACTGCTCATAGTGTGCTCATGGGCTGCTGCGCCTCAGCAGCTGATCGGTAGCTTGAGCTTCTCTGATATGCGCGCACGATCGCTCTGATTGCTTTCTTTTCTTAATTAATCGACCGTTAATCCGTGGTGTGTGTGCAGTCTCCTCACTCCCTAGTCACTTACTAGCGACGTACGCACACATGTGCGCAGAGCTCGCAGCGCTCCGACTCCTCCTCCCCGAGGGTGGTGGCCAGAGGGCTGGAGCGTTGCGCACTGCTGCACGCGAGCGCCTTACTCCGCCTTCCCAAGGGTGAGGGGCAGGCGTCGCAAATGCTTTCCCTCTAGCGCTGAGGGTGCTGCGTGTTCCGCGAGGCAGGGCCGAACCCCTGAAGTGCCGAAATTGCGACACGGGCCGCCTGCCTCTCGGACAAAGACCTAATACTTTACCTGCAACGTGCGTACCTGCGCTGGTGTCTACACCCAATAAACGCTGCTCATCGCATGCATGCGTATCATACTCTGTACCTCAAACTGAGTCACTTCAAAGCGCACCTTCCGCTATATACTCGATCAAATATGGTTTTACATGCACCCCTGATCAGTGCCTAATCCTGTAAATTTACTCCACTCAAAATCCAGTCAATCTAATAGCTGACATACGGAGAGGAATGAAATAGTACTTATCTGCTTGAAGAGTAATGAAAGAAGAGGAGGAGTTCAGGCACAGGAAGTCGGTTGTGACTAGATGAGAGGAGATGGACTACAGAGACTATTGGGTTTTGTAGTTTGGAAAAAGAAAAGTTACTGTTGAGCACTTGTCAGAGTTTTATATATGTTTGTTGAACTGCTGAAGAGTAGTAATAAATGAAGTTGAAGCATAATGCTCGCCTCCAGTCTTGTCATAGAATCACAGTATGGCAGCCGCATTTATGACTAATGGAGTCATTAGAACGTGGGGCTTGTCTTCACCTTGAAGGCGGTAGAGGTTGCCATTAAATCGCAACCTGGAGGTAAAGCCGTCGGACCTGATTAAGTCCCATTTGACTTGTTTAAAGGCAAACCCATAGTATGGGCCTCAGGCTTAGTGTGAGCTTTTAATTCCATTCTGGCTTTGAATAAAATCCCTGGGTCCTGGAAGAATGCAGAAATTGTTCCTATTTATAAGAAGGGCCGTAGGGAAAAGCCATCTAACTACTGCCCGATTTCTTTGCTGGACGCCTCGGGTAACATTTTTGCAAAGGTGATCCTAAAGCACCTCCAGGACTGGGTGAATGCTGAAGGTTTGCTCAGCCATTTGTAAGCAGGTTTTCAGTCTGGCATGAATACGCTAGACCAGGGGTTTCGATTCCATCTCTTCGTACAATAGCACGTACTTTTAACTAAAAACAAGCTGTATGCAGTATTTGTCGATTTGAAGACAGCTTTTGACAGTGTACCAAGAAAGATATTATTGGAGAAGCTCTGCCGAGCTAAGAACATTCTGGAAAAGTTGCTAAACCCAATAAAGCTCCTATATTCTGACAATACAGCAGTGGTACCCTGGAGTCTGGTGGCGGATGTCACTGCACCATTAGATTTAGCAAGAGGTGTCAGACAAGGCTGTGCCCCTTATTTATTTTGTATATATATTAATTGAAGAACTATTTAAATCCAGTTTGAAGAGTGATAAAGTCCCGGCCCTGTTTTTTGCGGACAATGCTGTTCTCTTATCTACAGATCCTATATGGCTATGGGCATCATTCCTTGTTTTGCAAGCAAACGTGAAGAGTTGGGGCTGGAAATTAATTCTAGCAAAACGAAATCCAAAATGTTTTAGCCCAAAAATTCAAAAAACAAAGCCCTCCACCTAAGAGTCAAGAGTAATGATTTAGAGCAGGTCGTTGGTATGATAACCTGGGCATATGTTTTCTAGGTAATTCAGACTGGGCCCTCAGCTACTAAAGGCTAACACCACCTTAAACAAAATAGTGTTGCACTGAAAAAAATCTATTTTTGTCATGGGGGATGAGGGTCGCAGTTAAACTAGCCTGAAAGCATACAACATGCAGGCTATGGTGTCAGATCCATAGGGTTATGCCAACACCCTGGTTTAAAGAAAGCATCCTTTTATAACCCCAAAGCGCACCAAATGGTATGGTACACATGGAATGCGATCTGAGCCTGATTGGTGAAGAGGCCAGGTTTAGGCCAGTTTTCTACTGGCTACGGATATGGGGTAGCCCAATTCTGGTTAATTACCCGGAAGCCCTAGCCTATGTAATGACTTTCGGGGGCGGGTGTAACATTCCCTGGCTTGTCCATGTTAGGAGATGCCTTGTGGCACTAGATTTGCGTTGTTATTGGGATAAACCGACTATGATTACCAGAGATTCTAACTCTAGAGTGAAAGCGGCTTACTCCGATTATAAAAGGAATAAGATGGTGGGATCTTGCCCTTCTTTTGTCTGCGGACCAGAATACCTGAATTCTAAAAATACTTTTGGCTACAAAACCTATCTAGACCTAATTGTCCCTACTTACGCACAAGCACTTTATATAGAATTTCAAACTGGTTGTTTGAAAGTGAGGAGTTTTACCAGCTATTGGGGAAAAATGCCAGGAACACGTTGTTTGCTTTGTGGTGCAGAGGAAGAGAACCCTACGCATTTTATGTTTGTCTGTGAAGGATTGAAATAACTGAGAATCTGGTACCTTAAACCCCTCATCCTCTTGTATAATATTCGTACGAAACTGGAAAAGTGGGTGTTGTATATTTTGTTTCTAAATATATTCATTTGGCATGGCTAAAGAGGTGTGCCCTAATAGCATCCTTGAAGTAACACACTGGATTGTTCTGTTTAATAATTGTTTTAACACTCTGTGTTTCAAATGCGTTGTACTTTTTGACCGTTATTGTGGATGCATTTGGTTTAATGTTTATGTTTATTGGATTTACATAGCGCTTTAAGCCAAAGTGCTTTACAATATAACAACTGGTACAAGAGTGAGAGAAGCATATTTGCAAACATGAGTCAAGTCACTAGAACAACATGTAGAACAATTTACAAGGAGGAGGGGGAGAGTGGGGGAGCTGGAGGGGGTTCCAGAGTCTGTATTGTGGCCTGGGAGTGGGAGGAAGGGGGGAGGGGAGGGGAAGGGAAGGGGGAGTGATCTGGTGTCCTCAAAGGTCATAAGTGGTATCAGTGGCGATTTTGGGGTCCTGAGGGAGGGGTAGAGGGGTAGGGAAGGGGAGTCGCGCGGGAGTGAAGAAGGGCTTTCAGGGAGGAGCGGAAGGATGAGTAGGTGGGGGTGGAGCGGATGGAGAGTGGGAGGGAGTTCCAGTGTAGGGGGGCCAAGAGTTGGAAGGAGCAGAAGCGCGAGGAAGCACATGGGGCTGGGGGTACAGTGAGGAGGTAGAGGTCTGCTGAGCGGAGAGAGCGGGAGGGTGAATAAAAAGAGAGGAGGGAAGAAAGGTAGGGGGTGGCCAGGTCATGGAGAGTTTTGTAGACCAGGCAGAGGAATTGACATTTCAGTTGTGAGAGGAAGGGAAGCCAGTTGCGTTGAGAGAGAGAGGAAGAAATGGAGTCTTGAGGGCCGAGAAGACATAGAGTACGAATAGAGGAGTGGTAGATGGGTTTTAGGGCAGTTAGGCGAGAGACAGGGAGTCCAAAGAGGAGGGAGGAGCAGTAGAAGAGGCGGGATACAATAAGGGAGGAGATTAGGAGTTTGGAAGCATGGAATGTGAGAGAGGAGCGGATCTTGCGGATGTTGAAGAGGTGGTGGTGACGGTCTTGATAGGTTAGCGATATGTGGATGGAGAGGGAGAGAGAGGAGTCGAGATTGAGGCGAAGATTGCGGGCAAGGGTAGATATGGGGAGGTTGGAAAGTGGATGAAGGAAGGGGTGGAGGGCGAGAGAGTGTTGGGAGGGAAGCAAAGCACCTCAGTCTTGTCAGTTTTGAGGGAAAGAAAGTGGGATGACATCCAGTTTTCTATGGCTGTGAGGCAGGAGGAAAGAGTGTGGTGGAGGTCAGGTGTGAAGAAGGAGAAGGAAAGAAAGAGTTGGGTGTCATCAGCGTAGAAGTGGTGGGAAATGCCGAAAGAGGAGATTACTGGCGAGAGAAGGGAGGTATAGAGAGAGAAAAGAAAGGGTCCCAGCATGGGTCCCTGAGGGACACCATAGTTCAGAGGGAGGCTGGAGGAGGTACGGCCGCCCCAGGAGACAGCGAAGGATCGATTGGAGAGGTAAGAGGAGAGCAAGGAGAGAACAGAGCCTTTGAAGCCAAGGGAAGACAGAGTGCTGAGAAATAAGGGGTTATCTACGGTGTCAAAAGCTGCGAAAGATCAAGGAGGATGAGAATTGACGATTACTTAGCATAGCGAGCAGTAAGGAGAGAGTTGAGGATGTAGGTGAGGGCAGTCTCAGTGGAGTGTTCAGGGCGGAAACCAGATTGAGAGGTGGGGAGAAGGGAGTGGGATGAGACGAATGCAGAAAGTTGACAGTAGGCTAGGCGCTCAAGGAGCTTTGAGATAAAGGGGAGAAGGGAGATTGGTCTGAAGTTGGAGGCAAGAAGGGGTAGCAGAAGGTTTCTTCAGGATAGGGATTATGGTGGCGTGTTTGACAGCTGAAGGAAAGGTGGAGGAGGAGAGACAGGTGTTGAAGAAGGCGGTTAGGTAGGGAATAAGGAGAGGGTACATTTTGGGGATGAGGGAAGTGGAGATGGGATCAGAGGGGGCTGTGGTGGGGTCAGTTCTGGATAGGAGATGGGAGACACATGCAGGGGTGATAGGAGAGAAGGTGGACAAGTTGGCAGAGCTGGGAGAGGGGGAAAAGAAACAGTGGGAGAAGGAAGGAGAGGATGGTCTGGCGAAGAGATAGAATTTTGGATGAGAAGAAGTTAGCAAAGTCAGTGGGAGAGAGGGGAGAGTTAGTGGAAGGGTCAGAAGTAGGAGGGGAAAGAAGGCGCTAAAGGGTCTGGAAGATACAGCGGGATGAGAGGCTTGTGAATGGAGGAGGGAAGAGTAGTAGGAACGCTTGGCAGATGAGAGGCAGGAGTCGTAGAGAGAGGGATATGAGAAATAAGAGGATTGATTGGTCAGAGAAGGGGATTTGATCCAGCGTCATTTGAGGCGTCGGAGGAGGCGGCACATGGACAAAAGGTGGGAAGAGAGCCAAGGTTTGTGTGAGGGGGAAAAGGAAGTAAGAGGAGAGAGTTGGTCAAGACTGTAGGTTATAGAGGAGGACAGTGAGGAGAGGGCGTCATCCGCTGAGAGGGAGGCGAAGTCAGAGAGGGGGGAAGGGAGGGAAAACAGGAGTCGAGGAAGAGAGTAGGGTTGAAGTTGCGGAGGTCACGATGAGAAAAGGAGGGAGAGGAGGCAGCCGATAAGGGGGGGAAGGAGTGAGGGTGAAGGAGAGCAAGGCGTAGTCGGAGAGCGAGTTGGGGAGAGACGATACAAGGGAGGAAGAGTGAGAAGAGAGAAAGATGAGGTCGAGTGTGGAGCATCAGGAGTGGGTGGGGAGGTGGGAAGGGGAGAGAGGAGGTAGGAGTCAAGTAGTGATAGGATAGGAGAGGAATGAGATGTAGATGAGAGAGGGAGGTTGAAGTCGCGAGGACTGAGAGAGGATTAGGGGAGGGAGAGATGAGAGAGAGAAGATGGTCCAGGACTTCATATAAGGATGAGAGGGGGCCAGGAGGTCTGTAGATAATTAAGAAGGAGATTGCTTGAGGATGAGTGAAAGATTTGAAGAGAAATTCAAAGGAAGAGAAGGTGGGCAGGGTAAGGGTAGGGGGATGAGGAAAGGCATTTAGGGTGAAAAATGAGGCCGACGCTGCCTCCGCAACCAGAGAGGCGTGGGGTATGAGAGAAGGAGGAAGAGGGGGTGGCGAGAGATGCAGGGACAGTGTAATTGAAGAGGGGGATCCAGGTTTCGGTGATGCAGAGGAAATGAAGATTGAGTCGGAAGAACAGGTCAAGGGTCGCAGTGGCTTTATTGCAGATGGAACGGGCGTTCCAGGGGGCAATGTTGATGATGCTGGAGGGGTTGGCAGTGGGGAGATGGATAAGATTGGGGCGAGAAAGGATTGTGCGGGGAGGGCCTGGGGGGAGGCGTGAGGAGGGGGTGGACATTAGAATGAGGGGAAGGTAGAGGAAGAGAAGGAGGAGCGTAAGGGGGAGGGAGATGGAGGGAAGCCGACGAAGGGAGAGAGAGATAAGGTGCATAACAGGGAGGGGAAAGGGGTACGCACTGGTGGATGTAGGAGAGGGGAGAGCAGCAGGGGCCTAGGATAGGGATTGCAGCAAGATGCAATCAATGGCAGTTGGGGAGATCAGCAGAGCAGTAGAGCGTCTAGGGGAGTAGACAGCAGAGCGTCCAGGGTGGAGAGGTGGGTAGCAGATGCCAGGAGGAGGCGCAAGGGGCAGGGGCCTGGAACGACAACAGCAGGGATCGAGGGTAGGGGTTGCAGCAGGATGTGATCAAGGGTAGAATAAGGAGAACGGCAGGGCAGCAGAGCGTCCAGGGCAGAGAGCAGCAGGGCGTCCTTGGTAGAGAGGTGAGTAGCAGAGGGCAGGAGGAGGAACAAGAAAGCCAGTCCGGTGTCCTCGGGAGGACTGGGGTGAAAGCGGAGGTGGTCAGGTCCGGTACTGGAGTGCTGGCCAGGAGAGTACTGTCGAAGAAGTAGGTCCGGTTCCTCGGGAGGAGGAGGAGGAGGAGGTGGAAAGTCTCTTAAGTTGCAGCCCAGCAGTGCAAGTAAGGTGGTCATAAGGCAATGGTACCTGCAGGTGGTGAGTTCAGGAGAGCGCCAGGGGCAATGTTGAGGCGGCCCAGCAGGCGGGCGAAGAAAGTCCAGAAGGCGGCTCGAAGGCAGAGCACAAAGGCGCCGACAGCACCAAACACTAGTCGATCCGGCGAGGGACTAGTAAAGTGCACAGTCCTGCAGGTGGTGAGCTCAGGAGAGCGTCAGGGGTAGGGGTGAGGCAGCCCAGCAAGCAGGCAAAGGAAATCCAGAAGGTGGCCCGGAGGCAGAGCTCAAAGGCACAGACCGCAATTGACACTGGTGGATCCGGCGAGGGACTAGTAAAGTACACAGTCAGTCATCAGGTAAAGGCTCCTGCAGGTGGTGGGCTCAGGAGAGCGCTAGAGGCAAGGGTGAGACAGCCCAGCTGGCGGGCAAATGAACACCACCGACAGCACCCGATACTGGTGGTTCCAGCGAGGGCTCAGCAGTGTGCGCAGTTCAGGGAGAGCGGCTGTCCCAGGAGGCAGCCGTGAGGCGATGGTTCCTGCAGGTTGTGGGCTCAGTAGAGTTTTATTTTAGGATAGAAATATTTTAAAGCATTGTAGTGAAGATTAGTGTGCTTAAGGAGTTTTAAAATATTTGAAAATACGGATGTGGTATACTTTGTCCCCAAACATATTTAGTTGGTTGGTTAATACGGTGTACCCTAATACCATCATTGAAGCACTACATTGAATTATTTTAATTGTCCAATCGTTGTTTAACAACCTGTGTCACAAATGTATTCCACCTTTTAACTATTGAAGTGGACCCAGTTCTCTCTGTGCTAGGTAATGATTATGGGATAGGAACATTGTAAAGTATTGTTCTGAAGATGTTTTTGAGCATAACGATTTTTATTTGTTTAACTGTTTGGTAATGTATTAATGATGTGTTTATGCCTAATGGCTTTGTGTCGAATAAAGGTATTTAAACACGAACAACAAAAACTATTCTACCATGATAACCAAACCGATGTCTGATATCGCGACCTTACATGGAGAAGGCCTGCAATCACTGGCAAAAAATCCTCTCAACTGGGTTTAGATTCGTTTGGAGGGTTAGCCATCATCGTTGAATGAAGCATAGACGAAACCCTATTGTGAAAGTCCCAGTTAAAACTTGAAAGTTTTAGAAGTACGTTTAAAAAAAATAGCCTAGCAGTTAAGGGATTAACATGGACAGCATGATTTGGGATACACCCTTCTGAAAAAAGGGGGCATTTTTAAAACACAACAGGATATTCTTCTCGGACAATAGTCTATACAAACCTTGTTAAGAGGAGATAGGAACTGTTGGGTGTTGGGGGTCCTAATCTAATAGGTGTAATCTCTCATAGGTTACTTAGTATATTGGAAAGACTTTAGGGTATAATGCCTGCCGTAGTCCTTCTCTCCATTCTACCAGTGGAATGGTTGTAGGGTCTATGGGTTGTTCTATTATTTGTCCCTGTAATGTTATTTGTGCTGATATTTTTTTATCTCTGTTTCTCTTGAAAATGCCCCCTTTTTTCAGTATTCTTGTCACTTTGTGTGTGGGGTTAGGGGATTGGTTTTATTTAAAACTGTTTTTATTAACATTTTAAATTGCATTCAATACAACAGGTCAAGTGCAAACAAGTAGACCAAGGAAAGAAAAAAAGATAAACACTTAACAACGACCCACCTTGGGGTAACCACCCCCTCCGACCCGCCCACCCTACCTAATCCCTTCCAGGTTATGAGTCCATGCAGCAATGACGCGTCTGAGTATCCCTGATACAACATAAAGCACTTGGTTTACACAGTCCTAATACCATAAAGAGTAAATCCCCAACATGATCCCCCACCAAAGCAAAGATTCTAGTCAGACATTCGGGTTGATAACTCCTAATATGCCACAGACGTGACCACCACATTGTCTTGTGACGATGAAGCCCTCTCACAATTCGATTCATGAGACATGTAGCTTCTGAAGGCCTGCCAGTAGTCCTTGGGTCTACTGTTGAAGGGGAGCGTTTGGTTGTACTGCGTCTCCCTCCGCTCACACATTGACATAAGATTCACCCATTGATGTAATGAAGGAGCGGTAGCCGCCCCCCAAGTGCGTGGAACTAAGTGCTTGCAGGTCCACCCAAGCAAGCACCCATGTTTCTGGAGTAAAGGGGAAAAAGTTTGAATATAAGAACAGGACCAGACCACATGGAAAAAGTTAGCTGGAGTTTGTTGACACCTCTTACAGTTCGAAGATCTGAGTGGGAACAGCTTATGTAGAGAGAGAGGAGAGTAGTACAATTGGTGAAGGATTTTAAATGGATCAAGCGGAATCTATTATTGATGGAGATCGATTTGTTCTGAGCCAGTACAAACCCCATTGAGCCTCAGACAGTGGTCGTGCCATACTGTCTTCCCATTTGACCCTACATGAGGATGAGGGAGAAGACCCAAGCTTACGAGCTAAACTATACAAGGACAAGATCACCTTTCTAGAAGAGGTTGGAGCCACCACGTACTCTAATATTGGGGAAGCCTCAGGGGCATTTGGGAAGTCGGGCCACCTTGATTTCAATACCTCCCGTAGGCGGAAATACAGCAACAGGATAACTGGGGTCCAGTCGCCCCTGGCCTTAAGCTCCTCCCAAGCTATACATTTACCTTGCGCAGCCACATCTCCCAGAGAGTAGATTTGCAAATTCTGAAAATGACGAATAAAGATATGTTCATATGTAAGAGGAATCCCTCGGACCCTACATATAGCCATCATGGGTGAATACCACGGTCCCTTCCAGGCCCAACTTTCTAGTTGATCCCAGGCTTTGAGTGTAATCTCCAAGGGTTCGACCTCTGCCCTCAGGTGACACTCCCGGGAGGCCCATAGGAAGCCTCTAAGATCATCAGTCTGGGCGATCGATCTCTCAAGAAACAAGTGTGGGGAATCATTCATCGGGGACCACCACCAGATTGAATATTGGATCTGAGCAACTAGGTAGTAAAGAAACAAATTAGGGACCTCCAACCCCCCATGGGCATATGGGCTACACAATGTACGCAGGGAGATGCAGGGTCGCTTCCCTGCCCAGATTAGTCTAGACATCAGGGACTTTATGCAGCTCCAGAAGGATGCAGGGGGCCATACCGGGACATTATTAAAAATGTATAAAAGTTTCGGTAGGATAACCATTTTAGAAAGGGAGTTACGGGCTGCCTGGGAAATAGGGAGCCTCACCCATGTGTATACTCTATGTTCCAGGTGCTTCAGGGCGGCAACATAATTCTCAAACAGCAATGTAGGGGAAGTGGACACTCGTATACCCAAATAGCGGATTCCCTGTGGACACCAAGCAAAGGCCTCACCCACATCTTGTGGAGCAACCCCAGCCGTGAGTGGAAGGACCTCGGATTTAGACCAGTTTATTTGTAAACCGGACAACGCACCAAATGTAGATATCTCCTCCATCACAGGCCGTAAGTTGATTCAGGGGGGTTTAATATATAACATGTCGTCCGCATAGAGGGAAACAAAAGAGAACGGATTGTTACTCCGGAGCGGCTCAATGGCAAGGGCGAACACGAGAGGAGAAAAGGGGCAACCCTGCCTAGTGCCCCGGGTAGGGTAAATGGGAGCAGAAGTAAAGAAGGCGGATCCAGTAAAGAAAACGTGGTACCAATGCCCGTGCGGCAGAGGACCTCAAACAGGAAAGGCCATTCAACTGAATCAAACGCCTTCTCTGCATCCAAGGCCACCACTGCAATAGGGACATTGTGTATTAAGGTTAATAGTCTTCAGAGGTTATTCTGAGTAGATGGACCCGGAATTAATCCTGCCTGATCCGGTAGGATCAGAGCTGGCATGTGTGGAAGAAGCTGGTCCATGAGTAACTTCACGAAAATGTTATTGTCGGTGTTTATCAGTGACAGAGGGCGGTATGATGAGCATTTTTTTGGATCTTGATTAGGCTTGATTAGCACCTGTAAAGTGGACATCTCTGCAATCCAAATTGATAAACTGTGCGGCAGGATGTCCGAGGCAGAACAACAGATTGGATCTGGTGAGGACAAGATTGCGGAATTACAACGTGAGGTGGCCTCTATGCAGAAAACGGTCAAAAAGGTGGTCACCAAGAATGATGACCTGGAGGGCAGGTTGAGAAGAAATAACATTAAGATAACTGGGGTAGAGGAGTCCACTTCAATAGATAAGATGGAAGTGTTTGTGGAAAAACTACTCGGAGAGATTTTAGATAACCTGCCGTTTATGGACATGTTCATGGTGGAGCGGGCCCAAAGATCATTAGCGGTTAGGCCGCCTCGAGGGGCCCCTGAGAGGGCTATAATTGTTTGCATCTTTAATTACCGTGACCGAGACACTTTGCTGCGGGCTGCGCAAGCTAAAGGGTCCTTGAGGTGGGGCTCGGCAACTATTAGACTGTTTCCTGATTTCAGTCAGCAGGTGCGGGAGCTACGGAAACCTTTTCAAGCAGCAAAAAACATCCTGAGAAAGAAAAACGTACGGTATTCAATGATGTATCCTGCAAAACTCAGGGTGGAGCATGAGGGGAAAGCTATATTCTTCACGTCATCTGAATAAGCTGAGAGGTTTGCCCAGCAGATTTCAGCTCCGGGAGCGTCATCTGTCCACTCTCCCTATTCGAACTTGTTGGGGCTTGTACCCCCTTCACACCTGTGGTCGGGTCCCAGACCTTCAACAATGTGATCTCTTAGCTCTCAGTTAGATATGGTTCGATACCTAGGCGTGAACAGTGGCATTAAGCCAAGTAATACATATGGTACCCAAGCTTCTTGCCACTGGAAGGCACAGCGGCCGTCAGCTCCCCCCATTGCCCAGCGGCGTTCTATCGGGTTAAGGTGCTATGTTTGTAGGTTGGGGGTGAGGGGTGGATTATGGGGGCCAGTAGGTTGTTGTTTCTGGCGTGGTTGGGGGGTTGGGACCAGTTACGTGTGCACTGTTGTATTCGGGTCAAGTGGTTGGGGGAGGTGGGTTTTCCCTTCCGGGTTCATAATGCACTGTGGGCGTCTCAAATTGGTAAGATACTCCTATAGCCTTACAGCAAGTGATACCTCTGGGGCTCCAGTTCCTTCAAGTGATGTCAATCTTGCCATAACATGACCGCTTCCCTGGGTTCATGTGCCACTGCTAAATCTGATATAATTTTGCTCACGTGGAACATTCGGGGCTTCACCAATGCAAAAAAGACACGTCTCATTTCCAATTATGTGAGAAACACCAGGTTAATGTCCTATGTTCACAGGAGACACATTAGGGGAAGGACCACAAGCTCACTGCCCTGGCAGGTTGGGGTATTCACAGATATGGGTCCTCCTATTCCACACACTCCCGGGGTGTTGCAATATATATACATCGCTCTCTGGAATTTAAACTCCACAGACAGGTGCCGGACGACGAAGGTCGGTTTCTGTTGGTGGTGGGGGAGATTGCAACTATTCATAAATGTTTATGGTCCTAAATATGACTCCCCTGATTTCTTCCAGGCTTGTTCGTAATGCCTATGAACTTTCCCGGGTTACGAGGTGGTTTGGGGGGGGGATTTTAACTTAGCCCTTTCCTCAACATTAGATATATCAACTTCAGCCCTAAGGCTGCCTCCCCGTGCAGCACAAAAATGGCAATCCATTGCGTCCGATTATTCCCTGTTTGATATATGGCAATGACACCACCCCGATGCTCGGGAATTCACGTTTCATTCTAATATGCCTGGGAGTTTGGATAGGATCGATTACATCTACATGTCTCTAGAGCTGTCTCGCGTGGCGGATAGGGCGGGGATTCTCCCCCGCACCCTTTCGTATCACTCCCCGGTACTTGTGAAATTCAAGGGCCCTCCAGCCCCCCAGCCCCAAGCAACTCCACTGGCCTTAATGGATAGAGAGGAGTGATTTTTAGGTGACCCTGTCACAGCGACGAGGTACCGGGAGAGCCCTTGCATGGGCTATCAGACAGGAGAGTCGCTTGGACCCCATACTAGAAGTGGAACCTGCGGGGTGAAAGCCTACCAGGGATGCAGTGGAGATAAATGAGATATTCCGCCAATATCTTGACAGGGTCGCCCTGGGCTGGCTTGATTCGCAGGTGGGAGTGCTCCTTAATGACCCTCCCCCCCAGAAGAAGAATTCCGTATGGTGATAAAGTCTCTCCCGAATGGTAAGGCCCCGGGTACAGATGGGATAACGGCTGAATTATACAAGGCCTTTCCAGATCTACTTATCCCTCACCTATGCAAGATGTTTGAGGAAGCAGCGTCCTCTGGAGTACTTCCGGAGTCCACCCGGACTGCTCTAGTTAGGGGATTGGTTTTGCTAGCTCTCCCTTTTGTTCTATGTGTTAAGAGTTCTGAGAATAAAGGTGAAAAAGGGAGATTTGTGTTACATCAGTGGCATTCTATGGCCTTTTTACAGGCCATAGAATGTCAAATGATAACTATTTGTAGAAGATGAATAGCGTGAAAGCAAATCTTTTGGATATGGTCAATGTATTAAGAAAATGCGTGTTTTGTCCCCTATCTAAATCTGGGCCTAGGAGCAGCATTGTGTTGCTTCTGCTTTCTCCTTTTGGATAGCAGCTACTTGTAAGCAGAGGTTTAACCTGCACTTTTCCTGGTGGCCGGGCATCACTTTTGTGGAAATCTTTATAGGATCACACAGAGGTTTTTTTTCCCTGTAGGCTGCTGTGCTGCCCGCTTGAGAAAACGCACCCTGGGAGGACTCGGTGACAATTTTAAATAAGGGAACCATTCACAGAAAGGTATTTTGACAGTTGAGCTGGGCAAGGAACTCTTTTAACTGAGAAGAACTCAGTGATTGGAGGCTTATGTTCTGTAAATCACATTAAATGTCCCATGAATAGCAGTTTTCTTGTCTAAACCCACTGGGGCTCCCTTTTTTTTTTAAAGTCTCCCCTCTTTTGGGAAATATAAAATTTCGATTCAATAACATACCAATACATCAGGGATTGAAATCAAGTTTGGATAAGCAGGCTCAATGCAGCTAGACGGACATTGACACAGTTCTGGAAAGACCGCAGGGGGCGGGGCGTGTTCATAGGACAGTGGTGGGAAAAAACACGGGAGGCTATGACCCTCCTGCACAATGGTTTCCCACATTAGTATCGTACTTGGACCCCGTTCATCGAGTATGTAAGAGATACAGAAAACCGGTACTATAGGCTGATGCTCCTGAAACAATTTACACTGGTATAAGCGCTGCAAGGAATTTGTCCAATTCATGGAGACAGCAACACCTGGAACTCACCCACTCATAGACCTATATATATCTTCACGACATAGAGATGATTTATTTTTCTTCCTGGGGTGGTGGTGTTGGCTATGTTCAAGCTACTTAAACTTTAATGTTAATGTATTGAATGTTAATTACTCTTAAGCTGGCTCCCCACTGGTCCCAGGAGGATTTTCTTAGTTCTGTAGGTATTTAATAAGAAAGAAAATAGGAAATGGAGATTCAGTGGATTGTCCGTGTCAATTGGGAAGATGCAATGCATGTAATATGGAGGGTTCAAGGGATATTTTGACTGTAAACTGTTAGAAACATATCTCTGTTTCCCAAAAAAAATAAGGTCCTCCTCAGAGGGAGTAGCCTTTTAATAGTGTCCCCCATGTCAGCTCAGGCCTGGCAGCCCTCGGCTAAGGGCCAGAGGCAAAGGGCAGCTCCTACAGAAGCAGCTTCAGATGGTGTCTGCTCGAGAACAGTAAACAAGCAGCTGTCAACCAGCAGCGACGGACAAAGTAAGTGTGGTGTGGACAGGGGGCACAGGAATCACTGTGTCCCACTAATCTGGCCCACCTCTCTCATAGCTTATCTTCCCCTCCACCCTAGAGCTTGCAGCCTGTATGTACCCATCTCTATTTAGCAACTGTTGCCCCATGTAGACTCTCACTGAGTTGTGAACTGTGTTGCCCAGTCATGTCTCACATCTAAGAGAGCTGTTAAAGCTACGGATATCTCACATCTAGGTGGACTGTATTCTAACAGTGCTCGCTAGTCCAGACAGAATTGTGAATACTAGCTCGCACCGGATCTAGACAGAAATGTGCATATTAGCTTGCGTCTCATCTAGACAGAAATGCGAATATCAGCCTTTTGTTGCATCTAGGTGAACTGTGTTAGCTAGCCATTTGTCACATGTAGGTGAACTGTGTTGCATTGCCATATGTCACATCTAGGTGAACTGTGTCGGTCAGCCATCTGTTAAATCCAGGTGAACTGTGTTAGTTAGCCATTTGTCATCTCTGGGCATACTGTGTTGCTTAGCTATCACTCGCATCTGGGTGAACTAGTACTAACACTCAACCCTTTGCATATACCTCTCACATATTGCACTAAATACAAGCAGAACTCCTCAGCACAGCAAAACGCACATACTTCACAACACCGCAACAACAAGACATAGCACGCATAACCTTGCAGAACACCACACAACATCCGCTTCAGAATGTTGCACCAGGCTCAGTGTACGGTCCATCCAAACTGAATCTGCCAACAGCACATCACAGCTCACTTGCTCTTTTCCCACTCCTCCCACTAACTGTACCCTCTTCCCCCCTCCTTATTTTTTCACAGAACCGCTGGAGTGCAGAGAGATCACGCAACTGGTACCTTTGCGCGGTATGAAAACCTTTAACATTAACATAAAAAAGACCTATGTTTCAGACATTTCCTGTGATAGACGATTTATACCCTCTAAATAGAAATAAAGTGCCTCCAAACCAGTAAGGAGTCTTGCCCTCACAAAATCCTGGGCAGGTTCCTGGTAGCCAGGGGTCAAAAGAAAAAGGAATTGATCGGAACAAACAGGTAGTGGTTGTTTACAATCTAGTAGTACACATCAGAATCTCAGAAGGCACCACCCCCTCTTTTCACTTCCTCTAGGAAATGTTAGCAAATAGATTGTTTCCAGCAGGACCTAAATAGCCTGTGCTTAAAGGGAACCAAAACGAAACCTATAGAATGCTTGAAAATATAGTTATTGAATTTGTGCAAATATCAGAGTAAGATGTTCAAAAGCCTTCCAGTACACTTAGTAGGTACTAGCAAATGCTCCACTGTTCAAGAATACCCTTCCATACCGAAAGCACATTTTTACAAGAGCAACACTTTGGGATAGTTCCAAATTGATTAGCGTATGTTGTAAATGCATCAGACATTCGTACACATGAACCCATACCCATTATTCAGCTTTCAAGCATGCTCCAATATTATTTGAAAGATTATACATTTTCAGCACCTGACACAGCATCCTGGACCCACAGGGCGAGAGATCCCAAAGAGCACACTTGCAGGGAAACAGCAGGTATCTGGTCACCATTTTTACCCTGATGAGGTCTTTTTGAAGGTATCCCATTCATTCATCAACAGTAATTACTTTGTAGTAATTTACCACAAAGTAATTACTTGGAAATTACTTTGACAAATATTGTTCTTTTACTTTACAAAATCAACACTATAGTAATTGCTGAGTGCCTATGTTTGGAAATGGTGTACTGTTTTGTGCCTGCGTGAGGAGTCTTCATACTGAAAAGTGAAAGGGTGTCCAGGAAAGAGGCTAAAAAGATAAACGGGGATAGAAGCCATATGTTTGCCGGCTAAAAGGGGGCGTGGCCAGCAGCCAAGCTGTGAGGACGCTGAATTACGGGCTCTTGTTTGATCCGTTAAGTGATATGCCCGATACTGCTTAAATTCGATGCCTGAGAAGAGATTTTCGAACCGGAAATAGTGCGACATTGAAACGCTGTAGCACCATTGCATGAATCATTTTGTGGGCGCTGGAAACACTCAAATTGAGAAGCTGGTTCTGGTGAGCAAGATGGCGGCTGCCATGTTTGGCGAGGCCGAGTGAAGTCATGGTGCGCCCGATGGGAGGAGGGGAGTACCTGCCTGGCCTGGAAGTCCCCTGCTCACTGGTTGACCTGGAGCACGGTGGAGGGTGCAAGCCCCTGGGAGCAAAGTCAGGGAGTGGAGGGGACGCCCGGTGCAGCAGCGGTATGCAGACCGGAGGCAGAGGAGAAGAGGCCAGTGCCCCTGCGGCCGCCGGGGTGTAGGCGGGGGGCCTGTAGAAGCGGACTGGGGGTGCTGCATCAATCTACAGCTGCCCAGCAACGCCGTGAGGTGAGGATCTGTGTGGTGCCTGTGTCGTTGCCGAGTCCCTAGTGCCTGTTATATCTGCGTCTGATATGGATTGAGGCTCCCCCTCAGTTGGGCGATTAGTGTGCGTCACATGCAGTGAGCACAGCTCCAGCGAATTGTTATCCGCGCAGGTGCCATTTGGGTGCTGGATACTCCCCTGGGGCTCATGGCCTGCTTTCTGGCGCTTGCAACACAGTGTCTCCTCCCCAAAGAATAATAGCAAAGAGAAGACTGGGGAAATGTGGCCATTGGAAGGAATACAATCCCAGGTTGATGCCCCGAAAGAAGCCTTAAAAGTCTAGCCTGAGTGAGGGGCAGCTCAGAGGAAGTGTTCAATAAAAAAATAAATATAAAACAACAAAACAAACAGCATAACACTTGAGAACTGTGCGACGCCCCGGCCTGCAATACCCGGACAAGGTAGTGATGACAAACCCTGGCCTCCCCCGCCAGTGAAATAAAGTGCCTGAGGGAGACGGGCTAGCGCGCCCTAGTGCAGTATCAGTGGGCGACCTTGCAGTCCTGTGGAGCCGCAGACGTTGGAGACTGACAGCAGGGTAAGTGCGGTGCCTTGAAGCGAAACACAATCACATTGGGGACAGCTGCCGTTCAGTGACATAGTACCAATATAGATCCTTGCGGCCTTGAGTACCTGCTGGAGAAAGTTGGTGTGTTTCTTCCAGCTGCAGTGTCCTGGTGCGGTTGCTGAGGATACAGTGTACTGGCACACAGACAGTGACACTGGCAGAACACATGCCTGGCTGGTCTGGACGGGGTAAGGCCAAACAGACCACAATGGAGTCCTATGCGTGTGGCGCGGACAACAAGACGGCACCTCAGGCTGGCCACAAGGAGGCAGCGACGTCGGGGCCGTCAGCACAGCAGTGCGGGGTGTACAGCAGGTTCTGTCTGCCATTGCTGCCTTGCAGGCATGCCTGGAGTCTAAAATTGATGCTGTCATGATAGAGGTAGGTCTACTCAGACAGGACGTACTTGCCCTAGCTGATAGGGCTGGAAAAATTGAAGCGCAGGTAGACGACAATACAGCAAGTATCAAGAACATACAATTAGAGGTCAAAGAGTTGAAGTAGAAAGTAAACGTTCTGGAAAACAGAGCGGAGGACGCTGAGGACATGGCCAGGCGGAATACTGTGCAGATACTTGGCCTCCCGGAGGGAGCGGAAGGCGTGGACCCCACAACGCATGTGGAGAACATGCTCCTACAAGAAGTTGGCCCTGGGGCGCTCGCGCAGGGCTTTACAGTAGAGAGAGCACAGAGATCTCTAAATAAGAAGCCCCAACCTGGGGCGCCCCCCAGGCCAATCATTGCCAAAATCATGAACTATAAAGATAGAGAAAATATCCTGCTGTTCTCCAGAAACGGGGGCGTGATCCAAAGGGCATCCGCTACACTAGCCATGTACCCTGACTACACACTCCAGGTCCAAAGGCAAAGGGCTCAGTTGAAGTACATGGTGATCTACCTGGCTTGTCTCAAGTTGCTACACAACAGCAGGTCCCTTTTCTTTGACACCCCAGAAGAGGTGCATCCATGCATGGATGGACATGATGAAAATGGCCTCAATAGCTGAATGACACAGCCATGTAGGTATGGAGATGGGTAGGGACGCAGACTTTATTGGAATGCCCCCCCCACCCTGGGCATAGTGGACCGCTATGGAGAGAAAACGACAATCTGCATGGGGAGCGACTGAGGTGCCCTTTGGAACATTGCATCGCAAGGCGACAGATCTTCCAAAGCAGGAGGGCGAACATCAGCAGAACTTTGTACCCCACTACTGTGGGTTCCCCACACAGATTAAATTGCTGAAACTCCTCCAATTGGATTCACACCTACTAGTTTGACAGTATCCAACTGCTGTGCGCTGACTTGTGCAGCTGGGTTGCTGCATGCGGGTAGAGCGCGAGAAGCGGGTGTGCCTGACCAGGTTGTGTGTTGCTGGGCGATTGTTGTTGGAGGGGTGGGTTTGGGTTGGGGGAAATTTAGGAGTTGGTTTGTTTTGCCTTTGGAAATATCTGAGCCGCCCACAAAGGGTGTTGATGATTAGGGGAACATGGGATGGAACCGCCCCCCACTGTATGGAATGTGCCCTTATGTTTGGTTAGAGAAAAGGGTAAAAGCATCACCCCGTACTGGCCGCCACTATTGTGCAGAAAGCCTTTCCGATCTTACACAGTATGGCGGGTGGCCTGAGGGTAGTAAGCTGGAATTTACGAGACCTCAACAGCTTCATTAAAAGAAATAAGAGTGCTGTCATACTTATGTAGACACAGAATCGGGATCGCAATATTACAAGAGACGACCTCACAACATATGGGCAGAATATGTTGCCCAGGAAATGGGGAGGATACACCTTGGTCTCTACATACTCGGCATATGCCAGGAGGGGGTCTTGATGTAGGTGGCACCATCAGTGCCTTATAAGGTTTTGCAAACTAAAACAGATGATGAGGGCAGAATGGCCCTAGTGCATGGTTTCATTGAAAATAGAGAAAAGTGTATAATCAGTACGTATGCAGCTAACCATGATGCCACTACTTTTTTCCGCTCACTGTTCTCCAGGCTCAGCCCCTACAGAGCCTGGGTCTGGATATGCGTGGCGATTTCAATTGCACCCTCGACCCCACCCTGGACAGGTCTGATATTACATTTCTGAGTCCGTCCCCACCCGCTAAAGCATGGAATAGACTCTTGGAGTCTTTCTAGTTGTCTGACATAACACACGGGGGAAAACGAGATTACTCACCCTTTTCTGCCCTGCATGCAGTACACACTCGACTTAACTATGTGTTTACGGGAACAGAATGTGTGGGTGAATTTATCGGGGCTGATTACAAGGGCTGCATCCTGTCTTATCATGCCTCACTCCTCCTCATATGTCAGAATGTGCCACCCAGGCCACCAATCCCAACATGGAGACTGAGGGGATAGGCGTTGCTGGATGAGACTTTCAAGGAGCATACACGGGAAGCGATTCAACAGTATTTTGAGACCAATACTGGTAGCGTGCCGAGGGTAGGCACGTTATGGGAGGCCTTTAAGACAGTGGTTAGTGGGGAGGCTATAGATGAAATGGATGGTATATAAAAAGATATAGTGCTTGATTTCTTTAGGGCGGAGGCTGCTCTGGAGGTGGGGGAGTGAGAAAACGTGTGTGTGGAAGGGGCGGCCCGGCACCTGCATGAGTTGAGACAGAAATGTATAGCAGGTTAGGAAATGCTGGGCAGGTTTAATTACATCAAATACACTGAAAAAGTACATAAAGGAGGTCACAAACCCGGTAGGATCCTAGCCTGGCTCTGTCGGAGCGAGGTTAAACAGGAAATTATCTGCTCTGTCGAGGATGAGCGAGACGTCACCCGGAGAACGCAAAGTGACATTAATGACAACTAGCTTAGATATTATAGCTCTTTGTACTCTGAGGACACTCCTGCTCGATACTCTGCCCTTGAGGAGTCTCTGTACCTGATTAATCTGCCCCGCCTGAGTTTAGAAGCGGCAGAAGAGTTAGAAACCCCCCCCCACCCGGTCACTGTAGAGCAATTGCAGGCTACGATTAGGACATTGCCTAGCGGCAAATCCCTCGGGCGGATGGCCTGCCCAGTGAATTCTACAAAACTGTTTGCAGATTAACTGGCCCTGCCGCTCCTTGAGATGCTGTTAGAGGTATATGAAGTGGGTTTGCTTCCCTTAAGCTTGAGATGATCAGTTATAATACCTATCCCCAAGCCGCATAATCCTCAGTAGGAGTGTGGCTCTTATAGACCCACGTCCATGGTAAACTTAGATGGTGAAATACTTACTACTGCTTTGCCGGACGAGAAGATTGAGGAAAGTGATTGGAAAGTTTGATACAGTTGGATCAGACCGGCTACGTCCCAGGCAGGAATACCCCATGGAATCCGCGGCACTTGCACTACATAATTGACAGAACTAAGTCCCTGAAGGAGCACTATGCGGTTTGGGGGGTACGGGGTGTGAAGATGTCACATTTTTGAATGTGCTAACATAAAACAATGTTTGCCCCCGACAATGTAGATGCGTAGACCAGTCAGCCATGAAAGGGGATTGTTGTTCTGGAACGTAGGTGCTGAAGGGCAATAGGAGGGAGCATATATGTGGACATGAGGTTTGGGCAGGACGCAAAGGCAACGGTTGAAGTTTGGGGGGCAGGAGGTGGGTTATTCACCAAAGAATTTTGGTTGTTTTTGGTTTAATTACGCCATGTATGATGTCAAATATTTAATGCATATGCTGTAAGGAAAATGGCTAATAAAAATTGTTTTAAAAAAAAAAGGGAGCGGGGAGATGGTGATAGCTGAGGTGCATGGTGTTCCAGTTAAACATGGAATGTAAATCAAGTTTGCACAAGGTTATCGGGGCACATTTAAAAAGGAGTCTGTAGATTTGGGCGAATTGTTTTGAGGTCAGCTTTAGGCAAATGTATTTATCAATTACTCCTCTGCTGCTCGATTTTATTATTTAACTGTATCCATTAAACATACATCATCATAACAACACACTTGAGAGACTTCCTTTTAATAACTCCTGGCTCAGGAGTGAAGCTCCTGACACCCAGGAGCTACTTTCAACTACTGCTAAATGATAACCAATTTCAGCCACTGGACACCTCAACAACCCCTTGCCCTTGGTCTGCCCACTTTTTTGTGGCTTTTGACATTCATATTCCATCTCGCTGTGTTCCTCCTCGTCTTGCCAAAACACATTAACTTTTTGCAACCTTGAGAGTCAGGCCAGCGGCTTTTGCCTCTGTTATTCAACTTAAACCTAATCACATGAATGATCTTTCAAATGTCTCTGACCTTGTGTCTCTTTATAATCTTGCTGTTACCACTACTATCGATTCTCTTGCTCCATCCAAATCTAAATCAGTTAAACAATACATTAATAAAAGTACATGGTTCTCTGATAACTTCTTGCGCAAGGAAAAAAGTATAGCTGACAGATGCTTGCGTAAGCAACCATCTCCTCAGAATAAATCTCAGTATTCTATGGCTGTGATGCGTTATGCGTGTTATAAAACTGCGATCATTGAGGGTTGAAAACTGCCTTTGGCGCACATATTAACTCAAAGAAATCTGATACTAAGGAGCTCTTACCATCCTTAAAGAACTTGAGGGAAAAAACATCCAGGATACTTGCATTGTTAAGGGTAATGCTTGGTGCTAGAAGATTAGGGATGCCATGATGGCCAAATTATAGATGCATCGTCTGTCACGATTCCTAGCGGGACACAAGCGCACACCATTGGGGGCAAGCATGATAACATGGGTGGGTCATGGACATCCAGGGTTGCTGGCTGGCGAAAACATCACTTTGCCCATATAGTCCGCCTTCACCAAGATGGCCGCTAAGGTAAGATAGTGTGTCAAAAGCAAGATGGCCCCCAGGCAGCCCATATTCAAGAATCCTTAGTGGTCTAGTGGTGCAGGGTGTAGCCCAGGGTGTATAAAACCTCACCCTGGACCACACCCGTTGCTTAGCCTTTTTTCCGGCTGATTCGCAAGCAGCGTAATACTTGCTGCCCAGTCGGTTCCATGTGCTGCTGCTTTTTTACATCACCGGTCTTCTGCTTACCTGATCCTGTAAAGTGAGAGTCTTCCAGCTTGATCCGCATACTTACCACAACTTCAATTGGGCTCTTCGATTCTTCCGTAGCATCTAGCAGCACCCTGGCTCGAACCGCATATTTACCATGGCTTAATTTGGGCTCTTCGTTCCTCTGCAGCATTCCGCAGCACCCTGGAAAAAAGAAACACAGTAAGCATTATTTCTGGACAGAAACAAACATGCTCCCACACAGACTCACTTACTTGCTGTTGCACTTCATCCGTCCCTCATCGAACAGTAAACGCTCAATGCGCCGGTTATCTTCAGTGCAGCCACAGTCAGAAGGCACTGCATTGCAGATCCGAAAAGACACGTGGAACCGGAAAGGCAAAAAGGTACACATTACAAAGGACCTAACAACGTGCTCCACACAGCGCTATTCGCTAAAGACCTGAACTCGGATGCAGAGCAAAGAAGGACATTACAGCGAGCAAAGCAAAGAAGGACATTACGGCACGCAAAGCAGGACACTCACCTTTCTAAAAGGCATCACGTGTGCCGCAGCTGGACTGGGCCACAATCACCAGTGAGGAAACTGGAACGCAATGCTTTCTTGATGTTCTGCATACAGATTTGGTATCAAGGTGCGCTGATCCCTAGACCTACCAGTCAGCATACCCTGGGGAAGCAAGGGGAGGTGGGTGGGAAGTAGGAGATTAGGTCCTCATGTTCTATTTTTGTTCGCCTATAGGTTTGCCCAGGGTGTCCATCATCAACCCCACTACACAGAAGAACCATACCAAACCACTCCCAACTGTACTGTACTCTGGGCAGTTGCCTAACAGCAGAGCAGTGGGGGGAGAGTGGCTTGGGCTAAGCATCCCACTGTCGAGAACCACACTTCCGGCGGTCCAGCCCAGGCACTCCTGCAGAGCACCAGAGGTAAGCGTTACATCGTCTTAATATTCATAACAGTCTTGATCGCAATTCCTTATTCAACCTTTTGCAGGTTTGCCCAGGTTCCATCATTCCTCTCAAATCCATTGTTCCTCATTTCTTCTTTAGCCATGTCTCTGAAAACACTATAAGGGAAATTATGAATAACCTCAAGCCGACAGCATGTAAGGGAGACACCAGTCCTGCATCTATTATTAAATCCTGTGCTGACTCTTTAATACCGCTCATTACCAGGATTATTAATGCCTCTTTTGGTGCAGCCTCTGTACCCAGTGATCTTAAACAGGATTGGATTACCCCTTTCTGAAAGAATCTATTGACCCACTAATCCCCTCCAACGGCATGCCTATTACCTGCAACCCCTTTCTGCTTAAGATTCTCGAGAGGGTGGCTTATTTGCAGGTTCAGCACTTTCTGGAAACTCAAGTTTTCGCAACATGTAACCAATTGTTAATTTACTAGCGCCCAGATACCCACGGGTCAGGCGCGCTATATAAATAAAATAAACAGACAAACAAACATAATATCCTGAGCATTAATCAATTGGGCTTCTGAGCACGCCATGGTATTGAAACTGCCTTGATTGATCTTAACACTAACATCTCCAGTATCATTGATCATGGTCATACCGAACTCTTGATGCTACTGGATTTATTGTCTGCTTTCGACATGGTTGATCATTCCATCCTGGTCGATAATTTCTCTCCATCTGTCTCGGCTTGGGTCAACTTGTTTCTTTCCAATAGACAAGCCAACGTCTTTGAAGATGATGCTTCTGCACTTCCTACTTCTCTTGATTGCAGCGCCACCCAAGGATTTTGCTTATCTCCCACCCTTTACAACAGCTATGCTCTACCTCTGTTCAATCTTCTTGATCCTATGGGCCTGAACTATAGTAACTATGCCAGAGATATCCAGATACTGTTACACCTATCTGGGGATTACGACAAAGACTCCCTGGCTATTAATCAAGTCTATTCCGGTTTTCAGGATTGGATGGCTACCAACTCTCTTGTACTGAACAACAAGAAGACCGAGCTGCTCATCCTTGGTACTAATCAACGTATCAAGTAGTAAAATGCCCACTACTGCTCTTTCTCAATCTCTGGCTGCACTATTAAAGTAGCCGAAAAAGTTAAGACACTGGAATTCATTCTGGACTCTGAACTTTCTATGACTCCTCATATCAACAAGCTTAGATCCTCTAGTGGATATTATGTTGGAATACTCATAAAATGCAAGTTATCCAGAACAGCATGGTAGGTATTGTTTGCAATCTTGCCTGAAGGGATCACATTACTCCTGCCAGGCAGTCTCTACACTGGCTTCCTGTCCAGGCATGTATTAAACACAAGATTCTTACTTAAACACATAAATGCCTTTAAGGCTCTGATCCTGTCTTTCTCGCCAGTCCCATCACACATTCTATTCCTAGGCGATGTCTTCGCTCTAAGGATTCCTTTCGGCTGGACGTGGGTCGCTTCAAGCTGCAGCGCAAAAGAAATTCCATGTTTGATTTTGCTGCACTAACTCTATGCAACAGACTGCCTTTCTTTCGTCGCTACCTTTCTTCCACCTCATGTGTCAAAAAAGCTGTTAAGACCTACTTATTTGCTCCTGGCTAGATTCTTCTTTTTCTTCTTGATCTGACCTTGATTGATGATTTCTTTTTTATGTTCTGTGATTTCTCGCTTTCTGTTCTTTCTTCTTTTCCCCTTTAGCAGTCTGAGGGCCATGGTTGTGTGTGCGCTTTACAAATAATAAATAATAGGTCTGCGTTCCATCTCATGGTTATTACTAACTCCATATAAAGTGGAGCCGATGGGGTATTTTTAGGTACAGACAGACATTTCTTTAGAAATATTCTTCTGTCTCTATCGCACTTAGAGCCAAATGCCACCATAATTCAGCACCATACAAAGTAACCAATCTTGCCTGGGCTTTATAAAGCTCAACTGCAGGCAAGATTGTGTTTCCTCTGTAAATATTAGGAAACTTAGGTATGACACAGATTCTAAGAGCCCTTACAGTACGTATGTTAACTGTACGTTGCTGCTGCTTCCAATTCTATATAATCCAATCCTGAGTTTATCAAAGAATTCATCAATTTTGACAAAATCACCCTTAAATTTAAAAATGACATTAAGTACTTTTAATCTGTGACAAGTCGTAGATACTGTTTTTGACGTATTAACATTCAAACTCTGATTGTCACAAAACTGTTTTAAAATGTCTAATTGTTTATTGATTCCCCTCTGGGTGTTTTAAATAAGAGCAACGTCATCAGTGTATAATAAGATGCCAATTTTCCTTCCATTAGGGTGGCCATCACAGTCTTCTTTTTAGATGTTCCAAGCCATTTCATTGATATAGAATAAAACTAGAAGGGGGGCGTGTGGCTAGGCATGCCATTATGAAGATCGCTTCCTGAGTGTCTCCGGCGTTGAGAGGGCAGAGAAGAATGCCTTCGCTTTCTCCTGGCATCCTAAATGAAATAAGGAAGGCAGGAGGTTGATCCAGAGCCCTACAGCGATATTCAGATGTAATTTGGTGCTACGTGGTCGCATGTGCCCCGAGGATTGAACCTGATGGTATGCAGCATGCTTGTCGAAAAGATGGCAGCCCCGGTTTGGGCCTGGCAATGAAGGGGAAGGTGCATCTACTTGGCGGCTCCGACTGGTGCGTTGTGTTGGAGCCGCCTCCTACGAGACCTGTGATGGGGTAAGAGCTGTCAATCCATCAGCGGGCTGCCCCCGGCGAAGTCCTGCCTGAGCGGTGGGGCTGTGAGGCGGGGGCTGGGACCGGGGTCTGGGTCAGAAGTACCCCCGGGCCATAGCGGCAATGATTGGGTGCCTGGAGTGGGTCTGGCGAGTCTGGGGTGGGCTGCAGCCCCCAGAAGCATTTTCCTTCTGGCATCGGCATCGCAGTGCCTGGGGTGTGGTGTGCGGGAGCATGGCCCCATCTGACTGTTCTGCCCACATTGGCTGCACCTCAGAGTTGCTTTACGCTAGCCTGGCAAGGCAGGTTGACTTGCTGGGGCTCCTCCTTGAACTGGCACAGGAGCGCTGGTCTCCCGCTGATGAGGATCTTTGTTGAAAGGCGATTGGGGAAAAGTGCAGGCAGCACTGAGGGACAGCCTGCGTGAGTGTGGAGGATGGAGGCTCGGGGAGGCAGGGCCACCTAGTGATATTGGTAGCCACCCTGCTGCAGTGCAGTGACTGGGGCTCACTGTTCCTTCTACAGCATACTCCAAGGTATTGGCAACATTTTGTGATCACACTGCAGTGGACACAGTGGATTTAATTTGACATTTTAGCAGTCTGCTTGCTGTATTGAGCCCCTGATGCTCACCCTGAGGTGGGTGGTGGACATCGCCTGGTGGAATGCCGTCCTCATTGCTTGCTTGGTGACCTTGGCACATCTCACTCTACGCCCCTGCTGTGGGCAGGATGTTTTGGTAAGGGGGTGGAGGAGTTGACTCCAAGCTTGTTGTTCTCCCTAGCTACAGTGGATCCTGGGCCCTATCTGCATCCTCCTCTAAAGCTCTGCCATACATTCCCCCCATATTGAGGTTTTGCCACTGATGCCGACACTTTTG
Organism: Ambystoma mexicanum; assembly: GCF_040938575.1. Classification (NCBI taxonomy): domain Eukaryota; kingdom Metazoa; phylum Chordata; class Amphibia; order Caudata; family Ambystomatidae; genus Ambystoma; species Ambystoma mexicanum. Next base: position 787,978,002 of record NC_090935.1, on the reverse strand, counting down.
CTTTGGGAGTACTGTTGGCCAGCTCTGGGCCTATTGAGTGAGTGCTTTGCCTGGTTTGACAATGTCCTATAGCATACCCTTTGTCCTCTGGTGGGGCGAACTTACAGGACATATGGGCTGTATCGGCTGCTGCCTCCTAGCTTTATCATGGCTAAAACTCAGAAAAAAGGGGAAAGCAGGGGGATATTGCTACAATGCTGCAGTCCACAGACAAAAGCAAGCGCACTGAGGTTGTAACGGCCCAGGTCTATGGGACCGACCCCCACCTAGCTATGTTCACACAGGGTTGCTGGTGGTACTCTTGTTCAGAGAGGAATTGCCATTGCATTTCGGTGCTGGACTGCCCATGTGGGTGGGACAAAGACTGATATGCAAATGGATATTTCCCATCTGTGAAAGGTACAGTGAGCAAAAAGCATGTGCTGCAAGCTGTCATGATCTCTGCTTCAAAAAGATCAGGACTTGCCCGACTCCCTTGGAAGCAGACCCATAACCCCGGTTCCGAGTGCCAGCCAGTCCCAATTGGGACCTTTTGGACCCTGTCCTGGCGCCAGTGGCACCAGGCTCATAAAGATGCCCAGTCCCAGCGCTAGAAGCGCCGGGCTCATAATGCTTGGGTGGACTTACCTGCAGCAGACCATGCTGCTTACTTACCTGCCAGTTGAACCCCTTATCCTCTTCTGTTTGGGACTACTTTTCCTGTTGGGTGGGGCAGGAGCCACTCCCTAGGTTCAGAACACTGGAACTCTTCTGGAAAGCAGGAACTCTTTTCTTACCTAGGCGTGGCTGTGGAAGGAGACACCTAAGCACTACAGGAGACTATTTAAACCTCACCCGATGGATGAATCTTGCTTTGCGTTATTCTGCATTCTCTGCAGCAGAACGCTCATCGTGTCTTCTGCTTCTGATCCTGGGCCTAAGGGAACAAAGGCTTACCATCCTGGAATCCAGTCTTCAGCAGCACCTGTAAAGACAAAGAAAGAACAGGTTAGCACTACGGTCTTCAGTGGCAGCGCATCTCTTACCTGGTCCATCGGCTGTCACCAACGCCTCGCGCTGCATTCCGGCATCTGAAAGACAAAGGCTTACCTACTCTTCGCATGCTCCGGAGGTCTTCGCACTGCATTCCGGCATCTGAAAGACAAAAGCTTACCAGCTCTTCGCACGCTCCGGAGGCCTTCGGCGCTGCATCCCGCATCTGAAAGACAAAAGAAGGTGCGTTTAAAGACATTGGGCAACTTTATTACTCACGTGCCATTACTCCTTCCCACGCCGAATCCAGTGGGTATTCCAGCACCCTTCAGCTTCTCTAAAGCTCCGAACTTGTACCTGCAAGATAAAAGGGACAGTTAGTGCGCATCGTGAAGCAGGCTACAAGCGCTTACTTACATGCTTCCAGGCGCTTCTATTCCTCACGCGGGTTCTATCCTCAACTCTCATCAGCCCGCCATCCGCCATCGCCGGAACCCTGCAAAACAAGAGATATCATTACAAAAGACTTTTAAGACATTTGAAGTGCCCAGAACTTACCGTTCGTGCAGTTAACGACGGACAGCAGTCCTCTGAGGTCAAGAGGCCTGCACCCTTATCCAGTGAAGAAACTGGTTACGGCACCCTGCCCCGAGGCAGATGGAGAGCTCGGCGTTCACTTACCTAAGGTGAGGGTGTTAACCTTTGGGGTTCTACAGGAGAAGAGAAAGGGAAGAGGAGAGAGGCACCCAATAACCCCAGTTCATTAATCCCATATTTTCTATCTGCAGACATCTTACTCTTCGAGTCAGACATACAGTGCACAGAGGTCCAGCCCAAAGAGCCAACCGTGTGTTACACATCACCTTTGAAGATACGGCATTCACCCAGTCAAGACCGGCGCCTCTGCGGGAATCAGGTGAGCGTTACAGAACGCAAAGCCTATCGCAAAACTCCCACCCAGGCGCTATGGAAACCTCGGATACCGACCAGCTAGCCCAGTTACTTGGGGAACTAAGAGCAGAAGTGCATGCAGCCCGTCAGGAAACGAATGCTCTAAGAAGGGAACTGATTATTTCCAAGGAGCGAACAGACGATCTCGCTAGACAATTGCTACAGTCACAAGCCGGACAAACTCTGTTACCCGCATCAGGGGCAAATCTTCCTTCAACATCCTCTACGAACCCAGTGCAGATCAACCTACCTGGGAATGTACCTCTGGCTCCGCCCGAACGATTTTCTGGTGACCCAAAGAGGTTTGCAGTATTTATTAATCAGTGCCGGTTGCACTTCTTATGCCGGCCAGCAGCCTTTCCAACTGATCAAGCTAAGGTAGCTTTCGTGCTTTCGTACCTTAGTGGCAATGCGGCAGACTGGTCGATCCCTCTAGTTAATCAAGATGATCCGGTTCTCCATGATTTTCAAGCTTTTCAGCTCAGTATGGAAAAACTGTTTGCAAGACATTCACAGTGAGCTCCTTTCATTGCGACAGGGTAATCAAGACCTTTTGGCTTATATTGCGTCTTTCAACAGACTGATAGTGGAAACTCGATGGCCTGAGGACAAAAGGATTACGCTGTTTTATAGAGGTCTACGTGGAGAGCTCAAAGATGTGTTAGCCCAAGTAGTGAATCCCCCGCAAGACTGTTCGGACTATATTGACTTAGTCGTTCAAATTGACCACAGACTGCAGAACAGGAAGGCCGATCGTTCCAAGTTTGATGCTCGAGTATTTTCCAAACCACCAACTCCTACCAAAGGAGTAGACTCCGGGGAACCCATGCAAATAGGGGGCCTGAAAGGACCACTAACACAAAAGGAGCGGGAAAGGAGAAAACAGCTGCAATTATGCCTCTATTGCGGAAACTCGGGGCACTTTCTTCGAGACTGTCCGGTGAAACCAGCCAAGAAGGCAGTAGGAGCTGCAGTTACCAGGGTCACAAACTCTGAGCAGGGAAACGACCTCGCCCGACAAGAATAGAGGTCCTCTTGCCGAGCGTTAAAACCAGTTCCGTGACCTCGCATTTCGTGATACCTATGGTCCTCATTAGCCCTGAACATCCGGATCGATTACATGCGATTGAAGCTTACGTCGACAGCGGTGCCATCGGCAATTATGTGGATCATGAAATGGTTTTGAGGATGAATCTGACTCTTTGTCCAAAGGCTGTAAAGGACGTCATTACTACGGTGGATGGTACGGAGATAGCCTCCGGACCAGTAACGCATACCACCCAAGAAGTGACGCTAGTAAGTCAAGATGGACACCATGAGAAGATCGTGTTCGATGTGATCAAGGCCCCTCAGTTCCAGATTATTCTAGGAATTCCTTGGTTAGAGAAGCACAATCCTCAGATCGATTGGCGAGCAAGAACGGTTCAGTTTCCAGAATGTGTCTCTACTTGTCACCCTCGACCTGGCGTTGCACCGGCAGCAATTTCCTCGGAGGCTCCCCAGTTACCTCCTGAATACCTAGAATTCCAAGATGTTTTCCGGAAGGATCAGGCTAACTCTCTACCTCCTCATAGGTCTTATGACTGCCAGATAGACCTGATACCTGGATCTACTCCTCCTTGTAGTAGAATTTATGCCCTCACCGAGCCTGAGAATCTTCACCTCCGACAATACCTGGATCAATACCTAGCGAATGGGTTTATTCGTCCTTCCAAGTCCCCTGCTTCCTCAGCTTTGTTCTTCGTTCCAAAAAAAGAAGGGGACCTTAGAACTTGTATAGATTATCGCGCCCTGAACCAGATCACCGTTAAGAATAGATATCCGTTACCTTTGATCCCTGAACTCCTGGACCAAGTCAGAAAAGCATGCATATATACAAAGCTGGATCTTAGAGGAGCCTACCACTTGGTACGAGTAAAAGAGGGCGATGAATGGAAGACGGCCTTCCGCACCAAGTATGGGCTATTTGAATATCAGGTCATGCCCTTCGGACTTTGCAATGCCCCGGCCGCCTTTCAATATTTTATGAACGATGTCCTCAGAGAGCTCATAGATGTGTGTGTTGTTGTTTACATTGACGACATCCTCGTTTATTCTTCATCGGAAACTGAACATCGGAAACACGTGAAAATGGTCCTCGAGAGATTGCGTCAACACAAACTTTTCGCTAAGTTGGAAAAATGTGTTTTCAACGTGACTGAAGTTGAATTCTTGGGATTCATATTATCACCTAGCGGAGTGCGTATGGATTCAAAGAAGGTTGATGCAATTCTCAAATGGCCATCGCCATCCTCCGTAAAAGGTGTTCAAAGCATGTTATGCTTCGCTAACTTTTACCGCAGGTTTATCCCCGAATTCTCTCGAATAGTCCAGCCCATCACCGCCTTGTTAAAGAAAAACAAACGTTTTGAATGGTCTACCGAGGCGGAACAAGCTTTCCAGAATTTGAAGACTAGATTTATCTCTGCACCGATCTTAAAACATCCTCGCCCAGAACTCCCCTACATCGTTGAAACTGATGCTTCGAGCCTTGCCATGGGGGCAGTTCTATCACAAAAGGACCCAGTAACCAATCAGTTGCATCCCGTGGCATTTTGGTCCCGCAAATTCTCGCCTCCTGAAATCAATTACACTATTACTGATAAGGAACTTCTAGCTATCAAGTCCGCCTTTAAGGCTTGGCGGCATTATCTTCTGGGGGCCCGACACACCGTTACTGTGATTACAGATCACCGAAACCTGCAATATTTGAAAACCGCAAAAGCTCAATCCTCTAGGCAACTCCGTTGGGCACTATTCTTTGCCGAGTTTGACTTCATAATTACCTATCGACCTGGTACAAAAACGGTAAAGCTGATGCCCTTTCTCGGATGGGAGTGGAAGAACATTTGATCAATCCTAAACCTGTACCTATCATTCCCGAACAAAGAATTCTAGGTGTAATTGCCACACAATCCATAGAGGAAGTTAAGGATAAAGCCAGGCTACTGGTAACTCCAGCAGCCATACAGAATTGGCATCTGCAGGGAAAGGACTTTACGGTGAAGGACAACCTATTATATTTCCAAGAACGGTTATACCTGCCCAGCACAGATTTACAGAAAAAGGTAATCTCTTGTTATCACGATTCTTTAATGGAAGGACATCCTGGTATGACCAAGACCTCGGAAAAGATCAAGCGCTACTTCTGGTGGCCGTCTTGAAAAAAGATATCAGAAACTTTATAATGTCCTGTGGAGTATGCGCCCAAAACAAGAGTCAAAAGGAAAAACCAGCCGGCCTCTTACGCCCTATTGACATCCCGCCTCGCCCTTGGCATACGCTTTCTATGGACTTCATCACCCATCTACCTCCATGCTCCGGATACAATACGATCCTGGTAATCGTGGACCTATTCTCCAAGATGGCGCATTTCATTCCACTCAAAGGCTTACCAACAGCAGCAACTCTGGCCCGAGAATTTCTCAAAAACATCGTCCGACTGCACGGTTTTCCTTCAGTTCTAATTTCGGATCGAGGTAGTCAATTTATTTCTCATTTTTGGCGAAGTTGCTGTCGGTCGGCTCAAATTGATGTGAGACTTTCGACCAGCCACCACCCTCAAACCGACGGACAAACCGAGAGGACCAATCAAACTCTGGAACAGTATTTACGCTGCATGCTGCAACAAACTGAAAAAACTTGGAAAGATATCCTTTGGATAGCCGAATATGCCTACAATAACTCTGTCCACTCGGGAACTGGGAAGACCCCGTTTTTTCTTTTATACGGTAGTCACCCTCGAACCTCGGAGTTGGATCCACTCCAAGATCTTGGAACACCAGCAGTAGACCACCTGCATTCTACAATCACCCAAGCCTTTAAGGAAGCCGTTTCTCACCTTCAAAGGGCTAAAGAACAATACAAGAAAGGAGCAGACCAACATCGGAAGGAAGCCCCCCAATATCAAGTAGGAGATCAAGTCTGGTTATCCACCAAATATCTACCTCTAAAAGGACCACGCACATTCAACCCAAGATACCTTGGTCCCTATTCCATCACTACCATAGTAAATCCAGTAGCGGTCAAGTTGGACTTGCCCCCTCACATGAAGATACATCCGGTCTTCCACGTCTCTCTATTAAAACCCGTGCAACCTCAAACCCGACTAACTACATCTCCAAAACCTATTCTAGTTGATGGAGAACTCGAGTTTGAAGTCAAAAGCATCCTGGATTCCAAGATCTCCAAATCTAAACTATTTTACCTGATTGACTGGAAAGGCTACGGTCCCCAAGAAAGATCCTGGGAACCTGCAGAATATGTCCACGCGCCTCGTCTAATCAAAAGATTTCATCGAACATTTCCTAACAAGCCCAAACCCCCGGAGAAGCCCGGTTTGGGAGGGGCCTTGAGGGGGGGTGCTGTCATGATCTCTGCTTCAAAAAGATCAGGACTTGCCCGACTCCCTTGGAAGCAGACCCATAACCCCGGTTCCGAGTGCCAGCCAGTCCCAATTGGGACCTTTTGGACCCTGTCCTGGCGCCAGTGGCACCAGGCTCATAAAGATGCCCAGTCCCAGCGCTGGAAGCGCCGGGCTCATAATGCTTGGGTGGACTTACCTGCAGCAGACCATGCTGCTTACTTACCTGCCAGTTGAACCCCTGATCCTCTTCTGTTTGGGACTACTTTTCCTGTTGGGTGGGGCAGGAGCCACTCCCTAGGTTCAGAACACTGGAACTCTTATGGAAAGCAGGAACTCTTTTCTTACCTAGGCGTGGCTGTGGAAGGAGACACCTAAGCACTACAGGAGGCTATTTAAACCACACCCGATGGATGAATCTTGCTTTGCGTTATTCTGCATTCTCTGCAGCAGAACGCTCATCGTGTCTTCTGCTTCTGATCCTGGGCCTAAGGGAACAAAGGCTTACCATCCTGGAATCCAGTCTTCAGCAGCACCTGTAAAGACAAAGAAAAAACAGGTTAGCACTACGGTCTTCAGTGGCAGCGCATCTCTTACCTGGTCCATCGGCTGTCACCAACGCCTCGCGCTGCATTCCGGCATCTGAAAGACAAAGGCTTACCTACTCTTCGCATGCTCCGGAGGTCTTCGCACTGCATTCCGGCATCTGAAAGACAAAAGCTTACCAGCTCTTCGCACGCTACGGAGGCCTTCGGCGCTGCATCCCGCATCTGAAAGACAAAAGAAGGTGCGTTTAAAGACATTGGGCAACTTTATTACTCACGTGCCATTACTCCTTCCCACGCCGAATCCAGTGGGTATTCCAGCACCCTTCAGCTTCTCTAAAGCTCCGAACCTGTACCTGCAAGATAAAAGGGACAGTTAGTGCGCATCGTGAAGCAGGCTACAAGCGCTTACTTACGTGCTTCCAGGCGCTTCTATTCCTCACGCGGGTTCGATCCTCAACTCTCATCAGCCCGCCATCCGCCATCGCCAGAACCCTGCAAAACAAGAGATATCATTACAAAAGACTTTTAAGACATTTGAAGTGCCCAGAACTTACCGTTCGTGCAGTTAACGACGGACAGCAGTCCTCTGAGGTCAAGAGGCCTGCACCCTTATCCAGTGAAGAAACTGGTTACGGCACCCTGCCCCGAGGCAGATGGAGAGCTCGGCGCTCACTTACCTAAGGTGAGGGTGTTAACCTTTGGGGTTCTACAGGAGAAGAGAAAGGGAAGAGGAGAGAGGCACTCAATAACCCCAGTTCATTAATCCCATATTTTCTATCTGCAGACATATTACTCTTCAAGTCAGACATACAGTCCACAGAGGTCCAGCCCAAAGAGCCAACCGTGTGTTACACATCACCTTTGAAGATACGGCATTCACCCAGTCAAGACCGGCGCCTCTGCGGGAATCAGGTGAGCGTTACACAAACTCTCATCTCAGAACAGGTTATCATGCCATGTTCTTTCTGGAGAGGAGTGCCTGCTACCTTTTTTGACATGTTCACAAAGATGTCTAAAAAGTCTGACCTGCAGGACCTGTTGGCCGAAATTCATGAAGAAGTTCACAAAAGCATGAGGAACTCTCCCACAAGATCCTGGCGCTTGACAAAAGAGTTCGAGGCAGAGCACAGGGTATCAGAGGTAGAGGATACTCTCTGTGAGCAGTTCTACAGGGTGGGTGAGTGCTCTCCTCGGCTTGAGGCTTTGGAGGCCCGCTGTGAGGCCCTGGAAGATAAACAGGAGTATGGGGAAAATCGATCCCAAAGAAATAATGTCTGAATCTGGGGCAACTCTTCAGCGGTGCAGGATTAAGACCTACCCAACTTTGTGGCTGACCTCTTTCGCTCCATTCTTGAACTGCTGGAGGACCAGGAGATTGAACTTGACAGGACTCATCGGGCCAGATCTCGTACCGCCCTACCCCAGGACAGGCCTGCGGATGTGCTGTATTAGGTTAATTTCTTTAAACTTAAGGAACGCATAATGGTCGCAGCTAGAACCTTGTCTTCTATCACTTTTCGCAACATGTTGCTCTCCCTATACCACGATTTGGCGTCAAGGACCTTGTTCAACCGAAAGGCACTGCGCCCGCTGACTTGGTGGTAACATACAAAGGAAGTGCCCTATAGGTGGGGCTTTCCTACCGCTCTCCCATTTCACTCATCGGGGAAGGCACTGGGTAGTACAAACACTGAAGAAGTTGACAGCCTGCTGAATCTGGAGAGAGTGGGTGGGGGCAGAGGGTGAACAGTATTCTATTCGGGGAGCTGTTCCAGCACCCTCGCAGAAATGGAGCATGGTGGGCAGCGGGAGGCGTGTGAAGGAGCCAATAAGAAACACTTGAATACCCTGTGGTTTTGAGTGGTTGTTTGCCGCGGGGGGGCTCCCTGGAGATTAATCTGTTGGGGTGCTTTTGAGGATCAAGTTGATCAGTTGTTTGGGCTTGTATTGGAGTGCAAGGGTGGTGGTGGGGGGGCAGTGTCCCCTGGGATTGTGGCTCTTTTCCGCCCTCGAATTCCGGTCCCCGACAAAGTTTTCAGATGACTGGAAGTCCCTCATGTTTGAGCATGGTTGGGGGTTGGAGTAATGGGGGATGGAGGGTTTGTTTCTAAATGTTTGTTGTGGGTGGACAGTTACTTTATGCAAATAATTTGTGGGCAGGTCAGGTGGTGGCGATAGGGGGGGGGCATCTTGATTTGCAAGGGGAAATGTTGGGTGATGTAGTAGTTGATGCCGAGTGAGAGGACCTCATGGTGATGGGCACATGGATCGTACAGGGCTTGAATTCCCTTGTGAAAAAGCACATGGAACGTATAGGGCTTGAATTCCCCTATGAAAAGGAAGTCCGTGTTGGGCACACTAAGGGACATGTATCTCTCCATTGTGTTCTACAGGAGACCCACCTGCTTGTGTAGGATGAGATGAGAAGCAAATGAAAAGCATGGCATTCCCGTGCCAGTTTTTCCCCTCTTGAGGTGAGAAAAAACAGGGGGGGGTGACCTTCTTGGTGGTTAAGCAAATCCTGATCTCGAAGGTCAAGGTCCTTCTGGATCCGAAGGGTTGCCATGTATGTGTTGTAAGGAAGGCATGGCATCATCAGTAAGACAGACACAAGTGACCACAGTTCAAGGGTGTTTATTGAACTTCAAAAGGGTATGATAAATGCCTATCTAAACCGCAATTTACAGATGGGAGCAAGCTACGACCATCAAATAATAACACAGTCCTAGTGGTGTCTTGTCAAAATAAAAGGGCCTATACTAAAAAAAACTATTGCCAATCCTTACCGCTAAATACAAATAGTGCGGGGGAATAATGTTATGAAAAAAAGAAATTGTTCAAAATTATATGTCAGGTTTTCAGGCCATTGGCCTCCCTTCCCCACGTTTTCAGCATGGGATAAGGTGGTTCACTCGAGCTTAGCAAAGTCTTTGGCTTCTTTAGCACGAGGTTACAGTTCAATCATCAGCATCAGGGCCTTCGGAGCGTAAATCTCCTTGCTTCTCAAAGTCTCTTCACTCAAAGGGCCTGGTGCAACCAAATAAACAACAAGTTATTTTCCTCTTCAGATTTTCACAAGTATTCACATCGGGTGAGTCACCCTCGACCCTGGGTCCCCCTTAGCCGGGCTCAGATCATTTTAGCATAAAGTTCTGCAAAGACTTCCCTCTGCCGGGCTTGAGCCTGTCTTTCACTTTTCACTTAATCACACAATGTTTGTAGGTTATTCTTTTTCGGGTGACTCACAGTTCACCATGGATCCCCTTCAGCCAGGCTCAGATCCCTTCAACACAATTAGTCTCCCTCAGCCGGGCTCGGACCAATGTGAATTTTTCATCAAGTATTGAAGACTTTTGAATGTGCACAGAGTTTGGCTTGACCATTGCAGAACCACTTGAACAATTCACTTTCAATGTTAACACCCTTTTGTTTGGATACCTAACAGAGACTTTCGAATGAGCACCCACGTGATGCTGGACCACTCTGTCTACGGTATTATATCTTAGCTTCAAGTTAATTTGCTTGTCTGCTGTTTTAATAATCTTCTTCATACAGTGTTGCTGCTTATAAACTTGGTTTAGACCAGTTTGGTATCAGTCTCCCCAACTCACTGGATTTGCTGAATTCACTGGTGCTGCTTTGTTGTAGGAGCCAAGGACTGTACCACGTTGGCACACGCCTCTACCCGCCTTGACCATCGATGCAGGAGAGCCCCGGGTACCTCTGGCACACAATGCAGGATTGGTTAGCTTTAATTCCCGGTCTTAGGTTTCCTATTCTCGAAGGCTCATGAAAGATGCAGGCTTTTGGTGAAAAGGTCAAGGGCACTTCCCTCCTTACGATCCTCTTCAGTCTTGCCGTCTTCCGCCTCATATTAAACCTCATATTAAACTGCCATCTTGGAATTGCTGCTTTCTCGTGTGCTTTGCCTCGCTCAGAGTGTGCTTTCGTGCTCCGCCTTTTATCCGTGTGGGGAAGTGTTATGGAAGTCAGGTGTGTGTAATGATCAGTAATTGCCTGACCCTGCCTGACCATTGTATTGGGACATGTTAGGTATACGGCTCAGGTGTTAGTTCGTTTTCGCTTACGTTGTTCGTGGGGAAAGTGTTTGTCGGAAAAGGGGGGGTTAAGTCCCTGCGATGAGCTAAAGGTGTTACAGGGAAGAGGATACTGCGTCTCACCATCCATGTCCCACTTCCACTCCCCGAAGACCCCCCATCCAGGTGATCCTCCCTCACTGGTCCACCCCCAAGAACTGGATCCATAAGCGATGGCTGTGTCCTAGCCACCTGGATGACAGATCCCTGGTGACTAGCGGGGGGCGACACCTTCAGATTTCTCAGTGTCAAGGGCCTATTGTGGGATCGGATGTTCACAATGATGTCCCTATATGTCCCGAACATTAGCCAAGATATATTTTTGGAAAGCTTCTTACTTAAGGTGCTCCCTTTCACTGAGGGGCAAGTTTTGCTAGGTGGGAACTTTAATCTAGTACCAAATCCCTTGGTTGGCAAGTCTCTTCCCCCTACTAAGTTAGACTTCAAACATTCCACAGTTTTTAGGCTTTTCCTCCATGAATTGGGGTTAGTTGACACATGGAGGCTGGCGCATGCGGAGGACAGGGACTCGCATGTTCATGGGGGAATATTTAGGTTGGATCTTATCCTTATTCCTATTAGTTTAGTTTGTTTAGGTTAGTTTGGATATTTGTAAAGCGCAGCCGAACCCTGGGGTAACTGGGTCCTTAAACCTTGAGAACATTATAAGTTACAGACAGTTGCACATGCAAAGAGACAGTCAATAATGATACAGTACAATGGATAATGTGAGGGACCAGGTTACAGAGTAGTCCATGATAAGATGCCAAAGGTCAGTTCTAGAAGGACCGGGTTACAGATGTGTCTGCAGTTTAAGGTGAGCAATGGTTAACCGCATGTAGGAGTGAGCTAAGAGCAGGTAGCAAGCTATTGTTGAGTAGTGAGCAGCTCCTTCACTTTAGCTCTGAAGGACCAGAGCGAAGTGTCGGCTCTAATTACCATGGGGAGTGAGTTCCAACATTTTGCTGCTAACACAGGGAAGCTTGCTCCTCCTGCCGTTTTGAAGTTGAACTTTGGAATCTTAAATTGGTGCAGATATGGGGATCTAGTAGGTCTGGACGAATTGTGTCTAGTAAATTTGTCTGATAAGTAACAAGGGGCTGTCAGGGAGAGGCATTTGTGTGTGATGACGAGTGAGCGTAATTTGATTCTCTCGCGGATAGGGAGCCAGTGAATCTCCCTTCTGATGGTGGAGATGTGGGCCTTACGGGGGAGGTTGAGGTTTTTGGATTTAACCATCTTTGTTAACAGAGAAGAAGCAATACTTCAGGTCAAACCATTCCACAAGAACACTGACAAAAACTCTATGCTACTTTACTCGAGTTTTCACCCACAATATACGCGACAAAATCTGCCTTTTGGCCAATTTTACGGATGAAGAGAAATAGTAGTGCAAAAAAAGATTTTTTGGAAGACGCTGAAAACTTGAAACAAAATTTGTTACAGAGGGGCTACCCGAAAAAGGTGGTTAAGAATGCGTATAAAAGAGCCCCCAATAACAATAGAGATGCCATTTTTGAATATAGAGAGAAAAAAGCCAATGACGACAAGATTGTATTTGTGAGTACATATAACCCATTGTCAAATGAAATATCCAAGATTGTGAGACGCAATTGGCATGTGTTAGAAAAGGGTGAATGTCCATTATCTACACCTAAATGTACATTCCGAAGAAGTAGGAACTTAAAAGAACTAATGACCAGAAATTATGTATCTGCAAAACCCAGTGTACAATCCACACTAACAGAAAGCTGGGGTCTCCCCAGAACCACAGGCCATAGTCCATGCGGCCACTGCAGTTGTTGTGCACAGACTAGCAGAACTAAATATTTTGATTTGGGTCTGCACAAAAGATGGGAACAGAGAGTCCTTACTAATTGCACCTCCACAAAGGTAGTGTATGCCATCTGGTTCCCCTGTGATACACTTTATATTGGGAAAAATGAAAGAAAAATTAAAGTCAGGGTAGGAGAACACAAAAGCTGTATAAGGAACAATATGGCCAATGCACCACTGGTGGGACATTTCACTAGCCTAGGACACAAACCAGAAGAACTTAGAAGGACTGTTATTATGAAAATTGGACAAACTCAAGACCTAAGTGTGGATAAACGGACACTCGGCATACAAGAGCAGAAGATGATTTTTCTGACCAAGAGTTACCACTTGGGACTTAATGAAAATATTGATTGGAATGTTTTTATTAATTGATACATATTTGCTTTAATATTTGCACTTCCTGGCACTGTCCAGCGCCTTGCACATCGAACTGCATTGTAGAAAGCTAAATCTGCTCATCTGCTATCTGGTTGTGACATCATTAAGATTTTCCATCTACTTTGCCCATCATTGAGAGCGCAGGTGAAGAGTACAAGTTCTGGCACTAATGATAGGGTGATGTGGCGCTACTATCTTAAACATACATTTTTCTATGCATTTCATAGCAGGGTATTTTGTCTTTAATATACAAGTGAATAGCCACTACCTTACAATCAATCACGCTGTGTTTGGCATCTATAATGCGGTCTGATAGAGGTAGATAGCTACCTGAGTGATTACCATTATATTACATCTATAACGCCACGTAGTTTTAAACATGACCCGTTCTGATCAGGCATTGCAGTTTTCATCTCTGTTTACAATGCATGGCACTTGACAGGAGTAGCGTTACCTTGTTTAACGCATGCGCATAGCACTACGAGCTTGATTCACCTCCATATCTCTCTCTCCCCCTCCGACGCATGACGAACGAGGAGAGTAGCTGCACCCTGTCGTGCGCATGCGCACATGACTGCCATCCCTAGGTCCAGTTCCTGTTTCACCGCGGGTACACTGCCGTGAGTGACACGTGACTTCGTTTAGTGACTAGTGCATCCTGCTTCACACATGCGCAAGCCGGGCATGTCGATCAAATATATTACACCAGGCGACCGAAGCTACGGTTTCCCAGTTGTTACGGAGAGAGGCCAGAGAGCAGCACTACTGACAGAGCACCTGCCCAGCCTGAATTACACAAGGTATTACCTATGCCCTCCACACCATACACAACCTTTTTGATGGCCATTTCTCCTTAGCAGAATGGAGTCAATCTATGTAGTAATTTTTTTCTCTTTTTGTGGCCACCGCCACACGTCCCTGAGCGCAATTTTCAGTATATGTGGCAATAGAACGTATACTTTTTGTCTCCGTTTTTTGCGAATAAGAATTGACCAATCTACATAATTTGGACACTAAATATACGCTTGATTTATTTACAGGTTGATCCTCTAACCTGCTGACTTGACGTCCTCTAAGAAACAATCTCATTGCTCAAATAACAACCTGCTCACTTTATATTGAGGCTCGAGTGAAGTAAGTCATCTTCTTTTTTTTAATCAGTATTTGCCATTATTATTGGCTTCCAATTATTCCAACATATGGATATCGCCATATGTTGTCTAGTTTCTTGACCACTGCGGTTTATAGGACTGAATGTCCTGTCATGTTGTATGTCCACAGGGATACTCTTGTACTTCGACCCAGAGATTTAATGCAGTTTTCGAGGATGCTTAACCGACACTGCGAGATGGTAAGCTCCTATCTACATCTAACCTAGAGAAAAAATTATTGATGTACCCATTTAAGCAATCACACTTATGAGTTTGTGGTTTGTTTTTATTAATAGGTTTACCCTGGATCAACTCCCTTGTAGTAAATGCAAGCGAATTGGGACTCCTACTCCACTTTAGTGCCCATTGGGAGAAGCTACTCAAGACCTCACACCTTTATGACAACTCCTCAACTGTTTTCTTGATACCACCACAAGTTGGGCTGTGGGTACCCCCTGACCCTGGCTCACACGTTCCCCTGAAGAAGTTCCTGTCACTAGTTTGAAAGATTGAAGGAACGAAACATGTAGGGTTTTTACAGATACAACTGAGAAGTATCTGGATCAGTATCAATTATATATGATGCACTTTAGGTATATGTTGACTCAGGTATCACAATTAAAATCACTATATAATGAGGGTCTTTGATTCTACATATTGTGTGGTTTGCTGTCTAACTAAGAATTAAGATTACAAGTACCTGAAACTGTCTAGATGTTCACATGTACATTTGATGTCATTATAATATATTATAATATCTCAGAGAAGCGATACAGATCAATTGTGAATCTTGCACATTGTCACTTGTTTAGTGACCATCACTTAGCACTTTTTGAAGCACTTGTCACTTTTGTCAGTTTTTATATGGGAGTTTTTATGTATTTGTTTTTATACAATTATTGGTGCAGTCAGGTTTTATTCTCCTAGAAATTCTATTTATCTATACTTGAACTGTTGTTGCTAGTATGAGAATCCCAATAGTATCCAGAAATGTGTGTGTTTAAAACCTATGACTAGCGTGGGGGCTTCTTCTTTTCGAGGTTGAGGGAACACCTGAGGGTTTTGTTTTGGAGAATCTGTAGTCTTTTCAGATTGAGGTTGGTGGAACCAAAGAAGAATGTGTTGCAATAGTCCAGTTTGGATAATATCAGGGCCCGTGTGTCCGAGTGGTGGAGATGGATTCATGCACCCTGTCTGATCATGGCCCTGTGTCAGTGTGCCTGGCAGTACTGGATAGGTCCGAGAGGCCTAGACGTCAATGGAGGTTATATGACACGTTGCTTAGAGACCCTGTCTTGATTGCCGGGCTGGGGGAAGTAATCTCCAATTACTTTAGGGAAAATAAGAACTCTGGTCCCCCACAGGACATTGTGTGGGACTCTTTGAAGGTTTTCCCCCTGTAGTTAGGGGGGAGCTCATTAGCAAATCAGCGGCCTACACTATAGTGAGGCAGCTGGCTCAGGTGGGGTTGGAAAGGGATGTTGCTCGGTCTGGACAGGAGCACAAGAGGTTGGGGTCTCGCAAGGCATTACGTGAACTTTGGGTGGCACGGAAGCAATTGGAGGTGCACCTTGCTGATAGGACAGCTCAGGCAATGTTAAAAACTGAGCAGTTCTATTATGCCAATCGGAACTAAGCCAATTGCCTCCTGGTGGTCAAGTTGCACAAGATCCAAAAACCAGAACTCTGTGTTGGCCTTGTGTGATGAGCAAGGGGCGTTGCAGCGGGGTGATACAGATAAAGTGGGGATTTATGGAGGCTCATTTTAAATCCGTACTCAAGGGCGAGCTCCCCCTGGCAGAAGCCCAGGCCCAATATTTGGGAGAAGCGCACCTGCCCAATCTTTCTTTTGAGGATCGAAGTCTCTTGAGGCACCGATCTCACCCAGGGAAGTAGAATGGGTGATCAAGACCCTGAAGAACAAAGCTCCGGATCCCGATGGATTCACGGCTCCATTTTACAAGAGGTTTGGTGACCTCTTAGTTCACCCTCTTGGTAGATCTCTTTAACTCCTTTATCACTTCCGGGTGCGTTGCTCCATCGATGGAGGTTTCTACAACAGTCCTGATCCCCAAGCCAGGAAAGAATCTGCTACTTTGGGATTTGTTTAGCCCCATTACCCTTACTAATATAAACTTGAAGACCTTCTAAAAAAATCATGGCCCGTCATATATTGGAGCCGTTCCCGTGCTTATAGACCAGGATCTACAAAACGGTTTCATTGTGGGTCCTAGCGCACAGGATAACGTGAGGCGAGTGCTGGGCCTACTTGACGTGGGGAGATGCTCGGGCATAGATTTGGGCATTATTGCACTGGACGCTCATAAGACTTTTGACAGTGTGGACTGGGGATACCTTCGGGAGATCTTGGAGCCGTTCGGGCCAGGGTTTATTAGTTGGGTAACTACACCAATCTTACACACCTTAGGGTTAACGGGGCGCTGTCGTCCAGACTGTCAATCACCAGGGGCACGAGACAGGGCTCCGTTGATTTTCGCCTTTTGTATGGAGCTGTTTGCTAGCCGAATTAGAGCTAAGGAGGTGATGGAGGGCATCCGGGTTGGGGGGATGGACTTTATGGTGTTCCTTTATGCAGATGATGTCTTGCTCGCCCTGAGCAATTCCTGCTCCTCTCTAGCTTACATTACATTACATTTCATTTGTTAAGCGCACTATTGACCCTTGGGCATAAAGGCGCTGACAACGGAAAAACATATAGCACAAAAGAGGACAGGCTTAGAGATGAAATATCATAAGACTCCTCAGCGGTTATTCCACTATCCCCTAATTGGAGACATCCTTATGTTCCCAAGGTCAGACAAACAAGAATGTCTTCAATTCCTTCATGAACGATGCAAGAGAGGGGTGACTCCTCAAGCTTGAAGGAAGATTGTTCCAAAGCGAGGGGGCCCTCCCCTCAAATGCTCCCTTTTCCGCCTTTGTTGTTTTACATCTTGGCTGTATAATTTGATTAGAGAAATCAAATCTCAAAGATCGTACATTACTCTTGGAAATGATATACTGTTGTAAATACTCAGGCATTACTTGAGACTGACATTTGAAAACTATAACCAGTACTCTAAAATGATTCCTGGCTTCAATAGGTAGCCAGTGTAATGAGCGTCTGGCCACCGTTACATGGCTATACCTTGGAAGTCAAGAACCACTCTAACCGCCCAATTCTGGGCTAACTGCAGTCTATGCAGCTCTCTTTGATTAATGCCCAGCAGGAGGCTACAACAATAGTCCAATTTGGCACCTATAATTGCCCTGGCTATGGTCTCTGCACTTTCCTGCGAAATCATGGGCCTCAGAAGAGCCAGAAGTCTGATGTAATAGACTACCCCTGCCACCACTGATGAGACATGGGCTTTCATGCTTTTTTTTTTTTTTTAAATTTCTTTTATTGATTTTATGCAAACAAAACAACAAAAACCAAAACAAGCAGCATAATCATAATAGTTCCATTACACATCAATTTATCTTAATCACTGCTCCCACAACCCGTCCCTCCCCCCATGAGCCTATTTGCCAATCTCATTCAATGTCTGGCACATGCGGCCGGGTTTCGTTCTCTTCGGAGTCTGTTGGATCTGATATTACTCCAAACAATTCTGCTATTAGCGTTTTCCAAGCCAACAAGGTGCCCGCCTCCCCTTCTTCGGCCCGGCTACTCGCTTCTTGCCATGCCACCGTTTCAGCCTCCGCCCATTTCTACAAGTCCTTCCACCATACATCCACCTTAGGCTTGTGGCATTTCTTCCACCCCATGGCGATCCAACGTTTCGCAAGCCCATATGCCAGATTTCTCAGTTTCTCAATTTGCTTGAGTTTCCGTGGCCTAGTGAACCCGCCCAGTAAGCAGGCCCAGGCCGTGTCTGTAACAAGGGTAACCCCCTTATCAGCCAGTTTCTGCGCCACTTCCCCCCAAAAATACCTAATGACCGGGCACGACCAAAACATATGTGTCATGTCAGCATTTTCTAGGTTACATTTAGGACACACTTGTCTTCCAGCGTTTCGGAACTTAGATATCCTCAAGGGGGTCATGTATGCCCAATGCGTTACATACAGCTGCATTTGTTTTAATCTGGCATTTCTAGACACTTTTCTGTGATAGCCCAGGGCACGCTCCCACACCCCATCCTCCATTGGGGCCCCCACTTCCGCCTCCCAGTCCAGTCTCAGATGTGTCAAATCTTTCCCCACCTTAGCCATCACCATCTCATACAGTCTCGAGATCTCATGCCCTCCTTCGGATGTATCATATATTGCTCCCAAAACTGCATCTGGTTCTTCTATCAAAACTGTCTCTGGCCAGGTGTTCTTAATCATCCGCACCAACCTAATGTACGTGACATATTGGCCCGTGTGCAGCCTCGCCTCTTCGTTGAGTTCTATAAACTCCTTAATGGACTCCTCTTGCCAAACATTGCCTAGCGTTGCCAGCCCCACCGATTCCCAGTAGGTCCTAATAATCACCCTCAGCTGATTATCCCCTCCTGTCAAAGCAACCAGCGGTATCTGCAGGAGGCACGGGCATGGGACTTCCATCAAACGACAAGCCCTACGCCAAATTTTCCATCCAAGCCTCAACATCGCAGGACGCCCCCTTATTTCGGTTTCAGGCAGCCGAATCATTTCTTTCAAATAAAACGGGACGCAGTCCTGTCCAAGCACCCTGTGCTCAGGGTTCACTTCATCAGAAAGCCACTTAGCCACATACTGTAGCTGTCCCGCCAAATAGTACACCTCAAAATGAGGCAGTCCGATACCTCCGTTTTCATAAAAGTTCTGCAGTTTCCAAAACGCCACTCTATTTCGGGTACCATGCCACAGGAAGTCCCTACACATGCTGTTCAATTTACTGAAAAGCTTCTTGGGTATCATGTATGGGATATTACTAAAGTAATGCAGGAGCCTGGGAACTACCATCTTGAGCATAGCCCCCCGCCCCATCATCGCCAGGGGCAGCCTTGCCCAAAACTGCATGCTGTTCCTAATTTTCTCAACGGCTACTTCCGTATTATGTCTGTGTTCTTCTTCCACCGTGTGGTATACATCTACGCCCAAGTAACGAAAAGAGCTAGTTGCCCATGGTACCTGTAGCACCGGTAGTCTATCTACAGGGGTCCCCTTATAGCTACCTAGCGGGAATATGACAGACTTTTGGGGGTTCACCAATATGCCCGACAACTCTGCATACCTTTCCATCACTTCAAGTATGTATAAGAGATTTTCTTCTGGGTATTGCAAGTACAATAACAAATCATCTGCGTACAAGGATATCAAGTGTCGTTCCCCTCCTACCTCAATGCCTATCACATCGTACTGTGCCCTAAGGCATATTGCCAGAGGCTCCAGGGCTAAGATGTAAAGCATCGGGGACCAGGGGCACCCTTGTCTGGTGCATCTACCAAGTTGCCATCTCTCGGATATTACCGCTCCAGTTCGGACCCTGGCAAGCGGCTCACTATACAACATCTTAGCCCACCTGATATAGCCCGGGCCCATTCCATACCCTTCCAGAGCAGCCAATAGCCATGACCACTTGACCGAATCAAATGCTTTAACTGCATCTAGAGACACTATCGCCATCTCACCCTCGTTCTTACTACCCCATTCGACCACCCGGTGAAGTCGTCTATGGTTGTGTGTTATGTTCCTGTTCGGGACATAACCCGTTTGATCAGGATGTATGAGTCTACCAATCACCTTCTGCAATCGATTTGCTAGGACAGCCGTTAGAATCTTGCTGTCCTGATTTAGCATCGCCAAAGGCCTGTAGGAACTACATCTATGCTCCGGTTTATTGGGCTTGGGCAGCGGTATTATGATCGCCTCTCTGAGCGACTCAGGCAACCGTCCTATCTCAAACGCTTCATTAAGCATGTCCAGCATTGGGGGGAGGATTTCCTCTCTGTATACTTTATAGAATTCGCTGGGGAACCCATCTGCTCCCGGGGTCTTACAGGTAGGCAACTGTTTCACAACCGCCTCTAACTCCTCTAACGTGATTGGCTCATCTAACTCCTCCCTCTCTTCTTCACTTATCTTGGGCAGCCCTATGTCTTCTATCGTTTCAATTATCTTGCGTTGGTCACCCATCTCATCATCTCCTTACAGCACTCTGTAATAATCCACAAATTCTTTGTTAACCCCTCTTGCGTGGCCACCTCATCCCCGTCCTCCCTAATAATGGTCCTAATCGGAGGCCTAGGGGTCTCACTTTTGTATAGCCAGGCCAAAAGGCGGCCTTTCTTATCTCCCCCCGCGTGCTGCCTCTCAACATATTTCCTATAATTGAGATTGCAGAGTCTTTCCCAATGCCCTGTACATTGTTGCTGTAGTTGGAGTACCAGCTCCGTGTCTACGTCACCGCTCTTCAATGCTGTTTCCAGCTCAGTTTCCGTCCTCTGCAGGTAAACCAAGACCCCACCCTGTAACCCTCTTGACTTAGCAATGGCCGCCCCCCGCATCACCACCGTAAAGGCTTCCCATAATGTGCCCGTGGAATCAACACTCCCAGTATTCTCCTCAAAGAAGTTAGTTATCTCTTCCCTTATATATTCCCTAAAGATCGGATCTTTAAGCGACTCTGCTCGGAGGCGCCATGTAGGGATCTTCGCCCTCGGGGGGCAATATTGCCATCCGAGGATCAGGGGCGAGTGATCTGAGAGGACCCTAGCCTTATATTCGATTTGAGTAATCTCAGACATCACTTCTACTGTAGCAAAGACGTAATCGAGCCTAGTGTGCAGTTGATGCGGGGCTGAAAAGTGCGAGTATTGCCTCTTGGTGGGATGTTACATCCTCCACGCATCTGTAAAGCCAAAATCAACTAGCAGTGTCTGCAACGCTCTCGCCGCCGGGCTAGGCTTACCCACCCCGCCATCAGATCTGTCCACCAGAGGATTCAACACACAATTAAAGTCCCCACCCCAGATCACCGCGCTCCCTATACACGTACTAAGGTTGGTACACAGGGCTCTGAAATATGCTGCTGTGTTTTGGTTGGGGGCATATGTATTTACTATGCATACCTCCCTGCTCTCCACCAGCCCTCGCAATATAGCCATCCTTCCATCAGTTTCAACTACCTCTTGTATCGATTTGAACGGGACATGCGGTGCCACCCAGATTAACACACCACGGGCGTATGCAGAGTATGGCGAGCCCACTACAGTCCCTCTCCACTTTCTCTTAACAAGGTCCAACTTCTCTCGCGTCAAGTATGTCTCCTGTAGTAGTGCAATATCTATTTTCTGCCTTTTCAGATACATCATGATTTTATTTCTTTTCAGATAACTGTTAAGGCCCCTGACGTTCCATGTTATTATCCTGAGGTCCCCCATAGGTCGTTGGTAAGCACCCCCCCGATCTTCCGCCGATTCCGCCCCCTCATGCACCGCAAGTGCAACATGCTGATTCCTCCAAATGTGCTCGAAACAAAACTCCCCATAACCACACACACACTCAACTTCCCATCCCCCCGCCTTCTTCCCACCCATCCCTCCCCCAACAATACCCTCCCCAACCGTTGCCCAGCTCCATTCCTGGATCTCAGGCACCCCCACATATAGCCCTGCCTAGCACAAGCTTCTACTCAGGGCTCAGTAGGGTAAAGCCGCCCTAATGGCCGCTGAAACTAATAATCTATTGGGGTAGGTCGTCCACGTTCTGTTGCTCCTTTTAAGAAACATTACGCATGCAGATGCTAGACAGTTACCAATTACAGTTACACTCACTATATTCCAGTCCAAGTCGAGCACTAGGCTCAGATTGAGCTCAAAGTTCAGCCAGTTAAAGTTTCTCTGTACAATCAGGGTCCTCCTCCCACTCACCCTCACAATGTCTGTATTACAAAATCTTCATTCGGTATGATCCTGCCGATCACGATCCGCTTCTTGTTCCGGGCAGCCCTGCATGTCCAGCCACGTGACAACATCCTCTGGGGTATCAAACAATAGCGCTTTGTTCTTATGTAGCACCTTCAATCGTGCCGGAGACAGCAGCATATATTTGACTCCCGCCGCCCTCAGCCTTCTTTTGACGGCGACGTAACTATACCTCTGCCTTTCCACCAGTATCGTATAGTCCGGGTATGCTGTGATCGTACCGCCCTTACGAAAATATTCAAGGATCTTTTCTCTGTCCCTGTAATTCAGGATCCTCGCGATGATCGGTCTTGGCGGGGCCCCAGCCGGGGCTTCCTCATTAGGGCGCGGTGCGCCCTCTCCACCGTAAATCCTTGCGAAAGATTCCCTGCTCCAATCCCTTGTAGGATCATGTTTTCCACATAGTTTGTGGGGTCTTGGCCTTCTTCCCCCCTCCGGAAGGCCAACCACGCGAATGTTGTTCCTCCTCGCCCTTCCTTCCGCCTCTTCCACACGATTTTCCAGGTTGACGACCTGTTGTTTTAAGACATGAATCTGTTTCGCATTGCTCGTGCTGATATCGGTATTAATCTTCACCCAACTTTCCAATCCACTGGTCCTTTCTGCAAGCGCCCTGACATCTTGACGTAGCAGGGTGAGTTCTGTACCTACAGTATCAATCGTATTCTCTAGAGCTGTGCGTAGGTCCGCCATTTCCAAGTCCCATTTAGCACTCAGTCCCGTTATAGCCTCCAGGATCTGGTGCTTATCCCCTTCGGGGGCGTCTTCCACAGGGGTCACGACCATGCTCTGCACCAATGTTGAGGGGGTCCGCTGCATTTTCGTGAAAGCCTCCATCAAGTCTTAGTCTTGACTTTCAACCCTTTCGCCGACATGGCGCTGCCCTCCACTCCTGTACGACTCCGCCTTGGTGCAGCTGCTGCACTGTCCTTGGTCCGACAATAGTCTGGCTCCCAGGTCTCCTGACTCACATTCGAGATGGCACTTCGAATTGTCTTAAGGGTGGGCTATGGCCTCACACTCCTCATTCAACTTCCGTAGGCCTTGTCGCCCAAGCATCCAATGTTATCTCCTCCTGCAGTCAGATCGCAGAGGCTCCATTAGCGTATGCCAGGCCGGGCGCTCTCACGGTGCTCGAACACTCTGCCATATTTCCCTATTGTACTATTCCTCCAGGCAATCTTCCGCAGCCATGTCCCGCAGTTCCGGGGAATCAGTTTCGTTTCTCCTCGGAGGCCTCTTCTTTGTTAGCCGCCATCTTGGTGCCGAAGTGGCCCCACAGCCGTGCCAACAAAAACATGTATATCTCACGATTCCCCGGGACCATGAACTTCTCCAACGAACTCCACTTAGCGTACAGCTTCCGACGCCTGATCCCCAAAGTTCTAGGTGCTTGTTACAGTTTAAACGGGTAACTTTAGCAAAAATAAAGTCGGATCATCAGGAGCTCCTCACGCAGTGCGTCCTATTCCATGGCTAGATAGCCACGCCCCCTTTCCATGGGCTTTCATGCTTAATGTCGAGTCCAAGATCACTCCTAAAATGTTTGTCTTAGATAAGGGAGTAATGATGTCCTCCCCCAATTTGAAGGAGCTGTAATCTTGACTTAACTTGCCAATCGCCTTAGAACTACCGACTATCAGCTCGGTCTTACTGCGATTAAGAGCTAGAAAACAAGGAGAAAGTTAGATCTGAACATAATGGAGAATGTTCCGAGTCCTTTGATGGAGCGTTGCTACAGGAGATGGATGGCTTTGGCTTGTCTCTGGATTCCAGGTAAATTATGATAAATCTCATGGTTTGGACATGTTTCTAAGGCCACAGAAGAGGAGTGTTATCGCGGCTCTTGCCACAATATAGTGGACCTGGGAGTCCATCCCCTACTTGGGTGTGCGTATCCCTAGTAGGATCTCAGAGGTCTTTCTGGCTAATTTTCCACCTCTAGTTCAGAAACTGGCTGAAAACTTGGGCAGGTGGGAACGCCAGGAGACATCTTGGTTTGGCTGCATTGCACCGGCCAAAATTAATCTGATTCCGCTTTTGCTTTAACTGTGCTCTGTATTGTCAGTGAGGATCCCAGACTCGGATCTCCGTGCACTCCAGGGGAAGATCTTTAAATTGATCTGGAGGAACAAGCACGCTAGGATATTCAGGAAAGTGCTGTTGAGGCCAGTGAGAGTGGGAGGCCTGGTTGCTGCTGTATGCAGGGGAAGGGGAGTGGTAGAAGCTGGGTCTTGTTTTATATTGTACTCTATTTGCTTTAGATGGTCCCTCGTCAATGGAATTGTCTGTACTGAACCTGTCATTATTTTCGTTTCTGTACCCACAGCATATTAAATTTAATACAAGTTTTTGGGAGAAAAAAAACTAGAAAGGGGGCCAGAAAACATCCTTGTCTGACCCCCATTTTCACATCAAAGGACTCGGAACATTCTCCATAATGTTTATATCTAACTTTCTCCTTGTTTTCAATGTGAAGTAGTTTAATCACTTTCAGAAGGTTACTGCGAGTTGCCAGATTTTTTTAAATGGACCATACAATTGTCCTATTAACACTGTCAAATGCACTTTTAAAATCAGTAAATCCCAGATATAATAAGATTTTCTTTTGGACCACAGCTAAACCTGATATGATAAAAACTTGCTCCATGGTGCCACGTTTTTTAGTAAAGCCCTCCTTGTGATTGGTCATAAATCTTCTTCTGCTTTCTACCCAGTCTCCTGACGTGCTAGAATTATCTCTCGTACATTTTTAAGGCACTGTCCAGAAGCAATATCGAGTGGTAATATTCTGTTAGTCTCGGTTTCCTTTCTTAAAGACACAGATTATTTCATCTATTCACTAGCTATCAGGAATAACATGAAATGTGTTATTGACATTTAAAAAATTCAGTTAGAAAAGGGATGCAGATCTTTGTTTCATTTTAAGAAAAATTGATGGGGGTCCTATCTGGCTCTTGGGCCTTTCCAGCCGTTGCATTGAGAGTGCAATTTGTACCTTCTTCCCTGAAAATAACAAGGAGGGGCCCTTTTCAGAGCTGAAAAGCCCAAGACTAACCTCTAACCCTTTTTGTGCTTTTGAGGTCCCATATAATGTTTTTAAAATGAGCAACACATGCTGCTGGAGCAAGGGGAAAAGTACCTTCTTCGTAATCTTGCTTTCCTAATTCCCATTCACTATGTTTCAGAACATTTTCTTATTTTATGAGGCTGTTACTACGGTTAAAATTTGCCACCCTCTAGATTCGTAATCCCTTTTCTTAAATCTAATTAGTTAAAGCTTTTGATGGTTCCTGAATCTCTGCCAAAGGGAGAATTGAATTCATAATTCAATTTACTCTTAAGTGCTCTGCATTCCTCATCATACCAAGGCGTTACTCTCTTAAGACTTTTAGGTTCTTTAATATCATAAGTAGGACATGAATATAACACTATAGAACTATAGCAGGTTTCTATAACAAGTAGCAAGTCATACAAATGTTGAAAACGGGAGCTAACTCATCATATATTAATGGTAGATATCTTCCAACATCAAATTCTGACCATTTTTTAGTTTTGGCTATTGAGTGTCGCTCGCTGAGGGAGGAATGGCATATGAGGGACACAAAGATTGTAGGTGTTGTTTGGTTATTTGCTTTCCCATTGACTGTCTATGGCCATTCCACTCAGTTCCTGCCCTTCCCCGTTCAAAACACCCCCTCATGGAAACTCTTTGAGCCTGCTTTAAACAAGCCTTACCATCAAAACTGGCACACGAATGGCCTGCCAGTGATTTTTCAAAGCGGTCATCTGTGGTGCAATAAAAAATGCCTTACTAGGTTGTCTCTGTGTGTCCTTCACTCAAGTGCTGTTAAAAACAAGCATTTGTAAAGCCAACGGTATTGGCTTGTGGATAAGTATTAGGCATTAACCCAGCACTGCTATTAGATGCCCAGGTAATCGCACCATTGTGCACCTGCTACCACCAATGGCCAGTTAATACCACTACGGCTCTGCCTCGATAGTACCTTTCCAATGTCTAAACTGTTGGCATTGCCAATCCTTGTTTGCTTTTCCTTTTAGTGAGTGTTATTGTATTAGCATTCATTTCTGTCATGTCATCGCCATATGTAAAATACCCGTGGCTTCAAAAGGGTTCTGCCGAGGAACTGATGTTACGATTTTAAGCAGCGCACCTGTAATCTAAGCTCACTCAAAATGTTTGTAGACTCACGACAGACACTATCTGAAAAGAGTGACAGAATGAATCTGAGGTCCCCGGGGCATAGGAGGATTACTTTCACGATCAGATTGAATGTTTTACCATTGAAGTGCCGCATGAGCTGGCTTGGAACTCCTAAAACGTGTGCTGCAGATAAGGCTCTGTTGATGATTTACTTCATTTTATGTTGATCTGTACCTCTTTGATGGACTCAGGAGACATTTTATTAACTATACTGTGAGGACAACAATGGAGGCAATGTCTCTCCTAATAAACTGTAATCATATCAACGTCATAGTGGATGTCTGCAATTATGCTAAAGCAGCTTTTAAAAGATATGAAAGACAGTTTTAGTTACTTGGGTATTTTAAGTACCTGGTTTATAATGTCTATTTCTGTAAGGAAGTGTTCTATGTATTGTGATTTATTGTGTTGTAAATGTGTTAAGGGCGAAAGCCGAATTAAGATTTACTTACTTGCAGGGTCACTATTCTATTTTGACCATTTCTTGAAAGAGGCAGAGAAAAATTGCCAAGAAATCAAAACGAAAAAAACATGGATGGAATAGGAAATCTCTGAGGAAATGCAATGTCAAAAGCAATAGCCTAAAATACCTTGAGAAATAATTCTCTACCCACGAGTAGTTTAGCACAGCAGCACGTCCTTGCTCAAGAATCAGAATAAAACTGTGGGTGGGTTTCTTCATAGTACTGCACAAGGCTTTATACTTTTCAATGGGCAGCAGCATACACCAGTTTAAAGTTTTTTTTGTTTATTTCACAGTGTGATCATTTTCATATAGCGGCAAGCACTGGGTGGCTGATGGAACGGGCATGGGAAATACCTGCAGTGACTCCAGCGTGATGGATGCTGGGGCTAGCTGCTTTGTGGGGCAGAAGTCGACTGTATCCATTGATTTTACCCAAAAGGATTTTTTTCTCGATGGATAGTTTTACTGAAACAAATCCATTGAAAACACAGATTGTAATATATATTTCTGAGGCTTGTGGAATCTGCTTAGATCACATGCTGTGCATAGGCCGACATCTAGTGGAAGCTGCGGAGTATTACAGTTTGTTTTTCGAAAGTCGAAAATGGGCGTCGACACAGGCGTGCCAGTAATACTATCCCTAGTGTGACGTCCACTGTACCCAAGATCCCTCACGCGTGTAGGATCCTCAGATTGTTTTTTTCCGCCATACTGGTCGGAAGCATCTTGCGGAGTTCCCTGGCCTTAGCCATACTTTTGCTGTTATTATAATTTTAATTCTTATTCATTCCCTTCCCCACCCCAACGTCGACCCTCAACCTCGACGACGGCTGGAGAAGTCATCGACCGTCGACTGCTGCACGACGGATCTGGGCCTCGGTAGGCCGCTGGCCTCGGCCCGGGCCTAGTAGGCCGCTGGCCTCGGCCCTTACAAGTAGGGAGAGTGGGGGGTGGTACATACTCTTCACTCTTGATATATAGTTACATTTATATATATTCCTACACTTAGCAGCCCGCTGCCTTAAGGTGCGTATGGAGGGTACCCCTTTTCAATTCTGCCCCAAGTGCAATCGCAAATACCCTTGGGTCGACAGGCACGCCACGTGCAATCTCT
This sequence comes from Ambystoma mexicanum, assembly GCF_040938575.1. Classification (NCBI taxonomy): domain Eukaryota; kingdom Metazoa; phylum Chordata; class Amphibia; order Caudata; family Ambystomatidae; genus Ambystoma; species Ambystoma mexicanum. Next base: position 787,949,961 of record NC_090935.1, on the reverse strand, counting down.
GCTTGCCGAGGGATCACCCCGAAGCGAACTGCAGAGCGTGTAGTAGGTTTAAACCTAAGACACTTAAGGACCGTTCGACAAAGCGTTGGGCCCACCACGCCAGGCAGGAGGCCATGGCAGCGGAGGGCGCCTTCAGCGATGGCAGCGACGCCGTACTTTCGGACGGCGAGGGCATTACGGCGTCGAAAGACAGCCGACGAGCGCAGGTCCCCGACCTCGGAAGGTAGAAGACCCCCGGCGACGCAAGCGCTACACACCTAACACACACTAAACACACTAAGACCAACCGGACCTCGACGACGTCGACTTCCCGGAAAGAGGCACAAAAAGAACGGTCCGACTCGGTGTCCTCTGGGCGCTCTCGATCGAGATCGCCTCACGACGCAAGGCAATCATCCACTCTTGCCAAGAGTGCCTCGCTACACACACTAACGGAAGTTCGATCGTCGGGAGACGAAGACGACTTCCACCCCCAGGCCGCGCTCCAAGATACCGAGACCGCGGTTAACATCAGTGAGGCCCCACGCCCGAAGCACACAGATACCTCTCCAGACCCTCGACGCCAGGCGTCGAAAGTCTCTGGGGCCCCCAAGGGACAGGGAAAACATTTTTCCACGCACGGAGAAGGGGGGAAACAGCGGAAAGCACAGCCTTCCACCCCTGTAAAGCCTAAGCAGACAAGCAAACACAAGTCTACCCTTGAAAATAAATCACCTGCTAAAGTAATACCCTGTTCCAGGGAATGGTCCAGTGAGGACATAGACAGGGTTATGTCTAGGATGTCTTCCTTGGCTGATTTTTATGATAAGAACCCAGAACACTTTCTTTCATATAACCCTCAAGGGGCCACACCCTCAGGCTCCTCCGATCCTATCCCGCTAAGTAAAGAGCCCCGGGTCGAAAGACCTGAACCCTTCAAGGTTCAGCCTTACTCCACTCCATATTCTACTCCACTCCCCAGTTATCAGGGACAAGTTTTCCCTGAAGAGGACCAGGAGTTTGCATTTATGGAAGAACAAACCGGGACAGATTACTATGCAGAGGATGAGGACCTGGAGGAGGGAGAAGATGAGCAGGAAATTTACAGAGTAGATTCCCCAGTACAAAGCGAAGCCCCAGTTACTGACTCTCCAGTTGATAACCAGCCCCTCCTTAACGAGGTTCTCGCTCGAGCAGCGGAACACTTCCACATCGACACCCACGGTGTACAGGAGGAAAGGGACTTCGCGGAGGAGTTTGTAGGAGAGAGAAGACCGGTCGCTCAGACCATCCCTATCCTCAAATCCATCCAACGAAGAATAGATCCTTCCCTGGTGAATCCTAACCTCACCAGAGCTGTCAACCCCAGAATTGAAAAGATTTTCCGGGCAGCCCAGTCTGACCCTCTGTATATAAAGGGACATCTTAAACCAGATTCCCTAGTGGTGACCAACACTAGAAAGAGGGCTGGCACGCCCTTATCTTCATCAGAAGCTCCTCCCGACAAGGAGAGCAAAAAACTTTACGGGTTTGGCAGAAAGGTAGCCTCAACGTCCGCCTACCAAGCAAGGATTGCGAATTCCACCACCCTGTTGGCTAGTTACAATTGCCATCAATGGGAAGAAGTCGCGGCGCTCATTGCCTCTGCTCCAGAACCGCTAAAGGGCCAGCTGGCTCGGATCTCGGCAGAGGGGAGAGCCGTGTCTGGTTGCATTTTAAAAGCAACTTTCGACGCCGCTGACAACGCAGGGAGATTAATAGCAGAAGGTACTGTTATCAAGAGACATGCGTGGTTACGGCAGTCGGGATTCAAGACAGAAACCCAGGCTTCTTTAATAGACAAGCCAGTGGAACCCGACCTATTGTTTGGGAAAGCGGTCGAAGACGCACTTAAAAATGCCAAAGATGAATATGAGACTCTCAAATCCCTTGGCCAGCTTACCAACAAACCCCCTAACCAGAGGGGGAACAATAATTTTCGTCGCCCACGCGGCCAAAATTCACAAAGAGGCAACTATGCCCAGGGACAAGGTACACAATGGAATAACAACCAGCAGTCTACCCAGAGTTACGGCAGGGGTAACAAGAGAGGTCGTGGAAGAGGCAGAGGCAGCCCCAACAAGGGCGGGGGCACGCCTCCACCAAAACAGTGACGCTCAGTTCAGGGTCCCTTGCCACGCAACCCCAGTAGGGGGACGCATTTCCACCTTCACCCAGGCTTGGGAAGGGATCACCTCAGACAGATGGGTGCTGTCAACAGTATCCGCAGGATATTGTATAGAACTACTGCAGCGTCCCCGGAATCATCCTCCACGACAAAGAGTGCACTCCCTAGAACATCAAAGGATCCTTCTCGAGGAGATCGCCATTCTGCTAGAAAAGGACGCGATAGAACTCGTCCCAGGACACCAGGTAAACAAGGGTATCTATTCAACTTACTTCCTTGTGCCAAAGAAAGATTTGACAATGCGCCCAGTATTGGACTTACGGCCTGCCAACAAATATGTCAAGCCCCAAAAATTCCGTATGACCACGCTACAAGAGGTAATCCCCCTCCTAAAAAAGGGGGATTACATGGCAACCTTGGATATGAAAGATGCTTATTTTCATATTTCCATGCTCCCAGCGCACAAAAAGTACTTGCGCTTCAAGGTGGACAGTCGCCACTACCAATTCAAGGTACTGCCCTTCGGGATAGCTTCAGCACCAAGGGTATTCACCAAGGTACTGGCGGTGGCGGCTGCACACCTACGCAGGGAAGCAATCCCGGTGTACCCTTATCTGGACGACTGGCTCATAACGGGGGAAACCCCAGGAATTTGCAGGTCAAACATTCAGAGGACTATCGACCTCCTCCACGAATTAGGCTTCTCCATCAACGAGAAAAAGTCAAGTCTGGTGCCAAGCACCTCAAAACAGTTTCTAGGAGCTATCCTAGATACTCAGAAAGGATTGACCTTCCCTTCGGAAGAGAGAATTCGGAATATACTTCTGCAAATTCCGCATTATCAGTCAGGTCAACAGATAACAGTACGCAAAGCTATGCGGTTACTGGGCATGATGGCGTCATGCATTTACCTGGTCCCCCACGCGCGTCTGCGCATGCGTCCCATGCAGGAATGGTTGGCGAAACAGTGGTCTCAGGCAAGTGGTCATTGGGACGATCTAGTGGTCGTTTCGCCAACACTCGTACAGAGCCTACACTGGTGGACAAGAGAGAATCTCGCAAAGGGGAAACCCTTTTACGATCCCGAAGTACAAGCCGTGGTGACTACAGATGCATGCCTGACTGGGTGGGGAGCTCACCATCTCCACCACACAGCTCAGGGTCTCTGGTCTCACTCAGTAGCCAAGAACCACATCAATCTGCTAGAGCTTCTGGCAGTATTCCGAGCGCTAAGGGCGTTCGAGCCCCATCTACTGAACTTGTCGGTGCAGATCAGGACGGACAGCACGACAGCCATGTTCTATCTGAACAAGCAAGGGGGGACTCGTTCGCCAAATCTGTCCAAGCTTGCCCAGAAAATATGGATATGGGCACTCAGACGGAACATCTTCCTGTCATCGCAACATGTTCCAGGGGAGCTCAATTCCCTAGCGGATGCTCTAAGCAGAAACTCCCTCCCGGAAGAACACGAATGGGTCCTTCACAGAGACGTAGTAGAAGATCTCTTCTCTCAGTGGGGTTTCCCCACTATAGACCTATTCGCCACAAGCGAAAACAAACAATGCCCAGGATTTGCATCCAGGTTCCCCCAGCCGGACTCCCAAGGGAATGCCCTGTGGATGAACTGGTCAGGGATGTTTGCGTACGCTTTTCCACCAACTCCTCTCATCAGGAAGGTGGTGTACAAGATGAACAAGGAATCTATGACGCTCATCCTAGTTGCTCCCATGTGGGCGAGACAACCATGGTTTCCACACCTACGCAGGATGGCGGTGTGCGAACCCATCAGACTCCCAGCCTGGTACAACCTACTGTCCCAGCAACAGGGTCAAACAGTGCATCAGGAACCCAACTCTATGAACCTAGCAGCATGGCTCCTGAAGTCATAGAGTTTGGACATCTCAAATTACCACAGAGGTGTATGGACATTCTAAAGGAGTCCAGGAAACCAAATACAAGGCACTGTTACTTTGATAAGTGGAAAAGATTCGTTATCTGGTGCCAGAATAAACAAATCAACCCGGTTGATTGCACTCCTTCCAACGTTGTGACATACATGCTCCACCTGCTGGATGCAGGGTTGGTTTTTAACTCGCTGAAAGTACACCTGGCAGCCCTCTCGGCTTACACCACATCCCATAACAAGGTCTCGTGGTGGAAAGTACCAGTGGTTAAAGCCTTCATGGAAGGAGTAAAGAGACTTCACCCTCCTATTTCGAACCCACCGCCAGGATGGGACCTCAACGTGGTGCTAGCTAAGCTCATGGGACCCCCATTCGAACCCATGCATAAAAGTAGTCTCAAACACCTGACTTATAAAACGGCCTTCTTAGTAGCCATTACCTCCATAAGAAGGGTCAGTGAAATTCAGGCTCTGTCAGTGCAGGATCCTTTCTTTACTATCCACAAGGACAAACTGGTTTTACGCACACACCCTAGGTTCTCACCTAAATTCATATCCAAGTTCCATGTAAACCAGTCCATCGAGCTTCCGGCTTTCTTCCAGAACCCGCAAAGCTCGGCTGAGGTGAAACTACACACCCTAGATGTGCGTAGGGCGGTCCTATACTATGTAAATAAAACCAGACCGCTAAGGAAAACAGATCAACTGTTTGTCTCCGTAGCTACAGGCAGAGAGGGGGATCGCGTCTCTAAGGGCGCTATCTCGAAGTGGATTATCAACTGTATACAGCTGTGTTACTCTCTTTCTGACAAGACTCTGCCTTTTACGCCAAGGGCCCACTCTACTAGAGGCATTGGTGCCACTCTGGCTTTCATTGCAAATGTTCCCCTCGACACCATTTGCAAAGCGGCTACTTGGAGCTCTATTCACACTTTTACTCAGCATTACTGCATTGACACTCATTCCAAGACAGATACACAAGTGGGACAAGCGGTTCTAAGACACCTGTTTGCTCATGACCCTTCTCACATCCCACCTCCTTCTTCTGGTACTGCTCGCTAATCTATGCACAGCATGTGATCTAAGCAGATTCCACAAGCCTCAGAAGGGATACATTACTCACCGTAATCGTATTTCTGATGCTTGTATCTGCTTAGATTCACATGCGACCCACCCTTCCTCCCCTCCGAGAGAAGGCGCATGATTGCTTGTAGTCTTACCTTTTCTGTCTATCTGCTTGGATTATCTGTACTCACGCTACTCCTCATGCTTCCTCATGTCAGAAAAAATACAATCTGAGGATCCTACACGCGTGAGGGATCTTGGGTACAGTGGACGTCACACTAGGGATAGTATTACTGGCACGCCTGTGTCGACGCCCATTTTCGACTTTCGAAAAACAAACTGTAATACTCCGCAGCTTCCACTAGATGTCGGCCTATGCACAGCATGTGAATCTAAGCAGATACAAGCATCAGAAATACGATTACGGTGAGTAATGTATCCCATATATATGGGGGTAAGGGATTAAAACGTGTGAGGATGGGGCGGGGTTAAAAACATAGGGAAACGGGTTTGAGGAGGACCCCCCCAAATAAAAAAATATAAATTCTGTTTTTTTTAAATGGATTTTTTTTTTGGTAAATAATCCATTGAAAAAAAGTTTGCGGTAAAATCGCACTGAACCAAGTCTACTTCTAGCAAACGTCCACCAGAGTGTCTTTAACTTCCACCAGCCTACTGATTACCTTCCCAGTGCAAATTACATTTCAAAAGCTGAAGTGCCTCCATGTGTCCATTTGGGCAGTGATTTAGAATAAAGGAATCTCACCTCAAAACCTGCTCTCCGCCCCAACATTCATAAATGTCCATTTTGACAAATATGAGGATATCGTCCCTTCTCCTATAGAATAGTTTAGTTCTACAGTGAATCTAATTGTTCCAGAAGGACTCCCTTTTCCAACGCTGGAGTTTAAATGTACTGCAGCTGAGAGGCAAAAGAGAAACCCTCTGGGTAGCTGTGACCGGAGAAACCAAGCTGTCCGCTTGAGAGCAGAACCGCAGTAACGCCAACCCGGCAAACTACTGATTGTTGGGGACGCTGTCGAACGAGGAAAGCGGCCAAATAGCACCAGTGCCTCACACCAGAGCAGTGGCAGTTGGAAGACATGGGCCAGATGGTCTGGTACGCGGCGCGGCTCAAGGGGATGTCCGGGATGACCTTGAAAGCCAAAACAAAGTGCAAGATAAAAAGGGTCTGGGACCCTGGACACTATAGAAATAAAAGGTGGTACAATTGGCAGAGAAGTGAACCAAATGATCAAGGGACATTACTGCGAGTTTGGGAGCCGCATTCATATGAAAGGCAAGAGCCTAATGTGATCAAGAATAAGAGGGTCTGGCACCCCATAAGAGAGAGACAAAATCTGTGAGGGCCTATTGCTTGGCCGGAGAGTAAACCAAGCAGTTCAATAGAGAGAGAAAGAAAGACGGTCTGTGAAGGGTCCATTGCTTGGCAGGAGAGTAAACCAAGCGCTTCAGCGTACTGCCAGTCTGGGACCCGCACCAACATGAGAGTTTGGAAATACATGGCTGGAGAACCCTGGAACTGGAAAAGAACTGTAAATCTGAGAAACGTGTTGCGGTATTTGTGGGCGATCTTTTTGCATTTTCTTAGAAGAGACTGAAAAGACAATTATTCCTTTTGAAGTCTAGGCGAAGGGCGCAACCAGCTATTGGAACATTATTTCTTGAACATTATTTTTGAATCCTTTTGGAAGCCAAACTGGCCGCCAACATTTATGTTAGCTTGATGAACCGATTTTCTTTAGCGCAAGATCACTGGTGCACCATTTCATTAGTTTATAGAGTGAGGGATAGAAATAGGTGTTTGCATTACCTTGGAGCTTCGTTTTGCAGTTTGAACTCTACCCTGCTATTCACAGCATTGCGAGCTGCAGATAGCTCTTGCTGTGGCCCCTTCTGCTTCCTGGAGGAGGCGGAGCCACGCTGCATCACGTGACGGATCACGTGACTTATCCGGACCTTTTATTCAGCCGTGAGTCAGCTGAGCGGTGTGTTTGCATTACCTTGGAGCTCCGTTTTGCAGTTTGAACTCTACCCTGCTATTCACAGCATTGCAAGCTGCAGATGGCTCTTGCTGTGGCCCCTTCTGCTTCCTGGAGGAGGCGGAGCCACGCTGCATCACGTGACGGATCACGTGACTTATCCGGACCTTTTATTCAGCCGTGAGTCAGCTGAGCGGTGTGTTTGCATTACCTTGGAGCTTCGTTTTGCAGTATGAACTCTACCCTGCTATTCACAGCATTGCGAGCTGCAGATAGCTCTTGCTGTGGCTTCTGCTTCCTGGAGGAGGCGGAGCCACGCTGCATCACGTGACTGATCACGTGACTTATCCGGACCTTTTATTCAGCCGTGAGTCAGCTGAGCGGTGTGTTTGCATTACCTTGGAGCTTCGTTTTGCAGTTTGAACTCTACCCTGCTATTCACAGCATTGCGAGCTACAGATAGCTCTTGCTGTGGCCCCTTCTGCTTCCTGGAGGAGGCGGAGCCACGCTGCATCACGTGACGGATCACGTGACTTATCCGGACCTTTTATTCAGCCGTGAGTCAGCTGAGCGGTGTGTTTGCATTACCTTGGAGCTTCGTTTTGCAGTTTGAACTCTACCCTGCTATTCACAGCATTGCGAGCTGCAGATAGCTCTTGCTGTGGCCCCTTCTGCTTCCTGGAGGAGGCGGAGCCATGCTGCATCATGTGACAGATCACGTGACTTATCCGGACCTTTTATTCAGCCGTGAATCAACCTCACGGCGTTAAGCCCGGTGGGGAAAAGCCCATCAGCTGTTGTGCGGCTGTTAGGCGCTGGTGGTGCCAGAATCACTCGGGAAGTGCGCCTATGTGCAGACTGTGGCAGGGAGACAAGAAGGCAGCAAGGTAACTGCAAGATCTATTTATTCTGAAAAGACCTGTATATCAACCTGGTACTTCTGAAATCTTAGTAATTCGGCCTGGTCTTACTGACTAACTGTTCACAATGGCAGACTCACCGGTCTCAAAGCTCTCGCCATATAGGACAGGGGTGGGCTGCTACCCCGAGGTAGCCATTACATGCAGCACTGCCTCATTCGAAAATATTTTACAAACAAATGTGGAAACGGCTGAGGAGGTGGTGAACGGATCAAGTATAGGAGAAGGGGAAGGCTCCCACACACAGCTTCACCTACAGCCCCAACAGTCTTCCAAGACCCCGGATACATCAGTGCCCCCCATAGAAATTGAAAATCGGGGACTTTTTAATAGCACGGTGGTCATTGGCGATAGGGGCCAGAACGCGAAACCACAAATAGGACTGTACCCCAAGGCCACAGTGTGGGAGGTTTCGCCCAATTCGATTCCCTTAAATTCTACTCTCTCCTCCCCAAAGGACTTGGGCGCAACTTATGATGATGAGACGGGTTCTCTAAGGCCAACCGCACTTCCTGTTGTGAACCCCTTTGTCTTCAGTTCCTTAAATGGGAACAAAAGAGATCAGCCTCCAGCAAAAAAATCGGACAACGGTTGGAAACCCTTCGGGATTTCCTTACTGAACACCGATTTCCACACAAACTATTCAAGTACGAACCAGCAAAACAGGGTGACTATTCGAGAGTGTCTTCTGGACCCCTCTACGCCACGGTCTAGATCCCAACAAATGACCACCCCAGGGTCGTACACATTTATCCCTGAGCGTAAGGGGTCATCACCAAATAAATGGGGGGGGTCTCTTGCCTCAGTCAACAAAACTTTACCTCAGGGACCCCCACAAAGATTCCATAAAGGAGTATTCCCCCAGCAAGCGCCGTTTCCAAGTAAACGGCAAAGAAGACAACCCTCTCCCACAGACGAGGATCTCTTGTCCGTCTTGGAATCAACTCAAGGAGATGCTCCTTCTAAAAAGGATCCCCAAATCGATCCTGGAATGATCACAGCTTTTGCTCTTGTAATGGCCCCCTTTATGAAACTTATTGAGTCGCAAAATGATCAGCTTTGGGACCATACGACAACAATCGCAATGATGTTTTCTAAAATGATCCTTATAGAAGGCTTTGTTTCGGCAATTCAGTCGAAACTCGAAAAAAATGACGAACATACGACAAACATATTGAAAAGTATCATCGAGCCAATCATAAAAGAAAAAGAAATAAGAAGATCGGAAAGGACAAGTCTCAGGTTAGGGAGTGCAGGTGGCCCGGAGAGTGGTCCGACTTCTCTGGAACAGACTCATAACCAGCAGGTGGTTCTGTCTACAAAGAGTACTTTTGAGGAACTTTCCACTACTAAATACAAGGACAGTTCTACCAACACGGACCCTGCTGTGCGGGCAATTAGCCCAGTAATGAAGGAGGGTAGGCTAGCACCGAAGGAAGGATGTTCAGCATCTTCCATTGCAACTAATACTCTGCCCCTGGTTACACGGGATCAGCTCGAGGCTCCAGTGCCAACTAGCAACATCAAATTATTTGACTTATTTAAGAAACCAAAATCAGGTTTATCCCCAATGAAGGAAGGTCTACTTAAAGTAAACAAGAAAGGCGACAAAAACTATGGGAAAATAGTCATACCAACGGACAAACCTATAGGACAGAGACCTTTGCCTACAAGAAAACCCACATTGAGATCTAAAATTGCAACTGGTCTATCCCTTCCAAGGAACTTGGCACTTCCCTGCAAACTGCCAACTCATGAGAGACCAGTAATAAAAAAAACAGAAATTGCTCCTGCTGCCTGCCTAAAAGTAACTCCTGATGAGTCCCCTCTCCCACTGGACATCACGTCGACAAATGACAACATGGACATCTCTCTCATGGACTTATCTGTTTATTCAGACATAAACACCACATGGGAGGGGGAGTCAGGATCGAATACCCCCGGAACAGAAAGTGGTATCGAGGAAGAAGATCCAGAAATATACAGCAAGATAAAAGAAGTCGACCTTAAAGGGGAGACGAAGGCTCAGACGATTAAAGACAGGGCGGTGCGGCTTGTGTCCTTCAAAAAGCCCTCAATGCCCACGTTATCGATTCCGAACTCGGTCTTCGATAAAAAACTCAAGTGGAAAACTAGAGTGCACTCCGGTAGAGAAATATCGGCCAGCCCCACAGAAAAAGAGAGGGCAGACATACACCCATCTTATGCCTTGGTTTACACAACACTGGAAGACAGACGGAACTTTCTTGTCCAGAGATCCCTGGAAACTACCAGTAATAAAGGAGTCAGCCCTGACACGTCAAAGGAAACAAAAAGAACAGTGTCATGGGCAGAAACGATTGAGAGAAAACCGACATGTGGGCCCAACAATCACAATGCCCACAATGGACCGGGGGCAAAAAATGCCAAGGAACATTGCAGAATACTATTGGAAAGAACTCTAGGCTACGAAGACAACTTAATTATGAATCGGGCTAACGTTATGAGGCTCTTACAATCCCTGGATCTTCTGGAGAAATTAAAATCGAGGGATTTAGACTGGATCGAATTTCATAATGAACAGCGACACGACAGTGTGATTCTTCACACAACTGATCAAAACACTAAAAATTTACTCTTAGAGTTGGGCCCAAAACTTAATTTATGTGGATTCGTGCTTAGGGAGTTGGAGGAGGAAAACAGATCCAACCGTGTAGCTACTCGGAAACATCTACTACACAACCACCGAAGTACCACACCCTACCAAACCCTATAAGGATCATCCGATGAAAGCAGGAAATAGTGGTAGAGGGACCCGAGAGGTTGATAGTGGAGGCGATCAAGTGCATATTCAATCAGAAAAAGCAGGACTAAACTTGGTGAATAGTCAAGACGACTGGAGTTGGCTGGCTGGGGTCCTATCTGCTAAGTCATAACGCCAACACCCATCTACGAGTGCCCACTCCAACTCCAAACCAAAAGGGATAAAGATCATGAGTTGGAACACAAGGGGTTATGTGCATTTACTTGGCAATTCAGCAACACACCTGTCCTCTTACGACCTACTTTGCTTGCAAGAAACCTGGTTGTGTGATCTACCTCTTCTGGACAGGTTTGAGCTATATCTAAACCCCGCAACAAAGGGCTCAAAAGGCAGACCGAGCTCAGGTTTACTGTTGGGGGTAAAGCGCACCAGTGGCATAAAAGTGCTCTCTTCTCTAAACAGAAACCCTTGGATCCAACTTACTAGGATTTCATCCACATCAGAACCAGCTTCACTTACTTCAGACTGGGAGTTGCTTATATGCAACGTATACTGGGGCCCGACAGCCCAAGATGAGGACAAACTTATGGAAGTCCTACTGGAAGCCATAGACGACGCCAGGATTGAATGCCCACTACTTGAAATTCTGCTATGTGGTGACTTGAACATGGAATGTTACGACAAGAAGCAGAGGAAAATAGAGTTCCTGCCTTTGAACGCCTCAAAAAAAATAACGAGAGGCGTGGTCATGGAGAAGGAACTACTAGCCAGAAATATATACTTGGTAAATGGTAACTTGGCGGGCGACAAACCAGCCGCCCGCACATGGAAACGGGGTGCCCAAACAAGTGCACTGGACTATATGTTTGCATCAGAAAATCTCCTTGGCAAATTAATATCGTTGGAAGTGATCCCCACAATCCAGAGTGATCACAACATCCTGAAACTCAAATCTGAGGCCTGGAACAAGCTCTCGTCTGTACCAGGCAAACATCTACCAAACCAGTTTCTTGAGTCAACTCCTGGTGGCAATAGACTACGCATGGGAAGAAAAGAGATGGCCCTGGTGCTGGATTCCTTAATCAAGAACCAAGGTCCAAACCTGATAGAATATGCTGAAACACTGAAGATCTTTCGCCCAAAAGTAGTCGCCAAGGAAATTCACCAATGCAAGCGGCACCACTATGATCACCAAGTAGTGACAAAAAAAAAACTGGTTAAAAAAGCCAGGAGATTATATGTTAAAACTAGAGCACCAGCTGACCTAGTCCTGTATACTAAAGCTAGAAACCTACAGGAACTGGCTTAAGCAACACAAACATCAAATAATGCAACAAGACAGTGAGAAGATGCTTCACCTACTATCTACTAAAAACATCACTGGTACTTGGAAGTTGATCAATGAAATAAACATCCCTTCCGACTCAAAAATGGTAAATCCAATAGCCTCAGAAGTTTGGGAAACTCACTTTCGGAACCTTTACTCTATGGGGAAAATCTGTGGTCCTGCCCCATTCTTACCATCAAATGAGCCCTGGGACTTTAAATTTGGAAAACAAGATATTCTAGACCTTATTAAACAGTCCAATTCTTCAAGGGCTGCAGGACCTGATGGTCTCACCAACGACATCCTCAAAAGGGACCCGGAAAAATGGGCTTCGTTCATGCTGGATTTGTATAACAACATAACAAGACTAAAAAAGTTACCTAAATCTTGGACGACGTCCATAATTGTGCCGATCTTTAAGAAGGGAGATAGGTCCGTGCCCACTAACTACAGACCGATTGCCCTTTTGGATGTCGTCGGCAAAATATTTGCAGCACTAATCTTGTAACATCTAAATGATTGGAGTCGGCTGGCAGACCATCTGGACCCTTGGCAATCAGGCTTTTGAAAGGGCATTGGAACATCCTTAAATGTGCTACTCATCAACATAATCAAATGCATGGTTAAGGCCAAGAAATATAAGAACATCTATATCGCGTCAATAGACTTGGAACAGGCATTCGATTCTGTTGATCGCGGAATGCTATGGCACAAATTAAGGAAATGGGGATGTCCGACCAACCTGAGAGAACCTCTTGAAGCACTACACACGGGGACAACCCTCAGAGTAAGGTTGGACAGACAGGGCAACCTCTCAAACAATGTGGTGGACATGCACGGTCTGAAACAGGGCTGTCGGTTGGCTCCCGTTGTTTTTTACCTTTTTATATCCCACATGCAGGAAGCTTTCGAAGCAGTGAGGTGTTTCCCCCCAAAAATCGCGGAGACCGTCGTGGGAAGGCTGTTATTTGCGGACGTTCTTCTGTTGCTAGATCAAACGGCCATCGGACTTCAGCGGCAACTAAAGGCACTCGAGTCATACACACAAGGAAACCGCCTCCGTATAAATCCAAAAAAATCAAAGATCTTGAGGCTAGGACCTATCATCGGCATGAAAAATCTAAGGTGGTACCTTTCCGGGGAAGAAGTACCAGTGGTTTCGTCGATGATATACCTTGGAGTAACTTTAAACAACAGCATCCAAGATGGTTCAGGTATCTGCAGGCTTAGAAGTAAAGTTACCAACTTAGCTTCGCAAGCCTTGTTAATCAAGCGACGATACTGTTCTTTTTCCCTTCGTCCTCTGATAGATTTCTACAAACTGAAAGTTGTGCCAATTCTCACTTACGCAGCAGAGGCGAATTTCTTCATCAATTCAGATGTTTGGAAACTGTTGGAGGGCCTATTCGGGAAAAGAGCATTGGGCTTACCGACATCAACTCCAATGGAAAGTGTGCGTAAGGAACTAGGCCTATCGTCCCTTTACATATCTACGGTCTGGAAATCCCTGACACTCCTCTGCAAATGTCTGCACCCCCAGGAAAGAAGTGGATTTGTGGCAATTAACGAAGCAATCAAAAGACAATTGATTCCGGTCCTAACCAAGTGGCAATTAATTTGTTTAGAAATCCTGAATACCATAGCACTAAAACCAGACAATCTCATGTTAAATCCGCTCATGGTAAAGAGAAAACTCTTGGACTGGGACTGGATAGCCACCCTGGACAGGCTCAGTGCTTTGCCATCAATTACCCAAGGCATGGACGAGCACTATTGCAGAGGCACCGTCCATCCTTACTTGGATAAATTTCCCTCAAATACGGAAAGACAGCGGTTCTTAAAATTCAGACTAAACCTCTTCCACACAAGAGAAGTCTTAGGGAGAAGAACCAAAAAAGAGGAAAAACCCAGTCTGCTGTGTCGAGGCTGTGGGCAAGAGGCTGAAACCTTACAGCATCTAGTGATGAATTGTGTTACCTTAACTAAGTTCAGAGAGAAATGGTTGGGGACGCACCTTTCAAATTTAAGCACTTTAACCTTGCAGGACAGGTGGCTAATTCTGAGAAGGGGGGAAAAAGTATCTACGAACCTGGCTCTGTTGAACTTTATGAGAGAAACCTTTACAATTTTGGACATTTAGTTATTTTTCTCGAGTTATACTGTTCCCCCCCCTATATATATATATAATTGATGTAACTGTGTTTTTTTTTTTCTTCTTCTTCCTTTTCTTCCTTTTTTTCAATGCTTTTCTTTTCTTTTTATCTCCACAATGCATTTAAAGTTTCCTTTGGTAACTAATTGATGCAATAAAATAAAAAAATAAAAAGAAATAGGTTTTGGGGACGTGATCGGGAAAGACTTACCTTTGGACATTCTGACTGTTTTCACTAGTTCTTTTGAGGCTGGGAAACCGCTGTTAGATTTATGGATAGAGAGGCCTTATTCCCAACCTTTCTTGATCAATAAAAGTGTATACCTCAAAACATGCCACCCTTGTGTCAGAGCCTTACGTCTGGTACCTCATACTATATATAATACGTGTAGAGGTCTCACAAAATATCACAAACACTGGTGTGTGGGGAATAGCAATCTATTAAATGGTTTGGTGAGCACTTGGCTTATTTCTTCATTTAGTTTTTTACGCAGGTGGTGCATTCTGCAGTAGAGCATTTATATACAAATACATACATTTACACTCTTTTTCCTTTGCCTTTTGTGTTCTTTACCAACCCTTCAAATTTACACTAGGTTAGAGGAGGCTCGCAAGCAGGCTCGGACCAGAACACCAAGCTGCAATACTCCACCTGTTGTATATCAATTGTATGCAAATGTATCCTGGGACCTCGTAGGTCGTTTTAACAACGGCTGTAAGATAGCACATGGGTATAGTTTGCGAGATCTGATTTAAGAGAATGCACGCTAGCTGAGGTCAGAGAGGCATGCTAGCTAAAGGGGTCCAAACCTTTGGGGGAACTCAACCTTTAATCTGACAAAAGGTACATCCATATAGTAGTCTGCATGGTTAAGGGAAGGCATCTGTCTGAGAAATGTATTTCAGAGCAGTGCCTGACCCTCCTTTTAAGGGAGGCAATTCTGTTTAAATGCACTGCATTTGCTATGGACATTAAAGGGCAAGTGTGAAGCAGCGTGGGCCCAACTCTCTCTCTCTCTCTCTCTTAAGTCTTTTAGTCAAATCATTCTGGGTCTTAGTCAGGTCCTCAGCAGGAGCTTGGAGACAGAACCTCTGCTCTAACTGCCTGCAGTCTTTCCCACTGAAGACTCCGCTCAACAGGCCCCGCCAAGCAATCAAGTTTGCTCAGAAATGGTTTGGGATTCCCTTCCTGAAGTAGCGAGGAGATGGCCAAGGGCTCCCCATAAGGAGGAGGGCCCTTCTCAGGGACTGTGCAGATGTTCCATTTATCTGAAGATGGAAACTTGCATATCCTTCTCAGAGCAAGCCTGTTCTGGAGCGAGAAACTGAACAAACTCTCATATGGTGGAGGGTTTAAATCTCTTTGCTAATTTCATGACACTCCCCCAGTTCATAACCCAATGCCATGCTTCTCAATCGCCCAAACAGTGGTTGCTTAATGTAATTTCATCCCACGTAACTGGTTTTTGTATAGGACATCATCTGCCATTTGCGCAGCTCCTGGTGCTACGTCTTGTAACAGTGAGTGAAGGGTGGAAAAAGCAGCAGATTCAAGATGCGAAACTTGAATGTGTTGTTGTATGCAGATGAGAATCACCCAGTTTCTGTGTGCTGGGCATTGTCTAAATGATCTGAGTTGGCCATCCTCTTTGCTAACGATTCCACGCTGCAAGCACTGGTGAGCCGGCGGTGAGAGGGGAGAGGAGTGGGCTCTATTGTGGTGGTTTGGTGAGTGAGGCGTAGAGTTTATTCATTTTCATTAAGTATTCAACACATGAAGGAGTTGTTCAAGTGGCTTCCTTTTGAACAGCTATGTTTTCTGGAGTTTTCGGAAGGCTGGTTCCATTGTGCACAGTCTCCTGCTTGGAGTACCAATGGTTGGTGACGTTGACTGTAAATGAGGCCCCACCATGGTGCTTCTTGTAGTGGAGCCTGCCTCCAAAACAACATCATAGCAGATCCTTTTACCTTGTCTAAAACACGGCTGCACTCTAGAGGTACATCATAGTATTTTTGACATTTCTTGTAAATCTTTCATTGTGTTCCATATGACCCATTCTACTCGCAGCCCTCAACATTCCCAGACAAGAGCATATCTCTGCCACTAGGAAAGCCTGCAAATGGCTCTCCATACGCCAAAAAATTGATCTAAAAATCATCTGCCTCACGTACAAAGCCCTCAATCACCTAGCACCACCTTACCTAGCCAATAAACTCACCCTGAAACCTGCCACCAGATTCACCAGATCCTCCAACTCTCTCTGCCTACTAGTGCCCAGGTTCCACCTAAAAAGAGCGGGAGGGGTAAGCTTCACAGTGCTTGCCCCCCAACTCTGGAACTCCCTACCGCTTAACATCAAAACTGTCGAATCCTTCCAGATCTTTAGGAAGCAGGTCATCAGCTGGCTGCTAAACAAAGAATGACACCACTAACTCTAGACCCGTGCGAATACTGTTTTAGACACTGTATTTATTCTGAAAATTGTATATTGTACGCACTGCATATGCTCTGTTTATTGACCACTGTATATAAATGTATATATTATAAACCTGTACGAAGTATGCAACACACAGATACTTCTCAACTCTGTAACCAAATTCTTAAGCGCCCTTCTACCTCAGGGTTTGGAGCGCCATACAAATAAATAAAACAAACAAACAAACAAACTCCCAGGAATTACAATATTATCAATCTTCGGTTCTATGTGAAAATGTCCACAGGAAAATGTAGTCATGTGAAAAAGTAGTCAGGAAAAAGCTGCTTTAAAAAATGTAATCATTTCATTCAATATACGCAATGCAAAGTGTTGCCAGTAATAAGGTCGCCAAAAAAGCTGTTTTTTAAATACATAAAAGTAAAAAGTATAAGGCTGTAACCTTAACAAGGATCCAAACCTCTAATGAAACCTCCACATTCACTGTTACTCCATTCCTAAACCATACCTTAACTCTAATTACAACCCCTATTCTACCCTGAATGAACCCTTACCAAACACTATCCCTTCAGTGTGCTAAAGCATTTTATCTGCATGTGTCTCAATAAAAAACACAAAATAAATAGGAAATGAACAGTGGCCCTAACCCCACACCCACCACCAGCTAGTCACAAATTACATAGCCCTTGCCCTAACCCAAACCCTTGTTATAATCCTAACCTTCGCCTCAACCTAACCGCAACTGTAACACTTACCTTTAGGTAGTAAGATAGCTTTGCGGGATAAGCGCTCATTGCTGCGATTTGTGTGTGATGTGTATTTCTCAGGTTTGAATCTGGGTTGAAAAGTCGATTCAGCCTTTCACCCTTCCGATGTCGATGAAATGACAAAACATGTTCATTGGGTAATAATACGTGTTTATCAAATGTTCTGTGTAAAGCGCTTTGGAAAGAAAACGCCATATAAATGACATATTGTTTTACCTTACTATGTACTCTACCCTAACTACTAGTTTTATCCTAACTCCATCCTATTTTATCATCACCAGCCCTCTCCAGCCTCCATAGCTCTTTAACACTTACCCAAACCATTACTCTATTATCCTAGCCTTACCATAACCCAGCGGTATTCAAACTGTAGGTCGCGAACCCCCAGGGGTCCGCGGGTGCATCCCTGGGGGGCCCTGAGAGCTCAACATGAAATATAAAAAAAAAATTACTTTTTTTTTTTTTTTTTTTTTTTTAGATTGGAAGAAATGGGCAGAGTTGGCTCACATGGTCGGGCTGAAGTATGAAACTGTCTCGGGCAACAATGAAAAAGTGGCCCGCAGTTGTAAATGGATATTCATTTCTTTAGTCACAGAGTGGGCCTCATTACAACTATGGCGGTACGGTAACAACGGTGACGGTAAACTCCTGGCACAGTTGCTACCGTACCGTCATAGTACGAGTTGTGCTTGCGGGTGCCTGACAGCCCGCCAGGTCTGACCTGGCAGGACGTGTGGCACCCACGAGCACAGCTTGTTGGATACACCGGCACCGTTAACAGTGCCGGTGCATCCGAGCTCCTCATTCCCATTGAGCCCTATGAGGCTCAATGGGAATGGGGATCTACCGGTACCGGTACCCGCGAAAGGGCAATTATCAGGTCCGCCTAACTCAGCATGACCTGTTAATTGCCCATTCGCGGGTGCTGGACTTGTATGCAACTCCGGCGGCAGCCGTGCCAGTTTTTCTGGCACAGCTACCTCCAGGGTTGTAATGAGGCCCACTGTTTCAATAGTACCCAAGGGGCTGCTTTGTGTTAAAATGTAAGTAAATAGTGATATATTCAGCAACAATGGTCAAAATTACTAACTGCAAGGTTTCTAACTCATCAAACTGGTCCACATTGGCCAAAATGGTGGCCCGTTTTGACTGGCCCACATCAGCATTTTACGTTTTTGGTACAGGCATTGCCCTATAGGCCAGTCCGAGCCTGGCGGCTCATCCATAATGGCGAGGGCGCGCCCACCCAGTAGCCCCTCACCCATTATGGAGGAACTAAGGAGCCCTGTTTCCCTTTGACAGTTCAGTTTAGTTCCCCAGCCGCACATGCTCACTGAGCCATGCAAGTGCTGCAGCGTTTTGATTCGCCAGCATTGCATAGCTCATTGGAAATGCTGGCTGGGGCACTGCATGTCTGTATGTCCGAGGGGGAGCTCCTGCACCTACTCGCACATATGGACTGAACAGCCTGGAGCAGGGCGTTTCAGCACCCACACGCAGGCCAATGCATACTGTACCTTTATGTTCATTGTTTTTATTTAAACATGTATATGTATGCGTGTATGCTTATGTTATGAGTGATTGTATGGTGATGGATGCTCGTGTGAATGATAGTGATTGCTGTATGAATGTGCAGCGCCTTGCATACACACATAATCATGTTGATTGTGCTAGGCCCAGTTAGGCCCAGTGGGGCCTAGGGGACAGGGATGGTATCTTTTTACTGGACATCTATCATAGATGTCCAGTTAAAAAATGTCGTGCCTGCCCCCTGGGCCCCCCCAGCACCAATTGCAAACTGTTTGGCTATTTACCCATTTTTTTGTTAAAAGTATGCTCTACAATGCAACATTTTAACCCATTATTTTAAAAAATATCACAGGGGGAAACCCCCCCCCGAACTCCCCTTTTTGGTTCGGGCTCCCTCACTATGCTCGGTCGCTATGGCATTTTTGGGGGAAATAGTTATGCCCCTCCACATAAAAAAAAATCACCAGCCGCCACTGGCCCTCAGCTTGTGTTGCGAACGGGATGGGGGGAACCCAGGGACTATGGTGAGAGCACAATGGGCGGGAACCATGGGATAGTGGTGGGAGCAGAGTGGGGAGAGCCCAGGGTGTAATGGGGTGGGGAGAGAACAGCGAGTGGGTAGGAGTGGGATGAGGGATCCAAGCGACTGTGATGGGAGCAGGTGACGGTGCGCAATACATACTGTCCATTTGGCATTTCTGGGGGGCCCAACCTGCCCAAATTTTTCTCAGGGGGGCCCCGGCCAAAAAAGCTTGAAGACCACTGCTATAACCCCTACCCCAACACTTAATATTTCCTAACCACTAACCAAACCCCAATATCATCAGCCCTCCCACAAACCCCCTGACACTAGCCCTTCCCCTAATTCTGATCAAAATCAGACTCCAACACTAACCCAAATCCTTACCCTAACCCATATCCTAACCATAAACCCTGCAACAAGCCCACTAAATCCTAGTAGCACTGCATTTTTGGCTACTTTTGAGCTGGATATTTTGACT